>NC_141696.1:1004086944-1005488991 GCF_964263255.1 Lissotriton vulgaris | reverse complement strand
GATGAGGGGTTGAGCCAGGTCCCAGTGATGAAGAGGATATTAGGTGTTTCACTACTTAGCAGGTCCCATATTTCAGTTGTGTGTTTGCTGAGTGATTGTGTGTTGAGAAGGATGCATGAGAGTGGGTGTTGACATGTGCGTTTGCTGTGGTGTGTGGTGTAGAGCTGAGATGTAAGATTTGTTGGTGCTTCTTTGGCATCCAGATGCAAGCAGGTGCAGACGACAGGCCTACTGTATGCATCCTCTGTCATTCCATGTTGCGGTTGTGATGAAGAAGGTCCTGGGAGGATGGAGGAGTGCTGGGTGCTGTGATGTCATTTAATGTGCTAATGGGTGATGGAAAAGTAAGACTTCATGCCTGGCTGCTTCGTTTAAAGATGGTTTTGGTAGGAAACCTGTAATGTCACTTATGTCCAGATGGTTGATGGGATATTCAGTGATGTCACTTACTGTGCAGGTGGGTGATGGTAGATCCAGTGATGTCACTTCCTGTGCTGATGGGTGAAGGTAAATGAAGTCCTCTTCGTTGGCTCTTCCACTTAAGACAACACAAATACAAGTTTTGCTGTTGTGTTGATTTGTGTTGTAGTAGTATCATGATGTGTTGTTGTCTTGGTTTGTTGTACCAGTGTGCTATGGTCAATTGTTTTATTCCTGCTTTGCTGATTTGCGTTTTTGTGTTGTCATTTGTTTTGCATATTTGTTGCGTTATGCTCATGTTGTTATGTAAGTTATGTTGTTTTGCGATATTGTTGTTATTGTGGTGTATTATTGTAAACCTTTGCTGTCATGTTCTAGTTCCCCTTTGACTCTACTACATTTTGTTGAATCCCGCTTCTGTTTTTCTTTATTTTTGTTGTTCCTCTTCCCACAAGGTCCATGTTATTAGCCTGATCTGCCACTACACTTATGCCATACAATCTCTGCTTTAGCTGCCTCTCGGGTAGTTGTCAATAAGGTAATTCTTAGTGTGGCACCTAAAATGGTACTGAGTAATATTACCTTTAACGTTACCACATAGAATACGATCTCTGCAAGACGGCTCATTACATTGACATTAGCAATGTGCCCTTCTTAAAGTTAGCAACAGATCTAGTTGTGCTCTAAGTAAGACACAATGTGATTTATTTACTTCTAATATCAGGAGTGACAATGTTTTTCAAATCACAGGTTCAATGCATGAAGCAAAATTGACCACATAATATTTTTTATTTATGTTTGTATAATGGCATATATGTCATACTTTGTTTCTGGTTTCTGATATCAACAAGGCCAATGTCTGAAGTGATTGTTTTCTACAAGTTTCTGAAAATCTGGGATTTAATATTGTGTTAAGGCACTTCCACATAACCTTCAGTAATTTATAGGACAAAGGGAAAAACTCCTTTTTTTGGAGTTTTGTATAGCACGAATTTGGCCGCAGGTATCAGGTATCAGATCGCTTTACATGAGCAGCAGTTGCATTACATAAGGACACATTCATTTTTTTTGTTAGGCACAAGGAGATTAAGTGATTTGCCCAGAATCACAGGATGTTGAGCATGGATGCTGAGATTCAAACCAGGTTCACCCGATTTGAGGTCGACCACCCTAGCCGTTAAGCCACACCCTCTCCAGTGACTACTTCAATCCTTAACACTAGATTTGCAAATGTTTGCAAATGATTGAGGTGGTCAAGGGAATGTCTCCCCTTTTTTCTAAGGTCAGTTAAGCTATTTAAACCTTCATATCATGTACCTTCTTGAAAATAGAGGGAGATTTACCAAGGATATTTAGACACGAACAATCTGTGCTTCAAAAGGTGATACAGTTATTCCTAAAATATTGATTATTCTGTTGCTTGAAAAGGTTAAAAGGCTCCTATTTTCACACTCACTTGGTAGTAGTGGCTCTTCACATTTTTATTGCCTGATTATAACAATAACGTTTCTAAATGTATTGTTGTGATGCCCATACTTACCACCACTTGCACACTAGCTAAAGGTGTTTTTAATGATAGAGCACTATGTTTTCTTCCCAACCATATACTGAGGGCAAACACACAACTTAGTGCCTCATTACGATGTTGGTCGGAAAGCATTCTGACCAACTCCTTGTCGGAATCGTTTCCGACCGACACTAGTTCAGGGAGTTCGGCCGACCACTTACGATGGTTCCGAACACTGTTCAGTCAGATTCCCATTTTCTTCAATGGGAGCCTGTGTTCCGACCGACAACAAAGGCTCCCATTAAAGAAAGGGGTGGTTGCAGAAAACCTTATACCCTGTGGCGGGCACCCCATGGTGCCTGCCTCACTGTGCATTATTACAAAGAGGGGTCCCATGGGTGCCTCCATGGCCCCAACCAGAGGGCTCCGGGTGAAAGGGGGACTTCTACGGGCCCCCAAAGTCAGTTTCCTACAGCCTTTTCGTGTCTGGCAAACTGATTCAGAAAGGCTGTTTGAATCCGACATCATAATACATCGGAAGGAAAAATAGTTCATAGAACTGTGCGGTTCGGCTCCAACCGATTCACAGTCTCCGAATGCCAGAGGGAACTTAGTCAGACAGATGAACAGTAACCTTCCATCATTATCGGTCAGTCAGTAATGTTTCAGAGTCAGTCGGAAACACGGCTTGCGACTCAGGTTAGGACAATTCGAATGATGTTCTTAGTCGGTACTTTAACCGATCACTCATGCATTTGTTATATACAACACAATTTTTGAAAAATGTAAAAAAATAAATACGCTTTCAATATCTGAAACTGTATCTAACCACCTTCAATTTAGAAGGCTCCTCAAAACGGTATTATTTTACCCTGTTCCCTTCCTCGGTCTACTGTTGCATGTCCACAGCGCAGAGATACCCCTTCGGGGGTGAATCAGGCGCTCTACAAGACAATTTAAATAAATAAAAAAAATATCTTGGTCTTTGTGCCAACATGTATGGCTATAAGCAAAGCAAACTTAGAGCGAGTTCTATGTAGATTGTTAGCATGGTATAGTGCCACATGAAATTCAGTTCTTGGGCCTGGCGTTTGCAAGTATTTCTTAATTTACCTTTTTATTTTTCCCTAGCCACTTAATTTTCCTATTTTTGTTTCAAATTGTGCCTTATTTACTTGCTTATTGTACTATAGCTGAAGACCAGTGTTTCAGACACCTCATTAATAGCATCAGTAGAGTTGCTGATCCTGAAGTTAAGACTTTTGATAGCTTCTTAGGGTGTAACTCCTACAATGGATCTAAGGTATGCGAAGATTGCTTTAAATCGCAGCCCACACCAATTTTTCACAACTTTTTTATTCTGGCATGCACGATCTTTCCTTAGCCTCCTCTTCTATGGCATCATTACCTTTTTTAAAGGCCAATCCCTCCCGTTTTCCTTATTTATTAGAATTATTCCATTCAAGCCAAATAACAAACTTTAATTAGTAAATATGAGTAAATCTTTTTTAACTTTGACAGCTTAAAAAAATCTCTAAGCATAAAATGTAGGTTCTCGAATAAAAAAACAGATTCATACTATTGTACCATTATGTAAATCTCACAATGACTGCTGTTTCACCCATATATCAATCTTTAAAAGATGGTCTGTAGAGGCATGGAGGAAATCGGGGTTCTGTTCATATTCTATTCCGCTTTGAACATATTAAAATAAATATGAAAAAGAACTATCACTGTGGGTTAAAAACAGACACTTTTGCAAACATTTTGAAACACTAGCTTGTGATATTAACAAGGCCAAATCTCTATGGAAAGTAGGAACACCTTTAGGATTAACTGACAAAGTTGATTGTTTTGAGGCAGTATATATTAAAAATGAAAAGTAAAGATCTCACAAGACATATTGCACAATGCCCCCTCGTTCTCTATTATTAAAGGAAGAATAAACAGCTTTAATAATGCTGGGACATTCTCTAGTTCTGCCTGTGATAATTAGGAGATGTATACTAACATTCACTGAACACTCCTATTGCATCATCATTGACTCACAAAAAAACTCAGTTTAAAAATCCCTGATTCATTCCCAAATATCTAGGAACTTATAAATAAACCTCCTTTAGACGCTTAGTGATCAATGTTAAATGTTGAACCACTAATAACCACTGGAAAGTAATTTGCTGAGCACTGAATTCCATTTTTGGGGTTTCCTCAATGTCGCTCTTCAGCACAGCCTTAAGGCAAACCATTATGTTGGTCTTTTAAAAAAAGGTGAAATTGCATATTACCTGCATAACAAAAGATAAAAAAAGAGCTGCTCTTCCTTACTAGTAAGAGGAAAAGACACAAAAAAGAGATGTGACAACTGATGGGGAACTGAAGAGTTCACTCATTAGGCAGTTCTGACCTGCGTTTCAGATGGATGGGTGCTGAACAAAATCTGAAAGGGACATACATAAATACATGTGTAAATAGAACTGCCCCTTTTGTTCTTGCAAGCACCCCCAGTTGTGTGATCAAAAAATACATGGTTCAGATTTAATTCATTTTGTGACATGCCAGCAGTCACACTGTGCTAGTCTCGACCAGTCTCAACAGATATATATAAATATATATCAGCAGGAACTAGGAACCCCTCCGTAAGAGCACCCATGACTACCTTATTGTCTCTTCAACTCCCTGCCAGCAATTGTCTGAGTCTCTCCCACTTGTCCCCTTCCTCAGACACTCCCAAGTGAGCTTTATGGCTGTTCAATACTCTCTTGCTTGAACCTCTCCTCTAGGCTAGCCATGTTTGTCTCATATTATCCCTCTTCATGAAACTAGACTCTCGCTGATCCCCTCTTGTTCCCAGCAGGCACTCCTGCTTGCGCCCTCCTTAGACAGTCTGAGCATCTTCATCTTGCCCACTACTTAGAGACACTTTTAGTTGCCTCCCACCCAAGTTAATCTCACTTACCTTTCCCAAAGGAAGCCAAATTGAGGTGCTCTTTGACCTCCCCATCTTTCTGGGAACACCATTCAGGGAGCAGGAGGAAGCTGTCTGAGGGACAGGAGAGACATCATGGACCATCAACTGGAGCTAGAACAGCATTGGAAAGTGAATCTTAAAACCATTGTTAACAGTGGTGGCTTCTATTTACCGTAGGTGGCAGGTCGGACACCCGGCCGTTTGCCACCTCTCCATCCTCTCCCACCGCCTCCAGCTCCTCAGAAGCAGGAAGCACCCAGGCTCCTGACTCCCCTAGCCAATTACAATGCTGCAGTGCAGCATTGTGATTGGTCTGAGCACTGTGGATTGGAGCTAAGACAGGGATTGGGAGCCTGGGCATGCTCTACACCCAGGATTCAATGCAGCTTGGGTGAGAACATACAAATTGCGCATGATTGTTATGGTTGACCTGAGAGGGCTTGCCAAACAGCTGCGGACACTTTAGGCAGGAGCAACCACTCCTCCTCCTGGCCCCTGCTCTGACAGTCTAGCCCTGCCCCACACCAGGAAATGCCATACTAAAATGATAATAACGCTGGTTATTATCATTTTAGTTTTCTTTTAACTACTGCATGCAGAGCAGTGGGGCGATGCTGCTCCACCATAATGGAGGAGCTCCCACTGATTGTTAATGCAGTGGATTCATGTTCAAGAAAGAATAGAGGGAAAAAGGCAAAATGTTTGGAGATGACCCTGCAGAGAGGGCCAGGTCCACCAGCCTACAAACCTTTTTTCACTGGTTGGGCCTTACCTGGATCCCAAAAATGTTAAAGTAGAGATTATAAACTTTTCTCTGTAAGGTTTGACAGGATACAGCTACAATAAATATTCAAAACTATTGTTCATATGTATCAAAAGGCTAATTTATTGTTGAAGTTAGATTAATAATACATACTTAAAGCATGTGTAGTTAAGAAAGCTTCTCCTAAAGCTCATGGAGGCCAATTTCCATTAGCCTGCCAAGAGCTACCCAGCAGGTGCTTGACCTTATAGGACCATTAAAAAAGCGCCAGAGCAGAACACTGGCTTAAGTCTGATGGCAGGGTGCAATGGCTATGAGGCATTTGACCCAGGAACTTCATTATATTGAAAGACACACAGCCTGCCAATTCATAGTTTAGCGCGACCTGAACAAGAGAAAGCCTGTGCACCCAAGGCACATACTAGCCAGACTGGCTCCAAATGTAGTGGGAATGAAGCTATGCCCAGAAATAGTTTGGAGTGGAACGATTAGTGGGGGCTGCCCTTTCCCTTGCCACACCTCTGGATGGACGCACAAAATCTTCATAAGGTAGGAATGGTTTCCCTCATCTCACATTTTTAGAGTGAGATGCACTGTGGGATGTTTGCAGAAAGGCAAACAGGACGTGCTTCAAAAACGAGGATGGTTGCCCATCCACTGGCTAGTGTAAACCATAAACGTAGCAGTTCAAGGAAGTCTGGGACCCACTCCATCCTGTACCTAGTACAAACACATGAACAACAAGTGTCAGTTGAATGACCTCCTTCATCGCTACAGTGAAGCAACAAGCTGCAAGAAGCCTTATCCCAACACTGGGTAGTTGACCATTGCCAAGTCGAATGTGGTAGAGTTGGTAGGCACCTATCAGCCCACCCTATTTGAAACCGGACAGTCGAATCTCCATGGTGGTGGGCGGGTAACCAGATGGTTTTGGACGGCCCGTATGCAATCACCAAACTCTAAGTCAGGTCCTCAGTCTGGACAATTCAGTTTCACTCCCTCCTTCAATCTTAGCCAGCATGGCTTAAACCATGTTCCCTGTTTTTCTTACTGTAAAGTGCTTAAACATATTCTTGAGCTGCTCTCTTTTATTCATGTCTCCTCACAAGATTACCATATTGTGTCACGTGTAGTACATACATATTGTGATTAGTATTGTGCTGTGTGATTTCTTTTTATCTGACTTCTTTATGCTCTAAAATATTTATGGCACATGAGGTATTATTTCTGTAAACATACAATGATTATTGCCAATCGGTATTTTGATAACGGTGTCTGTAGTATTTATTATCTCACAAACTCTCTCCTATTTTAAGCCTTGAACTGTTCCCTGAAGTCTAGCTTAAAGATACCTAATTACGATCTACTTTTTGTTGCTGACTTTGGACGTCTTCTATGGTTAGATGGAGCGGGAGCATCCCCAGAAATCCCCAGAACTCCCACACCCCAAACTCATGGTTCTCACACTTCATTTAGAGTTGAGAAACTGCTAGATTTCCTATGGTTGAGCCTCAGCTGGCTCTCCCATCAGAAAGCCATGACCTGGTGATCCATCCGCGCATGTCCGCTGGGTTAATGTTTAGGGCTTGCCCTATTTAGGCCACTCTTTTCAATGTATATTTTTCCTGCAGCAGACCGCCATACCATTTGTTACATTTCTGGGCAGGAAAAGTGATCAATGGCCCCATTGCAATGAAAAAAAGCAGTTAAATGCCCCGCTTAAAAGGACTAATTTCTTTTTGCAGAAATAAACCCCTGATTTGTTTTTTTTCTGGATACAAACAAAAGACTTACAGCTGTGACAAGGGAGTTAGATTGGAACTTCTGTTTTGACCTGCTCCCTCTTAGCGGGTGGGCGTGTTTTTACTACAAGAATCCCTTCCATTATGGTGGGATTCTATAACTATTTTGAATGGTTATCTATAAGGCTGCTAGAGACAAGAGCCTTCATTGCACCTGAGTGCTGGTCTACCACCCCATTTGACCTAAATTATATTATCTTTGTATTTGGAGTTCTATGATCAAAAGCCCTATGCTTTCCTCTTTTTATGCAGTGCTATGGTCCCTGAATCTCCACTCTTCAGAGAACCTGGCCTTGCTCAATCTAGAACATAGCCTAACATGAAATGACACAAATGCCTCACGAAGAACATTTATTAGGTTTACTCCCATTATCTTCTTGCTGGTCCTGTCAAAAATCTAATTGTTATCCACCTCATCTACTATTTACCTGTAAATGTGCAACTCCATTTTGGTATATTATTGCATCTGAAGAAGTAGACATCTTTAAGACTACAGTTGAAGTTAGTTTAACAACTGTATGTTGTTAGAAATGGGGTCTTTAGTTGGTAGGTTACCCTGTCTAAGTTGGGACCCTTCTTCCTAATCCGGATAAGAGGGATACACTACTGAAAAAACCCCAGCTCACCTCCTTGGCAGTTTGGCATGAGCCATCAGGCTTATCTCAGAGGCAGTGTGTGAAGCATTTGCACATAACATACAGTAATACAGTAAAAATACTACAAAAGAACACCACACCAGTTTTAGAAAAATAACCAATATTTATCTGTAAAAACATGAAAAAAACGATAAAAGTCCACCATACAATAATCAAAATCTGTACTCTGCAAGAATAACCTTAAAAATGCAGTTCATTGAAGTCAGTAAATTCATCTGGTGCTACTGTGGTGCTGAAAACAACCAAATCCAACTGGGCCAGTCGACCGCATCGGTGCGGACCGGTGTGAGAAGACTTATAAACAGTACCTTGTTTTCCCAGGAGGACCAAGGCAGTGTGTTCTGGTGGTGGCGGTCATTGAGGTTGCGTTGTTAGCAAAGCTGTATGGTGTGCAGTGCCCTCAGGTCACAGTGCAGGCAGCGGCTCGCTGGCGGTCATCCAGCAATGGCGGTGAAATCAGTATTCGTAGTGCGAAGCGAACGGTGCTCGTTGCGGTGCTGACTGTCACGGTGAAAGCTTCGGCAGCCGATTTTATTTATTTTTAATTATTTTTATTTAATGCATTTTTATAAAGCACAGACTTTACCCGAAGGTGTAAGAGCACTGTACAATAGAACCAGTAACGTTACATGAGAGAACTGTTGCAGGAATAGAAACAAACAAAAATAGCATGAACAGACTGTACAAGCAAAAGTAAGAATAAATATGAAACATTTTACAATGACTAAAGAACTTCCTGGCAGGGTCTGAGAAGGAGGTAATTAGTTCTGAAAGTGTCTTTGGAATAAAAGAGATTTGAGATCCGCTTTGAAGATTTGGATGGAGGTGATGGCACGGAGCGAAGGAGGAAGCGAGTTCCAGGTTTTCACCGCATTACCTGAGAACGATTGTGCCAACAGTTTTTCTATTTTGAAGGAGGGGGGTTCAAGAAGGAACTTTTCCGCATTCCGAGAAGTTCTTAAGCCTCCAGACAGTTTTAGTTTATTCACCAGATAGCGAGGGGAGGAAGAGTGCAAAGAATTGTGGGTGATGCACGTTGTTTTGTAGATAGATCTAGCCTCGATGGGAAGCCATCAGAGAGAAGACAGGATAGGAGTCATGTGGTCACTTTGTTTGGACCCTGAAATGAAGCGAGCTGCTAAATGGAGGACGGATTTGAGGGGGGAGAGGTGAGATTTGGAAAGGCCAGTCAGAAGAGAATTACAATAGTCAAGTCTAGAGAGAACTAGCAATTGGACCAAGGTTTTAAGGTCATTCCCGGGAAGAACCGACGAATCCCCCATAAAAGTCGCAGTTGATAACGTGCGCTCTTGGCCATGGAGTTGATGTGTGAGATTAGGTTGAGTCTTTTGTCAAGTATGACACCTAAGGTTTTAGCTCAGTCCACAATGATGGGTTTACTGTTGAGTAGATGTGATTGATCCATCCAAGATTGAACAGGAGGTGGAGAGAGAGAGCTAGAAATTAGGAGGAATTCCATTTTGGAGGGATTCAGAATGAGTTGGTGAACTAGCATCCAGTTGTGAATAGTTTTGAGAGTAGAGCTGAGTAGTGAGAGATCATGAGGGGAAGACACCTTGAGGTAGATTTGGGTGTCATCCTCAGAGAGATGGTAGAGGATTCCAGATTTGCTTAGAAGGTTTCCTAATGGTTCCAGATAGAGATTGAACAGAGTGGGAGCAAGGATAGAACCTTGAGGGATGCCTTGACCAACCACCAGTGCAGACGAGAGACTATTTGCAATCTTTATCATTTGGGATCTGTCTGTGAGGAAAGAGGCAAACCATTTGAGTACTGTGCCTTCCACGCCCATTCTCTGTTGAAGAATGTTAAGGAGGGTGTTGTGATTAACAGTGTCAAAAGCTGCAGAAAGGTCAAGAAGAATCAGAAGGCACGATTCCCCTGAATCGAGAATATGCAGCACATCATCGGTCACTTGCAGCAGGGTTGTTTCAGTGCTGCAGTTTTGAATAAAGCCCGACTGGAACATGTCGAGGAGATTATTGTCCATAATGTGTTGGGACAGTTGTTTTGCAACACATTTTTCTGTGATCTTTGAAAGAAAAGGGAGATTGGTGATGGGGCGGAATTTATTGAGGTAATTTGCATCTGCAGAGGTTTTTTTTAGAAGGAGGTAACCTGTCCTGTTTTGAGGACACTTGGGAGGGATCCTTGACTGAGGAAGAGATTGACTAGCCTGGTCCAGTAGGAGAGAGAGTTAGTATAGAAATCAATGGCGATGCCACTGGGAATGGGGTCAGAGGAATGGTTGGAGGGTTTGGTTTTGCAGATGCATTTGAGGAGATCAACCTCTAAGATGGCGGCAAAGTTCTGCCAAGTGACTAAGGATTTTCGCTCCTCGATGGGGGTGGGGTGGGTGACCTGTTCCACCAGAGATTTTACCTTTTGATCAAAGAATATAGCCAACTCAGTTGCTTTCTTTGATGCATCCTCAGGCTTGATGGTTTGGGGAGAACACTTTGGGTTTTTGATGAGGTCGAAAAGTTTTTTGGGGTCTGTTTTTAGCTGAATCGAGGAGGGAACTGAAGTGTGATGTTTTTTCCTGGAAGATGTGTTTGTGGTATTTGGATCTTGCTGAACACTAAAGAGAGAGGTTGGGGGTGGATGGAGATTGTCTCCAGTGCTTCTCTAAGATTCTAAGGTTTTTCCATTCGTCATAGAGAGCTTTGTTGAACCAAGGAGCTAAAGGGGTGGGTCTTTTCCTTTTGCTTGGGAGTGGAGCAACCTTGTCGATTTCGACTGCGAGGATTGAGAGGCAAAGGGGAGTGAGATCGTTGACATCCGTATTGGGGTCTAGACTAGGAAGAGACTGCATAGCAGAATCACATAGAGTCTCAAGATAAATGATTTCTGTGTTGCGGAACCACGTAGAGGCTCTTTTGGGTTGGCCGAGCGTTAAAATGTGAGAGAGGTGAAAACAGAAGGAAATGAAGAAATAGTTAGACCAGTCCACATGGATGGGTGAAGCAGTGGTAATCTGGTCTGATTTGGAAATAACAAGGTCCAGAATTGAGCCCTTGGCATGTGTAATTTCCGAGCAGTGTTGTGCAAGATCGTTAGCGGAAAGAAAGGTTGCAAGCTTGTTGGCAGCCGAGTCTTCCAAAGAGCCCCAGTGGAGATTGAAATCACCTAGGAAGATCTGCTTGTCACTCTGTGAATATTGGTCACTAATGTAGTCAATGAATTCCTCTATGAAGGAAGAGCAATTGCCAGGCGGGTGGTAGATGGTATGGAACCTGAAGGGTGTGCCATGATGAACTTGGAATTATAGGGAGAGGCATTCAAAGGTGCGAAAGGGTAGTGGAAGAGGCTTTGATTTGGAGGGTGTTTCTGAAGATAATCGCAACACCTCCCCCGATCTTGCCTGGTCTGTCGTTTCTGAGAATAGAGTAGTCAGTAGGTAACAAAAGATCAAATGAAGTGTGAGAGGAGTCATTAAACCAGGTCTCAGTGAGAAAGAGCATGTCAAGATTGTGGTGAGAGCTGGTGTCGGTGAGCTGCGGCTGCGGTGTGGGACAGGGCTGTGCTGCATGTAGCTTACAAGCGGTGCACTCAAACAATGGTGCAGACCACAGATGGCCACAGCATCATCGGGGAGATCAGGGTGGCGGAGTGCAGTGCCCACAGGTCATGGTGCAAGCAGCAGCAAGGTGGCTGTGGCAGTCGTCAGTGAGACCAGGGTTGTGGTGCAAAGTGCAGGGGTCCCCTCTGCAGTGCCTTTCCATCACAGAACCGCCGACTATCTTGGTGACGGTGTCAGGTTGCTGTTTCCCTCTGTGGCAGAGTGCAGTGCCCACAGGTCATGATGCAAGCAGCAGCAAAGTGGCTGTGGCGGTCGTCAGTGAGACCAGGGTTGTGGTGCGAAGTGCAGGGGTCCCCTCTGCAGTGCTTTCCGTCACAGAACCACCAGGTTTTGTTTTCCTCTGTGGCAACCGAGACTCGCGGTCCCGAAAGCGGTACCCAGAGGTAAGCAAAGCCTTTGCTGTCCCTGACACTTCGCGAATAGGAGGCAAGACCTATCTCAAGCCCTTGGAGATACTCAGCATCAAGTGAAGAACATTTCTGTTCAGTCCTGTCACTGCTCAAGGCAGAAGTAGCAACTGCCGGCCAACCCATCAAAGCAACAAAACAGCAAAGTGGCAGTATACCTTCTGGCAGCTCTTCTCCTTGACAGGTTCCTTGATCCCAGTGAGTTCTGTGAAGTATTTTATCTCCCTTAGACTTCTAACAGAAGGCAAGCTCTACTTTAAGCTCCTGGACAAGACTCTGGTAGCAGGATGATGAAAGTATAGTCCAGTCCTTTTCTTGTCCAAGAAGCAGCAAGCAGCAGGCCAACACAGTAGAGCATGCAGCAAAGTGACAGTTCCTCCTGACAGCTATTCTAGCTCTACTTCCTGGCAGGTTCCTGATGTTCAGCAGTAATCTAAAGTTCTGGGGTCTGGGCCCCAATATTTATTCCACTTTTTCCGTAGTTCTCTTGTGGCAAAAGTCTCTCAGCTCAGTCCAAACAAGTTCTGTCCTCTATGGCCCAGCTTCCGGCAGGAGATGGAGACAGTATTGTGCAAGGGAGACCGGGCCTATTCAGGTGCAAAGGAAATCTCCTCCCTCCACTCTAAATGCAGACCAGGCCTATTCAGGTGCTAGTGAAACTCCTCCCACTACTCTAAATGCTGCCCATGTCTACTCAGCCCAGCCCTGACTCATCCAGGAAAGGCAGGACACACCTCAACCCCCCAGCGGCTGTCTACAGTGAATGCACAACCCCTGCCCCTGTCACTACAAAGCTAGACAGTCAATCCACATCCCAACAGAGGCACACAGGATTACCGAGTAATGAAATACCCACTTTCTAAAAGTGGTATTTTTAATCACACAACATAAAAATCATCTGTACTAAAAGATGCATTCTTACATTCTAAGTGCAAGCATAGTAAAACCAACAAATTCAGGGGCAAAAACCAGAGGGCAAAAAGCAAAATGTCTGGGGGTAAACCAGCTGAAAAAGCCAAGTCTAACACATGTTTAGAAGAGAATAGCTCAAATATGACAAGATCGATAAGCTATTGATGTTTTTAGGGTCAGGATTAGAAAATAATGTAAAATTAAAAATAACAGTCAGGCTTCAGACTTAGGGTCCAGGACAAAAAGCCAATTGCTCATCTACGTTCAATTTAGGAGTGCAGATTTAATTATTCATGAGGAAAGCATTTTTTCCACTCAGTATACACTAACTTGAACTCATTAATCCATGTACTCGCATGTAATGGACCAGATGCATTAAGGTTTCATTAGAAGAAAGTGGTCGCAAATTGTGCAATACCTTTTTGCCAATGAGAATGGATTTTTGGAACCGACGATGTACTAAAAGGTAAGCTCACAAAATTCCAAATCGGAGTGGGTCACATTCTGACTTATCTCAATAATATTCATGTGATAGGTCTCAAATGTTAACTCACTTTGATTGAAAGTGATAATCATTTGGATGGTGACCTGCTAAGGTGAGCTGATTACCAAGTCTGTGATCACCATTAAATAAAGTTAGATTTTGTTTTTACATGCACCTCGTTTTTCTTAGAGGACACCGACTGTAGTGATAAAAAAGTTTCCTTTTTTGAAAAAGTGTGTTGGAGAATTGATAATGGTCCCCCGGACCATTATCAACACCCCAAAAAGCTTACTTTTTTACATATACAAAACTGAAGGGTTCCAAGGGATCCATTACCTTTGGAAAATGGGTAAACACCCCAACTCTGGAGTCAGTACCTTTATAATATTTTGCAACCAGATTACAGTTGTAAAACATTTATACATGGGGTAAGGTTTCTAAACACATCTACCAATTTGGAAAAGGTTTTCCGAATCGCTGTATGTGTTAAATAGACAAGAACATAAGTTGCAAAGCTTGCAAACCCTCTGATTTAGCGGTTTGAATAATTTGTGAATGCTAAAACCCTTTGCACATTTGGCCCAATATTACTACATTATAATGTAATAATAGGGCAGTGTAAATACACTGCCAATTTATGGAGTTTGGCATTCCAGAATTTAAATATGGCTAAAACCTGAATATATGGTTATTCGCATTTTGTTGGCCTATTTCCTACCTGCTCATAGATTCATTTATTAATTTGTGTATTTTATATAGTGCGCTGCTACCCCAACGGGGTGTCCCGGCGCTCATGCTCAGACCACTAGATCAGACCAGAAGAGGCAATTTAACAGAAGAGGAAGTTTTTAAGGATTTACGAAAAACCAATTCATCTTGAATTAGGCGAAGGGAGATTGGAAGTTTATTCCACCGGGTGGAAGCACATACTTGAAATGTCTTTCCCCCTGTGCGCACTTTTTTAAATCTAGGGATGACGAGAAGCAGTTTGGAATTGGAACGCAAGTGTCGAGTGCTACTGTAGGGTAGAAGGCACGATGAAAGATAGGCGGATCCAAGGCCTTTTGTAGCCTGGTAAGCCAAAATCATGGCTTTGAACTCGACCCTTTTATGGACAGGAAGCCAATGTAACTTTCGCCGATAAGAGGAAATGTGTTCTCAGAGAGAAATGCCACTTACTAGCCGAGTTGCGGCATTTTGGACTATCTGGAGTCTGTGGCATAAGCCTGATAAAGCCAAGATACAGGCCATTGGCGTTATCCAAGTGAGAAGTAATCAGGGCCTGGACTATTGTTTTCCTGGTGTTACTGGGTAAGTAATTATTAAACTTTTTTATCATTCTGATTTTTGAAAAACAAGCTGCCGAAACCGTGTGGATTTGACTATGAAAGGAGAGTCACTTGTCCCATCTAACACCCAGGTTTCTGACAGAGTCCTTGGGGAGAGGAGCAGGGCTCAGATCCACAGGCCACCAGAGATTGAAATCCAAGGGAGAGGCTTGATTGAAAAAGAGAACCTCAGTCTTTCCCGCATTGAGTCTCAGGAAGTTAAGATCCATCCAATTTGCAATGTCTCTGAGACAGTTTTTCAGGGGGTCAAACGTGTCCAAATTGGAATCATCATACGAGAAGAGAAGCTGGATGTCGTCAGCGTATGATGTCATCTTAATTTCCGTCTGGGATATTAACTCAGCCAGGGGGGAAAAATAGACATTAAAGAGAAGTGGGCTCAATGAGGAGCCCTGCGGCACTCCCCATTTAAGAGGGCGACTGGGAGATGTGAAGGGAGGGGTATACACTTGTTGTGTACGGTTAGTCAAGAAGGAAGCGATCCAATTAAGGGCTATGCCCTGAAGACCAATAGCTCGAAGGCGGTTGAGCAGGATCGGGTGAGATACGGTGTTGAATGCTGCGGAAAGATCCAGCAGCACCAACACCGCCCTCGATCCTCTTTCCAGCGTCCACCGCACGGAGTCCGCCATTTCTATCAGGGCCGACTCGGTATTATAGCCAGACCGAAATCCATGTTGGGAATTGTGAAGTAGGCCATTAGATTCGATGAAGCTTGCGAGCTGTTGATGCGCGAGTCTTTCAAGAATCTTAGCCGGAGCTGGAAGTAAAGAAATGGGCCGATAATTAGCCAGGTTCTCAGGGTCAGCATTGACTTTCTTCAAGATAGGGACCAAGAGGGCATGTTTCCATGCCTCAGGATAATTGCCGGTGCTCAAGGAGGTATTCCTGATGCTGTTAAAGCAAGGGTTAAGAAATGCTGCTAACATTTTTAATTGTATAGCCGGCCAAGGGTCATTGGGTGATCCTGACTTGCAATTCAGTAGTTCTTGAAGGGAACGGTCTACTGGAATTTCCTGAAAGTCTGCAAAGACAGGGATATCAATCAATCAATCTTAGCTTTATTCGATTTCTATATAAGAATCATAAAAGCAACAGCAGTACATAAATATACACCAGTACATTTCATCAAAATTAAAATAAATCAAATTGATAAAGTAAATGGGCTAAACATTCTAGGACGAGATAATGAGTCAAATTGATCAGACGTGGAGATGAATACAGACACTTGGTACAAGACCACTCCTGACCATCAAGTAGTTGTCTGTGATTTTTGACATTTCAACTAGACATATAATGATCTAGGGTAGAAGTCACTTATGCTCCTGATAGATATAGGACCATCTCCTATTTGAGGCTGCCAAGATTGGAGAAAAGGAACAACGTATTTAGTCCTGAATTTGACAAGTACCAGATCGCCCGCCAAGTCCTTGCGCAGAGGTCCTAGCCAACCCACCCTTCTGACACTTAGTATGGTACCATCGATGTTGGGTGGTAGAGGTCTATTTTTAGTTAGTCAAAACGTGACCTTGTTTCTTAAGTCCATATGGCTTTCGTGTTTCCCCCTTATAAGTTCAGGTACTCCCGAGAGGACGCACAAAATGGGGGCGGCCTCTGGAGGCAAATGTAGATGATTGGTTTTGAGCAACATATTGTTGTGATTGACCAATGTTCCCTTATTTGATGTCAATTGTTTTTTTAGCCCTACTCTAGGGCGAGAGCTCCGTACAGTTGTGACAGGGGGATTAAAAGTGTTCACATGTGGAGTTACTAGTTGATTACGAATGGTCTTGCTTTGTATGGAGGTTTCAGGCATTTCTGTGGCGGCTGAGCGCTGTGATTGAGTGGATACTGCCATTGTTTTTACAAGTAATGAATTGGCCTTAATGGCTTCCTCAACACCCGTGAGCCTGTCCCCTAAACTAGCCGTTTTATCTAATAACGGGGATATTATGGTCTCAGTCATGTTCTCGATCGTAGCCATTAAAGAAGCATGGATAGGTGCATTCGATATAACAATGTTGGGAGTGTTGGGTGGTACGGGATAAGGATTTAGTTTCTGATGCTTGGCCTGACTCCCCAATTGTTTGACCCCATCTCTCTTCTTTTTAGCGATAGTGAGCTGAGGGGTCAATGCCGGATGCGAGTTTTCTTTTGGTCGTCTTAAAGAGGGTGCATCCTGTATACTGTGAACTGGTTGAGGTTGACTGCAAGGCTGAGGGCTAGTAGTTGCTATGGCGCAGATAGGGTAATTAATTTGCGCATTGTCTGATTCCACAGGGGCGTACGTGGATTTACACATATTGTTTAGTTCCTCCAGTAAAGATATCTCTGGAGCAACAGCAGCAGTCTGTAAAGGCGAGCACATAGTGGGCGAACTATCCAGGGCTGGGGATCTCTCTATTCGCTCTAGTTCTCTGACAATGGGGAGCGTTACCCTCTTTAAATAGTGGTCCATCGTTCCTCTGAACAAGTCACTGTGGGCGGAGATATTTCTGGTACCCCCCTTGCCGGTCATATCAGCAGCCATCTTCCAATGAAACCAGTTCAACAGTACCACTATGAAGGCGAATGCGAAGGGAAGGACCTATTAGTAAGAGGGGGATAGATAAAGGGTAGCAGTACCTTTAATACTATTTCTTCTCCTCCTCCTTCAGAGCCAAGGGGAATAGCCCTGTCCTGGCCTCCTATGGCCTGTGATGGCCGCAGATGGCCCCGCCCTTGTCCCGGGCTTCTCCCGCGCGCGAACCCGCGACGCGGAAGGAGCAGCGTCCTCTTGTGCGCCTCCCGGCGCAAAAATCAGGTGGTGGGCGGTGTCCCGGTCCATCAAGGACTGCTGGTAGTTGGAGTCCTGCTCTCCCCGCTCGGCAGCCGCGATGACTAGAGCGGCGGCGGAGGAGAGCAGCAGAGACTGTAGGGCTCAGGTGGGTAGTGTGCTGCGTGATCCTAGCCCCCTGGTGACAACAAGGAGCTCAATCCTGCTGCAAAATACTGACGCTTTCTGTAACTTTCGCAAAGGACTTCTTAGTTATTACAAGCCCCTTTAACACTTTTAACTCTTGGCACTAAGAACAATACGGGAAGCAGAGCATGCTGGATATTGTAGTCCCGGCTCCCAAGGAGGGGAGAATGCCTCTGCTCGAGCTTGCAGGAACCGGCACTTCCTCTGGGTCACAGTGCCTTACAATATCACAACGAAAGAACAGTAATTTGAAAAGTATTTTCACAGTTTATTCAGAGTTTGCGGGTTCAGGAGTCTTTATCAGGAGTGTCGCTTTCTTGAACCTCCCGCTGCCTATACCTTGAGCCTACCGCCGTAAACGCTGGTTATGTAGCTGGAAAAGACTCACCCACCGCCGCCGCTGCTGAGAATCAGTGTAGCAGAGTAGCAGAGGCAGGGGCTACAGTCTTTCGGCAGGGTACAGGTCCGCAGTACTCAGGCTGGGCACGGGCTCAAGCTCCGAAAAAGATTTATCACTGCATTTCACTGTCTCGGACCTCCTCAGCCATGAACTATAAGCGCTGCTTCAAAGCTCCAAAAACGCCGGATTAACAAAGAAGCAGAGAACGCCAAGAACGCCTGCCGCCATCAGCATCGTGGGAGGGAGGAGGAGCCGGCCACTCAATTCTCCCCGGCCCAGGCTGGCCTCCTGATCTGGCGTCAGGTGAGTCAGACTGGGAGTAAAGTCCAGGGGACAGCTTCTGTGGAGTCATGACTATCTTTGTTAGAATAAGAGTCATAGATTAAGGCTACTTTCTCTTCGAAGAAATCGGAGAGCTGAGTGCAGAGAGTCTGAGACACCGGAGGACGGCGATTAAGAGCCTGAGGATCAGTAAAGGTTTTAACCGTATTGAAAATCTCCCTGGAAGAACCGTGAGCCTTGTTAATTCTTTCCGTTAGATTCGCTCACTCCAAGGGGAGGAATGAATCTAAATCCCAGGTGAGAATGAGAATTAAGCCCTCCTCCATGATGTGCGAGGGTGAGAGTGTAGTGGTATCTCCAGAAGGAAAATAATTTCCAGGGGGTGAAAAAAGAAATAAAATAGCATGTGCAAATTCGTTTTTTTCAAATCACTCACACATGCATAGATGTACATTTACACATAGGTACCTACTTATGCTTTAAGAACTTTTAGAACGATGAAACTGTTATAGCTACCTATGAGTACTCTCAGAATTTTTGTTAATTTGGAGTAATTTATTAATACACACCACACATACGTTTATACCAGTGTGTGTGTAGATTTAGATATTTTTTGGTGTGAATTGGCCCTCGTTGTCAAACCTAAATTGAATTTGTTAAGGCAATAAAAATTCTAAACAGTCCAGTATGTAACAAACTAGGCAAATACCTATAAAGAAGAAAACCGCTACGACCCGATCCTCTCTTATGGACGGTATACATACAGGACACACGCCATCTAGAGTACGGCTATCACAAGGCTCTCAAAATCCCTAGTAATTAGATTGTTTGTGATGTCCAAGGTTCTAGTGTTTCCCATTGCTTGCACTATTTTTATGAGAATTGACGAGTTATTTCCTTATATATCAGTAGGGTAAAAGCTGTATAACTATGTCACATTTCTGGTTAATTAACGCATGAATGTGATGATGTTCCCATATTGTGATTGTAAGTCTGTTTCGTTTTATTAATGGTATTTAATCTTATGTGTGCCTGCTCATCCCTGTCAAGAACTGCATCGTTTCTATCAGGCAATTACAGTATGTTTAGTGTATCATCTATAATTATTAAATTCCTCTATGAATAGAGGTTTGTTCATCTCCAACGTTTCAAGTCTACTAATTGAGCTTGAAAACAGAAATACAGAATTCAGAACGTGAACGTTGCTGCACATCTGGAAGCAAGCTTTGTCCTCGAACAAGCTTTTCACTTGCAAACATTTCAGCAAATACATATGTAACCACTATATGGTTCAGTTGATGTTTACATGTGTAAATTCTAATCACTCGACATTCTGTAAAGTCTTTTTTTCCCCTCGTTAGTTTGGTTTCTCATTGGCAATATCTTAATTTACTAACAAGGAAACCATACAATCTACAAAAGACCGCTTAACATGTACATTATAAAATTGTTGCCTTTTGTGTCTGACTAGTGGAATTATTGCCCTGCGTTATCAGCTCAATAGATCTGATGTTTCCTCTGCGTTTAACATTTTAGAAAAACAAACAGAGAGCTTATAAGGAAGCATTGCTAACAAATCTCCCTTAATATGTATGTGAAGTAGACAGTTTGTCTAAGAATAAAATACAGCCGATGATAGATTTCATTGCAATCTGCTAGTGCTTATTAAGAGGTCTATAAACAAAAAGTCCTATCAGAGAACATCTCTTTCTGCAAAGAAAGGCACATTTTAATTGCTTTAATCAGCTTTTGCTTTGTCTCTGCAATGACATAGAAAAACAATTCTGCTCTAATCAGTAAATGTTTTCCAGGGACATGCTATTTTCACAGGCTACAAGCGGAGCTAATAGAGCGGTTTTTTATTGTTTTCCTCTGGAGACAGAGGTTGAAGTAACTTTCCACTATTGTATTTACAGTCTTAACGCGGAGAAAGAAAGAAAAGAAATTGATATACTTAGAAAGATTCTGCTGTTTTAGTGCCCTTCGGCTTCTTCTTGTTACAGTAGAAAGTAGTTAGGCTCTTTGTTTACTAATTATTAGAACTTCTTAACTCCCATTTGAAAAGGGCTGCTCCACAGTACACAATACGCCTTTTGTTTTTTCAGTTTTAGTTTTAAGTCCTTGTTTCATATTTAACTCACCTCTACCTCCTCCTGCATTGATTCTGCTCATTGTTAGTATATGGCTTTTTGTGTTGGAAAATGGCTTACTATGTATTTGGTTCTTTAATATGCCTGGCTGAACCCAGACACCGTGAGGAGGAAGAGAACTCGAGGCTATCTGTCCATTTCTGATAGTTCGGACCATACGCCTCGCCTTCTTTTCATCTGCTTATATTTCAATCTTTGTCCCAGACCAAGCATGGGGATTAAAATCACTTCTCTGGGAAATTGTGACATTAAAACAGACAGTCAATCAGAGAAACTGATTTCGTTACTCAGTAAATGTAGCAGGATTAAGCACATGATTTACATGCCAAGGATATATTAGTTATAGGGGGATATACACAAGGACTCAATTCCGATTTATCCCCACCCTAACGCAACAAATGTGGAGCTAGATTTAACACCCCATTCACAAGCTGGTATAAACTGCAGACATCGCCTGAATTCCCGCGAAAACTGCCCCAAAATAAACCTCCACGATGGACACCACCAACAATCCCTGATGAGATGCTGAGTTGGCGTTCCTGTGCAAAAACAAACGAAAAAACCACAACACCACTTTCACAACGAAGTGCCAGATCTGCGATGCGAAGCAAAAACAGATGATAAGCCGCGGTAGCAGCAGGGAATTAACACCTGCCTCTTGCTGGTGCTAAGCAGGACGACTACCCACAGCATGAAAGGGGGCCCAGCCAAGAGCCACACCTGAAGACCCACAGATGCCATGGAGACAATGACCTTGCAGCACTGATAACCATGAGGGCTCCAACATCCCCCGCCACCACCTTTAGACCCCCCCCCCCCCCGGACTTCCCCCCAGACATACACATACCGTGCATGACACAAGAGCCACAAAAAGTCCATGATGACGCACAGTGCCAAGATAAATACACACAAGTGTGGCCAGAAGGAGAAACAGTCATACAGCACTGAAGTAACAACCAAAAACTTTATTGAAACACAACACATTAATTCGTAATACTCCTGTCGGTTCTGTCAGGGACAAGATCGAAGTCACAGCCTGGAAAACAAAGCACAAAATCAGGACGTGTGCCATGCACACATCAAAGGAGCAAGACACAGAGAAGGAAAGTGAGCCAGAGAGAGAAAGAGAGAAAGAGAGGGAAGGATAGGAAGGGAGAGAGCGAGAGGGGGGGAAGGGAGAGAGAGAGTGAGAGAGAGAGAAAGAAAGGAAGGGAGAGAGAGAGAGAGAGAGAGAGAGAGAGAGAGAGAGAGGGGAGAGAGAGTGAGAGAAAGAGAAGGAAATAAAGGGAGAGAGAGAGAGAAGGGAGAGAGAGTGAGCGAGAAGGAAAGGAAGGGAGAGAGAGCGAGAGAGAGGGAAGGGAGAAAGAGAGAAAGAGAGTGACGGAAGGGAGAGAGAGATACCCTGCTGCCCCTGAGCACACAGACCCCACTGCTCATCTGCTTCCTCAGGTGTGTCCACCAGTAGGCACACCACATGCCAGTAGAAACTCCAGGCCCAGGTCCCGCCACCATGGCATAGTCCACATCATGCAGGCCTGCCCCGTGGCCCAGCAGGTCCCGCACATGACGCTGAGTCCTGAGTCATCAATGGCGGAGACCACATCAGTGCACACGTCATCATCGCAGGCGGCACACCCGCTCAGTACGTGCGGTGCCACTAACGCTGTGCAACCCCAGTCAACGCCACGTGGTGGTAGGCCTGTGTCGGCCACAAGACCTTGGGTGGCACCAACCATGTGAGCAGCAAATCATAGGTCCTTTATGATTGAGCACCGTGGAGCGACCATCATCCAGTCACCACCGGCAGAGGGGAATCTGACTTTGTCGGCCCCTTATGTTAGTGGGGTCACATGGCCTGTGATGCCTGTGCCGAATGGGTGTGGTGTGTGTGCAGACCTGCCCTCAGGGGAGTGGTTGTGACATGCTGAAAAATAGACCAGTGTGTACGCCTGCAACAGGTAGCTATGTTGGACCCCCCTCGGAGGGTCAGCGGAGTGATCTGGCCTGGCATACACCGGACCAGCGCAGGGCTTACAACAATGACTCGGGGGCTCTGGGCATGGTTCAGTCCATGTCCGGACAAGGAAGTGACTAATGCATGTGTCCCTGTTGTAGTGTCCACGGCACCTGGGACGCAATAGGCAATGTAGCACACAGTGACTGGCATCCCACTAGATGAGCATCATTGAATAAGGGAAATCACTGTACCCAGTTCCATCCACATTAATGCAGGAATGATGAAAGACATGACACAGCAGTGCATTACTAGATGTTTATTGCACATCCAGTGGAGTGTCGCAGCTAGAGTGGTACAGGGCCATTCCAAGCACACCACACAATATGGGCCCGTGGAGGGTCGGCCAGATTCCATCCAGGGATGACAGGTACTGCGGAAGAGGAAGGGTACAGTCTGCAGTCTGGTCGGCGTGTCATTCGTCATCAACCAGGATATGGCAGTCCATGTTGTCGTCCAAGGTGAGTGAAGCGGAGAGTATAGGGGTCAGTGGGAGGTCATGAGGCCATGTACGAAACTAAGCAGAAACAGGCCAAGTGGCGGAGATGAATGCTACTGCCTCTTTCTGACTAGAATCCCATCCACGTCTTCGTCCCCGTAGCTGTGCTCTGCCTCACCTGTGGGTGTTGCAGTACCGGCTGCGGCACTGTGTGCCACTGACACATTAGGGGCCAGAGGTGGATTGTCAGCCGTACTGTGCAGCAGTGACCAGTCAGGTGCCGGAGTGGATACGCCTGCTGCACTGTGAGGCACTGACACACCAGGGGGCAGAGATGTGGATGGTGTGGGGGCAGCAGCATTCATCAGCGCCATGCCTTGAGGCAGCAGTGCCATGATGAGGATCTGCAGGGCATGGTAGATCCCAGCTACATCTTGCTGATGTGCAGCGGTGGCTGCCATCCTTTCCGCCTCCATCTGCACCATGTCTTCCAAGAAGCTCCGCATGTGTGCCAGCTCACGGCTTGAATCACTGGAGCCAGTCTGACCGTACAGGTGTTCTTCTCCCTGTGTCATGACTCCAGCGATGTATGTCAGGGCTCCTTGCGACCATGGACCGGGCCGTGGGTGTGTGTTAGGGACTGGAGCTGGTCCCTGATGGGACCTAGACACCCATGGATGGCGTCCATTTTGGTAGCCATGAGGCCAAACCCTATCCGCACCTGCTAAGCCGTCTCCCTCTGACCCTCCAGCACACGGCGTTGGAAGGCCATGATTTGTTCCTGGGGGTCTTCGGAGAGTGCAGGGCTGTGGGTGCCTCCTACTGGGTGCTTTGGGTGGTGGTTGGGATCTCCTCGATGCAACTGGGCTGCCCTGATCCTGGAGGTGAGTGGAGGATGATGTCCATGATGTTTTGGAGGGTTTGGGTGTCGATGCTGTCAGTGTCCTCCTCGTCATCAGTGAAGAGTGGCTGGGACTGCTCTGCAGGGGGTGTTGATGGTGCCCTTGTAATGTGAAGGGGAGTTGGTGTATTATAATGTGTTCACATGTATTTAGCCTCACGGTACATGTTGACATTCAGACAGCATGGCATTTTACATTGTGACAATGTGTAGATCAGGGCCATGACCCAGAGTCATTGTGGGTGTGCACTGTGCTCTGCTTGATTGTCCATGTGTGCCATTGTGGCCATCTCCACCCGTCCCCCCATTTCCTGGTGGTTACTCACCCTGTTGTGGTTGTGTTGTGTCACAACCTACACAAGCAGGTAACAGGACTGGTTACATATGAGGCTTGGTTGAGGGATATTGCTTTGCAAGTGTTAAGGCCCAGGTCTGATTATTGTTTTTGCCCAAATTATTGCCTAATAAGACATATACAGTGGTGCAACTGTACATGTCTGTAGCATGGTATTAGCCTGTATTAATCTATTATTTAACACCTAGCTGGCATGATTGTTGTTTAGACAACCATTGTCAGGTCCACCTCAAATGTTCATTGATAATTATGAACAATACTAAAGAGCAAGAATGAGGCAAATTGAAAGAAAGAGGGATACATCCTCCTTAAGAAGACATTATAGGAACAAGCATTTGCAACGCAATCGGTCTCGCCTTTGCAACCTATTTTAGCTATGCAGCACATTAGCCTGGGTGCTTAAACATCTAGTGTTCTTTAACATGGAGAGAAAGTAAGCACTAAACTGTGTGACACGCCAGGTATGGGAACACATGGAGATAAATATTGCCTTTCAGGGTGAAATGGTATAGTTCAAAGCTCTGTTTTTAATATAAAAGCAGGGCCTTTAGTGTTCACATCACTGGAAATACAAGATTTGAAAAAAATATTACTGTCTAAGGTTGCTTGTGGACAGGAATCTAGAGAATGCTAAAGTGATTCCGGTATTTTACTGACCTCTGCTGGTCATTTTCTATCAAGAAAGTTAAATAGAGGCAGTTGCCAGAACAAGAAAAAGAAAAAGAAAAACCCCAGCAGAAAGCAATTCGGGTATTTTACTGACCTCTGCTGGTCGTTTTCTATCAAGACAGTTAAACAGAGGCAGTTGAACAGAAAAAAATGTCCCTAAGCGGAAGCAGACAAGTCCTAGGGCTGATCTCCAGAGCACACAAAGTACATACACATATAAGTATATACTAAAGTATATAAATATACTAAAGTATTTAATAAAGTATATACAAGAGGTCTCGAATGCTCGACCTAAAAAGCACAATCCTCTCAATTTGAGGATAGAATACTAATTGCCAATGTTACGTAAAGCACCAGGGTCTCCTAATGAATTATGACGATTCTTTAGAGAAATACACAAATTACACCATATGTTTTATTTTATGCAAATAAATTGGCTAGTATAATTAGGCAGGGAATAAAAGTGGGCCAAAAACTATATTACTTTGGCTACCATCAATCACATAATATAAACTATATTAAGAACAACATACATTGTTTCAAATCACACTTGATTGTCATTGAGGTTCAACCAAGTCCTGGTTGGTTTAACAGTGATGTACCATAGCATCAAAAGATAGGATAGCATTAGGATAATTTTATTATGATATTTACAAAACCCTTAGAGATCCTGTAAAATCTGAACCTTCAGTAATGTGCTGCCTATCTGCTGCACACTCCCCTATATTCCATAGAGCAATATCCAAACACAATTTATCAATGGGCCAAAGAATTGTGTCTGGGCAGGTTATGAAGTTTTATTAGAAGCCTTCCAGTCTCAAGATTAAAATGAGAAGGGCAGTGTGGTCAAAATTGAATTTAAAATTATCATATATTTGTACAATGCCATGTCCTCCAATTTTTCATTGCCCATTTTTCAGGCCTGTTCAGACGTTTTGGGTGCATGAGCCTAGATATATCTGCATTGATTATGATCTCATTCTTTGAACAATACCTAGCTAAACCTTCCAGAACCTCGATGTTGTCATCATAAAGGTATGTAATAAATACATAAAAGGGGGGAGGAGCCACACACAAGACCAAGATGGCCGAGTGAGAGCTCGGCTCCGCTGACCTCCCTTTCCATCCTTATTGCTCGGCTCTGGAGTTGTGCCGTCCTGCCGTCTGCGGCCTTCCCTCATCTGGAGCCGGAGGCTCAAGTAAGCGGGGAGCCTGCAGACGAACTCACAAACATCGGGCCGTAAACCGGAAGTTACCGGTCCGGCCCCGTAAATGATCCGAAGTTCCCTCAAGACTGTGGCGGGTCCTCCGTAGTGTGCATGGGAGGCAGGGCGACAGCAGAGAGACCCGGGCGCCGAATGGCTCACCTGGGCAGCCCTGTGGAGTGAGAGAGTGGTCCTGCCCTGCATGGTTACGAGGTGCTACACTGCAGTCGGCGGCTCGAGGCGGACGGCGATAAACTGTGCCACAGCTGGGGGGCCTGAGATATGCACTGAGTCCCTGGGGAGTAGTTGCTTGGTGGAGCTGGCCCCCTCGAGACCCCTGTGCTTGTTCTGTGCTGCCCGTACATCTGAGGAGCCGACAATGAGAATAAGTGGTGCGGGGGGTAGTACAGACGCCTTGTATTGGAGAGGAGGTCCACGATGAGTGGGAGAGGACCGGCCCCGGAGGCGCTTTGTCTGGGTGCACTCTGCCCTGCCGTGGCGAGGTCCGCCTATTGATTAAGGTGCAGGGTGCTGTGGACATTCATCTGGCACCACGACATGAGTGATGCCCTCAGCGGACCCGGTCATCCTTTGTGCTGACTGTGGGTGTCAGGTGAGGGGTCCAGTTGCTGTGGGGGCAGTGGAACATTTGGAACAGAGAGGCCCAGCCGCAGAGGGGGTTTCTGTGCCTCGTAGTTGGACATGTGAGTCAAACTACTGGCGTTGCGGGCAGAGGTGTGGGCACTAACGACTAGCGCTTTGTCCGTTGAGCAACTGGATGACCAGTGGCTGTGGGGACCACCCAGCTTGCTGACCAGCTGGGAGACCCGTGTATTGACTTGCAGAGACTCCTGGGGGTGCAGCGACTCAGCGACTGGTATCGGTGTGTCCGGGAAAGGCGCCGAAAGCCATATGACCCTGGCCCCTTGGTGGGATCCTCTGTTCAGTGTCCGGCAGTGAAGACGCAACGGCGTCTAGATAGCGACAAATCCGGAAACCAAAAAAATCCCTTCCCAGATCTTCCAAGGGGTCCAGAAACATCCAAACCAATAAGTTGGATCGTTATACCATGCCCAAAGGGTCCCCAGCGGAAATGAAGAGGGCTCCGTCGGTAGGGGCAGTCGGAACCGTCACTCCCACTGAACCAACCTTGATGGATCTCATGTCAGCCATAAACTGGGTCCAGGTGTCCCTAGGCCAGAAAATGGAAGCCTTAGATAACAAACTGGACACGGTCACGATTGAGGTGGGATTGAAATGAGCGTATCTAACTAAGGCGAGCGAGAAAGTTAAATCAATTGAAATCAAGATGGCCAGTCTCATCGACGATGTGGCAAACAGCTGCAGCAGGAGGTAAGAGATCTGAAGGTCTCCAGAACCCTTACAGATCGCAAACTTGATGAATATGAGGGTAGGGCCAGGTGGAACAATATTCGCATTCTTGGGTTGCCAGAGAAAACAAAGGGTCAGACACCGGATCTGTTCGTCCTCAACCACCTCAAGCCCAAGGGACTGAGCAACTTTTTCACAATCGAGCGGACGCACAGAGTACCTGCAGGAAGGCCCAAGCCCGGAGCCCCCCCTCGCCCGATGATTGCGAGGGTCCTGAATTTTTGACACAGAGATGTGATCTTGCAGGCGGCGCGAGCGGGTACCCCCTTGCGGTATAAAAATGCAATGCTCTCCTTTTTCCCAGACTTCACTCAAATGGTGCAGAAAAAACGACAGAGCTTCCTGCCGGTGAAGAAGAAACTCAGGGACAAGGGACTGAAGCACGCTATGATGTACCCGGCCCGCCTGCGGCTGGAACTTAATGGGAAGGCCTGGTTCTTTGATAACACTGAGGTGGCGTTGGACTGGTTGGAGGGTGTGCATCCGAGCGAGCCAGAGGACCGAGACCGAGGTGGAGTGGATGAACAACTAGAATAAGAATAAAGAAGGCCGTGGGATTTAAAATCAGTATTGTACAGTCAGGCGGTGGGTTGGCTCCACAGCCAATATTTTGACTAGACCTGTTTAACTGAAAATTACTGTGGATCGACCGGGATTCGAAGAAATGTTTAGGGAGGCTAGGGGGCGGGTGGGGCGGAGGTTTCTTGGCCCCCCTTCCCTTTTTCTACTTTTAGTTAGTCTGTAGATTAGTGTTTGAGGGACAGGCACACTGCTAGTTAGGAATGGGCATTAGCCATGTGCAGGCTGCAGGGAGGGGGGAGGGGGGTTAAGAGTGAGTGGGTTTTGTGGAATTGGGATTGTATTGTCTGCCGTTCTATCTGCAATTCATTTTCATTTTCTTATTGCATCTGGTGACATAGCTATGATTGAACTGATTCCTTACCACTACAATGTCTGCTGTTAGACAGGGATCAGGGATAAATGTGCTCAGTTGGAATGTGAATGGTCTAGGGGATACAATTAAGAGGGGGATGGTAAGCCAGTTGATTAGGAGACATTCCCCAGATGTGGTGTTACTGCAGGAGACACATCTAGTTGGTAATCGTTGCATGGCCTTACACAATGGGGGCTATAAGCTGGTGGCCCATGACGAATTCACTATGGGTCCAGAGGGACGGATATCTTAGTGAGAAACTCCTTTCCCCTGGCCATCCAGGCCACATGGGCTGATCTTTGAGGCAGGTATATTGGCATATCGGGGCTATGGGAGGGGAAAACTTTTACTTTCATGTCTGTTTATGTTCCAACAGGCCTGCAAACTGACACTTTCCGAGACTCAGTACGATTTTCCTAACTCTGACCCTGGGTTTACTGGTGCAGTGATAAATGGTGAGGTAGATAGGCACCCAGCCCGAACTCTAAAGCCGTCCCAGAGCATCTGCTGCACACCACACCCCATCCAGAATAGACTATGTACTGATACCTGTGGCCCAGGCAGCGACGATCCGAGAGGTGCAGCACCTGAGTAGGGGAATCTCTGATCACTCACCGATCTGGCTCCGGGTGGAGGTTGGCCAACTCCACGTAGGTAGAATAACCCCCATAAATGCATGGTACTTAAGAGATCCCGCCACCAAGAAGGAAATTGTTACAAGCACGGAAAGGTATTTTCATGAGAACACGTGCTCTGTCGACTCGGCATGGACCCTGTGGGAAGCGCATAAGACGGTTATCCGAGGGGAGGTTTTATCACTAGGTGCAGGGAAAAAGAGGAAAAGTCGGGCCGAAGTAGACCGGGCGGAGGCGGAAGTGACTAAGATGGAGATTGAGGTATCCAACGATGTGACCCCTGAGGGTACACACCGGTTGAAACTCCTCCAGGATGAATACAGGGGCTTAGCTAGGGATAGGGCCTCAGCACAGCACGCAGACACGCAGAGCGGGATATATGAGCGCGGTGATAAAGCAGGTAAACTGATAGCGTGGCTGGAGAGAGGGGAGTGGGCGTCGAGGCTAGTGCCAGAGTTGCAGAAAGGTGACTCGGATAGGATAACTGACACGGAAATTATAGCGAATGAGTTCTCAGAATATTATTGTTCAGTATTTACGTCCGCAGGGATCTATACAGAGGCAGACAGTGCACCCATGATACACAACATTTGTATGCCCACACTGTCGGATGCAATTGTGTTGTGAGCAGACTGAAGCAGTAGAATGCAGAGCACCGAGTGAAGCGTCGGAAGCATGAGCGAGAGAAAGGTGAGAGGTGGCGGCCTTACCGTCTTCGGCCCCTCTCCATCTCTCCCGGCTAAATATCTGCTGTACCCTGCCTGCATCCTGCCCCCATGCAGTGAGGTGCGGAACACGGGGGAGTGTGAGCCCCGGAGGCCGCCAGAGCTTGCGGTCTTCTTAGCAGCTGGAGCGGCCCGGTTGTGGCGGGATCCGCTGTGAAGCTCTTTTGTAAGACTCTTTTGCAGGCAGCTGGGGGCCTCACGTCTGTGGAGGGCGTTAGTGAGCTGAGCTGAGTAGTGAGAGCAAACAGCAGAGGGAGCAGAGAGCACTCTCAGGAGGAACGGCTGCAGTAGGGGCATGGAGCGGCTGAGGCTGCGGCAGCAACCCGAAAGGAAGCCGCGGGGGCCAAAGAGAGCCGAGAGAGCCGCTAACCGACGAGAGAAAACTGCAGCAACCCGAAAACAAAACCGGGTGTGAGAGCGGCGGTAAAGAGCCGCAGCGTGAGCTGTGGAAAGGATCTCAGATGAACTTGGAGACAACTCCGGACAGCTCCGGGCAGTTCCGGGCAGCTCCGGAGACGCCGGCAGTTACACCTCAACTGAGCCCGTACCTTTCTGCCCCACTTCCTCCCCCCTCCATCGAGCGATTCAGTGACCAAGCGTGGTGGCAGGCAGGCAGGCAGGAGCCTAAAAGTGAGGAGCATGGGACAGAGCACAGCACAGCGCACAGAAAATAGAAAGGAGAGAGGAGAGCGGAGAGCGGAGAGCGGAGAGCGGAGAGCGGAGAGCGATACCAAGCGGCACCAAGCCAAGCCAAGCCAAGTCCGCTTGCCCGATAGAAGACGCAGACGCTGTGGACACTGGCAATGGGCTACGGAGCCGAGTTGAGGAGCGTTGACCCCTCCCCCAACCAACCTTCGGCTCTGACTACAGCCTACAGCTGACTAACTAACTGGCTCTATCCCAGCAACACAGCGCTGCTTATTCCGTAAGTGTCATGTGCAATGCAATGCAGTGCTGCGCTTAAGCAAAAAAGCACAAAAACATCAGTGACGTGTAAGTGACGCGAATAGTTAATAAAAACTGAATAACTGGCATTTTGCATAGAGGGCGAGGGGTATCAGAAGCAGCAACTTCTACTGATTTCTACTCTTTTCTACTCATTAGGACTGCGCAGGATTTATCGACTTATTGGGTTTCCACCTTCCACCTCCCTCTTGCCCGACACCAGCATTTACCCATTATGAGATCAGGCAAAGAAAGACGAAGTATTTCAACAGTAGTGAGTAACCGGAAGAAGAGAAATAAGTTACTCAATACCCCCTCAGATAACCACAAAAAACTAACAAGGCCAACAAGATCTGGCACAAGTACAGAGGATGACATTCTAGTTACCCTCGAGCATGAAGCAAAGGGCTCGGTGTAAATGTAAATTGATACTTGTATAGGGCACTACTCACCCGCAAGTGACTCAAGGTGCTTGTACGAATACCGCTGTGGAACCCATCCTGACTTTCCCTGTGAGGCGTCCACTCCTGGGCATCCCCCAAGGTGGAGGCCAGGCATCCTTAGCGTTGTGGGGCCGTTGTGGAGATTAAGCAAGCTATTGCCCAGAGTTGCAGAGTGGGACTCCATGATTGGAATAGGCACCGAGGCGAGAATTATCAGGTCCGTGGAATTTTGAGCCCAAAACCCGCCAAGGCAGGGAATTGAACCCTGGTCCGGGCTAGACCTCTGCATCAGGGTCTGCCGCTCTAATCATTGAGCCACACTTCTCCTCGGTGCAAGGACAAACCGATCAACAAACCTATAACAAACAAAAACAAAAAAAACCTCTTGTCCAACCCCAAATTTTCTCCAAGTTCGCCTTTGTTAAAGACGCTGGGGCAGTGCTAAACCATATGAGCCCCGTGCAGAAAGGCCTTCCCTCCCCTTTGCTTCCGGAGATAATCATCTTAACAAAACACGATGTCGCAGACTCCGCCCAAGCCTTACAAACAGCCTTACAACCAGCATCGCTTTTGGCTAATCATTTGGGCAACGAGAGCAACGAGAGCCCACCTAAACCTATCAGAGACTCTATGCTCACTTCAATTACAATAGCTAACAGTCTTCAAGGCACCGAAATCAATGGAAATAATCATAGATGGCAAAATAAAAGCTTTGAAGCGACCAAAGACATAAGCGAGGCAAGAAAATCGAGAGCAGAAGAGCCTGATGATCAAGCCAATGAGCCTTCTCTCAACGAATACCTAGAACATTCATCACCTCAAATTTATACATTCCAGTCTACTCCAGCAGAAAAATCAACGGAAAAATCAAAGCGCGAGTCTCCTTTTCCGGCGCTAGAGTCTAATAGTCTACCCCAATAAAGCCATCCTGGTCTAAACATGATCCAGCATGTGCTACTAAAACCTGCACTTTTCGCCATTTTTGAGCCAAACCCCTCCCTGCAAGTGGGATCAATGGCTTCAACTACTTCAACTACCACTTAGCTCCCAGGGTCAGCATTAGCAGATAGCGCATCTCCCTTGACAATGGAAGAATGGGAGAAAATGGCGGCTACAAACAACCAGGGAAAAGGCGTCATGCTATCACATGACACAGAAATCAAAACGGCTGACTCCCCAAAGACCCTAAACACAGAAGAGAGTGGTCTTTGGGCATCACTGCTAAACACTATGAACCTCACGTCAAAAGCAATGGAATACCACTCCGATAAGATGGACATCCAACTTAATCTGCTAACCCGCTTAACCATCCATGTTATTAACATCGATACCAAGTTACTAGATTTGAACGAGCTGATCAAAAGAGTTCAATCAAAAACTACAATTAACCCACCAAGCTGCACATGTTACTCAATCATCGATAAACTATCATCTTTACCAGATGTAATGAGTGAGCTCTTAACAGACATAACATCTGGAAACACTTCCAATAGAGCAGCATGGGCAGTAGCAAACAGGGATAGAAAAAACCCAGACTGCGAGACAATGGAAAAAACCCAATCGGTGGTTATTCCCAACGGCGCAACGACTTCTGACAACCTACTTAATTGCTCTAGGGAACTGTTAGACCCGTCTGCTTCTGAGAGTCCCCTCACCACTATGATTTCTTTTGTTCCCCTGTACCTCCCAAAATTTGTCGCTTTTCTTTGTCTACCAGGACCTTTTGTGTGCTGTTTCATGGGGCTAGATGTTCCTTGACGCCCAGTTGTTCACAAGGTTTTTGGCACCTATTTACAAGACACCTGGTGAAACCTATGACATTATAGACTGGGATTGGCAACCTGTATGAATGACCTCAAAATGGTGGCCATCCATTTCCCTCATGTGAGTGACTCCCCTTGGAGCCTCCATGAACCTTGACCTTTCAAGGTTTTGGCGCCCTTTTATTTGGCGCGCATTCCTGACAGGAATTACCTTATTTCCCTCAGGTACACAAAATGGCTGCTCTAGAACCCCAGTATGGTGGCTGTTAGGGTCCCAAATACCCCAGAAGTGCCATGTCATTGGCCTAGCCCAAAGAAGGTTCTAGAACCTACTGGCACGAGCCAGCACCTCAGGGCACTGGCTATATAAGGTCCAGTCCCTGGCGGCCATTTTAGATGACCAGAAGACTAGATAGGATAATGATGTTCCAGATCTAGGTGAAGAAGGAGATTCCAGACTTGACACCAGATTGACACCTGCCCTGTTGACCCCTGAGGCAGCTGGTAGCGCGGGCAGTAGAGCAAGCAAGAGTCACTGGCGTGGATCCTGACTGGCGTTCCAGTCAGCCGTGTGTGCGGTGACCTCGCGCCTACAACGCCTGCCCAGCGAGTGCCTCGTCACCCCCAAAAGACTGTGGCCGTTCTTCGTGTGCCTTCCCCGCCCCCCCGGTGGTGAATTACGACGCGAGGCGAGAGCAAGTTCGCCGCGACCGTGAGCGTCTTCTGTGCCCCTTGTGCGACAGACGCCTCCAGCGAGGAGCTCGGACGTCACCGAGCTCCACCGGCGTAGAGTGCTTCCCGCGCAGACTGAGGTGAGGTGGTGCGCCGGGGCGGGGAAAGGCCGGCCTTCGTTGGGCGGGACTACTGTCTCTGCCCCTCCCCAGTGAATCGGCGGCTGTAGCTGTGGGCGGGAACCATCCCTGTTTGAGGAAGTTGGAGGGAGGTCCGTGGAGCCCCTGAGAACCTGTCACTGGCGAGAGAAGTGCTGAACCCGACTGAATCGCTTTTCGATTGCAGCCGATGTGAGGTGGGCCCGTTTCTTCAGGTGGGAAGCGGTGATATAATGGAACTGTGAACCGGCATTTACTTGACTGAGCGCGAAGATTGTGTGACCTCTTCGGCAGCCCCGTTCGTCAGTCTAAAGACTTTGAACTGGTGCCGCCTGAGTGCTAGCGGTAGCAAAGCCCCTAGGCGCGCTTAGACCCCACCGGCAAACAGAGAACTCAACCCGGTGGCAGCCGAGTATAAATGAAGTGCTCACTGTGTTGCCTTGCTTTGTAGATTTATGCACTTATCACCGAGTGATTCTTAAAGAGTCCCAACACTCTTTTGTGCCCAGAGAAGCCTGTATTCATTAGCAGTGAAGTCATCATAAACTGTAAGAGTAATCTTTCTATCCTGAAACGTATTGCAAGTTAAAGTTCCTGAAATATTTAATTGGTGGCAGCGATACCAGAATGAACATGTGGTTGTTTATTTAAATGAACCAGTATTTATTCTATTGAACAAAAAGTGATATTCATTCTATTTATTGATGATATTTATTCCTGATATTTATTCTATTTATTGCTGATATTTATTCCTGAGAAATCTACTGTATTCAACCCGAAATCAAAACCCAGCAAATTGTGGCCAAAAGAAATGTGTATGTGCTTTCTTAATTGATCCCCATTCACGACAGAGAATTTTTTACATAAAGGAATCGTATTTTTCTACAACAGTGGTGTGGTGTCCTTCTTTTTGGTGGTTGTTCAAGGAGATATTATTGGGTCAAAGCCGGCTTAACACGACAGCCTTCACTTGCCTTGACACTTGAGCCAAGCTACCCCCCTTTGTGCTGGGCTTGCCCATCGCAGGTCCAACATAAAATTGGTGCTCAGCGGGTGGGATTACGAGCCGTGCTTGTTTTGGACCCCATAATAATTCCGTGTGCGCCACAGGTACACTCCCGGAGTTTTCTCCCAGCGGCCCTCCAATTCAATATTTTGCTTTTTCCAAATTCTCTTCTGGAGGTGGGTGGAGGTGACCCTCAGAGTTCCTATCCTTGTAACCTACTTCGAGGTGGTTGTCCACACTTTTCACTGACAAGATGGAATTCGATATGTCAGAGCTGGAGACCTATACCGTGGCGCAGCTCAAGGAGTTCTGTCAGGAAAGGGGAGTGTTCCTTAGGCGAGGGGCCAAAAGAGAGGAGCTCCGCATTAGTCTGCGAGCCTGGGTGGAAGCGCATCCGGAGGGTATGGTAGAGGAGGAGGAGTCAGACAGGGGTACTGTCGTTGAGAGAGCTGCGGAATGTCCCCTGGGGGTGGGTGAGATGATAATCAGCCCCAAGGTAACCTCGCAGGAGGGCAGCAGTGCATCAACAGGAGGGTTGTCAGAGACCGAGTTAGCTGATAGAAGAGAGGAAAGACAATTGAGGTTGGAGTTAGCTAAGCTGGAGATGGAAGGGAAGAGGATGGAACACGAGTTCAAGCTACGAGAACTCGACCTCAGGGCCCATAACATCACTCCGGAGGGTGTCGAGTCTAAGGAATTTGCCAGGGAGCTCAGGCCTCACTTGCCCAAGGACGTGGTCACTAGCTATACCGTTGGAGATGACATAGCTAAGTGGCTGGCAGCCTATGAGGTCTCCTTAAGAGCCCATGGGATCCACGAGAAGCATTGGGGTGGTGGATTGTATCGCTACATGCCTCCAACAGGTAGGGATGCCCTATTGGCCCTAGACCGGGAGGATCAGGTAGACTACCCCGCCATGAAGGTGGCGCTCATCAGAAAGTTTGGGTTGACCCCCGAGAAATACCGGCAGAGGTTTAGGGGCAGCCATAACCTGAGCTCACAGAATTGGGTTGACTTCCTGGATTATGCCAAGAAAGCTCTGGATGGGTGGGTCCAAGGTAGTGAGGTGGAAGACTATCGAGGGTTGTACAATCTCATACTCAAGGAACATCTACTCGAGAAATGTCTTCCTGAGCTGAGGCAGCACCTGGTGGACCGCAAAAAAAAACGCTGCTACTACCCTGGTGACAGAACTGAACAAACAAGTAACAGAAGTGGACAATCCGAACCTAATTGTCTCGGGAGACTTTAATATGTTCCTTTCGAAATCAACAGGAAAGAACTACCCAATAGAAGATTATTTGCATGTTAGGGGATTCCACCTCTGGAAGCGTGCCCTTGGGGCAAACAAACAAATGTATCAAAGAGCTTATCAGAGGATCTAACCAATTTGGTTCTGATTTCGGTAAATGGCCGAATGCCGGGGGACCGTCCCCAAGCAGCAACTTTCCACAACTCGACGACATCAACAGCAATCAACTATACCTTCCTGTCCTTCTCACTGTTCGTATTAGTACAAAACTTTAAAATCAGAATATCTGACTGGAGTGACCACCTTCTGCAAGAACTAATACTAAGAGCCCAAGGGACAGTGACAACACTTCCAGCAAATGGCCCAAAGCTACTGACCTCTGCAAAATGCAATAGAATTAAGTGCAATACCAGCGATCCGGATCGATTAACGCAAGAAGCAAAGACGAGCTGGGAAAGCAACGTCGTGCAGATCGACAACAAAATACTCGCCTGGGAATCCTTCTTGAAACCCTTTGGCCTAATGAACACCAAGCCCAATTTCGCTAAAGAAAGTGTCAAACTGACATGCCAAAAAACATCGCATTGCTCGACCAGCAAGCCAAAAAATTACCCCAATCCTCCTTAACGCCTGATTTAAGAGCAATAAAAACAGCGATCAACAGCACGCTTCGTGGGCTGAGGAAAGATGGAAGAGTCAACGGCTTAGTCTCCAAACTGAGAACACTAAAATGCAAAAAGAATAAAATCCTGTGGCGAATCAAACAAGAAGCCGCGGAAAAAACTTGGGCAAAACTACTTTATGATTAAAAAACAACAACAGTTCAAGACTTTGGCACACTGTTAATAAAAAAGATAATCCGAATGCCCCCGGAGTGAACTCCCATATTACAGAGGCAAACTACTTGATCAAACACTTTTACGATGAAATGCCAAGCATGGGCCAGAGAAATCCTGAATTCTGCAAGCAGATCGCGACTACTCAAAAACCTTCTGTTTCGGACACCAGCTTCCCAGGTACGATTGAGCAGTTGAAGGGACGAATTGCGAAAGGACGGAAGGAGGGAGCCCCAGGCCCAAATGGCATCCCTCCTATTATCTATAAACAAGATCCAACCTACTGGGCTGAACAAGTGCTCCCGATCTTCATCGACATCTGGAAGGCTGAACAACTTCCGTCATCCTGGAGGGGTTCAATAATAGCCCCAATCTATAAAAAAGGCAATAAGAACGAGCCTAAGAACTACAGACTCATAGCTCTTATAGATATAGATGCTAAATATTTTTCTGTGGCTACTCTTGGAAGAACTAACCTCCTGGGCATCAAAAAAAATATGTATCCCCATCAACCAGACTGGATTTCAAAAGAATCTAGGGACCTCGACTAACATTCTAGCCCTTTCCCTGCTGATAGATGCCGCCATTAAACGCAAAAAACCATTATACGCGTGTTATATCGACTTCTAAGCAGCTTTTGACAGCATCGACAGAGGGAAACTGTGGTCAAAACTCTCAAAGTGGGAGGTGGACTCCAAACTACTCAACTTATTGATTTTACTGAATTCAGACACCTGGATCCAAATAAAACTGGGGTCCGGCAATTGTTTATCCAAAGAAATTCCAACCTCAAGAGAGTTGAAACAGGGGTGCGTCCTCGCGCCGACCTTGTTCAACCTCTTTATGTCTGACCTCTCTAAAGATTTGGACAATTGCAACCATCATGCCCCAAAGCTATGGGGTCTTACACTGTCGAATTTATTATATGCAGACGACCTGATACTAATCAGCCTCACCCCAGTAGGCCTGCAACATCTTATTAACATAACTAGCACATTTTCTGAAACAAACGGCCTGACCATAAATACGGAAAAAACAAAGGTGATGGTCTTTAATCAAAAATTAAAAAAGCAAACATTTCAATGGTCTCTGCATGACTACAAAATTGAAACAGTTAAAGAATATAAATACTTGGGGATAACCTTTGATTCCAACAGCTCTTTCCAGCGACATGCAGCAACAATAAAAAACAGAGGGACTTCACTGGCCATCGCTTTAAAAAATATCAAGAATAAAATAGCGGGCCCAAACTTAATCCCCTTGCTGGACATATTTCGCGCAAAACTGTTACCATCAATAACATATGGCAGCGAATGCATGAGAGGGAGAGATGAAGACATTTTAGATAACGTGGTCAGCAAAACACTTCGAATACTTTTCTCACTCCCTCCGTATACCTCCCCAGCACAGTTAAGGCTGGAGTTTGGTTTACAGAAGCAGCAAATTGTGCGCAAGTGCGCGTATGCAAAATGCTAGTACAAAGTAAAGAACGATGTAACAGACTCCCTGAACGCCAACTTTTGGAAAGAGCTGGAGACAAACAAGGGATCCCCCGCAATGGTGTACCTCCAAGCAGCCATAAAATCCCTTGTATTAAAAGACCCCTGGGACTCGAGCTGTTCACAAAAATGCTTCAAACGCCTGGTCAACAAGTCAGTGAAAATTCTTTCCATGGAAGAAGACAAAGCAGCATTAACTAGGAGATCACACAGGTGGTACATAATCCAAGGCTACACTAGCGCCTCTCCTCAGCCATACCTCAGTACCAGCTTTTCAAGGAAGGTGAAGGAAGAGTTCCTGCGGCTGAGGATGGGGGTAATCCCGTCAAAAGTACATCTTCCACCACGGAAACGCCTGGAATTTAATCTCATATGCAGGCTTTGCGACAATCCAAAGGAGGATGTTTTACACTTGTTATGCAGCTGTAAAGCTCTAGATAGTACCAGAAAGGGCCAACTAACTCAGCTCTGGAACCAACATGGCGTGCAAACTCGCAGACAAGCCCTGTTGATCAGCTTTAAGGAAGAAGATATCCAATTAGCCTGTAGACTAGTGTGTTTCATGAAATCAGTCAACACGCTTCAAAACTTAGAGGCCAGTGATTGAACTTGGCTCAAAAAGAATCGCTTTTGCACTTTAACCCCTTCCATGCTGGTGACGAACCCCAGCCGTCATGCACTACGGTGCTCGTGTGCTGATGACGGCTGGGGTTCGTCATGGCCCGCCCGTGTTCGGCCGGCGGCCGCACACGGGAAAAAAAGCGGCTGCATCGAAGGGGTTAAGAAAACCCTTTTTTAACTACCAAAGATCCATGATCCAGAACTCAGAGGCCAGAGACTGAACTTGAACTTAAAAACCATCCGCTTTTGCACTCTAAGATACCTCTTTTTTAACTAACAAAGACTCAGCAAATGTTGAATGCCTTTTTTTCTTCTCTTTTTATACAAATTCAACGTATTGTACCAGTTTACTTGGATCTTTTATCCATATTTTTATCTTTCTTTTATTGTTTTTAACTGTTTTTTGTAAAATTCTTGATTGTGTATCTCTTCCAGTTTCTTTTACAAAGAGTAATTGGAAAGATTTTTATTAATCATGCAATAAATAAACTTAAGCGCACACTGTCGGAAGATGATCGGAACTACTTAGACTCCCCTCTCACAAATGATGAAGTGGCACAGGCCGTTAGAGATGTACACTCCAGGAAGGCCACAGACGGAACGGAATCCCTACAGAGCTGTATAAATTGAGTGCGAATAGACTTGCTCCGTTTCTTCGGGCCATGTTTATAGAGAGTAAAGAAAGGGGACAGCTTCCTTATGATCAGCGGGTAGCGAATATTGTTATTATTCACAAAGTGGGAAAGTCCAAGGCACTCTGCTCCTCCTACAGGCCCATTTCACTACTAAATGCTGAGCCTACAGTGATGGCAAAGCTCCTGGCAACAAGACTAGCTAAAGTCATCCCCACCCTGGTTCACCCGGACCAATCTGGCTTTATGCCGCGTCAAAATACGGCCCTTAACGTACGAAGGCTGCACGCGATATTAAGCAGTGCCCCGAAGATACATGAGCCGGCGGTGCTGGTGTCATTGGATGCTACCACAGCCTTTGACAGGGTTGAGTGGTCCTACTTATTCGCAGTCTTGGGGAAGATGGGCATCGGCCCTGAGTTTATCAACTGGGTGTGTCTCCTACATGCAGATCCACTCGCCAGGGTTGTGGAGAATAATCGAAAATCCGCTGACGTTTCTCTGGGTAGAGGCACGAGACAGGGGTGTACCCTGTCCCCACTTCTTTTTGCCCTGGCTTTTGAGCCATTGGTGGCGAGGGTCCGATGGGACCGGTCGATTAGAGGGCTGCATTGGACGCCGGATTGGGAGGACAAGATCTCGCTTTACGCAGACGATGTCCTGCTCTACCTCACCACTCCCAGGGAATCTCTGATCTGTTTTTTAGATGTGCTTACTATATTTGGGAGGTACTCCGGCTTCACAATTAACTGGTCGAAATCAGTGCTTTTTGTCCTTAGTGGAGAACCTCCGGTAGTCCCGAATTCCTGCACGTTACAAATTGAACCAGTAGGATTCCGATACCTCTGCATTTATGTGACGTTAGACCCAAAGTTGAGATACGCCAATAACTTGGGCCCCCCGCTGACCTGGCTTAGGAAAGATGTGGCGAGGTGGAAGGCGCTACCTCTCTCCCTCTTGGGTAGAGCGGTACTCTTCAAGTTGATGGCCCTTCCCCGATTCCTCTATGCGCTCCAGAATGCAATGGACCCGGTGCCGTCGTCCTACTTTAAAGAAATGGAGGCCCTTCAACGGCAGCTTCTTTGGGAGGGCAAACCTCGCATTGCCTACTCTAAACTTTCTCTCCCCTGGTATGATGGGGCGATCGGCTTGCCGGATCTGCAGAAATACTACTGGGCCTCCCAACTGGCGGCGGTGAACCACTCAGTTTATGGGTCTCCCCGAGACCCTGGTATGCGATGGATCGTGGGCAGGTACCTGGGGGCGACTTTACGAGGGTGTTATATGCCAGGGCTGGCCGATTTCCCCTCGCCGGACCGTTGGCTCATGCAGTGCAGGTATGGCATGCAGCTACTCGACATCTTAATTGGGACAGAAAACTCGCCCTTGCGACCCCAATATGGAACTCGGAGAGGCTCGGCCGCCTGTGGAAAACAAAGGGATTTGACAAGTGGGATCTCTGGGAAAAGTACACAGTTCTTACATTCGGTGCCCTCCAAAGAAAGTACCATCTACAGGAGAGTGAGCATTACCGATACCTTCAAGTTTGGCATGCCCTACTAACACATATTACCAGAGGCACAACACTCCCAGACGCCTTTCCCCTGGAAGATCGAGTGCTAGATGGTCATCTCCCGGAAAAGACCATTTTGTTAATATATAAAAAACGTATTAACAACATGGGAGACCCGCTGGCAGCTATTAGGGCACAATGGGGCGCCAATGACTTGGAACTAGATGATGAAGACTGGAGGGAGGCAGTCTCTTCTCCAAAGGTAGTGGCTATTCAAATGAGACTTAGACTTGTGCAATTAAAGATTTTTCATAGGTCGTATGTCACGGGGCCCCGGCTAGTATACATGGGTCGGGCGGAGAGTGGGGCGTGCCGGAGGGGGTGCGGGGAGCTTGGAACCTTCATGCATATTTTGTGGCATTGTGCAGAAATACAGGAATATTGGGTCAAAATTCATGACAAGATACGAGAGGTGCTGGGGGTGGAGATAACACTGGAGGCTCGAAGGTGTGTCTTAAATATCTGGGAGCATACGCATTTGAGTGCATATGGGAGACAGTGAGTGACCCTGGCGTGTATGATTGCTAAGTGCAACATTGCTCAGCTGTGGGGCGCCAGCCAACCTCCCCGGGTCGGGAGGTGGATGGAAGAACTGGACTGGGGCATGTATAGAAAGAGGTCGGTCTACGTTGCTAGGGGTTGTCACTCGAAGTGGGGGAAGGTTTGGGGAGCCTGGAATAGTTATCATGGGATATCTGTGTTCCTCCAGTTGTTTGGGACAAAGCAGTAAACACGAGTCCCTTAGATCCCTAAATGTTATTTTGTATGTATTATCTTGTAGTACGGAAATGTATATATGACAAATGTGGAAGTGGTATATGTCACCTGATGTTTTTTCTTTTGGTTTTGTTAATAAAATGATTTTTTTTTTTTTTTTAAATACATAAAAATGAGGTTGGTTGCACAGCTCTACTTCACTCCATTTGACAAGTCACTCAGACAAAAGGCCTGACCGACCTGAATGTATCATGGCCAAAATATCAGCTATCAGCATGCAAAGAGTGGTATACCACACAATTAATTTATTTCATAATTCCCTCCTGTCCATACTGTCAAATCAATAAAGTATAGCAAGAGTGTATGTTTTGGTACTCCGCAGCTGTTACGGAGAGCAACAGCTAAAGCATTGTGACAAGTTGATGCTCCTTTTCAAAACCAGATTGTACCATGGGCAATAGAGTTAGAGTAAAGCCAAGACACCAGAAGTTTAAAAATACTTTATGTGTTGGCTCCGTTCACTTAATCATCATTCGCCATCCATTGATATTACCTCATTATTTAATTGGCCATCCATTCACCATCTGACAGCTATCCACTCAGCACTTAGATTTAGGTCCTTGGCACAATTCTCTGTGTGGTCCCACTGATCACTCATCTAAAACTGGACAGAAAATTATAGCAATGGCCTCTAGACAGGAAACAAAACTTCAACAATGATCCCACGGTTGCATGAAATGTAAAAGTCCTTATTAGTGATGTGTACATTACATAGATGCATAACATACTCCATATTTCAATGTTTTTTTTAATTTGTATTTTATCACAAGCCATAAGCATCTCAACATTATTTTCTTCTCTCCCTAAGCCAGGTTGTATTGATTACTCAATTTAATATCATCAAATATGGAAAATGGAAACAGAACAATCAATGGACAGAATGCTGAACTATGTCAAACATTCACCCGCAGTACAGAGATCTGGGCCTAAATCCATCATTTGTTGCTCACCATGCCACTCTAGTTTGGATCCACTCATGTGCAAATCAGATTTGACCCTGGTAGTTCGGGTGGACTCTTTCCATGGGGAGCAGGGTCAAGACTGGTTTGCATATGGCTGGGTCCACACTAGGGTCGCACGGTGAGCATAAAGCAATGGATTTAACTCAGCTCTGTGACTGGGGGTGATTGTTTGACAATGTTTAGTGGCATTCTTGTTTTGCCACTGGATTCATGCTAGCCTGGCTAATGAGGGGTGATACCCCGAAAATGGTCCCACGGTTTTTGTTTCCTGTCCAGGGAAGGCCTGGCATGGCAATTCTGCCTCTACTGTTTCCACGGGAAGCAGGGTCAAGACTAACTTGCATATGGCTGGGTCAAAACTGGGGTGGCATGGTGAGCACAAAAAGATGGATATAACCCAGATCTGTGACTGGAGTGAATGTTTGACAATGTTCAGTGTGCCATCTTTTTGTGTTGCTATTAAATGTGGAAACCCAAAGATTCTATATGGTAAAACAATGCTGCACTGCTGCTGCTTATGCAGTACACACATGTTGTATTTGCTAATGAATAGCTGACATTCTTTCAGCAAATGCCCAAATGATTGGTTTCATCCCTCTTTTCACAGTAAATGTGTATGTCATACATGAGTGAACACGTTTTACCGTCAATCTCAGATTCAGAAAAATATTCCTTTGGGTTCAAAACAGCATCCATAAAAGTAAAAGCACTCCATAGCATTTAAAAACATAGAAAAAATAACAGTCAATTAAAAGTGCATTGTGCTACAGACCCTTACAGCAAATCTATGTGCAAACTAGTTTCATCATCTGGCAATTGTAATAAAGAAGTGCAATCTAGCCTAAATTGTCTTTTAATGACAACATTTTAAGAATGGAATTAAAAAATGTTTAGTATATCTTACTTAAAATTTGCAAAATATTGCTAAGCACAACATCGATTGCCCTGACTTGCCATTACATGGGAATGGGCTAGTATCTAAGTTCTTCTTCAGCCCAGCGGGAAGCACAACAGATATTTTATTGTATTCATATGAAACAATAAGGTGCGTACCCAGTGCCCCAACGCACAAAGAAGATAGTTGCTAGGACAACTTTCTGAAATCAAACTGAAGTAGGCCACCACAGTTGCTTTCCCCCTCTCCTTATTTACTATCGGGTAGCGCCCAGAATTATATAATGCTTGTTGTACATATTTCTAACTCAGATTAATGTTTGATTCTGGCTCCATAAAAACAGTTTGCAGTCCAAACTTTGAATAAACTTATTTCACATAAGCAAGCCACGGTATTAGGAGACTTCTATCACACTCAAGGTCATCCCTAATGATTTATATTGTCAAACAGGCCTCCTCATTTCTCCAAACAGCCAGCCACAATAATGCAGGCGGTGCTCTGATACAAACACCTAAAAAGGGCAAACCAAAATTCTTCATGGCAAATTAGTTGAAATGCTGATATTGAGATCGAGAGGAGTTTCCTGCAAAACTGATTTTCTTCAGTCAGGATACCTTCACATTTCGCGATGCCCCATAACTCACCCTGTATGCTGCATTGAGGATGCATTGTCTTTTATAAATGTAAATACTTGGGATAAGCAAACCACCCTTGGGTTGTGGGAGACTATATAATGAGTCAATTGCACTTGATAGATCTATTCTACATTACGCAATATTAGGGGTCCAAGGCCCCGTTGCAACAAAGGAAACCCCTAAATAAGAAAAAGTATTTGTACTTTATAGGCAGGTAGTACCAACCAAGAGAGTTGAAAGCTATTTGCAGTGTGGGCCATATGGCATGCTATAAGATTTAGTAACAATTAGTCTGCAGATATAGGTTGGCTATAAAATCTACAAAGGCGTGCACCAGCAGAGGTAGTGCCTTTGGTGTGCGAGCCATAAGCACTGAGTCATTTGCATCTAAGAGTTTGGGTAGCAACATGCCTTTATTTGTAGGTACTTCTGGGTTAATAGTGGATAAAAAACGGTGGAGCTCATTGATATACAAAATAAATAAAAGTGGGGCCAACTCACACTCTTGCTTCCCTCCCAAGAGATATCTGTATCACCAGAGACCATCCCATGGGTGCTAATACCAATCCTAGCTTGTTTATCTCTGAGCAAATATGCCAGAGAGTGCACCATTGCTTCATCCATCCCTCAGGAAATAAGGATTTGCAATAGCTTGGAGTGGTTGACACAAATGAATGCAGAAGTCAAATTCATAAATGCCAAGTATAAGGGTGTTTGTTTGGTGACAGTATATTTACCAAGGACACAAGTCAAGTTAAAACGTTGCTCAAACATCCCTACATGATTTCTGAACTCATACTGACAGGGGTAAAGAATGTTCTCATCCTAGATTCAATCCTCAATCCTATTGCACATCACCCTCCATATGATTTTGGCCATTGTGTCAAATAATGAGACAACCCTACAGCATCTACGGTAGGAATGATCACCATTTTTAAATAACGGCACAATAATAGATGTTCTCCAAGGAAAAAGGACAAGGGGCATATTATCAAGGGGGTTTATCTCCGCTTGTTTGGCTTTAAAAGCCAAGAAAGCGAAGATAAAATTATCTCCCTATTACCTAGCTGTCGCTAACACCAGTTAGCGACAGCTAGTAGGAGATAGCGACCATCTTGGGCCCCACTTTGCATGTCAGAGAAATTTATCACTAATGACATGCAAAGTGGGCGTGCTAAGATGTTAGCGACTGGAAACAGTCGCTAACATCGCTATCTCCTATTTCCAACTTTTGGAGATATTCGCGCAAAGCGCGAATATCTCCAAAAGCTAACACCTGCCCTGAGCAGTTCTTAGCCATGTTATCCAATGGGAGGTGGATAACATGGCTAAGGGCATTAGCTCAGTAATGCATGAATATCGCTGACTTTTCAGCGATATTCATGCATTGCGGCCGATTTTTATCGCATTTGCGATAAACCTTGGTAATACCAAGGTTTATCTGCGATAACAAAACGCCGCAGGTCGGCAGTACATTTTTGTCTCTAACCAAGCAATAGCGATAATTATCGCTATTGCTTGGTAATATGCCCCAAGGTTATTGAAAACATTCATCAGTAATGTGGCCCGGAAATCAGAATTGTGTTTTATCAGGTCGATTGGGACACCATCTGAACCAGGGTCCTTGCTGCTTGCACTCTGATTCATGACATCCTCTACTTCACACAAATGTACCTGAGTTTTTAGCTGATTGTTGGTATCTAGCTGGAATACAGAATCTGATGGGGCTTCCCAGGTGTTGCAGGCGATGTGACAGGTAATTGGGGACACAGACTGGTTAAAACGTCTCATGTCAAAGACAGCAGACCAAAATGATTTGCTATTCTTCCTGCATCCCAATGCCGCACTATTACTTCCCTCTTACATTTGGAGGTGACCTCTTTGTATTGCTTATTTAGAGTGGCCACCACTGAGTGCACCCTGGGTTTGGCGGCAAGGGCCCTTTGTAATGAATGATTTGCCACTGAGCAATCACGGTTAAACCTCCTAGAGATGTTATGTGCTGGGCAAATGTACTTTAGAAGGGTTCTTATTTTAAATTTGTGCATACGTCATTAAAGGCTGATGAAACTTCCTACTCCACTAAACATGCCCCCAACACCCCTACATTCTCCTTAATAATTAAGTATAAAAATCGGGCTAGTTCTCATAATTACAAATAGTCGAAGGCCTGGCGCACACCCTTCATTTTTATTTGTTTCAATCCATCAACGTTTGATCAAATTTGGCGTGCATTCCTTTAGCACTGAAACGTTCAACAAAGACCAAATGATGACTCGCAGTGATGCAAATTTAAAAAAAGGGTTGCACAGCCTTATGCACGTGAGTTGCACAGCCTTATGCACGTGAGTATTTATTTAATACACTTCAACCATAGTAATCCAATGTTTGTCCTTTTCATTTCACAAATTATTTTCCAAGTTCATCCGTCACGCAAAAGGAATGAAACTTCTGTAAACTTATGCATTTTATGTCTTCCAGAATTGCCCATCCAGGCCTATTCGTGAACATGAGAAGTTTCAGATCCATCCAAATAATTACGAACATATAGCACCCAATGCATTTCGGTTCTTATTAAACCTTCCTCAGGGGTATCTGCAATTTTATATAAAAAATACATATATCAGTCCTGTATTTATTGAGGTTGATTCACCAAATTTGCAACACAAATACTAAATAATAAACCATGCACTCTTCCCGTCCCATAAACATGTTTCAAATACCCATACCAATTGCCATAAATCTCCCTTGCATACCCCACATTAATCTGTCCCAACCTCATCTAACCTAAAATACTGTGATAATCACCCTGCACATCGATCTGTGATTTGGCGTGATGGATGAACTTGGAAAATAATTTGTGAAATAAAAAGGACAAAAATTGTATTACTGTGGTTGAAGTGTATTGAATGAATACTCATGTGCATAAAGCTGTGCAACCCGTTTATGATTCGCATCACTGCGAGTCATAATTTGGTCTTAGTTCTCATAGTTCCCATACCAATCTAAGATTGTATAGTGATAGCTGAAGTTTACTTGTCCCGCTATCCACTCTAATTTTTCCATTGGTGCTGTTAGAAGGGCTGCCTCAATGGAATTATGGTCCCATAATTTGATGGAATTACTGTTCTATATAGGAGTACTTCTTCCAAATTACTTGTAATGAATATATACTCTATTGTTGAGGGGTGCCTCTGCCCATATAGGTAGGAAGATCAGAATCATTAGTACCAAATACCTTCGTTATAGTTTTTAGGTGAAGAGAGCCAGGTAAATCATCAATTCCTGGCTTTTAGGGTCAGTATTTACTAAGCCACAGATTAGGTTTTGTTTGGGAGAAATTCTCACGTTAAAATCTCCCGTCAGACAAAGGTAGACTAAGTTCCCCTTATTTGTAGCCCTGTCCAATAGCCGGTTGATGTAATTGAATAACACAGGAAATTTAGTATTTGGTGTATTAATTAAGTCATTATTATAAAAGTTGACTAGATACAAACCAAGTGCCTAGTGAACCTTACAGCTTTGAAACTACTCTTTGAGGTCTCCAGTGCCCTAGTACAGCCTTCTATGGCTATATTTACCCAAATAGCTAGGACCCTGAGGCTAAGCCCAACTGAGAGGGTTTAGCAGGAATCCAATAGCAAGGCTATCCGTCAATCTCAGAGGGCTGAGTGTCCCACTTTTCTGGAAACACAATAATGTCAAACCCCCTTATAAAAGTTAGCTAGTCCGGAAGACAGATCTTCGGTTGAAGTTCTGCCACGATCCAACTTAATATTCTCAGCGGGGAAGCTCATAGGTCTGGGTGATCACTAAAGAGGTTTGAAACACTTGGTTAGGATAGAGACACATGTAGATAGCTGCCAGCTCCTTGCATACTGAATCCTTGCCTCGTAGTCATTCTATGTCAGCTAAGTCACTCAGCAGAGTAAACCTATTTTACACAAACCTGAGGTGACACTTGGTTTGGGGAGGGGGGTCACATGCAGGTGAGATGGTGTTGGTCTATGAAAATTTCCGAGTGGGGTAATCCTGGACTCAACAGAGTGACTAACTTCCTTCAATATCAGTATGGTTCTAATACAAGATAGATTCTGAAGATTTATCACAATCCAGTCCCTGCCAATCTTTTTGCTAGACTATCCCACTCATCCAACCCTCCTCAACACTGTGATGCATTTGATTAAACCCCTTGCATTATAGTGTTCATGCTTGCCAAGTCAGTGAAAAGTTCCTTTACGAAGCCTGTCTCATGAGTCCTGTTGATCGTGTCTTAGAGGGAGGTGTCAGCTAGTACCAGCCTCTGGTGGGAGGGTCTTTGAGTCCATGTTATAGATGTAGTCTGGCCCAAAGGCTCTACCATCTGTTGCATTTTGATATTATGTCCAAGTCTCAGTTGGAAAGGCTTGGCTGTTAACGCTTGTGTCTTTTTGGCGTAAACCACTCCCTGATCTAGCCCCTTGATTTGGTGCAGGTTTGTGGAGAACGTCTTAGGTCGTCTCAGAACTTATTGTCATAACCATTACCTGAGGGCTACTGCCCCCAGGCAGCAGTGTTCATCTTGAGCCTACAATGGTAGGCTACCCCTGCTGGGGCCTGAGGTTTGGTGCTTAAACATGCCTATAAAAAGACTCTCAATGCTATTGAGGTGGTCTAGGATTGGCTTCAGTTTCTCTTCCAGAATGGTACAAAACGTCTTGCAGAGATAGCAGAACCCAGGGGGTCTAAAATCATAGGGGCTTATCTAAGACTGATATTTAGATTGCGAATGAATCCAGGGAGTGAGTCATCCTTGTTGTTGCAGGTTTGTTTGCATTAAGCGGCCAAATGTGGATGGACCATCATGCGCATGAGTGATGGAAGGACCGAGCAGGTCAGGACCAAAATCCATGTTTCCGGCCATTTCATCACAATCACTCTCCAAAGCACCTATTTGTGATGCGGCCACTAATTTTGGAGGCCCTAAAACACTACTATTGAGATTGATGCAGTCTTGTGCCCCGTTTGGCATTGGGCCTTGATCCTGTGGCAATCTATGTTCTGCAAGCACAATCTCATTAGAGATTATCTCCACATCCCTCTCTAATATGCTATCAATATTTAGTGTTGTGCGTGGGACCCTAACAGTCCTAGCAGCCTTACACTTGCCCGTAATTTAAGAAATGGAGAATGTTCTCACCTGCTGGTAGATATGTAAGCTGCAAACTGTCAGTCCCCAAAGAGAGTGGGCCCAACCCAGCATCATCCGCCGCAAACAGTCTTTTTCTCAGGCAGCGCTTTTTAAGTGTGACGGCAATCTTAGGCCCCTCCTAACCAGTGGCGGCTCCTCAGCTAAGGCAGAGGAGTGTTGCCCCACTGCATAGCAGCAGTGAAGGAAAGGAAAAATAAAATGATAATACCTTGATGTTATTATCATTTTATTTGTTCCTTCCTGTTGCAGCAGCATGGGGTGAGGCTGCTCTGCTCACAGAGCAGGGCAGGGGAGAAGTCGTGGGCACACTGAAGTGTGCATGACTCTTTGGCCGGCCATCTTGTGCTGACCAAACCATCATGCTCACTTAGCATGTTCTCCACACAGGCTGCATTACAGCCTGGTTGGGGAACATGCAGGGCCGGACTGGCTACTGGGCAGTTTGGAATGCTGCTGAGCTCGGGTCTGATTTCGTTAATGGAGACCTGCGTGTGCTAAACGAAATTCGTTTTGCTTTCAGTATTTCGAAGCACACGCAGGTCTCCATGGACAAAATCAGCCCCCACTGCAGTAAAATCAGGCAGCAGCTCTGCAGCATTCCAAACTGCCTGGTAGCCAGTCTGGACCTGGAAACATGCCCAGCCCCCATTCCCCGTCTGAGCAACGAAATACAGCGATCAGACCAATCATAACGCTGCATTGCAGTGTAGTGATTGGCTTAGGGAAGACCAAGCACAGTGCTGCATTGCAACGTTTTGATTGGCTCAGGGGAGCCTAGCTGCTTCCTGGTCGGCCGATGGAGGAGAGAAGACATGGGAGACGAGCGGTGAGGAGGTATCAATCAATCAATCAAGCATTTATATAGCGCGCTACTCACCCGGAGGGTCTCAAGGCGCTTGGGGGGTCCTCTACTGCTCGAATAGCCAGGTCTTGAGTTGCTTCCTGAAGGAGAGGTGGTCTTGGGTCAGGCAGAGGTGGATGGGGAGGGAGTTCCACGTCTTGGCAGCCAGGTAGGAGAAGGATCTTCCTCCCGTAGTGGCTCTTCGGATGCGAGGAACGTCGGAGAGGGCGTGGGTGGTCGATCGGAGTTGGCGGGTGGGAGTGTAGAAGGTCAGGTGGTTGTTGAGGTATCTGGGGCCTTGGTTGTGGAGCTTTGTGTGCGTGGGTGAGGAGTCAGAACGTGATTCTCTTGCTGACGGGGAGCCAGTGCAGGTCTCTCAGGTGCCCGGAGATGTGGCTGTGTCGGGGGATGTCCAAGATGAGTTGTGCTGAGGCGTTTTGAATGCGCTGGAGTCTTTTCTGGAGTTTGGCTGTGGTTCCGGCGTAGAGGGTGTTTCCGTAGTCCAGTCGGCTGGTGTCGAGGGCTTGGGTGACCGTCTTCCTGGTTTCGGTGGGGATCCACCGGAAGATCTTTCGGAGCATGCGTAGGATGTTGAAGCATGACGAGGAGACGGCGCTGATTTGTCTGGTCATCAAGAGGGAGGAGTCCAGTATGAAGCCCAGGTTGCGTGCGTGGTCCATTGGTTTGGGTGCGCTGCCAAGGGCAGGGGGCCACCAGGAGTCGTCCCAGGCGGAGGGTGATGATCCCAGGATGAGGACTTCCGTCTTATCTGAGTTCAGTTTCAGGTGGCTATTCACCATCCACTCGGCTACGTCTTTCATCCCTTCGTGTAGGTTGGTTCTGGCGGTGGCTGGGTCGTTGGTGAGGGAGAGGATCAGCTGGGTGTTGTCAGCGTAGGAGATGATGTTGAGGTTGTGTTGGCGTGCGATGGCCGCAAGGGGGCTCATGTAGATGTTGAACAGCGTGGGACTGAGTGAAGATCCTTGTGGTACGCCGCAGATGACTTCGGTGGCCTTGGATCTGAACGGTGAGAGGCGGACTCTCTGGGTTCTTCCGGCGAGGAAGGAGATGATCCACTCCAGTGCCTTCTCCTGGATTCCGATGTTGTTGAGGCGCTGTACTAGGGTGCGGTGGCAGACCGTGTCGAACGCCGCGGAGAGGTCCAGGAGGATGAGGGCTGCTATTTCCCCGTCGTCCAGTAGGGCTCGGATGTTGTCGGTGGCTGCGATGAGGGCGGTCTTGGTGCTGTGGTTGGCCCGGAAGCCGGACTGTGAGTGTTCGAGGGATCCATTCGTCTCGAGGAAGGCGGCCAGCTGTCTGTTGACTGTCTTCTCGGTGACTTTGGCAGGAAAAGGAAGGAGCGAGATGGGGCAGTAGTTCTTGAGGTCGGAGGGGTCCGCTGATGGTTTCTTCAGTAGTGCGCTGAGTTCGGCGTGCTTCCATCTCTCCGGGAAGGTGGCGGTGTCGAAGGAGGTGGGGTGCGATGGTGGAGTCAGCCTTGTTGAAGACGTGGTGAGGGCAGGGGTCGGTTTGTGATCCGGAGTGGATGGAGTTCATCATGCAGATGGTGTCTTCGGTGTTGACCGGTGTCCAGGTGCAGAAGGTGGTGGTGGTGGGGGGCATTGGTGCATTCGTGGGGTGCATCGGCTGCGTGCTGAAACTGTTGTGTATGTCTGCGATCTTGCTGTGGAAGAACGAGGCGAGCGAGTTGCAGAGTTCTTGTGATGGGGTGATGTTGTTGTTTCCGGCGCTAGGGTTCGAGAGCTCTTTGACGATGTTGAAGAGTTCTTTGCTGTCATGGGCGTTGTTTTCTTGTCGTTCCTTGAATGCGTTTTTCTTGATGGTGTGGATCAGCTGGTGGTGTTTACGAGTGGGGAGCTTGAGGGAGGTCATGTTGTCTGGTGTCTGGTCTGAGCGCCAGGCTTTCTCGAGGGCTCGGCAGTTCTTCTTGGAGTTCTTGAGTTCGTCGGCGAACCAGGATGCTTTCTTGTTGCCAGGTCTGACGGGGGGGGTCTTCAGTGGAGCGAGGTCGTCTGCGCAGTTGATGATCCACCTTGTGAGGTTGTCGGAGGCTTGGTTGGGGTTCACTGAGCTGGTGGGAGGGTTCTGGTTCAGGGATGAGGCGAGCTGGTCGGCTGTGATCTTGTTCCAGGTTCTGCGGGGAACCTGTTGCGGGTCGTGGTGGAGCGTGGTTCTTCTGAAGCTGAAGTGGACGCAGCTGTGGTCTGTCCAGTGGAGTCCTGTGGCGTGGCTGAAGGAGATGAAGGAGATGAAGGGTATGTGTATTTTTCACTCCATTACCCCCTCACCCGCCACCATAGATACGTGCCAGCCGCCACTGCTCCTAACAACAGGAGAAGCCTGAGGAAACAAAGTCTGCAGCAACAAGGGGTGCAGACCAGGTGAAGCGTGGAGGGGTTGACGGACGGACTTGAGTGAACACATGCTTTATCGTCAATTTAATTTTCGCTCCTTTGAATTTAATGAACGCTTGAAAACGTTATAATACACAATCACGATATACAAACGCCTCTTTCCTTAGTTTGATAATATTCTATTCAACGGTCAAACTTTGTACCTTGGCACACCTAAAACCCTTTTTGCATATGTTAATTATATATATTTGTGGACGATTGTGCGTGTCAATAATATAAAAACATAAACACATCAGGATCATTAGCTAAGTCGGTTGAAACATTACAATCAGAATTATTCACTGATGATTAAGTGTGGGAGTTAGGCCTGGGCTAATATTATTGTCCCAAAAAGTACACAAAGGTCCTGGTCTATAAGTCAGCATGTGCCATATTCATAGATATGTGACAGTTGAGCTGAGGAAAACTTTATATTTCTTACGTAATTTATGCGAGAAAAACTATCATACTTATAGAAAAGGTGTGTCTGTATTTCACAAAATACATTTTGAAGTGTAAATCTGCAGTGTTATGAAAAGGAGGTAAATTAATGCATCGTTTATGCAAATACTTTGCGGTGGGTTCAAATGTAGTAATCGCAACATTCATTTACTGAATAGAATTTTATTTTGCAGCATTTACTTTTGCGCTACAATCAATCACAAAATCGGTATATGTCCTGTTCACAAGACAGGTGGAAGTGCAATACTGAATGCGGATAACTCTGCGAGTGTATTCCGATCTGCATAACTGTGCTCATTTTTTTACACTACAGATCCCCACTAGTTAGAGTATTCTGCATATGGTCTGGAGTCCCTGAAGCAACATGCCTATGCAGCAAGTAGTTTGATGATTTCTGACATTCGTACAGTCTCCTTGCTCAGTTTTTGCCACGATCACCCTAAAAAGTGCAGTGCAGTATTTTTACAGTTAATCTTCGGAAGAATACTTTACTCGGGTGAAGTTGAGGGTTCGCACCATGTGTACTTTCTTTCATCATGGCAGAGTACTGTCTTCTTTGCCAGAACATGGCAGGAGGGACGAGTGGTAGCAGCAGATTATAGTTTAGGATTGAAAACCTTTTTTGAAGGGACTAACTGATGAAAATTTCTATTGCTCCCTTTCCATACCCCCAAGAGCCAGATGTAGGTAGTAAACTTAACGAGTGACCTAATGAGAGGCTGGTGCACCCTTGCCTGGTGGTCATCTTGTTGTATGATGTCCAAAGATTATGGGTGTAATTCAGGACATTTGTGACCCTTTTTGGTATCTGTATACTACTTGCTGCTCATCTCCACCTGCGACTCAAGGCCAGTTTATCTCAGGCTGCTGTGTATAGGCTGGTTCCACAAACCCCACAGATGATCAGAGAGTACATTGATTCCAGTCACTAGTAGGTGGAAAGCTGAGAGTACATGTCCTAAAGACCTTCTGGAGATCCCCTCTGTGTTGTAATGTCCATGATCCTCAACAGAAGCTGTGTAGCCGCAATGGGTACCATGTGGGCAGGCACGACCAGCGACAGCAGAGCCAGATGAATTCAGGATCCTCTGCGATTGTCTACATCTAGGGAGGGGTCGAGCATGTAAGAAGTGATGCCCATTGTCTTCTCTGGAGGAAAATCTAGTAGGGACCATTGCATTACTTGAGAGGTTTGGCTTCATTCTAAATTACATGTAAAGTTGGCTTTCTAAGGTTGGTTCCTAAAACCTCCTTAGACAAGGCTAACATACAAAGCTACTGGCCTGGGACGGGGGTCTCAGACTCTGCATGCCTCACTAGGCATCATACTAGGCAGTCGATTCAATACTTTCTGTGCCCAATTGGGATTTCAAATGATTTTAAGGAAAATAGTGACAGTGCCGAAAAGCTCAATTGTATGAACGGGCATTAGGATAACTGGCTTGGAGATATGCCCCTCTGACTTTTCATGTTCCTATAGCTGCTGGGCATTTTTCTTAGGCAGCCAAACGTACTGTGATGTCTAGTTGAAGACGTATTTAAGCCTCTTTCTGAAAAATAAGCACTTGTGCTTTTGAGCCAGAGGGTTTTGTACCACATTAAGCCCCAGTAATGAGTCCACCTTTGAAGTATCCTTAGCAAAGCCTGAAGCTTGGAGGCATTTTAACTGAGAAGATTGCAAGTGATGGGTTTTCAACTCAGGCTTCCACTTTCTCATTGGACTCAGGCATAGTGCAATTTGCTACAACTCCAAAGACACGTTCAAACTGTTCCAACAGTCAGGACTAGATATCGAAATTTACAAGAGGGGAACAGATGATCTCAAATGACGCTGTGTCAATGGGCATGACTAGGGCAAGGGACGCAAGTCAGATTTGTTGAGCAAGAGAGGCCGATATTTGAATATATTCACTAATGTAATACATAGTCTGTAAGTAAATATTATAATTGTTATCCTTGATTTGCTTGAAAGCAGGAGGACTGCTCTGACTGATCCGGCTAAATCAGGGATCCTTAAATCAACTCAGACCTCTTTTCCTGAGCTTTGGAGTAATTTTAGTGCTGTGAGACCCAGTCAGACAAGTGACCAGAATTAAATTCAAAGTGGGGCTATTATTTATAACCAACCTGGCAATTCCAAAATATTCTAGTACCTGCAATTGACATTCAATCTACAGAAGGGGCAGGTGTTCCTGGTAAGAGTTGTTGTCTTGTGCAATCTAAGGGACAAATTGTTTCACTTCCCTCACAAGTCAAACATTATGTGCTTATTCTGGCAAAAATAAATGTTGTTGGAGAGCAACAGAGAGATTCCATTAATGAGTTAGACCCTTTATAGGCTTCAACATAATATCCAAAGCGTACTCTAAACATGACGGACAATAAGATTACCTGCTGAGTGGACTGAGCTGGCCATACACAAAAGTCTATTAAAGATGAATGTGTGGTGCTAAGCGTGAACTCCCAACATGGTCACTAATATCTTAAAGCAAGTTGCCACCAACTCTGAGCTGGCTGGTATTAGAGGAGTTCCACTAGATTTAGTTTATAACTGCACACGTCAGATTGTTGGATATCTATTGGTCTTGACCCTCTCTGCAGGGTCACCCCCAAATGTTTGCTTTCACGCCCCCTATTTTTCAAAATTTTGCTTTTGTTGGATATCTGACTCTGGATTTTACCACCGCTAACCAGTACATGTTTTCACTCCTTTAAATATGGTAAAATTGGCCTACATCTGATTGGTACATTTAAGGTACTTAAACGGCCCTCATAGAGTGATATACAATGTAACTTGGGATTGTAAATTAAATGCTACTAGTCAGCCAACAGCACTTACTGTACCACCTACTTAAGTAGCCATTGAAAACATATCTCAGGTTTGCCATTGCAGCCTGTTAGCAGTTTTAAACTGCAAATTTGACTGCCAAAATTACCCCCTTGCCAAGCCTTAAACTCCTTTTTTATTACATATGAGCCATTCCTAAGAGAGACCATAAATAACCAAGAGGGCAGGGTTCATTGTAGTTAAAGAGTTGGGCATGTATGTTTAAGTTTTGCATATCCTGGTAGTGAAAAACTCAGAAATTTGATTTTCACTACTGTGAGGCTTACTTCTTCCTTAGGATAACATTGGGTTACCTTATTACATTTATTAAGTTCTAAATTTTGACTGAGAGCAGGAAGGAAATTCGTATTTGGAGTCTGAGAAATTATAATTTAAAATGCTCCTTAAAAGTGAAGTCAGCATTTGCCCTTTCCTGCCCTATTTGGTGCCCACATCTTGTTCCTGGGTCACATGACTGAGTGCAGGTGCCAGTTAACTTCTGTACATTCTTCCCAGACAGTTACACAGTAGAGGGATTAGGTAAATGTATCATTTTTGATCTGATGAAATTTAACAACGGGTGAGATATATAATGCACTCTGTATTTACTAGGTGCTGTAATTACAACCTTGCTCAGAATTTCTACCCCAGCGCAAATAATGCCCTTCTACAGTTTTGTGGAGTAATTTCTGTGGAAGCAATCAGAAGCCACACCTGTTCCCACAACGCAAGTGCTACCTTGCTTGCCTTAACCACACATGTGTGGTTAAGGCAGTGTGCAGTCTGGCTACTGCTGAGTGGAAGCAGGAAGGACCGGGAGAGAATACGGTGAGGTGAGTGGGGCTGGGACTGTGGCTGGGTTTTGTGCGGTTGATGGGTAATTTGTAAGGGTTGGGGGTCGGGTTGTATTCAGGACAGGGGGTGCCGGGGGCGTTTTAAGGGCTCAAGGGGGAGGGGGGTCGGTAGTTTTTAGGGCTTAGGGGGGTTGTTTTTAGGGCTTGGGGGCAGGGAGGTTTTTCCAGATCGGGGAGGGAGGGGGTAGTTTTAGAGCTCGAGGCGGAGGCTTGGGGACTTTTTAGGGCTCGGTGCAGGGGCAAGAATCAGGATACTTTTTAGGGCTTGGGGTCAGGGTGGGTTTTAGGGCTCAGGGGTGGGTCGAGTAGTTTTTAGTGCTTTGGAGATGGTGGGTCAGTTTTAGGGCTCTGGGGCATTGAAGTGTTTAGGGCTCAGGGAGAGGGTTGGTTTTCAGGAGAGAGGTTGGTTGTTTTAGGTCTCAGGGCCGGGGGGAAGGGTTCGGAAGGTAATACTTACCTGATAAGTCTTAACCACACATAGGTCTTTGCCATACATGCCTTAACAACGCATATTGCATGTAAAGGCATTTGTGGTAAAAGCATATCCAAGGTGCGTCAGGACAAATTAAAAAGTGTGGTGGTCCAATAGTGGGAATAATTTCCAGACGCAATTTTTTATAGTGTTCTTTTATATACAGTTACCAGAACTCCTATGTAGGAGACTAGCCTGAAGTGACAGGCAACATGTGTTTCGCCCCCTTACATGGCCATCCGGCTTGGGGCTTCCTCAGGGCTGTATATTTATACAATTGGTTGTGCACTTATAAACAGTGTAGGTCAAAAAGAAAAAGAGATAGAATCATGTACAGACAATTACATAAAGTTAAAAAGCACTCAACGTGAGGAACATTGTTCATTAATGGTTGGGTAGCAATGTGCAGTTCAAAAAACCGGATATTTGTGTATAGCAGATTCAGGCACAGGTTTGTCAAAAACGTTGTTAATCATCACATAAATTATAATGCGAAATAGAAACTGGTTGGAAAAATAAATTGTTCATGTGTAAAGAAAATAAAATTTTTACATTTTAGAGAGGGCTACATATGAAAACAGTTGGTTATTCGTATTTGTAAGAGCAATATAATCATCAAGTTAATGTAGCAGATTGACCAGTAGGTCGACCTCTAGAAACAGTTATGCATAGGTTGCATGTGGGAGTATTGAGCCATGTTATGTTGAGATGTTCTAGCAATATTGAGATATTGAGACATTTTGGTCCATGCTAGATCTTAATGTTTTGAGTGTGCTTAGGTGGCTTTTATTTAACTTGGTGTTCCTAAATTTTGGTACATTGACTGCCAGCACATCAGCTCATAATTATGGTGGTATCATTGTGTGGGCCGTAGGCACGTCAAGGACTTCTAGCAGCATTCCCTTTTTGGCCTGAGAAACTAGCCTAGCATTGACTAGCCAATGTAATGCAATATTCTATAGCAAAAAAATGAATGTGTGAACCTGTGTGCAGTGATGTTGAGCCCCGAACACCTCCATGTGCTAAGAAGCACTAGAAGTCAGAGGGCCCAGTGAAAATAGTTGTTTTAAGGCAGTAGATTTGATGTAGTGATTAAGTTGCCAAGTCTGGAACCAAGAAGTGGGCAGTCCTGGATCAACACCTGAGCTTTGACCATGTAGGGCAAATGTATTGTTTCTTCTAGGCATGCCACGTCAGTGTTTAGGCAATGCATATGATCGCCTATGACACCTCAGCTTGGACCCGGGAGAAGCATGCAGTGCATCCATGAACCCTTGCAGTTGGGTGTCCGTGTCTACAAAGTTTTCAAAACATGTGCGGGGAGTAGAAAATGCATACTTGTATTGAGGGCACCTTGAGATGGTCCTACTTCTAGAAAAGCAGATCAATTTTGTAACTTCCAGTGGAGAACCTGAAAGTGATCTTGAATGCATTTGTCTATCATGGACCTACCTTTGACATTACTGAAAAGCCTTGCAGCTTTCTGCTTCATCTCTAAGGGACACTTATCAGAAGGTACTTCTCAATCAATCAATCAATCAAGGTTTGCAGAGCGCACTACTAACCCGTGAGGGTCTCAAGCTGCTGGAGGAGGCGGTGTGAGTAGCTCTGCTGGTCACACGAAAAGCCAGGTTTTGAGGTCCTTTCTGGACTGGTGCAGTGTAGGGATTTGTCAGATGTGAAGGGGGAGTTTGTTCCAGGTTGTGGCTGCAAGGTAGGAGAAGGATCTGCCACCTGCTCTGGGCCTGTGAAAACAAGGGATGGTGGCTAGGGCAAGCTCGGCTGAGGGGAGGTTTCTCTTGGGGGAGTGGAAGGAGATTTGTTCATTGAGGAAATGGGGTCCGGTGTTGAGGAGGGCTTTGTAGGCATGTGTGAGAAGTTTGAATGTTATTCTTCTTTTGATGGGGAGCCAGTGGAGGCCACGGAGGTGTTGGGTGATGCAGTCATGTTGTGGGATGTCGAGGATAAGTCTAGTTGTGGCGATCTGGATGGTCTGGAGTTTGCGGTGGAGTTTTTTGTTGATTCCGGCATAGAGAGCTTTTCCGTAGTCAGGTCTGCTGGTGATGAGAGCATGGGTGATAGCCTTCCTGGAGTCGGGGGATCCACTAGAAGGTCTTGCAAAGTATACGGAGGATGTTGAAGCATGTGGAGGACACAGTGTTGATCTAGCCATTCATGGTGAGTGAAGAGTTTAGTATGATGCCGAGGTTGCATGCATGGTCCATTGGATTGGGTGGGTTTCTTAGGATGGGAAGGCCACCAGGTGTTGTCGGATGGGCAGGAGCCCAGGATGAGAGGTAGGAAGGAAGTCCTACTCTCTGTGTTCTGCCTGAGAGGAAATATATTATCCAGTCTAAGGGTGTTCCTTGGATGCCAGCATAGTGGATCCTGGTGGCTAGTGTGCTGTGGGAGACAGTGTTAAAGGCTGCTGAAAGGTCCAGGAGAATGAGGGCTGCAGTGTGGCCTTGGTCGAGGAGGGCGCAGATGTCATCGATGGCAGCTATGATGGTGGTCTCAGTACTGTGGTTGCTCCGCAATCTGGATTGAGAGGTGTCGAGGATGCTGATGGATTCTATGAAGTGTACTAGCTGGGTGTTGATGGCTACAAGGCATCGTTGAGCTATCACCTGCACAAGTGAAAGTAGTTTTTAGAAATGGGGTTATGGTTGTCCAAGTAGCTACCCTTGTTTCTAGTCAGGGTAACAGAGATACACACTTCAGATAACCAATGCTCTTCCCCTTGGTAGCTCGGTATGAGTAGGCAATGTGTAAAATATTTGTACTCAGAAAACACAGTAACATAGTGATAACACCACAAATGGAGACCACACCAGTTAAGAAAAATAAAGTATCTTTACCTAAACTCAACAAGACCAAAACAACAAAAATCCAGCATACATTTAGTAAAATAGCACTTAAAAATAGTTCTTTCAAATAAAGCTTCTAGATAACAAAAAGCTCCACCTGGGGCTATTACGATATGCAATAAATCCAAACTACGGTGCTGACCATGAGGTGCACGGCATCAACCGCTGAGCCATACGGACCCCCAAACAAGGAAAACAAAGTCTATGACGATCCCTGGCTGCCATTGGGGAGATTAGGCCTCCTGTCTGTGAGGGGGCTTGTCAAATGTAGGACATGGGAAGTCAGTTGCATCAGTGGTGAGGCATCAGTTATAGTGAGGTGGCCCGAAGTCAGCGAGTGCATGGCGTCACCCTCAGCAGTTATAGGAGCCGCGATAGCTAGATGAAGGTGCTGGTGTGACGGAGTTTGTGCAAGGGCTGGTGTCGGGAAGGCCAATAACTGCAGTTGGTGGCAGATGTCAACGGAAGTAGGAGCAGCAGTGCAGGCAGAGCAGTGCGTCATGCACTTCATAAGTGGAGCCCCTGGCCTTGGTGCAGGTTACGGTATCATGACTGCATCGCTGATGGTGTTGGTGATTGTTTGTCTTGTTTCTCTTATGTTTCTTTAAGCTTCCAACTGCACAAACAACCTCCAGGGGCCCAAAACTGGAACAGGCACCTCCTGGTAGGTCTAAACTCTCAGCAGTAGAGTTTATGGGAGCCGAGGGAGAGGAGTGCAGTAGAGAGTGGGGGACAGGAAAGCCTTTCAAATGGTATGCAGGGTCCGCAGGGGGCACAAAGGTGTGAGGCAGCCTGCAGGTCAATTGCTCATGAGTGGGGGAGGTTCATTTCAAAGGCAGGCAACAGAGGAATTTATCACCTCTGCTGCCTGCCTGGTGCTCACCCTACCTTTACTGGCTCAGTGTCAGCACAGAGCCAGTAAAGAGAGGGTGAACACCATTTTTTTTTACATAGTTTGTGTGCACTTTTGTAAAAATCACTGCATTTTTACAAAAGCGACGATTTTGCAATTTGTTTTGCAAGCTGCGACATCCTGAGGGGTCTGATCAACCCATTTCCTTGAGTCAAGCTTTTTAGAAGACCTAAACTTCTCCCAGTAATGCTTCAGTGTGAGCTCACACCTGAGGCATAGAGCCTCCTTCATATTGGGGCAGGTCAAAGCACCCGCCTCCTCCAAAGGTGGGAGGGTGTTCAGCCTATTGGCCTGAAAGTGTTTCTACAGGCCCGCACTCCAATTTACAGCCAATGCAAGGGGATAAGGTATACATCCCCAATGATCTAGTACAGAATTTCCAGAAGGGGAGGATATTTATAGCTGGTTTGCAGCTTATGAGGCAGCACTGCATATGATTGAGGTCCCTGAGTCAGTAATAGTTTGTTGGGAATGTATACCTTCTCCCCTTGTACTGGCTGTACGCTGCCACCATTTGCACTGGACCCAGCCTGCTTGTCCTTAATTTCCAGCTCTCTCTGCAAAATTCATGTGCCAAGATCAATTTCTACTCCTCCAAGTCCCAAGTTTTCTCACTCTCTACTGCCATCTTCTCCTTCTCTATAGCAGCTTTTTGATTCTCTATTTCCAGTTGCTTCATCTGGGGCCTCATAATCTCTAATTCATGATCACTGGCCCTTTGCATGTCTGCCAATTCCTCTGGAGAAACATTTATTCTTCCGTCGAACCTTTACATATACATATATAAAAAATATTTATTTTTCAGAAAGATACACATTCACTGGATGGTGTCATCAGTGATGTCATGAGTGATGTCACTGACATTGTCATGAGTGATGTAATATGTGACCTCATCAGCAGTGCATTACACGCGCAAGTTATAGTGAGTCCAACTAACTATAACGTGGAATTTCAATGGTTTTATGTCTATAAAATTTGCAGCTAACTATAACTGGTGTGAAACCTATGGTTTTTTCAGTGAATTTCATAGGTTTTTTAAATGCTAATTCCTAACTATATATAAGGCCCCAAACCTATGTTTTTTTCTTTGAAGTTCAAAATTTGGTTAATAGCAAATGTCTATAGCTATGAAATGTAATATTTTTGAAAATGAATGAATCCTATATTTTATTTGTATTTTAAATTTTTTTTTTTTTGACCCTGGAGCGCTCCCGGGGCGCGCCCCGGTGAGCTCCCCGGAGAGCGTAGTCATTTGAAGCACCCCAGGGCGCGCTCCGGGAAGCGTCCCGTTAGCGCCAATGTCGCGAACGAAAACATGATTGTGACGTATCGCGTAGCCGCGTCCGCGTGATACGCACGGCGTAGGCGCACCCGGAAGCACTCGAGCGAATACGATCGCGCAACGTAAACTTCCGACGTGCTTACCCGACGCGACCCGGGGCGCGCCCGTGGGCGCGTCGCGTAAGCGCGTTGGTCATGTGACCTGAAAATACCACTTTTAATTGGTGCAGAACACTTTTACTTTCATAATGATGAAATCCCTGGTCTTGTGACCTGAAAATAACACTTCTCATTGGTTCAGGCCTTTTTTTCCAAATGATGAAAGACCCCACCTTTTTTCCTTATTCTGACTTTGTCCTTTGACTTAGGAAGACCTGTTTCAGTAATAGAGAACTATTTTGTACTTTCTAATGGCTACTGTAGCTGCAACAGCTGGAGCATCTGCACCACCACCACCACCACCACAACCACCAAGAGGACCACCACAACAGTACATTGGTGGTCAAGAAGAGGAGAAGGAGGAGGAAGAGGAAGAGGAGGATGGGAGAAGATGGCTGCCTGAACAAAATACCCCATACAAGCCTAAGTCACACACTGTATGGGAGTTTTTTTCACTCCCAGAGGGAAAAAAGAAAGTGAATGCGGCAAAGGTGACTTGCCTTCTCTGTAAGGAACAACTCTCAAGGGGCAACCCAAACAAAAAGTATTCCTTTGGTAACAATACCATGATTCGACATATGATCCGTAAGCACCCTAACAACTATTCTCATGCAGAGCTCAGGTAACTGGCCACTAACCTCCCCCAGTCTTCAAGGACCACCTCCCAAAGAAACGAACCCACTTCATCGGGACCAGAAACATCAGAGATGATGCCTTGTATTCAGCAACGATTTGCTGATTTTAAAATCACTTGTACTGCATGTGGCAAGCTTATCGCCTATGGTGAAAAGAGCGTAAAGCTCATCGTCCTTGCAGGTGACAATCACAAGTGCCCCAAAAAGAAGTAATTTTTTCCGTTTTTTGTTTTTTGCTCCAGTTGAGCCAGTTTCAATTCCCTTTTTTTTGTTTCTCCCCCTAAAAAAATACAAAAAAAATATAAAACTGTTTTGAAAAACCAAAAAAAGTACCAAATGTTCAAAAAACATTAAAAAATATATAAAACAACAAAAAGAAGAAAAAAAACGTTCTTTTTAGTACTACCTCCAATTTATAAAAAAAGGCTTCATTTTTAAAAAACCCAGCGCAAAACGAAGGGCCTTTTATAGCCCCCACATCAAACCTAAGGGGTCAGGGGGGTCTACCCTGCCCCCTTATTGTCATTTCCCCCCTTGTTTTTCCCACCTCTTGTGTCTCGATCCTACCGAGACACAAGATGGCGGCCGCTCCGGACTGTTTTGAATGTTTACAGACAATCGAGAGCCAATCAGCTTACCGTGCGCACCTCACGTGGCGAGACCAGAGCGCTCCCCGGGGCGCGTACCGGGGCGCTGCCATAGATATATATATTTTTTTGAACCTAAATTACTCAAAATCCACTGGAGCACATATCTTGAGACATAGCAAAGGCACATCGGGCTACCAGTCCCTACAATTTTGCCAAGTTTGGGGGAAATCCATTCAGCCGTTCGGGCTAAAAGTGAAGTCGACCGCCCTATGGAAATTAACATGGGGAAAACACGTTTTGGGACCCCCCTTTTATCTCGGCCCCCGCTTGATGAATCCCCCCCAAAGTTTCAGGGAAGGAGCGGAGCGGGCCATTTTCTTGGAGAAATTCGCGAAGATTCGACCACCGGCGCCAAAGTTATTCCCAATAGAATGTTGCGGATTTCCTATGGAAAGTAGATCCTAACTATAACTACCTACTGGCGACCGCCAGTAGGTAACATATATATATATATATGTACAGTCATGTTTTTAACAGATATATTTAAATATTTATGATTTGATATTTATGGATTTATATATATATCTTTTATATACATTCCTTTAAAAATTGATGTTATACATGATTTTGTACATGTTGTATATTGTATATAGTGTATATATTGATTACTAGAACAACTCTTCTCGTGACACTATTTGCACTTTATCCAATACTTTGCACAATTGCGCATATTTGCACTATCTATACATTGGATTATCCAGTGACCCCTGGTTTGCACTATTTATAAACAATCAGACAGCATTTGCACTTTAAATGTAATTATCTGTACCTTTTGCAACATGGGGCGAATTCAGGAATTATCCCGAGATGTGTCTTGCCCACAAACTGTCGTCTATGTCTATGATTTTGCGTGACATGTGACCGTAACCTGCCAATGTGATTGTATTTCACTGAGCACTAGCACTTTAAAAATTGCCTCTTCCCCAGCGTGCGTCATGTGATCAAGGCCTCTGTGAAGGCCGAAACGTCATGCTGTGGTGTGCCGCTTCCTCGAGGAAATAAAATTATTGCTCACTGCACCTGAGGTCTCCTCTCTCCTTCCTGCGCAGCGGTTTCCAGGATTGGGCTCCGGGCGAGAGGTTGCAGGGTTTGTTACACATATATATATATATATTACCTACTGGCGGTCGCCAGTAGGTAGTTATAGTTAGGATTTTTTTCAATGTTAAATCTCAAAATTCTATTTGGAATAACTTTGGCACCGGTTGACGAATCTGCCTGAAAATTTCCTGAAAATGGCCTCGTCAAGCTCCGGTCCTTCCTTGAAAGTTTGGGGGGGATTCGTCAAGCGGGGGCCGAGATAAAAGGGGGGTCCCTAAACGCGTTTTCCCCATGTTAATTTCCATAGGGCGGTCGATTTCACTTTTAGCCCGAACGGCTGAATGGATTTCCACCAAACTTGGCAAAATTGTAGGGACTGGTAGCCCGATGTGCCTTTGCTATGTCTCAAGATATGTGCTCCAGTGGATTTTGAGTAATTTAGGTTCAAAAAAATATATATATCTATAGGCGCTCTCCGGTGCGCGCACCGGAGTGCGCTCCCGGCGCGACACGCGACTTGCACGCAGGAAGCTGATTGGCTCTCAGTTGTCTGTAAACATTCTAAACAGTCCGGAGCGGCCGCCATCTTGTGTCTCGGTAGGATCGAGACAGGAGAGGTGGCCAAAACAAAGGGGGAAATGACCATAAGGGGGCAGAGTAGATACCCCCTGTACCCCTAGGTTTGATGTGGGGGCCATTAAAGGGCCCCGCGGGGTCTCACCTTTTTTTTTTTTTTTTTCGATTTTCGCGGGGGAAGCGCCTGGTACGCGCACCGGGGAGCGTATCGAGGAGGGTACTATGTAAAAATAATGACTTTAAAAAATTGTATGTTTATGTTTTTTTTTATTTTCTTTATTTTATGTAAGTACCTACATGTAGGTACTAATGAAGAGACTTAAATTTAATGTTCACCATTTTCTTTGTAGACATCTTGCATGTTGTTATTGTATTTTTTGTGGTATATGGAATTCATAACATAGTCTGTCTGGAAAGGAGAAACAGATCTTATAAGCACTCCCTGCGAATTTCTAGGGGATCATGAGTAGTCTATCCTGCTCCCTTATGAAAATGAGGTGTAAAATATTCATAGGAGATAATATAGTGGGAGAAAGGTAGTAACTATGAGTAAACTTACTATGTAACAGAAAAATAGTTGAACAGTATACTATAAGTCTCACTTTATATTTTAAACATTTTTGGTAATACTTTATGAATTACATATAAAAATGAATATTGTCTGAAACAATTTGAAATTATTAAATATAAATTTATTCCTCTGATTCTTTTTCATAATTTAATAAAATTTCTAACATAATATTGTCCGGAATTTCCTCATAATTATAAGCACATGATTCCATTTCTTCCAAACATTCTATTAACTGTTCATCCAAAGAGTCATCCATGAAATCTAGTTCATCTTTTTGGTCTTCTTGTTTTTCCACCTTTATTTTGATAGAAGTAACATTTCCTTGATTTTCTCCTTCCATTTTCTTTCTGAAAATTGCATACAAATTAACTATATTAGTAGAGTTAGGGTACTGTATACCAGAGAAGCCTAACTCAATCCATAACTATTACAGAGAAGTCTATCTCTATCTATAATTTTTACAGAGGGATAGTATATAACTAACAGAATATTTTTTCTGAAATTAACTTAAAGTGTACAATATACTTCCATAATAACAATTTACCTTGGAGAAATCAGGTGAAGTTGTCAGTGTAATTTGTTCTCAAATGTACTTCTGGAAGCAGTAGTCAAAATGGCTGTGTTTCCCTCTCTTCTTTTATATATATTCTTGTACTTAACCAATGAAACGTCAGGAAATAGTCGTAGAAAATGAAAGAAAGTTTTTAATTGGTTGTAAATTCTAACATTTCATATGTGTTTTTGTCATGTAATTTACCTCAGGATATTTAGTCAGGCCTACAGCATAATTTTCTCAATGGAATTCCTTCAAATTTGGGAAAATGGTAGGGACTGCTATGTAGTAGGGCCTATTCTATATTTGATGAAAGTGTCTCTAGTGTTTTTTTTGTAAATTGCTTTCCCACCTTTTTTTATCGAGCGCTTACTGGTGCGCGCTCCTTTACGCGCACTGGCAGCGTTACGGGAGTCCTCCATTTTGTGTTTCGGTACAATCGAGACACAAGATGGAGGGTAAACAATGTTCGGTATGGGTAGAAGGGGGCACGGTAGAGACTTTTTGACCATCTAGGTTTTCTGAGGGGGGCTTAGGAGGCCTATAAAGGTTAAAAAAAAAAAAAATCTTTCATTTTCCACGGGGGAGCGCCTGGTACGCGCACCTTTAAGCGTACCGGAAAGCGTAATTTGGTGAAAAATAGTGAAAAAAGTTAGAAAAAGATAAACGTTTTGAATGATCAGAGGTAGGGTAGCTCTGAAAAGAGCTTTTGGGTTTTGTGGTTGATTTAGGTACCTACAAGTAGGTTCCAATGCACATTCTTAAATTCAGGAGGAATATTCTATTCCCTTCATCTGAGAAGTGCACACCATCTCCTCTGTAGATGTCTTGCATGTTGTAACGCAAGTTATTATTGTATATTGAACCCATTCCATAGTCTCTCATGTAAGCAGAAACAGATTTATTCACATGTTTCCGTGCTTTCTCAAATTGTGGACAAAATTGGTTGGACCAGTTCCATTTCTGTCTTTGGCATATATTAGAAAATACCAAGGCAGTTTGTGGAAAGAGTGTCATTAATTGATCAAAGATGTCCTTTAAAAGCATTTCCAGACCAACCCCAGTCATAGTGCCTAAATCATTTCCTCCACAGTGCACTATTAAGAGGTCAGGCTTTGGCAAATGCATAAAGGTTTTCACCAATGGTATCAATTGGTGACATTTTAATCCTCTCTGGCCAATCCACTTGATTTCCACATTTGATAAATCAAGGTTGTGAAAATGTCTGCTATCTGCATACCTTTGAGCCCAGTGGATGTAGCTGTGTCCAAGGATCCAGACAGAAAACATGATGAGAGATGGTTCTGATGCAGTCAGATGATGTGTGGGAATGAAATGGCAGTTGGAACAGTAGGAGTTTACAAAAAAATAATTGTGGAGTTTCACTGCTTTTGAATCAGAAGCAATGATTGGTGGATTCAGATAGTTGAAAACTTAAAGTTAGGGTGCATGGTTGTGTTGTGTTAAAGAAGCAATTTGAATGGTTAAAAAAAAGTCACTAAAAGCTAAAATACTCTGGATAGGCTGGTGTATTGAGAGGTCAAACAGCCTTGCTAAGTTAATTTGCAACATTGTACAATAAACTTTTGAACCTGAGAGTTCAGTTAGGAGGGAGTTGCTATGGAAACAGATAGAAAGATCTGAGAGGGGGAAGGGTGTTGGTTTGAAAATAGTGAGGGAAAACTTTTGATTGGTTGAATTAAGGCATATGTGTACAAAGTTAGAGATTTTCTATGCCAGTCTGTGGTTTCAGTGTATTGAGTGCACACTTTTTGCTCTGTTAAAGAGAAATTGGTGTGTGTGTCTGACACTGTTTTCAATCTTCCAAAGCTTTTGTAAAGGTAAGTAATGATTTATTTAATTTACATAGAGACTTGTTTACTCTATGGAGAATATTTATAAGCAGATAGTTATGTTTTAGAAGTCAAATGGTATGCTAGTATATAAGTTCTGTGTTGTGTTTCTTATATGTTATTGAAAAATCAATTTTTGGGTGTAATTGATTGGTATTTGCATTTGGCCCTTTTTTATGATTGCCTTGTGCAGCTGATGCATCACTTTAAACATGGGTAATAAGTGATGCACTGGTGGCGCAAGGCCTTCATAAATAAGGCTCTGACTTTGTTTGCTGTTGATTTGATTTTGGATTTTTGATAATGCTTGATATCAACATTTGAAAGATAAAGGATTTGTTTTTGGGGAAACAGTGATGTTTCAAAAGTGATATTCTGTGCTTGTACATAGGTTGTGCGCAGTAATTTTTAAATGTTATTCAAAAATCGATTTTGGGGTGCAATTGATTGGTATTTGCATTTGGCCCTTTTTTATGATTGCCTTGTGCAGCTGATGCATCACTTTAAACATGGGTAATAAGTGACTCACTGGTGGCGCAAGGCTTTTATAAATAAGGCCCTGACTTTGTTTGCTGATATTGAGTGGTTGTACATAGGTTCTGCGCAGTGTTTCTTACATGTTATTCAAAAATCGATTTTTGGGTGCAATTGATTGGTATTTGCATTTGGCCCTTTTTTATGATTGCCTTGTGCTGCTGTTGCATCACTTTAAACATGGGTAATAAGTGACGCACTGGTGGCGCAAGACCTTCATAAATAAGGCCCTGACTTTGTTTGCTGATATTGAGTGGTTGTAGATAGGTTCTGCGCAGTGTTTCTTTCATGTTATTCAAAAATCGATTTTTGGGTGCAATTGATTGGTACTTGCATTTGGCCCTTTTTTATGTTTGCCTTGTGCAACTGGTGCATCATTTATACATGGGTAATAAGTGACGCACTGGTGGCGCAAGGCCTTTATAAATAAGGCCCTGACTTTGTTTGCTGATATTGAGTGGTTGTACATAGGTTCTGCGCAGTGATTCTTACATGTTATTCAAAAATCGATTTTTGGGTGCAATTGATTGGAATTTGCATTTGGCCCTTTTTTATGATTGCCTTGTGCAGCTGATGCATCACTTTAAACATGGGTAATAAGTGACGCACTGGTGGCGCAAGGCCTTTATAAATAAGGCCCTGACTTTGTTTGCTCATATTGAGTGGTTGTAGATAGGTTCTGCGCAGTGTTTCTTTCATGTTAATCAAAAATCGATTTTTGGGTACAATTGATTGGTATTTGCATTTGGCCCTTTTTTATGATTGCCTTGTGCTACTGGTGCATTATTTTATATATGGGTAATAAGTGACGCACTGGTGGCGCAAGGCCTTTATAAATAAGGCCCTGACTTTGTTTGATGATATTGAGTGGTTGTACATAGGTTCTGCGCAGTGTTTCTTTCATGTTATTCAAAAATCGATTTTTGGGTGCAATTGATTGGTATTTGCATTTGGCCCTTTTTTATGATTGCCTTGTGCAACTGGTGCATCATTTTATACATGGGTAATAAGTGACGCACTGGTGGCGCAAGGCCTTTATAAATAAGGCCCTGACTTTGTTTGCTGATATTGAGTGGTTGTACATAGGTTCTGCGCAGTGATTCTTACATGTTATTCAAAAATCGATTTTTGGGTGCAATTGATTGGAATTTGCATTTGGCCCTTTTTTATGATTGCCTTGTGCAGCTGATGCATCACTTTAAACATGGGTAATAAGTGACGCACTGGTGGCGCAAGGCCTTTATAAATAAGGCCCTGACTTTGTTTGCTGATATTGAGTGATTGTACATAGGTTCTGCGCAGTGATTCTTACATGTTATTCAAAAATCGATTTTTGGGTGCAATTGATTGGAATTTGCATTTGGCCCTTTTTTATAATTGCCTTGTGCAGCTGATGCATCACTTTAAACATGGGTAATAAGTGACGCACTGGTGGCGCAAGGCCTTTATAAATAAGGCCCTGACTTTGTTTGCTGATATTGAGTGGTTGTAGATAGGTTCTGCGCAGTGTTTCTTTCATGTTATTCAAAAATCGATTTTTGGGTGCAATTGATTGGTATTTGCATTTGGCCCTTTTTTATGATTGCCTTGTGCTACTGGTGCATCATTTTATATATGGGTAATAAGTGACGCACTGGTGGCGCAAGGCCTTTATAAATTAGGCCCTGACTTTGTTTGCTGATATTGAGTGGTTGTACATAGGTTCTACGCAGTGTTTCTTTCATGTTATTCAAAAATCGATTTTTGGGTGCAATTGATTGGTATTTGCATTTGGCCCTTTTTTATGATTGCCTTGTGCAACTGGTGCATCATTTTATACATGGGTAATAAGTGACGCACTGGTGGCGCAAGGCCTTTATAAATAAGGCCCTGACTTTGTTTGCTGATATTGAGTGGTTGTACATAGGTTCTGCGCAGTGATTCTTACATGTTATTCAAAAATCGATTTTTGGGTGCAATTGATTGGAATTTGCATTTGGCCCTTTTTTATGATTGCCTTGTGCAGCTGATGCATCACTTTAAACATGGGTAATAAGTGATGCACTGGTGGCGCAAGGCCTTTATAAATAAGGCCCTGACTTTGTTTGCTGATATTGAGTGGTTGTAGATAGGTTCTGCGCAGTGTTTCTTTCATGTTATTCAAAAATCGATTTTTGTGTGCAATTGATTGGTATTTGCATTTGGCCATTTTTTATGATTGCCTTGTGCAGCTGATGCATCACTTTAAACATGGGTAATAAGTGACGCACTGGTGGCGCAAGGCCTTTATAAATAAGGCCCTGACTTTGTTTGCTGATATTGAGTGATTGTACATAAGTTCTGCGCAGTGTATCTTTCATGTTATTCAAAAATCGATTTTTGGGTGCAATTGATTGGTATTTGCATTTGGCCCTTTTTTATGATTGCCTTGTGCAACTGGTGCATCATTTTATATATGGGTAATAAGTGACGCACTGGTGGCGCAAGGCCTTTATAAATAAGGCCCTGACTTTTTTTGCTGATATTGAGTGGTTGTACATAGATTCTGCGCAGTGATTCTTACATGTTATTCAAAAATCGATTTTGGGGTGCAATTGATTGGTATTTGCATTTGGCCCTTTTTTATGATTGCCTTGTGCAGCTGATGCATCACTTTAAACATGGGTAATAAGTGACGCACTGGTGGCGCAAGGCCTTTATAAATAAGTCTTGACTTTGTTTGCTGATATTGAGTGGTTGTACATAGGTTCTGCGCAGTGATTCTTACATGTTATTCAAAAATCGATTTTTGGGTGCAATTGATTGGTATTTGCATTTGGCCCTTTTTTATGATTGCCTTGTGCAGCTGATGCATCACTTTAAACATGGGTAATAAGTGACGCACTGGTGGCGCAAGGCCTTTATAAATGAGGCCTTGACTTTGTTTGCTGATATTGAGTGGTTGTAGATAGGTTCTGCGCAGTGTTTCTTTCATGTTATTCAAAAATCGATTTTGGGGTGCAATTGATTGATATTTGCATTTGGCCCTTTTTTATGATTGCCTTGTGCAGCTGATGCATCACTTTAAACATGGGTAATAAGTGACGCACTGGTGGCGCAAGGCCTTTATAAATAAGGCCCTGAGTTGCTATTGTATAAACTTAAATATTTTGCAATTTATTGTTTATATTGTTTGCTTTTTAACATTACTTTGTTGTTTACTAATAGTGGTCTTTCATGTGTTTTTTTAACAGAACAACAGATTCAAATCAACTTCTGAAAAGCAAGCAAAAATGCCTTCAAGGCAAAGAATTATCAAAAATACCATACGGAAAAGGAGAACATCAACAACAGAGTTTATGGAATCCTCTTCAACAACTACTTCAAAAAACACCAGAAAAGTTTCTGGTAAGCCAATTAAGTCTTTTCTTCGCAACATATGTCGTAGAAAAAAAAATGATATTGCTAATGTGAATATACAGAAAAAGTCAACAAATCTAAAAAGGAAGGAGAGGCCCACAAAAAATGTCTCGATTGGAGCAGGAGAGAAGAGAATGGATAGCAATAGAAGGGTAAATCTTTTTAGGGACATTCGTAGGCGAATGTTTCGCAATAGGGTAGTTTTAAATTTGCTAAAAAATGATAGGAAAAGTAAACTGAGAGCTGCTTTTTACAAGAAAAAGAAAAGTGTAGAAAAGATTGTTGATCAGGCTTTTGAAGTTAAGAAAAAATTATTTATTTTAATAATCAATAGAATTAGGATACTTAATAAGGCCATTGATGTTTTCAAATCGAACAGTAGATGGAAAAGAATTATTAATCGGAGTCATTTTTGTGAAGTATTTTCTGGTGAATGGATACATAGTTCAAGTTCTGAGCCTTTTTTCAATGAGGAGAGTTACTTTCAGGAAAATGATTTGGTGCATGCAGTTGACACCAGTGGTCGAGCATATGAAGTGAAAGATGGTTGTGTGATGGAAAAAGAGAAACTTGTATCTAGAGATGCAGAAGAGGTGTTAGCTGATGAAGTTTTAGGGAGACGTACTAAGGGTCCAGTGTACACATGGAAATGCAGTAGTATTTGTAGTGTGCGACAGGAATCAATCGATTTGCTTAGAAATTTCTTACGTACATATAGTAAGAAAAGTCTCAAACAAAAAATGAAGATCCTGCAAGAGTTAGATCCTTGTAGAGTGAGAGAAAGCACAGGTTTGCATGGGCATTCACTAGCTTGTCTTTCTAGAAAAGTTTGTCGGAGTGTTTTTCATCATTTTAGGATGTTAGCAGTGCATCATAATAATGTGAGGAAATTAGTGAGAAAGTTGTATTATGCAAAAAGTCCCGCACTTAAGCTTAAACAGTTAAACAGTGCTCTTTTGCATGGATCTGAAGTGGATGTGAAGACTATTTGTGAAGAAATTGAGTTTTGTTATTTTGGGAACAAAGAGGACAGTGTAGAAATAGATATAGTAATGGATGGTAATGCAGAAGATAATGGACAGATTTCAAGTATTGAAAAGTTTGATGAGGAAATTATCAAGTTTAAGGTGAAAGCAAGTGAAAGGCCTAATTTAACTTGTGTGTGTTGTCGACGGACTCATTATAAAATTCAGACTAGGTTAGTTGATTTATATGCAAAAAGTGAATTGGAAAATAATAGTGAATGGAAGGATTTTGTAAGTTATTTGTTGGTGGAGAATACATTTGATTTGAGTTTGGATCAGCGTATTTGTAATTATTGTTTAAATAAATTAAATGAAAATAAAATGCCTGCTAGAGCAGTTTATAATAATCTTCAGTTGATAGATATTCCTTCTGAATTGATGGATCTAAATACTTATGAATCTATTTTGATTCAATGTGTCCATCCTTTTCAGGCTATTATACGCATGGAGCCTAAGACAGGGAAATTGCCTCCATCAGATTTACTGAGAGGATTAAAGGGAAGAGTTGTTTATTTGCCTCTAGATGTAAAGAAAAATATTGATACAATTGGTGTAGAAAGAGTAGAAGAGGATCCTCTAGTTATTCTAGTTAATGGAGTTCCAACAAAGAGTAAGAAAATCTGGCAAGATTTAGTGGATGTTAAAAAAGTCAAAAAGGCAACGTTGTATTTGGTCAAAAATAATGAGTACTACAAAGATGTAAGTGTTGGAGCAGAGGAAACAGCTATAGAAGAAGATAGTGATTCTTCAGTTGGTCAAATTGAAAAAGTTGATGTGTCTAGAACTGAAGAAATATATGAACATTATACTGTTCATCCTTTGCATTCAAAAGAAGTAATGGGAAATGCAATTGACTTGTTTCAAATGAAAGCAGCAAAAGGAAGTCCCATTAGTGTATGGGAAGAAAGTTTGGAAGCTCGTTGTTTTCCACAATTATTTCCAACAGGTTGTGGTGGACGATATGATGATCGACCAGTTCAAATTCCTGCAGCTGAATACCGGACTCTAAGATTATATGCTGAAGATCCAAGGTTTCGTCAATGTATTCCATATTTATTTCATCTTCTGTTTGAAAGTGATTTGTCTGGGCTTTCTTATGCAGTTAATCATATATTGAAAAGTGGAGCTCATTTTCAAAATGTTTGTGCAAGGGACTTTATGGAGAAAGTTAATCTGCAAGACAGTATTTTGGAATCTCAGCTAATCAATCTCATGGCATGTCAACGTGGAACCAACGAGTATTGGTTTCGTCGTCATGGAGAATTGAAATGTATGCTAAGAAACTTAGGAACTCCTACATGGTTCCTCACTCTTAGCTGTGCTGAGTATGCATGGGACGATTTACTTCAATTTCTACGGGAGGCAAATGAAAACATACGAAATATAGAATTGAAAACACCAGGAGAACTGTGTTCTTTAGATCCAGTGAATGTTTGCAGATATTTTAATCATAGATTTGAAGCTATGATGTCTTTTATTACCAACAAAAAAAATCCTCCCCTTGGAGAGGTTTTGGATTTCTTTTGGAGGAAGGAATATCAAGCAAGAGGTGCTCCTCATATACATATGTTGTTGTGGATTAAAGATGCACCCAAATTTGGATCAGATTCAGATGAAACAGTGATGAGTTTCATTGAAGAGTATTCAACATGTGCTGTTCCAAAATCTACTGAAGAAAACAATTTAAGGCAACAAGTTTTACGTTTTCAATCTCATCGTTGTGGAAAGTACTGTCGTCGAAAATTTAAAAACAAGGAAAAGTACTACACGAAATGTCGTTTTGCATTTCCTCGACCAGTGATTTCTAAGGGAAGAGTAAATAATTTAATGTCATCTCTACGACATACTGTGACGAGGAAATCTCCCAAAAATACATATAATTTGAAAAGAAATGAAGAATCTAAGTACATCAACGATTACAACCCAGTGATTTTGTCCATGTGGAATGCTAACATGGATATTCAGTTCGTTGCTGACAATTCTATTGCTGTGGCTCGATATGTGACATCTTACATTACAAAAAAAGAAAAGACAGAACTGAAGGAAATGTGGGAGGACATTTCACATGAAAAGAGTCTAAGCAAGAAATTATACAGTTTCAGTCTGAAGATGTTGTTGCATCGAGAAATTGGAGCATATGAATGTTCTGATCGGTTATCATCAGCAAGTCTCTATGCCAAATCAAGAACAATCATTTGGGTGAGTCTTGGTCTTGCTGCAACACGAAACCGAGTTTTGAAATCTGTACAAGAAATTGAATATTTGGCGGAGAAAGAACCAAACAGTACAGATATTTTGAAGACAAATATGTTGGATACATACTATCCAAATAGAAGTACTCACCTTGAGAACACTTGTTTGTATGAAGTTCTTCAAAACTACAGTTATAAGAGGAACATCACAGAAGATATCAATAATGGAAAATATGCACTCATTGGCTATGAAGGATGTCTAGTAAAGCAGAAAAAAGGCAATTTGATTAATCATCGAAAATTGAGTTGTGAAGTTCCAGACAAAAGAGAATTTTACTATTTAGCTCTTTTGCAACTCTTTAAGCCATGGCGTACAGAAGAGGAACTACTTGGAGATTTTCTCTGTTATGAAGACTCTTTTAATGCAACTAAGGATACCATAGAATGTCCTATTTTTCTAAATTATCTGCAAATGTTGAATGCAGAAATGGAGCAAGAAACCACAATTGCTGAAGAGATAGCTAGAAACAGTTCTCAAGATAGTCAGAGTTCTACTTCATTGAGCCAGGATCCACTAGGAGGACCAATTATCCAAAATGAAGCTGCCACTGCCATGGATGAGGTGGAAAGAGCTATGGAACAAGCTCAAGAGGATGGAGTTAACTTAGAAGATTTGGTAAAGCAACTAAACATTGAGCAGAAAAAGATATATGATGAAGTCATAGAGCAGATTGAACATGGATTCAGACATGAGGAAAAAGAGTGCTCATGTATATCGTTTGACCCTGTCCGACTGTACGTAAGTGGAGAAGCGGGGACAGGAAAAAGTTTTCTAATTAAAGCCATTGCAAGTTATCTGCAGAAAAGGACTGATTCACCACTGTCTTGTGTTGTAACTGCTCCAACTGGTCTGGCAGCACATAACATTAAAGGGATTACTCTACATCGTTTATTGATGCTGCCAGTTGAACATGATAATAAATTGCATTACAACAAGTTATCTGGAGATGCGTGTTCTGAAGTTTCAAGAGTCTTGAAGAAAATGAAACTTCTTATCATTGATGAAGTAAGCATGGTCTCAAATCTAATGCTTGCTTTTGTGCATTTGAGAATGCAAGAAATTCTTAAAACAGAGTATAATGTGTTATTTGGAGGAAAACACATTATTGTTTTTGGAGATCTATTGCAGTTGACTCCAGTAAAAGGACAACCAGTGTTTAAAATGCTTACACATGAAGATACCAGGAAGTCCCTTGGAAGCATTGGAAATGTTAATATATGGCTAAATTTTAAATATGCTGAACTGGTTCAAAATATGCGACAGGCCAAGGATGAAGATTATAAAAATATTCTACAAGATGTAAGAATTGGAAAAGTGACTGAGCTTGGGAAAAAAGCTTTGCATAGTCGATTAATTTCAAATTTGTATCCAAATGAAAACATTCTTCCAGAGAATATTTTTAAAAAAATGACTGAGAAGAAATCTGGGATATGCTTGATGCCAACTCTGCAAGAATGTTCCATCTTCAACAAGAAAATGTTAGAGTTAGAAAATGAAGAGATTGTGAAACTGGAAGCAATAGATAAAATAGAGCATATGGGTGCAACAATTGTTTTGTCTAAAAATTTGAAAACTAAATTGGATTCATTGGAGAAAAGTATTTCAAAAACAGCTGGTTTTGAAAAGACTCTGAATGTGTGTTTAAATTGTCGTATCATTTTGAGAAGGAATTTAAATGTTGAAAGAGGTCTGGTAAATGAAGCAATGGGTTATGTTGTTGATTTTGTGAATTACAGAAATAGAGATGGAATTGAATTTTTAAAAATAAAATTTGATGGCATTGAACAAGTACAACAAATATGTCGTTGTTCTGCTAGATTTTTACTTGTAAAAGACTTATATGTTCGCCGAAAACAGTTTCCTGTTTGTTTGGCGTATGCAGTGACAATTCATAAATCTCAAGGTTTTAGTGTAGATGGTGCTTTAGTGAACATTGGAAGATCTGTGTTTAAAGAGGGTATGGCATATGTGGCATTATCACGAGTCAGAACTTTATCAGGATTGTACTTGATTGCGTGTGATGAGACAAAGATTTCTGCAGATCTAGATTGTGTTAAAGAATACAATAGATTAAGAAGAGAATATGCTCCACATTTGCCTCAATATCCTCTGTTTGAAAAACGTGTGGTAGGCCGAAAAAGAAGAAATGAGGATAATTGTAGTGAGGTAGTTGCAAAAAGACAAAAAGTAGAGAAAACTGTAATTTAAAACAGGAAGAAAAAGAATTGTGGAGAAAATGTTGTTGGATTTCAGTTTGAAAATAGTTCTGGTGTCAACTGCTATGCTAATGTAGTGATTAATGTTGTTTTTTTTCTTAAAAGTTTACAAGAACAGATTGGTGAAAATCGGGATCAAAGATTGTGTGGTTTATTGAATTCTGTGTTTGAGAAATGTAGCAGTGATACAGCAGAAATAGAAAGTGTAACAGAAATTCGAAATATTTTAGATATGTGTTCTGGTCAAGATAAATTTTCACAGAACATTCAGCAGGATTGTCAGGAATTTTTAATGTATATGTTTGGTGTTTTGGAAGATGAAGGTGTAGATGTAGATAATCTTTTCAGTCTATCTTATCAATGGCAGCATGACTGCCACAATTGTAGTTCATCAAGTACTACTAGAATAGACACTGAAAGATTTATATATTTGACTTTACCAGACTGTAAATCAGTGTCATTTAAAAATCTAGTTAAAGCAGCAGATCATAATATGGTGTGTACCCAATGTAACTATCCAATGGTATCCACATTATTTATACAAAGTTATGGTCAGTATATCATTTTAGTTTTCCAACGATGTAGACCTGATGGAACTAAATTGACAACTTCTATTAAAAATGTTGTAGCTTCTCAGTTATCAATTTCAGGAAGAACCTTTACAACTGAAGCTATTATTTATCATGATGGATCTTCGACAACCTCAGGACATTATACATGCCACTTAAAATCTGAAAATGGATGGAGTTACTGCAATGATTCTCATTTAACTTATAAACAACGTTTGCCTTATGACTCTACAAATTCTTATCTAGTGTTTTTAAAACCAAAGTTTTAGTAAAGGGAATTGGCCTTTGAAGACGGGAATAGATAATAAAAGTTAGTTAGTTAGTTAGTTAATCTAATATTTTAAATTATTAATCTCATGTAGATACTTTAAGTGGATCTCAAAGTAAAAAATACTGATATATCTGACACAAATTGGCCGTGAGGAAAGTGTAAGATATGATGTTGTTAGATCTTTTTTCATAGGAAGTCGATGAAATCGAAGTTATAGAGCACAGCAGACTTTTTTTCCACCAAAAGGACCTTCACTATCTGCAATCTCATGTAGATACTTTAAGTGGATCTCAAAGTAAAAAATACTGATATATCTGACACAAATTGGCTGTGAGGAAAGTGTAAGATATGATGTTGTTAGATCTTTTTTCATAGGAAGTCGATGAAATGGAAGTTATAGAGCACAGCAGACTTTTTTTCCACCAAAAGGACCTTCACTATCTGCAATTTGGCCTCACGGAAAAGTAAGTGAATCAAAGATTAGTGTACATATATGAGATGTATGTTTGAATGGTTTTTTTTAAACACAATCTTTTAGATTGTGTTTTTTTTTTTCCCGCTGTTATATGATGAAGACTTTGATCTCACTAATTTAAGTGAAATTCAATATATTCTGAGAACAGCAAAAATAAATAATGTAACATATTGTAGAAGTTATTGTGTAGTTTGCATTGTGTAATTTATATTGTGTTCACATTGTCTTACACTCATTTTCTTTTTCACCCTTATTTACCTCTCTTTACTAATTTACACTCTTTTTTCATCGCTGTTTCTTTAGTGCACTTCATTCACAACTTCTCAATCTAATAGGAACTGTCTGCATTTCCTCTGTTCCTTCCACCACTTTTTATCTTTGTCATATTCTCACAGTACCACTGCTTTAGTTTCCTAACCCTCTCTTTCTTTTTCTCCATTTTTTTTTCTTTCGCACTCATTGTACTGTAGTTCACTTAGTTCTTCCTTTTGTCTTTCTGTGTACTTACTCTCTCACTCCTGTTTTATCCATCGTTCTATACTAACTTCATTCCTTTCATCCCTTCACTCTGTGACTTCACTTCACTCACTCTCAATCATCTTCTATTCCTCTTTTTTATTTATAGTTTCTCAATCAGACTTCTCTCCTTTTCACTCATTTTTCTTTTATTTTCTTATCTTTACTGATTTTGATTTGATATCTTACATTCTTTTAGTATCTTATTTATCTTTAGGAATTTGTTTTCTTTCTATTTCTTTTTCCTTTTTTTTTCTCTTTCTACATTACTTTCTTTCTGTTTTTGTATCCTTCACTATTGCTTCATTTCTTAGTAAACTTTTGTAGATTTTTAAACCTCATGAACTGTTGCTTCTATTTTATTATATATTTTTAAGTAATTATAACGTGTTTTTTCTTTTATCTTTCACAGATACAAGTTTGCATTGATTATATGGTAAGTGTGTTTACAAAATCTTTTTTGTTATCACCTTTGGTTTTATTTTCACTATTTTCCTCTCACCCTACCTCACCCCTGTTTCCTTACTTTGCTTTTCTCACTTATTCTTTTCTTCCATGTTTACTTCCTACCACATTCAACTTCTTTCAGTACCTCTGTCTATGCACACTCCTTCACTTACCTTTTTTACTGGTTCACTTAGTCCCTTTGTGACACTCCTTCTTTTACTCTCTTTCTTCTTTCGCTCTATTATTCCCCATGTCTTACCCTTATTCACTTACATGTACCCTGTTTCACCCCTCTTTGCTTATATTCACTGCTATTTACTTTCCCTCCATCACTACTATTCCTTTTCTCTCATTCCGTCACTACCTGTCATTCACATGCTTAACTGTCCTTCCTTTTACTTTCATCATCCATTTACATTCTCCCAGAACCACTGCTTTAGTCTTCTTCCTATTTCTTCTTTTCTTTTGCTCCCTTATTCATTTTTTTTTTCTCAGTTATTTCCTCTTACACTTTTTATCTGTCTTACTATCTATTACACAGTCCCTCTGTGTTCCTCCCTTTAGCTCTCTTTCTCTTAACACCACTCTCTCTGTCCCCATTCCTTATGGTCACTCCTTCATTATTTTTTTTTATTTTTTTTTGTTGGTGCGCTGACGGTGCGCGCACCGGGGCGTTCATCGGTATGCGCACCGGGAGCGCTCCAGAGTCAAATATAAAAAAAAAAGGAAAAAACTATTTTAAAATAAAAATAGTATCTTAATATACATTATAGGGTTCATTTTTAGAAAAACATACCTTTCTCAGCTAAAGACATTTGCGAAAAAATAAGCTTAGAAATTCAATAAAACGTACATAGGTATGAAGCCCTACAAAAAGTTAAAAATTAGCATTAAAAAAACCTATGAAATTCACTGAAAAAACCATAGGTTTCACACCAGTTATAGTTAGGAATTAGCATTTAAAAAACCTATGAAATTCACTGAAAAAACCATAGGTTTCACACCAGTTATAGTTAGGAATTAGCATTTAAAAAACCTATTAAATTCACTGAAAAAACCATAGGTTTCACACCAGTTATAGTTAGCTGGAAATTTTACTGATATAAAACCATTGAAATTCCCACGTTATAGTTAGTCGGACTCACTATAACTTGCGCGTGCAATGCACTGCTGATGACATCACATATTACATCACTCATGACATGGTCAGTGACATCACTCATGACATCACTGATGACACCGTCCTTGTGACAGAGTGACTGACCTCCTTTCACTGTAAAGTAACCCTTGAAACACATATTCAAAAATAGAAACTAACATTTTCAAAAAAGTGGAGATATCTATACCAGTTGCAACAACTAATTCAGTAATTCCACCATTTATATACACATCCACTCATTCATCAACAGTTCTATATAGTCAGTCATACATATACTCACTCATCATATGTAGTGAGACACCTATACATCCGTTAACACACCGACAGTCTTCCAAAAGTTGCTCACACACATACTCACACATGCAAATAAACTATTGAACATCCATTTTTTTGCATATACAGCTATACACACACTACCACCTTACTTCTAAAGAAACTTACACATACTTACTCTCTTAAAAAATCACTTATAGAAACACATACTTATTAAAACAAGAATTCTTTCAATCTCTCACTCTCATATATACTCACTTATATACATCAATACTCACATATACTAGATTAAAACATATGTAGTTACTGATAAAGACACTAGTAAGACAGTCATTCACTTACTAACACATACATATACACACTCATTCACCCATACAGTCCGGCACATATGCTGTCTTCAAAACACATACAAACAGTGAGTCAGTCATTTATGCATCTATGTGCTAAGTAACACTCCCACCAAATCATACAGACACTTATACTGATACTAAAAAAAACATCTAATAACCCATATACACACATATGTAGCTACTCACCAACCCATGCAGCCACTTATACACAAAGTGAAACACTGATACATATATTTAAATATTTAAACATTACTCACTAATATATGTATTCACTAAGATACACTTAATAAGCCAGTTATTCAATATTTTTTTTTTTTAAACCATCCATTTAGACTTTTATTTAAACATTTATTCTCCCATCGACCTTTACATATACATATATAAAACATATTTATTTTTCAGAAAGACACACATTCACTGGATGGTGTCATCAGTGATGTCATGAGTGATGTCACTGACCATGTCATGAGTGATGTAATATGTGATGTCATCAGCAGTGCATTGCACGCGCAAGTTATAGTGAGTCCGACTAACTATAACGTGGGAATTTCAATGGTTTTATATCAGTAAAATTTCCAGCTAACTATAACTGGTGTGAAACCTATGGTTTTTTCAGTGAATTTAATAGGTTTTTTAAATGCTAATTCCTAACTATAACTGGTGTGAAACCTATGGTTTTTTCCGTGAATATATATTTATATATATATTCACTGAAAAAACCATAGGTTTCACACCAGTTATAGTTAGCTGGAAATTTTACTGACATAAAACCATTGAAATTCCACGTTATAGTTAGTTGGACTCACTATAACTCGCGTGCCTGCAATGCACTCCTGATGACGTCACTTATTACATCACTCATGACATGGTCAGTGACATCACTCATGACATCACTGATGACACCATCCAGTGAATGTGTGCCTTTCTGAAAAAATAAATGCATATGTAAAAGTCGATGGCAGAATAAATGTTTAAATAAGTGTCTAAATGGATGGTTTTTTTTAATGGATTGGTTAACTTGCTTATTAAGTGTATCTTAGTGAATACATATATTAGTGAGTAATGTTTAAATATTTAAATATATGTATTAGTGTTTCACTTTGTGTATATGTGGCTGCATGGGTTGGTGAGTAGCTACATGTGTGTGTATATAGGTTATTAGATATTGTTTTTAGTATCAGTATGAGTGTCTGTATGGTTTGGTGGGGGTATTACTTAGCACATAGATGCCCCAATGACTGACTCACTGTTTGTATGTGTTTTGAAGACAGCATATGTGCAGGACTGTATGGGTGGATGAGTGTGTATATGTGTGTGTTAGTGACTGACTGACTGCCTCACTAGTGTCTTTATCAGTAACTACATCTGTTTTAATTTAGTATATGTGAGTATTGATGTTTATAAGTGAGTATTTGTGAGAGTGAGAGATTGAAAGAGTTCCTGTTTAAATAAGTATGTGTTTCTATAATTGATTGTTTAAGAGAGTAAGTATGTGTAAGTTTCCTTAGAAGTAAGGTGGTAGTGTGTGTATAGTTGTATATGCAAATAAATGGATATTCAATAGTTTATTTGCATGTGTGCGTATGTGTGTGAGTAACTTTTGGATGACTGTCGGTGTGTAACTGGATGTATATGTGTATCACTACATATGATGAGTGAGTATATGTATGAGTGACTATTTAGAACTGTTGCTGAATGAGAGGATGTGCACATAGAAGGTGGAATTACTGAATTGGTTGTTGTAACTGGTATGGGTATCTCTATTTTTAAGAAAATGTTAGTTTCTATTTTTGAATATGTGTTTCAAGGGTTACATTACACTGAAAGGAGGTCTGAGGTCTGTCAGTCTGTCACAAGGATGGTGTCATCAGTGATGTCATGAGTGATGTCACTGACCATGTCATGAGTGATGTAATATGTGACGTCATCAGCAGTGCATTGCAGGCGCGCAAGTTATAGTGAGTCCAACTAACTATAACGTGGAATTTCAATGGTTTTATGTCAGTAAAATTTCCAGCTAACTATAACTGGTGGGAAACCTATTGTTTTTTCAGTGAATTTCATACGTTTTTTAAATGCTAAATCCTAACTATAACTGGTGTGATACCTATGGTTTTTTCAGTGAATTTCATAGGTTTTTCAAATGCTAATTTCTATCTTTATGTAGGGTCTCAAACCTATGTGTTTTTTAGTGAATTTCTAAGGTTTTTTAATAGCAAATGTCTATAGCTAAGAAAGGTAATTTATATTGTATATTAATATAATACTATTTTTTAAGTATATTCATTTATTTGTTATTTTTTTTATGTTTTTTACTCTGGAGCGCTCCTGGTGCGCTCCCCGGTGCGCGTACTGGGCGCTCCCCCGCGAAATTTAAAAAATATATATATTTTATTTGGCCTATATAGGCCTCCTAAGCCCCCCTCAGAAAACCTAGGGGTTCAGGGGCTGTCTACCGTGCCCCCTTCTACCCATTCCCAATGTTGTTTGTCCTCCATCTTATGTCTCAATTGTACCGAAACACAAGATGGCGGACTTCCGTAGCGCTCCCGGTGCGCGTACCGGAGCACGCACCGGTAAGCGCTCCCCAAAAATGTGGGAAGTTAATTTACATAAAAACCACTGGAGACACTTTCACCAAATATAGAATAGGCCCTACTACATAGCAGTCCCTACCTTTTTCCCAAATTTGGTGGTATTCCATTGAGCCCTGTCTAAATATCCTGAGGTAAATTACATGACAAAAACACATATGAAAGTGTTTGAATTCACAACCAATTAAAATGTTACTTACATTTTGTACTTTTATGTGCTGACATTCGATTGGTTAAGTAAATGAATAAATATGAAAAATGAGAGGGAAACACAGCCATTTTGACTAGTACTACCTGAGATACATTTGAAAAGGATTTTCACTGAAAACTTCAACTGCTTTCACAAAGGTAAATGTTAATTTGGAAGGGGAACTATGTTGAGCACTTTAAGTTAATTTGGGAAAACGTTTTCTGATAGTTATATACTGTCCCTCTGTAATAGTTATAGATTGAGATAGGCTTCTCTGTTATAGTTATTGATTGAGTTAGGCTTCTCTGGTATAATTATGAATTTACGTAGGATTCATCACATGCACTTTTTAATAGTTCTACTTCCTGCCTGAAACTTTACACTGCCCAAAGATAACTTCACTGTCAAAAACTCAAAAGTACCTGTCTGAACTTAAACCCAACAGTGCCCTAACTCTATTGATATAGTTATTTTTTATTCAATTTACAGCAAGAAAATGGAAGGAAAACAAGACAAAATTACCATTTCTTTCGAAATTGTTGTTGAGAACAATCCTGAGGAAGATATGGATGACTTGGACTTTATGGATCAGTCTCTGGACCAATAATTACTTGACAGTGTTGAAACAATAGAATCATTGAATTAAAATGAGGAGATGATCTAATGTTGGAAGTTCTTTTAAATTTTGAAAAATCAGAACAATAAATGTATATTTAATAATTAAAAATTGTTTGAGACATTATTCATTATTATATGTAATTCATGAAATAGCACCAAAATGATTATAATATAAAGTGAGACATATAGTATACTGTGGAACTTTTTTGTGTTACATAATATGTTTGCTCATAGTTACTTCCTTTCTCCCACTATATTATCTCCAATGTGTATTTGACATCTCTTTTTCATCTCCTGCCTCCTTTCTTTCACTGTCTGTCTCTAATGCACCATATCACCGCCAATTTTGGGTAGATTCAGAAGAGAGTAAAATGTTATACTTGAAAACATCATAAGGGAGCAGGGTAGACTACCCATCATCCCCTAGGCCTTCTCAGAGCGGGCTTAAAGGATCTATTTCTTCTTTCCTGACAGACTATGGTATGGATTCCATATACCACAATAACATATGTAACAACATGCAAGATATCTACAGAGGAGTATCTACAGAGGAGACGGTGTACAACACAAGAACTCTATTCAGAGCTACCCTACCTCTAAGCACTTTAAATTATTATTTTACTGTTTCACTGGGCTTTACCCATGGTACGCTCCCTGGTGCGTGTACCGGGCGCTCCCCCCGCAAAAATCGAAAAAAAATTACATAATTTTTTTGCCCAGCGGGGCCCTTTTATGGCCCCCACATCAAACCTAGGGAGTCAGGAGGGGTCTACCCTGCCACCTTTTGCTCATTTCCCCCTTTGTTTTTGCCACCTCTTGTGTCTCGATCCTACCGAGACACAAGTTGGCGGCCGCTCCGGACTGTTTGGAATGTTGACAGACACCCGAGAGCCAATCAGCTCTCCGCTCGCGAACTCGTGTAGCGCGCCCGGTGCGCGCCTATAGATATATATATATATTTTTGAAGCTAAATTACTCAAAATCCACTGGAGCACATATCTTGAGACATAGCAAAGGAACATCGGGCTACCAGTCCCTACAATTTTGCCAAGTTTGGTGGAAATCCATTCAGCCGTTCGAGCTAAAAGTGAGTCCAACCGCCCTATGGAAATTACCATGGGGAAAACACATTTTGGGACCCCCTTTTATCTCAGCCCCCGCTTGACGAATCCCCCCCAAACTTTCAGGGAAGGAGCGGAGCGCCGTGAGGCAAATTTGAGGATATTTTCAGGCAGATTCCTCAACCGGCGCCAAAGTTATTTACAATAGAATGTTGTGATTTCCCTATTCAAAATAATCCTAACTATAACTACCTACTGGCGACCGCCAGTAGGTAATATATATAAATATATATATATATATATATATATATATATATATATATATATATATATATATATATATATATATATATATATATATATATATACATACACACATACATACATGTAGGGGCAGTCATGATCAGGCAAATAAATGTATCTCTGGCCTAAATGAGAATGCACATAACTTAAAATTTGAATGCCACATCAGTAATGCTCAGGTGTACCATCTAGACACTCAGATATCAGTTGTTAACAGCACACTCACATCTAAGCTACACAGGAAAGAGACTGCGGTAAACACTCTTCTACATGATGAAAGCAGCCATCCGAGGAATCTAATAAACAGTATACCTTATGGTGAGTTTCTGCGGTCATTGCAAAAACAACAAGTGATGGACTGAATGTGGATCAATGTCACACACTCCCCCAGTCAAAAGATCTGGGCCCAAATCCATCGTTTCTTTGCACTCCACACCACCCTGGGTTAGACAATGGCAATATGCAAATCAGCTCTGACCCTGTTGCCCCATGGGAACAGTCCAGTCCGAACTACAAAAGCCATGTCCTTCCCAGAACGGAATCAAGCATCCGAGGACCGGACCGGTTTCGAGGTAACACCTCTCATCAGCCCGGCTAGCTTGACTCCAGTGGTGTGGAGTGCCTGGGACCCACGTCTGGGCATCCCCAGCGCACTTAGGGCGGCAATTGCAAAAACAACAAGTGATGGACTGAATGTGGATCAATGTCACACACTCCCCCAGTCAAAAGATCTGGGCCCAAATCCATCGTTTTTTTGCACTCCACACCACCCTGGGTTAGACAATGGCAATATGCAAATCAGCTCTGACCCTGTTGCCCCATGGGAACAGTCCAGTCCGAACTACAAAAGCCATGTCCTTCCCAGAACGGAATCAAGCATCCGAGGACCGGACCGGTTTCGAGGTAACACCTCTCATCAGCCCGGCTAGCTTGACTCCAGTGGTGTGGAGTGCCTGGGACCCACGTCTGGGCATCCCCAGCGCACTTAGGGCGGCAATTGCAAAAACAACAAGTGATGGACTGAATGTGGATCAATGTCACACACTCCCCCAGTCAAAAGATCTGGGCCCAAATCCATCGTTTTTTTGCACTCCACACCACCCTGGGTTAGACAATGGCAATATGCAAATCAGCTCTGACCCTGTTGCCCCATGGGAACAGTCCAGTCCGAACTACAAAAGCCATGTCCTTCCCAGAACGGAATCAAGCATCCGAGGACCGGACCGGTTTCGAGGTAACACCTCTCATCAGCCCGGCTAGCTTGACTCCAGTGGTGTGGAGTGCCTGGGACCCACGTCTGGGCATCCCCAGCGCACTTAGGGCGGCAATTGCAAAAACAACAAGTGATGGACTGAATGTGGATCAATGTCACACACTCCCCCAGTCAAAAGATCTGGGCCCAAATCCATCGTTTTTTTGCACTCCACACCACCCTGGGTTAGACAATGGCAATATGCAAATCAGCTCTGACCCTGTTGCCCCATGGGAACAGTCCAGTCCGAACTACAAAAGCCATGTCCTTCCCAGAACGGAATCAAGCATCCGAGGACCGGACCGGTTTCGAGGTAACACCTCTCATCAGCCCGGCTAGCTTGACTCCAGTGGTGTGGAGTGCCTGGGACCCACGTCTGGGCATCCCCAGCGCACTTAGGGCGGCAATTGCAAAAACAACAAGTGATGGACTGAATGTGGATCAATGTCACACACTCCCCCAGTCAAAAGATCTGGGCCCAAATCCATCGTTTTTTTGCACTCCACACCACCCTGGGTTAGACAATGGCAATATGCAAATCAGCTCTGACCCTGTTGCCCCATGGGAACAGTCCAGTCCGAACTACAAAAGCCATGTCCTTCCCAGAACGGAATCAAGCATCCGAGGACCGGACCGGTTTCGAGGTAACACCTCTCATCAGCCCGGCTAGCTTGACTCCAGTGGTGTGGAGTGCCTGGGACCCACGTCTGGGCATCCCCAGCGCACTTAGGGCGGCAATTGCAAAAACAACAAGTGATGGACTGAATGTGGATCAATGTCACACACTCCCCCAGTCAAAAGATCTGGGCCCAAATCCATCGTTTTTTTGCACTCCACACCACCCTGGGTTAGACAATGGCAATATGCAAATCAGCTCTGACCCTGTTGCCCCATGGGAACAGTCCAGTCCGAACTACAAAAGCCATGTCCTTCCCAGAACGGAATCAAGCATCCGAGGACCGGACCGGTTTCGAGGTAACACCTCTCATCAGCCCGGCTAGCTTGACTCCAGTGGTGTGGAGTGCCTGGGACCCACGTCTGGGCATCCCCAGCGCACTTAGGGCGGCAATTGCAAAAACAACAAGTGATGGACTGAATGTGGATCAATGTCACACACTCCCCCAGTCAAAAGATCTGGGCCCAAATCCATCGTTTTTTTGCACTCCACACCACCCTGGGTTAGACAATGGCAATATGCAAATCAGCTCTGACCCTGTTGCCCCATGGGAACAGTCCAGTCCGAACTACAAAAGCCATGTCCTTCCCAGAACGGAATCAAGCATCCGAGGACCGGACCGGTTTCGAGGTAACACCTCTCATCAGCCCGGCTAGCTTGACTCCAGTGGTGTGGAGTGCCTGGGACCCACGTCTGGGCATCCCCAGCGCACTTAGGGCGGCAATTGCAAAAACAACAAGTGATGGACTGAATGTGGATCAATGTCACACACTCCCCCAGTCAAAAGATCTGGGCCCAAATCCATCGTTTTTTTGCACTCCACACCACCCTGGGTTAGACAATGGCAATATGCAAATCAGCTCTGACCCTGTTGCCCCATGGGAACAGTCCAGTCCGAACTACAAAAGCCATGTCCTTCCCAGAACGGAATCAAGCATCCGAGGACCGGACCGGTTTCGAGGTAACACCTCTCATCAGCCCGGCTAGCTTGACTCCAGTGGTGTGGAGTGCCTGGGACCCACGTCTGGGCATCCCCAGCGCACTTAGGGCGGCAATTGCAAAAACAACAAGTGATGGACTGAATGTGGATCAATGTCACACACTCCCCCAGTCAAAAGATCTGGGCCCAAATCCATCGTTTTTTTGCACTCCACACCACCCTGGGTTAGACAATGGCAATATGCAAATCAGCTCTGACCCTGTTGCCCCATGGGAACAGTCCAGTCCGAACTACAAAAGCCATGTCCTTCCCAGAACGGAATCAAGCATCCGAGGACCGGACCGGTTTCGAGGTAACACCTCTCATCAGCCCGGCTAGCTTGACTCCAGTGGTGTGGAGTGCCTGGGACCCACGTCTGGGCATCCCCAGCGCACTTAGGGCGGCAATTGCAAAAACAACAAGTGATGGACTGAATGTGGATCAATGTCACACACTCCCCCAGTCAAAAGATCTGGGCCCAAATCCATCGTTTTTTTGCACTCCACACCACCCTGGGTTAGACAATGGCAATATGCAAATCAGCTCTGACCCTGTTGCCCCATGGGAACAGTCCAGTCCGAACTACAAAAGCCATGTCCTTCCCAGAACGGAATCAAGCATCCGAGGACCGGACCGGTTTCGAGGTAACACCTCTCATCAGCCCGGCTAGCTTGACTCCAGTGGTGTGGAGTGCCTGGGACCCACGTCTGGGCATCCCCAGCGCACTTAGGGCGGCAATTGCAAAAACAACAAGTGATGGACTGAATGTGGATCAATGTCACACACTCCCCCAGTCAAAAGATCTGGGCCCAAATCCATCGTTTTTTTGCACTCCACACCACCCTGGGTTAGACAATGGCAATATGCAAATCAGCTCTGACCCTGTTGCCCCATGGGAACAGTCCAGTCCGAACTACAAAAGCCATGTCCTTCCCAGAACGGAATCAAGCATCCGAGGACCGGACCGGTTTCGAGGTAACACCTCTCATCAGCCCGGCTAGCTTGACTCCAGTGGTGTGGAGTGCCTGGGACCCACGTCTGGGCATCCCCAGCGCACTTAGGGCGGCAATTGCAAAAACAACAAGTGATGGACTGAATGTGGATCAATGTCACACACTCCCCCAGTCAAAAGATCTGGGCCCAAATCCATCGTTTTTTTGCACTCCACACCACCCTGGGTTAGACAATGGCAATATGCAAATCAGCTCTGACCCTGTTGCCCCATGGGAACAGTCCAGTCCGAACTACAAAAGCCATGTCCTTCCCAGAACGGAATCAAGCATCCGAGGACCGGACCGGTTTCGAGGTAACACCTCTCATCAGCCCGGCTAGCTTGACTCCAGTGGTGTGGAGTGCCTGGGACCCACGTCTGGGCATCCCCAGCGCACTTAGGGCGGCAATTGCAAAAACAACAAGTGATGGACTGAATGTGGATCAATGTCACACACTCCCCCAGTCAAAAAATCTGGGCCCAAATCCATCGTTTTTTTGCACTCCACACCACCCTGGGTTAGACAATGGCAATATGCAAATCAGCTCTGACCCTGTTGCCCCATGGGAACAGTCCAGTCCGAACTACAAAAGCCATGTCCTTCCCAGAACGGAATCAAGCATCCGAGGACCGGACCGGTTTCGAGGTAACACCTCTCATCAGCCCGGCTAGCTTGACTCCAGTGGTGTGGAGTGCCTGGGACCCACGTCTGGGCATCCCCAGCGCACTTAGGGCGGCAATTGCAAAAACAACAAGTGATGGACTGAATGTGGATCAATGTCACACACTCCCCCAGTCAAAAGATCTGGGCCCAAATCCATCGTTTTTTTGCACTCCACACCACCCTGGGTTAGACAATGGCAATATGCAAATCAGCTCTGACCCTGTTGCCCCATGGGAACAGTCCAGTCCGAACTACAAAAGCCATGTCCTTCCCAGAACGGAATCCTGCGGAATCCTGCGGTCTCACAGGATCTGTAGCTCGGAAACAAATATCCAGGAAGAGTGTATGGTGATGAAAGCACATTTTAAGGAAAGAGGCTACAATACCAGTTTACTCTAGAGTGCATTGACCAAGGTACAGGGAGTGAGTAGGGAAATGGCATTGATTCCTAATGCCAAACATAACCCTTTGGATATCACCACACTTACCAACGAAGTACAAGGCGTATGAAAAGTCTGAGTAAACACTGTGGCATTTTAAAAACTGAAATTACCTTGAATTATGTGGCAGAGGACTACCCCAGAATTTTTTCAGGAAGGGTGCACCCTGAGCGTTAAATTATGTAGGTATTAAATATCTTAGACTAGTCCAAGCCAGGTTAGTGTGCAGGACTTTTATACATGTACTACATGCAAAGGATGCAAATGCAGCACAAAAGTGAACAGAGAGCCTTCTCCAGTGACCAAGGCCGTCATGGGTAAACAGTGAGCTGTACATTTAGTGAGCACAGCAGTCATCTCATGGGTTTGAACACTTATTTTCCCTTATTTTCAGTTATTTTCCCTTCTTCCTGGGAGATTGAAGAATTATCTACAGACAGTATGACAACAGATAAGATATATGGGTAGATGCCTCATGTTGCCGTTTGCGATTCCTAAATTGCGAAAATTAAGGAATCGCAATTTAGAAATCGCAAATGGCAATGCATGAAAAATTCACATTTTTTTTTGCGATTCAGTATTTTTCCTTAATTGCGATTCACAATTTGCGAATCACAATTAAGGAAATCCTTCCCATTGATTCCTATGGGCCAAAAGGCCCATAGGAATGAATGGGAAGGCATTCACATTTTGCGAATTTCATTTTGCGAATCGATCGATCGATCTGTTCGTTGGGACATTTCCGGTCGGCCAGCATGCAGAGCGGTTAGCGCTCTAGTGTCCAACTTCCTGTGGCTATTTAGGCGGAACAGGGGCTGCAGCGCATCGCGGAAAGGAGACAGTGGCAGTGTCCCTGACCCGCTTTGCGACCTGACCTGGGCAGTGTAAGCTAACGCGCTGTTTTAAATCGTCCTTTTAATTTGTTCTGAATTGTGTACTGTGACTAGTGCTTTTTTAAAATTCACTTTCCCCTGCACCACACGCCATAATACTGACTGTAGGATCCGTTTCCCTGCATCTGTTCGTTGGGACACTTCCGGTCGGCCAGCATGCAGAGCAGTTAGCGCTCTAGTGTCCAACTTCCTGTGGCTATTTAGGCGGAACAGGGGCTGCAGCGCATCGCGTAAAGGAGACAGTGGCAGTGTCCCTGACCCGCTCTGCGACCTGACCTGGGCAGTGTAAGCTAACGCGCTGTTTTAAATCGTCCTTTTAATTTGTTCTGAATTGTGTACTTTGACTAGTGCTTTTTTAAAATTCACTTTCCCCTGCACCACACGCCATAATACTGACTGTAGGATCCGTTTCCCTGCATCTGTTCGTTGGGACACTTCCGGTCGGCCAGCATGCAGAGCGGTTAGCGCTCTAGTGTCCAACTTCCTGTGGCTATTTAGGCGGAACAGGGGCTGCAGCGCATCGCGGAAAGGAGACAGTGGCAGTGTCCCTGACCCGCTTTGCGACCTGACCTGGGCAGTGTAAGCTAACGCGCTGTTTTAAATCGTCCTTTTAATTTGTTCTGAATTGTGTACTTTGACTAGTGCTTTTTTAAAATTCACTTTCCCCTGCACCACACGCCATAATACTGACTGTAGGATCCGTTTCCCTGCATCTGTTCGTTGGGACACTTCCGGTCGGCCAGCATGCAGAGCGGTTAGCGCTCTAGTGTCCAACTTCCTGTGGCTATTTAGGCGGAACAGGGGCTGCAGCGCATCGCGGAAAGGAGACAGTGGCAGTGTCCCTGACCCGCTTTGCGACCTGACCTGGGCAGTGTAAGCTAACGCGCTGTTTTAAATCGTCCTTTTAATTTGTTCTGAATTGTGTACTTTGACTAGTGCTTTTTTAAAATTCACTTTTCCCTGCACCACACGCCATAATACTGACTGTAGGATCCGTTTCCCTGCATCTGTTCGTTGGGACACTTCCGGTCGGCCAGCATGCAGAGCGGTTAGCGCTCTAGTGTCCAACTTCCTGTGGCTATTTAGGCGGAACAGGGGCTGCAGCGCATCGCGGAAAGGAGACAGTGGCAGTGTCCCTGACCCGCTTTGCGACCTGACCTGGGCAGTGTAAGCTAACGCGCTGTTTTAAATCGTCCTTTTAATTTGTTCTGAATTGTGTACTTTGACTAGTGCTTTTTTAAAATTCACTTTCCCCTGCACCACACGCCATAATACTGACTGTAGGATCCGTTTCCCTGCATCTGTTCGTTGGGACACTTCCGGTCGGCCAGCATGCAGAGCGGTTAGCGCTCTAGTGTCCAACTTCCTGTGGCTATTTAGGCGGAACAGGGGCTGCAGCGCATCGCGGAAAGGAGACAGTGGCAGTGTCCCTGACCCGCTTTGCGACCTGACCTGGGCAGTGTAAGCTAACGCGCTGTTTTAAATCGTCCTTTTAATTTGTTCTGAATTGTGTACTTTGACTAGTGCTTTTTTTAAATTCACTTTCCCCTGCACCACACGCCATAATACTGACTGTAGGATCCGTTTCCCTGCATCTGTTCGTTGGGACACTTCCGGTCGGCCAGCATGCAGAGCGGTTAGCGCTCTAGTGTCCAACTTCCTGTGGCTATTTAGGCGGAACAGGGGCTGCAGCGCATCGCGGAAAGGAGACAGTGGCAGTGTCCCTGACCCGCTTTGCGACCTGACCTGGGCAGTGTAAGCTAACGCGCTGTTTTATATCGTCCTTTTAATTTGTTCTGAATTGTGTACTTTGACTAGTGCTTTTTTGAAATTCACTTTCCCCTGCACCACACGCCATAATACTGACTGTAGGATCCGTTTCCCTGCATCTGTTCGTTGGGACACTTCCGGTCGGCCAGCATGCAGAGCGGTTAGCGCTCTAGTGTCCAACTTCCTGTGGCTATTTAGGCGGAACAGAGGCTGCAGCGCATCGCGGAAAGGAGACAGTGGCAGTGTCCCTGACCCGCTTTGCGACCTGACCTGGGCAGTGTAAGCTAACGCGCTGATTTAAATCGTCCTTTTAATTTGTTCTGAATTGTGTACTTTGACTAGTGCTTTTTTAAAATTCACTTTCCCCTGCACCACACGCCATAATACTGACTGTAGGATCCGTTTCCCTGCATCTGTTCGTTGGGACACTTCCGGTCGGCCAGCATGCAGAGCGGTTAGCGCTCTAGTGTCCAACTTCCTGTGGCTATTTAGGCGGAACAGGGGCTGCAGCGCATCGCGGAAAGGAGACAGTGGCAGTGTCCCTGACCCGCTTTGCGACCTGACCTGGGCAGTGTAAGCTAACGCGCTGTTTTAAATCGTCCTTTTAATTTGTTCTGAATTGTGTACTTTGACTAGTGCTTTTTTAAAATTCACTTTCCCCTGCACCACACGCCATAATACTGACTGTAGGATCCGTTTCCCTGCATCTGTTCGTTGGGACACTTCCGGTCGGCCAGCATGCAGAGCGGTTAGCGCTCTAGTGTCCAACTTCCTGTGGCTATTTAGCCCTCACAACTTCCTGAGCGCGCAGCGGTCGCGCGCAGCCCCGCCGAAGACCCGCCAAAGAGCTGCCCGTCTGCGCCCGTCCGCGCTAAGGTAGCGCTAGGCGCCAGGCACTCTGCTCCCCACTCTGGCATTAAGGCGGTAAGAAGATGTGTTACTCCAAATCTGAGCTGCTGAGCTTTCAGCATTCCTCATGCTCCTGCGCCAGACGCAACCCTGCTCATATACGCCACCCCCTTGTTACTCCCTCCCAACTGTGCTCTACTTCTAAATGTAAACCCAAAGCCCCCCTTGCCCACACCTTCAGGCTAGGTCACCTTAACGTCAGATCTATGTACAAACATCACTCTGAAATACATGATCTTTTAACTGACCACTCTCTTGATGCCCTGTTCATGACTGAGACGTGGCTCCTTGACGAGATGGACTCGGTCTGCAACCTGGTAACACCCACAGGCTATTCTATCTACACCGTGAACAGGGGCACGAGAGGGGGCGGGCTAGCACTCATAATTAAATCCCACTTTGAGTGTCATCTTGATAAAGTAGACATTAGAGGCAGCGAAAGCGCTCGCTTCTCGATTAAAGTCAATCCCCAGTTCTGTGCGACTGGCCTTCTGGTCTACAGACCTCCTGGCGCTGACGTTCCCTTCACTAACTCCCTTTTGCAATACCTGAACACTAATGTTATTAAGTCTGCCAACTTCACGATTATAGGCGATCTCAATTTACATCTCAACAAGAATACTGAGTCTAAAGCGGCAACTTTTGTAGCGGATCTTGCGGCTTTCGATCTTAATCAGCTTGTCAGGGGCCCTACCCATAGAGCAGGACACCTCTTTGACCCCATTTTTTCCAACATTACCGGCGGGTCCTCAGACATACCTATTCCCATGACTTGGACTGATCACTACTTAGTGACGCTAACTATCCCCTGCAACTCGAGCCCTGTAGTAGCACCCATTTCCCCAGCTCAGAAACGGCCATGGAGAAAACTCCGCCTTGAAGATCTACATGATCTCCTGGCACTAAAGCCCCTACTTCCGAGTGAGGACCTGGATGCAGGATATGATCAGTTCTGCCTCTGGATTACCCAGGCACTCGACACCCTTATCCCTGCTAAATGGACCAAGGCCCGCACCCACACGGCGAGTCCATGGTATAACTCAGAACTTACTACCATGAAAAAGGAATGTAAGAAGGCAGAGAGATGCTGGAGGAAAAACTACGATGCCCACCTTAAACAAGAGTATGTCCTGCTCCAAAAAACCTACCACCGTAAGGTCTGCAGAACAAGAGCGGCATATTATGCCAGTGAAATTAACAATAGCTCTAATACCTCAAAATCGGTATTTAAAATTCTGAAAGACCTCACAGCAAAAAAATCTGTTAACACTATCCCTACCTCGCCCGACCTCTGCAATAACATGGCCAATTTTTTCACAGATAAAATCAAGAAGATATACAACACCTTCCCCAAATGCCCACAGTCACCGGTCACCTTTGATCCTACCAGGCCTTCCCTCACTTCCCTTCCTACACTTGACCGTGAGAATTTCTCAAAAATCTGTAGAAAGATTAAATCCGGATCTCCGGCAGACCCTCTAAAACCGGACCTTTTCTGTGAAGCTCACGATCTCATCACAGATCACGTCCGTGACATTATCAATCTGTCACTCTCCACCGCCTGTGTTCCTTCCAAATGGAAGCAGGCGTGGGTGTCCCCCATTCTAAAAAAACCCACCTTAGATCCCTCACTTCCGGAGAACTTCAGGCCGATCTCCCTGCTCCCTTGGCCTGCCAAAGTGGCCGAGGCACACGTCAACAACATCCTGTCCAACTTCCTCCTCACCAATAACATTCTGGATGACTCCCAACACGGGTTTAGAGCTGGTCACAGCACCGAGACAGCCTTGCTCAGTGTTTCTGAGGACCTCCGTTCCATTCTTGACGCCGGCGGAACTGCAGCACTGGTCCTATTGGACCTCAGTGCTGCCTTCGATACGGTGTCACACGAGGTCCTCTTGACGAGATTGGAGGAAATTGGAGTCACAGGGGCAGCCTTGGGATGGTTCAGAGACTTCCTGTCTAACAGGTCCTTCAGAGTCTCCACCCCCCCTTACATCTCGAAGGAGCATAGCATTGGACAGGGAGTGCCGCAGGGCTCGTCCCTTAGCCCTACCCTGTTCAATATCTATGTCCGCCCGTTAGCGGAGGTGGCTAGAAGGAATGGAATGGCACTGGTATCATATGCAGATGATACCCAGTTGGTGGTGGCTCTGAATAACAACAGTGGTCTGGAAGCCCATCACTTTAAACAGACACTCATTGACATCACCAACTGGATGACGGCGAATTTTCTCCAACTAAACGCCGGAAAAACCGAGATTCTCCTTCTGGGAAAAAACACCGCATCCTGGGGAGATAACTGGTGGCCTGACATCCTAGGTTCACCCCCCAAGCCAAAAGACTGTGTTAAAAATCTGGGTGTCTGGGTTGACTCGGCTCTAAAGTATACCATCCATACCAAGAAAGTGGCTGCCACGTGCTTCGGCATTTTACGCAACATCAGGCCCATTTTGAAGTTCTTTGACTGCCGCACCCGCCAGCTCATTGTTCAGGCGACGATCCTTTCTAGACTGGACTATGCCAGTTCTCTCCTTTTGGGAGCGAATCTGGCTGAAACCACCAGATTGCAGAGAGTCCAGAATGCGGCTGCCAGGGCTTTGGTCGGCCTCCCTCGCCATTCCTCAGTCTCAGGAACCTTAAGAAAACTGCATTGGCTCCCGGTGGGAAAAAGGATCCAGTTTAAGGCTCTATGCTTAGCCTTCAAAATCCTTAAAACCGCCTCTCCCCCTCTGCTGAGCCCCCTTTTGTCTGAGTACACCCCTAGAAGATCGCTCCGCTCAGAGGGACAACATCTAGCGACCATTCCCCGCACTAGACTGGCCAGAGTTGGTGGCCGATCCTTCAGTTTCCTTGCGGCCAAGCTATGGAACAGTTTGCCTGAAACCATACGAGGGATGCAAGACCTCTTAGCCTTTAGAAAGGCCATCAAAACCCACCTTTTCCAATAATTTGGCTTCTATCTGTGCACCTTCACTCTGCATTTGGTCTGCTCGCAGCGCCGGGACGCCCCTTGGCTGGGGCAGCCGTGCGCTATACAAATTTCCATAACATTAACATTAACAAATGTGAATGCAATTTCGAGGGTGCAGGGGGGGTCCAAAGAACCCCTCCCTGCACCCCTGAAATTTAACTTTAAGATCCATTTACACACACACATGCCCCAAGGACATGTGTGTGTGTAAATTAAAAGTTTCAAATATGTAACTTCTGCATGTTTGAAAGTTTTTGGTAAATTAGCATGAAGTTCAACTTCATGCTAATTTACATCTTCCAAATTACGAATTCGCAATTTAAAAATAATCATGCATTGCATTTAAGAAATCTCAAATTGCGATTTCTTAAATGCAATCGCAATTGTAGAAATTGAACCATGGTTGCGATTCCTAAAATTGCGAAAAGCATGATGCATCCAAAATATGAGAATTGCATTCGCAAACAGACGAATTTTGCGATTCGCACCGTTTGCGAATGCAATTTACCTTGATGCATGTGGGCCATAGTGTTTTATTGTTTTATTGATTTTTCTTCACTTTATCCTATATAGTAAGGTTTATATGGTGTCTTCTCATTTAGTATATAATAGTTTGATTCATTTTCAATACTCAATTGTATTGTGGTCTAATATAGTATTGATGACTTAATAGGAGACAATTGTGGTTACCTTACTTAATGCCTCCTGGGGCGGAATTACATTTACATATTTGGTCTTGGGAGAATTGATTCGCATTACACTGTTAATTTGAATTAGGTGACGAGGCCCAAGCTACAATATTACTGCTGTGGAAAGAGGTATATGAACTGTGCCCACTGGAGCTTGATTGTATTACATTATGTAATGTACAGACCTTCCTGGAATAATTTTTAGGTGTATTTAACATTTTATATTATTAATATTTTTATTATTATATTATTTATTTACTACTTCTGTGATGCTCGTGTGCTGTTAATTTCTATCACAAGGCATGTATACCTAGGTTTTTAAGATATTTGGGGAACAATATGGCATCTGGAATTTTCCATGTAAAGTAAATAATATACCTTACATAGTTTGCAATTCGCAAAATATTTTTACAGGCTATTAGACACTGTTTATTATACAAAGATTTATGTTGCCCATATTTCCCCCAACCACTGATGGTACATGCTGTAAATGTAAATGTAAATTGATACTTGTAAAGCGCACTACTCACCCGCAAGGGTCTCAAGGTGCTTGTACGAATACCGCTGTGGAACCCATTCTGGCTTTCCCTCAATCAATCAAGAAATTTATATAGCGTGCTATTCACTCGGAGGGTCTCAAGGCACTTAGGGGAGGGGGGGTCTGCTACTGCTGGAACAGCCAGGTCTTGAGTTGCTTCCTGAAGGAGAGGTGGTCTTCCCTGTGAGGCGTCCACTCCTGGACACCCCCAAGGTGGAGGTCAGGCATCCTTAGCGTTGTGGGGGCCATTGTGGAGATTAAGCAAGCTATTGCCCAGAGTTGCAGAGTGGGACTCCATGATTGGAATAGGCACCAAGGCGAGAATTATCGGGTCCGTGGAATTTTGAGCCCAAGACCCGCCGAGGCGGGGAATTGAACCCTGGTCCCAGGCTAGACCTCTGCATCAGGGTCTGCCGCTCTAACCATTGAGCCACACTTCCCCATGCTGCTGTATGCGTTTATGTGGATTACTGTGCAAACTTTGTTTGTTTATTATAAATTTCAAAGACACACAAGCAGTGCAACATATTTGTGATAGGTGGCCCTATATGTCAAAAACTAGAAATCAGCCACTTGGCCTCACCTATTTTTACAGCCCCCAAACACGCAGAGTAAATTATGCCTTACAGGAAAGGACTCTGGAAGGGAATCCTGGAGCCAACCACGCCAGAAATAGACCAGAATTCGAGGGCTATGGCCTGGAACTGGGTATTCCAACCAGTAATAGGTACAGTGCACTCAACATGGTGGACTGACTCACTCCAAATATCGCCACCCCTGAGAGTGCCCGGCCAATGGTTGGGGAAGAAGAAGCCACAAGACAACATTGTGAAAAACAATCTTTTAATATGGATTTGGGAGGGTTTGTAACTTACTCAGCCCAGAGCTCAGATGATGCCATAAAAAAAGTGACTTATCCCAATGCTGCTACAGAAAATAACCAACATACACAGAATAAGGGTGATTTCCCTTGTAAGTCGCATATAATTCCAAAATTAATAGCATGGGAAGAACCTCTGGAAAATAACCAACAGGTCAGAGAACATAGCTTGTATCCACTGGCAATGTATAGTAAAGTTGGAAGCTTATCAGGAGATGTTGCCTCACAAACAACTAATAGTGTAAACATTAATAACATATAGCTGGATAATAGTATCAAACAGATGTCCTGGAACATTGCGGGGCTGTCCGTTAGGACAAGGGACCTTGGCTGTTTATCCTTTATGCAGGATTTCTCAATCATCTGCCTACAGGAATGTTGGGCAATGGAGGCCAAACATATTAATGGCTACCGTACATTCCACACTCCTGCTACCCGGTCGATAAGGGGAAGGAATAAAGGGGGGCTTTGCATCTATGTATCAAATCTTTTGAATGATATGATAGTAAAATCTGATACAGAGTCTGAATACTATCAGATACTGCAGATGACTGATGAAGGTAATCAAAAAATAGTTATGATAAACTTCTACAACAACATCCCGAAAGTGGAATTAAGTAAGGTTATAAGGATATATACCAAACCCTTAAGAATATCGAAGAAAAACAGCCCAGGGATATATGTGTCATATGGGTGGGCAATTTCAATTGTTTTTTATGCCCGCACAGTCACTTGGGCATTTGTGGTCTGGGTACAGGCAGAGACGATGTCTGTGCACACTTCTCCCATACGATCCTGGGCAATTACCTTAATAATTTGATTTTCCAACTAGACTTGGGATTCCCAATTGAATTATACTCTCCTCCGGTCCCTTTTGAGCCAACATTCATAGGAAGGGGATGTAAATCAGTAATAGATGTTGCTCTGATATCTAATCGGTATTCTTGTCATGTCCGTACCTATAAAACATGTGACATGTCAATGAGCGATCACCTTCCAAATAGCCTATCCCTCTCTTTTGCAGGGAGTAACAGAAAAACAACCATTCTAATGGAAAACCTATACAGTTACAAACGAAGCCTTGCAAAGACGAATGGATATGCTATAAAGAAGAACAAAGTAGAGCCCATGGCCTTTTTTGAAACTCTCAATAAAAACGAACATGAGGAATTTGAAACGTGTCTAACTGCGACTGATGAATATGCCCCAGTTATTGAGGCTTTCCTCAGAATTTCTGAAGAAATACTTAAACTCCTCACAGGGCCCCTGAAACAGGGTAAAGTTAAGACACAGGGATGGCTCGATTCGGATTGTAGTAAGGCCCATGCTCACTTACTGATGATGCTAAAAAGTGAACCGAGAAATGTGGCTGAAGTAAGACTCACCAGAATCGCATATCAACGTGCAGGTAAAAAACGTAAGAGCCAATTGAAACAGGAAGCCTGGCAGGCCTTACATCAAGCATGCATAATTACAGATAATATTGGATTTTGGAAGGCTGTAAATGCCCCTTTCTTTGTAGATAGGGTAACTGACACGATAGAAGTGGCAATCACCGAAGATAAATGGGTCAATTATTTTAAAGAGCTTTATCAGGCAGATGACCCAACTGAGAGTGTGAGACCAGATGAAATTGGAGGAGATGAAATTGTGCCCCTGGAAACATTCCCAATAAACATTGAATTCTCACTGGTGGAAGTTCAAACTGCCATTAATGATAGTGCCGCAGGGAAAGCCCCAGGACCGGACGGGGTGCCAGTAGATATATATAAATTTAACACCGAGCTATGGGCCGCACTTTAAACTAACGTCCTAAATAGTTGTAATAAATATGGGTTCTGTACCACATGGCAAGAGGCTATCGTGGTCCCTATTTTTAAGAAAGGTGATCGTAACGAACCAAAATGCTATCGTCCAATATCTTTATTGGATTCACTCATGAAGGTTGCCGGGAGGGTCATACTTAATAAATTACAACTTTGGGTGGAAGACGAAGGTATACTTTCACAGTTCCAATACGGGTTCAGGGCAGGACTTGGTACAACAGAGCAAGGTCTAAATTTAGCGCTGATTATAGCCAAGTATGTAGCGGCTAAAAAGGAAAAATTATTTTTAACATTCGTCAACCTAAGTTTGGCCTTTGACTGTTTAAATCATGATAAACTCTGGACCATATTACTGCAAATGGGCATAGAACCTAATCTGCTGATTTTTATTAAGGAGATATATCAGGGGGCTGGGGCGAGGGTACGGTTTGGGAATCAGGGCGAGTGCACCTCTAAGTTTGGAATAAACAAAGGAGTCAGAGAGGGTTGTATACTCGCACCATTTCTGTTTAACTTGTACATAAATAGTGTAGCTTCCCATCTTATTCAAGATAAGCAGGATTACCCCCAAGTCAGGAATACCCCAGTCCCCATTTTATTATATGCAGACGATGCAGTAATTATGGCACGGACCCAAGTCTGCCTCCAAAGATTGCTTACCAAATTCTCTAAGTATATGAACGATAGAGGTCTCAAAATAAATATAAGCAAAACATTTACTATGTGCTGCACCACTAAAAGAACTTCTGCATGCAAAACCTTCCTCTCAAATAGAGAAATAGATACAACTCATACATTTTCATACCTGTGTATTAACTTTGATAAAAAAGGGACCTGGTCATCGGCGGCCGAGGCGAGAAAACTGGCTTTCTCACGAGCAATTGGGGCCGTCCGAAATGTTGCCAACAAGTTGGGGGGACGACCTGTGCCAGTGCTAGTGGACATATATAAATCTAAATGTGTCTCCACAGCAACATATGGGGCAGGGATTTGGGGAATAACAGAAACTCACAATATACAGCTTTGTGAGAATGCATTCCTCCGTTATCTACTAGCTGCCCCAGGGTCCACTTCTACTTATGTGTGCCATAAAGAACTAGGTTTATATTATATCTCAGACCTTATCAAAGCTAATCCTCTTCTTTTATGGCACAAGGTAGGGTCTACTGAGGAGACAGGTTTAAATAGAGATATAATTATGGACTGTATTAATCTCCAGGGGGTTTCAAGAATCTCCTGGATTATGTATGTAAAGAAAGTATCCAATGACATGGGACACCCTGAATACTTTGATTCCCCGAGTTGCCTAGAGACTGTGTCAAGGAATAAGCTGAAAGAAATGTGTTTGCTCTTCTTAGAGAACAAACGTTGGCTGGCAGAGAAACGTAAGACCTCAGTGATGGAGAACCATTTGATTCTCCAAGGACAGAGGATTCAGCCATACTTGATTCAGGTGCAAAGTTGTTATTCTCGCATGCTACTCACACGATTTCAGGGGGGGGGGGGGGGGGGGGTTTAGACTGGTTACATTCCCAGAAGAAAATTCCTGGTCTAAAAATTTGATATTATGTCCCTGTGATGATACTTCTATTCAATCCATGTTACATTGCATACTTTTTTGTAAATTCTATATCTTGCAGAGAAAAAGATTTTTAATTCCTATGATGAGAAAATGGGGATTGAGACAATGTAGAATAGCACTTTTGAGATTACAAATGCTGGAAGATGAACTGACTATGCATTTTGTGGCGTCGTTTCTAAAAACTACAATTAGATACAGGACATCAATGAACTAACTTAAAATAGTCTTCCAAGTCATTGTACATTTCTTTTAATATATTTTATTCGCATTTTTTATCGTACTTACATGAATAATGATAATGTGTTTTAACTTTTTATATTGTGCTTTTATGGCTTTTACAATCAAAATCGAATAAAGCAGTTTTTGAATGTGTAAAAAAAAGTAAAGAATATAACTTACATAGTTTGCAATTTGCTAAATATTTGACAGGCTATTAGACACTGTTTATTATACAAACATTTATGTTGCCCACATTTCCCCCAACCCCTGATGGTACATGCTACTGTATGCGTTTAAGTGGAATACTGTGCAAACTTTGTTTGTTTATACCTGTTTTAAGATGGCTGAATAATTTTTCAGCTCCTCACGCCACATGTCAGTGGGTTTCTTTTATATGAATGTATCACAGTGCACTGTAAATTTATGTTGAGAACAAATCTTCATTACCCGTGATCAAGGCGTGCTTCACACTGAAACGCGTTGGGTTGTTCGGCAGATGATGAAATACATTTCACAAACTAAATCTGGATTATTGACTTTATGAGGAGAGTGCGCTTCACGCACACTTGGCAGTGTTCGGAAGTGGATTGGTTATGTTACGAGGGTTCCTTAACCCTTGACTCACACCTGTGCCAGTTTTCGGTCCCGGCTCTTTGAAGATTCTGTGGCGTGTAATATCTCTAACAGCTTTCGATTTACTGGCAAATATTTATGGTTTTCGTGGTAAAGGCATAGGCATGGTATGGTAAAGGAATATGCGTGGTAAAGACGTGCTTGGTAACACTTTCGTTGTAATGGCATGCATGGTTCATGCTGCATTGCAAATGCTGTTTCTCGCGGTTCGCCATTGTCCTTAGTCCACTTTATACTGTAATTAGCAGCCCGCCCCGACGTTGTCCGGGGTCAATGAGGCTTCAGGGCCAACCACCCGCCTAGGCCCCCGCCCGCCCCGGCCCCCGCCTGCCCCGACATTGTCCGTGTCCCGGAGCCACCTCCCGCCCCGGCCTCCTCCCGCCCTGACATTTTACGTGTCCCTTTGCCTTACCTGAGCCGCCGCTCCTCCCCGCGCTCCTGATTTCACTGCCGCTCCTCGCCGCTCGTCACCGCTCCTCCCCGCCTGTCCGCAGCTTCTCTCCGCTCCTCCCCGCTTGTCCGCCGCTCCTCCCCGCGCTCATGTCCGCCGCTCCTCCTCGTCATCATGCACGTCGCGGGAAGTGCTACGTTGCAGCCAGCGCTATGTCACGGCCGGCGCTACTTCCAGGGGACTGCATTTTTTTTAAGTTAAATTTTAATTTACATTTAATTTTTATTTTATATAGCCTATGTCCATCTGCACACCCTGACATTTTCAACATGTATCGGGTGTGTGGATTGGTGCTGTGGTTACCGAGTTTACCTGGCTCAAAGGTTTGTGTTCTCTCTTTATAATAGTAGTATAGATATATAATTTTCCTTTATTTTTTCTGTGTAGAAAATGCCGGAAGAGATGAAGAAATCCTATGAAGTCATTAGCAGGACAGAGTTGATGTACGCCCAGCAAAAATGGAACTCAACAATATATATGCTGCCATCATGGCTTATCAGTTTGGTGATGATATAGTTCTTGCATTGCTTTACACATTACTTGTTGACTTTTGGGCCAGAAACAGAGAGATTTAAACAGGTGTTTGCTCGAAAGAGTTTTTATGAATTAAGGGCACAGTTTTATGCTTTTTTGAGCTTTTTTCTATGGGAGCTATGGCTGGGCCCAAATGAGCCAATGTTGTAATTATTAAAAAAATAAACCTTAACTGCAATAGGAAAAATATACACTTACGCTGGTGGATGTCAGTACTCCTATTACAGTGTAGAACTACAGTTTTAGTGGCATCATCTTACCCTACCAAGTATAAATTGTTTTGCTGACGATTTCAAGCACTGATCCAAAAAGCAGGTTTTATGGCGAAACGGAGGAAGAACTTACTTCGAGGAAAACTTAGTTTTTCTCTTGGAATGAATTTCACGCTGCTGAACAATTTCGTTCTGTCTTCATGGGTTTTTACCTTAATCACGGTTCAGAAGATTAAAGTCTTCAGTTCCAGCCCAGAAAGGAAATAATGCTTCCTGTTCCATTTGCCAAGCCAAATGAACAACTGCTCTTGCACAATTAGGACCGTTAATTGATTTGAAAACACAAAGCTTTGAAGGTGGAAAACTGCTGACATTATTTCACCAGGGAAATGCACTCTGGGGAGAACACTGCACTGCGCTCCTTGTTTTGCTGGAAAATACATCTATAAAAGTACTGTGAATCACGCAGTAAAAACTGCTGTGCTGCTATCATAAATCTCCGATAATAAAAATTTCATTGTTGAAACAATAAAACAGACTTTTATTATAACACAGAGTATCCACCTAAACATTGTCCTTTTAGCTTCTTCGAGTTAAATGTATGCACAGTTTTACAGTCTATAAACAGATCTGGAATAAAAGTTAATAAATGTCAAAATTTGCATTTCAAAAAATTCTTGCTGCATTTTAGGGAAGATCAATCTCTGAACCTTTCAACATTATGTCAAATGAAATGCTAATTGTACCGTTAGGAATTTCGCAGACAGTGACAAGAAACTGAATGCTCTGTTCCTTTGCATCAGCAAGTCGGGGATAATTGTATATCTACTCTTGTGAACTTCTAAGGAGGAAAAAAGGCAAAAGAAAAAAAAGACTTTCTATTCTTTAGCTCTGCAAAGGTAAACTCCTCCAGCCGCCGTTCATCATGCCGTCTTTGCATAAAATGCTTCGCGTGTTGACAATGAACAAATCACGCGGCACCGCATTCATTCTGGGTGTAATTGGTTTGTCAAATGAGCTTCAGCCAGAGAGATTTAGGAGCGAGAAACAGCTTTAGCCAAGAGGTGACAAGTCGCAATATTTCTTCAAAAAAGCTTTCTTTACAAGTACAATTAAAAATAAAGAGAGACGTGCCGTAATTCGGCTAGTCGTCCTGTAAAGTAAATATCGTGCAGGTACACTTTTCCAACTGCACAGCGCCAACCAAGAGTTGATTTACTAGCTTCAACAACCAACCCACTTGAAGACATTTAAAAAGGTACATTCGTTTCCGGAATAAATTTCGAGTTCATCCTTTCTTTGGGAAGCAGCCTTTACTATGAGGTTTTTACCTCGTTGTGCCTTTACTACGCATTTTTTAGCACACATATTTGTACAGCGAATATGCATTTGTAACGCATACCAATAGCATGCATTTAGGGTAAGTTGGGTGGTCTCCCCCACAAAGACATAGGGGCATATTTACAAGCCCCTTACGCTGCCAGTACGTCATTTTTTGTGATGCGCTGGCAGCGCATATCTCTGCCCCATATTTACAAGGACAGGAAAAGCCACCTTGCGTGGCTTTCACTCTCCTTGTAAATGCAGCCCCTTTACACGCAGCATTTTGCATAGAAAGGGGGGTTCCATGGGTGTTGCAGTGGGTGTTCTCACGCAACACCCATGGAACCAGACACATTTCCAGATTTACGAGAAATCGTAAACCTGGAAATGTGTCAGTATGCTACTCCATCCTAACATTTATTTCACTTTCAATTTGTGCTGCATTCTACAGCATGCATTGAAAGAGGAAAATGCCTGTAGTGATTGTTTTTGTGCAGGAAGGTGCCCCTTCCTGCACAAAAGCAATCACCCCATGACGCAGGCATCCTTGCACCATGTTGTAAGGGTGCATGCGCATGGCAGCCCATTGAGCGCAAGCGCAGGGGAGAGCACAGGAATGCGAAATATCATTGTAAATATGTTGCATTCCTGTGCTCTGAAAGTGGCGCAGCGTGGTGCAGCCAAAGGGTTTGTGGTGCCGTGCTGCAGCACTTTCATGTAAATCTGCCCCATTGTTTTTAAATCTAAAAACAATGTGTGGTATTAGCATGCATTATAAATGCATATTCGCTGTAAAAACATGCGTGCTAACAAATGCGTGGTAAAGGCATACAATGCATTTAACTGCGTTGTACCGTCGTACAACCGTTCCTTGGTTCCATTTCCAAAGTAGGAACTTTTTCAAATTTTATGGTATTTGTGTTATTGTGTTTGTTATTCAAATACCTTTAGCCGTACCTTTACCTCCAAATGTATAATAGCACGAGTAGGAGAGGTTTAGGACTAATACCACCTCTTCTTGGCTGCAACTTGGTAGATGACTTTATTGAACAGGAGGGTTGGTCGGAAAAGTATTCCAACATAGATATGGTGAGGGAATGGTGTGGGAAGGTGCAGTGGAGGAGTAAGGAACACCGTTTCGAAATCCGGCTCAAACAATTTAAATTTCTTCCCTTATACCCTTCTCAGAGCCTTGAAACCCTAAGGGGTGATTAGCCCCGCTCTATAAGAATCCTGATTGGTTTATAAATGAAGGTTCGCTATTTATGGATAACATGATGCCCATGGAAAATTTCATGGCATGTCCCTTATTTAAGACTTTGAGGAAATGGTTTAATGGCAGAGAAAGTGGAGACAGGTTCTCAACAATTGCTGCAATGCCTGGAAAATAGTCTGCAGGTAGAAAAGACTGGGAGCAGAAGGAAGTGTAAGGGAAGGAAGAGCACACAGGAGGACACACAGAAGGAGTTTGTAGTGCTATTAACACCAGAGAAGACTGCTACGATCTTACATTCTTAGTCACCGAGCTTGATGCCATCGCCATGGTGTCTCAATTACTGCAGGACAAAGCACAGAAGTCGAGGAGGTTATTTTGGCAAGTGGCTGGCAAAGCTAAATATGATCAGAGTATGATGTAATACATTTAGCCCATCTGAACATTGAATGCAAATCTGCGGGGCTGGGAAAGATTTTTGGCAGGCACGAGAGGTGCTTATAGACCCCCCTTACATGATTAGTGTCACTGACTGGATTGCGCAGGACTTATTGATTTGGCTTTATTTTAGGGATGACTGTAATGAAGTCAGGATGTGGAAGGAAACTGATTCAGTGACCTGGACAGTGAAATATTTTCCACTGCAATGGACAAATGGGCCTATTTACGAAGTTGTCACGCAGTGCAGCATTGCAAGTCACCTTGCTGTGCTGCACTGCGTGACAGGGAAAGGGCAGGAATGCTCTGTATTTAAGGCAACACAGCACAATGCTGCCTTTTCCCCTGCACTGGAGTCCTTTTGGCAGCCTAGCCCCAATGCAGGCACCCTTGAACCATAGTGCTTGCATGCAGGATTATTTTTGTGCAGGAAGATTCTCCTTCCTGAGCAAGAACAATCCTGAGAGGCCTTTTCCTCTTTCTGTGTCTGCTATAGAATGCAGCACACATAGAAAGAGAAAGTAACGAGAAGAAATAAAGATATTTCTCCTCATTGCACCTCTACTGGGAATGCATATCTTTTTGGTGCATTCTAGGTCTACCAGTTCTGGTAAATCTGGGAATGTATAAAAAACCAAGGGAGTTGATGGGAACACCCATGCAACACCATACAATGCCTTCCCATGGCAGAGTAAGGCAACACAGCGATTTGCGCTACTTTGCCGTACTCCAGATTTATGGAGTGACTCAGGGCACGCAAAGTGGTCTTGTGTGGCTTCATAAATCTAACTTAAGGTTTGTGTTGCTCTTACACCATGCTGCACGGAGTAAGAGCAACACAAACACAATGTAGATAGACCCCAAAGTCTTTACTGGAAAGTATGGTGTTTGTAGACCATTGGCCATGGGAATTAAGACAGAAAAAGTGTAGTACTGCATTTCTGAAGAGTTGGATGTGAGGTTATTGAGTTATGAACTGTTGAACAAGAAAGTGATCTTTGTTGTGGACAGTGAGGCACTTGTGAAATTGAGTATCAGAATGTCAGTAAAGGACGTGTGGGTGTTGCATTTGCTGTGAGAACTGATGTCACAATGTTGGCAAGTGTTATGCATGCTGATAAGCTGTTTTAGAGATGGAAGTTGGCCATCCTGCTAATTTGACATGCATTCCTTTCGGTTAGGGGCAGAGTCTGAGTTGGAATGAGGCAGATGAAGTTGAGGAGGATTGAATGGAAGTCGAGGTGCATATGAGATTATGTTCACCAAGAGATATAGTGAGTGAATGATACATGATAGGTTCTTTTCGGTTGGCAGTCTTGCAGAGAAAGAGATATAGCATGAGAGATATTTGGATTTGCAGCTATTCAATTTTGGATGGTAAAGACAGAGGTGTAGATTTACTAATATTTGTCAGAACACAACGCAGCAAAACAACTTGATGGACTGCGCTGCATCAACTGGAGTTCAAAAGTCTAACTTTACTACTTTTCAGTATTCACAAAGGTAAGTTACTACTAGTAACGTTACTACTAATAATTGTTCTAGTAGTAACTTTACTAGTAGTAGGTTTACTAGAAGAAAGTTTACTAGTGGTCTAAGTTAGACCTTTGGTTAACCTTACCTTTGTGAATCGGGCCCTGAATGTGTGTAGTAGAGTGTGGGGAGGGTGTGAATACTACACTGAGAATTTTTTTTTGAGAGACCAGTCTATGTAGTTGGTTGTGTGGAGAAACATGCTTGCCTGCTTAGACCTCTCCTTAGCCTGAGAACTGTGTTCGGTATGTTCTGTAGAAGTATTGCTCTCTATACTATATAGGTGTATGCAGTAGGATACAGGAAGGCAGTGACATTTCTCTTCAGACTTTTTCTGAGAGTGATGGGTGTTGATATTAGAGTATAGGGACAGACTACCTCTCCAATTACATTTGTCCTCAGTGTAACAGGTGTTTGTTTTAGAATGCAGGAAGAGTTTAACTGCTTCCCTAAGAAACCTCATCAGGGTGATAGGTGATCATGGTAGTATGCGACAATGTTCTTCTCCAAGCTAATATCAATGCTTAGTACGGTGTGCAAGAATACAGGCCTATAGGGAATCACCTCTCCTCAGGGTGATGGTTATTTGCAATAGAGAGTGTATAGGAAGTGAACATTCTAATTAAAGGTCTCCCTATAGTGACAATGTTGTGAAGTAGCACGAATAGTGAGTGACTCTGCTCTTTATTCATATCTCTTTTTAGATCTTCCTCTCAAGTTAAAAAATAGATGTAATGTCTATTTGGTGCATGTTATTACTATTACTATAACATCACTATTGAATGTATTCATTTCTAAACTGAAAATGTTTTTTTCATGCTTAGAAAATGCATTCACACCGTATATATTCTGGTCTCATATACGACATATTTTTACAGTAGACTACAAACAGTGTGCATACTCTCAATACATCACAGCAATGCAGACTATCATTGAACTATGGGGAAAAAATTGTTAAGATGTTTAAAAAAAACATATCTTTCAAGTACTATACAATACAATGCTAAAGACTACTTACTAAATATAACTGCCAGTAAATCATTAAGGTAACTTTATTACTGAAATAAGTCTAGTAATAAACTATTGTATAATGTTTGTGTCCTGCACATTCATACTTAATATTTTTTTTTATAGACACTTCATTTATTACCATTAGAACAAGTTAATTTATTACACAGTCATAATCTTTGGTAGGCAACATAATGACAACGAACATGAACTTGTAAACTTTTCCCAGTGTAAATGCAGATAAAGTCATTTAAATATCATTTTTTTCTATAACTTTGGTTGCAGAAATATGAGATACGAGTTTGGAAGTTTCCAGGGCAACCATTGCTTTACTGTAAAAGCTGTGTCATTCCATTATAGCATGTGCATAAGGTATTGTGTTTCCCAACTAATGTAAACAGCACTTCTGATCTGCAGTCTGGACTGGAGTTATTCTGCACATCTTTAACGAAAAGTGTTTCTAAACATAGTGACTTGCAATCTGGTACTGTAAGGTACACAAATCGTTCAGAATCAATGACTCTTCTGCCTGAATAGGGGAAATTAACACACTTATGATTCCATGAATAGTTTGCTCCAAGGAAGTCATTAATTGCAATTGCCTCATTTTCTAGCAGATTCAGCACTACCATTAATAATTCCTGTGCATCTTGTTGCATGTTCAAAGTTCACGTTGCACCACTGCTGGAGCCCAAAAGGAATCTCCTTGGTGGTTCAGAATGTAAAATACACCCACTTACAAATACGATCATGGGGAATCCTCCAGGCTCGGGAGGGCTTGATGGACCTTTTCCACCGTGCTCCGAAGTTAGAACCACCTACAAATTAAAGTAATCAATTATCATGGACATTTAGGATTAAAGTTAAGTCAATGATGGGAGTTTGATTTTAGGTTTAATGGCTTTATTTATCTAACTGGTTAGGATCTCAAGTATCTGTATTAATTTTTAGTAATTTACAGAAATATAAAAGAAGGTTAGAAATTACCAATCGAGACATGTTACATAAAGAAACCAAATAAGCTAAGCAGAGGACCTATTCTAAATAAGAACCCATAAAGAGTTGTGCTGGAAAGAGTGGTGAATAGCAAAGGTGAACTCCTCTTGAAGACTAGTTCAGTAAAATTAGCTGAGTGCTTTAGGCTTCAGTAGCAACTTTCTGAGTAGTGATCTTTGCAGTAGCAACGACCACAAAAAGTATTGAAGAAGTCACCTCAAGAATATAAAGGAATCCACTATATGTGAAGAAGAGTCTCGGATAAAAGCGAAAATCCAGCAGCATGACTACTGGTTGGGTAAGACGGAAAGCAGAGGTGTGTGTGTTAACTAGCTAGCTAGCTTATTATAACCTTTTAACACATGTATTGATTTGCAGTGACACCTTCCCTCGATGTCCAATCAGAACAATTCGTATGGTGGTGTTGTCAGTCATACGATACATCTTCCGATTTCCACAGTCTGCACTCATCATCTGAATTGATACAGTCCTTTCGCATAATTGTTACATGGATGAACGTTCCAATTAGAACCCTCTTATCTAAGGTAAAGACGCATTGTGAATTTCAGCCCAGAAACAAATACTAGTCAGCAAATATGAAAACATATATCGAGGTAATATTAAACCAACATTATAAACCTTCATCACCATTTACTCTATCCAGTTTCAATACATTTATTATTCTTAATCGGAATTAACTAGCATGGGGTGAGAGGACCTGAATGAACATAATATTAAAGTCAGCACATTGCCAGGATGACATCAAAGTTAAGTCGTTGCACAGTGTATTTTACTATGAGCAAAGGTCGAAAAGAAGCTGTGGGCCTAGTCACTGCACAGGCCAATGTATAGTTGCTTGGTGCAAAATCTTTAAAGTACATGCAATTGCATTGAAGCGTTTTTAATAGCATCTTTCATGTCTATATTTGTCACTCTACAATATGTTTTGGTTTTGTTTACTTATTCTAATAAGAGATAACCACACATTTTGTAAGTCATTTCTAAAATATGCACTTTACTCGTATTAGACTATGTTATAAATTACATTTCTAATGTGCTAAAATATGTTGGTTACTAAATATACAGTAATTTATCTCAAACTCTCCCCCTTTTGATGATGTATATCATCATAATAATTGTTGGTTTCACTTTCACAACTGAATCTAGAATGCAGTTTATCCTTCAAAGTGTACAGTCTCATTATCTTTACCCCCCACCATGTTTTAATGTCTTCATGCAGTCATGATAAATTATTCCCATTAAACCCATGTCTTTTTCAAAACGTTTTCGTTGATAAGCATCATGTCTCTTGTGTAGAATATAATAACAGGTCAAATATAGGACATATTGGTGTATCAGACATATTCCGACAATTAATATGGGATTAATATTGCTTTTATTATCCCTTTTACGGCTGTTAAGAACTAATTGCCAACTGTATTTAAATCCTCCCCAAACTTTTTATATAGACTTGGTGTTTCCAATTCTTGCAATTCAGGTCTCAAATTCGATATGTTCCCTGGAAACTCCTCAATCATCCTATCCTCATCTGGGACAATAGTGAGTTAGCTTCAGCATTTGACAGCCCCCCCTTTCTTGTCCAAAAGGATGTCTGATGCAAAAACATAGACTGTATAGCAATTAATTCTGTGTTAAGTTATAAAGCACCAGCTATGCTAACTGCCATTTTATATTCTACTGTTGCTAGTTTTTGAATCTTTTCATCATTATTTATTATTCCATTAGTGGTATCATTGCTCTAAATATATCTCCTGTTAATGAACCTGCCCTCCCTGCACTTCGCTTATGTCTATTTGTTAGTGTTAAAGCTTCTACAATATTGGCATGATACATTTTTGGAATTAATATACTTATAGAGCATGTTCCTTCCCAGCCAGCAGGTAGTAAAAAGTAAGCATTTTGTCCATAAATGTAGTATAACCCGGGAATTATGTTCTCAGCTCCCTGTAAAATTTGCCAAGTTCCAAAGGTGTGATCACAACTGCTAATTCCTACATGTCTTATTTGTTTTTGTGTTCGTCTCATATAAAAGCAGATATTCCCTTCATGTTGCGCATCTAATCTAAGTTTTGGATATGTAAGTTTTCTCCTAAATTCATTTTCCTCCTTTTCCCATACGTTTTCCAATACATGTCCCTTTTGATCAGCATTCTTTTTTATGTTCAAGTATCTTTCTTCTAGCATCATAATGTATGCCTTTGCTTCTGGATACATTAAGCAAGTTCAAATTCTTTTGTAGGCTTCTACAGTGTTCAGTGTTAAATGTGGGAAGAAATAATACAAAGCTGTGTCCATTGTTTTTCTCTGTGGTTGTAAATTCATGCTTTCCCACAGAGGTAATTGTGACAGCACTAAATCATAGTTGGAAGAGACATTTTCAAAATGTTCCCGCCTATAAACTAATGGAAGCAGAATACTACATGAGATTGCATAAGATAGGAGTAAGTGATAGTCGGTGACTTACTCTGAAACTAAAGATGGCAAATGTGCACAGAAATAACAGTCCTTAACATCTAAAGTGGTTGTCTATTCTTGCACTAACCTAGAATAAACATTAGTAGAATAATGTTCTCCTTTAAGATTTCTAAAGTTTTTAGTGAAGTGGTTGTTCCTGAAATTCTATGCATAATCATTAGTAATGTTAACTTTTGGTTTTTCAGGTATGAACTATATTAGTTATATTGATATCATAATACCTGTTACTATGAAAATCACACACAGAATGCATTTACAATGCCTTCTAATGCAACACATCCCTTTGAGTCAGAAAGTTAAACAGTACAATTAATATTTCTTTCATTTCTTCTTTTCTACTGGACAGGTCCTTGTCAGACAATCCTTAACCTTAATCTGTTTTCTTCATGTATGCTATTCCTATTCTTCTGTAACTTTCTTCTCGAGCCTAGGTTAGTCGTCAGTAAAACAAATAACTAAAATAATAAACGTCTAATAGAAACAGTTAAGTTTTTTTACTTGTGTATCATCAAACTATTTCCTCCTGAATTTAGTAAATTTTTTCCAATCATCACCTTAGTCTCTATTTCTATCTCGTGGAGGTTCTAGCTATTCAGCATTTTCCTTGCATATGTCATTCACAGTCACATTCAAAGCTGTATTCACATATTTTGACCACTAAGGAGCTGAATATCTTCTGCAAGGGATTCAAGTTCTCTTAGATCTTCTCAATACTTGATGATTTGGATCAAGTGAATTGTCATCTTCTGTTTTACTTTCCTCAGGTACTGTATCTGGAATGCAGGCGCTTGATGAACTCCTTTTTATTTCTTTTTTACTTTAACTTCTTGGCCATTCAACTTGTCGACTCTGTCTTTTTTTTTCAGATTTGATTTTGTTTCCTCAGCAGCATTTTGTTTTTCTCTGAACTTCTCCTCAGCCTCTTTGATTTCTTCACTGGAAACTTCAATCACACTTTGAGAATTTTCAGAGACTTGCACTTGTCTTTCGTCTTCACCCCTTACTCCTTCCTGCACTTCTGCTTGTTCGACTGCTTTTACGACCGCTTGCTCTCTTGGTGGGGCTGCAGGCCGGTCTGGTCTCTCCACCGGTGGTGCAACTTCTTTCAGGATCATAGACCAATGATCCTTCTTCTGGATTATTCACTCTACGTGTATGTGAGGCCAGAATCCAGTTCAGGACTCCGACACATTTACCTACAGTGTTTGTCATGAGCAGAATTTGGTAGGCTCCCTTCCATCTAAGTTCAAGACAAGTCTTTCAAGCGTGCTTCTTGATCATGACCCAATGTCCAGGTTTGAGGTCATGGCACTGTTTGTTATGGGGATCTGGTGTAGCTGCTGACCCCTGAACAAAAACAGAACAAACCACATCAGCGAGGGCTTTGCAGTAGTCCATTATCATATCATCATTGATATTCAACATTACCTTTAGTAGGGACAGCAGGTATTCTCATGGCTCACCCCATAAGGAATCAGGTGGGGATAAACCAGTCTTTCTATCTAGAATATATCTGACACTCATCAGCACCAATGTTAATGCATCAGGCCCTTTTAAATATGTTGAAGCACAAACATTTGGCAATATGGACTTCATTGTTTTGTTCATTTGCTCGACTAGGCCTGACACTTCTGGTCTGTACTTGCTGTGTAATATTTGTTTAATTTGTAAAGCAGCACATTGAATGTTTATCGCTTCATTGTTAAAGTGCATTACTCTGTCTGGCTCAAGAAGGACCAGCATTCAGAACCTAGGGATGATTTTGCGTAATAACCATTTTGCTACAGTGAGAACTGTCATTTCTCATTGTCTAGTAGGCTTCCACCCATTGGAAGAATACACAGATAATCACAAGGATACATCTCAACCTATTTTGGACAGGCATCTTGACAAAATACATTTGTAGCTTGGTGAAAGGACCACCTGATCTCACTAAATGTGTGGTTCTAACTGGTGTTTTCTTCCTTACATTAAATTGATGACATGTAACACATCTCCTGCAATTTTCCACAGCAATTATTCAAAATCTTAGATTGAACCAACTTGGTCTAAAAAGCCTTACTATTACATCTCTCCCTAAATGTGTGAACCCATGATAATACCTAGCCATTGGTCTCCCATATTCAGACATCCAAATATCATTTGCGTTTTTGGTACAACTTGCCTTGATCCTCACATTCTGTTCAGTTTCAGTTACAGTTTCTTGTACCCCTTTTAGTTCTTCCCAAGTGTCAGTTATTTTGTTTTCCATCATCATTGTAAAAGCACAATCTTCATCAGTTCTGTAGGTGAAAGCATCATTGACTGTAAAACCTCCGTTGATTTTTCATGCTAGGAAGGCACAGTGCCTAGCTAATGAGTCAGCGTATCTATTGCCAATGGCAACATAGCCACTGCTCATCGGGTGTCCTGGAAACTTTACAATCACAACCTCCATAGGTAATTGTAATGCTTCCTGTGGATTTTTCACATGTTGCCCATTTCGGATGGGTGACCCTTGGAGGTTAAAAAACTTCTTTCCATCCATAATTTCCCAAAGTCGTGAACTACACCAACGCCATACTGGTGATCTGTAAAGATGGTGACTTTCAATTGTGCAGATAAACCGCAAGCTCTGGTAAGAGCAAACAGTTCATCAACTCGAGCAGAAAAGACAGATTGGAGCCAGAAGGCTTAAACCACATCATTTATAGTGCACATGGCACATGCTTGTTGTGCCATCATTACGTTGCAGGCATGAACTATCAACAAATAGGACATAATCGGCTCAATCAGTAGTTCATCCTCAATATCTGGTCTTGGCTTTGTGCATAGTTCAGTGACGCTTAGGCAATTATGATCAAAATCATCTTTATCTTCTTTGTCAATTACAGGCAAAAGAGTAGAAACATTTAAAAGGTTGCATCTTCTCATAGTGACATTTTCAGGTGTAAGAAGACTTTGCTCCTATTTACTCAGTCTTTTATGCATCAAATACTGTGTTTTTGTTCTAGGAAACAATAATTCAACAGAATGAGGAACTATCACAATCAATGGGTGTCCCATCACTATGCTTTCGCTCTTTTCCAGAATAACACTCACCGTGGCCATCGCTTTTAATCAGCAAGGGAGCCCTGATGCTAGAAGGTCAAGCGCTGTTTAAACGTAAGCCACAGGACTTCGGAGTCCTCCATGCATCAGTGTTCACACTGAAAGTGTGCACCCATATTTGTCACTACAAAACAGAGTGAAATCTTAGGTATAATCTGGCATTCCTAGAGCTGGTGCACAACACAATTTATCTTTCAGCTCCAGGAAGTCTTTTGTACTTTCCCTATCCCAAGTAATTGGATCAGACACTTCTCGATGTGTCAACCTCAGAAGTTTTGCAGTCTGGGAAAAATTTGGTGTCCACTGTTTACAGTAGCCAATCATTCCAAAAACATTCTGAGCTCTCTTTGTGTTTGTGGTGGATTCATCTGTAAGATAGCATCTACTCTCTCTGGTGACACCTTTCTAAGTCCCTTTGAAAAAATATGTTCCAGATAGTGAACCTCTTTTTGAGAGTACTGCAATTAAAAGGGAAACTCTTTGTGTCTGTGTTCTGCCAGGTGACTCAACAATGCAATTGTGTTTTTTAACAAGTTTCCCAAGTTTCTGAAGCTATTAGCAAATCATCAATGTACCTAACAAGCGCAGATTCACAGGTAATTTGCAAAGACTCAAGATTCTTCTATAAGATCTTACTAAAAATTGTAGAACTTTCAGTATACCCTTGCAGGACACAACACCACATAATTGTTCTCTGTCGGACCACAAATGAGAACAAATCCTGGCAATCTTTGTGCAAAGGCACTGAAAAGAAGGCCTGACATAAATAAATGACTGTAAACCATTCTGCAGTACATGGAATGTGGATAAGTACAGTAGCAGGACTTGGTATAACTGGGCAACAAGATACTATTGTTTCATTAATCTTTCTCAAATCCTGTACTATTCTGTATTTCCTGTTAGGTTTTTGAATTCCCAATATGGGAGAGTTGCATGGACTGCCAATTCATTCTTTCAATATGCCCTCCGGAAGCATTTCTTCAATCACAGGTTGTATTCCAGCAATTGTTTCAGTAGACAATGGATACGGTGGTGATCTTGGGAAAACTGCATTTGACTTTATTTGAAGATGGACTGGTTCTACACCTTTTACAAGAGCATTATCCGCCCCTGTAAAAACCCAAACCTCGGTATTCACTCTAGCTTCTACCAGCAACTGTCAACATAGTAAACATCCCTTTTTCAGTGGTGCATTTAATTAATTTCAAATCAGCATCCTCATCATGGGCTTGGATTGCAACACCATCTGGTGTGCAATAAATTGTGCAGTTTAACTTGCACAACAATTCTCTTCTTAATTAGTTCACTGGACTAAAATCCCAAACTATGAAGTGGTGTTTTTCTTCAAATGTCCCTATTTTGATGGGGACCTCTTCTGAAATTGGACTTGACATGTGTTTATTGGTAACTCCAACTACTTGGATCCTTCTTCCAGTGAGAGCTAAGCTTGGAATGTCCACTGTTCTTTCTGTGGATTGGGTAGCTCCTCTATCAATCAAAAATGATACATTTTGATCATAGACGTTTGCATCTACATAGGGGCCACTTTGGTCTACCTCTAGGACTGCACCAAGTACAGACTACTCTTCCTCTCTCAAGCACGTTGATTGTGAATTTTAAGAACCATACTCATTGATATCAAACAAAGGAAATTGTCCTACCACATCTTGATATAAATTCTGGACTTGTGGTATAGCTTTTTGAATTTGATTCAGGTTTAAGTTTGGCAACTGGTTCATATTCATTTGGGGATTTCCCATTGGTCCTTGCATACCACAATTCATTTGGTTTTGATCCTGTGTTTTATTTTGAAACAACTGGTAGATCTGCACCCTTTGACCTGTCATTTCCTTTGAGTTTTTGATTTGCCTTGTAATATTCTCAGGACTAAACCGACATTCTCGCTTCCAATGCCCCACCCAATTGCAAATGTGACAAGATGTAATCTTCTTCAAAGCAGCAATATCGGTTCCTGATCCAGCACCTGTAGGAACGCCTCTACCTCGTCTCTAAGACACTCACATTCCGTTTGAATTTGTCACAACCCTGCTTGTGGGGCAACAACTCCATATATAAACATACCCTGACCTCCAGCCAATGATGCAACTTGAAATCCTTTTTCAGGCAACTACTTCAACGCTAATTCTCCTTTATTTTGTATCCAATTTTCCACTGCAATACTTTGCATATTGAACGATTGAATCTAACGATTTTGACTACCAGCAAATCACATTTTGGGTGATATGTGAACTAATCTCAGGCTTCAATCCCAGAACAAATTGTGACATGAATATTCACATGTCTTTCTCTTCAGGATAGTCACAACCTTTCATAGTGTTCATGTACAGTTTCCTTAGGTTCCTAAGTTGTTCTTTTAATTGCCAACCAATCAATATCTTTAAGAGGGATCTTCCCTTTCAGAAAAGATATTCCTGCCTCATATTTTTCCATCACTAAAGGTGACGGAGCACCCGTTCACTTTTCCCTCGGGGCTTAGCTTTTAGCCATTAAATGGAAATTTTACATTCAGACCACAAATCTTCTGGAACCACAATGTAAAAAAACGTATCCAAGTCTTTCCACAACACCTTTGAAATTTTAATAAGCCTTTTCACTTGACCAGAGCACTGCACTGGTTTGTCTCTCAGCTTTGGAAAATTGTTTGTAAATGTAATCAGACCACCTCGATTCCATGGAATATGTACATAGTTGCCCCCAACTAATTGTCTCAATGGTACTCTGCTGTTTCTCCTACTTCATCCTGCCTTACTTCAGTCTCCCTCTTTTTCTTTTCATGCTTCTTTGCCCACCTAAGCTCTAGCTTCTCCACATCTTTTCATCTGTGAATACATTTAATTAATTGAATAATATGGGTTCGTCTTCTAGGAGCTCTCAAATTCTCAATAGTCTGATTATCCTATTCAACTCAGTAATTGCGATGCAAATTCACATTATTGGTGAGATCAACATCGTATTTTTTTGCTATTACTGACAAATAGTTGTGTGTACGAGTAATCTTCTTACATAAAAAGGTAAGTTTATGTCTTTCGTATTGGTCTAAATAATCTAAATCCAAACATCTCCTAATCAGTTCCTCTAGATCTATTTTTAGTTTTGGAATGTCTGAAGGTTTATCCTTTTTAATTTCAGCACCCTTCTGAGTCTCTGCAGCTTCTGCCCTTCTTTCCACTCAATTCTCAATCCAAGCTGGTAATCTACCATCTCCATTTCCAGCTAATTCACTAGAATTTAATAGGGTCGTAAAGACCAAAAATGTTCCTCTGTGTATCAAAGCGTGTGAGTTTTGTTGACACAGCAATCCCTGTGTGTTATGTGTAGCTGATACTTCAACAACTGAAGTCCATTTTAACTCTGGGCTTTGTTCAATCAAGAGTGGTGCAGTAGGGGTTACTTGTGACACAGCTGGGTCAGGGTCAATGGGGACCAGTCATTGGTCGCCTCATTACTGACTGGAATATTTGCAAAATCTGTAAAGGTCATTCAATTGATGCTAATTCTGCCTGTACAGCGGCAGTAGACACAGTCTGACTCACACTAGAGCTTATTTTTCACGGCTCTGTCTAGGTCAAAGAAGGTCAAAGAAGGTGGATGTGATGACAGCATTGGTTCAAATATTTCATCTCCTGAATCAATATCTGAATGTTCTCTTTCCTTCTTAACAACATTTTTGTCTTTATCCTCTGATGTGAAAACTGGATATGATTTAGTCCCCTCAATAATTCCCTTTCTCCACCTACTCTGCTCCTCATCCTATCGAGCGTTGGCATGATTCTACACTGCTCTTCCTGCTCTCCTCTGATATGTTTCCTTTTCTTCCTCCCTTACAACCTTTTCCCAAACTTGTAAGGCTTCATATTGCATAGGTTGAGGTGGTGGCTTCATTTGGTACAATTTTCCCTTCAAATGATCGAAAATTCTGGGATGAAAAATCACACACCTAGGGAAACACAATGCTCCCTCATCCTCAGTAATTCTCTTCCATTGTCTTAACCTTAAACACAATTTTGAACCATGCTCTGTAGTCATTATGTAAGCTGGAGTACCCTCAGGAGGCGACTTCTAACCTTTTTGAACAGTAATATTAACATATCCTTTAACAAATGTCTTAAAATCCTTTAAACATTTAATTTTTGTAATTTCATTGGGAAAATTATTTGTGCAACCAAATGTTTTGAATTTCATATGCGCCAGATTTTCAATGACCAAATCAAACTACAATTCAAAATTTCAGTTGACCTTTATCCAATCCGTATTCCAAACTCAAACTCACTACAGTGCGGCTTGAAACATCCAACTGACCAATACCAGCGCAAAACACACCAATCAAACAATCCCAGCATGAACACAGTGACGTCAACTCCTCACTCTCCCCAGCATCCACCCTCCTTCACAATGTTTTTTTCTATTCTGAACAAGGAAATGTTTGACCAATCTTCTAACAGAAATATTTTGATCTCCATTCGCTCAGAATGAATCCACAATCACGAGTGACTTCTTGACCAGCAAAAATTCACACCAATTAATACAGCTTCACCCTAGTGCTCAATAAGGTTTCACCAGCATTAACAAAGTTAATCTACTGCCAACACTTATCTCTACTGTTTCTGATGGACTAGATGGTACCTCACTCTCCACATCTACAAATTTGTTTGAAAACAAGATTAATATCCTGGGATCTTTTGACTCTTGGAGCTCTGAAATCAACTTCTTCACAATGACCACTTTTAATACTGTTCCTGTAAATCTGAAATCATCCACATAGACCAAACTTGCTCTATTCCCACAACCACAATTACATTTTTCTCCCTATTAATACTCACAACTCAAAACTGCATACGCCAAGACTGTAGCCTCTCATCACTTCTTCCAGATTTATTTATTTATTTATTTGGATCTTATATAGCGCATGAATCACCCCGTTGGGGTATCTCCGCGCTAATGATTTGGGCACTAGAAACAGGAATTGGGACCATTAAAATATATTTTGGATATTTATTTGTAAGGCTCTATTCTTGGTGTAAATCCATCAATCTGCTCCCAGAAATTACTGGAGCCAAAAGGCCCATCCTCAAAGGTTCAGACTTTAAAATACACCCACTTACAAATAGCACCATGAGGAATCCTCCAGGCTCCGGAGAGGTTGATGGACCTTTTTCACTGTGCTCAGAATTTAGAGCCGCCAACAAATTAAAGTCATCAAATATCATAGACATTTATGATTAAATTTGAGTCAATGATTGGAGGCTGCTTTTGGTTTTTATTGCTTAATTTATCTATGTGCTTAGAATCTCAAGTGTCTTTATTCAGTTTAGTAGTTTACAGAAATATAAAAGAAGGTAAGTAATTAGCATTTAAGACATGAGTTTCATAAAGAAACCCAATAAGCTAACTAAAGGACCTATTCTAAATAAGAACCCATAAAGAGTTCTGCTGGGTAGGGCAGTGAATAGAAAAGGCAAACTCCTCTTGAAGAGTAGTTCTGTAAACACAGCTGAGTTCCCTTAAGCTGCAGTAGCAACTTTCACAGTAGTGATCTGTACAGTAGCAGCAACCACGAAAACTATTAAAGAAGTCACGTCAGGGATCTAAAGGAATCCACTCTCCATGAAGAAGAGTCTTGGGTGAAAGAGAAAATCCAGCAGCAAGACTATAGGACGGGTAAGAGGGAAAGTAGAGGTATGTGTTAACTACCTAGGAACACTCATTGTTATAAGCTATTAACACATTAATCGATTTGTAGTGACAACTTCCCTTGATGTCCAATCAGAACAATTCGTAAGGTGGTGTTGTCAGTCATACGATACATCTTCTTCCGATTTCCACAGTCTGCACTCATCATCTGAATTGATACAGTCCTTTCGCATAATTGTTACATGGATGAACGTTCCAATTAGAACCCTCTTATCTAAGGTAAAGATGCATTGTGAGTTCCAGCACAGAAACAAAGGCTAATCAGCAAATGTGAAAACATATATTGAGTTAATATTAAAGCAACATTATAAGCCTGCATCACCATGTATTCTATTCATAATAAGTCTAATATTCTTTATGGAAATGATATAACATGGTGTGAGAGGAACCGACTGAACAAAATATTAATGTCAGCACATTGGTAGAAAGGCATCAATGTTAAGCCGCTGCACAGTGTATTTTACTATGAGCAACGGTCGAATAGAAGCTTTGGGCCGAGTTGCTGCACAGGCTAAAGTATAGTTGATTGGTGCAAAATCTCTAAAATACATGCAATTATAATGAAGCATTTCAAATAGCATATTTCACGTCTACATTTGTCACTATACAATATGTTTTTGTTTTGTTTACTTATTTTACTAAAAGATAGCCATACATTTTGTAATTCATTTCTGAAATATGCATTTTACTTGTATTAGACTATGTTCTAAATAACATTTATAATGTGCTAAAGTATGTTGGTTTCTAAATATACAGTAATTTCTCTCACCACCATTACAGTGATCAACAATATCAAGTATAGATGCGGTTGAAGAACATATGTGTTTGAGTCTGTACTGAACTGAGCAAAAGTGTAAAAGCTTGGCTTAAATGTTTGTCTTTGTTTTTTTCAATGTTTTCATCCACTGATTGTAAGTGGAGTAGAACATCCCTACCTCATAACAGTAACAGGAAACTCCTGAACTGTTTGAAAAGGCAAAACCTACTACTTACTGCACTTTGTCAGTTTTCATCAAGTTTGCTTACTTTTGAATAATTTGAAACTTCAGCGCTTTTCACTTACTATATCTTCCTGTTATTCAACAATGGCGTATAGACTCAGGTGAGGAGCATATAGCCCTCTGAAATAATTGTATTATATCACACATAATGTGTCAGCATTCACTTCACTGTCATCAAACTAAAGAAGATGCAATCCCGACAATCACTTAATATGGGATAAAGCAACATAAGGCATACCTTCTTTGTAGAGTGTGTGACGTATATTTACAATTGCTCCATCCAAAATAAATTAGATTTGTGACTGGTAACAGTATAGGCCAATCATCATCATCAGCATCATCAAATTCCTTTATTTCGGCAATACATGCCATAAAAGAGAGACATACAGTCATAAAAACAGCATATGTAAATAGTTAAAAAACATTAAAAAACAGTATTCGTTACAGGTATCGTGGATCTAAAAGACAAGGATTATCCAACAGTCCATTGTGTTTGCAGACATCAATTATTTAAATCTTCAGTAAAGTGCATATGCATTAAAAATTGCAAATGGCATTCAGTGCTTCCCTGCGCTTTAACCAGACCGCCACCAAATATTTAGCGACGGCAAAGACAACTACAGGTGACAAATCTGTTTTTTTTTGTAAAATTTTTATTTTGCATACAGAGAAAAAATAACAATTAACAAAAGACATCACAGTGGGCGCATGGAAGGTCCCACACAGTGGGAAGGCTGCAAAGGAAGATGAGGCAGGGCATTAAAACAGAAAGTCTTCAGTGCTGGTAATGTCGGCAGTCCCGCAGCAATCCCCCACCAAGGGGTAGCTCAAATAGTGCAGCCAGCAAATAGTCCAGGAGCGCTCCAGTGATCAAGTAAGCCTCATCTCGGTGAAGTAACTGTCCCAATGTAACTCCCCACCCTTCCCCCCAAAAACTCCCCCCTCCCCCCCCCCCCCGTGACGGCGCCGCTCGCAAATCACATTCATTCACCAAGCACACTCTAGAGCTGAAACAAGTGCAAGTTCCTCAATGACGCCGGGCAAACAGCCGAAGGCAAGCCAGCAGAAAGGAAGGACACCAAGGGGCCCCACACATGCTTGAAGTTTTTGTATTTGCCTATAAATATATCCGCCATTCTCTCGTGCCTATACTAATCGGCATAATCCTTCAGTCTGGAGTGCCAAAGGGAAACCGCCGGGGCCTCCTTACGTTTCCAGGCCGAGGCCAGCGTGAGCTTGGCCGCGCCGAGGCACAGCCACAAGATCTTTTTGTCGGCTCGCGATTGGTGTTCCAGGCCGGGATCTCTCAAACCCAGCAAAACGAATTCGGGGGAGTCATCGATAGGGTACTGCAAAATGTCCTTAATATGTGACAAGATCTCGGCCCAGAAGGGCTTAATGATCGGGCAATCCCACCAAATGTGGCGTAAATCCCCCAGAAGGCCACAACCCCTCCAACACCTGTCTGTGGCCGCCGGGAAAATGCGATGAAGTCGAGCCGGAACCATGTACCATTGCGTTAGGGTTTTGTAATGCGCTTCCCTCAGGAGTATGGAATGGTTAAACTGCGTCATGTCCTTCCAAAGCGCCGACCATTCTCCGTCAGTGAGTACCATTGCGTTAGGGTTTTGTAATGCGCTTCCCTCAGGAGTATGGAATGGTTAAACTGCGTCATGTCCTTCCAAAGCGCCGACCATTCTCCGTCAGTGATATCCCTCCCCACCATCTCCTCCCATTGCTCCATGTAGCGCGGTCGAGGGGAAAGGGCCGAGCGGAGCAACAGCTGATATAAAAAGGAGATAGCCCCCTTCATGGCCGAGGTCTTCAGGAGAAAGGCCTCAAAGTCGGATAAAGGTCTCGTCGCCGCTTCTCGCACCGCGGGCGAAGTGGCCCAGTGTAGCAGTTGCAAATGCCGGTACCTTTCCCCCGGCGGCACTTGATAGTCCCGCATGCAGTTCTCAAACGTCAATGGGTCGGGGCCATGGAACAAGTGAAGTAATGCCCGGCATCCCCCCTCCCTCCAACCGTCAAAGGGGCCCTCGGTGAGCGCCGGGGGGAACTCTGGATTAAAATGCAAAGGGGTGAATGGGGATGGAAAGGTCGTCCATCTCTCGTCGCCGGCCAGTGTGTCCCAAACTTTCAGCGTAGTCCCCGTGGGGGTACTAATGTACGCGTTTATCGGGCGGTCTCGCTTCGGCTTCCACGCTAGGTCCCAGATGGACCGGCCTGCCACACTCCGGTCCATGTGGAGCCAGAGAACTGCTGCGACCACTCCACCAGAACTCTAAGTTGGGCCGCCTTGTAGTAGAGGTGGAAGTCCGGAAGGCCTACCCCTCCGTCATTCCGCAGGCGCCGCAGGAGTGTAAACGAAAGCCGCGCCCGACCACCTTGCCAGACAAATTTCATCATCATCGATTTGAGGTGGCTAAAAAAGGTAGAGGGCAGTGGAATAGGCAAGGCCTGGAACAGGTATAGATATTTGGGGAGAAGGACCATTTTGACAGCATGTACCCGTCCCAGCCAGGACAGGAATCTAGGCTTCCATTTCTCCAGTTCCGCGCGCGATCTGGCCATGAGGGGCGGGAAGTTGGCCGCAAAGAGACCGCCTACTGTAGGAGTGAGGTGAATCCCGAGGTATAGCAGGGAGCCCGAGGCCCAGGCCAATGGCGTAGTCGCCTTCACCCGAGCCACCTCGGCTTGAGATAGGGTCAGGTTCAGGACATGCGATTTGCCATAGTTAACCTTGAAGCCGGCCACCGCCTCAAATTCCAGCAATATATCACGTACACACGGAAGGGAGTTAGCGGGGTCGGCCACCGACAAAAGAACATCATCTGCAAACAGGGTGATCTTGTGCTGTTCCCCCGTGAACGGGATGCCCTTCACCCCCTCATGCTCCCGGACTGCCAGCGCCAGAGGTTCAATGCTGAGTGCAAACAGCAAGGGCGAGAGGGGACATCCCTGCCTAGTGCCCCGCGAGTGTTGGAAGAAGGCCGACAAGTGGCCGTTCACCGCCACCCGGGAACGCGGGCTGCAGAAGTTAGCTCTCACCATCGCGATGAAGCGATCGGAAAAGCCAAATGCCCGTAACGTGTGGAATAAAAAGCCCCAGTCCACTCGGTCGAAAGCCTTCTCTGCATCCAGCCCCACCAAGACCGCCGGGATGCGAAACCTGTCCGCCTTCTCTATAAGGTGGATGACCCTCCGGGTGTTATCATGCGTCTGGCGGCCTTTGATGAAGCCCGATTGGTCCGCATGGATAATCGAGGGCAGCAGGTCTTGCAGGCGGCTCGCTAAAATAGCTGAGTAGAGCTTGGCGTCGATGTTGAGTAAGGCTATGGGGCGGTATGAGGCGCACTGCTCTGGGTCCTTCCCCGGCTTCGGCAGGACCGTGATCACTGCTTCCGCCAGGGTCCCCGAATTCACCCCAGGTCCAGCCATGTCGTTAAAGAGGGCGACCAGGAAGTCACACACCTCAGTCGCATAGGTCTGGTAAAAGACAGCGGTGAACCCGTCGGGGCCGGGGGCTTTGTGTAGTTTCAGGTTTTTAATAGCCGCGAGGACCTCCTCCCTTGTGATCGGAGCCTCAAGTAAATCGTTCCAGGCCCCTGGCACCTGCGGAAGCGATAAGCGCTGTAGGAATGCACGTTGATCAGCCGCGTCCAACTCTTCCCCCGCGTACAACGCGGCGTAGAAGCGGCCGAAGACCTCAGCCTTCGCCCCGTCATTGTGCTGGAGCACTCCTGCCAAGTCTCTAATCCCACCTACGTATTCACGCTCCCTCTTATCCTTCAATTGCCGGGCAAGGTGTCTGCCAATCTTGTTACCCCCAGAGTAGGAGAGCCGGCCCAGCCGCAATAGGGTGAGTTCAGCTCTATTCGTGTAGTGAGCCTTCAACTTGCCCCGCACTGCCGTCAGGGGACGTAGGGTCACCCTCGAGGGATTAGCTTTGTGTTCCCTCTCAAGCGCGAGCACCTCTGCCTCCAGCGCTTCCCTCTCCTTCCTACGTAAGGCGTTCAATTGCGAGTTGAGGCCCAGGGACGTCCCCCTGATCGTCGCCTTAAAGGCGTCCCAGGTGGTCATTAGGGACGTGTCCGAGGGAGGGTTGCTATCAAAAAAGTCCCGGATGGCCTGACGCAAGGCCTGATGGGATACATCGTCTCGGACCACCGAGGCTGGGAAGTACCACTTCCGGTTCGCGGTGTCCGGAGGCGACGACCGAAGCGTGAGCACTAGGAGACTGTGATCCGAGACAGAAATCGGGAGAATGGCGGCATCTACTATGTTCCCTCTAAGGGACTGGCTGAGGAAGACGTAGTCCAGACGGGAGTAGGAGTGGTGTACATGGGAAAAGAACGTATAGTCCTTCACAGCAGGGTGAAAAAACCTCCAACTATCCACCAGCCCCATCTCTTCCACCCCCCTCTGCGTACACCCCGAGAAGACCCCCGTGTCCGCCCTTCGTCCCCCCGAGCTGTCCATCTCCCCATCCCAAACCAAGTTATAATCACCCATCATGAACACAAGCCCTTCCGCAAAGTCCCCCACCTTCTCCAGCAGCTCCTGCAAGTACTTATTTTGGCCCGAGTTGGGCAAGTAGAGCACCACAAATGTACACAACCTGCCCTGGACGTGCCCCTTGACCATCAACCACCGCCCTTCTCTATCGTTGCGGACTCCCACAGGCTGAAAATGCAACGCCGCCTTAAACATTAATGCCACCCCCCGATGCTTCGTGACAGCTGAGGACCTGTACACAATGGGGTACGCCCTGTGGCGGAGCCGCATTTCATCCTTTCGAGCTAAATGGGTTTCCTGCAGCCCCACAACATCAAGGTGATGGTCTACAAGATATTTCAGGACCTTCTGTCTCTTCTGAAGGGAATTCAAGCCCTTGACATTCCAAGTGCCTATACTAATCGGCATAATAGACACCACCCAAAGAACTTGCTATCAGAAATACGAATGGCGCCCAACCCTCCTTCCACCCCTCCCCCCAACCACGTGCTCCCAAACGTTTCCAGAACAGTCGTAGGATCAGCCCCTCTACAGCATGGCGCGCATTCCACCACTCATTCTCTACATTCATCCCCAAAGGCCTGCCGTCACGGCCCCCCTCCCCCACCCCAACAGTCCCCCAACTAAAACCCCCCCAAACCAACAAAGAACATTGTACAAAAATGGAAAAAAAAGTGCAAAAACCATACTCAACAAGATCAGCAGGCCGAAGTCTGTAGGAAGCCCCCAATCGAGTGACAGGCCTGAGGAATGAAACCACTATTCCCCTTGGCCGTAATCAAGGTCGTCTCCACCAGAGTACTTGTACACCCTCGATCAGAAGGCCCGAGCCTTCCCGGCGCCAATCCGCCATTTTGGGGATTACGCCGCCCCAGAGCTGAGCTGTGAAGCAGCCAACGTGGCCGAGGCCACCGAAGCGACAGCTGCCCCCCGTTCCTGCAGGCTGGTAGAAAGGTCCGGACGTTGTCTTGCAGTGGATCCGGCTGGGGAGCGCCCAACCCTGTGCCATGAGTTCGAACGGCGGCGCCGCCGCGATGGGGAGGCCGCCGTGGCCTGCGATGATGGAACATCTGCCAATCCCAAGAGCTCTTTTGCCGCCTGAAGTGTGCGTACTTGGGCCAGGCGGTTCTGCCATCTGAAAATTATTCTGAAAGGGTGCCCCCAGGAGTAGGCAATCCCCCTCTCTTTCAGGAACGCTGTGATAGGTCGGAAGTCCCTTCGTTTTTGTAAGGTAGAGGCGGCCAAGTCCTGGAACAGCTCGGGCCTATGGCCTCGAAATTGCAATGAGTCGATGGTCCTGGCCTTCCGTAGTATCCTCTCCTTGAGTTGAAAATCGTGGACGCACACCAATATGTCGGGTGAGGGCCTCCCCCTCGCCGCGGCAAGCCCACCCGGTGCACTCTGTCCATCCGTATTTCCGTCGTGTCCGCCTCATCTAGGACCTGGAGAAACAGCTCCTGTACGTATCCCCGGAGGTCTCCCGCCTCACCATCCCAGGGCACCGCCCGTATACGGATGTTGTTTCTACGGGAGCGGTTTTCAAGGTCTTCCGTATGCAGTTGGAGGTCCAAATTCTGCTCGGTGAGGCGGATAATATTTTGCTGGAGCATATGAACGTCTGTGGCCACGCTCAGGTCCCTGTCCTCCAGGGACGCCACCCTCTCACCTATGCCGTCCACGTCCCTCCGTACTTCCCGCAGGTCGGAGGCGAGCTGCGACCTAAGTTCCGATATGTCCTCCTTGATGGAGGCAAACAGCTCCGACATGAAGGCCTTCGTCACTGGAGCGTCTTCATCAGATTGCCTTGATGACCCACTCGCTCCAGGGGAGGCCGGTTGTTGGGAGGCCTTGTCCTTCCCCTGGTTTCGTTTGCGCTGCACTGTAGACATGGCGGTACACCTCGCCCTGTGTCGGCTCCACGTGGTCAAGGAAAGTAGCGGGGCCCGCCGGCGGGCCAAGCTCACGGTCCCTTCCTTCGCCTCCAGGCGTTTCCAGGTTCCCCGCCCTCAGGCGCTCGACCCGTGAGCGTCTCCTGAATCCCAGACGGGAGTTCCAGGGGGCCGGTGATCTGCCGCCTCGGTCCTCCGAGCCTCCGCCACCAATGAGCGATAGAGTCACTCCCGTGCCCCGTCGCCGTCCGGCTCCGTGCAGCGACCCGGCCCTAGGCCCGGAAAGGTCAAGCAGGCCGCCGGCGCCACCCCCGAGGGGAGGCCAGTCGATGGCGGTAGCAAGGGGCCACCGGTCGTTCAAGTGTCACTACTTGGCCAGGGGTCAGTGCCCCACCTCTCCCAGGCGTGGCGGGGTATGAGCCGGATCTCGTCGATAGAACCTCCCTCGTCCAAGCTCCGGTCCGATCAGCCGTCCGTCTGCTCCAGTGCCTGCAGGCGGATCTAGGGCCCCGCCCCTCGACCACGCCGGGCCGCGATGGTTGGAAAGCCCGGGGTCTCACAGGCCGCAGGTTGCGAACGCTCTCGCAGGTGCTCCGGGGGCCACACCGCTCCGGGGACCCCGCCAACGTCCGCCGCTCTGCTAGGCGAACGTCTCCGCCACCTTAGGGGCTCGTGGGTGCCCCCAAAATCGTGCTAGTAGTTGCTATGTTGGATCAGCGCCGGAGCGGCACGAAAAGGCGTCCTACTCCGCCGCCATCTTGACAAATCTGTTTTTAGTATGCGTAAGGCTTGCATACAATGTGTGATTGGCATGTTTTTACATAAGGGGATCAACCAATACCTTCTCGCTCTCCTATGTGCCGGACAGAAAAACATGATATGTACTTCACTCTCGGTGTTACAACTGCAATTAGGAAAAAATTTCAGATTAGTTGGGCGCCAGTTACATGTGAAAGTTCCAATTGGCAGTGTGCCATACCTCCACTGCAGATACAACTTTCTTGTAAGGGCCGGAAAGATGACATCTAGGACGGTTTCAAAATGATAAAAATCCTTCACCTTTAGAAAAGAATCTATTAAAGTGCCATTGCGGGTACTGGATGTCAAGAGTATTAATCTGCTTTCATAAAAAAGTTTAGTGAGATTCTCGGGCAGGCAGTTTCAGGTTTATACCACATATCAGAGAGGCCCAGCTTAACAAATTCATCTTTAATATAAGCTAACCTGGGAATTTTCCCTATATTAGTTATATTTAAAATCTCTAGCAATTCCTGTCTATAAGCAGTAAGCTCTGGGGTACTCCATAACCTCCTCCAAAACATTAGAGGCTTCAAGCCCACAGCCTCATCAATCGGTCTAAGACCCAAGTCCAATCTAATGGGCAACAGGGGGGAACCAATAGGGAGCATCAGTAGTTGCCTTAAAAACTTGTTTTCTGTGACGACAATCGTCGAACAGCAGGCGTGCCCCCAGAGCTCACCCCCGTAGGTTACAGCGCCTCTCACTCTTGTTGTGTAAATCTCCACTACAGGTCGAATGGGTTTTATTGTGGCGGTATTAGAGAGTTTTAGGATGCCCCCTATAAGCTGAGTTTGACTGAGGTGGGACTTTGGTTGGTGTGGGGACCATGTCATATTTTCATTAACGGTTATCCCTAGATATTCAAAAGTGTGGACTCTTTCCAGCCTTGTTGTTCCAATGCAGGGGTTAGGTCTAGTCCGTGAAGGGGGATTGAAAATCATGAATTTGGTTTTCATTGCATTGATTTCCAAGCCCCTGTCCTCACAAAATTCCACAAAACCATCCAAAACCCTCTGTATTCCCATTGGGGATTTTGAGAGCAGCAGGGTGTCATCGACGTACATTATCGCCGGCACCCTGCTGCTGGGCAATTTAGGTGCATCGGTGTAGTTTATCCCATTTAGGTGGGAGATTACCCTGTTGACATAGAGGCAGAACAGGGTAGGTGCTAGCACACAGCCCTGTTTAACCCCCCTGCCAACAGGGAATTTTGTTGAAAGATGACCATTTCTACCACACCTGACCCGTGCACAGTTTTTCTGGTATAGGCGTATTAAGATTTGCAACAAATGATTTGGAACCCCCAATTCAGCAAGAACAACCCAAAGCTTTTGTCTTGGGACCAAATCAAAAGCTGCTTGTAAATCTACGAACACAGTATAGAGACTACCTCCCTCAGACTTAACCGACTTCCAAAATAACATATGCAACCAGAGTATCTGATCCATAGTAGATAGTTTGTTTCTAAACCCAGCCTGGTATGGGCTTAGTATGGAATTTTCCTCCATCCACTCCTGGAGATGGTCCACTATTAGTCTTCCGAAGATTTTTTGCGGGACATCGATCAAACTGATCGGCCTGTAGTTGGCTGGGAGCAGAGGTGAGCCCTTTTTGAATATAGGGACAATCTCTGCGCCCAGCCAAGTACCTGGAACTGGGGTCTCTCTCAGGACTGCGTTGAATATGACAAGGAGATATGGGGCCCAAATTGTGGGTTGATGTTTGAAAAGATCACCCGGGAGCTTGTCCAGCCCCGGGGCCTTCCCAGTTGCCAGTTTTGCTATGGCGTTTTTGACTTCCTTTAACGGGAAGTCAAATATATTGCGGGGCAGATTTATGTTAACTGGCGCATCCCCAGGGATGCGCCAGTTAATGTGCGTCACAGTGCCCCACAGCTCAGCCACACATGGGGCAAAAACGGCACAGATGCGTGACGCATCTGTGCCGTAAAGTTGGCGCATTGCTGGAGTTGCGTCGCAAGCGCGACGCTGCTCCAGCAAGGCTCGGGGTTGCCCCATCTTCACAATACTGCGTCAAGACCTACGCCTGCTTCAAGCAGGCGCAGGGTTTTGACGCAGCATTGGCCTGAAAGTGACTGAGTGAAATCTTATAGATTTCACTCAGCCACTTTTAGGAGGCGTTCCTGCGCAGGAACGCCCCCACTGCGCAGGAACGCCTCCTTATGGCGCAGGGCTTTACAACGGGACGCATCTCCTAGATGCTTCACGTTGTAAATAGGGCGCATTGTTTGCGCCTCCTTTGCGTCAAATAAAGTGACGCAATTGCGGCACAAAGAGGCGCAAGGGCCTCATAAATCTGCCCCTGCGTTGGCAAGTCTGGTCTAGTGGCATCTCCCCTAAGGCTCCCTGCTGAATAGCTGGTCCCGCTTCGTAGAGGGTGCGAAAATGTTCTTCCCAGACACCTTCGGCTATGTTAGCTTCCACTGCTGCAGCTGGTTCTGCTGAGCCATTGTTTACAATGGACCAGAATCTTTGTAGGTCTCTAGTTGCCAGGGCGTTAGATAAATCAGTCCACTTATCATGGTCCCACTCCTCTCTTGCATGCTTTAATACACGCTTATGATTGGCTCTCAACGTCTGGACTATGGACCTACTAGCCTTGTTTTTAATAGAGGTGACGCGTGCTGTCTTGGATCTTCTACATGTGGAGTTATACCAATTGGAACTAGTACTCTTTTGCGGCCGCTTAGCCATGGTGGGGTAAAATACGTCTGACAGGGTGTGAATTAACTGTTCATGCAGTTTTCCTGCCTTGCCTGGACTATCATAAATTGATCCATCATTTAGCGCAATACTAATTTCCTCTAGTGTGGGCAAAGCAAGAGCATAAAGCTCCGAGACTTGCTCTGGTCTTTCTAGAATTTTTGCCCACTTTATTATTCTCCTGTCATTTGTTAGGATCATTCTTGAGTCTATGTCGGGATTTGCATCCATATTCCCCCTTGCAATGCCAGGGATAGTTATTTTTAAGCTCAAGGCGTTATGATCACTGTCATCCCGCGGTAAGACAGAGAAATCCATTATTGTGCCCCACGACCTAGTTTCTACAAATATGTAGTCGAGTCTGGCCTCTTTGCCCTGCTTGTTAAAGGTACACTTGGGAGGTCTATCTGAGTTGACTCTGCCATTGCACGCCCTAATTGAGTGCTTAAGTGTTAGGGACGTGATTTGTACCGCCATTGGTGTCCAAGGCCTGGGGGGCGAGTTGTCTAAAGTGGGAATATCCCAACAAGCATCCTCCTCGAGAAGTCCTCCCTCCATAGGCCAATCAAATAGGAAGATATTGTCTTCTCACGTAGGGGAATTTTACCAACAGAAATCTAGCAGTACACATGCCATTTGTTTGCACTCTTCAATGTGGTCAAATTTATAAAACTATATTCAAATTATGATTTATTTGGCTATGTGATGAAATCTATCAAATTCCCAATGTCACTGTTTACTAATCTCTCCTCGAGCTTCAAATTGATTCAGAGATTTAGAGTATTTTCTAAACGATCAATGTGTGAAGCTCTTTTCTCCAGTGATTCCAGTTTCTTTACCACTGATTCACATAGTGGTGAGTTTAAACCTCGATGTTCCATGTTATCCCTACTATTAAGACTCACAATCTCTTGTTTTTCCAAATGAAGCATTTCCAAGTTAAACTGAGTGCACACGTCCAATGTTGGCATGTGACACACAATCTGTGAGTTTTGTAACAGATGTTGCATAACAGAAGCAGGTAAGTCATTGTGTGGGAACAGATAGATATCCATTTCTTCTTTCTTAATAATACCTGTTCTCGTGTCTTTTAGCATATTGCAAAAGTTCCCACCTACAGCCTGTCTCATAGTTTGACTCAACTCAGTGTACTTGAAATGTAACCATATGTTAATACTGCTACTACTTCATGAGGACTATTTGTTTTTTTCATGAAAAGTTGTTAAAAACTGGTTGACCTTAAACAGGTGTCAAAGGTAAAAGAACAACAAAACCTGTAATGTACTTACCACCGAAGTCATAGTCATAGCCATAGTCAGTTATGAGAACCTCTTGCATCCTCAGATGAATGAAAGCTAGCATTAAGCTTGACACCATTCTAACCTCTTCAAGAATCGAGATCTTCAATTTTTTATGAACCCTGGAGACTTAAAAAGAGGCATCACCAGATAACTTAAAGTACTCCAGTTTGTTGTCATGTTCTACAGGCAATATGAGCATGCATTGTCATGTGATTCATTTAATGTTGTGAGCAGCTAGTCAATAGGGCTAGTCCAGTAGGTGCAGTAACAACAAATGAAAGCTTACAACTAGTTTCTGGTGACCAAATGCTGTCACAGACTTAATCAGAAAATGTTTGCCTGTACCTGTCTGACCACTAATATAGAGAAGCGAAGGTTTGAATGTTGTACATGAGCATTCAGATTTATCATGTAGATGTCCTACCTGTTCTTCATTAAATTGACCTATCAAATTTTCTAAATCAATTATGTCAGTTCTCCCTTGCCCCATAGCATGTTCCACTTCATTCATAGTTGTGGCTGCCTCATTATCAGTCATAGGCTGGTCAAGGGGATCTTGACTGTTAGGGCCTGACATGTGACTGCCTTGCGAACTGTCATTTGCAACCTCTGTAGCAATTTCTTCCTCTTTTTTTTAAAGTAAGTAAAAAACAATGCACATTGCATATTATCTTTAACTGCATTGAAAGCATCTTCGTAGTAGTCAAACTGACCTGACAATTGATTCTTTGAACACCATGGTTTAAAAATGTGTAAAAGAGCAACATAAAATAATTCTCTTTTTCAGAAGTTTGACAGCTTAGTTTACAATGATGAATGAGACTTGGCTTTCAGTGTCTCTTAAACATCCTTTACAGCCAGTAACTCCAAACGTTCCTTGTTCAATATTTTGATCCATATTATTTTGTATGTATAGTAGATCAGTACTTTATGCAGACAAAGATTTTCTAAGTGGATACTCTGATAAGGATAAAAAGTATCCATCATAATGGTTTTAATTAGGGCAGTGCTCTCTGGATCAAACTCAGCAAGGTACTTAAGTTCAGGAAATTATTTCAACACATTGTTGTGTTCGTGCAAGACTTAAACTAGCCCAAATCAGGGATTTGTACTGGCTATATAAGCTAGAAGAACTGAGCTTATCACAAGCTTCAAAAGGTCCAATTTCCCTGTGGGAAAGCATCTTCAAAGTTTTACCTAAAGAGTTCTCTGCTGCTACACCTTCCCATACGCAACAGCAATAGAATCATCTGCTACAAACTGAAAATCCATGTTGGCCTTTCCCATAGATAGGATTGTAATCATTGACAAGTCTTAACACCTCATTTCTCTTCAGGTGATATGTACTTTTTTCTGGTTTTTCTAGTAACAGTGTGTCTGACTGCAGACATAAAGCGAGTCACTCTTCTTTTTGAACTTACAGGCCTAGGGGAATAAAAAAACAACACTTAGGGGCCTGTTAGGATGGCGGACCGAAAACCATCCTGACCGCCATGGAAGCGGAAAAGAACCACCCGCCGGTACCGGGGAAAAACCGTCGGCCGGCGGCCAAATTAGGATAACCGCCAAAAAACACCGACCGCGGCGGAACCTGGCAAAAAAAACCTGCCCGTAGTGGGCAGAGATGGCCAAAACCCATCCACGGCAGTCGGATTCGCAATGGAAAAACATCAACCCACCGCAAGGATAGCGGAAACACCACACGGGAAATTAGGATATCCCCGATGGTCCCGCGATACGTTCCGCTGTTTCCGGCTGCCGCAGTCGCTAACAGTGATAAATGGGAAAGCCGGCGCAAGAGCTGCAGCACATCCACCGCTGCGGACGCTCCATGACAAATATTGCGGCTGAATGAAAAAACCTACAATAAGGTCAGAAAGTGCACACAGCAAACTAGCCATACCAACCAAAAAAACAAAACACAACCCAATGACACAACCACATGGCAAAAATAAAAATACAAATCCCAGGACAACTCACACAACACACCTGACAGCACTCCACCATTTGGACACACCCACATAGCTGAGTATAAAACCAGCCCTTCCTTGACCACTATCCTTTGCAATACTCCACAACCGAGGGGCTCAACACCACAGCACAAAGGAGAGGCAAACAACACAATATCACTACCCACACCACACACAGCACAACTACCACTTCCACACCTGCACTACTAACCCCCTGCACATCACACACCATACACATCACTACCACACCTACCACTTATACCCCAGCACCCACAACCACTTTCCACCCCTCACATCATGGCAACACATAAAATGCCCAAATTCACAGAGAGTGAGTTGAAGGTTATAGTAGATGAGATAGTCAGATTGGAACCACAACTAATAAAGAAACGCGATTCTGGGAACAGAACTATTGTTGTTTATACCTGGGGAAACTCTATGACCCCCTGGTTACGACAGACATTGTGTTTAGTCTTGAGAAAGGTGGCAAAAATCAAGAAAATCCACCGAAACGGGTCAACGCTTTCTTGTTTTGTATAATCCATGACTCTATCATTGTTGTAGATATACTGATTATTCTAATATACAACATCGATGCTATAAACTAGGAGTCCGAATATACTAGTAGTATTGTACAACTTTCATGTCTTACTGTTTCTGTCGTTTTGCACCAATTATGCGGGTCATAATTGAATGTTATGTGTTTTATGATTTGTGTTGATATGTTTTTATTTAAATGTCCAGCAGTGTAAAGTTTAAAAATCTATTGTATTTTATTGTATTTTGTATTGTATGTATACATAATAAATTGTGATCTTTATTTTTAATTCAATTTGTCAACTTGTTTATGAATTCCTGCAATTTAGGTATTGATTGTTCTTGCCAAATTCCATATAGCGCTGTTCAAGGGAATCCTACTTTTCTCAGGTTGCCTAACCCTATTTCCCTTGATTAGTTTAAGGGGTACCTCTCTATTCTTAGCCATTACAGTACGCCAAACAAACTCACTGGTAGGTAGTCATTTTCACAGTGAGGGTGTTTGTGAGTGAGAGGCCTGGACTACTACTCCCACCATGCACCCTTGTCCCCCAGTTCAGCAAGATGGAGCTCTCTATACCACCCAGATTCATGTGGCATCTAATGGATCACTACAAACAAACTGAGAGGTAAGTAGACATATTATTCTGTCTTGTACAACCACTGAACAGGGTGTAAGCCTCTACCACTAACACACAGATGTGTCACATAACAAAGCCAAATGCGAAATTATAACAGTTAAATAGCCAGTGCGTGCACCTAGCCATTCGTCACAACATAAATGGTGCCATATGACAACACCAGCCCTTTCATTGCAAAAATATGCACACTGATGCTATTGCCACGCACAGTGTGCATACAGCTAAGCAAAGGAAACTGTCACAGCAACCAAAGTGTGACACACCAATGCACATGTAGAAGAAAGTCTGTGCACAATGAGAAAGCATGGTTGTTAGTAGAAATCCAGACATGCACATGACAAGACAAAGGTATGCAGGAGATGACAATGCCCAGTCCATGGCCAGATGTGGCGTCTGCCAGGTCATACTAATCAACAAAGAGTCCTCACTGAAATTATATGTTGCGATAGTCCCTAGATGTCAACATGTCCCAGTAATCACAAATTATGCATGTGGCACATGGTATGTATTGATAAATCCCACCATGGACAAGTAATGCATGTACCACTGCATCATGTCAGGAGGCACAGTAGTGCACATAGAAAACATTGTGATGATTAGTCAATTGTGTGGTGTACAAGCAGTGAATGATACACAGCTAACACAAAGGAAGCGGGATTCACTACATTGACCATTTCCCATCTGACCCACAGGTGACCAAGAACTAACTGCAGAGGACAACACCAGAAACCTACAGAGCCAGTTCCTACCCCCCAACCCCCCGGAACATCGACTCTCGGATGTTGACTCCCAGGATTCTTTGGACGAGGAGCCCGAAGCCAGCCCATCTGGTGTTCCAGGGTACAACAGGTTCCAGGACCCCATCATCCCCCCACCACTTCTGCTGCTACACCAACCTCCCTGCAGACCCCTGCTGTTACGGCAGGTTTGTCCTCCACCACCACTACCAGAGCTGCCTGCAACACTCTCCCTGTCCCGCAAGATGACCACCCCACCGACTGAGGAGGGCAGGGAGAGGACGCGGGTGCCTACAGTGGAAAGGCAACAGGTCTGTGGCAGTAGGGCAGGTGGGGGAGGCAGGGTCACCCACAGATGACCAGAGTTTGGAACCGAATCCCTGGAGCACATACACAGAGTCCTTGGGGCATATGAAGGGGCCACAGGGACAAACGGGTCGGTCAGAACAAGATTCCCTTGAGCTCCTCCTGCTGATGAGGTCCATGGACACCCGCATGGGCCAAATTGTGCACTTCTTGGGCCAGCTAGTGGCGGTACTGAGGGACAGGCCTGCGCCACAACCAATACCTCCCCCTGCCACTGGTGGTCTACAGGATGACAGTCCACCATCCTCCCCTGCAGCCACAGAGAGGGGTGAGTCCTCAGACCCCACTATCCCCCCAGCAGAGGCCCCCCCTGCCAAGCGGCAAAGGGGCCATCTGATGAAAACCCTGGGAATATCGGTTGGCAAAGCACCTGTCAAACACCAGTCACAGAGCCAGCCATGATGGCAACCCTCTTCCCCACTGCATTGACTTTTTGGACTGTCCTTCCCACACTGCCTTGTGAATGGCATCTGTCTGTTGGACTGGGTCAACACATCTATGTGGTGACTACTCGACTATCTCATTTACCATAACTGTCAACTCACTGCTTCACTAATCACCTTACTGTAAATGTTCACCCCCTCACATATCACTATTGTAAATAAACAACTCCTTACACACATGTTGTTGTACCTGCTCCGTCTTGATTCCAGGATGAACCATCTTCACCATGATAGCAATGTACCAGGAGTCTGGAGTGTATGTAGGCAAGGAGAGGTTGAAGGCACCTAGGAAAACAGAACAGAACAACATTCATTACTCTGGGTGTGGCATCACAGACATCACACAACACTTCACAACAAGAGAATGCCACATGCACACATCACAATGGTCAACAAGTGCCAACATACAAATCCTGTAGATGTACCTAAACGAACTGTCCCAGAAACATTGTCAGCCACCACTGAGTCTACAACCAGCTGCTGTCACAAATCTCACATACACCTTCACAATAACAGTGACATCATCAGACAATGGGTACGTTGTACGTTGTCACCCACCTTCAAGTGAAGTAGTGGTTGATGAGCTGTTGGCACTTTCCTCCTCTCCACTGTCCTCATCACTGGACATGGGTTGGTTTGCAGGCGGGGGCCTTGACTGCTCATCATCATCCAGGATCAGGGGAATATCCTTGCGAATGGCTAGGTTGTGGAGCATGCAGCATGCCACTACAATCTGACACACCTTCCCGGCGAGTACATCAGTGCACCTCCGGTCTTGTCCAGGCAACAGAAACGTGACGTCAGCTGGCCAAAAGTACGCTCCACCACACAACATGTCTTCCCATGGGCATCATTGTAGCAGACTTCACCCTGGGCCCTGTGATTACGCACTGGGCTCAGCAACCAAGGATGGTTGAGATATGCAGAGTCACCTAGGTGTGACGAACACAAATAAACATTGCAATATCACTGAGGCAGAGGACAGCAGATCACATACACAGCACGACACATGACTAGGCATACTCACCCACAATCCATGCACACTCGGGAAGCATATTAGCCATCAGCTGGGGAATAATGTTGTTTCACAGGATGCAAGAGTCATGGGCAGAGCCTGGGAATTTGGTACACATGTGCAAGATGACCATATCTGCCTGGCACACCACTTGCACATTTATGGAGTGGTAATGCTTACGATTCCTGTGGATGTGGTCACGTGCCTGAAGTGGGACTAGCCCAACATGGGTGCAATCAATGGCGCCAACAACTTGGAGGATGTGTCCGAGGGGATAGAAATCTCCCTTCCCAGCTGCCAATTCAACCCCCCTGGGGAAATGTATATATCTGTCCTGGTACATCATCATAGCGGACAGAACATCCCGCAGCACCAACCTGAACATAGGTTGTGACATGCCACCTGCGCTGGACACTGTGTGCTGAAATGATCCAGTGGCAAAAAAATGCAGTGACGCTATCACCTTATACCTCGGGTGAAAGCTGTTGGATATGTTCTTCGAGGCTGCAGATGGGGCTCCAACATCTCACAAAGGGTTCGTAGGGTGGCTCTATCCAGACGGCATTTCCGGATGATCGCCTCATCCTCCATGTCTGCCAGCAGTGTCAAGTGACGATTCAGATTTGGTGCTCTCCTAGTTGAAATGACAGTGAACATATGTCAATGCAACACATCATGAGATGGGCACAACATCTCACGTTCTGGCTGACACAACGCCAACAATGACTGTCATCAAAATTGAGTTAGAGACCAGCTTACATGTAGGGACACCTCCAGCTACACAAATCGCACAATTGTCAACTTACACACAGCAAGTACCTCAGACACCACCTCGGTCAATGTTAATGCACATAGGGAGATGGCCACATTTACCATGGGCACGCCTGGGAGTATAGCATCCGGCATATGTGTAACAAAGCAACCCCACTGCCTCATACCTAGCTGCTGTACCTGACATACCTTCATAAGTCATTTAAGCCTGGCCCCAGTGGTGTGTCACCACCAATCCCAAAGACACAAGTGTGGTAGTGATAGCTATCTATGTAGTGCCAAATGGCTGTTGGCATGCTCCGCCACCCAAATCGAGGTGCCTCATGTGAATGTTTTGCACCCAAACTGCAGTAGCTACCGCCTGGCCCCTGGGTTGTGTCAGCGCCATGGAGCATGCCCTGAAAGCCAATTGGAACCTTAATCGCGGTGGCATGATGCAATTTAGAAAATCATGGAAGGCGTGCTCTGCCACAGCCTAGCCGGTTATTGGATGCAATTGAAAGATGCACCCCCGCGGTAGCATTCGACTGGCCCTTGCGGTGTGTCACTGCCATGGAGCATGCCCTTACAGCCAATGGGAACCTTAATCATGGTAGCATGATGCAATTTTGAAAATCGCGGTAAGCATGCTGTCTTTTCAGAATTTGTTATGTATGAGGTAACATATCGAGCAACAGCAATAGAATCATCTGCTACAAATTGAAAATCCATGTTGGCCTTTCACACAGATATGATTGTAATCATTGACAAGTCTTAACACCTCATTTCTCTTCAGGTGATATGTACTTTTTTCTGGTGGTTTTTCCAGTAACAGTGTGTCTGACAGCAGACATAAAGCTAGTCACTCTTCTTTTCGAACTTACAGGCCTAGGGGAATAAAAAAACAACACTTAGGGGCCTGTTAGGATGGTGGACGGAAAATCACCCTGACCGCCATAGAAGCGGAAATCCACCCGCCGGTTAGGCATGGGCGGAAAATCCGTTCCGCTCGCGGATTTTGCGGATTTTCGGGAAATCCGCAATCCGCGAGATTTGCGAATTTCCTGCAAAATCCGCAAATCCGCGAGCAGCGGATTTTGCTCGCACTGCTCGCACTGTTCGCGTGAGTTCGCGCCCCGCGAATAAGTGCGAAATTGCAGAAATATGATCTAAGCAAAACTGAAAGTAACTACTTACCAGGTTCAAAAGTTCAGGCACATCATTAGTAGCCATTTCCTGTAGTGCTTCCTGAGGGGCCCCTCCAGAGTTCAGTTGCCAGTTGAAACTATTATGTGACCCTGCTCTGAACCTCAGAATAGTTACACATATGCCACAAAGGTCATGAATTACAGCTAAGGGAGACAAGCAGGAGCCAGGCTGGAAGTTAAAATCCATTAATCAGCCCCTAATTCATTATTGTCAGTTGGGGCAGGGCAGGTGTTGTAACTAATTTTGCAACAATGAAAGCACTTAGCAAGTGCAAAAGATCACTAATCAGGGCGCACTAAGGAAGCAGGTGCCAGCTAAAAAAATATTCTGTGACACATTAATCAGCCCCAAATTAATTCAGGTCACTTGAGGCAGGGAAGGTGTGCTTTGCTTTGCCGAAAATAATGTACACTGGACAACCAGAGGGTGTGGTGATGAAACAGAGGGTGGCATGGGTGGGCCAGAGGGTGGCATGAGTAGTCAGAGAGTGGCAGTGGTGACAGAGAGTGGCAGTGATGAAGAAGAGTGTCCCAAACAGGTTGGACACGTAGAAACAACAAGTTCGCAAAACTTGCGACCCGACAGGTAAGTTCGCAAATTGCGAAATTGTAAAAACCCTCGCGAACTGGCAGAAACACGGGCGAACACAAAAAAAAAAAAAATCCGCAAATTCGCGGGAATTCGCGGATTTTGCGGATTGCGAGTTCGCAAATCTGCAAATTCGCGGATTGCCAATCCGCAAAATCCGCTCATGCCTACCGCCGGTACCGGGAAAAAAACGGAGGCCAAATTAGGATCAACTGCCAAAAAAACACAGACCGCAGCGGAACAGGGCCAAAAAAACTGCCCGTAGTGGGCAGAGATGGCCATAACCCATCCACGGCAGTCGGATTTGTGGTGGAAAAACACCACCCTACCGCAAGGATAGTGGAGACACCGCACGGGAAATTAGGATATCCCTGATTTTCCAGCGGTCCGTTCCGCTGTTTCCGACTGCCGCGGTCGCTAACAGTGATGAATGGGAAAGCCGGCGGAAGAGCTGCAGCACATCCACCGCTGTGGACGCTCCGTGACAAATATGGCAGCCAAATGAAAAAACCTACAATAAGGCCACAAATTGCACACAGCAAACTAGCCGTTCCACCCAAAAACGCAAAACACAACCCAATGACACAACACCATGGCAAAAATAAAAATACAAATCCCAGGAAAACTCACACAACACACCTGACAGCACTCCACCATTTGGACACACCCACATCGCTGAGTATAAAACCAACCCTTCCTTGACCACTATCCTTTGCAATACTCCACAACTGAGGGGCTCAACACCACAGCACAAAGGAGAGGCATACAACACAATATCACTACCCACACCACACACAGCACCACTGCCACTTCCACATATGCACTACTAACCCCCTGCACATCACACACCATTCATATCACTACCAAACCTACCACTTACACCCCAGTACCATCAACAACCACTCTCCACACCACACACCATGGCAACACATAAAATGCCCAAATTCACAGAGAGTGAGTTGAAGGTTATGGTAGATAAGATAGTCAGAGTGGAACCACAACTGTTTAGTAGCCTTGTCCAACAGACACCATTAGCCACATGAGCACAAATGTGGGCATGGATAGTCAAGAAGTTCAATGCAATAGGGACCACCCCATGATCAAAAAGGAAATCCTGAAGCGGTGGCATGACTTGAAGAGAGTTGTCAAAGAGAGGAGGAGCAAGAAGCGTGAGATGGCTGACAGGACTGGCAGTGGCCCTCCCATTCCACCAAAACCATTCACTGCATGGGAGCAGAAGGTGCTTGCCATACTGCATCCAGAGAGTCTCAAAGGAGTACCCCGGGAAGTTGAAGCTGGTAAGTACAAACACATGACTACCACCACACTTCTATGTACTGTCTTGCACAACTACAAAGCTACACCACCTAGAACAAATTCCATTCATCTATACCACCCACTCCCAAAAACATGTCTCACAGATCCAACACTCACCCCTTCCCATTCACCCCAAAAGTAGCTAGCAACATTACCATGGGGGCATGTGTACAGGCAGCCAGCACTACAACTCCCACCAGGCCTCCCCCCACCCCACCCAGAAGCATGTGTCAGCCATTACATTTCCCTCAACAAAATTACAGGTAGGTAGCCATCTTGCCTTGGAGGGCTGTTTTGGGGCTGGGAGGCCTGTACTACTACTCCCACCATGCACCCTTATCCCACACCTGAGCAGGATGGAGCACTCCCCCACCTGGAAGCAGTCGGGAGCCATTGCAGTACACCAAACAAACTCACAGTTAGGTAGCCATCTCCCCTGGGGAGGGCTGTCTGTGGGTAAGAGACCTTTACTACTTCTCCCACCATGCTTCCTGTCCTACACATGAGCAGGATAGAGCATTCTCCTACCAAGAAGCAGTTGGAAGCCATTGCAGTACACCAAACAAACTTACAGGTAGATAGCCATCTTCACATGGAAGTTGTTTGTGGGTGGGAGGCCTGCTCTACTACTCCCACCATGCCCCCTGTCTCACACCTGAGCAGGATGGAGCACTCCCCCACCCAGAAGCAGTTGGAAGCCATTGCAGTATACCAAACAAACTGACAGGTAGGTAGCCATCTTCATAGTAAGGGTGTTTGTGGGTGGGAGGCCTGTACTACTACTCCCACCATGCCCCCTGTTGCACACCTGGGCAGGACGGATTACTACCCCGCCCAAAAGCAGTTGGAAGCCATTGCAGTATACCAAACAAACTTACAGGCAGGTAGCCATCTTCACAGTGAGAGTGTTTGTGGGGAAGAGGCCTGCTCCACTACTCCCACCATGCCTCCTGTCCCACACCTGAGCAGGATGGCACCCCCCCCCCACTCAGAAGCAGTTGGAAGCCATTGCAGTACACCAAACAAACTCATAGGTTGGTAGCCATCATGCCTGGGAGGGCTGCCTGTGGGTGGGAGGCCTGTACTACTTTTCCTACCATGCCCCCTGTCTCACACCGGAGCAGGATGGAGCACTCCCCCACCCAGAAGCAGTTGGAAGCCATTGCAGTACACCAAACAAACTTACAGGTAGGTAGCTATCTTCACAGTGAGGGTGTCTGTAGGTGGGAGGCCTATTCAACTACTCCCACCATGTACCCTGTCCCACACCTGAGCAGGATGGAGCACTTCCCCACCTAGAATCAGTTGGAAGCCATTACAGTACACCAAAAAAACTCACAGGTAGGTTGTCATCTTTACAGTGAGGGTGTTTGTGGGTGAGAGGCCTGGACTACTAATCCCACCATGCACCCTTGTCCCCCAGTTCAGCAATATGGAGCTCTCTATAACACCCAGATGCATGTGGCATCTAATGGATCACTACAAACAAACTGTCAGGTAAGTAGACATATTATTCTGTCTTGTGCCACCACTGAGTAGGGTGTAAGCCTCTACCACTCACACACAGATGTGTCACATAACAAAGCCAAATGCGAAATAATAACAGGTAAATAGTCAGTACGTGCACCTAGCCATTCGTCACAACATGAATGGTGCCATATGACAACACCAGCCCTTTCATTGCAAAAATATGCACACTGAACCTATTGCCACGCACAGTGTGCACACAGCTAAGAAAAGGAAACTCTCACAGCAACCAAAGTGTGACACACCAATGCACATGTAGAAGAAAGTCTGTGCACAATGAAAAAGCATGGTTGTTGGTAGAAATCCAGACATGCACAAGACAAAGGTATGCAGGAGATGACAATGCCCAGTCCATGGCCAGATGTGGTGTCTGCCAGGTCATACTAATCAACAAAGAGTCATCACTGAAATTATATGTTGCAATAGTCCCTAGATGTCAACATGTCCCTGTTTTCACAAATTATGCATGTGGCGCATGGTATGTATTTATATCTCACACCATGGACAAGTAATGCATGTACCACTGCATCATGTCAGGAGGCACAGTAGTGCACATAGAAAACATTGTGATAATTAGTCAACTGTGTGGTGTACAAACAGTGAATGATACCCAGCTAACACAAAGCTTGCAGGATGCACTACATTGACCATTTCCCATCTGTCCCACAGGTGACCAAGAACTAACTGCAGAGGACAACACCAGCAACCTACAGAGCCCCCACCCCGGAACATCGACTCTCGGATGCTGATTCCCAGGATTCTTTGGACAAGGAGCACGAAGCCGGCCCATCTGATGTTCCAGGCAACAGGTCCCAGGACTCCATCGTCCCCCCACCACTTATGCTGCTACAACAACCTCCCTGCAGACCCCTGCTGTTACGGCAGGTGTGTCCTCCACCACCACTATCAGAGCTGCCTGCAACACTCTCCCTGCCCCGCAGGATGGCCACCCCACCGAATGAGGAGGGCAGGGAGAGGATATGGGTGCCTACAGTGGAGAGGCAACAGGTATGTGGCAGCAGGGCAGGTGGGAGAGGCAGGGTCACCCACAGATGACCAGAGCCTGGGGCCAAATCCCTGGAGCACATACACAGAGTCCCTGGGGCATATGAACAGGCCCAGGGACAAACTGGTCAGTCAGAACAAGATTCCAGTGAGCTCCTCCTGCTTATGAGGTCCATGGACACCCGCAAGGTTTAAATTGTGCACCTCTTGGGCCAGCTAGTGGCGGTACTGAGGGACAGGCCTGCGCCACAGCCAACACCTCCCCCTGCCACTGGTGGTCTACAGGATGACAGTCCACCATCCTCCCCTGCAGCCACAGAGAGGGGTGAGTCCTCAGACCCCACTACCCCCCCAGCAGAGGCCCCCCTGCCAAGCGGCAAATGGGCCGTGAAGAAGAAAACCATGGGAATATCTGTTGGCAAAGCATCTGCCACACACCAGTCACGGAGCCAGCCATGATGGCAACCCTCTTCCCCACTGCATTGACTTTTTTGACTGTCCTTCCCACACTGCCTTGTGAATGGCATCTGTCTGTTGGACTGAGTCACCACATCTATGTGGTGACTACTCGACTATCTCATTTACCATAACTGTCAACTCACTGCTTCACTAATAAACTTACTGTAAATGTTCACCCCCTCACATATCACCATTGTAAATAAACAACTCCTTACACACATGTTGTTGTACCTGCTCCGTCTTTATTCCAGAATTTACAGTCTTCACCATGATAACAATGTACCAGGAGTCTGGAGTTTATGTAGGCAAGGAGAGGTTGAAGGCACCTAGGAAAACACAACAGAACAACATTCATTACTCTGGGTGTGGCATCACAGACACCACACAACACTTCACAACAAGAGAATGCAACATGCACACATCACAATGGGCAACAAGTGCCAACATACACATCCTGTAGCTGTACCTAAACGAACTGTCCCAGAAACATTGTCAACCACCACTGAGTCTACAACCGGCTGCTGTCACAAATCTCACATCCACCTTCACAATAACAGCAACATCATCAGAAAATGGGTACGTTGTACATTGTCACCAACCTTCAAGTGAAGTAGTGGGTGATTAGCTGTTGGCACCTTCCTCCTCTCCACTGTCCTCATCACTGGACATGGGTTGGTTTGCAGGCAGGGGCCTTGGCTTCTCATCATCTTCCAGGATCAGGGAAATCTCCTTGCGAATGGCTAGTTTGTGGAGCATGCGGCATGCCACTACAATCTGACACACCTTCCCGGCGAGTACATCAGTGCACCTCCGGTCTTGTCCAGGCAACAGAAACGTGACTTCAGCATGCCAAAAGTACGCTCCACCACACAACTTGTCTTCCCATGGGCATCATTGTAGCGGACTTCACCTTGGGCCATGTGATTCCGCACTGGGCTCAGCAACCAAAGATGGTTGAGATATGCAGAGTCACCTAGGCGTGACAAACACAAAAAAACATTGCAATGTCGCTGAGGCAGAGGACAGCAGATCACACACACAGCACGCCATATGACTAGGCATACTCACCCACAATACATGCACGTTCGGGAAGCATATTAGCCATCAACTGGGGAATAATGCTGTTACACAGGATGTATGAGTCATGGGCCGAGCCTGGGAATTGAGTACACACGTGCAAGATGATCATATCTGCCTGGCACACCACTTGCACATTTATAGAGTGGTAATGTTTACAATTCCTGTGGATGTGCTCACGTGCATGTGGTGGGACTAGCCCAACATGGATGTAATCAATGGCACCAACAACATGGCTGATGTGTCCGAGGGGATAAAAATCTCCCTTCCCAGCTGCCAATTCAACCCCCATGGGGAAATGGATATATCTGTCCTTATAGATCATCTTAGCGGACAGAACATCACGCAGCACCAAGCTGAACATAGGTTGTGACATGCCACCTGCGCTGGACACTGTGTGCTGAAATGATCCAGTGGCAAAAAAATGCAGTGACACCATCACCTTATACCTCAGGGTTAAATCTGTTGGATATGTTCTTCGAGGCTGCAGGTGGGTCTCCAACATCTCACAAAGGGTTCGTAGGGTGGCTCTATCCAAATGGCATTTCCGGATGATCGCCTCATCCTCAATGTCTGCCAGCACTGACAAGCGACGATGCAGATTTGGTGCCCTCCTAGTTGAGATGAAAGTAAACATATGTCAATGCAACACATCATGAGATGGGCACATCATCTCACATTCTGGTTGACACAACGCCAACAATGACTGTCATCAAAATTGAGTTAGTGACCAGCTTACATGTATGGACAACTCTAGCTACACAAATCGCACACTTGTCAACTTACACACACACGTACCTCAGACACCACCTCGGTCAATGTTAATGCACATAGGGAGATGGCCACATTTACCATGGGCTCACCTGGGAGTATAGCATCCGGCATATGTGTAACAAAGCAACCCCACTGTCTCATACCTAGCTGCTGTACCTGACATACCTTCATGCTTCATTTGAGCCTGGCCCCAGCGGTGTGTCACCACCAATCCCCAAGACACAAGTGCGGTAGTGATAGTTATCTATGTAGTGCCAAATGGCTGTTGACATGCTCCGCCACCCAAATCGAGGTGCCTCATGTGAATGTATGGCACCCAAATTGCAGTAGCTATCGCCTGGCCCCTGGGGTGTGTTACCGCCATGGAGCATGCCCTTAAAGCCAATGGGAACCTTAATCACGGTGGCATGATGCAATTTAGAAAATCATGGTAGGCGTGCTCTGCCACTGCGGAGCCAGTAATGGGATGCAATTGAAAGATGCACCCCACAGTAGCGTCGGTCTGGCCCTTGCGGTGTGTCAATGCCATGGAGCATGCCCTTAAAGCCAATGGGAACCTTAATCATGGTAGCATGATGCAATTTTGAAAATCGTGGTAGGCATGCTCCGCCACCGTAGAGTCATTGGATGCATTTGAAAAAGGCAGACCTGAAACACCAATTGCAGCAGCTTGGCACCTTAGAAAGAACCCCATGGAGCTATATATGTGTGGGAGGGAGCCTCACATTTCCACTGCTCCCAGAGCCTGCTGCCAGAGACCCCTCGCCTGCTGCTGTCTGCAGGGACTGCTGCCAGAGACCACTCATCTGCTGATGCCTCCAGGGACTGCTGCCAGAGACCTCTCATCTGCTGCTGCCTCCAGGGACTGCTGTCTGAGACCCCTCACCACCCACTTCCGCCACTGCTGTCTCATGTCCACAGTGATGGCAAGGACGGAGAAGATCTGTGCCAGTCCCTTCACAAGCGATGAGCTGGAGGTCCTGGTGGACGAGGTGCTCACAAAGTACCCAAGGCTATATGGTGCCCCAAATGTTGTGGTAAGTCTTCAACAGAGGGGGATTGCAGGGGGACACACATGTAGTTGGACTGATGCAGTATGTGCCTGAGAGTGTGGGGTTGTGTCATGCACTGCCTAACATGCTGTCTCCAGGGGGTAGGTGGGTGTACCCTATTCCACACGTTTCCCTGCCTATCAATATTTGAGTGACCTGAGTTGTCTTGTCAGCCATGCAGTTATACAGCAAGTTGTTAATGCAGGAATCAGGACAGTGATTGCTTGGCTGAATGGCTGTGTGTGCCCCTGTTGTCCATCTCAGTGTGAGCCCACCTGGCCTGCACAGCCACCGCCCAACATGACAAGGTCACATCACTTAACTTATGGAGTATTGTCTTTTCTCATTGCACTCCAGCTATGAACCATCTCAGCTCTGTAGATTGGACACAACCTGCCTTGTGAAAAGGATATTGTATTTGTGAGATCATGTCCCTCAATGTGACATCCATGACACAGTGAGCTATTCACAGGGCAAGGACATTGAGGACTGCGCAGTGTTGGACACAGTGAGCCTACCCCCACTTGGTGATATGGGATATTTGTATTGCTCAACCTAATAATTGACAGGAGATGTGGGCAGGCTACACATGGCTTTCAGTGCTGGCATCCTGCATGTGTGAGAGATGTGCAGGGACTGTGTCCCCCCTCACACTTGCATGCATTTACATCAGTTTTTCCCATGCAGATGTTCCATGTGAGATGCATTCTTGTCTAGTTAGACATATCTGTGGATTTGGGATGAGTTAGTATCATGCACTGTAATGAGAGATGTAGGTACATAACACTGTGTCACTGATGTTTTACCCTTCTTGTCTCCCATGCATGCAGCTCAAGGTACACTAGCGTGAGGCAGTGTAGAGGGCCATTGCAACCCAGGTGTGGGCTCTGGGTGCCTCAAACCAACGGCGCACCCACTGCCACAAGAGGTTGGACGACATCAGCTGGCTGGCAAAGAACTTGGCGGAGATGACCTTGGGGCTGCTCCCTCGCACTAGGCGGTTGGCACGGCGCAGCATGACACCACGCATCTTAGCCGTGACACAGCCTGAGCTGGATGCACGATTAAAGGAGTATCAGCAGCAGGCTAGGGGTGAGTATTCTGGGAAGGGTGACTTTGGTTTGGAGTGGCTGAAAGTGTACAGAGCCTGTGCCAGTACTGGCCTATGTGATGTTGATAGTGTGATGCAATGGCTTGTCAGTGGCCACTGGGCTGGGTGCAGCTTTTATGCATTTGCCCTACCTGTACTTACTAAGGTAATTAGAGTGCTGTGCATTCCTATTGCATTCTGAGTCGTAGTCTTCAGTTATCATCTGCATTGGGGTAGTCTGGGGAATCCCATGGAAGGGAACAGCAGTGTGCCCAATCTGAGTGTGCTTTCATCAATGCGTATATTGCCTGAACTCAGATTTGGGAGGCTTAGACATCTGACACCAATGTGCACCAGTCGTTGTGCCCCAAAGTACAACATGGTGGGTGGCCTGGGCTCATGGCCATTGTGGAATGTCATGCAGTAGTCTGTGTCTGTGTTGTCCCCTTCTTCTCCATTCAGATGTGTTAGTGTCAAAAAAGTTGTGTGCCCCCATCATGGCCCTAGGTGAGTTCAGAGCTATTTGTGTGCCTGGTTGAACAGAGCCACCAGCAGGGTGTTGTGCTTTGTGGTCATCACATGGTTCACTTATGCCTGAATTTCCAGTTTACATGCACTGTTTGACTCAATAAAGTGAGTTAGCATAATGTAATTGTGCAGGGTGGTGTGCAACATGTAGATGTAGTCCTCTTCTGTGATGCTTTGCTTGCATATGTTTGTAATGTTGCTGCCACTGAACTAACCCTACATCTCTCTCTCTCTCATGCAGCATCTCCTATGTTCATGGAGGGACAGGAGATGGACACCAGTGGGGGTGAAACAAGCACAACAGCTGCACAGGAGCCCAGTGACACAGATGTGACCAGCACCTCAGAGGGGGACAGGAGACTCAAAGTTCAAAGTCATCTGATGCCAGTGATGATGCTTCCATGTTGGAAGACACAGGGAACAGGGACTCTGCATCATCTTTCACCACACAGCGGCCAGTGCCCACCCTCCCAGCCACTTCCTTTGGTGCTGCCTGTGTTCACCCCAGTAAGAGGGGAAGAGTGTCCTTCACCCGGGCACTGCTGCCCCTGTCCCCCCTTCTGCCATCAGTACTCAGTCTGTGGACCTTTTGCACCAGCTGTGTGTAGGCCACACAGCTCTCCTCAATGCCTTCATAGACCACGACAAAAATGTGCGACAGGTGGTTGCTATCCCGGAGGGCATACATTCAGATGTGGGTGAGCTGTACCGGACTGTCCGGTCTTTGTTCTCCACAGTGACGGCAGCCCTTCAACTGGCACATACACAGAGTCCAGCTCCGGTCCCTTTGTCCACCCCCTGGCAGTGGCCACGTCTGAGGATAGTGACCACGCTCCACAGACTTCAAAGTCATGATCAGCACACGAAGCACACAGCAGCAGCAGCAGCAGCCCAAGCGGTCCAGAGTGCAGACACCATCCCCACAGAAGACAAAAGTCACCCCAGAGCACAAAGATAAAAGCCCGTCAGGCGACACTAGGGCCCAAAATGCAAAGAAGCAGACCTCAGGCTCACATGCCTCACATGTCTCAGAGGCATCCCCAGCCAAGGACTCTCCTGTTCCTGTACCTAAAACAAAAGTCTCCCTAGTTGTTTGGTGTGTGGTGCAGGGTGTTAATTCACCTGGCTTGTTGTTGTGCATGGGGGTGCACAAGAGGGGCACATGGCATGTACCTTCAAAGGGGGCTAGTGTGTGGAGGATTAGAGGTGCAGCCCTGTGGTCTTTGTGCCCTGCCCACGCTTGGTGCTAGCCCTGCCTTCTGCATTGTGCACATGTATTCCCTTGTCTTCACCGTTACAGTGACGTAACCGGGACATTGCTGCAAGATTGCTGAAAATGTGTATCCAGGATGCGGAGGGCTGACTTGGTGGCAGGTGGGTCATGTGTTGGTACACTTGTGGATGTGTTCCTGTCCCCACCAAGGTGTCTGATGTGGATATGGACCCTGTATCAGCCCATGAGTTGTGTGTTGTGGTGTGTTATTGCGTACCTGCGGCAGCGTCTGTGGCAGTCCATGAGTTGCTGGTGATGTATCAGGTACAGCACCGGAACAACGTGTATGGCTGGGTCAATTGCGGTCTTGACTGGGTGGTGTGGACCGGGACTCTGGTTTCGCGCTCCACTGTCGAGCTTCCGCCGTCTCTGATTGTGCGGTTTCTCTGCTGCGGTGTGATTGGTAGTTTGGGGCATCCTAATTTGTGGTGCGAGACAGACGTCATTCCGCATGGCGGTGAGTCTCCATTGGCTCACCCCGCCGCGGTAGCGGGTGCACTTTGATGGCAGTTTCCGTCACACCGCGGCGGACAGGAAATGGGATATGTTTGGCCATTCTAACATGGCGGGCGTGAGGTCCGCTGCTTCCGGGCGGAAACATGCATTTTTCTGAACCCCCAGCGCCGCGGTGGTGCCACCGCCTGCCATCCTAATGGACCCCTTAGTGTAGTACTTCTGTTTTGCTACATTTATGTGACTGAAACTATAAGACTTGTTGCCTAAGATTTATGTTCTGAGATTCTTCTGGAATCTCACATGTTACATACAGCTCAATGAAGGACAAAACTGACTCATTAGTATCTTTACCAAACTTTGGTGCATCTTTCACCCAAATTGATGTATGTATGTGTAGTGCACCTCTAGCTTGATATTCCTTTCTCCAAAAAAAGTCCATAACCTCACCTAGTAGAATATTTTCCTTTTTATAGAAAATGGTGAGTATAGCTTCAAATCTATGCATAAAGCACATATAACAATTTCAAGGATCAATGGAACACTGTTCACCAGGAGGTTTAAAATTAATGCCTGCAATGTTTGCATTAGCAAGCCTGAGACAGACATGAAGATCATCCCAAGCTCAAGGTGACAAGCCAGGTGGGTGCACCTAGATTAAGTAACATACACTTTAGCTCACCGTGGCGACGGAACCAATATTCATTGGTACTATGTTAACAAGCCATGATATTTATAAGGTTACTCTCAAGATCTCATCTTTCTCATGTACTTTTTCCACAGAATCTCTGGCAGTGATATAATTGAACCATGTTTCCATTTTCAAAACATGACCTAGAGCATAAGATAGTACTGACAGATCACTTTCAGACATAAAATGAAAATGTATTGAATGATATGTCTAAACTGGGGATCTTCAGAATATAATCTATTTGATCTGTATTCTGATGCTGGAATATGTACTGGATGTTCATCATAGTGACCATCTTCTCCTGTTTGGAACAATATTGGCAAACAATGTGCTTCTAAGCTAGTCTCCCACACACTTCCTGGTTCTTCTTTTGCTTGCTTTATTTGGCACCACTCTAAAACATCACCAAACATATCTCTTGACTGTAGAGGATGAATGCTGTAATGTTCATATATTTCTTCTGCTTGACCAAAGTCAACTCTTTGAAATTGACCAAAAGAACCTGAACTGGAGGTGTCTGTTGTGACACACAGCTAACATGGCCCTCTACATCAACATCTTTGAAAAACACATGTTTCTAGTTTAAGGTATTGCAAAGCTTTCTTAACTCTGTAAATACTTGTAGGTGTCAAAACCATTAGTGACGAACTGAGCAGTCTGCAAGCACTTTATTGGGGTAAACAGGGTTCATAATGTGATTTACAAAAAGCAGCCTCTACTGTAGCATATCACTACAAAGTAAAGACTACATGTACAAAGTAACAGATCACAATGCTCTCTGTTCTCACATTTCAATAGGGTACACAATCTCGTTTTCTTGGTACTGTACTAGGGGTATGTTTTATGACAACATATCCTCCCAATTGACACCTCTCTATTGAGTGATGCCTGGATGGTTTAAGCTTCATTGAGGAACTCTCTGCTTCAAACACCTTTTACGATGGTGAACAGGGTATATGACTGGGTTTGCTACAATCACTCTCCAAAATCATACATAGTAACTACAATGCTTCCAAAATACATCAACCACTCCTTAAAGACACCTACAAGTCAATATTGATATATCTCAATGGCCAACTAAGAACTTCACAACATATCAGAAATTGAATTGGCTAGGGCTGAACAGGAAGCACTGTTGATTTATATATGGCACTACATTTTGTAAGAATAATGAAATACCAACAGCAACAAATATAATAAGATAAAGACAAACAGCAAAGACAAAAGTCAAATTATCACCATAACAACATTTCTCTATAGTCTTTAGTATTCCTTGTTTACCACTATATTAACATTTCACACGAATTTGGCGATCATATTTCACTGTGACAAATCATCAGAAATCTCACAAGAAGCACACATTTTAAACTGTTTTAAAAAATATTATATTGTTTAAATATAAAGTCACAGACTTGATACTTTAATTACAATGTATGTTGAAGAATATTCCGGTAAAGATGCATCTTGAAGGTAGCTGAATTCAGCAAATTCTTTTACTCCCAAATCAAAAGACCTCTGCTCAGCACAAGGAAAAGAAATTACATTTGCTTCACCTTCACATCATCAAGAGCAATCTCAGGTGTCTGTGGTTATGCAACATATATAAGTATAAGAACCATCAAGCCTTGCAGCCATTCACACCATAGCTTTTTTTTAATTTTGTGGTAGTTATCTCAACTATTGGTTGACCTTGACATTACCTCTGTCTTGCATTCTTCACACAGCAAATTTATCTCTTGCGCAGTACATGTACTACATGTACGATAATCCAGTTTGAATGACCTTTGTAAACTTTTAAGTTAACGTAATCCATAACAGTAAAAACCAATGCTTTATTTCTAATGTTTTATACACTTTATGACACCTCTACTGTCCTTTTCCACACTTTTTCCTAGTTCCCTCCAACCGATCTCACGAGACACTCACAGGATCGCAAATTACCTCATTGAAGGGTCACTTGGTAAATTTCCATGTGACTCTAACAAGAGTCTTGTAAGATTGTGCAAAGCCCGCACACCAAGATTCACTTACAGAATCTTGCAATTTACTCTCTTGGAACTCTTCTGAAATTGTATCGGTTTTAAAACTATCCAATAGAACATTGATGTACAAAACTCACATTCATAAACCATTAACTATACACCATACACACAACAGTTTCTCACAGCCTGACCTAACAGTCAAATATCTACCAATAGCATGTCTGCTTTTTCCACACTCCCATTTTTTCCCTCTCATGTAATTTATTGTTCCTCTTCAACACCACTCAATCTGCTGCACACTGCTGCTGTGACTGGCATCCCCATAGTACCCCATGGTTTGCTGCTTGGATTTAGGGACACAGTTGTATCCACTGGGCTAGAGACTATTTTTATTTGGTGAACAGTCTAAATATCGAATTTTAAATATTGAGTTGGCAAAATATCGAACTTTAAATATAGAATTGCCAAAATATCTACTTACAAAAATTTAGTGGTGCAGAATATCGAAATGCAGGTAAGAAATATCATTTGTATTTATATTGAAGTTAGTAATATCGAATGTCATAATATAGTTGTTAAAAATATCGATTTTTTGTGTTTTAAGAGTTAATATATGTGTTAAAAGTATATATTATGTTTGTATTGTATGTTGGAATTTTTTTGAAGTAATATATTTTATGTTAAATTATTTTTGCGTATTTTAGTTCCGTAGCGGGTTGTGGGTTTATTGGGGAATAGGGTGGGAAGTAATTTAATTATAATATATTAATTAGGATAGTATTTGAATTAATTAACTATATGTTAATTATTTTTTGTGGATTTTTATTTGGTAGCAGGTTGTGGGTTTATAGGGGTATAGGATGGGAAGTAATTTAATTTAAATTCATTAATTCATACATTATTTAATTAATAATGTTGTATTTAATTATTTATATTGTTAATTGTGTTAATTAAATATGTATTTAATAATTATAATTTGATTGATAATAAATAACTTTTTAGTAATTACATTTATTGTGTAAAAAAGTGCATAGTTATTAATTTGATATTAAATATTATTCATTCATGTGTTAATATGTTAAAAGTGTACTTTTTTTAGGAGAGGGTTGTAGGTTTATAGGGGAATAGGGTGGGAAGTAATTTAATTGTAATTAAGTAATTATAAAATTGTATTTATTGGTATTGATATTTAATGTGTTGTTAATTATTAATTGGTAATTACTTTTCATTAATGATTTAACTTGATAATTATTTTAGTTGTATTAATTATTAATTGGTAAATAATTGTTAATATTTATTGGTATTGATAAATAATTCATTGTTAATTAATTTTTAATTGGTCATTCGTTTATATTAATTGATTAATTGATAATTATGTGAAATTTCATGTGGAGTGGGTTCCGTGTTTATTGGAGAATAGGGTGGGAAGTAATTTAATGTTATTAAAGTTATTATTCATTTTTATTTATTGGTATTTTTAATTAATTTATTGTTCATTCTTGATAATTCATCATTTAATTACAAAAAGTTTTTAATTTAAAAGTATGTTATTTTTAATCCAACACTTTCCCTACTGTTGCACTGTTTGGAGTGGGAATAGTAATTTTTTACCCACCCGCTATCCAACACTTTCTCTACTGTTGCACTCACTGGAGTGGAAATAGTAATTTTTACCCACCCGCTAGCCAACACTTTCCCTACTGGTGCACTGTTTGGAGTGGGAATAGTAATTTTTATCCACTGCTATCCAACACTTTCCCTACTGTTGCACTCACTGGTGTGGGAGTGGGAATAGTAATTTTTACCCAACCACTATCCAACACTTTCCCTACTGTTGCACTGTTTGGAGTGGGAATAGTAATTTTTACCAACCCGCTATCTAACACTTTCCCTACTGTTGCACTCACTGGAGTGGGAATAGTAATTTTTACCCACCCGCTATCCAAAACTTTCCCTACTGTTGCAATAACTGGAGTGGGAATAGTAATTTGTACCCACCCGCTATCCAAAACGTACCCTACTCTTTCACTCACTCGAGTGGGAATAGTAATTTTTACCCACCAACTATCCAACACTTTCCCTACTGGTGCACTGTTTGGAGTGGGATTAATAATTTTTACCCACCAACTATCCAACACTTTCCCTACTGTTGCACTCACTGGAGTGGGAATAGTAATTTTTACCCGCCCGCTATCCAACACTTTCCCTACTGTACCACTCGCTGAATTGGGACTACCAATTTGATCCCATACGTTATGCAAGGTTTTCACTGTTGTTATATTTAATGTACTGTAAAATTTTAATACAAAAATAATTTTAATGTTTTAACTTATTATATATAATTTATTTTTTACATTTATATTATAGGTTTATTTATATATATATGTAATTATATTTTAAAATATGTTTTTAACATTTTATAATTATAAATAATAATTACTTTTTAATACTATTAAATTAAAATAGATATAAAACAAATATATATAAAATAAAATGGATGTTTTTTTAGATTTATTGTTCACCTTTTTTACTTAATTTTGAGTATGTTTGACTTAAATATATTTATTATTTAATTATTGTTAATATTATTTTTAAGACATTTAAAAAAATCGATATATTAACATTCTATATTTTCAACATCGATATTTTGTATTCTATATTTTTGCACTTTTGTAGATAGGGAGTCGATATTCTGTCACTCTATATTTTTACTTCGATATTCTGGTAGGTCAATATTCTTGTATTCTATATTCTGTCATTGATCCCCACTATTTGGGGTATTGAAAAGATCTTGAATTTCCTAACTTGGACATCACTTGGGTTAGCAACAGCGGTATGAAATGGCATCAAGTGCTACCAATGTTTGAAAGCATTTTGGATTGCGAGCACCCAGACCTTATGATAGTGCACCTTGGTGGCAGTGAATTATGGCACGATCCCAGTGTTTGAACTTGAAATTTAAATGAAGGAGAACTTTTCTCAGTTGATGTTTCTCTTTCCTCACACATTTTTTCTATATTCCAATGTATGTCAAAAGCAAAAATGGCAATGGTCAAATACATTTTGTCCTAAGATTGAGAAGTTCCAGAAGCATATTAATAAAACAATTTCTACATTTCTGTGTGACCATGGCACGAGCTCGATTTAGCCTAACAATATCTGTTTTGATATGTTAGGAGTGTACAGGAAGGATGGTGTGCACTTCAAAGCATAAGGATGCAGTTTCTTCCATAATAACATCAAGGAATGCATCTAGTGATACATATTCCTGTGCGCTATACAATATAAGCACAAAGACTGTTTTCAGAGCCACCCTACTTCTACATAAACATTTTGTTTGTTACAACTTCTTTTCTCCCACAAAAACACCCTTGGGACTCTCATGGGAGCACACCAACAGCACCCTCCTTTCATCTGTTTGTCCAACATCTGCAAGAGACTTGCAAGCTCATACTTCTTATCTATAAAATCTGACTGAGAATTGCCCAATACACACCATAGGAAGAAACTCACCTTTCTCCAAAGAGCTTTCCCCTGTACAGCTGGCATGATCAGCATGTGTAACTAGTGTGTGGAGAGGGACTAGCCTCTCCACTGAGATCGCTCTCTGGGATGATATGTATGAGTAAAAGGGTATGGAGAGGGACTGGCTTCTCTGCTAAGATGGAGTGGATTCTCTACTTAGACCTTTCCGCAAGGTGATGAGCATAGGTAGTAGGTTATGAAGAGGGACTAACCTCTTCTCTGGCACCGCTCCCCAAGGTGATAGGCGTGTGTTTTAGCTTGTGGGGAGGAAGTTGCCTCTCCAGTGAGACCTCCCCAGGGTGACAGGCATTTGTATTATGGTATAAGGAGACACTGACCTCTCTGCTCAGAACTCTCCCCAGGGTGGTGGACATGCATAGTATTGTGTGAGGAGGTAATGAGACTTCTCTTGGATGATGAGTGTGCATAGTAGAGTGTGGGGAGGGACTTGCCTCTCCACTGTGCGCTCTCTTGGTTCTCAGGTGTATGTATCAGGTTGTGGGGAGGGAATGAATTGGCCGCTGACACCTCTGTCTTGGATGACAGGTGCACAAAGAACGGTGTTGGGAGGGACTGCTTCTCTGCTGAGATTGCTCTCTTGGATGATGGGTAGGTGTTGGAGGGTGAAGGGCGGGACTGGCCTTTCTGCTATGACCCCTCTCTTGGATAACAGCTGTGTAAAGTAGGGTGTGGGCAGGGCCTACATCTTCAATGAGACTTCTCTCTTGAATGACAGGTGTACATGTATAGTGTGGCGAGAGACTGCCTTCTCTGTTTACACTTCTAACTTGCATGACACAGGTATGCATTGTAGGATGTGAGGAGGGATTATCCTATCTATCGAGGCCTCTGAAATGGCGAGAGGCATGTATAGTACAGTCTGGGGAGAAATGGTTCTCTCCATTGAGATCTTTCCCCAAGGTGGCAGGTGCGCCTTTTAAGGTGTTTTAGGGTGTGGGAGGGAGTAGCCTCTCCACTAAGACCTTTACCATGACCCAAAATGATGGGCATGCATAGTGAGTTCTCCACTGAGGGTGTGAGGAGATACTGACCATTTCACTCAGATATTGCCCCAGGGTGGCGGCAATGCATTGCAGGTTCTAGGGAGGGACTGGCCTCTCCGCTCACTTCTGTCTTTTAGATGATGGGTATGCATAGTAGGGTGACGCTGACACCTCTCTCTTGCATAACAGATATATGTAGTAAGTTGTTGGGCTGAACTGGCCTCTCTGCTGTCACCTCTCCACCAGGGTGATGGGTGTGCATAAAAGGGTGTGAGGAGAGATTGGCCTCTCCACTGAGACCTCTCTCCAGGCTGATGGGTATGGATAGTAATGTATGCAGGTACACATAGTAGGGAGTGGGGAGGCACTCCGCCAAGGCCTCTCCCCAAGGTGACAGAAGTGTATATTAGTGTGTGGCAGAGTGTGGCCTCTCCGCTAAGGCCTTTCCCCAGTATAACAGGAACACATAGTAGGGTGTGGGGTGGGATTGGCCTCTCTCCATTGACACATCTCTCTTTGGTGATGGATATGCATAGTTGGATGTGGTGAGGGACTGGCCTCTCTGCTCAAACCTCTCTCTTTGATGACAGCTGTGCATACTTGGATGTGGGGAGAGACTGCCCTCTCTACTGACACTACTATACAGGGTGGCAACGGTATGTAGTAGGGTATGATGAGGGTCTGACTTCTCCTCTCAGACTCCTACCTGAATGTGAGGTATGCATACTAAAGTGGGTAAAGAGAGGTTGCCTACCCCTTTCTATTTTCTGTGATCCCGCAAGACTCCCGCAAGACCACATCATTTAAAAAAAAAGAATGTTCAGTGTACTTCAAAAAAGTACTCATACCTTATAAAACTCCTCTCAACTACTAGGGGGGAAAGGATGCCTTTATCCTGCCTCTTTGTATAGCTTTGTTTGTCAAATTTCACAACAACACCAGTAATTTTTTTACTATCTCCAGTAGTGACTGCCATTTCATTTCTAAACCTCCAGCAAGCAGTCAACCAGAGCGCTCGCTCCCAAGGGACTGGCGCAGCCCAATGGCTTTCACTGGAGTGAGATGGCTATTGGGAAAAAGAGGTCCCAGGACCAATCACATCCTTCTATTTTTTAATTTGTGCACCCGTAAGACTCCTGTTAGGGTCCTTCAAACCCAAATATCCATATATACAAAGATTTTTATAACTTAATATCTCAAAAAGTCATGAGCGGATTAACACCAAATCACAAAAAGCCTACTTTCTGGACCATGATCTAGCTTCCTACCAAATTTGGTGTCATTCCATTAAGCAGTTTTTGTGATAGAGCTGCCTAAAAAAGTATGTGGAAAATGCATAGGAAGTATGCGTTTTTGGACCCCCCCCCCTTCTCTGCCTTCACTTCAAGGATCACCCCAAAACTTTCCATGACAAAACTAGACAAAAAAGAGAACTCTTTAAAACATTTTGTGGAGATTCATCAAACGGCACCAAAGTTGTTAGCAAAACAAAAAAGGCATTTTCTTCTATAAACTTGCGGTCCCCAGGAGATAGTTATAGTTTGGACCAAATTTCCATAGGAAAAACGTTGTTTGTTTTACCCATATCTTTGGCACCAATTGATAAACCTTTACAACATTTTCTCAAAAAAGTGTGCTAGTGGGTCTTGTGCATGGCATATTTTGGTGTGATCCTTCAGGGGGTGTAAGAAAAAGGGAAAGTCAAAAAGTGTGTTTCCCATGTTAATTCCCATAGGAATTTGTAAGTGGGCAGGGTGAGCACTCACAGACCTCGAAGGGCATATATGGGAGTCCTAAATGGACCCTCCCTTTTATTGTTTGACCCCAACATGGACAGCATGTTGCAGCACTTATAGGACTCTGAGGCATTGTATCCATTGATATGCATTGTGACATAGCTAGGTTGTTATATTTAAGGCAGATCTTAATATTGAAGGGGAAGAAAATAAGGCCAACTGAGTTGGACTCCTTTTGAATGTGGGACATGAGCTTGCTGATTTTGAGAACCACTAGTGATGTGAAGGAAAAGTTGCATAAGTAGTTGTTGGAGTTGAAAATGGATTATGAAAACAGGTGGAAGATAAGGTTAGGGAAAACTGGAGAGAAAGACAGTTGAATGTCAATGGGATCCTCCCCTGTATCCCTGTGGCAAGTGCACAGCCTGAGGATTGAAGGGTAGAGACAGACCAAGTGCTAGAGGACATGAACATGGGTTGGATGAGGAGCCCCCTCCCCAATGGCTACCCATCCCATCAAAGAATAATTGCACAGATATTTCTCCTCAGGCACTAAACCCACGCTGCTAACTACATCAGTAGAGACCTAGACCCATGGTAACTCGTAAATAGTGAACTAACAAAAATAGATCTTGATAACATTTCAAACCTCCCCTCCCTTGCAATAATACGTGATGAAGTGACATAAGCTGCCAACAAATTGAGCAAAAAGCGTGACTGCCTAGCGAAAACATGTGAAGAAAAAGGCACAGTGCTACCAAGATTAATTAACCCTGCATGACAGCAAGCATTCGACAATATATCTTCGGAACATAAACTGGCTGCAAGGAAATAAGCACATTGATTTGGGACATTTATACATCTGCAAAACATACAGTACATGTTACAGGCCAATCCAGGCTGCTATGTTGTGTTTGGAGTGCGATAGCTTAATTGAAAAAGTTTCCCAGACATGTTGCTCCTAGTCGCCACACTCAAAGTCCATGACCACAGAATACCAGCACTCCCTCCCCTTCTACAGGCAAATGAATCTAAATTTAGCTTTTGGATTCAGATCTGCAGTATTGGGAGGATGCCTGGACAACAGACACATTACAGTGCTAGACTATCCTCCAGTACAGATAAAGTTAATACCTGGGGTAACACTACCTCACATTCCCCAGTACAAGATTTGAAAAGACGGAGTGGAAGGAATAGCCCCAGTAATAAAGGACCTTCTGCAGCAGGGCATAATAAGTGATATATGCTCTAGCCCCTGTAGCACTCAAATACTGCCTGCAAAAAGCTTACTATGACCTGAATGTGCCCCATGTACAAATGTATGCAGGATCTCTGTGAATTGAACAAAGTAGTGATCCCGTCAATTCCTGTGGTTCCCAACCTAGCCACCATTTTCATCAACATCCCAGTCATGGCCACCCACTTAACTGTGTTGGACCTTAGGTCTGCATTCTTCATCATTTCCTGCACACCAACAGCCAATATCTCTTTGCATTTACATTCAGATTGAAAAGGTATACTTGGTGTAGGTTAGCCCAGGGGTACATAGAGCCACCGTCCATCTTTACTAACTGCTTCATAATGGATTTAGATTCCCTAGAACTGCCGGGGGCTCTACTTTGATACTATACATTGACGACTTACTGTTGGTCTCACCCTTGCGTGGAGCCTGCGTGGAGTACACTGTGGCCTTCCTGTGTCATGTGGCTCTAAAGGGCCATAAGGTGTCCCAAAAGAAGATGCATGCCTCACTAGGTATGAATTGATGTTATTGGCATCACACATTGACATTGAAAGGTGCACCACTCTGAACCCCGCCTATCTTCTGCCCACTGAGTGTGATGATGATGACCCAACAATTGATGATGCTTTCCATAATTTTGCGCTGGCTATCAATAGAGACACCAAGGTATGACCAGACCTAAGGAACACACCATTCCAAGATACTGAGAGGAACTTGTTTGTTGATGGCTCATGTCTAAGACATGACATGAGGACTCTTCAGGCTTCGTATGTGGTAGGTACAGCTCAAAAACTGTTGGGGGGAGATTGACTACAGTTAGGTGTGCACAATCTGCAGATCTAGTAGCAGTAATGAGTGAGTGCATTATGGCAAAGGGGAAGAGAGTGAACATATCCACAGACAGCCAGTATGCTTTTGGAGTGGCACACAACTTCGGGCAGCTCTGAGTAATAAGGGGATTTCTCACCTCAGCAGGTCAACAAATACAACATGCATCACTGATTAGTCACCTTCTACATGCCTTGCTATTTGCAAAGAAAGCAGCACAAACCTTATCTAGAGGTTATGGGCCAGAAGTAGGTAGGCTGTTACCGGTCGGTAACGGCCGAATTCGGCCGTTACTCACCGGTAATAAACTTTTCCTATGTAGGAGGCTTTTTCACCGCTTTGGTAAGTAACTAATCGGTATTTACCGATTCGGTATTTAGCGAATCATCATTTACTGATTCGGTATTTACCGAATCAGTAAATGAGATGTAGAAAGCACTGTAAATAGTGCTTCTGGGTTTTAAGGATTCGTTATTTACCACCAACTATTAGTTGGTGGTAAATAACGAATTCCTAAGTAAATGCAAATATGTGCATTTACACCTGTGCCATATGACAGACGTGTGCCACATGTGCACACAAGCACTAATCCGGAGTGCAGCAGGGTGTCAAAGTGACACCCTGCCACCCTTAACTTTTTTCCAATGTTACCAAATCGGTTATTGACATTCATTCCTATGGGCCCCCAGGCCCATAAGAATGAATGGCAAATACCGAATCGGTAATTACCGATTCGGTAATACCTTAACGATTCTGTATTTTTTACCGAATAATTACCTATATTGCATTTACCGATTCGAAAATACCGAATCATTAAAATTCGGTATTTTCGAATCGGTAAATCTAAATTACCTACATCTAGCCCTATGTTTCAAGGGGAAATGCAGTCATTGATGAGGAGGCAAGGAGAATTGCATTAGCAGGCTGCAAGGTTGTAATGGTTCAAATGACTTCCACCCTACAGGTGACAAGAATAACAGATGATTCCCTGTATTTTGACCATAAGTACATTCAAAACAAGGCTGGGGAGGGAGAACAGGAGGAGTGGAAAAGTGGTGGAGGTGTGTAGACAGAGGATTGATCATGGACAGGTCTTAATGGTAAAATATGTTTGCCTATTTCGTTTCAAGAGCTATCTCAATCTCTCCTAAATACTATCTCAAATCTTGCCCTAACCCATTCCAACCTTCTGGTACTGGGTCATTTCAATAACTGGTGGAAGACACTTTACAGAACCAGAATAATGATTTTCTAAAGTCGTGTGAAGTCCATGGCCTACAGCAACAGGTTAGAGGCACCAGACATCAAGGGGGACATACACTTGACCAAATATTTGCGCCTTCTGATATGGTGACAGTGGATGACCCGTTCCCAGTGAGCTGGTAGGATTATTTCTTAGTTTCCTTCCAATTAACTAAATCTAACTTGACAAATAAGGAGTATGTTGGAAGGTCAAAAGTACAGGGTAAAGTTTGGTCCAAACTAGGAAAACTGGGTGGTCAGAAAATATTTTATACCCCATTCTGCCACTATGAAACAGATGCAATAGAGGAAAACTATCACTGGTTAGAGAAGTTAATTGTTGGTACCCTTGATAATATAACTCCCATGAAACCAATTTGATTGAAAAGTAAGCCCTCAGAACCCTGGCTTACAGAGGCTTTGAAGGAACCAACATTAAAATGTAGGTCAATGGAAAGGCAATGGCATAGACTTTACCTTGAGAAGACAAAATACTTCTAAAGATGACGCTTAATGACTACACAACAGAAATTATAAGAGCAAAGGAGAACTACTATACAAGAACTATTACAGAAGCATTCAAGAGATCTGAGAAAGTATTTGATATTGTAAAACATCTTTCCTCCCCAGACTGCCAACAACAAAAAGTGGAGCCTTCACAAGAGCTCTGTAATAACCTTTCTTTTTTCTTCCACAATACAATTAATCAGATTATGGATGATATAAAAAAGTAGGTGACTCTGAACCATGGAAGACACCTCTGAATGGAACCATTGAACTGTACTCTTAATTTGGATGGTGACAAATTTCACTGGAAGGAAACCTGAGGGCTCTGGGAAAGGAGGAACTGCTGAATTACGAAGAATTTAGGAAGTTAGCTTCATCAATCACCTCCGAATCCCTGTTGAACCCTATCCCCCGAGACGCTGGAAGGATAGAGCAGATTAACTCTTTCCTGTGCTACAAAAAAATGGTACTAAATTACTAACATCAGGAACAGTACCATTGGTACGAACGCAAGCCATGGTAACTCCATTGCTAAAGAAACCAAGGGCAGACATTAAGGACTCCACTAATTATCGCCCAATTTAGTTGCTTCCCTACCCAGTCAAAATCCTTGAAAAATATGTAAGTAAAATATTGGCTAGTTGTGCAGCAATATGAACTATTGGAGACAATAAAAAGGCTTCGTGCCACTCATGGTATGGAGGCAGCACTGGTAATGGCAGCTGATGAGTTGGGAATGATGGTTGATGGTGGTCAGGTAGCAGTCCTGTATCTGTTAGATCTGTCTGCTGCCTTTGACACAATTAACCATCACATCCTACATGTCAGACTTAAGGAGATTGGGGTAGTTGGTGTCCTTTATAATTGGATTGACTCGTCTTACTGGTCCAGGCAAAATCTCTCTCCCCTCACATCAATGAATTCAAACCAATTCTTCATGGTGTTCTGCAGTGGTCAGCTCTAAGTCCCATCCTCTTCAATATTTACCTTCGTCCTCCACTGACCATGATTACATCTTTTGGAGTGTCAATTAATATTATCCATAGATAATAATGACTTGGCTCAGCTTGGAAATTTGAATATTTGCTTAACTGAGATGGCCAAATGGCTTAATATGAATACTCTTAAATTTAAAAGTAGTACACCCGGTTTCTGTACTGCTCCCCTGGCAAAGTATAGTCTCTACTGCAGTGTGAATTTTGGCCATGGAAAAAGAACGCTAGCTGAAACTCCTCTCAATCAGTTTGAATTTTAGGGGTCTTGATGGACAACACACTTTCTATGGAGATGCATGTTAATAAAACAGTGGATACATGTCAGGGACTGTTGAGTAACTTCAGGAAAATTGTTCCCCTACTACCTCAACCTGCCAGGAAGCTGGTAGTTCAATGCAAAATTCTGAGCAGGTTAGACTATTGCAGCTTTCTTCTGATTGGTGCACCAGACTACTGGCTCAAAAGACTTTATGAGTTACAAGTATTAGCCGCCAAATTACCACTGAACAAAATTAGGTTTGACTTGGCAACCGAAACCCTGTAAGAACTCCACTGGTTGCTGGTTAAGGAAAGATGCATCTTTACAACTATGTGTCTTATACATAGAGCTCCTAATGGGCATGGACCCAACCTCCTACAAGATAAGTTTTGTTACTATAAATCCTTAAAATCTTTAAGATCTTCTACAACAAACCTGATTTGTGTGCTCGAATTGAGGAAGTACAGATATGGTGAGAGATCTTTTTCAGGTGATGGCTGCACAGATTTTAAATAAACTCCCTAACTTTCTGAGATTGAACTCAAATCTGGTGAGCTTCACAAAAAGCCTGAAAACATTGCTTTTCTCCTGATAGGTAAGGCACAAATAATAGCTTATCTATAGTTTTGCGACAGGCAAGTTGTCTTTCTTCCTCTGCATTTTCATTGACAAATGCTTACAGTGCAAAGATGCCTGCTGGGTGAATGCTCACACTTTATAAATATTTAAATATATATATAAATATACTATGTCAATGCTTTCTTCCATGGCATACCTCTTTCATGGTCCTTCACATGTGGGACGTGATTGTATGATCTGTTTGTTTTCCCAGTGTTGGTACAGCACCAAATTCCATCAAACTGCAGAACGCTTATGCAAACAATGTACTGTTTGTGGACAATACAATACCGGGAAGAGTACCTGGCCACTTTCCACCTCCACACAAACCTTTTGAAAGCCTACTGCTTTATTCCATCAGCATACCCACGTTTACAAATATAAATATGTGTTGATCATCGTGTGCAAGTTTAGTTAATGGACTGAGGCATATCAAGCAAGGAACTGTGATGCTCAAACTGTTGCCAAACGCCTTTTGAAAGAACTTATTCCATGCTTTGGGTGACCCTGTGCTCTCTAGCGCTGACAATGGATCTGGCTTAATCTCCCATGTGATTGGAGGAATATGCAGAGGGCTAGGGGACACACAGAAATTACATTGCACATATCACCCACCAGCAGCAGAGGCCATTGAGTGAAGAAATGGTGTGTTGGAAAACAAAATAGGGAAGATCTGAGCATTCACAGAACTATCTTGGTTTGATGCAGTGCCATTAGCTTTGATGTCCATGAGAAACACCCCTGAAAGAGTCACAAAACTGAGCCCACGTGAGATTGTGTTTGGCCGCCAATGCACATTCCAGGTCATGTCTATTATTCCTCTGTCAGTATCAGATTATTTGCTCTTGCAGTACTGTAAAAGACTAATAGAGACATTGTGTTATCTTCATCAACTGGTGCTGCAGGCTCTCCCTGAAACAGACAAACCACCAGCCCACGGGCTCCAGCAGGGAAACTTGGTCTGAGTCAAGGCCCACACCAGATGGTACTGCCTTCAGCCTCGGTGGAAAGGGACATACAAGGTCCTCCTGACAACTGAAACAGCTGTGAAGTGCGTGGGGCTGACCTCCTGGACCCACCGCTCCCACACCAAGAATGCATCGGATCCACAGCAAGTGGCTGAAGTGCTACCTCTCACACCACATAAAGAGTACAGCCGAACACTTTGGATCTTTGTCAATTCTTTGTTCCTTTCCTCCATCTCAAAAGTACTAACACCTGGAACAATACAATGAATGGTGCAAAAGACAGACAAGAAGTAGCCCTGGGTGCTGCCTGCAGTATGCACCCCCATTCCCAGTATAGTCATTCCAACAATGGTGATATTATTTGCTGAACACATCTCCATACCCTTTCTTGATGGACCAGAGAGAGTCATGAACAATACTGAAATGCTGTACCAAATGTCACCATCCAATTAATTGATGACAGATGGTGTAAGAGAACAGGAAGGTATGGGGACTAAGGAGAAAACAATTTGGGAAAAATATGAAGAAACTAATATGTAGAAATGTTGACAATGTATGTAAAGATAATGAATGTGTTAGGACGTTATGTCTGCACACATAGACAACACATGGTGAAGAAAAAATGAGATACAATGTAATTCCACTGAGAAAGTATGTAGGCTGCAGCATGGTGAGTGATATGCTGCTGACCCAACACAATATTTCAATAAAGGAAAGACATATACCTAAGGGTACAATGACAGTTTTGGCCCCCCACACCTGAAAGGTCACCATGCATGAACATGCACCCGAATAAGAAGGATCAGTTACTGTTAAACAGATTGACAAAAGCCCAAAGCTTGCCCCTACCTAGGGAACAAGAGAGCGGAGGGCCTAGGGGCCTAGGGGGGCCTAGGGGGGGGCTAAGTGGAGTGGATGGCACAGTGACCACACCTTGGTGCATAAGGAACACCTGAGACAACATACTCGTTACTCAAGAGCCCCCATATGCACAGTTCACACTTCAGGAACTACTAGGGGTGAGCAAGGTCAGAGAGAATGTAGGGAATGCCCATATTCACAATGCACATTTCATGACTTCCTAAAGGGCGAAGGAAAAATTGTGGAAAGTTAACTTCCTCAGGAATACCAAAGCCAAAAATGTATGTAGGTGATAGCAACTGCGCACATTATGCCAAATTGGGAAGGATAATAAATGGTCCCCTCCAACTGTGACCAGAGTTAGTGGGATACAAGGGGTTGTTTTTTGTTTGTGGTAGGTCAGCAGACTTTCACCTGCCTGTCGGATGGTACAGTAGCTGCTCCCTCTCCTTTGTAATGCCAAAGATGATGCACGTCACCACCCTCTCACAGATCAGATGCAAGGCCCACCTAATGGCCTGGTGCAAAAGGACATCCATATGGTTGGACAACATGATGACAGGATTGGGAGTCCTATTTCCCCTAGAAGGGATGGCCTAAGCCACCTGTAGAATAAGTGAGTTGGCTAGGTTGTGCGAAAACCTGTCAGTGTCTACATCGGCAGCCATTGGAAACATAACAGAGGAACCATGATGAGAGTCATGGAAATTCAGAATTTGTGTTAGACATCCTTCTTGCAAAAGAAGGGGGGGGGTCTGCCAGGTAGTACACCAGAGCTGCTGTTCCTACATCCTGGATATCAGCAATAATATCAATAATGCAATAGGCGAAATCAGAAAGGTGCAGAAGGAAGTGCATGGGATACACACGAGTGGCATATGGAGGTCAGTGAAATCTTCGTTTGGGGGCTGGGGTGCATGGCTGCTGGAAGCAGTAATAATGGGGCGGGTAGGCCTGGTAACAATATGTGTGCTAATACAGGTTTGCCCTATACATAAAAGGGTAGACCCAATGGTACTGGGGCCTGGGTAGTTAGCAGTATAATATAGAATGATCCCGGTAAATTAGACCTAACTGGACAGTATATAAAGCATTATAATCGCATCAAATTAGCAACACTACAAAACATAAATATGTGGCAAGTGTTATTTAGTCACACTGCTCCATAGAAGAAATGCATTGTACATATATAAAAATACAACTTAGTATACAAATAGGTGCCCAAAAGGATGGGGAAAAAAGGGGGAGGAGCGGTAAGTGATTCTCGTGAGGATAAAAGATTGTGAAGGAAGTATGGAAATCATGAATGCATAAAATGCCCAATTCAAATAAATTCTGGCACATTGGCTCCAAAATGGGCAGAGTGACACCAACAGTTGACAAAATAAGATGTCAAGATTAGAAGCCACAATTCTATACTACAGGGCGATGTATTGTATTTACACAGTTTCTAGAAGGGCGGTAGTGGAAAAGTGCAGCACTTACACACAAAACAGGAAAGCTTCCGGCGTGTCCCATCCAAACAGCAAAGTTAATGAAAAGAGCACAGAAGAGAGCTTGGTATAGCCCCGAGAAGCCTTACTAGCTGTTAAGGACAAGAGTGATCGAGCCCTGGAGTGGTTGATCTGTGTGACCACATTTAGTACTCAAAGCAATGCTGTTCAAAGGTTATCAATAAACACTGGTCATTAATCTCGGATGCCATTGAACAACCTAATCCACTTATGCACTCATTTTAGAGAGCGAAGAGTGTCAAAGACCATGTAGTCCATTCCTTCCTCGATAATCTAGCAACACCATCCTTAGAAACACTCTGGAATCTGCCTGTGACTGTGGGACACTATAAATGTGGCCAATGCAAGGCCAGCAGGATAACTATTCAGACAGAGAAATTCACCTACAAACACTATCAAATAGTGATACAGGCATTCACCAATTGCAACACAAACAACATTATTTATGGAATCATCTGCCCATGTGGTCTCATCTGTGTGGGTCAGACACAACAGAAGATTATAACGTGATTACTACAGCATTGTAGTAGAATAAGATGTAATGTACAAGGGGTGTCGTTAGTGAAACACTTTAAGAGTGCTGCTCATACCGCTGATGACTTCCAATAGATAGTCCTTGAAAAGGCCAATCTGGGACCCAGAGGGGATAACATTGTATCAATCCTTAATTTAAGGGAATGTAAGTGGATGACCCGTTTTGACTCTGTACTAAATGTCCTAAATGAAATTGACTCAAGTAATGCGCAGCTAGCATGTTTAACATCTGAATAAGATTGGGCGTTGTCCATCTCCGCTATTACATGTGTACTGTACTGCTCATTTTTTCAGGTGTTGGTGTCGCTCTGCATATTTTGGAGCCAGTGTGCCTGCTTTTCTTACATTGGAGCCCTCTTAACTACTAGTCAAGTTTATTTTATTTGATTCGGAACTCCGAAGAGATCCACAAAAAAGCAATGAATACAACAATACAAAACCATTTTTACAAGAAAAAGAAAGAAGCACATTACAGAGTCACAATTTCTGTACAAAAGGCCAATACGGGTTACAAGAATCAATAATACATTCTATGCAAGAAGAAAAAGCCTCTCAATAAATATCTAAAAAACATTTCAAAAAGTTAAAAACATTAAAACAAAACATCTCGTTAGGAGGGTTATTTAGAGCATGTACGAAAGCATTAGCAGTAAGAATACTCAATTTCAAGCAGATGTGGCGTAACCATTTGCGACGGAAAAGGAGCAGGGAGGGACATATAAATATGACATGTGTCAGATCTTGTTTAGGGGAGTTGCAAAAATTGCAAGCTGCGGAAGTACCATACCACTTGGCCAAAAGTATATTTAAAGGCAAGAGATCTTGTCTTAACAGAAACCAGAATCGTCGGACACCATGGGATAGGTTCCAAGATATGTAGGGTTGCCTATATTTGATTACACAAGATGAGATAAATGGGGTGACTCCCTTCCTAGTTACAATATACTGCCTATCTAATTTGAAACTAAGTGCCCTGGGCCACTGCTTTCCGCATGTTGTTATCAATATGGGGTTTCTCACTGGAGTTATTAGTTATTACTTTCCCTAAGAAAACATAACTATTTACAACTTCCAACTTTAGTCCCCCGATTGTCCATCCAAATTTCACAGATTTAGGTTTTTTATTGCCAACAATACACATTATTTTGCTTTTAGAAATATTTATTTTGAGAAAGTGAGTTTCAGCAAATAAATGGAGGGCATGCAGGCGGTTGTTTAAGCCTTTAGGCATTTGATCCAACAATAAAATATCATCAGCGTAGAGTAAACTAGAAATCGCGACACCTCCCAGCGTAGGAGCTATTCCTTCGCAGGCAGCCAGAGTCATAGGGAGATTCGAGATATATAAAGAAAAGAGAATAGGAGCTAACAAACAACCCTGCTTGAGACCATTAACGGAGTAAATGACCCTAGATAGCCCTCTTTCTCCCCCCAAAAGTACCTTACACCAAGTATCTGTGTGAAGTGCGCGCACCAGCTCTAACAAAATAAAAGGCATACCCAGCGCAGACAGCTTCCTCCATAGCAGCGGACGGTCTACCTTATCGAACGCTGTTGAGAAATCAATGAACGCTGCGTACACTTTCCCGCCACGGACCCTCACATATTTATCTGTAATTATCTGTAACGCCGTAAGATTATTAAGAGTACCATGACTCTTACGAAAGCCTGTCTGTTCAAGGGGCAGTATATTACTATTAACTACCCACTCATTTATTGAGTACAGCAGGCATTTGGAAAAGACCTTTCCAATTGCATCAAGAAGGGCGATTAGGCAATAGTTTTGAGGAACATTCCTATCGCCCTTCTTGAACAGCGGCACCAAAATGCTACCCTTCCAAGATGGCAGAACTGTTTTTCTCATGAAGCAGTACCTAAATATCGGAAACAAAATCTTGCTCCAAGAACTGGAATCCTGTTTTAGGGCCACAACAGGGAGCTCATCTGGGCCCATTGCACCAGAGGAGCGTAATTCTATTATAGCCCGTTCGATAACCCTCTCAGAGGGAGGATCTATAAGGGAGCTATCTTCTTTACAGTCCCCAGAGGCATTTAAACAGCCATTGCTCGCGTAAAGGTTAGAAATAAAACTAATCCAAATGGCTTCAGCAATAGGAATTGGAGAAGGAAAAGACCTTGTTCCGCAGCCCTCACTAATTAAGGACCAGAACAACCTTGCTTGCCCGCGCACTGCGGCCTCACACAAGCTAACCCATATTGTGTCCTCTTTGTCCTTTTTTATTTTCATTTTGACCCTATGCCTCCTTCTTCTCAGAAGAGTTATTTTATTGTTTCTATCAAGGGATCTGCATAGATATTGTTCCCTAACTAGTTTATTTATTTCCCTATTGAGACACAAAATAGAACAAGGAGTTATTTTCCTCCTTTTTTGTCGAGAGGGTTTTCTAGCAACAGACGTTATCACCTTCAAAAAATCTTCAAAGAGGGGTAAAGACGAGCTATCCTCATTTTGTAAAGCATTTAGTTTATTCTCTATAATAGGTTCTAGGCCCATAATGGCCGTGGAGTTCCAAAAGCAACGTCCAGTCTAGTTGGCAAAATTAACAGAATCACTGCTAAGGGTCCAAGAATCCGTGATAGGCGGATTTATCAACACTGATACCGATAACACATTATGATCACTCAGTGTAGTCTGCAAGATAGATAGGTCATTTAGAATATAAAAACTATTCATATCTATAACCACGTAATCTAAAATATACCCACCATGAATGGATCTATGCGTACAATTAGCTGGAAAATCAGAGGAAAATCTTCCTTTTACTATAATCCCCTCCATCTCAACAAGTTCGTTTAAAAACTGTTTCCCTCTCTTGTTTGTTTTAATCTTACCAGGAAAAATGGCCCGGGGAATATGGAGAGATTCCTCTTTCAACTTGTTTCGGAAAAGTTCCAAAATTAAGTTTGAGACATGACAGTTGAAATCTCCCACTAATATTACATGGGGAACAGGAATTTTACCCATAATTTTCTTTGTATAGTCAAAAACCTGTTTTAGGATGATATCGAAACTAGCTTCCGGGGGGATATAGAAGTTAATAATTACTAAGGGTTTCAAGTTCTCAACATTGTCCGCACTAAACAATGTTACTGATTGAAACAGCTTACTTGAATCCAGGTGGTGAGAGAAATTCCACCTTATTTGATTTGAAAGTAAGCAAGCAATACCACCCTTAGCATGACCTCTCTTTGATGGTGATGCTCCCCCCTCTAGGCAAAAGTAATCTTTTACTACTGGCATTTTATCTACACACCATGTTTCTTGTAAACAAATTACAGGGGCCTTCAATGAAGAAAGATACTGCAGTTTCCCCGCTTTGGCACTTGCGTGTAGACAAAGACGCTCCCAGGAGCGTTCAAGACATGGGCATAGACATCACGCCACTCACACACCTGTAGTGGTGTGTCGGGCCGACAAACCTGACCGGATTACCCATGTTTGGGCATAGCCTCCCGGTTTTCATACAGGTAATTAACTCTTAATTGGTGCTACTCACCAGTATATAAGCGCGAAGCACAACCAAGTCCTCATTAGCAGCGGAGCCGCGTTGGGGGCAACAAGGCAGAGACTCTTCCTCGTAATCGTGAGTAACAGAACAGGCAGTATGCAACAGAAGCCTCAATCCTGTGAGTAAGCAATCTGAGTTATACTTTATCTTACAGGATGCATATTGGCTCTTTTTTGGTCCCCCACGTAAGGAGGCTCATGAGGTACATCATACTATGGAAATCAGTATGTATTTAACAACAACTTTTAATGAACTTAATCATCCTCCCCTCAGTACCAGTTCACCAGAACCACATTGGCTATAGCAAATAGAGCCTGTGTTTTATGTTATGTGTTATGTATGTCGTGTTCTTGTCCCCCATTTTTTACAGGACGCACCTCCACTGTTAGCATGACAATACCTGTCTAGCAGTTGCTGCCCACAACTTTTTTAGGTCACTGAACCTGGAGCAATACATTCAACTATGAGTATTATGAATGGAATATATTGTCTCTTTCCATGTTTTTTTTCTAGGTTCGCGGATTGCAGAAACCTCCTATAAAAATGTATTTCGGTACATAATAGCCTCTATTTATTAGTTTCACTTTTCTGTAGAGTACAGATTTTCAATAACATTACGTGAGTAAGGTGGGGATTTGTGCACCCCGTCCTGAAGAAGGAGTTCCACTCCAAAACATATTGAGGCACACACGAGGCGATGTACATTGTAATGCATAAGAACCTCACAACACACCTTTTTAACAGTACCAGCCCCGGGGCCCATTAAAAGTTTTTTGAGTACACCCCACGAGCCAGGTACTTTTTAACCATCACTAAATTACACTCCTAACCCCACCACTCACCTATCATCACTGACAACCTCACACACACCACACATAGTCTGTGTATCAAGTGGTCCCACGCAGACGTAGGTAGTAGCACGCCGCAACCCGTAGAGGGGTGCGAAGACCCCGATGATGAAGCATGACACTAAGGGTCCTTTTGGTGTGTGAGGGGTATTTAAAAAACACGGTGTGCTCCCCACCATTGTAGGGACCACATACACTCACCAGTGGATTCCATTTGTTTATATAAGTCTGGCTAGGGAGAACGAATCCACATCTTCTCTCTCTCTCTCCCTTTCTGTTATTTTCATAGCTGTTCCTATTGCCATTATGTTACCGAACAGACCATCATTTCTTGCCCTCTATATAAGAATTACAGGAAAAGATTTTTGAAAAACATGGTTAAAGCATACAGGTAGCAGGCAGCATTGGGATGCTGTCAGCATGTGTAAATTCACGTTGCTGCCTCTAAATATTTATTTTTTAAACAAATCTGTGCATAAGGTAGATCGCTATGTGCCACTAGCACAATGATATTGCTTGGAAATGGAAATTAATGTTCACACACATTTTTCTGGTGGACCTAAAGTGTTCTTCTCCAGTAACGTCTTAACCTAATTATTTATAAATTTGATTGAAATGAATTCTTAACTGTACATGTGATTTTATATGTTTTATGGATTTTTTTCAAAACAAATTAAGGGTCTGATTACGTTTGTGGTGTACCTGCCACAGACAGGATGCCGGTGGCAGATTCATCAGGATCTTGTGGCCATTTCCCGCCCGCCATATTATGATGGCGGGCGGGATCGTGTTGGCCGGGAACTCCGACTGCCAGAATAGGGAACTCCCACCACCAGCAATCCCATGGGCTTGTAGTTCCCGCTGGAGCGGCGGAGGCCCTCATCACACAATGCATGCCGGCAGTGCCCAGCGAGCACCACCAGTGTGATTTCCATGGCGGTTCATCCACTATGGACAGGCTGGCAGTGATGGACTTTGGAGGCCCTTTGCGGGCCCCCCTTGACCAGGGGCAGTTTGTTTTTGCACTTGGGGGACACCTATGGCCCCTCTTACATTTCCCTGCACTATGTGGCAGGCACCACATGGTGCCTGCCACGTAGTGCAGGGAAATTTTTACAGTGCATTTTTACCATTGTGGCGGGTGCTGCAGCTAGCGGCACCCACCGCATTGTTAAATATAGCACATGCGATTGCCCCGGCGACGGTCGCATCGTGATACCCTTTGTGGGACCACTGCCTTATAGGCTGGTGGTTCCACTCCCAAACACAATGGCGGATGGACTGAAGTCTTTCCACCACCATAATGACGCCCTAAGTGATTGAGTGGTGTTCTGAACATCTGCTTCAGCCTCCATGAGGCACCCCACCCTACTCAAGAGGAAAATAAAGATTACTCAATCAATCAATCGGGTGTTTGTTAAGCACGACTACTCACCCGTAAGGGTCTCAAGGCACCGGGGGGGGGGGGGGTAGCAGTCTCCTATCCATCAAGGGGGGTCTGTCGAAGAGCTAGGTTTTGAGGTTCTTGCGAAGATGGGGAGCAATGTGTTCTGTCCGAGGTGAAGCGGCAGGGCGTTCCATGCTCGGGCCACAAGGAAGGAGAAGGAGCGGCCTCCGGATCTGGTCTTTCTGGTGTGGGGGAACACAGTGTAGGAGAGCTGGGCAGATCGTAGAGTCCTCTGGGGTGCGTGGAATTTGAGTCGGCTGTGTAGCATTATGAACTTTATCAAGGTAGCACTTCATTTAAGCCTTACTAGAGGAGAAGACTGAAATGTTTTTACTTTAACTTTTAAGTGTCAAATATGGCTATATTGTTGTATTTATGTTTTGTTAATTCACTGTACAAAGAACCCTGAAATGTTTAATGACTTTTTAACATGTAAATATGAGTGTGCTTTTATGGTGTTTTTTAATCACCGAATAAAGATTCTTTGACAGAGTCGGCTGTTCAGGTATGCTGGTCCGGTGTCGTGGAGGGCCTTGTGGGTGAGGGTGAGCATCTTGAAGGTGACTCTAGCTTCGATGGGGAGCCAGTGGAGTGTGCACAGGTGCTGGTAGACGTGGCAGTGTCTTGGCAGGTCGAGGACCAGTCTTGGAGCAGCGTTCTGGATGTTCTGTAGCTCGCTGGTGAGGTTTTTGTTTATTCCAGCGTAGAGTGCATTGCCATAGTCGAGTCTGCTGGTGACCAGGGCATGAGTGACGGTCTTTCTGTGTTTGAGGGGGATCCATTTCAAAGTCTTACGTTGGAGGCGGAGGGTGTGGAAACAGATGGATGAGACGGAGTTGATCGGGCTGTCCATTTTGAGCTCGGAGTACAGGATGATTCCCAGGTTGCTTGCGTGGTCCGTAGGGGTGGGTGGGCTTCTGAGGACAGGTGGCCACCAGGTGTTGTTCCATGTATCGGGGTTTGGGCTCATGATGAGTACTTCTGTTTTGTTGGTGTTTAGTTTTAGGCAGCTATTTTTCATCCATTTGGCGACGGCTTCCATGCCTTCTCAAAAATTGTGTTTGGAGGTATTGGGTTCGTTGGATAGGGAGACGATGAGTTGGGTGTCATCTGCGTATGACACAATATTGAGTCAATTGGTTCTGACGATGGGGGCGAGCGGAGCCATATAGACGTTGAAGAGTGTAGGACTGAGGGAGGACCCCTGGGGGACTCCGCATCACTGAGGAAAGGACACCACTCAGAGGTAACCTAGAACTGAATCAGTATAGAAAACTATGGTCCAGATGCACTAAGATAGGATTCACACACAGTGGTCACAATCTGTGCACTTACTTTTTGCAAATACTATAGTATTTTGTGAACCCACCTGGGTACTAGCTGGTCAGTTCACAAAATACTTAATCACATTGGTTCATAATTTTACCTACCTCATGAATATTAATGAGGTGGTTCGTAAATAGCGGCCCACCTCGACTCACTGTCATCACAGGAATGGTGACCTGATGTCTGTGACTGCTTTAAATGAAGAAATCTTTATTTTTTTAAATGCCGCCAGTTGTCCTACAAAGAAAACGGAACATGCTTTAAAAAAACAGATTACACTGCATACTTCAAAAAAATATTTTTGGACCATTGACAAAGGGAAAGAGGTCCCTTAGGGATACTTTCTTAATTGCAAATGGGCTGCTACTACATTTTAGTACTTAGTAAAATATATAATGTTTCCGACTGTATTTAGTTGCAAAACATTAATACATACCATAAGGAATGCCTGTTTTGACGGGACATCTTTACACTCCCTTTCCAAATAGTAATTCCTATTGGTTTCCTAACCCCATTTAGCAGTTCAGTAACAAGCTACTGAATTGTTGAATGGGTTTAGTACATTTGAAAAACACGTTCTTGTTGTAAACCCTGTAATGTACCAAATCCACTATGCATTTGTCTTTCTAACTGGATATTTTAAATCGCCGCCATGTTGATTCTTACTACTTGCCCATTAGCTTGTGGTTTCTATAATACCATGTTTTCCTGTTTTACCTCCATCAGCTCCAACATTTTATACATCACTATAATAGTGCTTTGCACACAATTACCAGATTCTGAAGCTCTTAGTATACCCAAATTCAGGAATGCCTTCAGTAATAATGAATAACAACATTAGTCTTTGTGCACTTCACTCGGTTTCGATTGTCTTTCCCTACTATATTTTCCACTCCCTCTAAAAGTTAAACATTGTACTTTTCTGATGGTTTGTCAAACATAGCCACATAGAGTCTTACTTTGTCACTATTGTCACATACTTAACAATTCGACAGTACTTCTTCAATTTCTATATTAAACTTTGTTCACCAAAACGACTGCATAATCATACTTTTAGGCATATTACAAGGTGGGCGTCTTTCATGGTCTAACCTGATTATGTGTTTATCAAACTCACAGGTGGAACTGTTTGCTCTCTTCTTGAGCATGTTTCTTCACACATGCTCAGTTAACCAGTTAGACTCCCTGCTTCCTTTTTTTACAATTAGCTCTTTATTGAGTATTAAGATATTTATGCAAATACCGTAACCAGTTACAACAGTATCTGGTGATAATCAGTTTCATACAGCACACCTGCTATGGGTGTTCAGACACTGTGAAACAATCCATGTAAGGTGTAGCTATTAACAGGACATAATGAGAGTAATGCGTATAAAATATATGACCACATTACCTAGCTGACACAGAGGTAGTGTTAATGAATGTCCTTCTCATCTGTCGGAACCCAAAGGGGCAACAGGTTAAAGGGAGTCTCTTTCCATGTCCAGAGTTCATCCAGCATTTAACCATCTTTACTTCCACTTATGCCATTTCTTCATCGACCTCTACTTGTTTCCTGTCAGAATTCAATGTGAATCCTTCTCCACTAACATTACTACCCAGAATCTTCCACTGCCACTTCACTTGTTTCTATTTCCCAATATAAAGCCCCAACAAACAATCAGCTACAATATGTTGCCATCCCTTATCATTCGAAACCCCGAAGTTGTATTGCATTGCTCCCAAAAGCCATTTTGAAATACATAGTATCAGGCTTCCTTCTTGCTATCCCTTTAACATGCTTAAATAAATGTATTAAGGATTTCTGGCCAGTTTTCACCACAAAATAACTCTCTTAACAAAGAACTTAATATGTCTTATTGCCCAGCGACAGCTTGTGATTCTCTCTTAATAATGGGACATTATAACATAGCCCTGTCACAATGTGAGTAAGCACTGCAACTAGACCCATGGTTCTTGTCTCTTCAGTTAGGTATATATTTCCATTGACATCGAAATTTCCCAATAAAGGGCAATTACTTCTGCTTACTGCAACTTTTTTGAGTCCTCTACTACAATCATCATCCAGTAAAAAATGCATTTTTCTGCATCAACTCTTTCACTGGTTCCATCCTGTCTGAAAATCTTTACACAAACGTTCAGGCAAAGTTCAGCCATGCCTAATAAGAATCTGTAATGATCTTTGCAGAATGGCTGGAGTTATTATCCAATCAACTTTACTAAAAATATATTTGGTCTCGACTCATTTACTGATATTACAGTCCTTTAGTATGTACCAGTTTAATGTAAGCTCTATTCAATATTTCTATTCTTGATCCTCCGAAAATAAATGAAATTTTAGAAATCTGTCATAAAAAACTTCATTGTGTTTCACTTCTCCGCTATTTGCTTTTTATTAGGAAAAAGGGTACACCTTGTTTACCCTTGTCAAATTAAAACTATTTCAATGTGGTTTTGAATAATACATTGTTGCACACATGGATCGTGGGTGTTGCTGCCAATGCAAGTAGTCGTTCCATTAACATTATTGCAGACTTCCTGCCATGAACCTAATCACACCAATGAGTGATGATATGCTTCAGAGAGCTTTTTTAGATGAACAAGAAAACTGTTTTAACAACTGCTTGATATACTACACCACCATGCTATAAAACATAAACCAGGAAATGAAATAATTGAAGGTCAGCTGACAATGCTTGTTGATTACACTCAAATTAATAAGCTATGCATTAATACTGAATAATGTTGCCAGGATGTAACTTATGTGGGAACTTGATGAGTTTTAAAATGCAACTCGCATTCTTTGATGGTTCTCTTGGTGTTCACGCACAAAGCCATCAGCTAGAACAGATTCTTCATTTAGTTTTATTCTAGAATGTCTGGCAAATGCATTTCATCGCGTCTTCCCCCTACTAGATTTAAATTTCGAAATGCACTACACGTATGTAAATAATCCAATGAATGTAATCATAATAATGGAAATTGCTGCATTTATGTGCTCCATACTTTTGGTGTAGTGTCTAGGCACTTATGCCATAACTTATAGCAGTGTGGCTTTGCATGGTTTAGTAAATACAAAGTAACACAAGGCAGCGCTGCCTTGCATTACTTTTCATCAGATCGGCGTTACATGGGTGGAGTATGGGTGTTCCCATTCATCCGCATATGTTTTTTGACGCAAACCCCGATTTGCAAAGACTTCCCAATCTATGTCTGCATCAAAATGGTGCATCTACCCTACAGAGGTGTAATAAGGAGATATACAAATAGAAAGAGGAATAAGCCTCTTTGAATTGTTTTTGTGCAGGAAGATTCCCCTTCCTACACAAAAACAATCCTGTATGTAACGCAGGCACCCTTTCATTATGGTGCAACGGTGCCTGTGTTGGCACTCGGCTGCACACAGGCAGCCAGCACAAGGAGAGAGCAGAAATGTTCCATGTCTCTATAAATATGTTGCATTGCTCCTCTCTCCCTTTCATGCAACGCAGTGCAGCAAGTTCCCCTGCTTTGCCGCGCAGTTTAAATATTATTAAATATGCCCCCTAGTCTTTCACAGTCCATTTATTTGTACGGTTAAGGGTTGCATGGCTGCTTTTGTACCACTATGCAATTATCCGCTGCACCCGCACTCTTTTAAACGGATAAGTAAATAGTTGCAACATTTTAGATAGCTGTGCGCCATGACAGTGTCCACATAAAAATTAGTAAATAATCCGTTTAGTGTGTGCTCGGGAACTTCCTGCTACACTCAAAAATTGCGCTGAGCCTGCTGTAGACACTGGATTCGCCATCGGCCATTTAAGGCAACATCACCAGGAAAATCTTTGAAATGCATAGTATATGACAGAGCAAAAGATTCATCTTTTTGTTAAGAGTCAAATTGGAAGTCTAATATGGACCATTTAAAAAATGAAGGGAGCTGTTACTCCTCACTCTTTATATGGCCTTGCTCGCGTCGGCCGCACAAAGTGCGTTATTAATTTAACATGCCAGTTTCATAGGTTTCTGCAATATCAGGTTTGATGTATTCATTATCAGCACTCAGTACATTAATTCACACTGAAGTCCGGTAAATCAAAATGATACCATCTGGCTTCCTGCTCTTAATGATGAATTTGATGTGAAGGTGATTAAGATTGTTAGGCTTTTGCATATTAATATAAAAATTAGGGGATTAAAAAGGCATTTAGAAATGACCAATAGTTAGAATAAACTTACTGACAGGATCTAATTTGTGTACTTGCTAGTAAAGCTCCATTTTAATTAGCAGCCTCAGTCCTTCCACACAGTCTCTGGGAGACAGAAGTCTAGTGATTAGGAAGATGAAGCTGTTGAATTGATAAATTGACCTTGAGATAGTTGTAACTGTAATATGAGGCAACTGCATTGATAATTCTGGCATACGGCTCCGTTAATTGAAAGACCATTGTGACATGAATATTACTCTATCTAGGTAATAATGAGTCAGACGCCAACAAAGGCAATGGTGTTGCTGTGCGTCAGACGTCTTTGTCTTGTGGCATTCTGGGAAATTAATGCTGTCCCTTGCATCGTCTGTGCAGCAGGAAGTGAAGCAAACACCACTGTCAGGCAGGGGCACACAGCCCAGGAATGCTTACCTATTTTAAATTGTTCTTAACCTTTAGACTTCTAATGACCCCTGTGAATTAATACTGAAAGAGGGGACCCCAGCAAGCCTAAGGAATTTCCATGATTTAAACCTCAAAACAATACACATTAAATACAAAAACAAGTACACACCAAATTATGAATTATTTTACTTATTCCATAAACAAAATTTACTTCTAAAAACGCGAAGTGATATCTTAGACCCTTCGTCTTTTCTGCTCTTAATGCGTACTCAGGAGAGGATTTCAAAACTATGGAGCAACTACTTGTCCAAAATGACCTGGAGAGAGGCAACACTCAACCAGCCAGCACCTCTGAGTCAAGTCAAGTAAAAAATATCTTTATTCGATTGTTAGAAAGCAATCATAAAAGCATACAAGTTAAAAATTAATCACATTTCATTTCTTTTTACAAAATCACCATATTATAGGAAAACACATATAAAAACATATATAACAGTTCATTAGTGGGAGATTTCTTCTCAAGTCATCATCACTATACATAAAGTGCACTACATGATCATAGTTTTTCTCCAATATATCACTTTTTTCAGGAGGACTGTGATCATTGCAACGCCTCTTTCATTATCCAAATATTGTAGACATAGCAGGGCCGTACGACATTGGCGAACTTTTTTCAGGAGGACTGTTATCATTGCAACGCCTCTTTCATTATCCAAATATTGTAGACATAGCAGGGCCAGAGGACATTGACGCAGACCCATTGGCCATTATCCGACGCCTAATAGTAGTATAACATTTGCAAAATAAAACAACGTGTATGGTGCTTTGGGAGACTTATCGTCACAGGGGCAAGGCTGTAGATCTTGCGACCAGTCATTAACGTCTGGAAAACTAACCAGTCTATGAAAGATTCCCAGCCTAAAGCGAAATAATAACATTCTGTCATAATTGCCAGGGACGCAAACCAAGTAGGGTTGAATATTAAAAGTAGTTAATAATAGTTGGCGTTGCAGGACAGTTGGTTTTAAGACCTCTGTTGATGTTCTTAAAGTATCCAACAGAGTCAGGCCCTCTTTTCCCAGGTCTTTTCTAGAAACGGCTGAGATAGTAAGAGAATTTTAAAAGTATTCAAGTTTGCCAAGATCCTTGAAAAACTTAAACACATAACTCAGCCAGGGAATTCTCATTACTCCCTCCAATTTCAAAATATCTGACAAAATTTCCCTATTCAGCTTGGTTTCCTGTTTTGTCCACAGCCTGTGCCATAATAGCACAGGCTTAAGCTTAATCAAATCAGATATAAATGGGAGGCCTAATTATGCATGGCAGATATAACTTGAGGTACTATTTGATACAGCTAAAATATATTTTAAGAAAAAGTTTTCAACTACCTGAATCGGTGTCGGGTATACAAAGCCCGATACCCCACTCCCATAAATAGCAGCAGATACACATTTTGCCTTATAGATTTTGATTAGCTCAACGGGAGGTATTGTACCCAATTTTTTGGCAAATGTCTTGAGGGCAACAGTAGAACGTACCATCGCCAGTTTCTTCGCTGGTCCAACCTTGAGCCCAAGACTCATTCTGTGTAAATAATATACCTAAGTAAGAAAATTGCTTGGTTGCCTCAAGCTTCTGTCCTGCAATAAAAATGGCCCTTTTGGTCTCAAAATCCTTGCCACAGCGCATGATGAATGTTTTAGATGAATTTACCCTTAGTCCAAGATCTCTCATGAAGAGGGTAAAACTATCCACCACGCGCTGAAGACCCACTTGTGTACACGACATTAACACTGCATTGTCTGCGTACAAAAGGGCCGGGATAGGACGGCCTGCTACGTACGGGGAATCAAAGCTAACTCTGCACAAGGCTCCCTCCAAACCATTTATATACAAATTAAAAAGAAATGGGGCCAGGACACATCCCTTCCTGACTCCACTCCTAATTGGGATTTTAGCCATGCGTTCACCCTTCAGGCCATATCAGAAGCGAGCTGATGCGTCACTGTAAAAACGTTTAAGAAAATAAATAATATTTTCATCAACCCCTAAGTGTCCTAGCAGACTCCATAGTTTAGTGTGAGCCACACAGTCAAATGCGGCCGAGAGGTCCACAAAAGCCAGGAACAAATTTCCTTTCTTGGCCCTTGTGTACTTCCCCACCAACATTAAAAGATTTAAACCCTGCTCCACTGTTCCTAGGCCGGTCCGAAATCCGTATTGTAAATCATATAGAATAGAATTGTCATCAGCCCAGTACAAAAGACGGTCCAAAATTATCCGACCAGCTATCTTCATGAAAGAGTTCAACAGGGTCGTGCCTATCCCCTTTTTTGAAGATAGGCACGATTATGGACTACACTCAGGTAGACAGGAATCCCGTAATACAACTTACATTAAGCACCTGGACCAGAAGGGGTACCAACTGAGGAATCGTTGCCTCAAAAATGCCTATGGGGACACTGTCCGGTCCAGGAGCCTTGCCACCCTGGCTAGCGTGGAGTGCTTTTTCAACCTCATCCAAGGTAAACGCCAAATTCTTTGATCTGGAATAGGCAATAGGTGGGCAAGGGGACGAAGATAAATCCTCTCCCTCATATACCTGAGCGAACTTCCCAATCCAGTCTGCTTCTGGGATCGCTATCTCTATTTTGGGACCAGTCTCTTCCGTTAGAAAGAGGGTTCTGATAATCTTCCAGAAGCCTGCACTATCATTATTTACAGATGCTACGTGTAAGGCTTCCCAAGCCTCCCTTTTTAACATGTTCTTCCTGTCTCTATTAATAGTAGAAAAACAGCCACTACCATTAAATGTTGGAGGTAAGGAGGATGGTAATACACATAATTTGTTAGCGAAACCAAGATCAAAGTTGTTAAGTACTTCATTTAGCTGCTCACCCAGAGGAGTATGATTAAAATGAGATTGACACATGCCCTCTTCCCATAACACTCCACATCTGTTATCTTCAGCCATTCTACATAACGTACAATTAAAGTCGCCTACCAGAAGAATCATCACATCTTTCCTGTTACTTGTAACCTGGGAGGACAATACTTTAGACATATTATTAATAACATTTGATACTTCATCCAGGGGAATATTGTTATAGAAATTAACCAGGGCAATCGAAGTAACAGAATCCAGATCAAGTACCAGAAATTGAAAATAAGTGTCTTTGATAGGCTCTATAACCCTTTTTAAATTCAGTTTGTTGGAAAGATAAACACTCAGCCCTCCCTTAGCTCTCCCATGCACAGCTTCGACAGCCGGGGTATAATAGGTCTTATACCCATTAAGATGGACCACTTCCTTGCTCCAAGTTTCCTGAAAACAAAGCAGGTCTTGGGACTGAATAAAGTCCTGCCAAAATGGATTAATAATTATTGACTTAATTCCAGCAATGTTCCAGGAAATGATGTAACATAATGGGATTACTACAGGGGTAGGAGCGGGTAGAGGGGGGCTGACACCTTCCAACAAAGACCTGTTAGGGTGCACTATCTCAGAACCAACTTCAGAGACCACCATCCCATTGATGGTACTCTCAATCCCCGGAATCCTGCCCTTCTCCACCCTCTCACTCATAATGTCCCCCTGATTGGGCATAAAATTAAAGTGAACTACTTCGCTAGATAGATTTGCGAGGTTCTCCATTTGCAGTCAATCATTAGTTTCTAAACCACTCAAAACCTCAAAGTGATTTGATGTCGGAACACAGTATCTTGCTTGGTTAGGACCCAAGTAATTTTGTACTAGGCGGTGGGTTCCTGGGCACCTGACAAGATCCCTGGGATGATAAAAGAAACCCAAGGGTAAGATGTTAATAACCTCAGTGTTAAACATCCCATTAAAGTCCCCCCTCAATGATGTTTCGTACCAAATGCAGGGGTTCTAAATGTTAAGATGACACAATCTCCATTCAGGGATTAGTGGATGAGCCTACCCAGCTAACCCTTCTGGCCATTTTGAATTCAGAAAACAGAGAGTTTTTAAATCCAATCCTTGAGGATAAAAAATGAAGGGATTTGTTTCTCAGTGTCGACCAGTGTTCAAAAACATTGGGGGGTAAAACTGGGATGTTGGCTAACACAATTGTATATGGCGCAGCTTCTGGTGGTAAGTTTAAAGTTGGTAAGGGTTTGTTTGAAATATCCCTTTGGCCAGACTGGTCTCTGCCCGCATCACAGTTGATATTACTATTATTTTTACCTCCCCTGTTTGGGTATCTTGAATTTGCCTCACTGGCTCTGATGTTACCCACTGCGTTAATAAGTTCTAGTCTGTTGTTAACCTCCCTGGTTTTAGGGTTTTCTCTTGTGCCGCCCGGGGATGGGTGAACTAATGTCTTAGTATGAGCTGTCTGGACGTACATAACTTAATTGGGCCCTAGTGGACCAGCAATGGATGTGTTTTTAACTTACTGCTTGATAGCCCTTCTGGTACCCCGCATTTGCTTAATGCCATTAAAGATCAGTTCACATTCCCACCCACTTGCCTACATTTTGGTGACATGAGAGGGGATGGAGAATGTAAAATGTCAACTACTACCCCAGGAAATGAATGTGTCTTGTTCCGTTCACGTTGCATTTCATTCATTTATGAAATACTCTATTACTGTGAACTTCCTCTTGCAGCTACAAAAGCTACCCACATCCCTTGAAACGGTGCATATTGTATACATGTTCATGTATATATCCCATGGATTTCATAAATTAAATGCCATAGTAACGAGAGCTGGACAACAAGACTGGAGAGTACTTCAGAAGATGGTTGGATGATTAGTAAAGCTAATGGGCAATATGGCTACTGTTTATATTGTACAAAAACGTGGTGCCTTGCCATAAGATTTAGTGGCCTGTGAAGAACTGAGCTCCCCATGTTGGCCACAGACAGCCACTGTCGAAAGATCATCAGATACAATGTAGTCTGACACCAGTCCATTTACAATGTGTGCTACCATCCACTGTTTGAGTTCAAGAGAACAGATTAGATACTTGCAGTTCAAGGAATATTCTATTTACCCATTCCAATCTAGAAAGGACCAATGCGATCACTGCACACTCTGTAGAAAGACTGCTTGTTAGATGTTCGGATCTAGCTTGCATGCCTGAACCGAGCGGCATTGTGCTTTGGTAATGTGTGTATTGTTACAGTTGCCATGGAACATAAAACTCCCTCGAGCAGTAAAACTAGTCAGTCTAGTCTACCTTTCAGGTATCATTTCAATAGCAAATGTGGGTAGTTAACAGTACTTTTTAACACCGCCTGCGCTAGTGGGCTCTGGCACAAAACAAAAATAGATTTGTTTAAGAAACTGTGTAACTGTACTATCAACAACACAGCCAGTTTGGGCTGCCACCCTGTAATGACAAAGCCTTGATGAACATGTGTGTAAAAAATCCATAAAAATGTTGAACTAAAAAAAAACCTATACTAAATAAAATGAAGACTAGTAGAAAAGCCATGCGTTCAAAGGCTAAAAATAAAGTATTAAATCTTGCTACATACCAGTTGCATATAATATACATAGGGAACTGAAAATAAGACATTTAATGGGAGGGGTAGAAAAATTTGCGCGCAGCCAAACGCATAAACTTTTTGGGGGACTACATGATGATGATTTTAGGTGCCATGGAGCGGTGTCTGGGGAAGAGGTCACTGAGAGCATAGTGACTTTTCACTGCTAAACCAGAGTATCGAACGTGCAGTCATGTGCTCTTTGACTAAATCACCCCACAACATGAACTTATAAGAAAAGATGTGGTATGACTGCACTGGCGGTTTTAAATGTTTCAGCTGCTGTTTTTGGAACTGATTCCGCTGTTACAGATAACTGGTGCAAACAACCAACGAGACTCAGAGCCTTCTCGGGCGCAGCACCTAAAATCTGGAACTCTCTCCCTCCAGAAATTCGCAGAATCCCCTACACGGCGGCATTCAAACAGGAAGTAAAAACAATCCAAATGAAACAGTTCCTACCGTAATTGGATCATGACTCGTCTGTTTTCGAAATGTAAAATTTCTCTTTTTTTTCTCCTATTTTAATGTCGGAGTCTTTGCCTTCCCTATGAAGTAACGTTTTACAATACCTTATCAAGTTATATTGTGCTCACATTTATGTACAATCTTATTAGTACATTATGTTAGCCTCCTATACCGCAACGTTCCCCTACCTTATTCCCCTTCCACTGCTGTGAAGCGCTCTGATACCCTTTGGGGTCTTGTTCGCGCTATACAAAAATGTTTAAATAAATAAATAAAATCTTTTCCTCTATATTAGCTACCCGAGTTTCAATAGTGGGGATTTTTAAACATATAGGCTCTAAGAGTGTTGATATCAAAGTCTCCATTCTTCCCCAAAAATTCTCATCCTCTTCTGGCTTACCTAAACTATTTTGGCCAGGGACACTATCTGCCAGGCCCTTGCCCTTTTTCCCTTTCCTTCCGGTGAGATTTACAGCAACTTTACGTTGGTTTGAGTTACCCTTCCCTTTAGGGTTATTTGCAGGCAGTTCTTCCTTATTTGTATGATTTTGCTTACATTTCGCTTTTTGCCCTCTAGTTATTACATGCGGGCTCACATTATTAGGCCTAGGTAATAATACAGGATTAGGACTTAACACCTTGCATGCTGCCGCGATTCTGCGCCTGTGCGGCAAAATAGCGAGTGGGCGGGTTTATGACGGCCCCCAGCCCTCATCAGCACACGAGCGCTGTAGTGCATGACGGATGGGGGCCGTCATCAGCATGCAAGTGGTTAAAGGGGGTTCGCCTCCCACCTGACCTGGTGAATCATCAATTAAAAAAGAGATCTCATCAATTACATTCAATGGCAACATTGTAGGTGTCAGGGAGAGTCTACTGGGCGGGGGAGTGGGCTCAAGGGACAGTCTGCGCTGTGTGAGCGCAGTCTTATGATTTAGAGGAATGTGCTGAGCACATGGGAGCTCAGCAAAAGAGGACACTAACAGCGAATCAGGAGAATTTACCGTATCCAAAGATACATTCACAGGTGGCAAAGGGGGGAGCATACCAGGTGGAAGTGAAAGACGCCTTTCCGTATTCTCTATAGCAGACACAACCACCCCTATTGTTTTTTGCAACATTTTGTCGATCGCTGTTAAACTTGGAAGTGGAGTCGTTCAGGCTGCTATTTGCCTAGTGAGAGGGCGAGAGAGTGGGGGATTAATTTTGCCCAAGTTCCTCAGCACAGAAATCTTGGGGGACTATGTTTACAGAGGCTCAATATGACAATCCCAACTAATTTAAAAGGATAATTAGTCACTAAAAGATAATGCTTTAAAAATCGCCGTCTATGCTGATGATGTGCCCGGGTGAGGAGCTGATACCTGGCTGATTTTTCTTTTTGCCCATTGACCTGCTGGGCTCACTGTCTGCCTCCCGCTGCCCACCTCCATTGCCAACTCGGGAGGTGCCGGCCGCCGTGTGGAGGGCAGGAGACTTCAACTCCCAGCAGCCCAGGGAGCACCGTGACACTATTGGAGCGCCAGGAGTCGCATAAAAATAGCGTTAGACCTGCCAAGCGGGAGGAATGCTTTAAAAATCGCCGTCTATGCTGACGAGGTGCCCGGGTGAGGAGCTGATACCTGGCTGATTTTTCTTTTTGCCCATTGACCTGCTGGGCTCACTGCCTGCCTCTCGCTGCCCGCCTCCATTGCCAACTCGGGAGGTGCCGGCCGCCGTGTGGAGGGCAGGAGACTTCAACTCCCAGCAGCCCAGGGAGCACCGTGACACTATTGGAGCGCCAGGACGCGCATAAAAATAGCGTTAGACCTCCCTCACGGGACGCGAGCAGGACGCCGGGCGAAGCCCGGGCAAAGGGCGGGCCCTCTTAGGCCCTCAGAGGCCTGAGAAGACTGGACTGGGCCGGACCCCCTGTCCAAGTGACTACATACCCCTACTGTTTCGTAGTAAGTTGCTCCATTTATCCTTCTGTCCAGCAATTTTCTGTAAATATATTACAATGTCTACCATCGTGTTAAGTCCGGACATCGCTTCGTCTGAAAGAGCTGGGGGTTTGATGAATGGAACCTTGGACAATTATTTTATCAAAACCCTTGCTGAAGGCTCGAAGGAGCAATCCCTAGCAGAACGGCGGGCTGAGCGCCGCCGCTCGATTGAACGTATCAAGAATAGGACTCTGTCAGAGCCAATCCCTGCCGCCAATTTCTATAATGAGCTCTGCCCTGACGCTACTAATGACATTTCTTCTATGGACAGTGTGCCCCTTTTGCTTAGAGATTGTTTGGCACCCATTACATGTCCCAATCAAACAGGTCTTGGTATCTCACCTCATAACTCTACTAGCACACCCAGTGCATCTAAGATGATGATTTCACCAACACCCATGCCTGGCAAGATAGCACGAGGTAAGATCAAGAGGACCATGCAACATAAAATCTATGGCCCACCGCCAACTAAAAAGAGACGCAAGAGGGTGGAACTATCCAAACAAAAGCTGAGTCATTCTGAATTTGGGAAGAAGCATAAGCCTACTAGTACCAATGTCACGGGTATCACAGCGGTCACGGAAGATGTAGGAACAGCGTCAGCTTCGTCACCATTGCCACCATCTCTATGTCCTGACAGTGAGGCTAATATCGAACATGACCGACTGGTCGTTGGGTCACAACCAGCTTACACTAGTGACCTATTGGATAGTATTGAACTCATAATGAGAAGTTATACACTAGCAATAGTAGAAAGATTAAAATGTATAGAGGATAGATTAGGGAAAATAGAGGCAGACTTGGGAAGAAAGGGAAATTCCATCAGGATAGTAGAAAATAAAGAGTTATCAACTGTATCAATCCCTTCTCAAGCCACTACATCCGCCCATAATCCTCCACCACAAGTCACCAAAGTAGTACCTTCTACCACTATCTCACTTACCAATACGATACCAGCTGCACCATCTGCCACCAACCATCCATCTACAATGACAACACCTGCACCCAAACATCCCCGCATTTCAAATACAAATCAGCCAAAAGAACCTATAACGAAGACGGTAACAAAACAAAACCACATTCCCGCCATTCCTGTTAACAAGCCTGTAAGGGATATGGGTATTCCATCAATTGGGCTATCGAGAACGGAGGAGGAAGGTTCTAGGCATTCCAGGGGGGTACAAGGTAGGAGACCACCAACAGAACTTCCGCCGGAAGCTGTACCATATGTGGTGGTTCTCACCGGGGTACCAGAGTTGTCTGAGAATAAGCGGGAAGGTTATTTTCAACTGAAGAACAAGATAATGCATTGGCTGACTTCATACAGACCAATAGCCAACAACATTAATGGCGAAATAGTTCATGTTCGCCGCCTTCAGTGGCTATGTGGAAGACCTAAGGATATCGGGGGAGATGTGGTCGTAGTTAACTTTAGGGACCATAATGCAGTTCAATACATATTGAACTGGCCATAGAGCAATGTTAATAACTGTATCATCCCCCGCCCTTTAACATATTTCTATCCGAGATCTGTAGTATTCCCATCTCAAACAACACACAGTCACGTTTTCTCCACTAACTACTTTCCAAATTTGGAGAACACAAGGAATTCTGCTTATATGTATCATCCAGTACCACCTCCTGACACACCTGGGTGGAATACCATACCCCCCAGATTTAACACAACTGCACATAGAAAAATGGACTATCTCATGCCATTCACGCCACTGGAGACAATAAACAGGTATGACATATTCAGTGGTCTGGATGAATGTGATTGAAGACTACAGAACAGAGGGGAAGAGAGTGGAGGTGCAATTACTCCTAGTTTAGAAGGAGTCGAGGTGGAGGAAGGGAAAGGAGTTCCTAGGGTAGATATTTTAACTATTGCAACCAGTTTATCCGAGGAAGTATTAAATTCACCCGATTACCCACGGCATGTAGCTGGAATCTCTGACTTGAACAACGACCCCAATAGAGTGGGAGAGATAGTGAATGTTACACCTAACTATTCTATCGAAAATGACAATCAATCTAGTTCTTTAGTCAAGAAAATAATGTATGATCCAACTAATTACACTGTCAGTGACAGGGAACCCGAGATTGCTTTACCCAATTTTTGCATAGGTAATGTCAATCTAACTAGTACTCTGGTTGAGGAAAGAGAAATAGTGAGAGGGATTGCAGGATATTAGCCAGGATCAGCTGGGGCATAATGCTCTCCACAGGGAAACTCGCCTATGGGGCAATAAGGTCCACAATGTATTACAGACACATACGGGGGGTCAGTTTTTGGCATCCTGGAATGTGGCAGGCCTTAAGAATAAGATGGCTTCCAGGGATTGGGCCATCTTTATTGATAATTATATGATAGTCACTATGCAGGAAACCTGGGCAGTTGAACCACAATTTAGACCAGGGTATCTACATTTTGCAATACTGGCAACTCATTCTAGTAAGGGAAGACCAATGGGGGGCCTGACTACATGGATCAAGCAGGATGATAGATACACAACAACCCAACTTGTAACCAATTCTAAGGACATATTGGTGGTTAAGTTAAAATCCCCCATTTTCGGTGAATTAATTATCTTTAATGTATATGCCAGGGGGAAACCAGGGGGGAAAACGTCAGAGGTAGTTGAGGCACTGGGACACTATGTAAGAACCTGGAGGGGAGGTGCTAATGTACTAATATGTGGAGATTTTAATTGCTCCTTCGAGCCCCTGGATCACAGCGACCTAGAGCTCACTGAGGTTGAAGACACTTGCTGGCAAATTCCTCCATTAAATATACCCCCAATAAAAAGGTGGACCCAAGCAGCCCTTCAACTCAAGACCTCTAGTCTTGAATGTGGGCTAAGAGCAGTAAATGGGAGAACGCAAGGGGACAAGCAGGGCAACCCAACTTTTAATAATGGCTTGAGTACAAGCAAAATTGATTATATATTAGTGAATCTTGAATTTTGGTCCTCTGTCCGTGACATGACTATAATTCAACGAATAGAGAGTGATCACAACCCGCTCAGCCTTGAGATATTGCTCCTTAAGGGACAAGAAACACCGAAAGTCGATATAGTAGATGATATCGTTATGACAAATGATACAAGGCGGTTAAGATGGGCCGAGTGTCTGGGTAATCCCCATTCTATTATTGAAATAGATGTTTTGGTAAAAGAAGCAATTGTAGAAATACAGGGTCAGTTATCCAATGAAGATTGCGACACCAGGGTAGTTCATATTCACTCGACCCTCTTTCTTAAACTCGGCAAATTTTTTAGTATTCCAAAGAAAAACCCTTCTGGCAAAGGAAGACGGAGTCATGGTATGATAAAAATTGTAGGTCAGCATATAAATCCCTAGCGCTAGCAGTGCGATCTACTGACAGGGAGGCCATACAGGGCGCTAGGAAACACTATAAAAGGATGCAATACATTGCAAAAAAAGCCTGGGACAACAAATATTGGGATGAGCTGTACGAAGCAAGCAAGTCCGGAGATATGACGGTCTTTTGGCACCTTGTGAGGTGGGGCAAGGGGAATCAAAAACCACAGCCCGAAAACCACGTCCCTCCAGAACGCTGGATAATGTATTTTAAGTCCCAGTTTGCTAACGTAAACAGCGTACCTACAACAGCTCTGGACTTTATCAGCTGTTCCATACCTACAAGCCCACTAGTGTTCACAAGGAAAGACGTTGAATATGCCCTCATTTTAATACCTAAAGGAAGAGCCCCGGGCCTAGACAAAATTCCAGCAGATCTTTTTTTACATAATAAAGAAGTCTGGGTCCCGTACATAGAATTATTGGCAAATGCCATTGCGAGAGGCACTGCCTTGCCGGACACAAGGCGGGGAGCTGAAATCATACCTATTTTTAAAAAGGGCGACCGCGCAGATCCAGCTAACTACAGGCCGATTAGTTTAATAGCTTGTGGCTAGGATGATACTTCTTAGGATCCAGAACTGGATAGAGGAATTGGGGGTCATGTCTACTTTACAGGCTAGCTTCTGACCCTCTACCAGTACAGTTGACCAAGTTTTTAGGTTTTCCACAATTTACTGGAAATGGGTGACCCTAGGGGGCGGTACACTCTATGCAGCCTTTGTAGATCTGAAGGCGGCGTTTGACCTTGTCCCCCAAGACAGGCTGTGGCGAGCGCTTCATGAACAAGGTATGCCTCCTGAACTGCTCGCAGTTTTGATTAAATTTCATGATGATAATTATGCACAGGTGAGATGGGGTAACCAGAGTCAGGTGACCGATAGATTTCTGACAGCAAGAGGTGTCCGACAAGGATGTGTATTGGCACCCACATTATTTACTCTATATATTAACCGGGTCACAGACTATTATAGGGATTCTTACACAGATGCACCCAAACAGAATGGTATCTCGGTCCCCCTGTTAATGTTTGCCGATGATACCCTTTTAATATCTAAAACTCAGGAAGGGCTTCAGAAAGCAATCAGCTGCTTTGAAAAATTCTGCAACGACTATGGCCTATTTGTTAATATATCAAAGACAAAATTCATGGCAATGCATAAGCATAGGAACATTAGGGGTAGAGTTTTCATGAACGGGGAACTCTTAGAACAGACGGATAGCTTTAGTTACCTGGGCATAACACTAGGCTCCAGGCTTCAGTGGAAGCCACATATGTCATACTTACCTTCTAAGCACGCACAGTTGGCTGGTGTTCTATTAAGAGAGTTTAAGTCCTCAGCTACCAAACCAATGGCCTCAGTACTTAAAATTTATGACACCAAAGTGAGATCTTCTATGTTGTATGGAGCAGAATTGTGGGGGGTCTCCGATATAACGGGCTTAAAAAATGCACATAATACATTTCTCTGCTGTATAACAGGGCTCTCGCATTCAACACCACTTGTACTATTACGTATGGATTTGGGGAGTCATAGCATACAGGACATTTGCAGGTTTAGACCAATTGCATATTGGAGGAGATTGTGGGTGACGCCTGAACTCTCTCATTACGCGTTAGCACTCTTGGAAACGCGAAACATGGACTCTGGGGGTAAAATTTTATGTTTCAGGAAGGTTAGATACCTACTTACGGCCTTAGGTATGGAGGATCTTTGGGAAAATCCCCAAGAGAGCACCTTCCCTTCAAAACTAAAGCTAAAAGAAGCCTACTGGGCATTGATATCCCAAGAGGAGTTGCAGTCACATACTGCTCCAACGTTTACTAAGGCTTTTTTGGAGCTGAAACATACTCCCTCGTATGAGAGGTATTGGGGCCTCATTACAATGCCATACGATAGGAAACTGTTTCATCAGTTTAGGGTAGGAACCCTCCCACTTAATACGGTTACTTGCAAATGGACAACTAGTAAAAATGACCACATGTGCCCTTTCTGTAAAACACACTCGGAAAGTATAGCTCATGTCCTGTTTGCATGCCCAGAGTACAAAGCTCCTCGCCACAAATGGATTAGGTCGATCTGTATCCAAAAGGGGATTCAGACTGGGACAGTAGCATTGAGGATATTTCAAACCGACTGTTCAGACACTATGGTAATTGCGATCACAAAATTTTTAAAATGGGTGTGGACAATCCGTAGTGGTAAACTGAAAGTATAGCAGCCCTTATAAATTTACTGTGGTATTTTTGTGGAATATCAATTTCATTGATTTTAAATGTTTTTTACTAAAACATAGTGTCTATTTATTTTTTTAACCGGTCGAGTTTGAATACCATGTATGTGGCAATCTTAAATTGAAGATCTTATGATGTACTTCCCTGTTAATACCAAACAGAATGTAATGTTAATGAAATGTGATTTTTAATATGTTAATGTGTGTCTTTTATGACTAACTGTCGAAATAAAGACTAATTTGAATTGAACTAAAAGATAATATGGCCCCGGAGCGTGAGTTAAAAGTCAATATAAAATGTCACTTCCGAGCCAAGCTTTGACTGTGAATTTAATAATTACCACCAAATGGTAGACCAGTCCAATCGCTGCCCGTCCAGCCAAAGGGGGTAGCCTTGCCCGACCTCCTTCTGCCCCTGATGGCCACAGACGATCCTGCCCTTGTCCCGGGCTTCTCCCGGCGCAGCTCGCACACGTCCCGATTTGCGTGGGGGAAGGCGGCGCTTTATACCGCGATGGCAGCGCCTCCCCCTTCAGCAGCTGTGAGCAATCTTGCAGGCAGGGCAGAACCAACAGAGCGGTGCACCCTGGGATCGAGATTCCCACCAGGGTGAAGCTGCGCCTCCAGCAAGCGTCCCCGTATGCGCAGGAGTCAGGAAAAACGGCAAAACGGCAAGTAAGTATTTCAAAAGGCCGCCTCTGAGTCAAACTCAACCTCCACGGAATGGTGTCCTCTTTGCTTCAGCACACCTGAGCTCATCAGTCTGCCTGTGTCAGTTTCAAAACCTACCTTACTCTAACTCTTCCTTCTCAGCTTATTTAACCCTCTTTCCCTTCTAGTGGAACCCATAGTCTGTTTCTGTATTAATCTCTCTATTTACCCTTGGCTCTATTACCCTCTTCTCTTGCTCTGTCTGTACTTTCTCCCTGGGGTGCCCCTCAAATCCCCCCTTCCTTCCACAGAACAGCACGCGCTTGCTTCGTAGGTGGTTTGTAAATACCTGTCCATCAGGAATAAAATGCATAAGCACAGAGAGTTCCATTTCTTTTTCTTTTTACCATGCATGAACTCCCCTCACTGATATGCGCCAGGCTTTAGAATAAAATATGTTGCACCAAACTTTGCTAAAGCATGAACGGTATCAGTGTGAGATATTCCGAAATATCTATGTTCCCTGGTAACAGCAACATTTAATATTTTCTGATTCATGGCTTGAAGTCACAAAGAGGTTCTGAAACAGGATATACGTGGAGGGCACGCGCACTTAAATGCAGTTTGCTGGTTTGTGTTTCGCTGGTACTGACAGGCCCAGGAATCATTGTCCTCTCATGTTTCTGATGAAATCGAATTCTGAATAACTACTGCAATATGTGTCATTTTAAATAAGACAAATCTGAATAGGGATATTTTTCTTTCCTTTAAAAATGACTAATGCCTTCTTTTCTAAGCTCATCTTGTGACACACTCGAGTGGGTAGGTATATTGATTTTTGTCCACATTTTCCTGATGTCAATGAAGTGCAAATGGAAAATATCAGCCTTGGCAAGCGCTTTTAAACCACGTGAAAGTTTTATGGAGGGAAGGCTATTAGAGACAAGATGTGATCTCCCCAGATGACCAAGCGAAAAACATTTCTACATTTCTCCAGATCCTCTGTGTGACAGCAAAGGAGAATACCATTCGTTCTAATATGCCAGAAGCAGCCTCTAGCTGAGAATAACCTCCGTGCTTCCCTGTGTCACTAGCTGAGAGAAGATGAAAGAGTCAGCCTTGTGTAAATGGCTTTGTCTACCCATCAGTCTTTAGCTATGCGTGGCAGCTGTACTATTGACGTTAGCTCGTGCACTGGGTGAAATTGAAGTGAGTTAAATGTGACCTTGGCTTAGTTGTTCAAGTAGAAATGTACTCTACCGGGAGCTGAAAAAAATAGGAACAGTTTCTCCACCTTCATTTTTCCTTTAATGAGTTTAACAACACTCTTAGGACTTGAAACATTTTATGAAACAGGCAGGTATTTCTTTTTCTGTTGAATAGAGAGTAATGTTCTGTGTTAAGGTTAACGCGCCCTTTCAGTCCTAAATCCCTTTTCAATTGTTAAAATGACAAATTTCACAAGAAATATAAACACGAAATCCGCTGGCAACGTATACAACAGCTAAATGACTTTTTTGAGCAAATGTCATTTTAACTACTTTGAAATAATAGCTAGGCCCAGTACAGCAGTAGCTTGAAAGTGAAGTGGGGTATGCCTAGTTGAACAAAGTGCAATCATAAAAATAACGACTATTTATATAGTGCAGAATAAAACCGCAGTTGTCCTAGGTGATCTGAAAGGTGGTTTTTAAATTACTTAAGACAACGACAGGATTTTATTGAATGTTGAAAGTGAACAGCTGAGTAAACACTGCGGAGAATTGCACCTGCTACCAAAAATAAATCTGAGTGGGTGGTGCATCGTGGCTCACTGGGCTAGAGTAGTTTCTTCATTAGACTGTACCTATTGGTCTTCGTTTTGTTTAAAGGCATTCCTTGATTTAACATTGATGGAAAGAATTATATGTTACTATTGATTTAATTCAATTGAGACTTTGACAGAAATAATTCAGTCTTTTACAGTTGGACTCTTTTTGAGTGAGGACAACCCCGAGACGAGTGTGCAGCAAGTGTGTATATCAGTCGGATACACAGCCTGTTTCTGAGTTATTCACTGAGCTAATAGCTATGCTACCAGAACGTGGAAATTCCTTGTTGATCAGCGATATTTTGGTACACTAAAGAGGCACAAATTGCCATGTGTTGAGGGCAAATAGCAGATTCTGAGCCTTAAGATCTATATCTTGAGATTTAACTAAGTATGATTACAGTGGATTTTCCACATAAATAGGAGTCTGGGCAGGAAGATTAATGTTGTCGGGAGCCAGTGGGAGGCCACTGAAAAGATTTTAAGGTGTAGCTTGTTTGGTATAAGTGGGCACATTTGATGAAAGAAGCACTACTATATATCTTGCTAGTGTAAAAGGAGAGTATTTCTCAGCCAATTACATATTTTTCTGAGGGAGAAATAAATAGTTTAATAAAAGTTTGATGTGCTAAACGGTAACTACATAAAATATCGAATTCAAAATATCGAAAGGACAAAATATCGAAGTCAATAGGTGCATGGAAAGAATTTCATACAAAATTCAAGTGGGACACAGCCCGCGTCCTACTAACATAAATGCTGGGGGTCTTGAGACTCCTCCGTGCAAACTAGTTAAGCGACCCCCAGCATTTGTGTTAGTAGTATGCAGGCTGTGTCCTTCTTGAATTTTGTATGAAATTCTTTCCATGCACCTATTGAATATTAAACTCTGTCCGGCTGGACAAAGATTATATAGTCTATTTAGCCAATATGTATTACCTCGAGTATCTCTAAACTGTCTAGGGACCCCTGTCTTTAGAAATTATATACCCACCCAAGGTCCCTGACCAATTGCCTATTGGGTTCCCTTGTCTTTTGAAATAATATATAAAAATAGAGCACACTATCTATGGTGTTAGTGGGGGTAGCTGTGATCTAGCAGTGAATAAAAGTTAAAAGCTTTTTCACTATCTAGGTGTTGCTCACACTGCCAAGTGCTGGAAACTAACCAATACCGTTATGAAGATAGAACGGAGCAGGAGTCCCAAAGTTGCCCGATTGAAGTTAATGTTGAAATCAACAAACGGTCGCGTGTGCCCCCTGAGCAAGGGAAAACACACCTAATTCAACATGGGGTAGAACATGAGTGTATTAACAGGTCTGATATGCTCACTGAAACATCATTAAAAGAAACCAAAATGTTGGGGGAATACTTTGAAGGACCGCAGGAAAACAATGACTTGACTTCATTTACTACTTCAATTCCTACTGATAACAAAATGGCGGAACAAATAAAATCCGGGGGTAGCAAACAAACTAAGTCGGAAATGGCTCATACCCCAGAAACTGGAAAAAAACATCAAGAAGCAACAATAACCTGGGATATCTTTTACCAAACATCGACCCTCACGCTAGAGGCACTCCAGTACCAATCAAATAAAATGGACATACAAATCGATCTTCTAAAAATGATGGCAAATAATGTGGTGGGAATCAACAACAAACTTGCCCAACTAAATGATCTGATAATCAGAGCTCAAACAGAAAATGAAAAAACGACCTCTGACTGTATCTATGTACCTATTATGGATAAACTAGCAGTACTACTGGCAGTTTTAACTAGTATAATAGAAGATACCAAAAGAAACATCAAAGTCAAACAGGAGAAAGTTATGACGGATAATACTCCTGCGAAGCAAGAGGAAATAAATAAAAATGGGAATGGTTTTAATAGCTCTAAAGGAACAGAATAAAAAGTCTCAATAAAATTTCCAGATAAAACAGTTAGTCTACCAGTCCACCAGATCATGGAGATATCGGGGACTGAATCTATGTCTATAGTTAACCATGAGGATCAAAGCGATAATCACACTGATTCAGACGGATTCTCGACAATGACAAAACGACAAAGGAAAAAACTTCGCAAAGCAAGAAAAAAAGATAAACTGAAATTAACTTCCACAATAAAGACAGACAACAATCCGATATCAGCAACTATTGAAGATACAGCGAAAGGTAGAAATAACTACTTTCCAATCGTTGAGAAAAAATCAACAAGTGACCCAATACTAAGGGTGGGCGTAAAATCCATTTCGCGGGCGAATTTGCGGATTTTCCGTGATTTCGCGATCCGCGAATCTCGCGAAATCGCGGTAAAATCCGCGAATCAGCGGGGACGAATTTTCAGCCAAGCAAGGGTTACAGCAGCAGGTGCAAAAGTTGAACCTATTTTCTTTGTAACCTTTTACAAAAGGGTTACAAACAAATTAACTTCAACTTGGACACCTGCTGCTAATTGCTTCCTGGCGCCTCGTTGCCTACTTGCAACTATTCTCTGACCCTGCTCTGACCCTTGAAGCAGGGTCAGAGAATAGTTACAAGTAGGCAACGAGGCACCTGTCCAAGGAATTAAACCTCATCAGGAAGCACTTACAGATATAAAAAACAGGAAGAAGGGAGAGGATGGCAAATACACCCATTTTGAGTTGTCAGGAGGGGTTAAACTAAAAGAGACCTTTACAGCACAATTTTCATATGCATTTTGCTAAAAATAAAAAGCTGTATGTTCTGTAGGGGCAACTCAGGAATCTGGCCCTTCAGAGATCCGGCCTCTCTTTCTTTCTCTCGTTCTCTCTCTCCCTCTCTCTTTCTCTCTCTTTCTCTCTCTCTCTATCTATCTATCTATCTATCTATCTATCTATCTATCTATCTATCTATCTATCTATCTATCTATCTATCTCTCTCTCCCTCTCCCATAAACGACTGCATGGGTAACTTCGCTATGCAAGCGGCTCGCGAAGGCGCAAAAAGCCCCGCGAACACGCAAAAACCCCCGCGAACACGCAAAAAACCCAGCGAACACGCAAAAAACCAAAAATCCGCAGATTCGCACAAATTCCCGAATTTTGCGGATCGCGAGTTCGCAAATCCGCAAATTTGCGGATCACGAATTCGCAAAATTCGCCCATGCTTACCCAATACAAACAATGTGCCACCTAGAAACGACAATGGAGTGCTAGAAGGACAAATGGATAATGATTCCCTAGATAACCCGTGACAGATAACAAAACTGGATACAAATCTAAAAGAAGAAGAAAGAGCGCCAAGCAATTGTAATCCAGACAAAATGAACAGAAGCAGTCCAACTAAAACAATCCAAATAATGGCTCCTCACCAAATCCATGGCACTGATGAGAAAATAAATAAAGATGGGGCCCTTACAGTGCCGAAGGTAGGGAATGGTCCCACAAATACATCAGAATGGGACCATTTACAGATCAAAAGCAGGGAAGGGAAAAAAACAATTATCTACATACCCAAGCAACCTGAGAAAAAAAATGTCCCTACTGAACAAAGCCCTACAATTTGTGAAAAAATCATATTCACACCACAATTGCAATCCAGAGGTAGGCAAGACACACTTAATAGGGTGAACTTACTTAGACTTTTCAAATCAATTCCGGCACTGACCAATATCGACAGTGAGGACATTATTTCTGTCGAGTTTTTGGAGGGGAAACATAATATTCAAACCTCAACGCTAATAACATTAATGTCACTAATAATAGCTGAACAGATTATGAATGAGCAAATGACATTTAAAACCTGGGGCATAGTACTTACCAAAAAATTACCAGAGGTTTACCCCAATCCCTTCATTGGGGAGGAAACAACAGCAAAACATAAAAAGGTAGACATGCAGATCATTTCAGTCCTTAAAAATGCACTTGGTAGGTCGCCGACAAAAAACATATGTACCATGCCACAAAACACCATAGATAGAAAATTAGAAATAAATGAAAAATGGGTAAATATGGCACTCCACAGTAACCAGAAACAATGATATGGTACCTTATTACAAAAAGGAGACAAAAGTAATGATAGTGAAATAGTAAGAGCATGCTCATGGAATATAAATGGACTGAGAGCTAAGATCCTAAACGCTCAGATAGACTCCATAGTGGGAAACCCCCACATTATAGCATTACAAGAAACCTGGGAAAATGTGGCTCAATGGTTAGAGCGGCAGACCCTGATGCAGAGATCTAGCCCAGGACCAGGGTTCAATTCCCCGCCTCGGCGGGTCTTGGGCTCAAAAATTCCGCGGACCTGATAATTCTTGCCTCGGTGCCTATTCCAATCATGGAGTCCCACTCTGCAACTCTGGGCAATAGCTTGCTTAATCTCCACAACGACCCCCACAATGCTAAGGATGCCTGGCCACCACCTTGGGGGTGCCCAGGAGTGGACGCCTCACAGGGAAAGCCAGGATGGGTTCCACAGCGGTATTCGTACAAGCGCCTTGAGACCCTTGCGGGTGAGTAGTGCGCTATACAAGTATCAATTTACATTTACAAAGTAACCCATTCATGCTACATGGATACGCCGTTAACTATGAACACGCAAAAAAAGAGCGAAGGTTTGGACGAGCCAGTGGGGGACAGGCAATATTTATCTCTAATACACTACAGGTACAGCATGAACAAGTGATAGTAGATAGCACTAATATCCTGATATTCAAACTAACCTATAAAATAACTAACCAAAATTCTAAAATATTATATCTGATTACAGTATATGTTTTGCCTACCAATCGGAGCAGGGAGGAAACCAGTAGAACCCTGAACAATGTTCCTATTAATATAATGATAGAGGATCCCCTAGCATGTTTTCTGATTACCAGGGACTTTAATCTAAATCTCATGTCATCCCACACCAGAGACGACATAATACTATCCCAAAACCATCAATGGCTAATTCCTGAGCAAGATCTAGGGATAGACAATAATGCCCATGAGAATAGAATGGGAAAGAAACTTGTGAAGGACATTGAAGCAATGGGACTCAGAATACTTAACGGTAGAATAAAAACAGACGTTCCACCATGAAACAGTTACTTTGGGTATAACGGATACTCCAGGATCGATTACACTATGACTTCGTTATATATGTTCCACAACATTACCTCGTACCAACTAAAGAAAGTAAAAGAAAGTGATCATGCCCAACAGATAATTATAATGAACATCGGAGTAAATAGAAATAAGGAGTATCAATCCGCTCAAGGGCATATTGGTACAACCAATTATAAAAAACTGTTTTGGAATGTTGAAAACAAAGAAATAATGAATGAAGAAGTGGAAAGGATCTTGGAAGTATGCTTTAAAGACACTGTAACAAAAACAATGATAGAGATATGGGAATACTTCACTGGGAAGCTGACCATACCTCAAAGGCAAATAAATACCAATAAGAATCAAAAACATAAAGAACCATTCAGGGATAAGGAACACCACTTAAACCTGCCATATACAATAAGGACATTGAAGAAAGAACGAAACAGGATTATCAGGCTGCTAAAGAAACCAGGGATAAAAGTGTAAAAGCTGGGAAACTTAAAGTTACTAAATAAAAATCTGAAGAAGCTAATATGGGGTGAAAAAAATCAGGCAAAACAAGCAGCTTGGGCAAAAGTATTCCACGCCAGCAAGCAAAAGAATCCAAGAGACTTCTGGAAGATTATCAATAGCCTTGCTAGACCTAACAAGCAGGTAATTTCTTCACCACTAACTGAGCAGGAATGGGAGACTTCTCTGAGGAGACATTTAAATCAGGACACTTCACAGTCAAGTCCCCTCGAAAAGAGACATGGGTGTAAAAAAGACAAACCTCCTTTTAAGGATAAGGATTTGGATACGTCAATAGCCATAGAAAAAGAAGAGATAATCAAACTTATAAAAAAACAGAAAAACGGCGCTCCCGGACCAAATGGGATACCATTTGCTCTCTACAAAGAAAACCCAGAACTATGGGCAACCATCTTGGAGAAACTATACACAGAAGTCATTAGAACTGGAACCGTCCCTAAGTCATGGCGAGGATCTTTAATAACTCCAATTTTTAAAAAAGGAGACTGGGCTCTCGCCGAAAACTATAGACTGATTACTCTTCAAGACACGGATGCCAAGCTATTTGCAAGAATTTTGTTGACAAAACTATCTGAATGGGTGAGAGAAAGAAAGAAATTGTCCTTAAACCAGACAGGCTTTATTCAAGGCCTAGGAACAACAACAAACATAATGGTTCTTGCACTACTAATGGATAAATCAATCAGACTCAACCAACCCCTGTACATATGTTTTCTAGATTTTAAATCAGCATTTGACTGTGTCAAAAGAAACCTTCTTTGGAATAAACTTGAAAAAATGAATATCCCACTTCCCCTCCTCAAGTTAATTCACCTTTTATATACAGAGACATGGGTAAGTGTGAGGATAGGGGACGGCTGAACGCTATCAAAGGAGATTCCAGCAAAGGAAGGCCTGAAACAAGGCTGCGTTTTAGCCCCCGCTACTTTTTAACTTGTTTCTTGCGGACCTAACTGGAATACTGGAGGACGAGAATGCGCACCCCCCGAAACTAGCTGATAAGTGCCTCACGAAATTGATGTATGCGGATGACGTCATACTATTGAGCCATACCAAAGTGGGACTACAGTGTCTAATCAGGCGGACTCACATATACTCGAAGGAGAACGGGATGGTCATGAACGAGACCAAAACTAAGATTACGGTAGTGACCAAAACAATAAGAGAAGATACAAAAGTAAATGGATTATGGATACAAATGAGCTGGAGCAGGTAGAGGTATATAAATACCTGGGTGTACTATTTGATTCGAAGGGAAGCTACCAACTCCAAAAAAGTGACATTCAAAGAAAAGCGAACTCACTAACTGCAGCATTCAGAATCGTGCAAAAGTCACTTCCCAGCCTAACCTATGGTCCTCTTCTGAATGTAATTGGCGCAAAACTCCTACTGACTATCACATATGGTAGTGAAGTGGTAATGGGCAAGGATAGCGAAACTCTGAACAAGATCATAACCAGAGCCTATCGAACCATATTCCATCTACCAGTAAACGCGCCCCCAGCCCAAGTAAGGTTGGAGTTTGGACTGACTAATCAGCAATATGCAAGGCAAGGCCACTTTATAAAAGTATGGAATCAAATAAAAAATGGCCATCAAAATGAAATTTCGCAACTGTTATGGAGAGAAATAAATAAGGAGATAAACTCTACTGCGGGGATCTACCTTAGGGAAGCAATAAAGGATTTTGCAATCACGTCAATATGGGAAAACAATGTAATCAAGTCATCGTTTAAGAAAATAATTAATAAAACTGTAAACCATCTATCCATCTTAAACGATAAAGCTATCCTCACCAAAAGAAAACACGCATGGGCGATAATTAACGGATATAAAAAGAAGGAAATCCAACAATACCTGGTAACACCATGGACGGAAAAAAACAAACAGGTGCTCCTTAAAGCCAGATTTGGAACAATGCCAGGCCAATGTCACCTTCCCCCGTGGGAGAGACCGGAAACTCAAAGGAAATGCAGACTGTGTAATAATGGTGAGGAGGCTATGCTTCAACTTCTCTGTACTTGCCCTGCACTACTACAGGAGAGAAAATCATTATTAAAGTTTCCCTTCAAAGTACGTGGCATAAGGACATGTAGGCAGGCCTTGATTAATTGCATAAACTCGAACAACATTATTTTAAATGCTATCTTTGTAAAGTTTTTAATGATAGTCAAAAGGAAACTAGATGTCATATCTATTTTAAATATTTAATCACCTACAAACCTGATGCAATGACATTTTAAGTGTTTATATTCGAGAACACAGATTTTAAATAATCATCACAATAAACTATTTAGGTGTTGCTCACCAGTTCCCTGAAATAATCTATTTGGGATTAGGATCTTTCTTTCCTACCCCCATCAATGGGAAAGTTACAAATGTGATTCAAAGTTATGTTTTTTTAAGTTTCTTTTAATGGTCACATCTGATTTTTGATTATTTAAGTTGAAAACTAACTTTATAAAAATGTATTTTAGGGTAGCAGAACAGTTTTAAGCCAGTTCTGTCACTTAAATCTCACGCAGAGCTCGAATATATATCCTTGCCTGTTAGGCTAAATGACTCTGGCTTAGAAGACTATAACCTGGCTCTTGGCGCTGGAAGAGTTGAGCACTTACTAGCGTTTAGCTATGTGATGGTGGACAGAAACCGCTGGCAGAACAAACAGTAGCTTTAGGATTACCCCTTTTGACAAGAAGATGCCCTGGTGGAATTCTCTTGGTCATTTCTCGGACCCTGCCAGACAGTCAGAATTCAGTAACAGTAGAGGAGAGAATCAGTTTCATATCTGTCACAGCAAGAAGAGTTCATCTACACAGGAAAGTATAGAAGCTGAAAACGTGCTTGTCTGGTGGCAGCTGGGTTCTGCTCTCTTGAAACAGGCCTTCCACTGTAATTTTACCACAAAATCAAAGAGGAAGTGCTGCAAGAGGAGGGACAGTGTGAGAAAATAGGGCTGGGTAGTACAATTTCCCCAGTCACTGGCTAGTGTTTAGGGTAAGTCTGGCACCACATCTAAAATACTTCTTACTGCTGACTTGACTTGGAAAAACAGTACTTCCTCAAGGACTAAAGCATTCAAGGACACCTGAATCCTGCTGGTAGCCGAGGACTGTAACTACCCTCTAAGGGTAAAATGGTAGACTTCCTGTTTTCCTGCTTCAGGGACACAAAGAGCAGAGGAATCCTGGGAGCCCGCTGACCCTGTAGAAGACCTGACTGGAGAGAGACCTGGTGCATAGAAATCTGTCCAGAGGAGTTCAGAACTGCAGGACTGTTAGACTTGGCATCTTTGGCAGAGTTTCCCCTGACTTTTTGCCTATACCTCCTGTATTTTTGATGCTGTGCTGGATTTTGTTTTTACTGGCTTAGATGCTTTGGGCACTTTGCCACTGTTGACCAGTGTCAAAGTGCAAGTACTCCCTGTGTAAAATTGTGATTACAATTGGTTTTCCCTGATTGGCATATTTGATTTACTGGTAAGCCCCTAGTAAAGTGATCTGAGTGTGCCAGTGGCTGTAAATCAAATGCTATTGGTGGGCCTGCAGCATTGATTGTGACACCCACATGAGTAGCCCTCAAAATGTATCTCGGACTTGCCACTACGGTATCTGTGCGCAGTTTGTTAACTGCCATGCTGACCTGGCAAGTGCGCCCACTTGCTTTGAACATGTTATTGTATTGCACGCACATTTTCTTGTTTACAAATTGGACATTGTTCAAGTGAATTATGCTTGCTGATCAGGGACGTGTGGCTGTCTTTCACATGTCTAATTATACTGCTACATCAAGTAAAACTGGTTACTTGTAACCTGGACGTACAGCACTTGAATCTATCAATGAATAACTAACAAAAATCATACAGTGTCTTGAACAAATTTTCAAACAACGTCACCAGGAATCTGTTTTAATTTCACAATTTTATCTGTTGTGTATGTCACAATCATAGAATGCTATGCTTTCGGGTCTCAGTGCTATACGCTATATGATATACTAACAAGGTTCAACATGGAAGTACAATGGCCTATTTCAGTAAGAAAGTTGTTGTTTCCACATATATGTATGATGCCCAATGCATTTCGGGATCTCTTTCCCGTCTTCAGGGGCCACTGCAAAAAGAAATATTGACAAAGATAAAGAGGGAGGAAATATTAATCACGTTGGTCAAATACTGTGAGTGGTTGAAACTAATAACTAACAAAATATCAAAATAAATAAATAACAAGTCTGTAGAATAAGAAGAGCTCCCTTACCCTAACTATAAGCAAGGGTCCCTATTTGAACAAAGGTACCTACCTCTACCAACTAAAGACCCTCATTTTTTACTAGGTCAAGGGGCTAACGCTTGCCAAAGGATGTCACACCCATTTCAGGAGAAAAACACAGCTTTTTCTCCTCTGAGCTTTTTGCTGTGCTAAAAACTAGTTCAGCAGGACCTTGTGACACATGTTTTAGTTGTAAACCCTGTGATTTACCAAATCCACAATGCAGTTTCCTTTTTAACTGAATATTTTCTATATAGCTGCATTTTGATTCTTTCTACTAGCCCATTAGCTTGTGGTTTTTATAATGCTGTCTTTTCCAGTTTTAGCTACTTCAGTTCAAAAATCTCACACATCACTATAAAAGTGTTCTGAACACAATTATCAGATTATGAAGCACTTGAGGACCTTATTTATTTCTATTTATTTAGGAGTTTGTAGAGCGCATGGCTATCCTCAACGGGGGTTTCCCGGCACTGAGGCAGACAGCAGATAACAGGCATGGAGAAGAGAACTAGATGCTGGTAAATTACCAGGTTTTCAGAGTATACCGAAAAGTTAGTTCTGACTACGATGAGCAGATGGAGAGTGGCAGAGCATTCCAAAGTTTAGAGGTTTTAACAGTGAAGGCTCTGCCACCAGTTCTTGCCTAGCGAAAATGGGGAATAGCAAGGAGACACTGGTGGTTGGATCTAAGGGTCCGGTCGTGATGGTAGTGATGGAGTCTAGCACTATGGTACGCCGGGCCTAATCCCCGGAATGCTCTGAATGCCAGTGTAAGGGCTTTAAATTTGATGTGTTTAATCACCAGTAACCAGTGGATATTCCTCCTGCGGGGAGTAATCGAAGGGCAGAAAGGTATTTTACAAATCAATCTGGCAGCAGCGTTTTGTATTATCTGCAGACGCCGAGTCAGATTGATGGGAGCACCCAGATAGAGACTGTTGGCGTAATCCAAGAGGGATGTAATTAGAGAATGGATTACTGTTCTGCTGCACTCCAGGGGAAGGAAGAGGAGGAATTTCCAGAGTGTGCAAAGCTTCCCAAAGCACGAGGAGGAGACTTGTCTGATTTGGGTTTTGCAGGAAAGTTCATTGTCTAGTCTGAAGCCGATATTTCAAACTGAGTCAACAGCCTCATGAGAAGGATTCATCCCGACACCATTATTTTAAAAAAGAGTACTTTGGTTTTGTCTGAGTTAAGCTTGAGACAGTTCAATGACATCCAGGACGAGATGTTACTCAGGCAGTTTCTAAAGTTAGAAAAAGCAGCTTCAGAAAGAGAACAGAAATTGGATGTCATCCACATAGGAGATCACCCTCATGCTGCAGGATTCTACCAACGCCGCAAGACGTGAAAGGTAGGCGTTAAAAAGGAGAGGACTCAAAGCAGAGCTGTGTGGAACGCTGCACAGCAAGGGTTGCTTGTCAGAGATGAAAGGATGAAGAAAGACTTGTTGAGCTCGGTTTCCCAGGAAGGACTGGATCCAGGACAGGGCCGTGCCCCGAATACCCAGGTCTCTTAACCTATCCATAAGAATGAGGAGGGGAACCGTGACGAATGCCGTGGACAGATCAAGGGGTACCAGCATCGCTGCTTTGCCCAAATCAATGCTCTTGCGGATACTCTCGGAAACTTCTAGGAGGGCAGTCTCGGTGCTGTAGCCCGCTCTGAGTCTGGAGTGAGAGTCATGAAAATAATTTCTAGATTCCAGGTGACTGGAGAGTTGCTCATGAACTATTCGTTCAAGAATTTTTGCTGGTGCCGGTAGAAGGGAATTGGGTCTATAATTTTTAAAAACAGCAGGGTCAGCATCTGTTTTTTTGAGGATTGGCAGAAGATAGGCCTGCTTCCACACTGCAGGGAAAGTTCCAGAACATGATGAAGAATTCCAGATCTGGTTCAGTGGGGTGTTGATGCAAGGTGCCAGAAGTTTAAAAAACTGATCCGGGAAGGAGTCGCCGCGTGACACAGATTTGCAGGTTAGGAATTTTTGAAGGGAAACTTTGAGAGAGAGAGTACAGAAAGTGGTCATATTATCATTGCTGATCAACAAAGCTGTGGGCTCTGGAGTGGACTTTGAGGGGGGGCAAAAGCGTAATAATATATCTTGGATTTTATCCTGAAAGAAATCTGATAGTCCCGTGCATAAGGGCATGGTATGGAGAACGGTACCGGCAGTGGCGGCTAGCTTGGCAAATTCTTGTACTATTTTAAAAAGAGTTTTAGTTGAGGTTCCTGCTACGTTGTTCTTATTAGTGAAATAGTCTCACATAATAGTGCACTTTCGTTTGTGAAAACATTTTTGGGCTTTTTTATATGCCATCTTAGCCGCTGGGTCATAGGATAATCTCCAGACGCGCTCCAGTTTTTTGCAGTGGCTTTTCTCAGTACAAAGCTCAGGAGAGAACCAGGAGGCTGATGGTCTCTGTCTAGAAGAGGTGACAGATCTGAGGGAGGCAACAACATCCAGGGCAGACGTTTGCCAACTATTAAAGCTTACTGAGTCTATGTCAGGGTTACCTGACAATTGGAAGGGTGTTGTATAGAGTGCAGGTGTTGTGCTATTTCTGTTGACGTTACGCCACATCCTTCTTTTTTCTAAGATTTGGTGAGGTCTAGAAATATGGGAATTCAGTTCCAAGCTGAAAGGTACTAAAACATTATCGGGCCAGATGAGCGGTAAGGGGAGCACTGTTTTCATATATGGTTTGTTAGTAAAAATCTAATTTAGCATATGGCCTGCAGAATGCATAGGGCCCTTAACCAGCTGTGTCAAATTGAGGCCGTCAAAAGTGTCCGCCAATTGACTAGCTTTGGTGCAATTAACATCATCCATATGGACGTTAAAGTCTCCCAGAATCGTGAAGTTTGCATGCTTGAGCGAGAGGTCAGCTGCTACATCATAAAGATCCAGCAGGTGACTGGCAGAGGAGTTAGGGGTTCTGTAGACTAAGATCCCGGCCATCGCAGAGTTAGGGGCCATCTTGACACAAAAGAACATGGCTTCTAGGGGTGACCTATTTTCGAGTTTCTTGTGTGAAATTTCCCAGCCCGTTCGGAGGACCACTGCCACACCTCCCCTTTGTTTGTGGTCAGCCCTGATGACCCCTAAGATCTGGTAGCCAGCAGGAATGGCTAGCGTAAGGTCAGGGTTAGAGCTGTCTTTGATCCAATTTTCGGTGAGGAACATTAAGTCCCATGAATCTACCTTCCGAGAGAGCCAAATATCATATGTGTGTCTAGGAAGGGATCTGCAGTTAATCAGGCAGGCCTTTATAGGGGAGGAGTGAGTCAGAGTCCGGTCAGTGGGGGCAGGGATTAAAGCTGAAGCAGGGATATGTTACAGGGAATCTGACATAGGAGAATATTGTCAGATGTGACAGTTTGTTAATGGGAGAGACCCGTGCAGTCACGTTTAAAGCTGTGCTTGCAGTCCCTGACCTTCATATTCAGTAATTGTGCCCTGGGCCAGTGGATGCGTTCACCGGGGAAGCCATGGGCAGCATGGCTTGTGCTGGTTGCGGTACAGATCGGACGGGCACAGACGAGCTTGCCTTCGATGCCCGCTGCGCGGCCACCCTGCAGCCCCGTTGAATATGTCACCATGAGCGGGAAAAGGCTAGAGCACTGTCTCGCCATGTGCCTGATTTCCCCTCAACAGTGATTTCCAGAGTGGGATGGTGAGGAAGGAAAACCTGCCCCCGATCGGGTGAAAAATGTCCCAGAGAAATGCTCTACACAGATTCAAATTCACAACATAGTAAATGGAAATGTGCAATTAACAGATATGCAAAGTTTAAAAAAACACAGTTTAAGAGCTTTAAAAGTTTAAAAGAATGTGCCTGCACCTACGGCAGATGTCAGCCTGGACCCCAACAACAGTATCCAGCCTTGCTATGCTGGAGGATTGTGACTTCCAAAAGGTCTGAAGGTAAAACCCTGTACCTGCTTGAGCAGCAAATCTATCTGAGTCATTGAGCAATTACAGTGGCTATGAAATCAACGTTTGACCTGCTTATAGTTTTTAGCACTCAAACCAATGACTTGAGCTCAAAGATGACTTGTCTGGCTTCGAGTGAACTTCACAGGCCACAGCCTTGGAATTTGACATGCTGGAAGATTTTGAGGTCCATTTCAGAGGTAAGGCAAAAAACTTTGACCCAAATGAACCGCTTCATGTATTGAAGCTTCCCTCCATTGCAGCTGACCTACAAACATATCCATGTATTCTGTCAATTGTAAAGATTGACTTCTAAATGGAGCTTTACTTTTACTTGGTGCTTTTTGCCCTAAAAATGTTTAAAACCATATCTCTGGTTTTCCTTAATATATTGTATTGATCTTAGTATCTTTTTGTTCATCATTAAAGGTCTATCTATTTCTTCTAAATTGGTTCGGAATTTGACTATATTGTGTTCTTTACTTTAAAATTGTTGGTAGTGGTTGAATGTAGCAAGCACTTCTCTGGGAACTGCCTTCTGCTTCTGCAACAACTACCAAGGATTGAGCAGAGGTTCTCTCAGAACTGTATTTTGAATGTATTAAGTTCATAGCGTTAACCCCTCCAAAACGAATAGTACCATTCCTGACATTATTTAAACCATTAAATACTAGCCCATTAATAGTCAGTCATCTCTTTTATCATGGTAAAAGTAATATGATTTAGGATAATTTATGACATTACAAATTGCATCTGCCAAATCAAGGGTGAGTTCATGAGCAATGTATTTGGTGTGTGAGTTATGGTAAGCGTGGCTGTTGGTTCAGTTTTTCAATTTTAATAATTACCCATAACTATATTTCAATTTGTAACTGTGTTTTTAAAACAATATATGTGGTTTATTTCAAAAATACATTAAGGTGTTAAACCAAATTTAGCCATAAAACATCTCTTAAACAGTTTTTAAGTGAATTCACACAGACCCATAACACACACGCATATGTACACTGAAAAAAACAACTGCTAATGTGACATAACAGTTAAGTGTTGGAAAGGTGCACAAGCAAATTATAAAAAAAATCTAAAAAACACTCAAATATGTCATTATAGTTTTATTTTTATTTTATCAGTATGGTCAACAAACATTTACTACATCTAAAAACTCAATTATAATCTATAAAAGCACTTTCCAGGTTTTCAAGCTAATAGTTAATGATAGTTCGCAAAGAAACAAACATGCTTCCGTCAATGCATTTAAAAAGTAGTATCAGAATAAGAAGCATTTTCCAAACTTGCAAATTAATGCTTTGTGAGAATTTGTAAAAATGAATTGCAAAATTCCATGCATACTTCCATTAATTCATCACTGAATAAGTCAATGCAAAGGTCATCTATGCGGGCAAGGTAGAATCACAAAATCCTAATCACACCCTATATCTGTATATAACCCATTACAGTAATAAAACTTTTGGAGGGGTATTTCATTGCTTGATTTTTCAAAATAATGTAGGTTTAAGACCTCATGGTATGGTCCACTACTCTTCCATGGATGAGTGATTTGCAAATGTGCCAGACAAATATGTTATGCACATCCTTATAAGTTCAAATCATAATTAATAGTAGGTTATAGCTCATATTACCTCTTACAATAGTTGAGATCTGAGTTACCAATTTCACTAAATATACACTTATTATTAGACATGTTGCAAATATGTGTACTCTCTGAGCTTCCCGGGACTTGCAACTTGGACAGGTTGTAGTTTTAGCAGAAAACTATTTCTTCAACTTTGTAGTTGTGATATAAAAATCAAACAGATGCTGTTATTGAGGATGATTACATTTTGCTATTGTAGTTGCTTTCATACACAAAAATACATGTATGAGTTTTGTAATCTAGTTTTGTATAATCTCTGGACTAACCAGTCTGCTAATTTACTGGCCCATACAAAGATGTGATCCAATTTAAATTCCAATAATATCCCATAATATCCAGCTATTCTTAATGGATCCTGATCCACAATGGTGGTGTAAAACATTAAAAGACAACCAGACTGGAGAATTTGACGTTTACTCATTAGTAGTACCCTAATCTGGAGGCATGTAGAAAATTCCTAAAAAGTTGTATTAAAGTCTTCCTTCGTGGTTGGAAAGGTTTTAAGCACAACCCTCTCAAATAATAAATTAAACAGAATATTACCCCACACAGAAGTAGTGGGTAGGTCCCTTTGTCTAGATCCTAGTGATACTGCTATATCCATGTATTTTAGGTACCTGCATGTATTTGGAAATAACTAGCCAGGATAGCCTTAGATTTCTAAACACTTATATCACACATGGTTAGGATGCGGTTTGGGATCAAAAAAACAAAAAATATGAGTGTGATGAATGATCCAATAATGTTTCCATGAATAACACACTGGGTGTTAGAAATTGGGTTTCTAATTGGCAGAGGTATGCACCCTGTCCAACCAGAAACCACAATCCTAGGGTAATTCAGATACACAACATAAATTAGCCTGGGCTGACCCTCTGGTAGCTTGGTACAGGGCATGGAGGCTTAACGTAAGATTCAATATCAAAATTATTTGTGCAGCACTTCAAACAGTAACACAGTGAAAACACCACAAGAACACTCCACGCAGTTTAGAATAATAGATTATGATTTTATGAATAAAACAACCAAAACGACAAAAATCGAAGAAGTAGAAGTCAAGGTACAAATGTTCAAAGATTAAAATTGAAAAATAGCACTTAAAAGCAATAATCACCTATGGGGTCATCTAGTCGTGCTGGACTGGGACAAAGTCAATATTTCAGGCTGACTGTGATGGAGCATGGACCGGATACAGGAGCCACGGAAGGTCTGCTGAATAAAATCACCTTAATCTTGGTCGCAACAGCAAGATGGGTGGTGCAGCCGGGGAATGTGTCAGTGATGATCCCACAGTCGAGGTGATTTGTTGATTTTTTCCAAGCATTGATGGCGATGTACCAGTTTCGAAGATGAAGTGCCGGTTCTGAGATACATTGATTTAGAAGCTGATGCAGAGGGTTTTCCCATGTAGTCGAGAATATGCATCAATCATCTTACTGTGGTGGCTGCGATGCCGTGGTTCTGATGAGTCAGCTCCAAGGGTGATGCTGGGGCCCAAGTTCAATGCACTACTTCTTTTTCCCACAACAGCGGCGAAGCAGCGATTGTGTTGGTTCCACTGGAGAAAGCATCTAGATCGACTTTAAATGCTCCAGCCACAGGAGCAGGGGCTGAACCTTTGATATCCCTGAGTTTTAAAACAGAAGGCAACCCAGCATTTCCCTTGAGATCACTCTGGCATTCAAGGAACCGTCCAGATTTTTCTCAGTAGGGTAAAGGGTAGCAGGCAGCTGGGCAGCACAGCAGAAAAGCAGTTCTTCCAAAGCAGCAGTCCAGCAGAGTGGAAGTCCTTATAGCAGCACAGCAGTCGTTCCACCTGGAAGAGATTCTTCCCAGGTCCAGTATTGTCTGATTTGCTGGCTTCAAAGACCAAGTACTTATATCCAGTTGTGTCTTTGAAGTTGAGGTGACTTCAAGTCTTTGAAGTGCACAGAGGTCCTCCCTCCCAGCTATGGCTCCACAGGGGGTATGCTGCCCTTTGTGTGGGGACAGGACACTGCCTATTCAGGTGTAAGTTTCAGCTCCTCCCTCCCAGCCTGCTCAGGACGACCCATCAGGATGTGTATGGCCATTTAGTCACACCTAACGTTCCTTTGAGTGTGGTTATCTAGAGAGAATGCACAAAGATCAGCTGTCACCCACTACAGATGTATGTTGGAGACAGGCTGCAGGCACTCAGTGCTAAGAGCTGAGAAATGCCATATTTCCAATAGTAGAGGGGGTGTTTAGGACATGCACTGTTCTTATGGTACTTTAAGAAATCACCACCTTTAATCATTATAATCATTAAGTGGTTGTGATGCTTTTATTTCACCTTTTCTTATTTCATTAAAAATATAAACTATTACAACATTTGATTCATGTCATAGAGGAAGACACTGTACATTATTCAAAATGACAGTTAAACATTGACATAAAGCACATTACAAACAAAAATACTTTAAAGAACCACATCAATGAACAAACAAGTGTATACAAAAAACAATATGACAAACATCTTACCAGTCCTTATTTGTATAACCAAAGGGAGTGATGGACAGAGTGTGGAACATAGCACTCACCCCCAGTCAACTGATCTGGGTTTAATCCATCATCATTTTTTAGCTCACTCCACCACCCCAGTTCAGACATGGCCATATGCAATTCAGTCTCACCCTGTGCCTCATGGGTACATTCCAGCCCGAACTGCCAAGCCATGTCTTCCCTGGACCGGAAACAAGCATCCTGGGACCGGTTTCTGGCTAATCAGCTGTCATCAGCTAGGCTAGCTTGAATCCAGTGGCAAAGTGAGCAAGGGACCCAGGTCTGGGCATAGCCTGCCAACTTAGGGCAAACAAAGCAAAACCAAAGGGGAAGATGGACGGAGTTTTGAACATTGCAAGCACTCACCCCCAGTCAACTGATCTGGGTTTAATCCATCATCATTCTTTAGCTTACTCCGCCACCCCAGTTCAGACACGGCCATATGCAAATCAGTCTGACCTTGTGCCTCATGGGAACAGTCCAGCCCGAACTGCCAAGCCATGTCTTCCCTGGACCGGAAACAAGCATCCTGGGACCGGTTTCTTGCTAATCAGACGTCATCATCCAGGCTAGCTTGAATCCTTATTTGTATGGCAGTGCAAATGAATGATACTTGTTAGACAAGCAACATGCCAGGTGCAGCGTGAACAACCGAGGTTACAACAGACAGAAAGTTCTGTTTGTATATGGTACATTCCATAAGCTGGTTGCGGCTGTTACTAGCTGTGAGGGGGGTCGACACGTTTCTGAACCCAATACATTCAACATACCTGTTAAAAAATGGGTTGGACGATGTGACCATTTTGACCCTCGCATCGCATCCAATTGAATACTCAGCACGTTACCCGGAACTGAAAACCTTTGCTGAGACTAAGTCATTGACAGAGCACACTGTCCAACCCAGTTTTCAACAGGTGCTACTAAACCACCGGCAATTCATGATTCCTCCACTTCAATAGTGTCCGACCCCGTCCAGGTCTTGAGGAGCACCCTTAGAATGTATTGGTTTCAGAAACGCATCAGTGTTTACTTATAATGTGGTGTTCACTTTTACCACAGATAGTGTCACTTTGTTAGGGGAAATTTAATATTATGTGGGAGGTCATGTTCTGTCCCTGTGCATGGAACAAAATTAACGTTTAATTGGCTAAGGTGTTCCAACATTCCAACATTGAAGTGTTGCCAGCCATTCCCTTCCCCTCTGCGGAGTATCAGGTACTCACTGATTGGCTCACATGTTCCAAGCAGGACATTTCAGAGCTTAATCTTCATTGGCTGCGAACTATTGAAAGTAGAAGTGTTGCCAGTCATTCCTGTCCCCTCCGTAGAGTAGACGGGACATCTGATTGGCTGATGTGTTCCAAGCAGGACCTTCCCAAGCTTAATGTTCATTGGCTGTGAAGCAGTAAAAGTAGAAGTGTTGGTAGCCATTCCCTCCCCCTCTGCCGAGCCTTGTCTAAAGTTTCCTATTGAAATTGCATGGAGAAAACATGTTTTGGGACCCCCCTTTTTTCTCAGCCCCCCTCAAAAAATCACCCCCAAACTTTCAAGATAGGAGCTGATCTGAAAAAAGAATTTCTTTGGAAAAGTTCGTAAAGATTCGTCAAACAACGCCAAAGTTATAAGCAAATCAAAAAATGCTTTTCCTATTGAAACGTTGTCCTTTTGGACATTTTATTGGCTAAATTAACAGGCTCGGTCCACTAGGTAGACCAGGAGCAACATGGCCGGTATTAGCCAGCTATACACCACATCCTGTCATTGAAGAAATGACGGGTGCGGAACTATTAGTTCAACTGAAACAACTAATCAAAATCCATAGATAATTGGTTCAATATATCATGCGGACTCTAACAGTCCAACCTCCTATAAGGATTCCACAACAAACCCCTCACCAGGGGAACACAATCAGTCATTGCTAAATTACCTGGAAAAAGGGAACAAATTCCATTCTGGATAGCTCAAAAAATTACTCAAATCGAGGCAGTATTCTTGATACTACTCCTAATGAGAAACACAGGATTCTAACAATCTGTTTTCCAAAGGGGAACGCACCACACCTGGAGGACTGTGACAGTTGGGTTCAGTCTTTGCTGCAATCTATCCAAAAACACAAGGTGTTCCGTCTATGGCGGTAATACCAGATGTCCTTAAACAGATTCAAAATGAATACGGGGCAGAGCCTGCTTTAAATCTGGGTATGAAACTACTGGGAGATTTCAAACAGGTCTCAGCTATAATATTAGCTAATATTAGCGGCGAGGCAGCATCTGTGGCGATCTGCCAAAAATTAAGGGAATTTGATGTAACTGAGCAACCATATGAACTAGCCAGAATAATTGAAAAATCCTATGAAGAACTAGGTAGAGATAGTTTGGATGGAAAACCAGTCAAACCAAATCTAACAGAAAGTCCTGAAAAGGTCTTTATTAAAAACACTCTCACTACTCCTAATAAGAAGTGGGAGAACACTAAACAAACTTCTAAAGAAAACTGTTCTCATTCCGGAGGTAGGTCTCCTCAAAAGGAGCCCTCTCAAAAGAGGTATAACCTCAGAAACCGGGATAATTTAAAAAAACCTGATAAATATCAAGACGCTGATACATGTTCCTCTCGTACATTTCAGACTTCCTCACAGAAATCGGAAAGAAGAGGACAGTCAGAACAAAAGGAAGAACCTGTGAAGTCCAAAGACGATCAACACGTTCCAAAAAATAAGAAAACCCAATCACCAAAAAGAAGGTAGCAGGTCTAAAAATCAGACATGCCGAGGACCTTGAGGACACAACTCAAGAATAGGGAGTGGGCCCAGACAATGCTGGACAGCGCAGCAGAAGTCACCATAGCTCGCAAGATCTTGAAGGATCATCAGGAGACAGTGGACTTGAATGAGTACATCCAAGTTGAAACTTACATTATAAATTACGCAGAAAGGGTTAAACCTCTCTACGAATTAATCAAACCTGATTTCAAAACAACTAATTGGACTCAAAAGCACACAGAAATTTTGCGTTCAGTACAAACAGATATGTTAGCAATAACACATTTACAGACACGCGTTAACGAACGCCACCTTGTAATCAGAATAATTCCAGGAAGATGCAGATTCACTTACTTAACCTTTAATGAAGGTGAAAATAGCTTGTAAATCACACTTGTACACACAAGCTGAAATGAAATTCACTTCAACAGAAAAAATTCTGACAGCTGTTCAAACTGCAGTAGCAAAAGAAAGAGCCCTCGAACAGAGGAAAACGCATAATGGTCGTTACTCCTGTACCTGCCTAAGAAGCAGCAACAGAAGCAAGCATTCCGAATGCAAAGGCATTACATCCTAGATGGATACATCTGTCTTGCTGCAACAGACGTTGAATACGTTTTTGACCCCTATTTGAACACTCAAGAATTTCTACAATGCGAACAATAATGTCCTGTGCCCACTGAGATTCTGCCTCTAGAACAGTACGAATGCATAATTTATACTGACGGATCAGCCCAACCCGCTATGGGGGGTAAACAAGCTTATAGTGCTGCATGCGCACTTGTTAAAGGTCGCTGGCGCGATGGTAAATTCTGACCTATGGTTACAAAGACACAATCACTCGGAGACTGTACAGCTCAGCGAGCTGAACTACAAGCATTCAAGATTGTGCTTGAAATACCGATCGCGAATTCCCCACACTCATTGTGTGCGATTCTCATTGCTGCGTTGTCTTTCAATAAATACTTGTAGAATTGGATTCAAAACGGTTTCAAAGATGCAAAAGGTGGTACAATCAAGCATAAGTTGCTTTGGGAACAAGTAGTTCAGTTACAAAAGGAACTACAAAAGACTCATGTGATCCATACACAGAGTCATCAACGTGATGGCGTTCACGTTGCAGGTAATTCATTGGCTGATAAAGCCTCGAAGGCAGCTGTGCAAACGGCTTCCGTAACTGCAATCACTCGTTCGAAAACAAAAAAGACGGCAAAATAATGCTAGCTGTCAATACTACTAGCAAAGGCAGCGGTGCAGCATTACCTCTAAAATATCCACTTGAATATTCATACATGATTGATGCCAACTCCGTCCCTTTTGCTTAAATCCCTGGATTGGGGGATAGGGTAATTCCAACAGGAGACATAGAGTAGCTTTGATACACAAAAAACATTTGGGAGAGGGTCTGAAATATCAAGGGATCTCTAAATCTACTCTAGAATTAAAAGAGAAGTACTGGTGGCCAGGGATGAATTCCCACAATCACAAATTTGCAATTAATTGTCATGACTGCAACAGAGATCGCAGCAGAGAAGACCATCAGATACCTGACTATAGTGTAGCCAGTCCAGGGCAGACACCATTGTTAGACAACATTAGACTATCTACACGCAGATGTCCCGATGGACAAATGCGGTCCAACGACTATTAGGATAGATTCATTTGGATGTGGCCTCAGCGCTCGACTGGCGCCCAAACTTTTATAAAAGATTTGCGAGTTTTTATCAGCACATACGCAGTCGGCTCGCTCCATTCTGACCAGGGTCCTGCGTTTAGCTCTCGAGCTTACAAGGAGGCCATGGCCAATCGGGGCGTTGCATTGCGGTATTGTAGTCCATTCCATCCTGAGGAAAATTCTGTAGTGAAAAGAAAAAAACAGGACATAAAGCAATCTATAACAGCTAGGGTATTTTGCTTGGGTGACGGGTGGGTCAAACATCTAATAAGTGTCCAACATAGTCTAAATAATCTGCCAAGAAGTTCTCTTGGTGGAATCACTCCTCGTGAAATCCTTTTTGGTACTAGAATGCTTGTCCAGGACCTTATTCGTCACACTTCAGTGGTAGAACAAAAATCCTTTGATATCAAAGACCGTTTGGCTGTTTTGCAGGACTTAAATGACACAAAGAGAAGTCAAAACAACACATTACAGAAGCCAACGACCACTGAAGGGGAACCACCCATCCCAGCAAGGCCTGTCTGGATTCCAAACATTGGGGATCTACTCAGAGAAAAGATCGAGGATAAGAAGCAATTTGGGCCTTCTTTCAGCAAACCAGCACCTGTGCTAGCAATCCATGGATCAAGAACAGTGTTACTGCTGCCCCTTGCTGGAAAAAAGGAGAACAGGTTTGTGTCCATCGACCTGGTAAAACCACATCATGTGCCAATAATAAGTAGTAGGCCAAGTGGACACCAAAGATGTAGCAGGAGACCAAATCTTGCTACTATCCAAGAGGTTCAAACTGAGAGACTCATCACCTTTGAGGAATCTGCAGTGCAAAAAGAAGGACTATGCAACAAAGCCATGGAACTTGTACCTCTTGAAACCCAAATACCAGTTCATCAAGAAACGCCTTTCTACAATGAAATAGCATCTGACTTTACTGATATGACAAGTGTTCAAGTGGCTACAGCGATTTCAAATAATCTTGATGCAATACCAACCATTGACAGAACTACCTCTGGCTATTTAATTAACTTTGATTCTTTTGCAGAGGATCCCAGTGAACCTTAAATGACACCAGCTAAAAGAGCTTTTAAAGAACAAGCAACAGAACTTTAGCATCAACTGAAATATACTTATCTGGTTTCACCATGGGTTGAACCTTGGATTGTGCTAGGCGTACACTTTCTCCTACTTTAACATGAATACTTAGAAGGATCATCAGATTATGAACAAATGTTCTGTTATAATCACTATGGTCATCATTATTTGCACAAATCTGCAAACCCTAGAAATGTTTATACTTATAATCAATTGGAACATTGTCCAACGCCACCAAAAGGTAGCTCAAAAACGTTTAATGAAAAATGTCCATACTTCTCAGATTTTAATGTTTCAAATCCGGAAACATTTTACTTTAAAAATGTTAATATGACAGGAATGAAAAGTATGTTGACAAATACTAATCACATTTATTCTGCAGCCTTTTATGCTCAGCTGTCTTCATTAAGCTTTGACTTGTGGAAAGACAACATTGAGACAAAAACTGTCTGGGGCACAAAAGACTGGCAGGTGCAGGGACTAGAAGCTTTATTTAGAGCCTGCATAATCCCTGAACAAATTATGGAGCATATTACCAAGCAATAGCGATAATTATCGCTATGCATGGTTAGCGGCTAAAATTATATCGCCGCGCTCCGACGATTTTTACCGCTGAGATACCTTGATATTATCAAGGTTTATCTCAAAAGCGGTAAAAATCCTGGGAAATGCAAGAATATCGCTGAAAAATCCGTGATATTCATGCATTATTGTGACAATGCTCTTAGCCATGTTATCCACCTTCCATTGGATAACATGGCTAAGAACTGCTCTGGCTAGGCGTTAACGTTTGGAGATATTCGCGCTTAGCACGAATATTTCCAAAAGTAAGGCTTTGTTGATAATTGGAGATAGCGATATTAGCGACTGTTTCCAGTCGCTAACATCTTGGCATGCCCACTTTGCATGTCATTAGGCTGACATGCAAAGTGGGCCCTAAGATGATCGTTATCTCCTACTAGCTGTCGCTAACTGGTGTTAGCGACAGCTAGGTAATAGGGCGATAAAATTATCACAGCTTTAGTGGGAAAAAGTCCAGCTAAGGCGGCAATAATGGCCCTTGGTAATATGCCCCTGAGTTTTTAAATGACACTGTTCATCAGACATCCTGTCTTGGCCTAGCCAAGATACAAGATTTAAACAAACCGTCCATACCTACACCTACATCTGATAGTAAGAACACTACAGAAGGAGGGGTCGACGTAAAAACTATTTTACTTAAAAACAGAACTAATCCTGATTGGAAAAATTGGTTATTCTGTCCCACAGACACAAACAACTGTCAAGATAGTCCTGAATAAGACACAAGGGTTCACCAGGCCAGATCCAAGATATGTCCAGAGACAACATCCAGGGATAGTAACAACATACAGTGTAGGAAAACTGTGCCTTGTGTGGCTACATAAATCCGCACTAACAGAGGTTAAACAACACTTATCTTTACTTAAAGATGGTGTTGATTTAAGGGACATCTTACAAGGTCCTAGGAAACGGCATCAGAAACGTTTTACTTATGCTGATATATACGCCATTTATAATGAAGCTTGGAAAACGACACAAGCAGAGACTGCAGAACGAATACGAGAAAATGATTGTATTAATTTAGAGAAAGCTCTCTCTGTAGTTGGCAATGGGCTAACGACTCTGTCATCCAGAATGTATTCTTTGGGCAGCATAGTATCATATGCCATTGACTTAATGGAACAGGACTTGCTCATGCTACAGCATGGTCAGTCAAAATTGCATTCTATAATTCTATTAGGCAGGACGTTACAAAATCTTTATTCTGGATATTTGCATGGCATTTAATCAACACCACGTCATTGTTTTCTGTATTTAACCTTACAGATAAACAAATCAGTTTGGCACAAAGAGGAGCAGTCTATACGGTGCAGAGCATTGAAAAGTTGGAAAGATTACCATTAACTGTTTCAGAAAAACATGCAGCAGAATGGCTAATACATGGATCAATCACTCTGCCTGTCACAATTTTCCATTTTCAGTATTGTTTGAAACATATACCAGCTGGCGTATATGAAAGGTTGGGTACAGAATACATTAAGTCAACCTGGGATTTACCATATACACACAGATGTTGGAGTGGGGGAAAAGAAGTATTTCTTAGTGGTACAAACTGCAAAACGCACTAAGAGGTACACTTTTATGTCAGGGTTTTAATTTACATGGAGCCTGTGACGGTTCTTCGAACAAACTTATTCTGCCACCTGCAAGGTTCTCCAACTGCAGTGATAGATTCAATTTTTAGGCAGCTTTCTAACTGAAGCTATATTATGTTGAATGATCACAGCTGCTGTGGCATATTGCCAGGAACTGTGTCAGCCAGGGTCACTTGTTGTATGCAAATATTGTTTCCAAAAACCAAGACAAATGGGGAGTCGCCGTTATGGCCTTCACTGAACATTTCTTCTATACGAATTGATACTTTAACCCCTTCCATGCTCATGATGAGCTCAGCTCGTCATGAGGCCCAGTGGAGCTGTGCTTATGACGAGCTGAGCTCGTCATGAATAGAGGGCTTCAAAGCCTCTCAGCACAGGAGGGGAAAACCATTAGCAGCCAAGGTGTTAAGCAGAATGAAAGCCATTCTTTTACAAAAAAATGTGCCACTGACCTCGTTCAAAGAGACGTATGATCTGCAAGATGCAAGGACTTCTGCAGAGATACATGCCCTTTTATCCACAAACTGCCCCATACATTTTGCAGAAATGTTAGGTCGTATCTTAAACAAGTCTGATACCAGTGGTATTGTACATGTATTTAAGACAGTTTTTTCGGGACTATTAACACCCTTTGAAGCAGTCCTAGGCATTTTTCCAAACTTTGTTCACTCTGTGTTCGGCGGCCTGTATCTCATTTTGGAACTCGTAGCAGGAATACTATTCTTGTTCCTTCTGCTCCGATATGGCAAGTCCAGTCACCATCGACACCCTGATTACCATAGAGAGAACTCTTCTGGCAATGAAGTGTCGTGAGCGCATGATACAGATTTTGGGCTTGGCTCGTTTAAAAGATCTAAATACCACGTGGTTTCTATCATTCCGACCAATCTGGCAAGTTTGCATTTTACCTGTTCTATGATGCCTGCTATGTGGAGAGCAATGCATGTTGGACATCTGTCTAACACTTCCATCAGCACTGCCAACGGATGTTGAAACTTTGCTTGGTTCGGTAATGGCCCATGCATTGTTTTGTCCCCAGCGGCTACCAATCCTGATGACGTCATTCATTGAGGTCTCACAGACGCATTCCACTGACGGTGAGATACGTGGATTGACAGGCACACAGGTACCATATCTATCTCCTTCGTACATTGCTAACGTGGATAACGCTGATGGTGTTGCTTCACATTTTTGTGCAATCAGTCTACTTAATGAAGTGGTCCAACTTTCACCTACTGTGGTAGACAAATTCTTTACCAGCTTAGAAGATTTGATATTTTCTCCTAACAACGACAATGACTTTTGAAACTAGCACACAGCGTTCTATAGACTCTGTATTCGACCTTCACTTTTTTCAAAACTAAAACTTCCAAATTTAGAACTCTATTTTTCTACGATTAGATTTTTTTCAAAATTTAATTTTTTTTTGGGCAACAAAGTAATCTGCTTAAAGTAGAACTATTCATAGAGAACAAGAATTCTTTGAATACTTCCAAGAGACAATATTTGAACTTGTCCACAACTAGAACAATTTATATATTATGTCATGAAATGGTCTCGACCTTTTTCTTCTGTACTTAAGAGCCATTTCATAAATGTACTTTCATGATTCATTCGGATAACATTTCCAATATCATACTACATGCTTTCAATGAAAACATTGCTTTTAAAAATGGGTACATCACAAATGCTAATTTTTAGTGTAAAAACCAGTTCGAATGCATTTTATGTATTTTGGGTGGGGTTTTTACACATCATACTTTAGATATGTTTTAGATACCTAGAATTTAGTAATGTTGAACATAATTAACGTGGAGTGGGTGTTGTATGGCGTTTTGGGACTCGAGTGAATTTTCCCGATTCATGCCCTTATATAGGTACAATTCACAGTGCCCTAATATAGGCATAGAAATCATACCCATGCAGTCCAAATACAGGCCTGGCTACCTCCACCCGTTCCAAAAAGCCACAACAATTTCTTGGAAAAATCAGCTTAAGCAGTCAGGGACATCCACTTGCTTGAATATTGATTTGTCCAAGAAATCATGGAGTTTTCAAAGTACTACCATTCCCTTGGGGTTCTTTGATGACGTTATTATGCCTGACTTTTCGTCAAACTAGGCACCTTCAAGGTATAAGTATGCCTACACTTGCCCTAGCAAACACACGGTGGTTCGGAGCAGTTGAACTATCTACTTGCCCGAATCAGCCTCGCTACATCAAGTGCCGAAGGAAGCCGACTCTCCAGCTGACACACTGATCAAGAAGCTGTCCTTTCTCTCGCTGAGAATCCAGTCCAGTGTTTCCAAGCTCCCCTTGTGGGGTGTTGGGAAATCAAGACCGAGACAGAGATACCAGACCTCCTTCATTCTAAAACCAATGTATGGAGCTGATTAGACCCTAAGAGAAATCTTGGATAGATTCTTGGCAAAGAAACTAAACCTATGCTACACCGCACTTACTAGACTTAGGTTAGGTACATTGGGGTAGGTGTATTTTAGAAGCACCAGTTGAGTACTTTTAGCCTTTGTTATTCATGTATGTATTCATCTATGGTTTAGAAACCTTACAATGCTTTTACAGTATCATTTTATAATACTATTCTCACTGTACGGATTATATTTTGCAGCTTGCATTACGATGGTAGCAGTTTACTTTACTTGCATTCTTTTGTTGTAAACGCCCATCTCTCTATTTTCTCTGCACCTCTGATGCAACGAAGCATGCACGATTGACTGAGTTAAATTCCTCAGTCCTACGTTAAATCTATAGCATATGTTATCCCAATGCGCAGAGCCTATTGGGAATATAGGAACTACAATATAAGGTGTTTACTTTTCTGAGGGGGAGGTGTGGTTGTGCTGCAGAAATCTCAGTCTAGGTTTGAACCAGTTTTTATTAAGCAAACACAAATATACTTTCTTAGAAAAGTGAAGCTGTATATATCAGGGGGGTGACAAATAAAAATGCAATTCATAAAATATCCTTCAAGAGTGGCACACCCTGCTTTTTTTTGTTGCCTATAGTTTGTAAAAGTATCCGTTACTTTTAGATAAAGTGGAAAAGAAGTGCTACAAGAAACACTCCTGCAGTACATTATCTCAGGTCACAATAGCAATAAGAAGTAAAAAACAGTTAAACACAAATGACGTCACTGAAGACTTTATCCACATGAAAATCTGATGCACCTCCTCACACGCTAATATAACCTTTGATACACCCACTGTAAAATACAGACTACCATTTTCGAAACCATCGACACACCAATACCAGTTACTACATACCCACTCACTGATTCCTAGGTCTATACACACATCCACTCATTCACCCATAAAATCACTCTTACATGCAGTCGCTCATGAATACAACACTATCATTTGCATTCATACACCTATACAGACACTAACACACCACCATTCATCCAAAGTTACTTACACACCTAGTCAGTTTTGTAAAAAATCAATCACACTTCCATTTACTGACCTATACAGTTATACACACACCACATCACTTTTTCAAACAGATACTAATACGCACTTACTCTCTTATATAATCACTGATACAAGTACACACTCATCAATACAAGCACTCTCATAATCACTGACTCTCATGTATTGTCATATGTAAACGCCAACTCTGACATACATTGCCTTTTACATATGTAGTTACTTGGACATGTACACTGAAACATCCAATCTGTCACCAACACACCCATACACACACCCACCCGCTCATAGAGCTGTTTTCACATGCACTCTTGAACCCATACTCCCAGTGAATCAACCACTCACACATCTATGCACAAACTCACACACCTCCCAGCCACCCACATCACTTTTTCAAACAGATACTAACACACACTTACTCTCTTATACAATCACTGATACAAATACACACTCATCCATAAGACCACTCTCACAGTCACTGACTCTCATATAGTCATTTTTATACTCCAACTCTCACATACACTGCCTTTCACATATGCAGTTACTCGCACATGTACCACTGAGACATCCATTCACTCACCAACACAGCCATACACACTCACCCACCATACAGCTGTTTCCACATGCACTCTTGAACCCATACACCCAGTGAATCAATCACTCACACATCTATGCACAGTCAAACACCTTCCACCCACACACACACTCAGTCTCCCAGACAAATAATCAGGCAACCAATTAATAACCCATATAGACACTCATCTAGCTCCTGAACAACCCATGCAGCAGCTTACACAACAACAAACAAACTGATACAGACATTCACACAGTTCACTAACCCATGCATTCACTTAGACACATTTAATCACTCACTTATACAGTCAGTCATGTACCTACTAAAGCCTCCATCCAGACACTTATACACCCACTCATTCTTCAATACACCTTGGCATATATATAAAACATATTTAAACTTTAAACAAACACACAGTCACTGGATGATGTCATCTGTGATGTCATCAGTGATGTCATTTGAGATGTCATCAGTGATGTCACCGACCATGTCAGGAATGATGTAATATGTGACTTCATCAGCAGTGCATTGCAGGGGCACGAGTTAGAGTTAGCTGAACTAACTATAACAGGGGAATTTCTCAGATTTTCTACGATTAGAATGTCCCACTAACTATAACATGCCTGAAACCTGTGTTTTATTCAGTTGAATTCTAAGGTTTTTTAAATGCTAATTTCGAACTAACGTTTTTAAAACCTATGTTTTTTTTTCAGTGATTATATATATATATATATGGTGACCGCCAGTAAGTAATATATATATATATATATATGTTACATATTCTAATCAAATATGCTGAATCAGATCGGGAGGTGCTATTGTTGGAAATAGATCGCATCAATGGTTTGTTGGATGCTACAGGTGAAATTGACCTCATAGCTAAAAGCAAAAAAGAAATTTAAACATGCATTGTGAAATATGAGGAGTCTATAAAAGAGGGGAAAATATTTAAATTCGCCAGAGACCAGAATGACTACGCTACTGGTCGTATATTTACATTCGCCAGGAAGTACGATAATTACAAACGTCAAGCTCTAACAAGCCATAAGAAAACAGGCACTGGAGCTGCAACAGTAAGTACTGCTGCTCCAGATAATGTTGATACTGATGCTGCCTCCCTCACTTCAAATAGTGACTCTGATGACAATAGGCCGGGTACATCTTTGGGCCCAAATGAGTTGATGAACTTTACTGTTGTGGAGAAACTTAATTTTGTGAGCGAGGACCGGAGGTATTCCCTGCGCCCCCGCAATCCTCTGCCAAAGCAAGGAAATGTTCCAACAGGAAACGGCGCGACTGGAGGCGTAAGCACAAACAAAGGTACAACGTGAGGCAATGTGCGAAGGAACTGGAAAAGGTAACTACAACTGTGGAGAACACAGTGATTAACTTGACTGATGTTGTACTCTCTAAAGCAGAAGAGCAGCTCCTATCTTTAGGACTTACATTCTGTCCTTAGATTATAATCAGATGTGCATAGATGTTTTTAAATTCATTCGGAAGACTAAACTAATTAAGTACTTCCAACTACATCCTCTGCAAAAAGAAAGAGCGCCTGCTGCAGCACCTACTGAGATCACTACAATCCCTCTGCAAGTTGGGAATATTGGGGGTCTACAATCTCTCTTTGACCTTGCTTAAGAGGATGGCACGCAAAGTGCTCCAACAGTCAGTCAAGTTATCAATGTGAATAAATCTGCTCCCGGTCCTTTCCGACCGAAATCAACCTTTTTGCCACTCATGCCTAAGGTATGAATCATTAAGGCGACCATTCAACGCATGATATACTCTGAATGGCCGATTGTTGTGACAGACAACATTTTAGGTCCCATTATGCCCAGTCAAGATGTCTTCAGTGACAGAGTTATTGCTGAACTTAAAGAACTCAATAAACAATTATTGGGCAAATCCAAACAGACGAACTACAACAATAATCAATATCATCTTTTGATGAAGAAACTAGGTGGTAACACTGTCTTATGGTCAAAGGAGGATTATTTGAAAGAGGCTGACAAACATCTAGCAGATCCTACTTGCTACACCAAGTCCACCAAAGTTATCATGAGAAAAAGTGATGATACTACTCGTAAAAATATCCACCATTGGCAGAGAAAAGGACTACTTACTAAAGAAGAGGCCAAATTCTTGCAGTTGAGATTATCCTATCACTCTGTTTTTTTATCTTCTGCCAAAAGTGCATAAGTTGGTTACTCCTGTTCCAGGCCGCCCAATAATATCAGCCCAAGGAAGCATGAATGAAAATTTGTCGAAATATGTAGATTTTTTTCTTCAACCCCATATGACCAATTTACCATCATACCTCAAGGACACTACTGATTTTCTTGTTAAAGTAAAGTATGTGAAATGGTGTTCTGATTATTTTTTTGTTGTCATGGATATTGAATCACTTTATACCAGTATACATCACTGGCAAGGTATGAGGTAACTAAGTATTTTCTTGACAGCCGTGAAGTTGCTTTAAGGGAACACAACAAAATGCTTTTAGAAATGACGAAATCTGTCTTCGCAATAACTTCTTCCAATTCCAAAATGAAATTTTCCATCAGCAACGTGGGGTGGCTATGGGTTCGTGCTTCTCCCCCAGCTATTCGTGCTTACATGTTGGCTGTTGGGAGGAGCACATGCTCGGCAACACCCATCGCCAGTGGAGAACGTATATTGTTCACTATTGGTGCTATATAGATGACATTTGCATCATTTGGAAGGGTACAAAGGAGCTGGCTTATGCTTTTGTTAGTGAAATTAATATCAATGACCTCAATTTGAGATTCACTGCATCTGTCATCAATGATTCAGCTGAGTTTTTAGATGTTCAATTGTATATTGAGGAGGGTAGGCTCCATACTAAACTTCATAGGAAGTCCACAGCGGGCAATTCGATTCTTCATGCCCAAAGTGCACATCCTAGACCACTATCAACAGCATTCCGTACGGAGAATTCATCTGGAGGATTTGCAGTAACACGTGCTTAACTGAATCTGTCCAAAGGTTCCTCCAACGGGGATATAGAAGGAAAATACTTGATAAGGCGACCATTCAACGCATGATATACTCTGAATGGCCGATTGTTGTGACAGACAACATTTTAGGTCCCATTATGCCCAGGCAGCCCACCATCACCTTTAGACGGGCGCCCTCTATGAGGGATGTCCTTGACAGATCCATGCCTGAAACTTCACCTAAACGAACCTGGTTATCTAAAATGGGTTTCTTTAAATGCACTTCTTGTCGTGCTTGCACGTTTGCTAAAAATCATGGTTGTCATTTGAGATGTCATCAGTGATGTCATGAGTGATGTCACTGACCATGTCATGAGTGATGTAATATGTGACGTCATCAGCAGTGCATTGCGGTCGCGCAAGTTATAGTTAGCTGAGCTAACTATAACGGAGGAATTTCAAAGGTTTTGTATGAGAGAAATGTTCAGCTAACTATAACGTGTAAAACATATGGTTTTTTCAATGAATTTGCATGTTTTTTTAAATGCTAATTCCTCACTATAACATGTATGAAACCTATGTTTTTTTCAGTGAATTTCATAGGTTTTGGAAATGATCATTTATAAATGTATTAAATATTATGTCTTTCTTTTTATACTAATTTCTTATATTTTTAATATAAATATTTATATTTATTTTATTTTTTAGATTATATTTCATATTCTTGTTATAAAATAATAACAAAACTAAATTGCAAAGTAATTTTTGGATAAATTATTGCTTGATGTCGGTTGCAAGTATAACACAGCTCCAGCATTTCTCTTGGGGCCCTGTATTAATCCTTACACCTGCTTCAAGCATGTGCAAGGTTTTGACGCAGCATAAGCTCAAAAGTCACAGAATAAAATGTTATACATTTCACTCAGTCACTTTTAGGAGGCCTTGCTGCACCCCCTTCTGCAAAAGAAACCCTCTTCTGGTGCAGCACTTTACAATGTAATACACCCTCCAGATGCGTCAAATTGTTAATACCACACACCATGGAACATCTTTTGCACCACCGCTGTGTCACAAAAGTGACACAACGGCTGTGTAAAAGTGGCACAAGGGCACAGGAACTTTCATCAGCAGCGCAAATTGAAACATAGACTTGTAACATATTTATACACATATGATACATTCAAGTGCTTCGGACATACTACAGTATACTATAGATAAACACCTTATAGATTTATGCTGTAGCAGTTCCTTATAGTTCTGCACTTTCACATTCTCCATACACTAGTAACATATTCATTCATTCATTTATGAACTACACATTCATTCTGACAAACTTTTACACACTAACATAGTTCTTTCTTTGACCAGTGAAGGTAGTTCTAAAAAGAACTGTTTTTTTTGTTTTGTATTTTTATTGTGTTTTCTCAACAAATTCCAAGCGGAACAAAAGAATGAAAAAAAGAACAACTAATGTCGAGGACAGCAATGATCCTGCATCCTGCGTTTCATCAAGTCTATAGACTGTTCCCCATAACACAAAAGTTTATTGCAATAAATGCATAGAATTTTAACTTTAGCAAAGTCAGAATCAATATGTGGGTGTGGACTGCTTGCTGAAAATGCTTCTGCCGCTGTTGATGTGCTTGGTGTAGCAGCAGGTGGGTTCTCGTGCAACCTCCGTCTTGCAGCTCAAACAAAGTTCTTGGGTTGCAAATTCTTCACGTGTCGCACCATAGTTGCTGTGCCAAAGGAGTATTTTTTACATGGATCACCCCTTGAAAGAGTTGTTTCGCAAATTTTAAAAGTTACCTTTGCAGCATTAACCTTTTTTTGACCTTCTGGAAAAGTAAAAAACTTCCAAATTAGAGCTTCCTTCCTCTTCTTTGGAGGTTCTTCAGGAATGAAATCTTCCTCTGAAGAACTGCTGGAAGATGACTCCATTGCTCTTATTATTGTGATCTTCCTTCTATTTGAGAAGATTCTCAGAACAAAGGCTTCTTCTTAGAAAGTCAAAGTCAAATAATTATAATGGGACGGAACTTTCAACAGTCACAATAGGAAAAGTTATGAACCAATCAAATCTCTACTTTTTGAGTCACATGGCTTTGCGTATGCTTATGATGCGCTTGCGCAACTCTTTCAATATGAGTACGCATGATGTTCTACCGCGATTTGTGTAATTCTTTTAAAAAGTAATATATGATTATTACAAGTATTTAAAAAAATCATAGTTATCCCAAATGTCTAACCTTATTTTGTACATTAAATACATACATGTATAAACCAAGTAGAAACATTGCCCCCTTTCGCATACAGAACACCGTACATGACATCACACCGAAGCTTTAATGCGACGCGTAACTTCAAAGCATATTCGTACTGTATGCGCGGGTACACGCTGAGTATGACAAGCAGTACAAACTATGGTGCGATCACCCTCTGAGTGACAAATCAGAGCTCTGGGCACGCTAAGGAGAATTAATTGAAGTGCTGACTCATTGCAGATCCGATTCTGGGCCTTCCTCTGCGTACATTATAACACCGCCCCATCTCTCTCTGTTGTTAATTGTTAGTGCGCACACTCATACTTGCACATGTGCGGTGCACCCCCGCCCACACTACACACATGCCACCACCAAGCATGCTTGCTATCATTTAGGCTGGAAACCAATTCATTAGCCACTGGGATGTCCCCCAGGGCCATCATTCTTGCAGACCGCGAAAACGCTACCAATGACGGCCCTGGGCTTGGTTTGGTCAGCCCCCGCAGTTCCCATATAATGCGGGCACTGACGTGAGCACGCTCCGTTTTGCCTGCCTCTGCTGCGATAACAGACAGACTGTCGAAAACACCCAGACTCAGCGAAACCACAGCCTTTCAAGACACAACAAAAACGACAAAAACAAAGGTAAGAGAAGACGTCACAACATCAGCCTCCACTATAAATTGTATATGCATAATACTATTTTTTTATCCTTCATATGGCTTTCCTACCCCTCAATGGCTCTAAATTGTACATACATAATTGAAATATTTCTTTATAAGTCACGAGGGCCTATACACCTCCAATCTTTAAAAATTGTGCGTGCATAAATTTCTGTGTCGTATTTCTGTACTACGCCACGTGCTTAGACCTCTATTATTATTAATTGTGCGTCCATGATAGTATTTTTTTTTCTGCGTCACGAGGCCGTCCCAGGCCTCTATTAATTATATATATTATTATATATAATTTTGTCGCTCAGGCTTGATATTATGGCCCAGATTTTTATTGTTTTCTCTCTCTCTCACTCTCTGTGACATCATTTCTCTTTCTCTCTTAAACTTAGACACTGCTGTCTGCTTGGACGTGTAGAAGAATTGTTGAAATTAAGTTGTGAAGTCTACTTCCTTATGTGTTTTGCCGCAAAGTTTATACAACGGTAAGCACAGAGGCCTGGATCTACAAATCCTTCATAGGAATGCATTTGAAATAAATATCATAACGGGCGTTAGTAATGCAGTAGGCACTTCCATATAGACACCACTTGAACGCGGCACTATAACAAGTAAAATGTACCAGGTACACTGCACTCGTAAAACTGTAGTGTCAGCTTTATTTGTGAAACGAGATAGGGCCATATTATCAAGTCTTGGCGACAAAATTATCGCCACTTTATCGGCAGCAAACTGCCGCTAAAGTGGCTATAATGGGTTTGATTCATAATTACCTCCGAGCAGATAGGTTACAACAGTCTGACAAACAGATCCACAACCTTATTCCGACACTTTTGAGTCACTTTTACCATGAGTAAAGTGACGCAAGGAAAAAATCTCAACTCCAGACTCTGCGACACAGTTTTAATAGTGTTTTCTCCCTCTTTCTCTCTCTCACTCTCTGTGACATCATTTCTCTTTCTCTCTTAAACTTAGACACTGCAGTCTTCGACGTGTAGACGTGTAGAAGAATTGTTCAGATTACGTTATGACACCAACTGCCTGAAATGTTTACCAGCAAGGTTTATACAACGGTAAGCACAAAGGCCTAGATCTACAAAGCCTTCACAGGAATGCATTAGAAATAAGTCGCCATAGCGGGCGTCAGTAATGCACTAGGCACTTCCATATAGACACCACTTGAACGCAGCACTATAACAGACCTGGAATGTACGAGTTACACTGCACACGTAAAACCGTAGAGTTACCAAAACTTGTAGGGGCATAGTATCAAGAACGGCGATAAAATTATTGCAGTTTCAGCGGCAAGAAACTGCTGCTAAAGCGGCGATAATGAGCTTGATAATATGCCCTTGTAAATTCCCATAGTAGCCCAGGTTAACACCAGAACCTGCACTGCTATGGGAATTCACAACAGCATATTATCGAGCCCTTTATCGCCGCTTTAGCTGCAGTTTCCTGCCGCTGAAACGGCGATAATTTTATCGCCGTTCTTCATTATATGCCCCGTAATGCTTCATCTCATTTACTCCCTTCTACATAATTCTAAACTCTAATTTTCTTTTTTCTTTTGCAGATTAACAATCAAACATCTTTTGGAATCCATTTCACAGTTTGTTTATAACATAGTTGAAGTTATTTTTCCAGTTCTAATATAGTTATAATTGAGTTTCGTTTATATTTATTGTTTAATAAAAGTTAATTAAAAAAAACTACATACTTCTTTTATTTTGTGGGGGAGGGGTATGACTGCCCACAATAAAAATAATGTTGAACTACTATAGTAAGATAGTCAAGACTGGGATTGAAAACTACCAAGTTCTACTAAAATGGCGGTGGACGTAGTACGTAATCAACGTTTGGCTCCTCAGCACTACCTTTCAAATAAATAAATAAAAAATATGACTATTAATACTGTACAAAAGTACAGCAGTGGATGACACACGAAACCGGGAAAAGAAAGCAACAGATTTACTAACTGATATAAAGAAATGTTTGCTTGTTAAACTTGAAGAAAAAGAAAACGTGGGCTTCGAAACGATGCTGAGCATGCAAAGACAGTACAACTGCTACACCAAAAAAAAGGAAAGCTTTTCATACTATCATAGAAATGAAGGAGCATATTATCAACAAAAGGCGATACATTATCGCCACTTCTATCGACAGGAAACTGCCGATAAAGCGGCGATAATGTGCCTGATAATAGGCCCTTGTAACTTCCCATAGATGTCCAGGTTCTGGTGTTAACCTGGGCTCCTATGGTTATTCACAAGGGCATATTATCAAGCCCAATATCGCTGATTTATCAGCAGTTTCCTGCCAATAAAATCGGCGATAATGTATCTCCTTTTCTTGATAATATGGCTCATTGCTCTTCTTTTGACCAGTAAACTTAGGTGCATATTATCAAAGACCGGTGTTACAAATATCGCTGTTTTATTGGCAAGAAACTGTTGATAAAACGGCGATAATGACCATGATAATACAGCCTTTTTATTTCCCATAGAAGCCCATGTTAAAACAAGAACATAGGCTTCTATGGCAATTAACAAGGACGTATTATCAAGCCACCCTCCCAACATTATTAAAAAAACATAGGCCCTTGTAAATTCCCATAGCAGCCCAAGTTCTGATGTTAACCTGGGCTGCTATGGTTATTTTACAGCATTGCCCCTGACGAAGGGACCTATCCGTTGTCCCGAAATGCATTGGGCGAACTATGATGTACACCAAAGAATCTAATGCTTTACAATGTATATATTGCAGTGAATCTTTTGTAAATAGTGCAATGACTATATGAACACTCAATATTTCTGAGAAAAAAAGTTTGACTGAAAGTCAAAATGCATATGAATTAAAAATATGAAGACTATGTTGAATGTGTAGTTTGATCATTAAATTGTATTAAGGTAGTGCGTAGCTGAGCCTGTGTCAACAGTGTGTTGACCAGCCAAATTTTCCATGGTTATTCACAAGGGCATATTATCAAGCCCATTATCGCCGTTTTATCGGCAGTTTCCTGCCAATAAAAGCGACGATAATGTATCGCTTTTGTTGATAATATGGCCCATTGCTCTTTTTTTTGAGCAGTAAACTTAGGTGCATATTATCAAGGATCGGTATTAAAATTATCGCCGTTTTATTGGCAGGAAACTGCCGATAAAACGGCGATAATGAGCTTCATAATACGACCTTGCTATTTCCCATAGAAGCCCATGTTAACACCAGAACATAGGCTTCTATGGGAATTTACAAGGACATATTATCAAGCCCACCCTCCCAACATTAATAAAAAACTCCAGACAATGCAGGTACCCAGAGCTGGAAGGTCATTTTACAGATCACTGCCCCAGAAATGTGGTGTTCCCCGCGACGTGTACGGGGAGAGAGAGAGAGAGAGCTCAAAACATATATATTTTTTTTAATAGACCCGAGGAGTGCCGCTCACCGAGACTGCTGGGAGTACGACCGTAACCCCCTCCGCATACTTCAAAATAAAACCAGAGGACTTCCGTTCCCCAGTGCTCGGGGCACCTTACAAGCCCCCATTATGCAGAAAAATTGCCCTCATAATTTTTCCCCCCGGGACCTAATGAAGAAAACGGACTTCTACTTTTTTTTCACCTTTTCCACCACGTACAACTACTGCACGAGTACCCCGCCATTTTTTATTTAAAATAAAATAAAAATTGAGCCTATAGATCCATGTACCACCCCCTGACCAAGACTATAGGCTCAGAATGTTTCTACCCTGCCCCCTTTCCTTATTTCTCAACTTTGTTTTACTTTTTTTTTCTGACTCTGCTCTCCCGACAAACAAGATGGCTGCCAACACTTCCTTGTTTGGAGTATTAACAGCCAAACAGCTTGCAGCTCTTGCTTGTAATTGTACGTATTTCCATATGCATACGCCGCGTTTTTTCTTAAAAAAAAATAAAAAAAATAGAACCTAAACATCCATGTACGACCCCCTGAGCAAACCTAGAGGGTCAGAATTTCTCTACCCTACCACCTTACCTTATTTCTCAACTTTGTTTTAGGGTTTTCTTGTGACTCGGTTCTAGCAAGGCACAAGATGGCCAACAACACTTCCTGGTTTCGAGTGTTGACAGACAGTTCACAGCCAATCAGCATGCAGCTCGCACTCGTAATTGAACAGATTTCAGTACGCGTGCTGAACTCCGTCTCTAGATATCGCTATGATTTTACTTGCAATTTTCTCAGAAACTACTGATCGGATTTACACCATTTACCAAAAAGCACAATCTGCGAACAGAACTCTACCTCTCTGCCAAATTCCGTGTAATTCCATTCAGCTGTTGGGGCTGTAGCCCTGGCTAAAGGTCCCTATGAAAAATTGAATGGGGAAAACACGTTTTGAGACCCCCTTTTTTCTTGGCCCACGATTGACGAATCACCCACAAACTTTCAGGGAAGGAATGGAACCGAACAGGCCATTTTCTTGGAGAAATTCACGAAGATTCGTCCACCGGCGCCAAAGTTATTCCAAATAGAATGTTGCGGATTTCCTATGGAAACTAGGTCCTAACTATAACTACCTACAGGCTAGCACCAGTAGGTAATATATATTTATATTACCTACTGGCGGTCGCCAGTAGGTAGTTATAGTTAGGACCTAGTTTCCATAGGAAATCCGCAACATTCTTTTTGGAATAACTTTGGCGCCGGTGGACGAATCTTCGCAACATTTTCAAAAGTAGGGGGGGTGCTACGGTCCGCTCCTATCCTGAAAGTCTTGAAGTGATTCGTGAAGTGGGGCTGAGAAAAAAGGGGGCTCTCAAAACGTGTTTTCCCCATACAAGTTTCCATAGGTACCGTTCATCATGGGTACAGCCCGAACGGCTGAATGGAATTACACCAAATTTGGCAAAGTTGTGGCCTTTGGTTCAGACTTATGCCTTTTGCTTATATGGTGTAAATCTGTTCAGTAGTTGCTGAGAAAATTACAATAAAAAGTACATATATATCTATGGCCTCAGTGGATCCGGATGCGCGGATTATAAGCGCACCGTCCCGATCACGCGCAGAATGCTGACTGGCTGTGAAGTGGTTGCCAACATTCAAAACCAGGAAGGGTTGGCAGCCATTTTGTGCCTCGGTAGACGGGAGGATCTAGAAATTAGCAGAACCAGTGTTTAAAACGTATAAAGGGGGCAGATAAGAAATATTTTGATCCTCTAGACCTGCTTAAGGGTCCCACAAGGACCCCTAGGGACCAAAAAATATTTTTAATTTTTTTTAAAAAACTTAAAATTGTGCGCTGGGTGCATGGATCCGCCGTAAAAAAAATAAAAACGAAGCGTGGGCTCCTGTGCTTGTTTGAAAATTAGTTACGTGGGAAGGAGAAATCCCGGGGTCTAAAATGTTGCATTTGAAGCGGGGCCGAAAAAAAAGGGGGGTCCCAAAACGTGTTTTCCCCATGCACTTTTCCATAGGAACCGTTCATCACGGCTACAGCCCGAAAGGCTGAATGGAATTTTACCAAATTTGGCAAAAGTGGTAGTCCTTAGTTCAGACTTGTGCCTTTTGCTTAAATGGTGTAAATCCGTTCAGTATCCGTTCAGTAGTTTCTGAGAAAATTAGAATTAAAAATACATACATATCTATGACCTCGGTGGATCCACGCATCTTGTGCGCACTCTAAGCGCACCGTCCCAATCACTCGCTAATTGACTGTCAAGTGGATGTCAACATTGGAAACCAGGAAGTGTTGGCAGCCATTTTGTGCATCGGTAGAAGCGAGGATCTAGAAAATAGTGGAACAAGTGTTCAACACGTATAAAGGTCGCATGTAAGAAATACTTTGATCATCTAGACCTGCTTAAGGGGTCCCACAAGGACCCCTAGGGTCCAAAGAAAATAGTTTTTTTGCTGGAAAAAAATTAGAAATGTGCGTTGGGTACATGGATCCGCCATAATAAAAATAAAAACGAAGCAGGGGCTCCTGTGCTTGTTTAAAAATCAGCTACCTGGGAGGGCCAAATCCCAGGGTCTAAAATATTACATTTGATGGGGGGTCCAGAGGAGCCCTGTAGCCCGGGGACCGCCATTCCTCAGTGCTACAAAATAAATGGGTGAGGGAGCTCAAAGGTTCGTCTAAGCCCCGAGGATTACCACCCTCTGGGGCTTTTTATATTTTGAGAGGGGGCTGCGTGCTCTCCATTCTGGAGCATTCGAAAGCCTTGGGGAACACCACCCCCCAGGAGCAGCTCCTGCTGTGTCTCGGGGTGTCTAACCACAGGATACTGTTGTTTGGTATGGCAGGACGGGAGTCGAGGTTCCCGTTTTGTCATAGCAAACTTGGGGGCATATTAACAAATGCCATTTCACCTCAATTTTTTTTTAAAAGCCAAAAATGCTGTAAAAATTATATTGCTCTATTTACTAGGTGACGCTAAGATTCATTAATGCATGTTAGCAGCCGGTTTGCTAAGGGCTCGCCTTGTATCTCCAATGAGTTGCAATGTAGGTGTTCTCAGTAGCAAGGTAGGTGTTTCTATGAGAATATAAAAAGGAAGAGGGAGGTATGACAATAGCCTATTTGCAAGACGGACCCGGATTTGAGGACCAATAGCAAAACTCTTGCTAATTGCGGTTTATGTTAGATCCTAACCTCTGTTCTGAAGTAGAGTTAAGCATGTTTAATATGCGAGGTGGATTGATATGTTGAGTCCACAGTCTTATATTAATAAGCTTTTCACTTGCGAACATAAATAATCGCTGTATGTCTCGCGATATTGGGGGCATATTTACAAGGACAGCGTTTAAATTATCGTTGCTTTAGTGTTAGGAAAGTGTTGTCAATGCGGCCATAAAGGCTTAATAATAGGCTTTTGAGAATTCATGAGAATTCCAATAGAAGCCCAGGTTTACACCAGAACATGTTAACGCTGTCCTTGATAATATGCCCCCAAATTTTCTATGGCACGGCGAGAGCCTCAGCTCTCACTCTTGCATAGCAAACAGCAATCTTCCAGTAAGATAACAAAGGATTTTGAAGTCCATTATCGCCATTTTAGTTGTAGTTTGCTGCTGTTAAAGTGGCGACAATTTTAACGCCGTCCTTGTAAATATGCCCCTAAGTTTTGTAATGTCGACAATCCAGTCTCTCATTTAAATAGGCACGAAGTATTTGGTGAAGTGCATTGTGAGTCGTGAAGCAACACTGTCTAATTGTGATCGATAAAGAATTCAAAGAGTTGTGTACTTCTTTTGCTCGTAATGTACATAAGGGCAGATTTACAAGTCCCTGGCGTCACTATTGCATCACTTTTAACATGGGAAAAGTGACACGAAAGTGGCGCAAGAGGCTTGTAAATCTGCTACACAGTGCTCTGTCTTAGTTTGCTTTCCTCTCTGTCATGTAGAGGATCCTGGGTAAATTTTACGGTTTCTGTACAGCCAGTACATTTCAACCCTACCCTTACTGCCTGTTACCATAGTAACAGTTCATGGAACACTTAACTGAGCACACAGGTTACAAGTTCACCACACAATGTTGCTAATCCAAACAGTTACTGTGCTGGACTTTTTTAAATTGTCCATAGGAACCGTTAATCGCATCTACAGACTTTGGCAGAGAGTTAGCTTCAGTATTATACTTCTAGTTATAAACATCATTTCTATTTTTAATTGTTTAATGTTTTCTAAGCATATGATTATCACACTAAATAATAGTGAAATGTTGTCAGAAAAAGAAGACGTATATACTTTTTTTCATTAGCTTTTATTAAAGCAACAATAACTAGAAAAGTAACTTTAAGAAAACAATATAATAAATAACTAGAAACATAACTTTAACATAACAATATAATAAACAAAATGTGAAATGGACTCCAACAGGAGGAGGGTAGGTTACTTGCAAAACAAAAATGAAAATAAGTGTTTAAAATTAGATCGATGTGACTGAATTAGGTCAAAGATCACAAATTAAGGTAACATTTGGCAATATTTGGTCATTTGTCTGAAGTGTGCCTGATACATTCCACCACTTATAGGCCCACGTTGAAGAGGTGTCTGTACGGAAATGCCTACTGCGTCATATTTACAGTATGGACCAACAGGTCTTTAAAATGATTCAGAGATGAGACAGAATTAGGTGAGAGATCTCATCATTATGCAGGACAATATTGTTTATTTTGAACGCATTTAATTGGAGGCATTGTGTATCTAGGCCGCTCTGCTAACCTTGTATAAACACTGTGGCAAACAGAGTTCACAACTTGAGATTTGCTTTGGTTCTACACTGCATACTGTATTAAATTCAGCCTTGATTTTCTTATCGGCAGAGTGGACAGCAGCGTCCACAACTTTAAAAGAGAAAGAGAAACAATGTGAGAGCAAGTGAGAGTGAGAAAGAGAGAAAAAACAACATTAAAAGTGTGAGATAGAGAAAGTAATAGATGGAGCAGGAGAGGCAGTGTTAATACTGGGGAAAATCTTCGTAGCTCACCTTTTTGCCTCCGTTGTGTGTCCAAGCATGTGCCGGTTCATAGTGCACCCTCATATTTAGTGATCTGAAAGATAGTATAGAGTTAGAAATAGCAGAGTACATACAACTGCACAAGTATATTTCTGCTTTATGTCTTTGCACACTCAGGATACTGTATTACATCAACTTCCACTGCAAGGAGGTGTCTGTTTGCTCTTTTTCTCCCAAAGTACTATACCCCATGCACTCCCACTGCATAGCGGTGAGTTCTCATTACTGCGTACCCAGACTTTTGCACCCCATTGACGCCCAGAGTCCGGAGGTGAGTGCCTTTTCTTCCGCACTCAGGGGCAGATTTACAAGCTCCTTGTGCCACTTTTGCGTCACTTTTCCCATGTTGAAAGTGACGCAAAAGTGGCGCAAGGGGCTTGTAAATCTGTCCCTCAGACTGTTGCAACCTATCTATTCTCACTGCCTGGAGGTAATTGTACATTCCTACACAGTCAAGCTGCTGCACACTACCCACTCTCTCCTCCCACAGGTGACTTTTCGTTGCTTCGGAAACAAGCTTCTTGGCTCACCTTGTGCCATAGGTGTGATTCAAAGAGGGTGCCCCACATGTCGAAGCAGCCTTCTCAGATGTTGTTACAATGGCCACGCATCATCGCAGAATCCTTGAACGTTGAGCTTTGGAGGTGTTGACGGGGACGCCAATAATTTGTGAAACACAACATGTTAGCTAAAAAGGAAGAGAACATTGTACGTCATTTCTTTATCAAAGGAGAGAGGAAGTAAAAGAGTGACTGAAATGAATATTCGCAGCTCACCTTTCTGTCACCGGTGTGTCTTTCACTACGTGCCAGGACATAATGCACCTTGAAGCTCTACATCTAATAGCTAATGAAAGAAAGGTGTTATGATTGGCAATTGTTACTATCTTAATGTGAAGTAGAATTCCATATCCCTTTCACACACCTTCCCTCCCGCATTTAAAAAACAACTATTTGTACAGTTCCAACTTGTTTAATATGCTTAGATTTTTGAAAAATTGGCATAGTAGTAATATTTTTTATCCGTTTGTGAAAGCAAGTGGTGCGCAGTGAAATACATGGTTTTGATCAATTCAAATTCAAATGATCTTTATTCGGATTTAGTACATCCATAAAAGTACATACAGAATGAAAATACATTTTAAAAACAATTTAAAAACACATGTATAAAAAGTTAAAAACAGATTATCCAGTTGGGTTTAAGCAGCATATGTAACGTAAAGTGCAATGTACATAATATATAAAGTGCAAAATACATAGTAGAGGAAGAGCATTAATCTGTTAGTGTACGTAATCTCAGAATTCAATTTATATTCTCCCACAGGGATTGTTTAAATCAAAGCACATATACAATTAAATCTGTAGTCAGTTTATAGTAGAATGATAAAGTGCACAAAATACATAAGATGACATAGTACTATTATCCATTAGCCATGTTCCATACTTGCCCTCGATCTCACGCAGGCTTTTATGAAGCAGCTTACAGTATACATGACTTCATCTATGTGCAACATTTGCAAGAATTGTAATGCATGAATGGAATCTCGAAGGTTATATTTAAGAAGGATTGGCCTTAAATATTGACAGGCATACAATTTGTAATGGCCACAAAAGAAGAGATAGTGCAATAAACGTTGTTTTCCGCCTTGAGAACAAGGGCAGTCCAACTCTTCTAATTTTTTGTTATAGCCAATGGGGAAGCTGAGCAAATTAACTATGCTTCCATGCCGAAACCTGAATAAAAGGCTCCGATTCCATCTTCCTATAGGGATTGACAAATATCTTAAAGGATTATCAATACCTGGGTCAATAATGCGCAAATATCTAGTGACAACTGGTTTAATGGATTCTGATCTCATCCGATCCTCATTATATAAGTCCAGCAATGCCCGTTTAATACTATTCTTATGAGCGGGTACAATAGAATCAGGGAAGCTAAATAAAGATCCTTGACCCACGCTCTGCAGACTGTTTTTGACTGCATTTAACCAGGGTATGTGATGGGATCTATCACTTAACAAACAGTCTGATATTATACTGCGCGTTAAGGATGCTGCTGGATTTAGCCATATTTTAATCCAAAAAAGCGCAGGCCTTGACTTGATAAAATCGACAATATATGGCAGCCTTAGTTCATTGTGACAAATAAATGTAGGGGCACAAGGAACTCCCCCCAGCACCCTCCTGCAGAATCTATTTTCCTCCAACTGGAGGGCCATGCTGTTACAATAACCCCACACTTCAGCTCCATAAGTCCCAGTTGGCCGGCATTGGGTGCAGTAGATGTTGAGGAGGGGGGTAACAACATCAGCCAATTTTGGTTGACGGAGGGATAAAATTGAGTTAATTGACTTGCCAATGTTATTTCTCACATGGGCAGCGTGTGGCTGCCATAAGCCTGAGTTAGAGAATAACAACCCTAGGTAAGGGAAAGTGCTGGTGCATTTTAGATTGTTGTTACCAGATTTAATTGATGTAATATTATACTTTTTTGGTCCGCAATTCATGATAAAACATTTTTTAAAATTGGTATTTAGACCAAGATCGGACAAAAAAGCAACAAACCCAGAGATTAAAATGCGTAAAGCATTCGGTGTACGCCCCATTAATACTGCGTCATCCGCATAAAGTAGGGTAGTAATGGGGGAACCATTTATAATTGGAACGTCCTTAGTGATCTTACTCAGAGTGCTACTCAACCCATTGATATATAAAATAAAAAGCAGTGGGGCGAGTACGCAGCCCTGTCTGACTCCTCTGCTAATAGGGACGTCATTGGATAAATCACCATCATTATTAATTCGTACTCTCGCTTTTAGGTCCCTATGTAAATAAGAAAGAAAATACACCAGTGAGTCATCCAAACCATAATCAAGCAAAAGTGACCACAACCTAGAACGATTAACAAAATCAAACGCAGAACTCAGGTCCATGAAACCTAAATAAAGAGGGGATTTTTTAACAATGATATATTTGGCCATGATCAGATTTAAATTTAAACATTGTTCAATAGTGCCTACTTGACTTCTGAATCCCAGTTGACTACAATGAAGAACATTGTTGTCCTCAGCCCAGTCCCTTATCCGTTTAAAAATTACCCTTCCAAGGACTTTTAACGTATTATCGATCAGTGAGATCGGGCGGTAACAGGCGGGATCCGACCTGTCACCTTTTTTAAATATTGGTACGATGACACTGTTCGACCAGGATTCGGGAATTGAGCTATCATTCAGGTTATTAAATAAGTTGCATAATAGAGGGGCCCAAAAATTAATTTCTGATTTAATCTGATCAATTGAAAGGCCGTCCGGGCCAGGGGCTTTATTGCTAGCGCTATCGATAATAGCATCCTCGACCTCTGATAATGAAAAGGTCAGAGGTTCAGCGCTGTTAGATAGAGAGACAGTATCTAGGGGAGTGGCTGATGTGGCGTAAATTTGGGAGAAATGCTCTACCCACGCCTCACCTGTTATATTACTGTTAATTGGATTGATGTTAGAACCAAAAGATCTTAAGGACTTGACTTCTCTCCAGAAACCTGTTGTGTCCTTTAGTGTGGCAGTACGCGTGAGAGATTCCCAGTGATTAATCACTAGAGCCTCGGATCTAGTTCGTAAGGCAATTTTATATTTTGATCTTAATTCTCTCACGAGTGAAGCATCCCTTGGGTTGGTATTTAAGGCTGCCCTCAAGTCCCTATTGGCCTTAGAGCAAGAGGAATCAAACCAGCGGGGACCATGGGATATATTCTGCCTAGCGGGTTTGGAAGATTCTGTTTTAATGGCCCCACATAAATCACCAAAGGCGCCAACCACCTCATTACTAGGACTTGTGTATGACAGGCAAATCTCTACTGTCTCAGGATGTTTTTTAATTACTCTGGATAGAATCTCTTTGTTGTCGACTCCTTTCCATACTAGTCTCAATCTATCTGTTGATAAAGCCAGATTTTAAGGCCCAGCCTCTAACTTTGCTGCAACCTTTGAGGTCTGTGGATTGTGTAAATATATTCTAAGCGGGTAGTGGTCGCTATAAGCGGAACAGATGACTTCTGCTTTTAAAATTATATCACTTAATGTTGGGCATGTAAATATGTAATCTATCGTAGAGGCACAGCCCTGACCTATAAAAGTGGGGGTTGTTATATTATTTGCACTAGTACCTGCAATTTCCATTACATTTACTAGGTCACGGGAAGCTATGTGGTTTTTCAGTTCCTCACCGTTTTTGCATAGTGGGCTGTTGCGATACATATGAGCGTTAAAGTCCCCTCCAATGCAGATGCCATCAAAGGGCCCATACTTTTGCCCTCCCATAATTTATCTATAAAATTAAACAATAACATAAAATTACCATTAGGATGGCTAGCAAAGTCGTTGTTATAAAAATTAATAATACATAATTTCAATCTGTTAATGTACTTCATAGCCATAAAACAACAATTACCTGGTGTAGGGATCAATTTAGTTTGCACCCCGGGTTTTATTTTGGACCAGATAGATAGACCCCCACTGGGTCGTCCCATGTGAGACGGGGAAGCCTTAAGATTATAACAACAGAAACCCTCCATTGTTGGTGACGCTGTACTCCAAGTTTCTTGTAGCATCAATATATCGCAGTTATTATCAACCCAATTAAGCCATTCTGTGATTTTCAATTTGGATTTTAAACCTGCTATGTTACAGCTAACAAGAGATAATTCTGAATCCAAAGGCAGTTGTTTATGAGTCGGGGGTGTTTGACTCAGAGCAGTTTGAGGCAAGGATTGTGAAACAATCTGAGGTTCGGATGTTGCAGTCAAAGATAATTCGACAGAGATAGTCAAAGGTGGTCAGTCTTGCATATCCAGATCCAAAAGAGGTGCAAATCTATTATACATTTGAAATGGAAATGGGGGGGGGGTTGAAATTGCATAGGCGGTGGCCGGAAATGCATAGGTGGTGGTTGGAAATGCATTAATGACGGTTGGAATTGCATAAAAGGAGGACGAGGTTGTATTGCCATTTGTCTATAGAAATAACTCAAGGGTAACATAGTTGCAACAGTAGAAATGGTAGAATAGTTGCTATTTCTGTTAAGGAGGTTTCTTACAGTCCCTGGGTTTTTAAAATTAACAACTATACAGTCACCTTACTTGTCCTTGAGTAAAGGCCCGACCCACGATACCCTGCGGGCCGATATAATCTCTCTTGAAATGTCAAATCCAACGCCTTTGTGCTTAGTCAGCCAGTCTATGCACTTATTCCGCAATTGCACCCATGATTCCCCCTGGTCCTCCCTCAACGGCGGTACTCCTGCTAGGACCAAGACGAAAGGACAAGCATCCGGTGGCAAATGTAAGGCTGGCCCTTGATGTTTAAAAGGTTTACTTGTCCCTTGTGGGCCAGTACCCTCATTGTTATTAGCAGCAGTTGGTCTTGATGCTGTTGTGGATTTGGTTGGAACATTATTGCGGTTAGAAACAGGAATGTTAGAAATTGATGGAGTAGTAGTTTTTCTAGGAGCAGGTATGGGAGTCGGTTTTGTGGGTAAATTGGATGTATTCAGAGTTGGCCCTCTATTGGTAGATCGGGGTTGAATTATAGGTGGTGCAATAGACGGAAGTAATGATCCAGGATTGCTCAAAACCCCACCCAAATAGCTGGTAATTTCCTGTTTCTTTGATGACAATGTATTGTTTGCAGTTTCCAATTCCTTTAAGAGGCGGTCAGCTCTGATTTGGTCCAGGATGACTGACCCCTTCCTTTTTATTTCTCCATTCTTGACCAGGTTATCTAATCTGTCCAGTCTTTTAAAAACGTTATTAAACTGATTGATCATTTGCTTTTCTAGTCGGTTAAAAATAGTATCCACTATGGTTTCTATAAGGTTCCCATTCTGTCTTGAGAGATTATAATTATCTCCCAATAATGCTGTTTGAGTCCATATGGTTTTAGAATTCCCACTAGAGTGAGTGGTAGTTGCAGCAGAAATACTGTCCATGTCAGCGGAGTCTTTGTCTTCCGTAAGGACAATTTGTGCCCCCGAAGATTTATTTTTGTTCCACAGACTTTGAGGTGTGGGCTGATTCTTGTGGATTAAAGGCTGTTTCCTTTTATTAGCACTTTGCTTAGTTATGCCTCTTTTACGTTTTTCCCCTCCCGATTTATTGCTACTAGAATCAATACTATCCAGGGTAATGACATCGTCCTGGGAAGCTGTTGTAATAGTAGAAACACTTTCTGTCAGCAGGGATACTGGGGATGTTGATATCAGTACCGGCTTAGAGATTACAACCGCTGGTATTGAAGAGGCGGGGTCAAGTGCTATGTAAGTAACAGTATTTTTATTGTCCAGAATAGTGGGCAGATCAACAGAAGGATGTGACGGTTTTACCACAATTACTTCAGGGGTTATATGTATATCTCCGTTTGTACAACTTGTACTACTTGTTATACTCGATTTGTTGTTGATAGTAAGGGAACCCATCGAGAACCTTCTCTCAGTCTCCACAATTTCGTTAAAAGCAGTTTCTATCAGTGTCTCAAAGGATGTGATGAGGGAGACAGAAGTATCAACACCCTGGGTTAATACATAAATATTATTACTATCACCCATTTTATAATCCTAGTTAGGTGCTCACCTTTGAGAAGAATGTTAGTGGGGTGGCCCGCCCGTCCACTGCAGTCCACTGACGGCCACAGACGGCCCGCCCTTTGCCCGGGCTTCGCCCCGGGCGTCCCGCGACGCGGGGGTTCTCCTTCTTTTATTCCGGTTTGGCGCTCTCAGGGCGCGACCCGCGTCACTCTGCACGCGCCGCCGCGAGGCCTGCCGGGATTTGTAGTCTCCCGGAGCGGTGGCGCGGAGTCCGGTGCCCTTGGACTCTTGGCGGTGGCGGCGGTGAATCCTGGAGCCTTCTCTGCACCCGTATGACTCTCGGCGGTGGCAGCAATATGGTGAGTGTACCCCCGCTCTGCTGGGGTTCTCCTTCTTTTATTCCGGTTTGGCGCTCTCAGGGCGCGACCCGCGTCACTCTGCATGGTTTCGATCATCACGAGCGACGGACATTTGACTGATTATAAAAACTTTCCTGCTATTGGAAAAAAAAATAGAAATGCGATAAGATACGGTATTTAGGTCTGCTTAAGCCTAAATCGCTGTGTCACCTTTTTATATGCAGTTTGCTGCACTCCATCTACTCTCTCCGCTGCGCACCTAGGCCTGACTGCTCACCTTTTCGTGGACAGGGCACCTTCTACGTCATGCAGTCCGACTCTGCCACCAAGAAGTCTCACATATGGTGCCGAGTCTTGATATCGCTATGGCTAAGGACATACTTGTGCTCCCATCATCATAGCAGGTTACTCACCCACTCAGTCCTTGCGGTACCACTAACTCAGTGACCAAAGAGGCCACGCACGTAGTGGTGGGCCCCCTGCTCCGTAGTTCGGGCCTACATGATGCGTCCGAACCACTAGGACGGGCAATCACAGCGCTTGCGATGGGAGCAACTCTAAAATGGCGTAGAGCACGTGCGCCTGTCTTCTTTAATGGTAGGGTCACGTGTGTAGTGACGTATGTGCTGGATGGGTGTGGTGTGGGTGTATACCAGCCATGAGGGAGTGTGTGTATGCTGTTCTGACAACTAGACCTGGAAGTAAGAAATCACTACAATGGAAATCTGGGCCATGCACGTACCGTTGTTGTGTTTTCCTGGAAGCGTAAGCGGAGTGGGCTGGACTGACGTATGCCAGTGCTGCACGAGGCTGTGAACAATGACTCCGGAGCTATGGGAGTCTTTGAGATCTGGCGCCCCTGGCGATACTTGCCCGGCTCGGGTGTTGGCTGTAGTGGCAGAATCAGTGGCAAGGGAGGTTTCGCAAATAATGGGCCTATCCTTTAAGACATTTAAGGTTCCCGAAGAATGGAAACAGGCAAAGCTTCTTCCCTTGTTGAAGAAGACTGGAGCTGATCCTGCTGTGCCAGGCAATTATAGACCTATTTCCCTGCTTCCAGCCATGGCAAAAATTGGAGAGAAACTTGCTTTTTGTCAGTTGAATGCCTTTGTTGAATCTCCTGAGGCTCTCCACCCTGCTCAGTCCGGTTTTCGTGCAGCACATAGCACGGAGTCAGCTCTGGTGGAGATCACAGAGGCTATTAGGGAGTGTTTGGACAGTGGCGGCAGAGCGGCTCTAATTTTATTGGACCTCTCTGCTGCGTTTGATACTGTCCCACACTCTCTCCTTCTGACTCGATTGGCTGAGATAGGTGTGGTGGGTTCAGCCCTGGAATGGGTGAAATCTTTTCTGTCCGACAGATCCCAGCAGGTTTGGATCCCGCCTTTTTCTTCCTCGGCCAAGCCTCTTACTACCGGGGTACCCCAGGGGTCTACATTGAGCCCCCTGCTTTTTAATGTTTATCTTACCCCGCTTATAGTGATGGCTGAACAAATAAAGGCCAAAATTATAGCGTACGCTGATGATACGCAACTAATATTTACATGGCCTGGTACAGCACTAGGCACTGAGGTTATTCGTTCCTGTCTTTCTTCGGTTTTCAGCTGGTTAGCAGCAGCACAGCTGAAATGTAACAAGGATAAAACAGAAATTTTGTTGTATGGCCAATTTTCATCTAATTTTAGAGAACTCCTGTGGCCTTCGGATTATCCCCAGCCAAGTTCACTTACCATCCCTGCAAAAAATTTGGGAGTTTGGTTTGGGGAGGATCTGAGGTTCGAGGCACACATGAAGAAACTTACAGGGGTGTGCTTCGGGTCTCTTAAGGCTATGAGAAAGTTTTTTCCATATCTCCCTTCTTCGGCAAAAGAACCAGTCGCAAGGGCCTTAATACTATCACGGCTCGACTATGCCAACTCTCTTCTTAGCGGAACCCCTGCTTTTCTAGTCGCCAGATTACAGATCATTCAAAATGCGACGGCGAGACTTCTCTGCAATGTGCCCAGTAGAGAGAGTGTACGAATCCATCTGAAAGAACTACATTGGCTGCCAGTATCAAGAAGGATTACTTTTAAAATCCTGACACTAGCATTTAAAGCAGTCAATGACCTTGGGCCTTCCTATCTGAAGAAAAGATTTAGTCGCTACACCCCCACTCGATCTCTGTATTCCGCTGATCATAATTTGTTGAGCGTACCTCGCTTTTGGAAAGGGGCGACCACTCGGTCCCCCCGAACGTATGGCAGAGTGCCTCGATCCCCCCGGGAAGCCATTTTGGGCGGGAGGCGCGTCTCGGCTGGTATGCCCGAAGCGGCGTAGCCGGGGCGCGCTTTTTTCCCGCCCTAGAGTGGGCTGGCCTAGACACTGACGCGGCGGGCCACGCCCTCGGGGCAGGCAGGGGCGGGTTTACGCCCGCCCTGAAGATGGATAAAAAGGGACGCAAGACCAGAAGACATCCTCTTGTTCCTGTGCTCTGAAGCTGCACCTCCTCGCTGCACGTGAGCTCGAGACGGAACGAAGAGCCAATTTTGAGCGTTTTAATCGTTCTTGTTTGTTTTACAGTTACTTTGTTGGAGAATGCCGAAGAAGGTGGGAAAGCGCATGACTACTGACCAGATGCTGCGCGTTCTCATGAAGGAGATGTCCGAGCTAAAGAAGCGGGTGGACAAGAATGAGGAAGGGGGTCCAAAACGTCCTTTGGCGGGAGCAGCCCCGGGAGGGAAAAACAAGAGGCCCAGGAGGGGGGCAGCGGGTGAAGACATCCCGGGTCCCAGTGCCCCGCTCGAGGCTCCAACTCCCGTGCCGAAGGAGGGGAACCCAATTCCCGTTGTGGTCACCCCCGTGTCCGAGGATGATATGCCGCCCGAGCTGGCGGCACAATTGGCAGCGTGGTTGGGTAAAGGTAACGAGGGCGCCAGGGCTGTCGATGCGCAGGCGCTGATAAAGCAATTGCGTGAGAAACGGGAAGCAGCCAAGGTGCCCGTGCCGGCTGCAGTAGGGGACAAGACACCAGGGACGATCGCGACCACAGAGGCAGCGTCAGGTGCAGGTAAGCGGCCATTGCCGATCGCGAGGGATGAGTCAACACCCTCTCGGAGAGAAAAGTTGGGGCAACATGTTCCTTTGGCAATTAAGGAAAAGATTTGGGCGGGGGAGTATGTGAACATTTTCTCACTGCTTGTTGATCATTATGAGGTAGAGCATGTGAAGAGTCAGAAGGATCTCATGCATCCGAGTGTTTGGCGCGCAAAAATGGCCGCCTTTAAAGTGAATGAGAATATCGGCAATTGGGGCAATGCTTGGGGAATCTTTACATCAATCTTGGGGGAACGTAGACCTGAGTTGCTTTCCGAGTTCCCAATCTATCAATCACGAATCATGGGGTACTCGACGTCGCACCAGGGTAATCATTGGTTCTGTTACGATAATCTGTTCAGAAAGGAAAAGGAGCATAATAAAAGTTTAACCTGGGATTGTTATGATTCCTTGACTTGGGATAAAATGAAGGAGTCAGGAATGTTGAAAATGCCGTTGGTGGGAAGTAATGTTGGCGAATCCTCCCGGCAATATGCGGGGACGCCCTTTCGATCAGGTACGGGTGCCGACGATTACTCGAAACCTGCCGGCAATACCGGAAAAAGGGGTTTCTGCTTTAATTACAACAGAGGTAAATGTACTAGACCCCAGGGATCGTGTAAATTCAAACATGAATGTAGTAGTTGTGGGTCGTCCCATCCTGAGTCCTTGTGCAGAGCCAAAACGGGTGATAACGGGGGGAGAGGAGGTGCCAAACAGGTCTAATATAGTCCGAGGGGCGCCTTTACCTACCCCAATTGATACCCTGGCGATGATTCCCTGGCTCAGTGAATATCCGGATCGTACTTCTGCTGGGGTGCTGCGGAACGGTTTTTCGTATGGTTTCCGCATCCCGGTAGGGGACTTTCAGGGTGTGGAAAAGTGTAAAAATCAACTTTCCGTCCTGCAGCATACGACCGTAGTACAGGATAAGATCCGGAAAGAGGTGACTCGAGGTCGGGTCGCCGGCCCGTTTAGTTTACCCCCGGTCCAGAATTTTGTTTGTTCTCCCTTAGGGGTAGTCCCCAAGAAAGACCCCGGTGAGTTCCGACTGATTCATAATTTATCAGCTCCACAAGGTCTTTCCGTAAATGATGCAATCGATCCAGAAGTGTGTTCGGTGCGGTACGCATCCTTCGATGAGGCCGTAGCCATTTTAAATCGCCTGGGGCCCGGGGCGCTGATGGCGAAGTCAGATATCGAGTCAGCGTTCCGATTGCTCCCGGTACACCCAGACGACCAGCGTCTCCTAGGATTCATGTTTCAGGGTTGTTATTACATGGATAGGTGTATGCCAATGGGGTGCTCTATATCCTGTGCTTATTTCGAGAAATTCAGTAGTTTTCTACAATGGGTCTTCACAAAGAAAACAGGTTTCCAAGATGTAATGCACTACCTTGATGATTTTCTGTTTCTTGGGGCAGCCGGGGATCTTGAATGTGCCCGGGCCTTGGCCGAATTTTGTGTGTTAATGAAACAGTTTGGTGTGCCATTGGCGCCGGGTAAAACAGTGGGTCCTACGACTTGCCTCGAGTTTCTGGGGATCGAGTTGGACTCCATTGAAGGGTGTTTCCGTTTGCCAGCTGAGAAGGTGTTGAAGTTCAGGGCTGCGCTGCAAGTGTGTATAAATGCATCTAAAGTTACGCTGCAACAATTACAGCAGTTGGTGGGACAGTTGAATTTTGCCCTGAGGGTAATACCAATGGCCCGCCCCTTTTCCCGTTCAATTGCCCAAGCGATGGTCGGCCTTAAAGAGTGCCACCATCGCACGAGACTATCGGCCGAAATCCGCCAGGACATGCGTATTTGGTTAGCATTTCTGGCGGACTTCAATGGTAGAATCGTCTGGAATGAACCAGCCGTGTCTTCTGAAGAGCTGGGGCTGTGGACAGATTCAGCAGGAAGCATAGGTTTTGGCGCCATTTTCGGCACGAAATGGTCGGCACAAAGATGGCCGTCATGGTGGCATGAGAATGGTCTGACGAGTAATATTGCTTTCCTGGAACTGTTTCCCATCTTGGTGGCCTTGAGAACATGGCCCGATGGGTTCAAAGATCACTCTGTCATATTTTGGTCTGACAATATGACCGTGGTCGAGTGCATCAATAGTCAGGCAGCACGTTGTAAACTGATTTTGAGACTGCTTAAGGAAATTGTTTTACTATGTATGCAATTGAACGTGCTATTCAGAGCAAAGCATGTTCCGGGGGTGATGAATCAGGCGGCTGACGCACTGTCTCGTTTTCAAATGCAGGCTTTTTCGGGTTTCCTCCCCTCAGCGGACCCAGAGCCGGCACCCTTTCCCGAAGCTCTCTGGTCTCTCGGTGCCCCGAACTTCGTCACCTCGTGGGAGAGAGTCTAGCACCAAGGACGAGGAAGGCATACGAAGGGGCGTTTCGGGCCTATTTAGCCTTTTTGGGGAGTGATAGAGAGCAACTTTGGGGTCACGAGGAATGGGTAGTGAATTTCCTGATGTCATTACGTAGGGCTGGGAAATCGGTGGCTACGGCCCAGAGGCATCGTGCTGCCATTTCCTTTGTTGCCAGAGCACACGCTATCCAGGACCCAACAGCGTCTTTCGTTGTACAAAAAGCGCTACGTGGGTGGCAACGCCTTGAGGGTCGCAGAGTAGATGAAAGGCGCCCGATAGGTTTGGATAGATTGTCCCAGTTGTTGGCCACACTCCCGGCCACATGTTCATCTCAGTTTGAGGCGTTGCTGTTCCAAGCCGCTTTTACGCTAGCATTTCACGGAGCAATGCGGGTAAGCGAACTAGTTGCAAGGAACAAACTGGATGTGGCAGGGGGTTTGTGCCGAGAACACGTTCAGATCAGGGGTGAAACAATGACTGTCTCCTTTGTAAAATCCAAGACTGATCAAGATAGGATGGGTGACTGCGTCATCATACGCAGGATTCCTGGGTCCTCCATGTGTCCGGTACAGTGTTTAGAGGATTACCTAGCACGAAGGGTGGCATCATGGGGGGGGACTTTGTTGAGACACGCTGACGCCACCCCACTGACGAAATTTCAGTTTCAGCGGGTGCTTGCGATGTCGATTGCCGCTGCGGGCTTGAACCCGGGCGAATTTGGGACCCATTCCTTTCGGATAGGGGCTGCTACGGAAGCTACAGCCAGGGGTCTTAATGTTAAGCAAGTGAAACGAGTGGGGCGTTGGTCCTCCAATTGTTACAAAAGATACGTGCGGTTGCACATGTTGTGAAGCTGTAATAATGTACTCACGCTTCTTGTTTTGTTTTGTTTTCAGTTACGCAAGCCTACGAGGCGGGGCGGACTATGCAGTCGACCCTACACCGGGCCAGCGGTCAGACATCACCGGCTGTGAAAAAGGAGGTGTGGGTCGTGGGCCACTCATACGTGAGACGTGCCGCAGACGTATTCAAAGCAGGTGACATGATTCACGTAGCTGGGGAATACGGGTACAGGATGTCCTTCTACGGAAGGGGCGGTCTCTGGATTGACCAGTTTCAAACATTTTTCGAGGGTTTGTTAGGGCGGACAAGGTCACCGCCGTCTATAGTTATAGTGCATGTTGGGGGCAATGATTTGGTCACCATCGGTAGACGACTACTCCTGGAGGCAATGCTTTCCACTGTAAGTTGGTTGGCGAGGAGAGTTCCGGGGTGCACGATTGCATGGTCCCATCTGATTCCACGAAAAATGTGGCGGGGGGCTATCTCTATTCCTGCCTTGAACCATTCTGTTAGGAAGCTTAACAATAAAGTGAGTAGGTTGTTCCGTTCCAGGACATTGCATTCTATTTCTCATAGCTGTATTAATGATGACAGTATGTATTTGGGGGATGGTGTGCATTTGTCTTGGGTGGGGAATGAGTTACTCTTAGGAGACTTCTTAGCATGGTTAAAATCGTTGAAACATGACCTTTAGGTAGGAGTTGTGTGGGGGGTCCGGATAGCCGGTCAACTATCCGGCCTGTGGCGGTAAGGTCATGATCGGTGAGCACTAATTGGAAGATCCCTATGAGTGGGCGTCACCCAACACGGATGGGAGCGCTCGGGGGAGGTGGCCTTTGGCCCCTCAACGGGGAGGCGGTCCCTTCTAAGGATGGGTCGCCGAAAGAAGAGGAAAGGCGGTCAAGGCCCCTTCCTGTGTAGGAGGGGTTACAGCCCCCTCCTGGGGAATTTCCCGGGGCCAGTGACATCTGCGACGGCAGATGCGGTAAGTTGTGTGGGGTTGGGGGGAGGTCTACGATACCTTCTAGATACCTCACACGAGTCTTCGAACGACCTTTAACTGGCGTCGAGTTGATAAGTGCCCCCGTCAAGTCAAGGGAAATTGGTAGTAGTTGCACTTGAGTACGCCTCAGTGCTGTCGCCCCTCCAAGTGGGGGGGGGTATGTCTGGTTAGGGATCTTGACACCGGTTACGACCTTGCCGTTGGCCCTTAAACGTTAGGATGTACAATTTCAATATTTCAAGTAAATGTTTTGTAGGATGTTAGTTCGGCTAGGAGAACCTCTGTATTAGAGAATCTGTTAAGGTTAGCCAACATCGCAATGTGGTATGAAATTGTACATTAATATTTAAATGTTTTAATTTTTTGTTTTAATAAATACGGCCGGGAGGGTCACTCCCTCCCACTTCCAAAAAAACTTCAAGAACTGTTTCCGGTTTCCCTCCTTTGGGGATTGTGTTGAGAGGGGGTGGCGGGTATCTCAGCCATATGGAAAGGGGCGACCACTCGGTCCCCCCGAACGTATGGCAGAGTGCCTCGATCCCCCCGGGAAGCCATTTTGGGCGGGAGGCGCGTCTCGGCTGGTATGCCCGAAGCGGCGTAGCCGGGGCGCGCTTTTTTCCCGCCCTAGAGTGGGCTGGCCTAGACACTGACGCGGCGGGCCACGCCCTCGGGGCAGGCAGGGGCGGGTTTACGCCCGCCCTGAAGATGGATAAAAAGGGACGCAAGACCAGAAGACATCCTCTTGTTCCTGTGCTCTGAAGCTGCACCTCCTCGCTGCACGTGAGCTCGAGACCGAACGAAGAGCCAATTTTGACCCACCCACCAGCCCCTGAGGACAGCCAGTTGTTTTAATAAATTTGATCAATTATTCTATTTCGTTTTCAGGTTATTGTAGTGTTGTGTTGATGTTGAATGTGTAATAAAGATTGGTCTAATTTTACAAGTTTGTGATTAAAGAACTTCGGTTGTAAGGTCCATTTATAAACAGGTTTTTTCGGTCATAGTGGCCAATGTAGTTTCATTTAGTTATCATTTGTCGTATTTATTTTTGGTCGGGCGGTAAGGTCATGATCGGTGAGCACTAATTGGAAGATCCCTATGAGTGGGCGTCACCCAACACGGATGGGAGCGCTCGGGGGAGGTGGCCTTTGGCCCCTCAACGGGGAGGCGGTCCCTTCTAAGGATGGGTCGCCGAAAGAAGAGGAAAGGTGGTCAAGGCCCCTTCCTGTGTAGGAGGGGTTACAGCCCCCTCCTGGGGAATTTCCCGGGGCCAGTGACATCTGCGACGGCAGATGCGGTAAGTTGTGTGGGGTTGGGGGGAGGTCTACGATACCTTCTAGATACCTCACACGAGTCTTCGAACGACCTTTAACTGGCGTCGAGTTGATAAGTGCCCCCGTCAAGTCAAGGGAAATTGGTAGTAGTTGCACTTGAGTACGCCTCAGTGCTGTCGCCCCTCCAAGTGGGGGGGGGTATGTCTGGTTAGGGATCTTGACACCGGTTACGACCTTGCCGTTGGCCCTTAAACGTTAGGATGTACAATTTCAATATTTCAAGTAAATGTTTTGTAGGATGTTAGTTCGGCTAGGAGAACCTCTGTATTAGAGAATCTGTTAAGGTTAGCCAACATCGCAATGTGGTATGAAATTGTACATTAATATTTAAATGTTTTAATTTTTTGTTTTAATAAATACGGCCGGGAGGGTCACTCCCTCCCACTTCCAAAAAAACTTCAAGAACTGTTTCCGGTTTCCCTCCTTTGGGGATTGTGTTGAGAGGGGGTGGCGGGTATCTCAGCCATACGGCGAGTGCGCCTTGGAGGCCAGTCAATTGCTGTCCTTGCGGCTTCTGCTTGGAACACTCTGCCATTGTTTAAGATCAATCCAGAATTTTTTACCTTTTAAGAAGGCACTGAAAACTCACCTTTTTAGATTAGATTATTTTCTGTTTCTCTTTGGCCACCTGCTTGTTTTCTCCTTTCGCGCCAGGATACTCTGGTAGTATCAGAGCGCGTTATAAAACAGCTAAATAAAAATTGGCATGGTTCCATCATGAGCTATATGAAAAATCTACTGATTTGGGTGTAGGTGTTGTAGTGCTGCTGTCACCTGGGTCTTACACGCAAATGTGTCAATATGTCTGTAAAGTCCCACAATATGGCTAACATGGAAGGTACGGGGTATCACTTACCGTATATTCATCCACAGATGCACACATAAAAGATGATGGACATGACGCATTTCTGCGAATATGAATGTTTGTTGTACATTCAGTGGAGTATTGTAGCTGTAGTAATACAGGGCTGTTAAAGGTTTAGATTGCAGTTTTTTGCACATGAAGGACAGATAATATGTATACCTTTGTGCTCATTCAGGTATACTGTTGAACTTGGTGCTGGAAATCATTTTTCGAGGCCCGGAGTCACGTCCAAATCCTGTTACTGTAGAGTAATGACATAATCAACGCGTGTCTGAAAATGTACTGTAAATACGGTGGCCATATAAATAGTTGATATCGTTTTAGGTCAACATCGCGCTATATAAATATGCTAAAAAAAAAGAAATAGTACACATTTATAAAGTGACTATACAGTTTCTTTGCCGTATTATAATGATCCACTTTTACGTTTGTATTTCTAGAATGAGCGAGAGAAAGTTATATAATCGAAGTTTTTGTTATTGGCAGAGGTAAGATGGTTGCATACGCTGTTTACAGCACAATATAATGTGGTAGGGCACAGGAGCAGCATTTTACAAACATAATAAGTACACAGACACAGATAGATAGGTGAAGTGGGTACGGGCTCGACTTTTATCACATTGCTGGTGGTAAAAAGTAGAATAGTAATCATGATATCATACACAGATATTCAATCATAAACGGTTTATGACTTCTGCTGTACAAAGGTAGGAGAACTATATGTGAAATAATACACAGAAGATTCTATCATAAAGGGTTCATGAGTTGTGGTGCACTAAGGTAGGATCGATTTGGGTGGAGCCTGCGATGATGCGTGGTTCAGGCAGAACGCACTGGTAAAAATGTCTTTTGGCAACTGAATTTTGCCTTAATAAGGCCACATGGCGATTATTTACGGTGCACTGAGTTAGTGGTATGTCTGGTGCTCAGCGTGTGCTCATCCTGTGATGATGCATGGTTTGAGCGGTCTGTACTCAAAGCATTGACTGTTGCATACTGGACTGCATGAACTGGTATCAAATGGTGAACTCTGTTGATCGCAGTGTGCATTTGAAGGCAGTACTCAGTACAGACATTGAGGAATGTTTTTTGTCGCATCATTTAACAAAATTGTCTTTGCCTTACATAAATCAAGGCTAACTTCAATGCTGTCCGTAGTGTAGATGCAAAGCTGATTTCAAGTTGTGAACCATGCTGCCTGATCGAAGGCAGTAGTCAGCACAGTTATAGACAAATGCTTTATGTGACATCCTTTTACAAAATCGGAAGACATAGAGTACAATTGTCTCCACCTTAAATAAAGCAAGGCTTGATTCAATGCTGTCCATAGTGTAGATCCAAAGCTGAATTCAAGTTGCGAACCCTGCTGTCCGCAGTGTAGATCGAAGGCAGTAGTCAGCACAGTTATAGACAAATGCTTTTTGTGACATCCTTTTCTAAAATCGGAAGACATATAGTGCAATTGTCTCTGCATTAAATAAAGCAAGGCTTGATTCAATGTGGTTTGTAGTGTAGATCCAAAGCTGAATTCAAGTTGTAAACCCTGCTGTCCGGAGTGTAGATCGAAGGCAGTAGTTGATACAGACATAAGTCTGCGGTGCTGTGGCATTGAATTCAGAAAGGGCCTGTATCGAGGAGGCAAGTGGTCATGGCGGCAGCCACGTGGCAGGGCGAGGACCTTCGCTGTGGCAGAGTCTTTTCTCTTTGCAGAAGTGAACCACGCCCAAAGCGTAGGCTAATTATTAATACTCTTAAGCTGGAGTTGCGTACATTGGACCAGCCCACTCAGCTTCTGCTTGAAAGGGGGGGAGACAACATAGCTACATGAGCGAGATATTCCCCTGAGTCTGAGACAATATGGTTGCGTCCAATGTGCAGTACACTACAGTTATCAATACTATATTTTCACATGGAAAAGTTTTTTATTTCTATAGTGAGTTGTGTATAGCATATCACCGGTACACTAGGGATTCTGAAAATTATTGTTGATGTTCGAATTTACCCCCTTATACATAGTTGGTTGCCACATCTCAGATATGGTATCTTGGGAAGGTCAGTTGTCCTGTTTTGCGCTGCCTCTGAGGTAATAGAGGGGAGGAATCCAGGGGGGGGGGTGGTTGTGGTGGTGGTGGCGCTGGGTGTTGTGATTTTGTTGGGTGTCGGAGGTGCATGATTAGTACCTTATCACATATTAGTCTTTTAATATGGATGTGAGTTGGGTGTAATTCAGGCAGTAGATAGTCAACCTACTTACACCAGTTAAAAGTTGATGTTAATTTGTTACTGGTAAGTGGAGCTATTGCCTGTTTTTTTAGTGGTTTATGGCGATGTTGTTGGCGGAAGGAATCAATTAATGAATGGTTATATTTGCAGTTTTTACTAGATTGAGATTGGGATGATAATTAAAAAAGATAGAAAAAAAACAGATATGCTTAATGAACATTATAATTAGGAATTATCATTTAAAAAGCCTTTGAAATTCACTGAAAAAACGATAGGTTTTAGGCAGGTTATAGTTAGGATTAATTATTTTAAAAACCTTTGAAATTCACTGAAGAAAACATAAGTTTCAGGCAGGTTATAGTTAGGAATTATCATTAAAAAAACCTTAGAAATTCATTGAAAAAACCATAGGTATCAGGGGTGTTATAGTTAGCTGGACATTTCACTCATACAAAACCATTGAAATTCCTCTGTTATAGTTAGCTGTACTAACTGTAGCTCTTGCTTCGCAATCCACTGGTGATGATGTCACATATTACATCATTCATGACATGGTCAGTGACATCACTGATGACATCACTAATAACATCTCAAATGACATCACTGATGACATCATCCAGCGAATGTGGTTTGGTTCGTTATTTAAATATGTATTATATATATAGCAATCTGCATTGAAGAATGAGTGGATATATAAATATCTGGATGGAGGATTTAGTAGCAGTGTGATTGACTGTTTACTTGACTCATTTATAGTGTCTACCGTGGACCTCCACCTCCCTAATATATAAATTAGGGGGTCTGTTACAGACCCCCGCGCCCCGGTGAAACCTGCTCTCTCTTCCAAAATTTAAACCAGATTGCTTTTCCACACGGGGAGCTGCATGTTACCAGCTCCCCATGTGGAAAAGCAATGCCGGCTCCCGCAGGAGGCGGGGAGCCGGCAGGGACCGTAGGGGGCATTGGGGCTCCCCCCATGGTCTCCAATGAAGTGGCCAGGCCCCGAGAAATAGGGTCCCCGTGGCCAGAAGTGGCCCAAGTAGGGGGCCAAGCGCCCCTTCCCAATAATGATACAAAAAATAATAATAATCACGCAAAGGCCAGCCTTGGGGGGATGTGGTCCCGGGGCCATAAATGGCCTGAGGAGGGGGCGCACACAGCCCCCTCCATAACAATAAAAAAGAATTAGGCCATGCCTGGGGGATGCGGTCCCTGGGGCATGGAATTGGCCACGGGAGGGGGGACCACGCAGCCCCCTTCCTGTTAATATATATATATTTTTTAATGGGGGTCAGGCCCTGGAGGATAGGGTACCAAGGGCACAAAAATAGTAAAAAGAAGGGGGGCCACAGAGCCCAACTTTCCCCCCAAATTTTTTTTAAAAACTTGGGATCGTGCTGGAGGCCCCGCCCCCTCCCAGCAACACTCTGCAAACGCGCCCTGTGCCACATTTTAAGTTGGGGAATTACTTCATCTTCAATACAGTTGGTCCAAACTAGTCCACCAGGTGCTTCCAGTAAGAGCCACTGTGCTGTGCTGCAGAGAGGTGGTCCAGGCCGTGCACTTTTTATACCTCTCTGCAACGCAGCTCTCTGGCAATTTCTGGAGATACCTGGTGGGCTAGTTGGACCGAAGGGATACTCAGCATTCAAGTGGACTTTATCCCCCAAATTAAAACGGTCACAGGGCCTGTTTGCAAACATGTCACCTCAGGCCCCCCTCCCTTCACCAGTGTGCAAACATGCCCCGTGGCATGTTTTAAGAGGTAGTTTTAATCCCCCTGCCCTATTATGTACTAGGGTCTTACAGAGGAGTTCATGGTAATCACAGACGTATCCCAACGCACAGTGTTCCCTTGTATATGTAGGTGTTTTCACTATATTCTAAGTGTCTTTTACCATAGCACCAGCTCTAGGCCTGGTTAGTCAGATTCAGTTACCACCAGAACCTGTCTGAAAAAGTTGTGGGCACAGGAAGACTTTCTGCTCCTCTGTTGTTTCATTCTGTACATCTCTTCTTCTTCCTGCACTTTTCTTTGTCTTTGTGGACTTCTGTTGCTTCTTTCTGTATTTCTTTTTTTTATCTTTCTGTGCGTTGTTTCTTCATTCATCACATGTCCTACATCTGTAGGCATAGTTAGAAACTAGCATTTAAAAAACCTTTGAAATTCACAGAAAAAACCATAGGTTTCAGGCATGTTTTAATAGAAATTAGCATTTAAAAAATCTTAGAAATTCACTGAGAAACCATAGGTTTCAGGGGCGTTATAGTTAGTTGGACATTTCACTCATACAAAACCATAGAAATTTCCCGTTATAGTTAGTTCAGCTAACTATAACTCGTGCGCCCGCAATGCACTGCTGATGATGTCACATATTTCATCACTTATGACATGGTCAGTGACATCACTGGTGACATCACTGATGACATCTCAAATGACATCACTGATGATATCACTGATGACATCATCCTTGTGATAGAGTGGCAGACCTCCTCTCACCTTAATATAACCTTTGATACACACACTCAAAAATAGAAATTAACATTTTCAAAATAATGGACATACGAATACTAGTTACAACAACCTATTCAGTAATTCCAAGATCTACACACACTTCTCCTCATTCACCAACAATTGTATATAGTGTCTCTCATACATGTACTCACTTATCATATGTACTCATACACCTATACATCCTGTTACACACCGACACTCAACCATAGAGTTACTCAAACACATAGTCACACATGCAAAGTATCAAACATCCATTTACTTGCATATACGGTTATACACACACACCACCACACTTACTTCTACAGAAAGTTACACATATTTACTCCCTTAAACAATCACTTATAGAAACACATACGTATGTATACCGGAACTCTTCCAATCTCTCATTATCACATACAACAATACTCACATATACTAGTTTAAAACATATATTGGTACTCATAAAGACACTATTGAGACAGTCATTCATGACTCGCACACCCATACACACACTCATCCACCCATACAGTCCTGCATACTTGCTGTCTTCAACACATTCAAACAGTGAGTCACTCATTCATGCATTTATGCACCAAGTAATACCCCCATTGAACCATACAGACACTCAGACACTCATACTGATTCTCAACAACCTACTAATAACCCATATATACACTCATGTAGCTACTCACCAACCCATACAGCCAATTACACCAAAGTGAGAGACTGATACAGATATTTACATATTTAAACATTACTCGCTAACCCATGTATTCACTAAGATACACTTAATCAGTCAGTTATATAATCAATTTTATAAAAAAATCATCCATTTAGACACTTATATAGCCATTTATTCTTCCATCCACCTTGAGATGTACATACATAAAACATATTTAACTTGCAGAAAAACACACATTCACTGGATGATGTCATGAGTGATGTCATGAGTGATGTCATGAGTGATGTCATTTGAGATGTCATCAGTGATTTCATGAGTGATGTCACTGACCATGTCATGAGGGATGTAATATGTGACATCATCAGCAGTGCATTGCGGGCGCATGAATCATAGTTAGCTGAAATAACTATAACGGGGGAATTTCTATGGTTTTGTACGAGTGAAATGTCCAACTAACTATAACGCCCCTGAAACCTATGGTTTTTTTCAGTGAATTTATATATATATGTAGATATATCCAAGAAGCTCCGATTTCCTAACGCAGTTCCTCGCAGGCAAAGAAGTGGATACGGACCACAGATAAGTGCTGGTTAGTTTATTTATTGCAACAAATCGCCATGACGCATTTCGGCCCCTCCCTCGGGCCTTGAACACATGACACAGTGAAAGATTCGACATTGGTTTAAATAGTTAGCAATTTGCTGACGTGTACCCTTGATGTGGAATAGCATACAGGTATGGTAGACATAGACAACAGTTTCGTACATTTAAAACTACAAGTCTGTCTTCAATGTTGCCTCATCTACAAATCTCACTTGCGATATACAAAATCAGTAGTTGCAATATAAATCAGTTTATGCATAAAGAGTAAAATGCATTGTCTCAGATTATAAAGACCTCAATATGGTCGATATTAAAATACGTCGCCATATAAAACCAATGTCTCAATAAAGTGAACAAAATGTGCAAAAAAGTGCTAAAATGAGTGCAAGAATAATAATAAAAATAATTCATAGAATATTTGTGGCATCAAATATTGCAACACAATTATCCATAAAGCAGTATAGCCATTGTAACTGTATGAATACATTTAGAGATTTTCAATGGACAAATAATATATACATGTTGAGAACAACATTGGAGCCCCAATGTTGTTTTATTCAAGTTGGCAAGTTATCTAATGTTTTTATTAAAGTGCGAGTGCTTGACAGATCTACCAGATAAATCAACAACAGTAATTGTTGATTCTTACAGCCCATGAGACTTTAATTGGAATATCGGTATAAATACCCTGATTTAGCAAAAGGGGGAATTTGTGATTTTTGAATTAATACTGATCATTGCAGGCTGGTAGGAATCATTCACCTACTTGCCATGAGTATATCATAAGAAACCTTTATGTCTGAATAACTATACAGCCTAATAATTACACAATAAATATTAAATAAGCAAAGAACTAAGATCCTAAATTGGATAAAACATAAGCTTAAAAAATAATATTGCATAAATAATTGCGTAACACTTTTTATACAAAAAGGTAACTAGAATCCTCATAAATAATCAATAAATATAGTATGAAACCCCTAATTACAAAAAAGGTGTCATTTTAATTAAAACCTGTTGCTGGCTTAAATTCATGTGCTAAAACTGTCAAAGGATCCCACTAGAATAAACTTATTAGGGGCATGTGAACAAATCTGTGACATTGAGACCTGCTGGTTGCTTGGTATTCAATTGCAGAATGTATCTGGTCTCAAGTCAATGTAATATATATATATATATATATATATATATATATATATATATATATATATATATATATATATATATATATATATATATATATATATATATTACCTACTGGCTATCGCCAGTAGGTATATATAGTTAGGATTAATTCCCTATGGCATTTCTGAAAATTCTATGTCTAATAACTTTGGCGTTTGTGGACGGAATCGGCTGAAATTTTCAGGAAAATGGCACATTTTGTTTCTGAGCAGCCCCTAAAAATTTGGGGGGGTTTCGTCAAGGGGGGGCCGAGAAAAAAGGGGGGTCCCAAAACGCGTTTTTCCCATGTTAATTTCCATAGGGCGGTTGGACTCACTTTTAGCTCGAACGGCTGAATGGATTTGCACGAAACTTGGCAAAATTGTAGGGACTGTTAGCCCGATGTGCCTTTGCTAGGTCTCAATATATGTGCTTCAGTGGATTTTGAGAAATTAACGTTCAAATCAAGATATATATCTGTAACAGCGCTCTGGGCAGCGATCCGGTCCGCTTACTTTTCGCGAAACGGAACTTTGCGCGCAGAAAGCTGATTGGCTCTCCGGTGTCTGTCAACATTCTAAACAGTCCGGAGCGGCCGCCATCTTGTCTCTCGGTAGGATCGAGAGAGAAGAAGAGGTGAAAAACGAAAGGGGAATTTAATGAAAGGGGGCAAGGTATCCCCCTCTTGACCCCCTAGGAATGTTGTTGGGGTTATTAAAGGGTCCCGTGGGGAAAAAAAAAAAAAATGATTTTTCACGGTAGAAGCGCTTCACGGGCCGCGAACTGGGCCGCAAACTGGTAGCGAAACGGGAATTCGCCATTTTGTGCTTCGTTAATTAAATTACTAGGTATAAGTGGGTGCGGGAGACGTATCCTAATCCCCTATGTTTCCTGAGGGTGGCTGAGGAGGCTGATATATGTTGATACATCTCTTCCAACGGCTGTGCGTGAGCTTTTTTTTTTTTTTGCTGCGTGACAGTCCGGAGCGGCCGCCATCTTGTCTCTCGGTAGGATCGAGAGAGAAGAAAAGGTGAAAAACTAAGGGGGAATTTAATGAAAGGGGGCAAGGTATCCCCCTCTTGACCCCCTAGGAATGTTGTTGGGGTTATTAAAGGGTCCCGTGGGGAAAATAAAAAAAAATGATTTTTCACGGTAGAAGCGCTTCACGGGCCGCGAACTGGGCCGCAAACTGGTAGCGAAACGGGAATTCGCCATTTTGTGCTTCGTTAATTAAAGTACTAGGTATAAGGGGGTGCGGGAGATGTATCCTAATCCCCTATGTTTCCTGAGGGTGGCTGAGGAGGCTGATATATGTTGATACATCTCTTCCAGCGGCTGCGCCATCTTGCCTTTTTTCCAATGCCACAATTTTGTCGTGCACGGCAGCCATTTTAGATGCCAGGCTGGTCCCAGGCTATCACCTAACCCTGTGGATGTAGTTTATGGCCCCAGCTGTAGAGAATTCAGACATGCCAATCCTCCCGATTCAGGCGTGTGACTACTGATTTCAGTGCTAGTCTCCCGCCTCCCGATTTCTGCAAGCAAAAACCCGGGGGCATATTACGAACAACTAGCGATAATTTTTGTCTCTAACTTGTTTAGAGACAAAAATTATCGCCGTACATCGGCGATTTTTATCGCAGATAAACCTTGCTATTATCGCAGAAAAGTCAGCGATATTCATGTATTATCGAGCAAATGCTCTTAGCCATGTTATCCACCTCCCATTGGATAACATGGCTAAGAACTGCTCAGGGCAGGTGTTAGATTTTGGAGATATTCGCGCTTAGCGCGAATATCTCCAAAAGTTGGTAATAGAAGGTAGCGATGTTAGGGACTGTTTCCAGTCGCTAACATCTTGGCACGCCACTTTGCATGTCATTAGTGATAAGTATCACTGACATGCAAAGCGGGGCCCAAGATGGTCGCTATCTCCTTTTAGCTGTCACTAACTGGTGTTAGCGACAGCTTGGTAATAGGGAGATAATTTTATCTCCGCTTTCAAGGCTTTTAAAGCCAAAAAAGCGGAGATAAACCCCCTTGATAATATGCCCCACGATTCCTTGGGGGTTTCAGCTGACAGGGCTTGGTATTGTGTTACATGGTAATTTTTCCAGGAAACGTCAGAGGGTCGATGCAGGGGTTCTAGAAGAGGTGATAAACCATTTAAGCCTCATGAACAAGCGCATGGTCTTTTAAAGATTTGTGAAGTACTCGGAGCGGCGGTGTGTGTGTTTCCTCTTTCAGGAGCGGGCGGGGGGGCACTGCCAGCAACTTGCCAGGTCAGGTAGTGTTCAACACGTGCATCACCCTTTCTCTGCTTGCTATTGCGCTCCATGCTTCCATGCTTCGGAAAGGTAAGAAAAAGAACGTGCATTTGAGTTTGAAATGTCCGATCCTGCAGCAGCACACTTCCAAAGCCCACACATGACAATAACCCGATTCAAGGCCCCATTCACCCGTTTTTAAAAAAATAGATAACACTCCAACAAAGTAGGGTTATAAAACTTTCTTAACTATTAACTTTAACGAACGGAACAAAAACTAAAAACATTTAAACATTTCTCAACACAAAAAGCAACAATGGTTAGAAGCTGTCTTTTGTGCGAATAGTCCCAAGGCAGCACAACGTGCAGAGTTCTGGACGGCACCCAGGTGATGTCGCCTGGGTGCCGCACTGGTTTAGGGATCCTACAATGCAGCACAGAAAAACAGCGTGGGGCGTCCCGGGTGGTGCGGGGGGAGGCCTTGTCAGTAGCGGTCTGTTGTGCGAATAGTCCCAAGGCAGCAGAACGCGTTGAGATGTCGATGGGACTGTGTCCAGTGTCCCATGGCTGACACAACATGTACGACAGGCACCCAGGTGATGTCCAGTAAACTGCCGCACTGGTTTTGGTATCCTACAATGCTGCTCCGAAAATTGGCGTGCGGCGCCCCGGGGGGGGGGGGGGCGTGGGGGAGGCGGCGTGAACGGGCCTCCCCAGGTGGCGGCCATCTAGCTGAGTTGCGCCCGCTCTTGCGGCTACAGCGTCTCGCTCACCATGTTTTTGAGTTGCTCCCACTCTTGCAGTGCAGCGATAGGCGGCTGCCACATGGCTCTTAAAATGGCGGACGGCTCCTCGGTTTTGGGCCTGGTCCACTTAAATGGCCCTGGGACACTTTGGAACTCGGACGCTTGCCTGCTAGGGCTTGGGCTCCATTCTCGAAAAGCGTCCCCTCAGCCGTGAAGATTGTACAAAAGTCTTGGGGGCCCCCGACTCCCGCAGGCTTCCGGTGGGGAGCGGCTGCCATGATTGCTCGCGGAATGACCACGACGGAGCCACGAGATGGTGGTGCTCTCATGCTGACGCCAGCTTCAGTCTGAATGATCCAGAAACAAGGTGGGGCTTTCATCGTTTGGGAAAAAAAAATGTTCTAAACCAATGAAAAGTGTTATTTTTAGGTCATATGACCAAGCCTTCCATCTTTAGGAAACCAAAAGTAAAATGAACCAATGAAAAGTTTTATAAACAAGTCACATGGCCTGTTATGCGGCATAGGGCTACAAAAAGCGTAGAAAATCCGTTGGCACGTGAGGCGGCGTCAGTAGCGGACCGATGTGCGAATAGGCCGAAGGCAGCACAACGGGCCGAGATCCGGATGGTACCGAGGTGGTGTCCAGCAAATTGCCGCACTGGTGTGGCCATCCTACAATGCTGCGCCGAAAGACGGCGTGTCCAGCTGAGTTGCGGTCACTGTTGCGGTACAGTGACTCGAACGCGCCGAGATCCGGATGGCACCGAGGTGGTGTCCAGCAAATTGCTGCACTGGTGTGGCCATCCTACAATGCTGCGCCGAAAGACGGCGTGTCCAGCTGAGTTGCGGTCACTGTTGCGGTACAGTGACTCGAACGCGCCGAGATCCGGATGGCACCGAGGTGGTGTCCAGCAAATTGCCGCACTGGTGTGGCCATCCTACAATGCTGCGCCGAAAGACGGCGTGTCCAGCTGAATTGCGGTCACTGTTGCGGTACAGTGACTCGAACGCGCCGAGATCCGGATGGCACCGAGGTGGTGTCCAGCAAATTGCCGCACTGGTGTGGCCATCCTACAATGCTGCGCCGAAAGACGGCGTGTCCAGCTGAGTTGCGGTCACTGTTGCGGTACAGTGAGTCGAACGCGCCGAGATCTGGATGGCCCCGATGTTGTGTCCAGCAAGTTGCCGCACTGGTGTGGCCATCCTACAATGCTGCGCCGAAAGTCGGCGTGGGGTGCCCCGTTGGCTTATGAGGTGATGTCAGTAGTGGACCGATGTGTGAATAGGTCGGAACCAGCACAAGGCGCCAAGATCCGAATGGCAAGTCCTGGATGTTGAGTGCCTCAGTTGAGAGTTCTGAGCAGTGCTTGTAAGACTGTCTGAAGCTTATTTGCACCTGCTGCAGCTTCACTAGGTCCGGCGGAACTTTTTTCCTTTTCCTTTCTGCTTCTTTTCCTACAATCCGTTTCATCTGAAGACACGATCAGGTCCCTGAATGTGTGCAGGGGGACGCTATTGATTGAATGAAAATGGCGGCTTGACACAAAGCTGACTCAAGCGTTACTGTTGGTGCTATACAGACAAAAATTGGTTTTCAGTTTGTACATTCTTCAGGTTTTTTTTTTCCATCCAAGTCTGATTGAGAGTTTGTAGAAAAATGGCTTCAGATTTTCCACATACTACTCTTCAACATTCTTCCTAAATGTAACAATGTGAAACTCACTAGGAGAACGGCTGTTTCTGTTTCCTTTCAAAATGCTGCCAACAATATTTTCTGAATGGAAGACACCATCTTGTAGCATAAAGGGCCGAAAGGGGTTCTGGTCTGGCCGATGGTTGGTGGAGACATTTTGACTATATCTTGGACCTGCCCGGCCTCGCCCAAAATGGCGCCGGTATAAATGGGACTCGTAACTCCTTGCCCGCAAATGTATATCTAGAAAATGTTATTGTAAGTGGCCCTGTTCTATTTTAATTACAAAATGTATGTCCACCGATTCCGCAACTGTTAGACACCTTAGTTCTTGCAACCTAATGGCCCGCTCGTTACGTTCCTCTACAGTGTAAATGTCTCCTCATCATATACGATTTCAGTTTGCTCCGTGGCCGGCCCACGTGGTTATAGGCCCGTATTTGTATACTGACATTTTCACAATAAAGGTTTTTAAAACAAAACACGGTAGTAGTATTTACATTGGTAAAGTTTTTACTTTTAGTCACTGTTTTCGAATCAGTAAAAGGCAAGTGAAATAAAGCAGTCCAATTACATGACGGATAAAAGGTATAATATGTAGGAACGCAGTAAAGATAAATGGTCAAGGGCAGTTGTGTTTTTCATGTCTGCAACATAAAGTGATCGATAAGAATCTGATAATCAGGCGTATCGGCGACTAAGACAGCAGGCCGAATCTCTTTTACTCAACGGCTCCGTCATGGAAGGAAGAAACGCCCTTTTTCTCGAAAAAGGAATATATTTTACTTGCAAGACAGTTGTAAATTTTCCGGGAAAGTACATTAGCCTGGAATATTATAACATATGTTTGAAAAAAAAATATTGTTCGAAAATAATAAAAAGCGTAATTTTTAGGTCATATGACCAAGCTTTTCATCATTAAATTAACAAAAGTAAAATGAACCAATGAAAAGTTTTATTAACAAGTCACATGACCTGTTATGCTTACGTTACGCGCTGCGCGCCGCGCCTCGGATCACTTCCGGGTGCGCTAACGCGGCGTGTCATAAAACGCATTACGCGACAACGTAGGTCAAGAATATAGTCTAAATGTCTCCACCAACCAGCGTTCAGAACACAACCCTTTCAGCAGTCCAAAAAGTTCTGTTAAATGACAACAGAGGGGACAGGCAACAAGAACCATCAGTCAAAGAGGGGAGGGCAAGTTCTTCTCTTCCGGGTCATGTTGGGGCGCTACCGGAACTGATCGAATTGGTAGTCTATAGTGTTTCTGGATGTTTCAGACTAAAGCTGGCGTCAGCATGAGACCACTACCATCTCGTAGCTCCGTCGTGGCCATTCCACGAGCAATCATGGCAGCCGCTCCCCACCAGAAGCCTGCGGGAGTCGGAGGCCCCCAAGACTTTTGTAGAATCTTCACGGCTGAGGGGACGCTTTTCGAGAATGGGACCCAAGCCCTATCAGGGAAGCGTCCGAGTTCCAAGGTGTCCCAGGGCCATTTTAGTGGACCAGGCCCAAAACCGAAGAGCCGGCCGCCATTTTGAGAGTCCTGTGGCAGCCGCCTATCGCTGCACCGCAAGAGCGGGCGCAACTCAACTACATGGTGAGCGAGACGCTGTAGTCGCAAGAGCGGGCGGTAAACAGCTGAATGGTGGAAGAGGCACAGTGTAGCAAAAGCGGGCGGAATGGCAACTAAAACGATAAAGGGGCGCCCCACTACAGCTTGTCTTCAGGTCAAACGGATTGTGGGACAAGGTCCAGAATTGAAGAGTCATCAAAAGGCAAAAAGTTCCGCCGGACCCCGGGAGCCGGCCGCCTATGTCGGGGGCGATCTCAGGCTACACCAGTGCTATAAGACTTGGGGAGGGTGTCGGAGCCAAGCGTCTTCTCCGAGTCCATGGCCATCACACCGCCCCTCAGGGGGCTCCGTCAAGCTGTTTAGGAAGGTAACATATCACATTGTTTTCTAATGCAGTCAGGTCCACAAACGACACTCACTTACTTTGAGAATAGTGAAGCTGCAGTAGGTGGAAATAAGCTTCAGACAGTGTTACAAGCACTGCTCAGAACTCTTAACTATGGCACCCAACATCCAGAACTTATGCTATTTGAGAATGGCAGTGACATCGAAGCATCTCAGGGACCAAAACCATTAACGTACTTTCACGTATGAAAATCTTACTTGGGGAGGGGGCAGGAGCGAAGCGCCCCCTCCCAGTCAGCGCCACCACACCGTATGTTGAAAATCTGAAGCCATCGTTCTACAAAGTCAACCAAACTTGGATTGAAAAATCTAGAAAAATGTACAAACTGAAAACCAGTTTTGGTCTGCATAGCATCAGTAGCAACGCTTGAGTCAGCTTTGTGTCAAGCCGCCATTTTGATTCAACAAAGCACAGGCATTGAAAAAGGCTGAAATTCAGAACTCTAAACTATGGCACCCAACATCCAGGAGCTTGCCATCCGGATCTTGGAGCCTTGTGCTGCTTTCGATCTATTCACACATCGGTCCACTACTGACATCATCTTATAAACCAACGTTATGTAAATAGTTTTTTAATAAAATGTTTTACCCTGTTTCTTTGCTGGTGTGTTGTCTATATTTTTAATATTTGCATAGGGTTTGTCGTTATTTTGTGCGGGATGGGTGATGGAGCCGAGCTGTCTTGCAGCCCTCATGGTGTGGAGCTCAGTTCATCTCACTATTTTCGTATTTCTCATGAAGGGTTGTTCCTAATATTTCTATTTTAGCGAGGTCACAAAGAGATCCAATTAGTGGCCTACTGATTTTGCTCGATTACTTTTATTTTTTTACACGATTTTTCACTATCTGCAAAGACTAAACAGAGTATTGCGACTTTGTGCTTGTTTGTAAATAGAGAATGATCCAAAGAGAACCAATTCTAAAACAGTAAATGCTTGGACAACAATCAATCAAATGGAGAGACAAGGAGGCACGACGGATTACAACGGGGGTAAAGGCCTGCGTTAACTACCCTTCAGTATCTGCAAAGAGAGAGTACTACTAAGACAAAAGAGGGGAGGGGGGGGGGGTGCAGCGTTCAAAGCACATCAGCGTGCATAAATACGAAAATGTTTTTATCTATCACGTACTTGACATTTTAAAGCTTTTCATATTTGCTATTAAAAAACCAATGAAATTCACAGAAAAAACCATAGGTTATAGTGGATATATAGTTAGGAATTTGCATTTACAAAACCTTGAAAATTCAATGAAAAAACCATTGGTTTTAGGCCATATATAGTTAGGAATTAGCATTTACAAAACCTTATTTTACTCGCATAAAACCATTGAAATTCCATATATAGTTAGAAGCGCTAACTATATATCGCGCACCCGCAATCCACTGCTGATGATGTCACATATTACATCATTCATGACATGGTCAGTGACATCACTGATGACATCACTGATGACATCTCAAATGACATCACTAATGACATCACTGATGACAACTCAAATGACATCACTGATGACATCTCAAATGACATCACTGATGACATCACTGATGACAACTCAAATGACATCACTGATGACATCTCATTTGTCATCACTGATCACATCACTCATGTGATAATACAATGAACCTCTTCAGACTCTAATATAACCTTACATACACTCAGTATAAACAGACACTCACAGACTGTCACTCATCCATGGAGTTACTCACACACCTAGTCAGTCATGCAAAGAATCAATCACACCTCCATTTCCTCAACTATACAGTTATACACATCTTACTTATTCAAACATATAATAACACATATTTACTCTCTTATATAATCCCTGATACAAGCTCACAGTGATCGATACAGCCACTCACACATTCACTGGCTCTTATGTTCAGTTATTTATATATCTCAACTCTCACATGTATTGTGTTTTACATACGTACTTACTTGCACATGTAGCAATGAGAAATCCATTCACTCACCAACACACCCATGCACAGTCAACCGCCCATATAGCTGTTTCCACATGCACTCTTGAACTCATACTCCTAGTGAATCAACTGCTTACACATCTATGCACAGAGTCACGCACCTCCCAGCCACCCACACACACACTCAGCCTCCCATTCAAATACTTGGGCAACCAATCAATAACCCATATGGCCACTCTTATAGCTACTGATCAACACATGCAGCAGCTTACACAACAACAAACATACTGATGCACAAATTAAGACAGTTTAGTCACTAACCCATGCACTCAGTGAGACACATTTAATCACTCTTTCATACAGTCAGTCATGCACCTACTAAATTCTTCATCCAGACACTTATACATCCACTCATTCTTCAATATGTAAAACATATTTAAACTTTACAGACACATACAATCACTGGATGTTGTGATCAGTGATGTCATCAGTGATGTCATTTGAGTTGTCATCAGTGATGTCATCAGTGATGTCATTTGAGATGTCATCAGTGATGTCATCAGTGATGTCACTGACCATGTCATGAATGATGTAATATGTGACATCATCAGCAGTGGATTGCGGGTGCGCGATATATAGTTAGCGCTTCTAACTATATATGGAATTTCAATGGTTTTATGTGAGTAAAATAAGGTTTTGTAAATGCTAATTCCTAACTATATATGGCCTAAAACCAATGTTTTTTTCATTGAATTTTCAAGGTTTTGTAAATGCAAATTCCTAACTATATATCCACTATAACCTATGGTTTTTTCTGTGAATATATATATATATATATATATATATATATATATATATATATATATATATATATATATATAGATATCAACAGAACTCCAACTTCTCTTCAATCCTCTTGAAAAAACAGGAGTACGGACCACAAGTGACTGCAGATTTTTTGTTTTATTTAATTCTGACAAGCACTTGCAGCATTACGCGTTTCACATGACGTGCTTTGACGGTGTATTGTCTGTTTATATACAACTTTTTTCTGGGATATATGTATGTTACTGTTAGACCTGGCATTTCTTGGCCTGATTACCCCAGATTTTTGCCTCTACCTCCTCTATTTTTGATGCTGTGATGGATTGCGTTTGACTGGCTTAGATGCTTTGGTTACTTTGCCACTGCTGATCAGTGTCAAAGTGCAAGTCTTCCTTGTGTACAGTGTAATGGTAATTGGTTGTCCGTGATTGGTATGTTTGCCTTACTAGTTAAGACCCTATTAAAGTGCACTTTGGGTGCCAGTGCTGGTAATGCAAATGCTATTAGTGGGCCGGCAGCACTAATCGTGCCACCCACACAAGTAGCCCTAAAGAGAGAACTCAGGCCTGCCACTGTAGTGCCTGCGTGCAATTTGTTAAACTGCCTTGTTGTCCTGACAAGTACACCCACTTGCCAGGCCTTACCCTTCCCTTTTTACGCACATCAGATGCTCCTATGATAAGTCCAAGGTACCCCCGTGGGCAGGGTGCAGTGTATGTGAAAGGTAGGGCTTGTACTAAGGTGTGTACCATGACCTGACAGTGAAAACTGCCAAATTAGTTTTTCACTGTTGCAAGGCCATCTTGCCCATAGGACATAATGTGTAATATGCTTCCAGCCTATCTTCCCATAGGCTAAGGATGCAGAGATGAAGTTTAGGGTGCCTAAACTCACAATTTTATAACACATGTGAAGGTGGTTTTTGAATTGTGTGTTTAGAAACCACACTTTTTGAAGTGGCTGGTTGCTTTGTTCTAACAATTCTGTGTGTCTCTGCCTGGTTGTGGATTGAGTGTCTGGATTTCAATGTGATAGGATCTTGGAAATGTCTCGACCCAGGGGAGGAGGTGAGACAGCCAGGGGCTGACCTGCATCTGGAGTGTAGGGGGGATGAGTAGCCCTTGGAAGTGAAGATGCCTGGGCTGCTGCCATAAAACAATGGCTCCATCTCCTGCTGAGTGATTGAGGATCCAGACCCCACTATCAAAGGAAGAAGGTCAGTGCTCCCCTGTACACATAGACTTCATATACATTTAGGGGTATCACTATGAGAGCTGAGACCCCTGGACATTTGCCTGATCGAGACTGAAAAGAATTGAAACTACTTTGCGGTCAAGAGGAACCTACGCCAAAGGAAGAACAGCTGAAGAGAAGGACTCAAAAGTAACGCTGCACCAAATCCAAGGTCTTTGAAATTCCTTTGTGACCCGCTAAAGAATGGTCATGACAACTCTGCAAAGCCTTTTGCTGCAAGGCACTTGTAGGGAGATATAACGCCTCCTTATAGTAAGGCAATTGCTGTCGCATCTGTCTCTCATGATCCCGTTGAACCCACTCTTGGATCTCATTCTGGGATAAACTTTTCCGAACTTCTTCTTGAAAGTTGTTCAAGGAAAGGGTACAGATGAACTTAGCTTCCGGAATGATGGGTTGAAGTTCCACTGGATGTTCACTTTCCTCTGTATTCAAACGGGATAAAGCATCCGCTTTTCCATTCTTATTTCCTGGATGATATGTTAGCACAAAATCAAAATCCGCAAAATATAGGGACCATCGCAACTGACGCAGGGTCAAGGTTTTGGCGGATTTTAAAAATTGCTGATTTTTATGATCTGTGAATACAGTGAATGTATGCTTGGCTCCCAAACAGATAATGCCTCCAGTCTTCAAATGAATCCTTTATTGCTAACAATTCCTTTTCGGCAATAGTGTAATTTAACTCCGCAGGATTCAGTTTCCTGGAATGATAGGCCACCGGATTGAGTTGCCCTGTTTTCGGATGTTGTTGAGCGAGAACTCCTCCAATCGTTTGGTCAGATGCATCGGCTTCCACGTAAAAAGGTTCTGCCGGATCAGCATGCAACAGAATGGGTGCAGATACAAAAGTGTTCTTAAGACTGCGAAAGGCTTTTCCTGCCTCCGTGGACCATTCAAACTTTACTCCTTTCTTCAGCAAGCGAGTGATAGGAGAAATCAGTTGAGAAAAACCCTGAATAAACCTTCGCTAAAAATTAGCGAACCCCAGGAATCTCTGAATCTCTTTAACATTCCGTGGTTCAGGCCAGTTCTCAACCACTTGCACTTTCCCGGGATCCATGGTAACTCCTTGTGGGGAAAGGACAAACCCTAGAAACTCCACAGTATGGGCGTGAAACACGCATTTCTCCAACTTCACAAACAGATGATGTCTCTGTAGTCGTTCCAGTACCATTCTCACATGCCAGGGATGATCTTGTACTTCCTTGGAATAAATCAAGATGTCGTCCAAATAAATGATTGCCACCTTATCAATCAAATCACCCATGATATCTTTGATGAAATGCTGGAACACAGCAGGAGCGTTGCAAAGACCAAATGGCATAACACAATATTCGAAGATTCCAAATTTTGTCCGGAAGGCAGTCTTCCATTCCTGTTCTTCTTTCATTCGAACAAGGTGATATGCTCCTTGTAGATCCAATTTAGTGAAAATCTGGGCCTCCTTAATTTGATCTAATAAAACAGAGATCAATGGCAAAGGGTAACGGTTCTTAATGGTAATTTGATTCAGCGCACGATAGTCAATACACATTCTTAAACTTCCTTCTTGCTTCTTGGGAATGAAAAAGAGCGGAGAGGATACCGGCGACTGAGATGGCCTAATAAATCCATTGGCCAAGTAACGGTCCAGATACTCCTTCAGATGGGCGTTTTCAGCTTCAGTTAACGCATAAATTCGGCTGCAGGGTAATACAGCCCCAGGCACTAAATCTATGGTGCAATCGTATGGTCGATGTGGAGGTAACAGATCAGCCTCTTGCTCACTAAAAACTGTGGTGTATTCCTGATATTCAGGAGGAATCTCTCCGGAAGTGATTGCACACATAGACTGTCCTCCATAAGAAAGTAATGATGCTTGCGATGGTGCCGTCGAATCTTCTTTCAAACCGAAGCAATGTTCCAGACAGAAACTAGAGTTCATGCTCACTGTTCGGTTCTCCCAATCGATAGTGGGATTATGGGTGGTCAACCAGGGTAACCCGAGAATCAATTGGAATTGCGGTGCATCAATCAGATTAAATTGCAGTACCTCCCAATGCCTATCAGCCTGAATCAATTCCAATTCTTCAGTATGGCTAGTGATCGGTCCAGATGACAAATTGGTACCATCTACAGCCCGGACGGGTTCTTGTCTTTCCTTTCGAATGGCTCGAATTCCCATGCGCTGAGCATACTTAATATCACAGCAATTTCCTGTGGCACCAGAGTCTAACATGATAACCACTCCCAAAATCTGATGTTCTCTAAACTTAAGTGTCATATGAAGAATTACATGAGGAATGTTCGACTGCAAGGTGTTAAGAATTGAATGAGATTCTGGAGTCGTCTTCGCCTTTTGTACCATCAGTGCGACTCCATTTACTGATGGCTCCCCTCGTTTCCCTTCAAAGGATACTTAGGGTGTTTTGGGCATTCCTTTACAAAGTGTCCTGGGCTTCCACAATATAAGCACTGTTTCTTCAGACGCCTCAGCTCCTTTTCTTCTTTGCTCAATGGCCCACGGACTGCTCCAATTTGCATGGGCTCAGGATCATTACTTCCGCCCGCGCCTTTCTCAATCTTAGCACAATCAAAACGAGGGAAATTAACTCTCCAGTCCTTGCGCTTCTCTCCCCTCCATTCCGAGTGGCGAAAATCCAATTCCAACACCAAATCAACCAGAGCAGATAGTTCAGTAGGTCGATTCGGTACTTGCGCAAGAATGTCTTTGATTTCATCTCTTAAGCCACGATAAAATAAGGCTGCTCGCTTCTCCTCGGGCCAGTTTGCTTCCAGAATTAACTTGTTAAACTGCGTCAGATAGGTAATGAGATCTTTAGATCCTTGCCTCAGTTCTAACAACTCGTTGTCTGTTGCCTGAGAAATCCTTCTCCTATCAAAAATGCGTAAAAACTCAGTCTTAAACTTATCAAAATCACAAAGTATGGGGTCATCCTCACTAACCAAAGGCATTGCCCAATTTGCCGCATCCCCGCTTGAATAGGATAGAATGAAGGCCACCCTGGATTGAGCGTCAGGAAATAACAAGGGACGGCACATGAAATGGAGGGAACATTGAGTTAAAAAAAGTTGTGCCTTTTGTGTATCCCCTGAAAACCTCTCTGGAGCTGCTAGTGGAATCAACGGTGATACGGAATGTATCACTTGTGCGACTGACTTAGAATCTGGGACTGGAGTACTGGTACTAGGCATGGGAGAACTAAGAACAGGATTTCCCAAGACCAACCCCTCTACCTTCTGAGCCAACATCTTAGTCTCCTGACGAGAGGCTACCAATTCTATCTTTAAACTTTGATTCTCCTCCTGCACTGCACCTATCTCCCTTTGAATCCCAACTAGAATCTCTCCTAACTCCTTTAAGTTCCATCCTTCAGCCATTCTGCCCAGGCGAGAAAAACACGTGGGCACTTCAATCTGTCATGAAGGCTTCGAACTCTCTCGCAGGGGCAGTCCTGATGCTGAACCCAATCGCCCTCCCACCAGTGACTTCGCCTCAAGGGCAAAGAAACCAGCAGAAGGGAAAAGGGGAAGTGGATTAGAGAAGAGACAACTTGAGAACTTCTGTCACCCCTCCTGACCGCTGAACATGTAAACTTCTGCTGTCTGTACTTCAAGGGTGCCTAATACACAGATTGGAAGAGAACATAAGCAACAACCCACCTTAACAACTGTACTCTCTATTTTAATAACTGAACTTGTCCTACCAGGTATTCTCAAGATATTGCCACTCTTCTTGCAGTGAAAGTGTAGACTGCTGGATACTCATATCTGGAAAATAGGAGCTGACATTACTCTGTGTTCCCAAATAATTCTGACCTCCTACCCTCTAATGGAACTATCTTTACCTGGGAGTATCCTTGGAATACTTTCATAGGGATTCTGCTAGTAGCTGCTGGCGCTTGAGTCTTGGCTTGGCTGCTGACTGTTATTCAATCCAGTGCGCGCAAAAGGAACCAGGAAGGAAGGAAGGGGGGAGGAAAAACTAGGGAAAGCGCAACCAGGGACTGCTGAGTTTTAGTTCGCAGGAAGCGGGGACTCTAAGCATGGCAGTCAAAGTAATTAGCTTACTACTGTCCGTCATGCCGCTCTCACTCGAGATACACGATTCTCTGGAGCTCTGCCGCCTTACTCCTAGCGGACGAATAAAACGAAGTCGGGCTTCGTGGTCGACCAGTCACCACACTCAGGCTCAGCCCTCAACGAAGATTCCTCCTTGAGGCTTGAAGAAACGTGGAACTGCAATCCTCTCAAAAGGTCTTTGAAATTCATGCCACTGCAGACGCTACTCTTTCGTAAAACTTACTCTAACTAGAATGCCGCTAAACTCTCTCTAAACTCCGGTCACGAATACTGACACGGAGCGAGAGAATCAGCGACCGCCTCTGGAAACGAAGCAGTTGAAGTGCGCAGATACTAAACTGCACGCGAGGCACATTAACTAGACCTGACGCTGCCTACTGAAATTCTTTAGTGACCACAGCGGCGGCCATCTTAGGGAGGGACTCAGATTAAAGATAACAGAACTATCTACAATTTAACAGTAACCCTCTCCTAAGGGTAAGGGTGTCACACATTAACCAACTGGGGTTTTGAAATGGTCTTTGCCCTAATTACTGGCTTATAGACAAAGGTGGAAGCAACTCGTGAAACTCTGACAATTACGAACTGCCTGATTGTTGCATTACGGATTGCATTATTTTTGCATTACGAACTGCCTGATGGTTGCATTACGAATTTCATTATTTTTGCATTAAAAACTTTCTGATTGTTGCATTACTAATTGCATTATTTTTGAATTACGAACTGAATTATTTTTACATTACGAAGTGCCTGATTCGTGCATTACGAACTCCATAGCATTGCATTAGGACTGCATTGGATCATCGAGAATTGCTCATTAATACTGCAAGAACCTACATGGGCTTGCTGGCCAAATAACCAGCAAGGTGAAATATTACAAATACGATGGATTTTTATTGTGTGGTCTCATCGTATATCTTTTTTTATTAACATACTGTTTTTTTATGAAACTCGTGTGGAGTTAGTATGTGGTGTTATCACTTGGTTACTGAGAGTGTGGTTGCAAATACTTTACACATTTGCCTTGGAGATAAGCCTGGCTGCTCGTCCCAAGCTACCAAGGGGGTGAGATGGGGCTATCTGAGAAGGTGTCCTTCCTTTCCCTGATTTAGCAGCAAGGGTCCCTATTTGGACTAAGGTACCTACCTCAGCCAATTAGAGACCCCCATTTCTAAGAATTACCTACTGGTGGTCGCTAGTAGGTAGTTACAGTTAGCATGTAGTTTCCATGGGAAAATTGTTTGTTCTGTTGTCAATAAATTATGGGCCTTTTGTCGAATCTTCACAACATTTTCAAAACACTTTGCCTCTCACTTTAGCTGCTGCTTTAAAAGTTTTGGGGTGATTCATCAAGTGGGGACTGAGAAAAAGTGGGGAACCAAAACGTGTTTACTCCATGCAATTTCCCTTAGGGATTTTGAGCATGACTACAGTCAGAACTGCTGGACGGACAGGATTAGACTAAATTTGGTAGAAAGTAGCCCTTGTTCCAGAATGCATTTTTTGTGTGATTTAGTGTAGATCCATTCAGTCAGTTTAGCGATATTAACTAAAAAAGAAATTTGTATATCTAGGGATGCAGTCCCTCCACAGATCCACCCATGGGGGGATCAGTGGCTTCATGTGCAAAAACAAGGTCATGTTAGCTGGCTGCATCTTCACAGAAAAGTTGTGACCACCACTTTATAGCTCAGGAATTGGTCCCCGGGCTGAAAAGTTGCTTGCATACTAATTGAAGGGGTCAGATGAGACCTTTCCTGACCCCTTGAATATGTTATAAATGAGGTGAAAACATGTTTAATGGGTAGTAAAATGCCCACAGTTATTTTTTGTCAGCTGATAGATCTGTGAACTTGTTGCGGGGCCCAGCACAGCACTGAACTTATTGTGTGAGTGGAGGTCTGAGGGGCTAGAACTACTTCCTCTATTACTCAGTACTATGAAGTGGACTCCAAGGGCCATTTGGCTGACCTCCTCTGTGGCTATAAGGACACAAAAGCTGCAAAAGGCCTTTTTCCTGGAGTGCCCAGCTGACCAGTAGCAACAGAGTGCCAAGAAGACCCAGCTCATGGCCTCTGCTAGCATGATTCCTAAGTGCTCTCTATGAGGTATTGGCAGCATTAAAACAGTTCAAGAGGTACTGTCTGAAAAGTCTGAAAAGTTGGGACTTAGGAAAAACCTTTTTGACCTACAAGACCACCTTAACATCAGCAGAAGCTCGCAAAAAAGATGTCCGACTTCAAAAAGACTTTACCAGACACAGCTTCCAGGCTTGTCCTGCTCGAAGATCCTGAGCTTCAGAAAATTGACTAATTTTGAAGATAGAAAAATTGACCAGGCAAAGGAAAAAAAGTTTTGACCAGTGGAAGGACTTCGGCTAGCACGGAATTTGAATTTTCCCACTCTTAACTTTTCCTATCAAAACAAATGGTTTCAGCAGGCCATAGCCAATACATTTCCAACTTTGAGAGGACTTCAATCGGTACAGCCTGCAACCTTTCCCCGGGGGACGATTTCAACTTCTATAAAAAAAAAAGTCCTTATCTAATAAGTCAGGTTGTCTGAGGACATTAAGTCCACCACCTTGATTCTCCACTGTATGCCAAATTTGGAGATCACTGCCATCTCATCAGTAATCTTAGTACAGAGATAGTAACCCCAATATTGCAGTTCCTGTCAAAGCAGAAAAAGTTTGATGGATGGCCGCCCTCAGGTTTGATGGCAGTTAGCCAACCTTAAGCAAAGTAATTGCTTTTTCAAAACTAATCTCCTAAAGTTAAAGTTTGTTATTAAAAAACAAATAACTGATAACCCCCACACTAAAGGAGTTTTTTACTTGGGGTGGGTGTCATTAATTTTGTTTTCTGTCCCTCACAATCAGCACTTACCTCGTTGTTAAGAGACAGAAAAAGGCAACACACGATCTACCCTAAGTGAGTAATGCCCTTCCTCCAAAGACTCCACTCTGTTGGAATTTGGTAGAAGCTTTCGGTCAAGAGAGTCAACAGCGGCTCCATTGACAGAAATGCTGGAAATCCTTCTGATCCTAAATAGGGCAGATTAACTGTTGGTTTGGTGGACAGAGTACACTGTCATGTTTGTGACAGATCACCCTTTCTGCCAAACTCTACATTTGTCCCTATGTCAGAAGGTAAAAACCTTGACCAGAAAAAACAGCTTGGTGTAGCCAACCTATGCTCCATTGTGGTGAGCCTTAAACTGGGGCTAGGTCCCAGTCAACTATGAATACTGACTTCTGATTGCCAATTTGCTTTCTTTAGGGCTTGTTGCCCTAAAACTTGAAAAAGCCATACCTTTGATTCCTCTTATTTGATTTATTACATTTTGTTTTCATATTTGTCATTAAATGTTTCTCAATTATTGAAAATTGGTTGTGGGATTTTTATTGCATTGTGTTTTAACATTTTAATTGTTTTGTTACTGATAAATACTTTAAACACATTTCCTTAAGTTAAAATTATCAATTCAGTGTCATAGCTACCTCGGGCTGAGTCCTTGTTTACTTATTGAACATGTGAATTGGACCTTACAGCATCCTGGATGTATTACTTGGAGCGAAACACATCCACCTCGAAGAAAAAACCCTGTTTCTTAAAGGTCTATTTTCACATTACGTGATGATAAACTTGTGTGCTGAGCCATTTGTACTGCTATCCAGCCAAAAAAACATTGCTCTCTATCATCACACTGATAATATCTAATTACACCTTAAGATTCATCCCTAAACTCAGTTTCTGTTTGGACCTCATTCAAACCTGTAGGTCTAAAGTGTAGAAGGAGTTTATCCTCATACATGAAGGACCACCAATCCTAAGTGACTGAACACTGTGAACTTTGATGCCTTTTCCATCTTTCATCCTCTTATAAAAAACGTATATTTTGCATTGTCCGTCCCTGACCTTCAAGAGCAATATCAAGCATAAAAGTACAAACAGCATTATTCCAACTTACATTACGGCATATTGCCAATTGTTTTTTCTTCCCTAAAAACTTCCAGTTTATAAAGTCGAGGCACTCATCACAAATGGAAAGTGAGAAATTACTACTCACACACCTCCACAATTACACAAATCTAAGTCATTTTTTCACACAGGAGCTTGACAAATCAGCGACCAATAAAGGTTGACAATGTCACCTACTTTGTAAAAACTGCAATCTCCCCCTTTAGCCTGCCAAATTCCATGACAAAATCTGTTTTGTGATGCATGTATTTTACCTTTCAACTCAACATATCTGTTGGTGCATGCACTACTAGGAGAAAATCCTTAGGGAGGTTTAAACCCAAAGTTTTCACAAAGAATACACAGTCAAACAGGCATGGTCTGCCCTCAACAGCGATTATGGTCCGACGTTCCTTTACACCTGAGACATGCTCCTTTGTTATTGCAATTGAGTAAAGATCTATAACCAAACATATTCATTCTCTTACTACCATCCTATACTGTGCCCTTTCCCTGACCTCCCTCTCCTTCTGTGAAGCATTGTTGCTTATTGCTTATGTATTTGCACAGATTTGTATCCTGATTTTACACTGTAGATGTGCTTACAAGCCTCTGTATTCGCACTTGTTGCTATGCTCAGTTTTTTTCTGCCTTCTTGGCCTATGTCTTTACTGTGTAATTATATCTGTTAAAAATGACATAATTGAAGTCATCATTGAATGTGCCCCTATTTTACGTCTCTTCCATGGAGCACACTGAATTCTGGTTACTGACTGATCATGCACCTCTTATTTCAGCAAAGAATCACAACTCCTTTTTTTACATACACTGTAGGCAATGCTTCTCCATCATTGCCTACATTTTTATCATTTTGAACTATGCTTAATATTTTCAGTTTTCATCTGTAATTTATGTGATTCATTATTTCATATGTTTTTTACCTGTTTTGAAGTTACATGTCTTAGGACATAATTTAGAGTTTGGTAGACAGGGTAGAGTAATCTGCCTGCAAAACACTCAGGAGGCGATTTTGATCTCGTTTGGGAGTGCTCCGAATCGGGTTTGGAATTACCTAAACCGATCCGGAGTCCTTGTTTCCGACCGAATCATTCAAGGTCCAAAACGACCAAGTACAATGCCTGAAAAACCTTAGTGCTAATTGAATTGGTTCCCGAAGGCATTCAGAGAGATAGAGCCCTTCAAAGCAGATTCACACAGCTCTATGGACTAGGTTTTCCAAGCGAGCAAGTACGATAAACGAAGTGGACAGCCTTTCTGATTGGGTTTGTCCAGATCAAAAAGACTACAGGAAACGGTCATTTGGGGCCCGTAGATGGCCCCCCTTCACCGGGACCCTCTGAATCAGGCCTGTGGGGGTACCCATGAGTCCCCTTTACTCAACCATGCACAGTGTGTCGGGCACCATGCGGTGTCCACCACAGGGTGAACACTTTTCTCCACCCACCCCTTTTTGCAATGGGGCCTGTGTACATTTTCGGTACACAGGCTCCCATAGAGTTTAATGGGAGTCCGAGCGAACCGAGCCGTCACTATAAAGATGCATCAGAATCAATTGCATGGACTTCCAGAGCACGATTTGCTTGTAAGTCTCTTTGAAACCGAGTCGTTCTAAGGGCTTTCCTAAAGAGATCAGAATCGGGCCCTCAGTGTCTGCTCTATTTACAGTCGGGCAGACTGTCAATTCTCCGAAAGTGGTGCTCCGCTTCCTCTGTCATTGAAATGCTTACTCTGATGGAAATGGGTTCATCAGAGTAATGCCATCAAGCTCCTCCCCATATTTAGAGTAGACAGTCTGTCACGATGGGGAAAAGCCTGATGGTACCAGACAGCAAACATGCCCTAAGAAAAAACACACATGGTGTGGAGATTACTAATTTTGGGTTTTTTCAGAAACAAATTACCATTTTGGAAGTTTGCTTCGTAAAAATGAAGAAGGTTGGTGCACAGCCACCTGAAAAATGGTGGCTGTACACGAAATATACAGCTCCTTCCGAGAAACTGCAGTGACTGTGGTTCCGCTGAAAGCACAGAGATCATCACTGGGCTGGTGATGATATCTAAATATGGCAGCAAATCAAAAGGGAGAGAGAGGACTAGGTAAGCTAGTCCGGGTCCCCTGATTATATGTAGAGATATCAATATAGGACTAGCTAGGTTGTGTTAGTGAGACTCAGGAGGTACATCTGTAGGCAAACCATTAGGTTTGGTCATGAAGCCCTCACACACCAACCTAGTTGGTGTCATGCTTCATCATCGGGCCCACCACAGTGACACCGAATGTGTCCCGGGTGTGCTGCGACTCCAGATTACTGAGGAGCTGGTATGCTTACTGAGTGTGCAGTGATAGTGAGAATGAACGTGAGAAGTTAAAAGCTATACAGGTGGTCCCAGTTCCCGAGGGTGAAAGGTAAATTTTAATATCTGGGCCCCTGTTAGCAAGATAAAAAGGCTTGCGGACGATATGGAGTGTATTAAGAGCTCCTACGTCCTTTGTGGTCTACATGTTTCAGTTAGTCAAAGAGGGAGATCCCTGGAGTCGAATGATCGACTGGTAACTATTGGCCTTTCCTATGTGCAAAGAAAAGGTCACAAACTGCAATGAGTGTTAAACTAACACAAAAATAGGTTTTCCACACTGAAATAGGATCGTTTACAGTCTATTTTTATTAAAATAACAATCAATTAAACAATAAAAAACAGAGTAAATTCATATACTTTTCGCACCACAATTTAAAATCCAAGTAAGAAGATACTTTGGAGGGTTAAAAAATAAACCATAATATTCAACAATATTTCACAAACGTAATACAGCTATAAACGATAAACAAAGACACAATCAAAGCATATTCACTGTATATAGACAACAAACTACACATAGTCACAAAAACCCCTGAATTTCTATGTGGCCAACCAAATGTCTAGGTCACTATCGTTTACCAGACCCAATGGCCTAAATCCGTTTTGCTGTTGTAAAACTCTAGTGGAGGAATGGGATGCCCATCTACAGTTTTATGCGGCCCTCATTGGATTCTATACAAAAAAGACAAACAGTGCGTTGACGCGTTTCGGTGCTGTACTCTGGATTTGGTTGCACCTTCCTCAGGACTTCTTATTTTCTGGGGTTTCAAGCAATGGATGGGTCCACCATATCTGTGGATATATATGGAGAGATGTGCAAAATCAATTATCATGCAAAAAACTCTATTCTCTCCTTCTCTTTAGAGGATGGGTCTCTGGTATATAGCTTTCCCACCATGAGTATCAATGCCATCATTGTCTCCCACTCTCTCTTATCTGGCGCTTATACATTTATTCAAGACATGTGCCATTGGCGTGGCTCAGTATTCTACATGCTGCCCGCTGTTGTAACTCCGGAGCGTTTATACACTTGTTCACAAGATATCCATGTGCTATTGTTATTTTAATCTGGGTATGCAATGACTCAACTTTCTGCATGGTGCCCACTAACCAGGTCACATCTTAATCCCTCCGAGTCTCTATTTCAATGTGGAAGACCATTTATTTGCCGGGGGTGAGGGTATCTATAGGGATAACGAGATATGTATTCTCACCTTTTAGGTCAGGTAGGGGGCATGTCAGGATGTGAACCGCTTTAAATATCCATTAGCTTCTGTGAATAGTATGGGCTTCTGTTAAAAAAACCACAGACTTATGTTAGGGATAAGTTGGAGTGCATAGTACCCTGACTGCTGGATGGGTCTCTAGGTTAATAAAGTTACCTTTCCCCTATGATAGGAGCTCCTTGTCTTTTGGCTTTCCTTGCTTTGAGCTTGACAGGCGTATATTCGAGTCTCTTGCATCAATGGTAAGTGTTCTGTCGAGTGATCACATACTTGTATTAGGAATGAGTTGGGATATCCTATGCCCTAATTTATAGACTAGACTACGGGGTCATGTGTTTACCTCTCTCTCCGGATAGGAGCTCCTTGTCTTGGGTTTCCTTGCTCTGAGTATGTCAGGCGTTTATTCAAGTCTCTTGCATCTATGATAAAATACATAATTTCACTTTATTTTGTCTTGGGGTCACATTAGTCTCGTCTAGTACCTTTTTAGTAGGGGTGTCTTACCTGGTAAAATTCTAAAACCTTCTTAGAACGGGCATACCATTTCTTTAATCTTTTCCAGAACTGGATATGTTCTGCAGAGTGAAAACAAGTGTAGGATAGTCATATGTTACTTGTATTCTAAGTACTGAAACACTGTTCTGCTCTCTCCTCTGTTCTTACTTTGTCAGTAACTACGAGATTACGATAGCTCCTCTATGTCTTTATAATCTCTTATGTTTCATGCTAATGAGTGCCTTCTATCTTCATTTATAGCTATGATATACAGTTCCCTATTGGTTGCCCCTGTTGTCTAGTCTCAAGAGGAGGTAACTGGCTTGCCTCATATTACTCAGGTTAAAGTCTGACTCACAGTCTCTGTTAAGGATCTTGAATGAATTGTGCCCAATTATTTTTAGCCTATTTTATACTACAGGAGGGTATAGGGTTAAAGTTATCCCATATAATAGTCACCTTCAGGATATAATGCCCTATTCATAGCAAGTAGCATTTAGAGTGGAATCCTCTCTGTCAAAGGCACCAGCTGCACTTACCAGATTAGCGCTGCGTATCTGCTTCTGCCTCGTTCGTCCCCTCGATCTAATGTGTGGTGTTTGGTGTGTGCCTTTATATCTCCCCATGTTTGCTAAAGTGATTGCACCTGGCCGAGGTCGCGCTGGTCTACTGATTCCGAGACCTATGTGCGCGTGGGCGCCATCTTAGAGTGGGGTTAGGTGCCTCACTGTGTATCATATGCTCAGCCTGCATATTATTTATTTTCGTCTCAACTCCGTGCTGGATGTATCCATGCCTCTCCTAATATTATAAGCCGCCGTCTCATGAATATAGCGTCCGTGCTCGTCTCAACGGCATATTGTTGCGTTTTGCGAGTACAACAATTGAACTTCTCATTTAAGCGCCCCGTATCGGTTTCCGCTTACTGGCATGACATAAAGACGGCTCTAATGATATTATAGTAGTGCGCCCGGACACATTTGGTGTTACTATATGGACCAATGGGCCGGCTTACTGTATCTCCTCGTTTCGGGCGCCATCTTGGACTGGTGTGTCCTATGTGTTATATTCGCTTACTTTCAGTCTAATTAGGGTATTAATCAAAAATATTATCCCTCTGTTTAGTGCATGTGCTCCCAGTCACACATGTGTTTATATTTGAGTCTATTGGAAAAACGGCTGGACTAGTACTATCGTAGTATGTTCGTGTGATATAGATTACCCGACTAGTGTTATTATTTGGACCATTGGGCCGCTTTGCCATGTCCCCTCGTCAACACAGTCTACATGTTTCAGCCAGGCCTTTTGGTTAAAACTGGCTTTCCTCAGGACCAAAGAGTATGTGTGGGTGACAATAAACTATATTAAGTGACAGTGTGTGGTAAAAAGTGTCGCACTCGCTAAGGTGCTGTACGTGTTAGAGGGGGATTCCCTCTGCTTTAACTTGCTACTTGCTGTTAAAGCCTCATGGGTCACTTGGCAGGGAGGGGAAGAAGACCGGTATTTCCGATCAGCGTGCTCCTGCGACCTATCGTCCTGCTCCAGTGTCCCGAGTGAGGAAAGCCAGTTTTAACCAAAAGGCCTGGCTGAAACATGTAGACCACAAAGGACGTAGGAGCTCTTAATACACTCCATATCGTCCGCAAGCCTTTTTATCTTGCTAACAGGGGCCCAGATATTAAAATTTACCTTTCACCCTCGGGAACTGGGACCACCTGTATAGCTTTTAACTTCTCACGTTCATTCTCACTATCACTGCACACTCAGTAAGCATACCAGCTCCTCAGTAATCTGGAGTCGCAGCACACCCGGGACACATTCGGTGTCACTGTGGTGGGCCCGATGATGAAGCATGACACCAACTAGGTTGGTGTGTGAGGGCTTCATGACCAAACCTAATGGTTTGCCTACAGATGTACCTCCTGAGTCTCACTAACACAACCTAGCTAGTCCTATATTGATATCTCTACATCTAAATATGGCAGCCAGTGATCCATCAGGGTGGCAGTTGTAATATTCTCCACCACCCTGAAGTAAAAGGGGCTGCCCACCAAATTTTAAATCAGGACTTTATGGACCTCTTAATTTGTTGTTAAACTTTTCATTTCGTTCAATAATTGTGAGTATATCTCAAAAAACACTCTAGAATGCAAGAAACTCAACCCTAAAAAAGCAGTTACATAAGCCTTCTACGGGTGATCCTCTTCCATATTTAACACCTTTGCTGCGTTCGTCGGCCAACGGCTGTCGCGATCACTACCTCCGCAGTGCTCCGCACGTCCGTTGGTCGATGCGGCCCCGCCCACTCCACTAAGCGGCCACACCGCGTCGGAATTGCCACCACGGTTAAGGCCTGATTACAAGTTTAGTAGTCCAACCGCCTGATAAATGCATCTGCGCCCACCAGTAGCCCACAGCGCTAGAGATTCATAGACCATTGTGTTCCGAGTTGACCACCGTGCAGCGGTGTGGATGGGGAGATCTTGCGGCAATGGTGAGTACTTTTTCTATACATATCGATGCCTGTGTGTGCATTTTGTCTGCATATGTGTCGGATGCACACATATGCAAGATACATGTAGAAAAATACCATTTACCTCTTGCCGGAGTTCGTCCCATATGTGGCCAGTCCCAGTAATGGGTATAAGGTATACAAATAATTCACCTGTTGATCATCCCAAACAGGGTTGTAATCCTTGGGGTGAGGATTCTGCTGTGAAGGGGGACCTGAAGAATGGGATCCATGTGAGTACCCACCCCAAATCCTTAGTTTCTGCCACCTTTAAGCAGCCGGTCGGACCACTGCGGTCTGCTCATGGAAAAGGCAACTCATAAAATGGGTAGTGGTGCCGCTCCCCTGTACCACCCTACGGCAGCTGCCTTTCCCCGACCACGAACCGCAAGCTGGCTGTCTCGGTGGTTCATCCACGGTCTTCGCAAAGGCAATCCGCCTAACTCAAATTGCGGCAGTCGAACCACCAAGCTCTCCGCAGTCGGGCCGCCACCACCGGTATGATAATCCATGAACCACCAAACTCAAACTTAAGGTCCTTAGTTTCAGGCTCTACATACCCATTTTCCCAACAAGCTCATCTTTTTGTCTAACACCCACTTATGCCCTCTCCAAGCTCACCTGTTCTTCATCTACCCCTCATTTCCTTATACTTTAACTCTATAGCATTCCCATCATAATAGCACCTCACCTTTCATCTACTGATCTGAAATCCAATCTTAGCAGCACCCTCTCATCACCTCATTTCATACTCAATAACTTGTGCCATAGCTAACACATTGTGCTTTCCAAACAACGCCCTAGCTGTAACTTTATTTCTTTTTCAACTACTCCTTTTTGGTATCCATCTATTATGTCTTCCCCATTTGCTTTGCAGTTCATAACTCACCTGTCCCAGTCTGACCTGGTCCTTTAAATGTACAGCACTTAATTGTTTATTGTAGCATTTTACAGTTTCTGGTTCTATATATTAATAAAGCATTTTTAAATTGTTTCATCCACACTACACTTTCATTTCTAAGAATCGATAAATAAAATTGATAAAAACAAAAAACAAATAATAATAATATTACCGAATTTTATAGAGGGCAAACAGCTACCTCGAACAGCAGAACACAACAGCAGAAAACCCTGAGAATATTAGCTTCGGCAGAAAAGCCACATTTTTGCCACTTTCCTAAATAGTGGCTCTGATTCAATATGGTGAATGTTGTTAGGCAGGGAGTTCCATAACTTGGTAGCCCAAACCGTGAAAGATCTACTGCCTAGCCGGGCTTTTCTAACTCATGGAGTACAGAGCAGATTTTGAGAATTGGACCAAAACAAATGATTCTGCTTGTAGCTTCATAACCATTGTTTCAGGTACCTCAGGCAATTACCATGGATTGACCAGAACGCCAAAGTCAAGGCCTTAAATTCAATTCTTCTTGCCACCGGCAACCAGTGGAGCTCTTTGATGTGCGGAGAGATGTGATGACAAAATGGTACACAGCTAATCAGTCTCGCAGCCGTATTCTGTACCATGTGTAGTTTTTTGACTAGGTACACTGGCAGGCCCAAATAAAGGCAGTAGGCATAGTCCAGTCTAGATGTCACGTGGCATGGACTATGACTCGGCGGCAATCCTCCCGCAGCAGATGTAAAAAGTTCTGCAGATTTCTCAGTTTGCTGAAACAGGAGGCTGTCACCTGCTAAATTTGGGCAGAGAAAGAAAGATTTTCCTCCACCTTTACTCCCAGATTTTTTGCTGTACCTACTGGGACAGGAGCTGACCCCATTTCCACCAGCCACCACAGATCTGATATTGGTGGCAAGTCCTTTCCGAAAAACAGCACTTCCGTTTTCTCAGCATTGAGTTTGAGTTTATTGTTATTGATCCATAGGGCAATGAATTTCAGACAGCCTTAAAACTCAAAGAAAACACCATCTGATTATCGTTGGCATATGATATCGCCTTCACTCCCCAGTTGGCTATAAGTGAGAACAGTGGAGCCAGATATATATTAAAAAGAAGCGGACTCAACACCGACCCCTGAGATACTCCCCACCATAAATGGTAAGGTTCAGGCTGATGGGGTTGCACGGCAACCTTCTGTGTGAGATTGTTGAGGAATGACTTCCGCCAGGCAAGGACTGCCCCCAATGCAGATGTCCTGGAGTCACTGAACCAACATTAAATGGTCTACCGTGTCGAACGTCACCGATTTTTCCAGCATTTTTGCTGGCGCTGGTAACAGTGAGATAAAATAAAATAAAACTCTTCCTGTGCATGGGGGCCATTGTGAGTTGTTCTTGCCCAGGTATGCCATGCCTCACATAGCAACAAAAATTATGGTCATCCAATTTTACATAGATCTGTGTAACGGTCACTCTGATTTAGCTGCTGAGTGGTGGGCTGTCCAGCAGGTCAGGGGCTTTCGTCATTAGATTAGTCTGTGGCTCTGATTCTGGAATCCCTGTATTTCCTAAATTTCTACAATATGTGGGGAAATGTGATATTGGTGGATGAGATAGACACTATTGTATGGTGGAGTCCCACATATGCCAACCTCTAAATGACCCCCAAAACCATCTGAAGATATACAGTAATTTTGTTACTGTGTCCATGTGGAGTTCTGTGGCATTTTTTTTAATAGGGTAATACTTATTTTATGTGTAGTACATATAAAACTGCTTTAGCCATTGCTCTTTTGCTCTTTATTCCAGTTATAACGTTTCTCCATCTGTTAAACGAGTAGAGTTTACAGTCTTCTTCACTGTTCTCTTGCCATTGGGAAATATATCCATACCGCCATATGAGATTATTACTACTTTAGACACTTGTCTAAAGAGAGCTCTTGGAATCTCAGCATTGGGCCTCATTAGGATGTTGGTTGGACCGAACGACATCTGCCCCTGCAGTCTGAACTCCGTATTATGATCCAGTGGTCAAAGGCAGCAGGCGGAGGGACTGACAATAAGGCTGCCCAGGCAAGGCTATAGGGATTACGATGTCCCTTCAGTTCTGCCTTTCTATGGCAGTCCGACTGCCATAGAAAGAAAGACAGAAATGGTCTTTAGGGGCCTCTAGCAGGGCTCCTGTGACTGTGCTCTGCGGCCTCCACTATGATGCCTGGGTGGCACCTGTGGTGCCCACCTAAACATCCCTCACAGGGTGCAGGGATGTTTAAAAAGTGCATTTTACTATTGCTTCTTATGCTGTAGTCGCAGCACAAGCCACAATAATAAACATACATTTTATGACCATCGTGAAGAAGGCTGCATCATAATTAGGAATGCCGGACCTCTGACACCTTGTCGGGCGGTCCTATATTCAACACGATGCAAGTTGGACACTCGTTGGACTGGTATCGTAGTAGGGACCATAGTGTTTCTTCTCCTCTCCTTCCCCAACACTGCTTTGTTTTTCCACTCATTTTTAATCTGATCTCCTTGCAGTGGTAATGGCGGGAATGATTGTTGACCAATTACAAATAGTTATTTTTTTTCCAACGCTGAGCTTTCCCATCATAAGCTTTCTGTTGATGCTTCACAAACAAGTGCTTTACTCTCCTGTTGCCAATATTAGAGCATGAAGTGCCTGGGCTCCTATCTTTCAATATTTTTAAAATCAGTACCCTGAATATTATCATTTTATTTTGATGTTCACTCACTTAAATCAATTTTGCATAGAATAGCAGCTATGTAAAAGACACTGAGCTTCATACTAAGTTCCCAACTTGGGGGGTCTCGTATCACCTCATTTAAACTAACACTGTGTGGTATCCTTAGTGTAAATAAGACTAAGTCATGCTGCTATTTCAAAGCAGGTCCGGTTTATTTACCCCAGGCCATTAACAGCTCAAACCAAACTGTCAAGTAAAGAACATCCAAACACAGAGGTTCTACAGAGAACACATAACAAGATTCCACAGGGAATCAGACATAATGTCACACATCTTCCCTCTTTACATCAAAAGTGTAAAACAACAAAAAGAAGGATAAAAACATGTGACATATATGTAAATAATAAAATGCAGAAAAATGAAACTTAAGTAACATAGGGCCAGACGTAGGTAAGTTAATTTTACCGATTCATAAATACCGAATTTTACCGATTCAGTATTTATGAATCGGTAAAATTGAAGGGGGGAGATGTAGAAAGAATCGGTAATTGAATTACCGATTCTGTAAGAATCGGTATTTACCGAATCGGTAAATACCGATTCGGTAATGCCCATTGATTCCTATGGGCATTGAAGCCCATAGGAATCAAAGGGCATTACCGAATCGGTATTTACCGATTCGGTAAATACCGAATTTTGCAAGGGTGCAGGGGGTGTCACTTTGACACCCTCTAGCATCCCGATTTAAGGCATGTGTGACATGTGGCACACAGACATGCCCTAGGGGCATGTCCGTCTGTCACATGCCATAGGTATGCATGCACACATGTGCATGCACACATGGAATCAGTATTTTACCACCCAATTGGATTGGGTGGTAAAATACCGATTCGGTAAGGCCTGTGGGACTCAGAAGAGTCCCACCTACATTTCAAAATTACCGAATTGGTAAAAATACCGATTCGGTAAATTTACCGATTCGGTAAATTTACCGAATCGGTAAAATAGGCCACCTACATATGAAATGACCATTTACCGGTCGGTAACGGCCGAAATCGGCCGTTACCGGGCGGTAAATGGCCACCTACATCTGGCCCTAAGTCCCTCATATGCAAAGGAAATGTGCACACCCTCTGACTCCTTTTCCTATCAGTATCAGGTAATGAACCCAACACCTGAAGAATCGGAAGCAGAAGAAGAGGGACTGAAGTTAGCGCTGACAGAATTAGAATCAGAATAAACTAACACCACACGACTCTTATTCCAAATCCTTCCATCCTCAGTCTAAAAAGCATTTTTTAAGATCTTAACAACTCTTCTCACTTGTGTAAACATAGACCAGGGTTGACATCCAACAGGCTCCCTAATCTTAACATAATCCCCAACACTCAAATCATTATTCTGAACACACTTTCTTTTATTCAAGAATAATTTCCTTGATAATTGCTTATAATACTCCCTACGTCTCCAGCCACCCAAATGATTGTCTTTAAAACTTTGTCAACACTCATCCACCCAGGACAGAGCTTAGAATTCAAAGCTCTTCCCTTGAACAACTCAAAGGGCGATCTTCCTGTAGTCATGTGGGGAGACATATAGTAAGCTGTGATCCTATCTTGTGGAACAACTTTCCAGTTTAAATTATTGGCTAATTGTATACTCTCCTTAAGAGTATTGTTAACCCTTTCTACAGCTCCATTAGTTTCTGGGTGATACACAGAACTGCATTTGTATTTTATGCCACACTCTTTCATGAAAGACTGAAATTCAGATGAACAAAACTGAGGACCATTTTCAGGGAGAATACAATAGGGAAACTCTCTCTCTTAAAAACTTCTGCCAGAAACTTCTTGACACTAGCTGAAGAGATATCCCTGACTGAACTTACTTCAATCCATCTGGAATACAAATCCAGAAGCACAACTAAATAAGGATTGTCAGACACGCCATGTAGAGGTCCAACTATATCAATGGCTACCTCATCCCAAGGATAATCTGCTAACTTCCTGCACACCATAGACATCTGTTTAGTTTTGAGTATCTTATCCTACAACAACACATACAATTACGAACCATTCTTTCAGTCTCTTTGTCCACTTCCTGGCCACCAAAATTGCATTCTCAAATACTCTTTAGTCTTGACAATTCCTAGATACCCTGTGTGTGCATGGCTAAGTAATGTATTATGCACACCCAAAGGAGGAACAAGTTTAGCTCCCCTAGTAAGGATGCCATCCATAACTGACAATTCTTCACCAACCAAAGACCAAGGCTTCTCAAGATGCTTGTTTTTACCCAACTTAAGCAAATCCATCACTTTGATGATTTCTTGATATTTTCCACTTTCAGTTTACCACTCTGATTCCTCCACAGCGCCCAATGTGACTTCACGAACATTGACTATGTCATCCACAAGACTCACATCATCTATATCCACCACATCAACATCGACCAACCAAGATAAACAATCAGCTGACTTGTTAATAACACCTGGGATATAGTGTACATCAAAATCAAACTCTTGAATTGAAATAATCCATTTTTTGATCCGAGAAGAGATAGAGTCTAATCCTTTTTTCCAAGAAAACTCCTTAAGAGGTTTGTGGTCTGACAGAACCTTCACTTTAGTACCCCAAATCAAGTTTCTGAATTTCTTCAGTGCCCAAAAGATAGCCAAAGCCTCCTTCTCAATTGCAGAGTACTTAAGCTCAGATCCCCTCAGAGACCTAGACACACAAGCAATCAAATGTTCTACTCCATGATTTTTTTGAAGTAATACAGCTCCTAACCCTTTTGCACTAGCCTCCATCAAGATACGAGGTTCTTCACTTGGCACAAATGTTTGTAAACAGGGAGCTTTCAGTAATTCCTCTTCGATGGAGACAAATTCTTTGGCACACTCATCACTCCAGTCAAAAAACACACATTTGCCAGTAAGTTTCCTAAGACACTTAGTCTTATCAGCATATCCCGGAATTAATTTACTATAAAAACTTCACCATTCCAAGAAAAGAGAGCAACTCTTCTTTGTTAGAAGTCACACAGATATTCACAATGGATTCTACTAAATCTATTTTTGGAAAAACACCATGTCCAGTGATACGATGACTCAGGTAATTCACTTCCTCCACAGAAAACTTGCATTTCTCCTTCTTGAGGGTCAACCCTGTCTTCCTAAGACGTTCTATAACAGCATATACTCTAGCTAGAAAAATGCTCCACCTTTGTGCTACCATAAATCAACAAATCTTGAGAGCACTTCACCCCTGACACACCGTTAAGAACATTGGACATTATACGTTGAAAAACAGATGCAGCAGAGACTAGCCCAAATAGAATCCTGCGACATTTAAAAGTTCCCATTGGCATCACAAAGGCTGTCAGATTCTGTGAAAATTCACCCAACTCCACCTGATGGTAGGCGGAGGCATGATCCAGTGTAGTCAAGTATTTGGCACCCACCAAAGTGCAAATCATCTCATCAATATTAGGCAGGGGAAACCTGTCCACAATTACCTCTTTATTAGGCGCACGTAAGTCAATGCAGAGGCGTAACTCGCCATTGGCCTTCTTGGCAACGACTATGGGAGCCAACCACTCAGTCGCCTCAACAGACTCAATGACTCCCATGTCAATCAACCTTTAAATCTCTTTCTGAACTCCCGCTTGTTAATTCAAAGGGACTCTCCTAACTTTTGCAACAAAGGAAACAGCTCCTTCTCTTAATTTAATATCATTTTTGTACTCTTTTAAACACCCAAGTTCATCACTTAAAACATCAGCAAATTTTTCAGCTATGGCAGATGCAGAATCATCAACAACTTGAACTTGAGGTACAGAATCAGGATTCAAAAGAACCCCAAGCAAACATTGATGAGGCCATCCTAGTAGTGCATCCCCTTGCTTTTCCACATAAATTTTGTCAGCAATCATACGTTCACTTTGTTCAATACAAGCTTCAAAATAACCAAACATTCTTATGGGCAAACCTCCATAACCCACAGGTGAAACATCACTCTTTAATAGAGAAACTCTATCTTTAAAATGCTGATCATAAATGTCTTTGCTAATCATGGCGAGATGTGAACAAGAACTCAAGCTCCACCCATCAATAGTGACCACATGAGAGGGATGTTTGGTTTCCTGCTCACCCATTTGATATATTATTTCCTTCACTTGTGCTGATCTTTTATCTGAGTTTGTTCCTTTTTTTAACTTTACTTTTGCAACATTTAGCAAAGAGTCCTTTCCTTCCACACCCGCTGCAATTAAAACAAAGGTCAGGGCAACACGGTGCATTGGCTCTATGACCTTTCCTCCCACATCTGAAACAGGAGGAGCTGTTGTCCAACGAGGAGACACCTTCATTGGGACATGAAGATTTGTCTCTATCACTGTCAACAGTTGACTTATATTTATCAAGACAAACCACCTCTTCCACATCACTTTGAACCTCAGCTTTAGATTCTTTTTTTTACAGTACTCTATTTTATTACACACATTTCATCATATGCTCCACATGTTTTGCAATGGCTAAACCCTCATCCAAGGGAGGCTCATCCTTCAGCCATAATTCCTCTTTTATTTTGTCATGAGCAAATTTCAAGACAAATTGATCCCTTCTCCTTTCTTTAATAGCACCACCAAATTTACATGATGAAGCAAGTTTCCTCAAAGCTGTGACAAACTCCTCAATAGATTCATCTTTTTTCTACTCTTGTACACCAAAATGATACCTCTCCATAATTGTACTCAAACATGGCAAATAATGTCAATCCAACTGCAATATGCTAATTTCATACTTGTTTAAAGTTCTCTGGTCAGCAGCACTGAGCTCTGGCAAGTGCTCAAGAACTCCCTGACCCTCACCCCCTAAACAGTGCATCAATAAAGAATGCTTTCTCTCCGCACTTAAATTAGTTCCACAAATATGTGCATAGTTATTAAAAATCTTCTTCCACTTTTGCCACTTTATGGTGGGTTCACCTGGACTTGTTAAAAAGAAAGGTGGTTGAGTCACATTCTGCATGTTGAATACCTAAACATAATTTTTTACCAAATTATACCTGCAACACACTTGAAAAAAAACCGGAAATATATGCAGATAAACTAGAACATTATATAATATATAAATAGGTCACCAACTGTGCACTAGTAAACTCCTCCTTCGTACACAATCTTCAGTACCTCAGTGACTAGCTATTCACAAATTCTTTAAATGATGTCCCAAATGCAGATACACAAGAGTGTGACTCGTAAACAATCTGTCTGAAAGCTGAAAATTCCCGAAACGTCGATGCTAAAAACCAACCGTTACAGATGCAAAAAATATCCTTTTCCATGTTGATTTTCTTAAAATTCAAAACAGATGCAATGAACACAGCCGAACATCGGATAAATATGATTACAATGTTAAGCAAAGCAATCCACCCCAAAGATACAAAATGTCCGCTGTGCGTGCTGACGCTTCCTTCAAACCTTTGAGATGTCCGCCTAACGTCGCACTTAACTCTTTTATGCGTTCCAGCAACAAGATGGACTCTTATCTTCAGCTGGAACTTGGTTGCGTTCCAACATCTCCCACTGCCTGTTTAAGATGTCCGCTTAACATGCATACACAAGTAACTCTTTGATGCGTTCCAGCAACAAAATGGACTCTTATCCCCAGCTGGAACGCGGATTTGTTCCAACGCTTCCCAGTGCCTGTTTCTCCTATGACACTGTGAAACGCAAATGAGACTCCTCCCTCAAATCTCCTCACCTCAAAACGATGTTCTGAGCACACCGCAAACAGCTGCTGGAGAAGAATACTGTCCACCTTCTCTTCAGTATCACAAACTGCTGCTGGAGGAGATCTATTCTTGGGAAGCGATCCTATTAAAACAGGAATTCCGCAGAAAGCGATCTAAAGAATTTTTAAACAGGCTCTAGATGTTGAGGTGAGAAATACCTCAGTCGCTCGCCACCAAATAAATGTGGTATCCTTAGTGTAAATAAGACGAATCATGCTGTTATTTGAAACTAGGTCCGGTTTATTCACCCCAGCCATCAACAGCTCAAACCAAACTGTCAAGTAAAGAACCTCCAGATTTTCTACAGAGAACTCATAACAAGATTCCATGGGGAACCAGTCACACACTGCAAGTGGAGAACAATGGATATGGCCAATAAACAACACTACGGTCTAAAATCCAGCATTTTCCCCTAGATAGTAAAGCCAGACCTTCACCTCTGATTTTTTTTTAGTTTGTTGCACTTCGTTTTACAACATGGAAGACATCATGATTCCGAGATATATCATCTGTATATTTTATAAACCTACATTTTCTTTTGCTGATCGTTCCATAAAATGACCACTAGAGGAGCACTCAGAGTCCCGTCAGTCCTCCACTGTGCAGATTTCTAAAGAGCCTGTGGATTGGCTTCTAAGCAAAATATTTACAGCTCCGTAGCCTCACGACAAGGAGAGTAATAAAAGTGTAGCAATGGAATATAATCCTGTTAATTCTAATATAGAATCCTCCAAGCCTAAATGCAACAATTTCTAGAGGCAGTATCAGAGGACGCGTTTAGGACGTACATGAGGCTTAGCAACAGCAAATTAGATTAAAATTGAGCCCTGTGTTCTTGAAGCATTGAGTGGATGGGTTCACTTGCTGTGGCTTGGTACCAATCTTTGTTGGAGTCTGTATTTTCTTTATTCTGTTCATATTTTATTTTAAGCTATTTCCGGAGATTAGGGATCTACGAGGAGTAGGTGTGCCTTAACGGCTAGGCCTGCCGACTTTGAAGATGGGGAACCAGGTTCCAGTTTGGTGGGAGGCTCAAACATCCTGTGAGCCTGAGCATAATCACTATGGGGCAGAAATACAACCCCCTGCGCCACCAGTACTTCACTTTTTGTGATGTACTGGTGGCGCATGTTACTGCGCCATATTTACAAGGACCGGAAAAGCAAGCCTGTGTGGCTTTTCCTGTTCGGTAAATACGCCCCCTTTACACGCAGCACTTTGCGTGAAAGGGGCGTGCCATGGGTGTTGCTGTGGGTGTTCCCATGCAACACCCATGGAACAAGACACATTTCCAGATTTACGAGGAATGGTAAATCCGGGGGGCTACCATACTTGCTGGACACTCGCTCGCTTACCTGTGGGGGTCAAACGCTGTGGTCTCACCGCGCCGCACAACTCCATCTCGCGGCCCGCGGCTGGAGACTACAGCTCCCAGGGAGCCTTGCGACCACTTCCTGCCACTTCCTGCTGCCTGACGCTGTCCGCCCGGAGGCGCTACATTAACAGGACGCTCCCTCGGTGGAGCGGGGGCTACCATACTTGCTGGACACTCGCTCGCTTACCTGTGGGGGTCAAACGCTGTGGTCTCGCCGCGCCGCACAGCTCCATCTCGCGGCCCGCGGCTGGAGACTACAGCTCCCAGGGAGCCTTGCGACCACTTCCTGCCACTTCCTGCTGCCTGACGCTGCGCGCCCTGAGGCGCTACATTAACAGGACGCCCCCTCCGCGTCGTGGGACGCGCGCGGGCGACGCCGGGCTGAGCCCGGGCAGAGGGCTGGCCATCTGTGGCCATCAGGGGCCAGAAGAGGCCGGGCAGGGCCACCCCCTCTGATCGTACAAATGGGTAAGCGTAAACACTTGGGTACAGAAGGGTTAGGGGCTAAAGATGCAAAGGTACCCCGCAAAGCAGATACCATTATCTCATATCTCACATCAGCAGTTGGTGCCATTAACCAGAAAATAGCCAACGCCGAAAAGAAATTGGAACTGGGAAAGTCTTCTGATTTACTTATTCCTGACACCTTGCCCCCAACAGAGCCGACCCCTGAATGTTGTCTGATCGGGGCACTACCTACTTGTGACTCAGTAACTGTAACTCATGATCTCCCGGTACAGATTATAGAGACTCAGGGTTTAAATGTCTCTGCAAATAAGGCCAAACAGAAGCACAAGAAAAGTGGGGGGAAAGGTACTCCTGCCTCCCTTCACCAGGACCTTGTTCTCGACATTTCCTCAATCATGGGAGATAAATTGGAAGAATTGATTAATGCTCGACTGGAACCAATTCTTGAAGAAATTGGTAAAGACATTGTTGACTGTCTAAATACTTGTTTGGCTGGCCTGTTAAAGAGGTGCGAGAAAATTGACTTATTTATCAATGATTTTCGCACCAGCGACCAACTTTTTGCAAATGCTAACAAGATCACTGACCCTAGTAATATAGAGTCTATGGAATGCACAGGGGTAAAAGTCAGCACCGGGAATGTACACCAGCCACCCACACCCGCCTCATCAACTTTATCTCATAAGGTGGCCAGTCCTGGTATTAGCAAGTCACTCCCACTAGATAACCCTATCCCAGCTGCACAAGGGAACACTGTAGCATGCCCTAAACTCCCCAACAACATATCTAACCCCCGTATTTCTAGCACTCCCAGGTTGCACCTACCCCCGAGGCGGCCCCTTTTGTGGCACTAATAACTGGGGTCCCTTTCTTACATCAAAATGAGAACGAGTCTACTAGGGACTTGCTAGATAAATTCAGGGAATGGTGCAAACAATACTCTAGTGGTGAAGATGATATATCCCGCTCTATTATTATGGCTAGAAGGGTGGGGTGGGTAGGACACGGGGAGAAGAATATCAAGGGAGACTGTATCGTCATCAATTTCTCTGAGAGACAAGTTGCTGAAAAATTATTCTGGGACGGGTCTCCCATTTCAAATAACGCAATTAGACCACTCCCCTTAGGGTATTTCTATCCACCGCGAGGGAGTAAGTAGTTACACCCATACTCACAGAAGGTTTCTGGAAATAGAGAGACACCCACCCTAGGGCCATGCCATTTTGCCATGCAGTACAAGAGTGGTGTTCCAGCCCCTGCTCCTCAGTATCTACCCCCAACCACAACACCTACATTGACTTTGAATGACAAACAGTTCAAGGGTGTCTTTTTATCCAATCGTTTTGCACCACTGTCACTTCCTGATAATTCAGACTGACTACACAAGAAACGAGACACTAATCAGATCTCTCCTTCAATAGGCAAGAATATGTGCAGAATTCTTAGCTGGAACATTGCAGGCCTAAGATCTAAGATTGAGGATGAGAACTGGTTGAACTTTGTCTCATCTTTCGATATTATATCTTTTCAGGAAACGTGGGATATAGCCAATAGTTTCGATTTAGATGGGTTTGCTCATTTTAAAATTCCTGCTATACCAAGTGCTTCAGGAAGAGCAAAGGGCGGCCTGTCTATATTATTTTCACTTAACCTGAAAGGGAAAGCTGAACAATTAGAGACAAGTTCCCCTTACTTTTTAGTAGTGAATTGTCAGTGACAAATTCGCTCACAATTTTACTTATTAATTTCTATAATTCTCCAGAATTTGTCAGCACAAACCAACTTGTAGTATCACTTGAGGAATTTAGTCTAAATCAAATGCAGTTACTAGATCAGCCGCAGCTCTTTTGAACTGTGCTAAAAGAATGGGGTCACGCCCAATGGAGGCCATTCTCAAGGTCTATACAGCGAAATGCATAACAATCGCTACCTATGGTGCGTCAATATGGGGATATACAAACCCAGATAATATCCAGAAGGCGGAAAATAGATCTAAGATTGAGGATGAGAACTGGTTGAACTTTGTCTCATCTTTCAATATTATATCTTTTCAGGAAACATGGGATATAGCCAATAGTTTCGATTTAGATGGGTTTGCTCATTTTAAAATTCCTGCTATACCAAGTGCTTCAGGAAGAGCAAAGGGCGGCCTGTCTTTATTATTTTCACTTAACCTGAAAGGGAAAGCTAAACAATTAGAGACAAGTTCCCCTTACTTTTTAGTAGTAGAATTGTCAGTGACAAATTCGCTCACAATTTTACTTATTCATTTCTATAATTCTCCAGAATTTGTCAGCACAAACCAACTTGTAGTATCACTTGAGGAATTTTTAGAAAATTATAATATAACTAAAAATAGTTTTGAGATCATCCTTATGGGTGACTTCAACATCCATCCTTGCCATAAGGACTGCATCATGGAAGACAAAGGGGGCCCACCTCTCTCGCTCCTCACGCACCATGAGCACACTAAACATGGGGAAGCTATGAAGAACTTTTTGGCCTTCTTTAATCTTTACGAATCAAGTAGCTGTCCAACGGGCCCTAGATCTCTAACATTTAAAGGGAAAAACACAGGTTCGGTTATAGATTATATTTTTATTTCACCTTTTATTTTGGGTTTTATTTTAAGTTATAGGGTAGTAGACTCTATTTTAAGCGACCATAACCCTGTGGTATTAGAGGTTGCACAGGGGGGTTATTAGATTTTAAAGAATCCGACATACGCTGTGTGACTGATTTGACAACCAAAGGCCAGGGCAGAAGGTTGAAATGGTCTAAAGTGACCCCGATTACCTTTCTAAAAGAGGTATTGGTAAAGGTTGAAGTGGAGGTTGGCATTTGTTTAGATCCTTTTGCCTCTAATAATAGAACAGTGGAGGCTTTTAATATTAAATGCCAGCAAGTAAATAAAGATCTAACGCTTAAACCAAAACCAGGGGGGCAGAGAGGAAAACGATGGTTTGACACCAATTGCTCTAGGGCTCATTCCGCCTTTCTAAAGGGATTAAAGGAGATACCTAGAAATAAAATAAATATCGCCCTACTCAGGAAGGCCTATAAACAGGCAATTTATGCCAGGAAGAAACAGATCAAAGAACAAGCATGGAATGACCTGCAATCAGACGAGGTCTTGCGGGATAGCTCCAAATTCTGGGAGGTGATTAATCACCCCTATTTTTCAGGGACGGAGAATCACGCCGCAGAATGTGTCATACCAGATGAGCAATGGCTATCCCATTTTGGTAACATATATAGTCAGCCTACATCAGCCCATACTCAGGAGTGCCCTATTCATTCTCCCTCGGAGCTAATTCAACCATTTGAGCCCGAGGAAGTAGAAAAAGCCATAAATGACACACTTAAAATTAAGGCACTGGGCCCTGACGGGGTCCCCGCAGACTTGTATAAAGTGGCACCCAAATTTTGGGGTAAGATTTTGACAAACGTGTTCAACTGTGCTAGAGAAAATAAGCTCCCTCAATCTTGGGCTAGGTCAATAATTATACCGATTTTTAAAAAGGGCCTAAGGGCCGACCCTGCTTGTTATAGACCTATTTCCCTAATTGACTCTGCCGTTAAGATCTTGGGCAGAGTCATTTTGGGCAGGATAACAACTTGGTTAGAAGGCCGGGGAATCCTATCAAATGCTCAATATGGTTTTAGGTCTAAAAGGAGCACCCTTGATCAGTGCTTAAACTTGCGCTTGATCTTTAGTAAATATACCACAGTGAACGAAGGGGCTCTGTATATGGCAATTATGGATCTCTCCTCAGCGTTTGACCTGGTTAACAGGTCAAAGCTGTGGGGAGTCCTGTTAGATATGGGAATGGAACGACCATTGGGGAGTTTTTTGGCAGATCTACACCAAGGATTAGAGGCTTCTGTTAGAGTCATGCAAGAAGGAAGATGCACTGGACTGTTTAAATCGCAGAGAGGGGTGAGGCAAGGGTGCATCCTTGCCCCGCTCCTTTTTACTTTATACATAAATGCACTTGAGCCAGCGCTCTCCACCATGGTAGTCGATGTCCCGCGTGCAGGAGAGATTAACATCCCGGTCCTCCTGTACGCGGATGACGCGGTCCTACTGGCCTGAACGGGCGTGGCCCTAAATAAGTTACTGACCTCTTTTGGGGATTTCATGACATCATTAGATCTCAAAATAAACACACAAAAATCCCAGGTCATGGTTGCGGGACTTAAGGGCAGGAAAAAAAAAACATAACTTTTAGCTGCACAGGAAAGGAAGTACTTAGGGTCTCCTCCTTTACCTATTTGGGCGTAATTTTTGACGATAAAGGAACATGGGGCATCCAACACAAGTCTAAATCAAATGCAGTTACTAGATCAGCCGCAGCTCTTTTGAACTGTGCTAAAAGAATGGGGTCACGCCCAATTGAGGCCATTCTCAAGGTCTATAAAGGGAAATGCATAACAATCGCTACCTATGGTGCGTCAATATGGGGATATACAAACCCAGATAATATCCAGAAGGTGGAAAATAGATTTCTTAGAGCACTACTTTCCGTCCCCCAGTCCACTACCATTTTTACCATGCACTCAGAGTTAAGCATTGGGTATGTTACAGATCAAATAAAATCTGCCCCTGTCATCTCTTGGTTAAAAACCTGGCTAAATGACGAAATCTCCCTAAATCACCAGATCCTCAAAGATTGCCTGGCCATGGATGGTGCCCTAAAAATCCCATGGCTGGCCTATGTAAAATCTATGTTATCACTTGTGGGACGTGTAGATCTTTTCCACTCCCCTGATACCATTCATATAGAGGATGTCATGATGATAAAAACATCATTGTTAAACTCTTTCATCGCAGAGCGGGAGGAAAGAGAGTTTAAAAAACCTACCGTTAGAAGCAATTACGCCCTCATTACTGCCCCAGGTCTAGAACCCTACCTGGTTTTTGTTAACAAACCATTCCACCGTTTTCTTTTAACTAGATTTCGTCTAAATTTGATACACTTTCTGTTGGGCACTTATGCCAGATGGGAAACTCCTGATAATGCAAGTCCATGTGATTGTGATCATTTCTCATCTCAGGACACTCTACATTTTATCATGTTTTGCGACCATTATACACAAATTAGGAAAAAATACTTCCTACCGATTCTTCGAGAGGCTGGCTTTTTACAGGTCAGACCAGCACTCTTATTTTTGCAACTGTTGCACAATGTTCGAATAACTTTTCATGTAGCAAATTTTTTAGTAGCAGGAGTTCGCATAAACAAAAGGCGTAACAAAGGAAGACAAGGACAAATCCTATATGAAATATTTTAGTGAACTCCGCTGTTTTAAAAATTTTAAGATTAGGCGAAATAATAATTATTATTATTATTATTATGTTTGATTAGTTTACATTGTTGTATCATCTTGTGCCAACATATTATCTTTTTTGTCAAAGAGGTGTTTATTGAAGTCTTTTAGAAAACAGCTCATGGTACAATCCGCCCATAATCCCACACAGGGGTGGTCAGTGCAAGTTAAAGAAACAGTCGAGCAAGAGGGAACTCAGCATACTAGGGGCACGTACCCCAAGCCCAATGTACAAATCTAGAGATTGGTTACAGATTCAAAAATGGAGGGGTACTCCAAGAGTCTTCTTCTCAGTCATAATGGTAATGATGAGTCCTCTAGCCCCAGCAGCGACAACAGCCACGAGGAAACCTAATACCGAACTCCCTCCTAACCCCCCCCAAAAAAACACCCCCCCACCCCCCCGGTAGTGGCGGTAACACAGAGTAAAGTCACAGAAGCGGTACTCTTCAGAGCTGGAAGAGTTGTAAAGCCCGTATTGTGGGCGGGCATACCGCCGAGGGCAATCCTCGGGACAAGAAGGCAACCAAAGGCCCCCACTTGAACTCAAAGTTCTTGAAGTCCTCACGGAAGATGTCTGACATACGTTCCATGCTGAGAAATCTCCAGAGGCAGGAATGCCACAAGGACAACGCTGGCGCCTCTCTTTTCTTCCATGCAGCCGCTATGGTGGTTTTAGCCGCCCTGAGACAGAGCCACATGATTCTCTTGTCGGCCCTAGTTTGGTGCTCTAGTGTAGGGTCACGAATCCCCAGTAAAGTTGCAGTCATGGTGGTCGGTATAGGGTACCCTAATAAGTCTCTCATTTGAGCTAGGATTTCCTCCCAAAAGGGCCTAATAACGGGACAGTCCCACCAAATATGTTGAAAATCACCCAGTAGGCCACACCCCCTCCAGCACCTGTCCTACGAGCCCGGGAAGATCCGAGCCAACTTCGATGGATACAGGTACCAATCCATCATAGTCTTTAGATGCGCTTCTCGTAAATCAGCAGATTGGTTAAATTTGAAGATATCAGACCATAAGTGCGACCACTCCTCATCTGAGATAGCCCACTGAGCCAGCCCCTCCCACATGGACATGTAACGCGGTCTAGGAGTCGGTGTTGAGGACAATAAGTGTTTGTACAGGAAGGAGATGGCCCCTTTCATAGGGGGGGTCCTAACTATGTAGGCCTCAAACTTAGTGAGGGATCGGGTCGCTCCCTCCCGCATCTGGGGGGCCAGAGCCCAGTGTAGCATTTGGGTGTAGCGGAAACGTTCAGTGTCCCCTATGCCATATTGTCTCTTACAATTCTCAAATGTGAGGGGATCATAGTTATGGAACAGGTGGGTCAGAGCCAGACATCCTCCCTCCCTCGGGCCTTCGTGGAGTGCTGGAGGGAAAGCCGGGTTAAAAGGGATAGGGGTGAAGGGTGAGGGGAAGGAGGTCCAGCCCTCTAGAGATGTCACCGAGTCCCAGACTTTTAGAGTGGTACGGGTGGGGGTGCTAAGATAGGTGTTCTTGGGTCTGTCTTGTTTTGCCCGCCAGATAAGATCCGAGATCGTTCTCCCTGTTACACTATGGTCCATGTGGAGCCAGTGTTTTTCTGATTCGTGCTGGGACCATTCGGTAAGAATTCGGAGTTGGGCCGCTTTATAGTATAAATGAATGTCCGGAAGGACCACTCCACCCTCCCTTTGGGGACGTCGAAGTAGGTGAAAGGAGAACCGCGCCCGTCCTCCTTGCCATATAAAGCGCAGGATCATCGCCTTCACCCTACCGAAGAAGTCTCTGTCCATCTCTATGGGGAGTGACTGGAATAAGTACAGCAATTTGGGAAGGAGGGTCATTTTGACAGCGTGGACCCGCCCCAGCCATGAGAGGAATAGTGGTTTCCACCTCGTGAGTTCTGCTTGGATGCGCCGAAGGATAGGAGGGAAATTGGCCGCATATAAGTTCTCCATTTTTGACGTGAGCTGTATTCCCAAGTATTGTAGGGAGGAGGACACCCACGGAAGGGGAGTCAGTGTCTGAAGGTGGGAGACCTCAGCTGGGGAGAGAGTGATGTTAAGTATGTAAGATTTGGTCAGATTAACCTTGAAACCCGAAACGGTCTCGAAGCGGCTCAGAACCGCCTGCAGGCGCGGGAGAGACGAGGCTGGGTTGGAGAGAGACAGGAGGACATCGTCTGCGAAGAGGGATATCTTATGGGACTCGCCCGTAAATGGAAGGCCTTCAATTCCCGGGTGCTCCATGACGGCAATGGCTAGGGGTTCAATACTAAGGGCGAACAGTAAGGGAGACAAGGGGCAGCCTTGCCTGGTACCCCTGGAGTGGTAGAAGGGAGCTGACTGGACGCCGTCCACCGAGACTCTAGACCTCGGTAGCCGATAATTAGCCTGAAGCATTTGTATAAATTTGGGAGAAAAGCCAAACGCCGTGAGTGTGGCTGTGAGGAATTTCCAGTCGACGCGATCAAAGGCCTTTTCTGCGTCGAGCCCAACCAGGACTGCAGGATTTCTAAATTTGTTTGCTTTCTCGAGCAGGTGGATGATGCGCCGAGTGTTGTCATGTGTTTGGCGACCCGCTGTAAAACCGGATTGGTCTGGGTGGATGATAAGCGGCATAAGGTTGTTTAGTCTTTTAGCCAGTATTGAGGAGTAAAGTTTGGCGTTGATATTTAAAAGGGCAATAGGCCTATAGGAGGCACAGAGGGAGGGGTCTTTTCCCACTTTAGGAATCACCGAAATTACTGCCTAAGCCATAGAGGTCGACGGGTCGCCATCAGAGGCCATCTGGTTAAAAAGTCGAACCAAGTGGTGGCCGAGGTCAGGGGCAAATGTTTTATAGAAGAGTGCAGTGTACCCATCGGCGCCCGGCGCCTTATGGGATTTCAGGGCTTTTATAGCGGATAGGCCCTCTTCCAGGGTGATCGGAGCAGTTAGCTCCTCATTCCAAGCTGGGGAGACCTGCGGGATGGGGTGGTTCTGAAGAAAGTCCTGTTGTGCGACAGGGTCTAGGGCGTCCGCAGAGTACAGTGTTTTATAGAAGTCCCCGAATAAGTTTGCCTTGTCCTCATCCCTGTGTATGAGAGCCCCTGAGGGATCCCGAATACCCCCTACATACTCCCGCTCCCGCTTGTCTCACAGCTGCCTCGCTAGGTGTTTCCCTACCTTATTGCCCTGGGTGTAGGAGAGGTTGCGCAGCTTATGGAGGGTGAATTCCGCCCGAATATTATAAATGGCCCTGAGCTTGCCCTTGACCGCCGTGAGATTGCGGAGTGTTTGTCTGGTGGGTGCAAGTTTATGGGAGCGCTCAATGGAGGCCAACTCACTCTCTAGGTCCTCTCTCTCCTTCGCTCTCCGTTTATTTAGAGCAGAATTGAGCGCGAGACACTTGCCCCCAATCACCGCCTTAAGGGCATCCCAAGTGTTGTATTCGGAAGTGTCTTCCGGATGATTATGTTCGAAGAAGTCCTTGATGGTCTCCCGCAGGAGGGAACATGAGTCTTTGTCTCTAGTCAGGGATGCTGGGAAATACCAACGGGCCGGTGATGGGGCATTGCCACGCCAGGACAGGTACACGGAGTATAAGCTATGATCGCATACAGATATAGGAAATATCTTAGCCTCTCTGAGGTCGCCCTGCAAGGACTGGCTAGTGAATATGTAATCCAACCTAGAGTAGGAATGATGCACATGCGAGAAAAAAGTGTAATCCTGGGTGTGTGGATAGAGGGTGTGCCAAGTATCTAGCAGGCCCATGTCTTGGAGGAGCCCTTGAGTAGTAGAGTGGAAAGAGCCCAAACCAGAACGGTTTGCATGTGTGCTGTCTAATGTGGAATGCCAGACCAAATTAAAATCACCCAGCAGAATTAGAGGGCCCTCAATAAAATCCGTTATCTTACCCAGAAGAGTGTTAAGGAATTCTTTCTGCCCGCTATTGGGGGCGTAAAGCGTCACAAAGGAGCACAGTTTCCCTTTCAACCGGCCCTTAACCATTAGCCATCGGCCGTCCCTGTCACTAAGCACATCCAAGGGCTGAAATTGAGCAGAGGGACTAAAAAGGAGTGCCACCCCCCTATGTTTGGTAGGAGCAGAGGACTTATAAATAAGTGGGTATAGCTTGTGTTTTAGGCGAGAATCTTCAGATTTCTTCAGGTGGGTCTCTTGCAGGGCAATTATATCCAAATGGTGATCTAAGATATACTTCCAAACCTTCTGCCTTTTCTGGGGGGAATTGAGCCCTTTAACATTCCATGTACCTATAGTGATAGGCATTGCACCACATGTACCAGGAGGACTTCTTTACAGGGGCCTCCCGAAGTCCCAGGCAGACAATTTTCTACGGTGCTTGCTTCCCTCGCACTTGAAGGCCAGACAGTAGGCGCAAGAAGCGCAATGCCTATCCCCCCTCTCGGGGTGGCTTGGATGACCCCAATGAGTCCCCGCCAGCTCGGCGCCCCCCACGCCCTCTGCCCACAAGAAACAGTCAACCCAGAAGAATGTATACCGCCACTACCATTGTCCCCACCCTCCCCCTCATCCCCTGAACCATTAACAAAATATACAACCATAACCAAAATGGTACATCTTTAAGCAGCTGCCCTATAGGGCGACCCATCCCACGAAAATACCGGTGGGAACCTTGGGCCCTGGGGCCCGGACCGCGCAGCACTGCAGCGGTAGTAACATAGAGGCATCTAATTTCGGAGTCACTTACAGTTCGAGTCAATGCGCAGAGCGATCGCCAGCAATGAGAGAACAGGAATGTCCTTGGCAGTCCAAACGGCACGGAAGCAACTTCCCCACTTGGAGAGGCCCGCTTCAGTCCCCACAGCAAGGCCCTAAATGGAAGGGGAATAGTAGAGTGCAGGAAGCAGACCCTTAGCCTTTCTTCTTGTTCGTCGCCGGTGTCCAGGGCGAAGTGGACGGCGCGTCCCTCGGTGGGGACCTGGATGCGTCCCGTGTCGGGTCGTCCTCCTCCGTTGGCAGCCCCAAAAGGCGCAGGCCCTCACTCAGGGAGGTGAGGTGTTGGCGTTTGTTGTGTAGCGTGAAGCTGAGGCCAAAGGGGTACGTCCATCTATATTTAATGCCATCGTCTTGGAGCTTGGACGTGACGTGGCGGAGGGATTGTCGCCTCGCCAGTGTGGATGGATCGATGTCTGGAAAGACAGAGCACGAGAAGTTCTGGAATGAGACAGAGTCTTTGGTCCTCGCAGCCTTGAGCACTTTTTCCTTTACTTTATACGAGTGGAATTTAGCCAGGATATCTTGTGGTTTGCGCCGGTCGCCCTTTGGAGGGGGTCCCACTCTGTGCACCCTGTCGAGCTTTATTTTGAGCACTGTGGGGTGTAGGATCTCCGCAAAGAGGCCCTCCACAAACGTCTCCAGGTCTGGACCCTCTGCGCCCTCCTCAAGGTCTCTAATGCGGATATTTTCCCGCCTTGCGTGGTTTTCCAAATCCTCAGACTTCAATTGCGCCTGTTGGAGCTGCTCTTTAGGGATTTGATGTCTTCTTGGCATTCCACCAATGTCTGGCTGTGTGCTTGGTGGCCGGCCTCCAGATCGAGTACTCTCGTGCCCACTGAGTCCACATCTTTTTGAAGTGAGGTCATACGTTCCGTGATGTCGGAGCGCAGCTGGTCAATGGAGGATTTCACGTCTTGTCCCAGTTCCTTCCGAAGTTCTGACTTGAAGTCCTGAAGCATAGCTTGGAGGTCCGCCTTTGAGAGGGCCATGTTAGCTTTTTCCGCGGAGCCCCGGAGAGGGGGTCTGGTGTCCGGTGGGGCAAAGAAATCGGAAACCTTACCGGACCCTTTAGAAGTGTTCTTCTTCAGAGGCATAAGTATCAGGGACCCCCACTCGTGGCGCGTAGATGATTGCCAACACAGATTCTTGCGCCTCCCAGCGTGCTACCATGGCGGAGGAGTGCAGTGGTCAGCTATGTAGCGGTGATTGCTCAGGTCCTGTAGGCCAGTCCCCCCCAGTTTAGGTAGAGCTTCCCCGTCCTCACCGGTGGCGTAGGTCGTCAGGCCACCCGGCGCGCTTTTGGAACATCAGCTCAGCACCAGTCCGGGACCCCTCTGAGCAGACATCCACAGGGATCAGTGCTGGATCAGGGCAGGTGATCAGGGAGAACCTGCGCTGCCGCGGCAGGGGTCCTGCATACTGCAGGACCGGGCTCAGGGGTGTAGAACCCCCTCAGGGCTCCACGAGGTGGGCTCCCAGTCAGAGCGTCCCGGCGGCCGCCATCTTGAAGTCAGGCATCGGGGTGCTGTCGCTGACCTTCTCCGGGCCACACCAGCGGGGGGGGAACAGGTAGCAGAACGGTCCCCTGGGAGCCCGGTGTTGCCGTCTGGCCTCCGCTCACCCACCTCGGTGCCGCAGCCAAGAAGTGCAGTCGGCGCTCCTGTCGGGCAGCTCATCTCATCTCGCCGCCGCCATATTGGGCGCCGAGGTCCTCCCGGCCCGAAAGACAGAGCTGGATCACCGGGGCTTCGGCCGCCACACCAGGAGCCGTTCAGAGGTCGTCAGGCATTCCGCCGCCGGTAGCGCCACAGTACGGCGAACTGCGGTCTCAAGAGACTTCGTCAGAGCCCCGCCAAGTGCCGCGCGGACCGGGAGCCGAAACAGGTCACGTCTGCTCGGCCATCTTGCCGGCCACGCCCCCATATTATCTTTTTTGAACTAATGAAATATGATGATTTGATACATGATATATTTTGTACAGATTTTATTATTGTTACACCTTATTGTCTTGTTATATATTTGTATCCTGTGTCTTTTTGTGATTTTTAAAAAAAAAATGAAAAAAAAGTGATTGACTGACTGACTGACCACTAGAGGAGCACTCAGAGTCCCGTCAGTCCTCCACTGTGCAGATTTCTAAAGAGCCTGTGGATTGGCTTCTAAGCAAAATATTTACAGCTCCGTAGCCTCACAACAAGGAGAGTAATAAAAGTGTAGGAATGGAATATAATCCTGTTAATTCTAATATAGAATCCTCCAAGCCTAAATGTAACAATTTCTAGAGGCAGTATCAGAGGACGCGTTTAGGACGTACATGAGGCTTAGCAACAGCAAATTAGATTAAAATTGAGCCCTGTGTTCTTGAAGCATTAAGTGGATGGGTTCACTTGCTGTGGCTTGGTACCAATCTTTGTTGGAGTCTGTATTTTCTTTATTCTGTTCATATTTTACTGTTTATTTTATTTTAAGCTATTTCCGGAGATTAGGGATCTACGAGGAGTAGGTGTGTCTTAACGGCTAGGCCTGCCGACTTTGAAGATGGGGAACCAGGTTCCAGTTTGGTGGGAGGCTCAAACATCCTGTGAGCCTGGGCATAATCACTATGGGGCAGAAATACAAGCCCCCTGCGCCACCAGTACGTCACTTTTTGTGATGTACTGGTGGCGCATGTTACTGCGCCATATTTACAAGGACAGGAAAAGCAAGCCTGTGTGGCTTTTCCTGTTCTGTAAATATGCCCCCTTTATACGCAGCACTTTGCGTGAAAGGGGCGTGCCATGGGTGTTGCTGTGGGTGTTCCCATGCAACACCCATGGAACAAGACACATTTCCAGATTTACGAGGACTGGTAAATCTGGAAATGGGCCTGAATGCTATGCCACTAGGCGTAAGGAAGAGGAATGTTTTCATTTCTCCTCGTTTTATCTTCTTTCAATGCGTGTGGCATTCTACAGCATGCATTGAAAGAGGAAAATGCCTGTAGTGATTGTTTTTGTGCAGGAAGGTACCCCTTCCTGCACAAAAGCCATCACCCCATGACGCAGTCATCCTTGCACCATGGTGCTAGGGTGCCTTTGCAGGTGCATATCAGCAGTTTGTGCACCAGCGCTGGGGAAAGCACAGGAATGTGACATATTATTGTAAATATGTTGCATTCCTGTGCTTTGGAAGTGCCGCAGCATGGCGCAGCCAAATGGCTTGGGTTGCCGCCCTGCGGCACTTCGTTGTAAATCTGCCCCTTAATCTTCCTGTGCCTACAAAATGGATGTGTCCATCTGTAATGCAACTGGTGCTCATGTAAAGTGATGTGATATATATTCAGGTCGAGTTTGCCCTATATAAAAACAGCAATAAAATAAAATATGTATATCTATGTGACCATCGCAGGGCGGGCATAGGACATAGAAGCCCACGATGTTGTCCTGCCCAGCACTAACGTGCTGCTACCTAGCATTTTATTCATATGGTTGTTATATAACTGTCCTATTGAATGGCCAGGTGGCAATGTCGAGTTCCCCCTACAGTGCGGTGTCAAATTACAGTATTTTAAGGAAATCTGAGGCAAAGGCTGTATTCGTTCAAAACGAAAATACATTCTTGATCCTTCTTTGCTAAAAAACGTACTGATTATCTGAGCAATTTGTGATTGATCTTTTGAAAGAAGAGTTGACATTTTTTGAGTCTTGTTTTATCCTCCTGGAGTTTGAAAACTGTGTCCTTTCATAATGTCAATTGTGCAACTTTAATCTAGATGAAATGACATTCGTATTCAGAATCATTCGTACGACATTTATTGTATTTGTACCACAGTATCACCAACAAACAGCAGTGTATATACATAACACAATGCATCCGTTTTGAAAAAAAGGTCCATTGATTTATTAAGGCCATCCTATGGCACTTGACTACCTCATTCATAATGTTTCAACTTTGACCTTCATGTCACACAGATATTGCATGAATGGAATCGACCAAACCGCTGCACTACCTTTCAAATAATATTTATTGACTCCTCAAATAGGTGCCATCGTTTAAAAAAAGTAAATCATTATTTTGAAAGAATCCATATACCTATTTTTAATTTTAAGGAACTAAGCAATGATAATGAACTATTTACCTCAAAATTATACATTTAAGAAATTGTGCTCATGAATCAGTTTCTACACGCTGGTGGGCGCTCCCTAATCAGTAAAACTGCGAAAACCATTACATTTGCAAATGGGTTATTTGAAATGCATTTTCGAATAAAAGGTTTTGGTTTGCTCGTTTGCTGGGTTACCACGAGTTCTACGTGAATCGCAGTAAAATACACAAGGCTAAACATGATGGTTTCAAATGTATTTGCATTGTAAATCCACGCGTCGAGACATCATTTCAATTAACTTTGCTCTTGAAAAATGTTGCTTCAAATCAATCAACCACAAGCATGTTTCTGGATAGCAAGCATTTTATTCCTATCTGCCTTTTGATTTCTGGCTCATCTGAAATTGTGCTTGGGGGGTCCGTTATAGAGAAAATACAATAGAGTGCTACTCGCTGAAAAAGCGCTTCAACACCCCATCAAGTGCAGCAGGCGCTATATCAGGGCCGGCTCTAGGCTCATGGTGGCCCTGGGCAGGGAGCGTAGGTAGGGGGCCCGGATGAGGGGGTCCGGGCGGGGCGGAGCGCGCAGGCCAGTAAAGAGGGGAGGGGGTCAGGGAGTTTAGAAGTGGAACAGAGCCAGAGGCCGCCAAATCCCTGCCAGGGGCCACCACGCAAATATGTATCCATCCTCAGAGGATTAATATATTAAGGATATATTGGCGTGGAGGCCCCTGGGGTTTGGTGGCCCTGTGCAGGTGCACAGCTTGCACATGCCTAGAGCCGGCCCTGGCTATATAAATGCAAACCTTTATCTCTCTTTTATCCCTCCACTATCCTTCTCAATCCAAATAACTGACTAACATATCCACATCTCAAATTACTTTCATATTTTCACTATACTAATTCACCACTAATCCTTTATGGGTTACAGAGTAGCGTGCTACTCGCCGAAAAAGTACTTTGACGCCTAGTCAGGGGTAGTAAGCGCTATATAAATGCAATTACAATACAATACAATACTCCCTCGACCCCAAATGATGTTAAACATAAACCTGTGACTTATATGTGCACAACGCGCCCGTTCCTTATAGGTTACATTTTATGTAGTTTATGAAAATGTACATCTTACAGAATTAGCATTATATTAGCGATGCGTACTCCGGGATAGTGCAGTGTACAATAAAACTGAAAAAGACGTTTTTGTAAATAGGCCACAAAAGGGAGGCCGAGTCATTTTCTCACCATTGGATACTTTCTGCTCTCAGAAGGCTCTCTTGTTTTGCGATTGAAATGACCAGCATTCAGATGACCTCAGGAAGTACCCTGTTAGGCGTCTGAGAGGTTCCAAGAACAAAGACGGTATTTTACATCACCCGTTCCTGAGTTGTTTGCATTACTTCCCCTCTAACTTCATGCTCTAAGCAACAATCATGGGAGATTGCCTTATTCGGTTCCATTAGGAACTGAAGGATGTCATAAATCAAATTCCATAATGACATGTCTAGAGTCATCTGGCATGATAAGTTGTTTCTTCACTGAAACGCAGATCAAGCATATCTGACTTTGGTAAATGACTACAATAGATTATTATTTACTATTTTCTCCTTCATACTTATTGTGTCATGTGCAGAACTGGAAGACTTTTTTTCTATTTAAGTTTCAAGTAATGGGAGGAGAAGCCGAACGTACATCATTGCTGAGGACTTTCTCAGAAACGATTTCAAATATAAGCAGAGCTCCGAGATGTGCAAATCTTTCTCGCGAGGCTGAGATGGCTTGCCGTTAAAGATGGATGGCTTTTAGCAAGTCATTTTGAAAATAGTAAAACTGCAAGCGCACAGAAAATTCGGAAACAAACATGTCTTACAGAATGGCATCTGCTTATCGTTTAGAATTACTTTTAAATAAGTATCCCAATGGAAGGTATACAAACACCTTCATTCTTACCTTTTTAATCTAATGAGCAAAATTGTGCATCTAATCTAAGCCAATCTTTCATTAGCTACTTTGTGAGCCCTTTATACTTTAATAATAGAGAACGGTGATACAACGTGTTCTTTGATGTGGAAGGAGACAGTGGTCTTAAGAGTATTCCACCATTTGGCATTCACACCAATAATGGTACCATTCACTCATTTGCACTGGGGACTGCCTCAAATAAATTGGGTCATTCCCGTTGCCGCTAAGATTCGTGTAAGTGGGTCCAAGGCAGCGCTCCTACCTAGGCAAGCACATTTTTTGCCTGTCTGTGGTCTAGTATGTGAGCAAGGCCTCGAAGTGAGTCAAGATGACCTCACAACTTTTCTGAGACTACACCCCCTGTGAGTGTCACCTGTCTCACAAAATACAAGTCAGGGCAACCTGGTACATACAAATAGAAGCTCCTGCGACCAACGTTGTGCTACTTTGTTTCAATCAGTATATAGAGATATTTGTGTTTCTCAGGGACATTGTGTAGAGGTCTAGGACCCACACTATCAGAGAACAAGTTCCTGCCTTCACCAGCTTCCAATTTCACCCCCACCCCACAACTGCAGTACCTCAGTTAGGACACCAAAGCTTTGTCACCTTCTCCCAACACACAATAGAAGCATCACTCTTACAGTAGAATGAATCAGGACAAATTCAGAGGAGGAACATCACTGGTGTGTAAATCTCAACTCCATCACCACGCACCTTATATACAACGCGAAAACCTAAACATATTGGTATTTGTACGTTGCCCTCAGTGGTTTCTTAGACACAATGGGGCAGATTTATGAGGCCCTTGCGCCTCCTTGCGCCGCAATTGCGTCACTTAATGTGACACAACGGCGGTGCAAACAATGCGCCCTATTTACAACGTGACGCATCTAGGAGATCCGTCACGTTGTGAAGCCCTGCGCCATAAGGAGGCGTTCCTGCGCAGGGGGGGCGTTCCTGCGCAGGAACGCCTCCTAAAAGTGGCTGAGGGAAATCTATGAGATTTCACTCAGTCACTTTCTACGTCAATTCCTTATGCCTGCTTGAAGCAGGAGTAAGGGTGACGCACCATGCATTGAAGAGGTGGCTCCTGTGCATTGCAGGAGTCATGTTGCACTTGCGACATGACTCCTGCAATGCGCCGCCCGTACGCCGAGAGATGCGTCACGCATCTTCACTAACTTGCACCATGGTGCGCCGCATCATAAATGCGGAGCACCATGGGTGGCGGAGCAGTGGCGCAATGCGGCGCATGTTAACTGGCGCATCCCTGGGGATGCGCCAGTTAACATAAATCTGCTCCAATGTTTGTTTACTCTAGGTGTGACACAATCTAGGTACTGAGAGGGCAATTTAGCTATTTATTTTTATGTTTTTATCCAGTGTTTTTTTCTCATTTTCCATTGTACAGCGGTGCAGGTAAGTATCACGAGCCCACATAATTTGAAGCTAGGCCCACTTTAAAGTGGTAAAAAAGGACATGCCTGAACAGGTTTGTGCTCCTTTCTAAAAAAGAGAATTGGCTCAGAAAGTTAGGCAACAGGTCTTTGGTAGCATATTTTTAATAACGTTCACAATAGGTGTCTTCTAGTGATTTATAAATTACTAATCAAGGCTGAACTGCCGTTTGTTGGACTTTTCCTAGGGGGCAATGAGAGACAAGAACGAATCTCTGATCTCGGAGCTAACTTTGCATACTGTCGATTTTCCTTCTACAAATCTAAATTTGAACAAGGGCATTTTTTGTTGTTCTGTTCTGCTGTTCTGTTGCACTGTTGCAAGGAGCACCCAGGGTGACCCAAAGGCCTATAGAGTCTTGGAAACCCATTGTGGCATATCAGATTCAAGAGTCCGGCTCTGATGGCTGAGTCACAGCTCTACCACAGCAGTGTGACAGCATTTTGCAGAAAGCATGCCAACTTTGTTGCTGACAGGAAATCCTTTTGCCTTTCTTGATAACTCCTAGGTATATTCTCAAAGGTAAGTTACACATGTGAATAATTTACGTGTACGTTTTCTCCCACTTTCTTGAACATCTTTACTACTTCTTGCTTTTCACAAAATCAAAGTGTAAAGTTAATAATCAGTGTAGACTTACACATCTCCACTTCTGAAAAAGGAGGTGGAACCTTACTTACAAGTGTAAGTTATCACAAAATTGAACAGTAGTAAGTCAAGAACTATGCATGGTCAACCCCTGGCAACGCATCATTCTCCCATAGAAGTATTGTAGGCAGGGACCTAAATGTGAACCCATTAGCGAATAATGTTACATTAAATGAAATTTGTTTAACTAGTCAAAAATATAACTATAATGTTAAGAAATATATATACAAATAGTACATCTTTTTTATTTAACTCCTTGACCGCCAGCCGTCCTCCGCACACGCCCACTGTGACGTCGGACGTCCGGGGGCCGTCCGACGCCCCCTAAGGGTTAAATATGAAATATTTTAATAACTTTTTTGTATTTTAAAAATACATTTGATTAAATATAACTACATTTAATGATTAATAATTCCTAATAAAAGTACATCTTTTTTTTACTTTAGATGGGAATTTATTTTTTAATGTAACCTTGGGAAAAATAATTTTAATGTAACTTAATATATTTTAAATAACTGTGGGGCTGATTACGATGTCTTGCACAGTATCAGTCTGGAAGTGCCCGATATTAGTTCGGCAGTTCTTAACCAGCAATTTGGATGCGACCACCCATAGGGCAGTCGGAAACATCCATTTCATTGTGGCAGTATGTGCAGCAGGCGGAAACGGCCAGCAGCACGAGCTGCCATTGTGAAATGGATGTTTGTAAACATCTCTGCACCATGTGGCAGGCACCGTGACAGTACAGGGATGTTTAGGGGGTCACCATAGGTGCCCCACAGACCCCATAGCAGAGGGCCAGGGGAAAAGTTATTTTGTAACACAGCCTTTCCATGTCAGGAATGCCAACATGGAAAGGCTGTTGGAAAATATCATCATAATCCCGATTGCAGAGCCACCGTCATTAGAGGATTTTGGTGTCTATTCGATGCACAGAGGTCTCCTTGATCTCGTCATAAGTGCCATGGACGGTCCCTCCACCCGATACCTCGGCCCTCCACATCATAATGCAGTGGGCGGACCGCAGGGGCAAATGTCGGTGTGTCTGACACCTATTTGTCATTGGTGTTGGAACCACTGGCATCGTAATCAGCCCCTTAATGTTTTACTAAAAAAATAGTTAATAGTGCTGTAGCATTTTTCATTAACTTCTGCATTTAACATAATTATCTACAAGTAGTTTACATTTCATATAATAACATTTGAACACATTTGTTTGAAGTTGAATACACTTTTGAACTTTTTCCTATACTTTACCAAACTGAAATCTTTGCCACTGAGATAGAGATCTCCATATTGTAAAGTATAAGGAACATATACTTACACTTCACCATGCAGAGCTCTCCGTCTTGACTTCGAAGAGCTCCTCCATGCAGAACTTTTGCTGTACTTTACCATACAAAGCTATCCGCCTGATTGTGTCTGTAAATCTCTCGATGTAACTAGTGTCAAGGCTAAGCGCTATCACTGCACAGGTTCAAATATAAGTAACTCAATGTGCCCACAAATATTATCAAATTGGATTTACTCCAGGGCTATTACTCGTTTATCTGCAATAAAAAATTCAGGGTAAATTGTGGGGTAAAATATTGATCAATAACAAATTCAGGATATGCAAAATTGTGAATTAGAGATAAGAGCACTGCACAAACAGCAATTTTGGTGTAAAAGGTGCCTCTTCTTTTGCCTGTGCACTTATGACAGTTTTGATGTAGACAGGAGGAAAAACAAGCATTGGCCATGGCAATCGGTTTCGGTTTGCAAACCAATGCTTTGAATAGCATTTGTGTAGACAGGTGGCAGGAAGTGAGGTAGGGGAAGAGACAGAGAGAGACTGAGTGAGGAGAGATAGAAAGAGAGAGAGACTGGGAGACTGAGTAGAGAGAGAGAGAGAGAGAGAGAGAGTGCAAGAGGTTGCGTGCGTGGTAAGAAGTGTAGTTAGCAAAACAGAAAAAGAAGAAAGACAGAGAGCAAGAGCTGGAAGTTAAGCAAGTAAAGATATGATGGTGAATGGGCAGGGAAGAAAGGTGTTTTCCACAAGGATGGGCACAAAAAAAAGAAACCCAGTCAGGAAAAAAATATTCAGGAGAGGGCAGATTTGGGTGTGTGAAGGTAGGAAGTAAGGATGGGGACACCTAAGAAAAAAGATAGAGGGACAGGAGCAATACATGGTACAAAGAAGAAGAAAAGCTGGCAACCAAGGTAAAGAGGGCTGACAAGGAGCAACCGGGTCCAGATACATGAGGGAAAGGAAATTCCAACCAACCCCGTTCTAAAAATTAGAGGGTGTAGAAACATTCTAAAGAGAAAACAGTTCCTTAACAAATCATCTAATCAAAGGGTGATGAGATAAAAATATTTCAGAGGTAGGACAAACACAAGAATAGGGAGGAAAGCCATCAAATCAGAAGCAGGGAAAAACCAAAGCCCATTCTTCGGAAAAAAATAGGTTGGCCAAACATCTAGAGTTGTCAGTTGTCAGCCTGAAAGAGAGGGTGGGTGTTCACTAAAATAACCACTTAAATTGTGATTAAACATGTTTTTTTTTAAATATGGCTAAGGTCATTGTAGCACAGTTCAAAATCCAACCATCAGCTAAAGTGACCTGTTTCTTTTTTTAGATGTGCCAAGCAGGACTAAAATACACAGAAACACGTGGTAGCGGAATAGAAAAGTAACACCGTTTGGCTAGAGTCTCCAACACTGTTTTAATGACCTCCAACCTCAGCAGTGACACTTAAGTTTGCTCATTTCAGGTAGCTCAATGAAAACCACATGGTGAAGCAGTTATAGCATTTTTTCTGTCCATCTCTTTATAGTAGTTTATTTAAAGTGAATATTGTTGCTTTTGTTAGTCTAGTTTAGTCTACTCTTCTGGTTCCCACCATTATATTTATCACTTTTACAACTCCATGTTCTACTGATGGATTGCAATGGAGATGTCTTCATTAGGGTTGCATTTAGAACCAATTTTGATATTGGGACTGACTACCACTTCTCCGGCACTATTCCATCTTCCCCTGGTTACTTTGAAGAAGAGCCAATGGTTTATCCTAAGAATAAGAAAAAAACAATCTGGATTGAATGAAGCACCTCATAAGTAAATCCAAGTGAGACATTGATGTTTGAGTGTGAACTGTATGCACCAGGTACACTTTAAGGCAAGATTTGGCCTTTCAACCTTCTGAGATCAATAAATACAGTATTACTTATTACTCGGTAGCTGTTTCTATAGAAGACCATTCGCTATAAAGGGATTTTTCAAAAGTGCTGAGTGAACAGCAAATTATCTGCAACACAGCAGATCAAATAGCATATAAAACACATCTCTTATATTTAAGCAGGGATTTTCTGTAGTCCTACTTACATTGCTCAATTTATTGAACCCTGTTAGAACTGGGGGTCTCTAGTTGGCACAGGTAGGTACATGTGACAAATAGGCACCCTCTCCTCCAGTCAGGATAAGGGGATTACACTCCGAAAGTAACCCCTGCTCACCCCTTTGGTAGCTTGGCATGAGCAGCAAGGCTTTATCTCAGAGGCATTGTAAGTTAAGGATTTGTGACCACACACAGTAACCCAGTGACAACACTACAAATGGACACCACACAAGGGTTTACATACAAAATTAGTATATTTTATATAGAGTTACCACAAGACCAATAAACAAAAAATAGAATCCAGAGTACTATTAGATTTCAAGAGTTCTGGTTAAAAGGCTTAGTTCAAGGTTCTGTGCGAGTTGGTAGCCCAGTCTGGGTACAGCATTGTTGAAATAACACAGAGTCTGACAAATCCAGCAGACCATGTCGGTACGGGCCCACTCAAATGTCGACAGACTCAGTCACAGTACCTTTTACTTGAGGTGGCCGGCACGGATGTGCGAGCCGGTTCCGGTGTTCGTCACGGTGAAGAAGTAAGGCGTTGCAGGACTCGTTGCCCCTCGATGCGGTGCAGGCAGCGGCCCGTTGACAGAGTCGGTGGATCCAAGGCGTGCGTTGCAGGGCGATACGGTGCTTCGTTGCGTTGCTTGCAGCTTGCAGTGCGGCGAAAGAGCCAGAGCTCGGGAGCTGGCGTTGATCAGTCTGGACAGCGGTGCGAGTCGGGTGGGACGTCACAAAGCTTGCGAGGCGGTGCCCAACTCCGGTGCGTTTACAGGACTCAGAGTCAGCAGCAGTGACTGCGTAAGTCAGACCAGTACGAGTCGGTGTAGCGAGGCATTGCACGTCGCGGTGTCCACCAGTCGCGGTGTCCACCAGTTGCGGTGCAGGCAACGGCTTGGTGAAGGCATCAGGACTATTTGCCCTCTCCTATTCTTCCCGTATACTATCTCATCTGACTGGCCTTCGCTATTCTCTCCTTGTATACTCCTATTACACAACTATCCTTTTAGACACACAAGCATGTTTTGCCACCTGCGAGAGGGGATTGTGAACACCATCACTGATTAATTTGTTGGGAGGGGCAGCACGCGGGGTCCGAGAAAGGGGTGTAACTTGAAACACCTGATAGCTTGTTTTTCAACTCTTCTCATTAGTTTGTTTTGTATGTGTAGGGAGTGGGATATTGTAAATGTGTTTGTTATAAAAGATTGTATGCCACGGATTGAAGTGGCAGTCTCCTGAGAACCTACTCTGTACTTCTGGGATAACTGTGCTTAGCTGCAGCTAATAAACCTGGCTTCCACGCTCAATGGGGTGTCTTGTGTCTCTGTTAGTTACAAGGCAGGTGAATCCAGGGATTTAGGCGTGCCCTGCGCCGCCCGGCCCATAAGGCCCGGTTCTCCAACTGGCGCCCCACGTGGGGCGGTTTCAGTGGTAGCGGTTCAGCCCGAGGGTCATGAGAAGCCCCGCAAGAAAATTCCGGAGGAATCGCGAGCCACGCCAAATGACCCCTGTATATCGAAGTGGACTGAAGGTCTTTTACAGCGCGGCTACTCCTTTCTGACGGCTGCTGATGACTGCTGCCTTGACTACCGCCCTGCCTTGGACCCTCTGGTGATGATTGGTATCGCGAGACGTTAGACAGACCTCCGTTGGTGCAAGCAGACCATTTAGTTAAGTATTCGTGGGTAGCGCCCACTTCTTTGTTTTGTTTTTGATTTTTTTGTTATTTAGCCTGTTGCAATAGTCGAAGCCGAGGGGTGGGTACTTTTGTACTGTGTTCTTTGCTTTCACTCCTCAAAGTTAGTAAGTGGACCAGTGTGCTTAAAATGCCTGGTCTGAGCAGATTTAGGAAACTCTGTTGTTTTTGCTGTATTAGGGATTCCCGGCTTGAGGAGTCATGTCCGATTCCTCCGGTTGGAACTCCCACTTACGAGCTCAATTCTAAACATGGTGTTGGTCCCATTGCCTTTAACGATGCATGGATCCGATACACAAAGAAAGATGGTGTTTTACGGTGGCCAAAAAATGGTAGTTTTGAGCCTGGCATATTAGATAATTTGGAAGCAATTCTGTTCAAGAAAAAAGCCCGGCCGGCAATGTTTGACTCTTTCCCCCTTTGGCGTAAGGAAGCCAAACAGAGAGAAATTAAACAAGCAAAAAGAGATAGGAAAATGAAAGATATGACGGTTATACAGGCTGCCCAGCAATTCAAAGACGATGAGACTGATCGAGCGATTGAGGTCTCGGATAGACAACATCGGATGGCCATCGATAGGTGCTATCCTGTGTTACCTCCACAACGTAAAGATCTTGATGAAGATCCCTTAATGTCCCATTTGTTGAAATCACCTCCGCCTTATGCGCCAGGTGCTAATGCACATGTATTATTGCCACCTGTGCAGCAACCTGTTGCTCAGCTATGAGCTCCGGCGCCTGCACCCTTTCTTTTTCCAGTAATACCACCTGCCCCTCCTTTGCCACAAACTTCTGTACCTCAGGCTCCTTTGCCTTTTGAGTCTCTTCCAACGGGTATCCCTTCTATACCTTTGCTTAATACTTCGTCTCCAGTTTTACTCCCTACTTCTTCTTCGATTCGTAATCGGTTAGTTGATACTGTTTCTGGTCTTTCCCCCCCCCCCTCTTTGGCTCATTCAATAGGTCTCCTTCTTTTTCTCGAAGGCAATCTCGTAGTCAACTCCCAGACTCCGAGGAACGAGTTGTCTTTGACTCCCTTGCTCATAAATGGATGATGAGTGGTCCATTATATAGTGCACCGGATATACTGAGTACCTTTCTTCAGTGGAATGCACCTACACTGAGATACGTTTTCAATGTTATGTGTGAAGCACTCGCTAAAGGATGGGAGGATGTGGATTGGATTTAACTCCTCAGGGTCTATTGAAGATACAGGATAAGTTCGATAAAGGACTTATTGTGGGTCCTGACGTTAAGGATGCTATACAGACGCTTGTTACTTTTAGTTCTTTATATTCTTCTCAGACTATTCCCGAACCTTATCCTGCAGTTAGACAGAAAACGAAGAATTATCCTATGAGAGAAGTTCCTCCGGTATGGAGGGACGTGGTTCCGCAAGCAGGTAATGTTCCAGGTGTCCCCGCTCATTTTCAGCATGTATGAGTACATGTTCCTTGGAAACAAGCAGAAGTTTTAGCACTTAAGCAGCCTTTGCCGGACCCTCGTAAGAATCCTGCTGGTTATTATAAAGAGTTGTCCCAGACTGTTGATGCATGTATTATGAATTTGGCTGATGTTGATATGCTAATGGGGAATGTAGTTCCACAAGCATTGTGGGCTCGGATTCGTAGAGAGGACCACGATCAAGCTTTAGGTGGTAGTTGGGCTGATATAGTTGCTGCAGATACAGCACAAGTGGGTGGTGCTAAGCCAGATGATTTGACTACACAGTTGCCTGGTAGAATCATAACTTTAATGAAGAAGATGATGCCTGCTTTACGCGTTAACTGGGATAAGTTAGCTTCGTGTCAGCAGAAGAAAGATGAGAGTGTCTCTGATTTCTTTACTCAGTTTGAGGAGACATTTATCGACCATAGTGGTCAGGATTTGAGTACTGAAGGGGGACAACGATTATTTGTGGATAAATTTGTCTTCAATGTGCTTCCTGAATTGTCTCATAAGTTAAAAGATTCGGAAAGTTCTTGGGCGGTTTCTTCGTCTTCCCAAATATTACCTACTGCTCAATATTATGAGAATAGGGACAAGGAGGAAAAAGATAAGGCTGAGAAGAAGACTAAGGATTTAAAAATGAAAGTTCTTCTTCAGCAGGCTTATCCTCCTCGTTCCGGTCAGTGTCAGTTTCAGCAACCTATTCAGCCTCAGAGGCTGTTACAGAGACCTGAGCCTTTTGTTCCGCGACCTTTCCTTGGTCCTAATCAGTGCGCCTATTGTAAAGAGGAAGGCCATTTCAAGAATAGTTGTCCGGTTTTATTGCAGCGTAATGGTGGATTTCAAGGGCCGCGAGGCCGTGGTGGTTTTCAATCAGCACCTTGGGGTAGAGGGCGAGGTGCGTTGCCTCAGGGGCAGCGTTCCTTTCCCCCTCAGAATTCTTCAAGGTATTTTGATCAGCAGAATACTCAGTCTGCGCAATATTACAATGATGATTATTGTGTTGAAGGTGAGGTTCAGGATTTTCATTCCAGTTAGGACAGCCGTGGACAAAGTAAGGGAGTCGTATCAGTTCCAGTGGATCAGAATGGGCCTTATGTTGAGGTAGTTGCTTTGGGTATTGCAGAGCCGTTCCTTTTGGATACTGGGGCAATGAGAAGTTCTATGATCCATTTGAAACGGGGAACATCACTTACAACGCATTTTTTACAACGCACTACCATTACATCGCAACCATTACAACGCAAACCATTACAACGCATTGCGCTGGGGGGGCGCTCTAGGATAGGGAATATATTTAATTTACTATCCAACACCTTCCCTGCTATCCACGGGGACTGGAGTTGGAATAGTAAATTAAATAATTCACTATCCAGCGCCTAAAAGCATTATGCGTTGTAATGGACTGCGTGGTAAAAACCGCGTTGTAAAGGCATGCGATGTAAAAGCATGCGTTGTAGTGACACCAATCCATTTGAAACTCCCTGGGGCACCTTTGTCTGGCATAACAAACGTTTCTGTAGGATTTTCTGGCACCCCAGTTGCTAACCCAGTTTATTGTCCTTTGCCTCTTTCGATTGGTCCTTATGATTTGGAAGCTCCACTTATTTTAACGACTGGCTGCAGAGAGAATTTGTTGGGTCTGGATCTGTTGAAACGCCTTCATGCAACGTTGTATTGTTCCCCCTCTGGTGTGCGTCTTACTTTGGGTAAGAAATTGGTTTCTCCTAAATATCTATCGATGGATAGTTTTCCGCCTGAGTTGCAATCTCTTCCTGCTACGCTTTGGGCTACTCTCTCTCGGAGTCCGAAGTTTCCGGTTCAAGCGCGCTCCTCAAGGTTATTGTGAAAGTCCCTCTATCTAAAGTCAGGCTTTAAAATCTCAGCTTGACGCGTTCATTTTGCCTCCAGGTGCTACTTTGATCCAATATGTTGACGATTTGCTGATTGCTGCTGATTCGGAGGATGTTTGTAAAGATGTGACGGTTTCTTTGTTGCATCATTTGTCTGATCTACATCATAAAGTGTACCCTTCTAAGTTGCAATATTGCCGCCAAGAGGTTACCTACTTAGGTCATCTCTTGTCGAAGGAGGGAAGACGATTGACCCCAGAACGAATTCAAGCGATTGCACAAATGTCTGAGCCAACCACACAGAGAGAGGTATGTGCCTTTTTGGGCATTACCTCATATTGTAGATATTCCGAATTTTTCTTTGTTAGCTAAGCCTTTGCTGACGCTTACGTTGAAAGATACGCCACAACCTCTCCCTTGGACCGATGAATGCCAAAAGAGTTTTTTTGATTTACGTAATGCTTTGTGTTCAGCACCTGTGTTAGGTACTCCGGATTATAGTAAGCCTTTTACGCTTTATGTCAATGAAAGAGAAGGTTGTGCATTGTCAGTTTTAACGCAACAATTTAGAGACAAACAACGGCCATGTGCCTATTTTTCGGCTACGTTGGATCCAGTAGCCAAGGCATTGCCTAGTTGTCTCAGAGCTACAGCAGCGACAGCAATTTCTATTCGTCAGTCTGCTGGATTGGTATTGGACAACACCCTTGTTGTTATGGTACCACATACAGTGGATACTCTTTTGAATAGGACTAAGACACAACACCTCACGAGTGCTCGCTTGTCTGGATATGAGCTAACGCTTTTGGCTAGCCATATACATATCAAGCGGTGTAATACTCTGAACCTAGCAACTTTGTTGCCCATACCAGATGAGAAAAGCATTCAAGAACAGCATGATCGTTTTCTTCGAACAGAGGAGGAAACGAAAGGCAGAATAGATCTAAAAGATACACCTCTTGTGGATCCGGACAGGATCCTATGGGTAGATGGATCTTGTTTTAAGCTTCCAAATGGTGAGACAACTGCAGCTTATGCTGTTACTACTTTGCATACTGTAGTGGTGACAGCACGTATTGCACAGAATTCAGCCCAAGCAGCTGAATTAATTGCTTTAACGAGAGCATGTGTTTTGGCGAAAGGAAGGAGAGTAAATGTCTACACTGATAGCCAATATGCTTTTGGTGTAGCTCATAGTTTCGGTCGATTGTGGAAGGAAAGAGGATTTTTTACTTCCCATGGGACTAAAATACAGCATGGCCAGTTGGTGACTGATCTTCTCGACTCACTTGCCTTGCCTACACAAATACCAATAATCAAGTGTAGCGCTCACAAAAAGATTACTGATGATGTGGGTCATGGGAATGCCTTTGCAGACGAGGTAGCAAAAGAGACAGCAAGAGATGTTACAAGTCGTATATATGTTGCGGGCTCTGCAAGATGGGTCAGAGAAGAAGGAATGTGTGAGTACACGATAGAAAGTGTAAGAATGATTCAAGAAGAGGCTATGGAGAAAGAGCTGAGTAGGTGGAGAGAGAGACGGGAATGTTGGATGTGACTGGGTCTTGGACGGAATTGTCAGAGCATCAACAATGGCTGTTACCAGATGCCTATGTACTACCTGTAGTTACTATGGCGCATGGTCAGGCCCATATTAGTGCAAAGGGCATTTGTAAAATCTTGGCTCCAGTATGGCATAATAAAGAAATTCCTAAATGTCATAAACAAACCGTTGAGAGGGGGTCAAAGGGATTCAAAGTTTAAAGACCCATACCTGGTTCATATCCCCAGCTACACTACATGTACAACACAAGAACACAGTCGCTCTAACAGCCAACTAGTCTGGCTGAGCCGCCAATCCGGACTAACAAAGTCTCGGGATGCCTAAGTCACCAAAGGACAGCCTTTAGAACAAGGGTGAACAACTAACGATATGTAAAAGAAAAACAGACACTATACAGGTCATTTTAAAGATTGGTTGGCAAAATCCATACCATTGAGCAATGGGTTACCATCAAAACGACTTGGTGATCAGTCCTATCATCTGGCCATCCCAGGTGTGAGTTGGCTGATCCCCTGATCATTGGGACATAGACGCCATGCTATAGCAGACATTGTTATATGACACTAACTACTATATATTTCCTCAGTAGAATCTTATTCTCCAAGTGACATGGAGGTTTAATGTTCATGGTTGGTACAGGTCGTATCGTTTCCAACCTTCACAATTATTAATTTATTTTTTGGTATGTTTTTTTCAATAACAAGTGCAACTATTTAAAGAGCAGAGGCCCTGATGAAAGCCATGAGACAGGTTGCCCGATAGGCAGAAACATGTTGGCCCGTTATTAGACAGATATTTGTTGACTGTCTCCTTTGCACTGTTCTGGTTTTTGATTAGGAGATGTTGTTCGGCTGAAGAATAAAATTTATGTATGGAGGATACATCATCCTATTTCAATTCACTAATTTTTGTGTTGCACTAGAATTTATTAGCCATCAAAGATTAGCTATCAGATGCCGGCTCATTTATGTTGGTAGGACCAAATCCAAGACGAGCAACGAATGGTGTGGCGTCTATGTCCCAATGATCAGGGGTCCAGCCAACTCACACCTGGGATGGCCAGATGATAGGACTGATCACCAAGTCATTTTGAGGGTAACCCATTGCTCAATGGTATGGATTTTGCCAACCAATCTTTAAAATGACCTGTATAGTGTCTGTTTTTCTTTTACATATCGTTAGTTGTTCACCCTTTTTCTAAAGGCTGTCCTTTGGTGATTTAGGCACCCCGAGACTTTGTTAGTCCGTATTGGCGGCCCACCCGGAATTCCTAAATGTGCAGAAAATGTGGTGAAGCACTGCATTGTTTGTCTAATGCATAATCCAGGAAAGGGAACCCCAACTCCAGCAGGTCATTTTGCTCCCCCTACGTATCCTTTTGAGCTATTGCAAATTGCTTACATTCATATGGATCATTGCAATAACCTCAAGTATGTCCTGGTGGTGGTTTGTGCCTTTTCCAGATGGATAGAGGCCTACCCCCTAAAGGACAATACTGCTTTATCCACTGCTAAAGTTCGTTTGAAGGAGTTTTTCCCGAGGTTTGGTTTGCCGCGCATTGTCTGGTGTGACAATGGGAGTGAATTTGTAGGCCAGATTATGCAGAAAGTATGTGCAGGTCTTGGTATCAAACAGAAATTCCATGCGGCAAACCACCCTCAGTCAGCAGAATTGGTAGAGTGTTATAATGGTACTCTCAAGCTTAAATTGGCAAAGATTCAGGCGAGCACAGGTCTCACCTGGCCTGATGCCTTACCATTAGCACTACTGTCTACAAGAACTACTGTCCATTCCCGTTTAGGGCTGAGTCCGTATGAGGTAGTTTTTGGATGACCAGCAAATGTCTGGGGAGTTCCTCGACCTAAAAAGTATTCTAATATTCCATACCCAATGCTGATTGACTACTTGAATGACCTCACCACTAAATTACGTGTTCTTCATCAACAGGTTCAAAACGCTTTGCCAGAGGCTTCCGCAGACCCAGGTCATTCCATCCAACCTGGCGACTGGGTCTGCGTAAAAGTTTTCAGCGGAAGCGGAATCTGGAACCTCGTTGGGGCCCACCGCGTCAAGTGCTACTAACTACACGGACGGCAGTCAAGGTTGTTGGGAAAAAGAACTGGGTCCATGGCGTGCACTGTAAAAAGATACCCCTGCCCTTGCCTTTTGATCAGTGGGTTCGTGAGGGTATAGGTGATAACGAAAGTGAGAAAGTGCCTAGATTTGTACCGTTTAGTAGTGCACGTCTGGACCACTCGAACTTTGAGAAAGAAGACAACAACATGTTACAGGAGGCCATCCCAACACATCTACGTTTCAATACCGTGACTCAAGAAGCCTTGTTTAAGGACCAGACGATCCCTAATAAGACTCGATATAACTTGCGACCGAGAGCGGTCAAGAACAGTTGAATTTTTTTCCTTTATGATTTTTTCTTTCATTATACCTTTTTGTTTTGAAAAGACATTTTTATGTGTTTCTTCTTTTCCACTATCCATCAAGTTGCAGGGTCACGGTAGGAGTCTTAAGTTGTGACCTGAGTAGTGACCTAGGGTCTGCTGGACTTGCAGTGTCATAGGACGGCTAACAATCACAGCTAAGTGATCTAGGAAGATTACCGTGAGCAACGCCTTTAGAGTAATGGATACGGAAGTGGAAATTAATGATAAGACTGTAAATATGAAACAACGATTTAAAAAATTGATGGTTAGTCCATGTGGGATAACCTTATGTATCCTGATATGTTTATGTACTTTATTATCATGTGGAAGTTGGATTGTTAATGTTCTGCAGCCGTTACCACATCGGTTCCATACACTTTCAGGACACGAACAGATTAGGAGGACTGAATACTTCAACAATTCATTTATTCAACTATTACATCAACACCAATTAGTAATGAATACTACTGATTGTTGGGGTTGTGGGCTCATACCTCATAATACAGAAAGAGGCATGCCATATTTGGTTTTTCCATTCTCCTACGAAGGTTCGGCCTGGGCTTATTTGGCTATGTTTTCTAACATTTATCAAAATCAGCTGCAATATCCTCCTGGCAGTCCATATGGTGGTGGAGCAGATTTAAGTCATAGTACTTTGATTAAGGAAATTGTGACTATGGCTAAGATTGCTCAGATTAGTAAGATTCCTGCAGATGAGAAGAGAGCATATGATGGATGGAACATAACGCGATATGTACCAGCCTTACAGAAAAGGCTAAACTGAGGAGCTCTCCGCCAATTTGGACTGTACATCATCGAGGTAATTTCTGTTTACAAATTAATGGTCAGAATGTCAAAAATCAGCAAGAGAGGAGTAGTTGTTCTCATACCTATGTCTATACACCTCAGATTCCCTCACTGTTAGTGCCATCACAAGGCACATATTTTATCTGACACGACAGAGCCTATACATGGCTTCCTACTTATTTCTCAGGAACATGTTATGTGGCTTTTCTTCTTCCCCAAATGTATACTGCTCCTTCAAGTCATTACAAGAAGAGACATGGTAGGGGAGTCTTTGATAAGGAGGACACAGCAGGAAAGGAGGCAGCTGACTTCATTAAAGGGTTGCTTCCTTTCTGGGGCCCAATGGCCAATAGCAGAGACATCAGACACCTAGCTCGTGTTGTTGAGGCTACTATGAATGAAACTTACGGAGCCTTGAGTAATGTGACAGCCGAGCTTCAGGCGGATCGTCTTATGACTTTACAAAATAGGATAGTTTTAGACATTATCCTTGCAGATAGGGTTGGAGTCTGTAAATTGATCGGGTCTAGTTGCTGTGTTTATATTCCTGATAATGCCCCTACAGTATAGCAAGCTATCTCAAAGTTACATACCATCTCCGAGTCTATACATCAGGACACGGGAGATTGGTCTATGATGGGATGGTTTTGGGGACTACTGTCCAGATGGGGATGGAAGATACTAACTTTCCTTGGAATGGTCTTGGCCATTATCTTCTCTTGTTGCCTTTGTGTGCAGTGTGGACCTGCAATATGTGGTCTTTGTGCCGCTATTTGTGTCCCGAAGCCTGCGTCACGGAGAACAGAGAACATTTGAATGATGCTACAGCAACAGCTCGATGACCTCATGGCCATTGACATCTACTCAGGTTGACTTGAGTCCCTGGTGTATTGCCTGAGTTATGGCAAAAGGAGGGTCTGAGGTTCTGCGATTTCAGATTTTGTCCCGTATCTAGCCGCCATTTTTCGTCCTGTCGCCATTTTGTGTTGCCCTCACTCAGGCAGCACGGCGAACGATGTGCTTTTGCTCTTTCCAGCTGCTACGTGTCCTTTCAGTTAAAAAGTAACTTCATTGGGGGGCGTGGCCGGACGGGCAGCGAGATGGCCACTTAGTCAGCGAGCTCCGCTCGCCATGGCATGAATCCTGATAAAATCCTGCCTTCCCCTGCTCGCACAAGCTCGGAGCCGACTTGACGCGGCATCAGAAGAACTGGGGAATAGCGGGCGGCAACTTCGGCGTCTGGACGTGACCGGCAACCCGTTTTCTGATCCTTCCTGCCTGGGCCGTGGTGGTGTTGGGCTGCTAGCTGAGGGGCCGAAGGTCGACGCCGGCCGCTGCTGCTAATTGAGTACGCCCACCAATCGGCACTGCGGGAGGCGCATTGGATCTGCGCTGACGGAGGTGGTGAACGAGCGCTGTCCCGGACACAGATGCACTCATTGGAGATTCCACTTTGCCAGCCCGTAAGACTGTTTCTTTGTTCTGGAGGCTGCTTGTGTGAGTCGACTGGACGGGGGGGCCGCCATTTTGGATTGGGCACAGCACCGCAGCTACTTTTGGGCTTGGGGCAGACCTGTGCAGCATGTTTCTCGGACCTCAGCGACATGGAGGTCAGCTATCTTGCACACGTTTGGAGGGTCTATCCTTGATACTATGACCCCGTGCCACACAGCGCAATTATTGCCTGCGCCTCATATAAGGTGTCCAAAGACTGAGTGACCTGTACATGGCCATGGTGGAAATGGCGGATTGCCCCTGATTGCTAAGTGTGTTGTCGGCCCCAGCTAGGCGGATCTACTCATTGCTCTTTGGCTAGGTGGAACTGATCGGGCTTCTGGTGCTGAGTTACGTAAGGAGACCCATCGAATGCGACAGAGACTGGACCGGACGCGCAAGATGGAGCCCACGGTCCGGGATCTGTTTGTTGCTCTGGGCTCTTTCCATACAGCTTGGGTGAGAGGGGCCAGAGAACTTGGACGGAGACTGGACGCCATTGTTGCCCCACCGATGGATGAGAGCCTTGACGATCCTAGGATGAGTGGTGCCGCTTGCGGCTCTGCATTGGCACCGGGTGACACTGCTATGCACCTACAGTTGGTTCGGTGGGGGGCCCCAGCTGGTGTTAGAGACTGGTCCAACTCGACTGATCGCGTGTGTGCGGCATTGGTGCCTGACACTGCATTGCAGGCAGACTGCCTCCACGGAACAGTTCCTTTGCCCACCCGACCTGCGTTGCCCTGGATGTGTCGCGATTTGGGAGGATGGCTCGGAACCTTGCGGTTGCGCCTGGATGTCTGCAGGGGCTGCTTTCTCAGTCCCTGGATGCTGGTGTCTCCCATGGAATCGGCTTTGCCTTGCTTTCCTGTTTACCCTGGTCGTTTGAGATATTACTATATTGCTGACATTCAGTTGCCACGTACCGATGGGAGAGTCAAAGTGGGTCAGGGTTGAATTCTTCTTTCATATGACAAGGGACGGATGCCCGGCCTGCTACTGCGATGGGGATGCTTTATTGCTCTGTATTACGACGCCGCTATTGATTGTTGATTGGTGGGCTTATTTGTGATCGAGCCTGAGCTACTTGGTGCGAGCGGGGGGGAGGGCAGGGGTCTGGTTTTAATGACTCTCCCCCGTCTTTTCCCTTTCCTTGGGGTTATTCCTGGGGCGACAGGCACGTTGGTTGGGGGGTGGGCCATAGCCTCTTCAAACATGCAGGGTGGGGGGTTGGGGGGATGGGTTCTTGGTTTTGCATACTCTTTACTCTATGGCCCTTTTCTTGGTCAAGTCTTTCTCTCTATATTTCGGGTATTCGTTTTAGGGGCGACAGGCACGCTGTCAGGGGGGGGGGGGGGTAGGCCATAGCCTCTGCAGGGGTGCAGGGTGGGGGGTTGGGGGATGGGGTTATTGTTTTGTTCTCCTTTAGTTACTATGGGCCTTTTTCTTCTTTTTCTTTTTCTCTTGTGTTTCCTTTCTCTATCTCCCTTTCTTTGGATCATTATGCTGGGTCAGTGGGGTACCTCTCGTTGTTTTCCGCTTACTGCGGTCCTGTGGGAGGTACTAGGGTTGTCCTACGATCTTGGGATGGGCGATGAATGGTGTGCTACGCGTATAGCTATCTTCTATCCTGTTGGGAGATTTAGCACCAGTATCTTGAATAATTGCTATTTTGCTGCCCTGTTGTGTGCATCGCCCACTTGGTACTTACTGTTAGACTGTGCAGCTTTTGATCCTTTATATTTTATAAATTTTAAAAATGAACCTTATCTCCTCCTGTTTCTCATTTATCGGTGTACTACTGAGTTCCCGTAACATTGCTAATGTGCCACATACTGTAGCCGAGGCCGGCCAGGTGGTTGTAGGCCCGTAACTGTCTGCTGATATTGCACAATAAAGGTTTTCAAAAAAAAAAAAAAGTAACTTCATTGTCCTTGTTCATGAAACCCGATGTCAGGGTTTGGCTGTGTTCGCTAATCCATGTCTGGTTCGATTGATCCCTGTCTCGGCCGACTATTTGCCCTCTCCTATTCTTCCCGTATACTCTCTCATCTGACTGGCATTTGCTATTCTCTCCTTGTATACTCCTATTACACAACTATCCTTGTGGACACACAAGCATGTCCTGCCACCTGCGAGAGGGGATTGTGAACACCATCACTGATTAATTTGTTGGGAGGGACAGCACGCGGGTTCCGAGAAAGGGGTGTATTTTGAGACACCTGATAGCTTGTTTTTCAATTCTTCTCATTGGTTCGTTTTGTATGTGTAGGGAGTGGGACATTGTAAATGTGTTTGTTATAAAAGATTGTACGCCACGGATTGAAGTGGCAGTCTCCTGAGAACCTACTCTGTACTTCTGGGATAACTATGCTTAGCTGCAGCTAATAAACCTGGCTTCCATGCTCAACGGAGTGTCTGGTGTCTCTGTTAGTTACAAGGCAGGTAAATCCGGGGATTTAGGCGTGCCTTGCGCCGCCCGGGCCATAAGGCCCGGTTCTCCAGTATGCTGTAAAGAAATTCGGCTTTTGAAAAACAAACCAGAAAACTGAAACTCTATATCTAAATTGACATTCCTTTCACACTTGTATGGCTTTCAAAATGCTTGTAGTAGTTCGAACTATACATGCGGACTTATTAGAGCAGTAACCTATCTGTCAATTTCTAATACTTTACCTTTTTAACAATTTCTTTTTAGATTTGTTCAAGAAGACAGTTTTAAACAAATGTTTTTAACACAATAAGAAACTAATGTTTTGTATATTTGCGTACAAGTATCTAGAAAACCTAGTAGTACGTGTAGAATTTAAAAATATAATGTCCATTCGGAAGAGGAATGAGTGTTATATTTCATAAATTGTACTATAATATAGCCCTCTGTAAACTCGGTACCCTTCACCTATATTCTTTCCCTATATTACACTTGTCACGGTTTACAGGGACTGACCGTTTACGTAGATATTACACTGCATTCAGAATGCAGGTTTTCCCTAGTTTGAAATCTCATCCATTATGCATGAGAGTTCTTGGAAGCACAGCAGGAATGCCATCTCCTTTATAAAATCTATGTACAAAGTTCATGCCCGATGTCATCCTTAAGCCGACAGAATATATACATCACATCTTGCTAAAGATAGCTAGAGGAGACAGGGACTTCCCAGCTGACACACTGACCAGAGATGCTGAGGTTCCTGCTTGCAGATACTCCAGCTCACAGTGGTCTAACATCCCTCGCAGGGTGTCCAGCTCGAGACCAGGATGGGGTCACATAGCCTCACTTGAGGTAATGGAGTTGACTGAATCCTAGAGGAATTTTTGGCTTAACACCTACATCAATGCTAGGTACACTCTGGTACATCTAGATAGGGCGGCATCGTAGGAGTACGCATCTTTTATCATGTGTTTTATATACCTGAATGTATTCATGATTTTAGTAAGATTGTACCTTTATAGTACTGTTAATCATTTATATCTTACACTGTCTAATGGTTGTAGCAGCACATCTATTCTACACCAGAATAACAACTGCTCAATAAATGATTATTGAAAAAGCACAGCTTGTTCTATTTAGCATATCTCTCAGAGACAGACCAGGTAAGCACGAGTGACTGAGCGAAAGGTAGTATATTGTTTCCACAGTCCTGAGGGAACAAGGTTGTCATGTTCGATGGTTGCCATGAACTATTCCCTCCTTGGTAAGAAGATAGTATAGTGGAACTGTGAGCTAGTTGGTACAAAAAGGGCCAACATACCTGGTGGGGGTGATCAGAGTTTGTCTGACACCAATCCCACTGTGTCTGTTGTCTAAACGAGCAGATCCTGTATATTATTTATAGGAACTACACAACAATACTGTTAGGAATCACCAAGCTTCTGGTGAACTAGATGTGCAAAGAAAAAATAGAAAGATGCACTTAACATGGATCAAACCCCTCTGCTGTTTTATTTACAGAATGCATGTGTGAGATAAGCTTATGGAACCCCAAGGTGATTTGCAATATCCTTACCATGCACAGTCGGGGGAACTTTATTACTTATAATCCATGGTCACATCACCACCTTTCCCATATATCACTTAAATCCTTGATGTGTAACTCAATCATATGAAAGAGAGAACATGTTTCTAAACGTGAAGAATAAAAACAGAATCTCCAATGCAAATTAGACACTTCAAAAAAAGCCCTTCCATATTTGTTGCAAAAATATATTATAACCAATTCAAGTAACTTTTTTGAAAAAAAAGGCAGAGTAGAAACACGCAGAAAGATTTTAACTTTCTGTAATTACCCAAATAAGGAAAAAAAGCACATTACCATAAATACTTAATGCTTGTCACTGTACAGCTAGAAAACAGAGCATAAGAAAGAATAGCAATGTTTCAGTTTCATCCAATAAACAGCTAGTTTACCTGTACTCCATGAGCTGACCTGCCATTTACATTGTCCGCTTGCTCTGGCAGTAGGCATTGTGATGTCAGAACTCAACGGTAATAACATATTGCATTTGCCTGCTGACATTATTGCTTTATAATTGGCAGGGTGCATCACAAGTCACCAGCAATTTAGAAATTAGGGAAGGGGTTTTATACAGAATCCTGTGTATTATAAATTACATTAAGAATACATTGCAGAGGTGAGTTTGCAATAGACCAGTATTCATTCCCTTGCCATCTAATGGGAGGGGTGTTCAAATGTGTATTTGTGGTAGAACTATTCTGTGTTTCCTGGGAGTTTGTTTAGTGTACATGAAGATGTGTTGCTTTGTGTCTGTTTCCTCTGGGTTTTCTCTATTCACTCTTTTCAACACAGTTAAGACTGTAATACTGTAAGAGCAAGGTTAAAAATAACTAAAGTAAAAAGCAGGGAAGGCACTTAGTGCAGAAATGCAGGGACAGCTCCGTATCACCTCATTGCTCAGTATGCCATGCTGCAGGACAGCAAGCCTTTAGACTCAGTGTTGGCGCTACCTCTTCTCGGAAGGCTGAGATTCTGGCCCCCACTGGCTGACGTCATGTTTTTTAAGCTTAGCTCATGTAACGCAAACCCTTGGAAGCACTCCCTTAGCAATAACAACATAACCTGATGTTGAATTACTTGATCTCTGCCAGATGGCAAAGTTTGAATCATTTAAGGGCAATCCTTGACGTCTTGAAGGCCTCTTGCTGAATGGATGGATGCCGCTCACAGCCGTACTGCTTGACTTTGTTTGCTGCTGCCTTTTGAAGCGTGTGGAGAGTGAAACCTGCGTCGAGGATCTAGGGGGGAGACTTCTCTCAGTCGGGTCAGTGGGTGTGGGATTGCGAGTCCCAGCAGGAACTGTGCATGAGGCACCAGCGCACCTGTGACTCTTCCCGCCCCACTCCTCTCTCACCTGCTCATATCGGCTCGTGGCCCCCGCTTCGCGGGAGCCGCTCGCAGCCGTACTGCTTGACTTTGTTTGTTGCTGCATTTTGAAGCCTGTGGAGAGTGAAACCTGCGTCGAGGATCCAGGGGAGAGACTTTTCTCAGTCCGGTCAGTGGGTGTGGGACTGCGAGTCCCAGCAGGAACTGCGCGTGAGGCACCAGCGCACCTGTGACTCTTCCCGCCCCACTCCTCCCTCTGACATAGACAACCCCCTGTACTTAACTCCCCCTTATCTCGAGGACGCGGGACGCGCGCAGAACGGAGCACGGGGCGAAGCCCGGGCAAAGGGCGGGCCGTTGTGTGGCCGTTAGGTGGCTGTAGGAGGCTGGGCTGGGGCCCTTCTCTTTCTTGCTGTGGTGAGGCAGCTGTCTACTTAAAGTATCTACCTGTTTTCTCTATTGACTGTATATTGCTGCTCCCGTCGCTGGACTTTCACTTGTATGTGGTTTATGTGACTAGTATTTTTTTTATTGCTCTAGCTATTATCTACATTCTCCACTCCCATGCTGTGGTGATGTTAACTGTGGACCTATATTGCTATTAGTGCACAAATTTTCCGTGGGTCCCGGGCTTTTGTGGAAATTTTATTTTATTCTTCTGGGTCACTTTTAAAGACACTACACACCTTGGCTTTCGGAAGGTTTCTCCCTATGGCTACTGCTATGGACCCACCCACGTTGACTATCGCGGGGAGAAACAACAGATTAGGCACCTTAGATAACTACTTTAAAAAACCTACCCCTGAGATAGATAGGGAAAATGCACTGGCCGAACGAAGGGCAGAACGACGTCGCTCCATTGAAGGTATTAATGCCAGACTTTCCTCATCCACAGCACCCCAGACTCCAATCCCTGGTATAGGTGTGGACCCAGTAAGTGAGGATCCTCTTGCTACCCAGGGTATCCCTTTACTTCTACGAGACACCTCCCTCTCACCACATACAATAGCTGATTCAAACAGCACAGCTATTAACATCACACTAACCCCATGCAGTTCCAGTGTAGGGCCTGAAGCCTCATCAGTTATCCCACAAGCTGCGAAAATGACTGCTAGAAGTAAACCCAGAAAATTGGAGGTGCCCAAAGTATGTGGCCCGCCCCCAAATAAAAGAGGGAGGAGGGGGGGTGCATACCAAAAAGGTAGGATTAGCCACTCTGACGTTGGTAAGGGCAAAGGGGCTAATCCAGCCTCTGCTCCCAAACCAAAGGACACTTTAACATCTGAAGAAATCCAAATGGCCCCTCAAGAAACACCATCACCTCCTATGGCGTCTGGTCCGACAACCGGCCCAGAATCTCTAAGTGGCAGTTCGTTGGATATACAGTCGCCTGTCCCCTCTTTTGATACCCTTGAGCACCTATTTAGGACATATACACTTCCAAATCTAGATAGATTAATGGGGATAGAGCAACGACTAGGGCAATTGGAAATGGTTATTTCCAACAAAGTGGGCCAACAGAAAGATCTTGTTAAACTAATTCCAACCCCTGCCGTTGCAGTTATATCTTCCGTCCCCACATCCCAAAAGGACTCTAATGTACCTAGTAAAATAGTGACCCGAAATTCACAAGGGCTAAAATCTTCTAAACCTGCTCCTCAACCTGCCACGCAATCTTCTGGCGCTATCCCGAAGGGGAGAAATAGTCCGGCTGCAAGAAGCATGCGGGAGGCAAAAGGGAGGATGTCCCCTAACAGAGCTGAACACCGTAGGGGCCGCCAGGTCGAACTTCCCCCAGAAGCGGTTCCCTATGTGATGGTGCTCACGGGTGTCCCTACACTCGAGGCTGACAGGAGAGAAGGCACCTTACAGCTCAAAAACAAAACCATGCATTGGCTTACCCAGAATAGACCGCTCCCTGGTAACATCAATGGGGAGATTGTGCATGTACGGCGACTCCCCTGGTTGGAGAGCCGAGAAAAAGACATTAAGGGTGATCTCATTGTGGTAAATTTTAGAGATCCTAGAGCGGTCAGGCACATTCTTAATTGGATACCAGGGAACGTAGGTAAAACAATCGTTCCCTGTGACCTTACATACTTTTATCCGAGAGCCCTAGTGGCTCCTATGTCATGTCCTTGGCCACCCCCTGTCCTATTGAGTAACCCATGCACCAAATTTAATAATCAGTTTTTATCGTCGATGCCCAATCCTATGGCCCCAAAGAATGTATTTGGATGGGACACTGTTCCTCATAGGGGTTATGGTAGTAATTTTGGGAGGGTGGATCACATGTCACAAACAAGGGGGATGGAACATCTGCTCCCCTTCACTCCTTTAGAAGTCAATAATAGATTTGAAGACTTTTCTGGCCTCGAAGATTGCGAATGACGGTTGGGTACCTCCATTAATTCATCGCTACCCCCAAGGAGTAACAGCAATAAAGTGAACCCAAGTCACTGTAAACAGATTTGGTTAACTACTGATATATTTGAAGGGCAGGGGACCGTGGGAGGTAATGTTGTCAGCACCACTCGGGAAAACAAAACATCCCACCTAGATAACCCAACCCCTAACAGTGTGTGGCCCCAAGAAAATACTTTACCTGATAGTGTACATGTCCATGCACTGGCACCTATTGACCAGCTTGACCCGATTTCAACATCTTTTGTCTCACTTAATCAGGAATCAATTCAATTACAAGGGTCTCCTGTTTCGCAAGTGGTCATTGATCATGCTAAAATTGGGGCATCGGGCTCCAAATCTAAATCTCTACCTGAAACCTTGAAGGTTCTGCCCTGGAATGTTGTGGGCATCGCCAACAAAATATATACTGACTGGGACTACCTAGTAGCTAATAGTGATGTTTTTTCTCTTTCAAGAGACTTGGGCTAGGGAACCCCTGTCCAGAATGGGATGTGCAATTTTTGAAATTAAGGCCAGTTGGAGTGGTAAGGGGAGGCCCTCGGGTGGCTTGGTGGTGTGGGTAGCCAGCCACATTGGATGCACTGTGGAGAATGTAGTTACGTTCTCCCAGGACATACAGTGTGTTCTACTCACATGGCCCAACGCCCCCAAGTTAGCAATTATAAATGTGTACTCTCCTCCAGTTGGTCCAACCATGGAGTCACCCACACTTGATGATCTTTCGTCCTTTTTGGGCCAGCTACCCAAAGATTGTAAGATAGTGATGGGTGGAGATTTTAATTGTCATTTTGAACCTCTGGAAGGGTTGAGGGAAGGCGCACTCACTGCAGAAGATGACTTTTGGGGTGTTCCGGTGTGTCAATCTCCCCACCCTAAATCTTGGTCTCCTCTTGCAGTGCAAATTATGTCTTTGACACTTAATTTTGCGCTAAGGGCCTGTAACGGTCGAACAATTTCAGACACCCCTTCACAATGTACCTTCAATAGGAAGAATCAGGAATCGTGGCTAGACTACATTTTTGTAGATATTAGCTTGTGGTCCAAGGTCAAGGATTTTAAAGTACTTGCACGAACAGACAGCGACCATAATGCACTTTTACTAGATTTGGTGTATTCTGCAGTCGCAGCTGGACCGCATCCCCTTGAGACCAGGGAGGACCCATGTAATCTGGTCCTCACCTCCAATAGGCGTAGGGTAAAATGGGAGAAACTGGCAAACTCGCAAGAAAATACCAGGAAATTGTATGAGCTAGCACTCCCTAAGCTAATGGATTTGGACAATCTAATTGACCAACCTAGAATTCAAGACTTCAATAAGAGATTAGCCCTAATCCATGAAGAGTTAGTGGGTGCTCTGGGTGAGGTCCTCTACCCGGAGGTGGTGCAGCGTAAGCAAAAGACCCGAACCTCTCCCTGGTACAACCCAGCCCGTAAAAAGGCCAAGACTGAGTTAATAACAGCAATAAAAGCAGGTACAGATAAGGGCAAGGTTGCCGAGCTCAGGCGGGAATATAAGGACATAATGGCACAGGCAAGGTCTGAGTGGGACTGGGACAGATGGCAGGATCTCTCCCTCGCCCTAGAAACAAGGGACTCCAGGAGATTCTGGTCCTTGGTCAATATCGGCACAGGTGAACCAAAAACTGCAGTAGAGCCCAACATTGCAGCTTCTGTGTGGGAAGCCCACTTTGGCAAACTCTATGAGGATATCTTCGAAGGTACCAATGATGCGGCTGATGCCGTCTTATCCCATTCTGGAGACGGATTGGAATTTAGTCTCGGGGAGGTGGTCAGCGCAATAGAGAGACTGGCTTTGGGTAAAGCTCCGGGTCTCAACAGATTGCCTGGTGACCTCTTTAGGTCCCATCCTGAGATCTGGGCCCCATACCTCCATATTCTCTTCAATTCTATTGCAGGAGGCATGGAGATCCCCTGTACTTGGCTGGGGGCGGAGATAGTACCCATCTTCAAGAAGGGCTGTCCTCTCCTCCCAGCCAACTACAGGCCGATCAGCCTTATAGACGTGCCCCAAAAACTATTTTCCCGCCTCATACTGGACCATCTCTTGGACTGGATGGTGGATAAAGATATTCTAAGGCCCCTTCAGGCTGGCTTCAGGAAAAACACGTCCACCATGGACCAGATCTTCCGCCTCGTACTCCTCTATTGGAAAACTGTGAGTATCGAGGGGGGGAGGTTGTACATGGTGTTCGTGGACCTGAAGTCAGCATTCGACCTGGTCCCCCGAAAGAAACTCTGGGAGGTTTAAAATGAGATGGGGGTCCCTATACACCTTCTACAGGCTATAATCCGGCTCCACAATGGTAACTTTGCTCAGTTCAGGTGCGGGAGGGGTGGAGCATTGTCAAAAAGGTTCCCAGTCCGTAGGGGGGGTAAGGCAGGGTTGCGTCCTGGCGCCAACCCTGTTTTGCCTTTTTGTTAATAATGTTATATCTCATCTTGGTAATGTAAGGGATAATGGTGCTCCAGTTTTGGCAGGCAGGAGGGTGCCGGCCATCATGTTTGCTGACGACACCCTCCTGCTCTCCAAATCCCCGATGGGGATACAGCGCATCCTGGATGGATTTGGTCTTTTCTGTAGACAATATGGTCTAGAGATCAATACAGGGAAGACCAAATTCATGATATTCAACCCTTCACCCAAGGCAAGACCAAATCCTTTACTGAGCTCTGTAAGTCTGGAGAGGGTAAAAACATTTCAGTATTTGGGGGTAACCCTGCATGAGAATCTATCCTGGGAACCACAAATAGCAAGATCTCGGATAAGGCTGTCTCAACTGTAGGGGGCAATTCTGAAGGTCACAAACACTTCTACTTTTAAACCCATTGCCCCAGCAGTTGAAATGTATAAAACACAAGTCAAAGCGGCTGTATCTTACGGTAGTGAGCTATGGGGGTACAAAGCAGGGACAGCGTTGGCGAGTGTAGAAAATAACTTTCTGAGACGCCTCCTAGCCCTTCCCCGTGGCACGCCCCTGCTTCCTTTAAGATTAGACGTGGGTCTTCCCCCCATAGATGAGGATCTGGAATCAAAGCCACTAAGATTCTGGCACAGGCTCTGGACCACCACTGAGCTTGTACACTACAGGCAAGATCTTGCCCATGTAATGAACCTGAACCAATGCGACAGAATTCCATGGTTGGCTTTTGTAAAGAAAGAACTGTATCTGTTGAGTCTCCATGAGATTTGGGAGGGCCCTGAGATAGGCTGCCAAAAAGTTTCCCGGAAAAGACTTGTGGAAATTCATAAGGAGAGAAGTCTTGCTTCCCTTGTGCTTGCACCCCACAATGGGATTTTAACTGAACGTTTCCTGGACTCCAAAAATTCATACTACTTTGAAAGTTTTATGGACATCATCTTCCCGATATTGGCAAGAAAGCTATTCATCCAATGGAGGCTTGGTACTTTGCCCATGAAATCCTTTAATGTAAATGGGCTAAGGGGGAAGACAAAACATGCCCTGGCTGTAGCAACTATGATGAGGAGGAAATTCATGTCATGTTCTTTTGCCCAGCCTTCAATAGACCTAGGAAACACTGGCAGGTGCCTCTATGTAGGAACTTGGGCGTAAGGAGCTTTGTGATCTCACACAGAATACTGAAAACAAATACTTCCCCTTATATATTATTTGCAGTTGCTAAATTTCTAATGGCCATGTGGCACACCAGGAGGAAATTATTAAAAGCCTGACTACCAAAGGATGGAACTTTTACATAATTGTACTGCCAATGTATCTCTTGGTTATCTATTGGGAATCGATTTTTGCTTTTCCCTACTCGTTCAAAGTATGTTTTTTTAAACATTTTTTTAATATAATATGTATTTTTTGTAATGTATGTTTTTACATGTATCTTTTATGGCCTAAATGGCCGAAATAAAGAATTTTTGGATTGGATTGGATTGGCAATCCTTTTTTGTGCCCAGTGAGAAAAATCTATCTGTACCAAGTGCGCAAAAATGGATAATATGCTGACAGCGTGAGTATAAATGGTGATTTCCAAGTAATTAATTCTACTACATCAGTAAAATGTGATTAGATATTACTTTTTTTCTGTTGTGGTCTCAAAAACTGTGAAACCAGTTTAGCACTTTATTTCTGAAGTAGGACACGCCTCATTGAACTATGAGTAGGGGTATATGCGTTATAATCCTTCGGTGGTGGGTTCAATGAGAGCCCCCCACATTTCATATTTCAACAGCGGAAAATATTGTCTCTTCTGTCATTCAAATCTCTACATACTATTCATACCATGCCCAACTACCATGAACTATAAAAGCGAGACCCAGATATTTAAATGACTCACTTTCTAAATCCTTTTTTACCATATTTGAAGACGATAATGTCAGTTAATGCCAGGACCAAACATTATATGGTCCAATTTAGAATTTGGCAGAGTGGCACATCGACCAGCAGTGGCAGATGCCCCATCCACCCTGTTTAGAATGAATACATTTGTATGCACTCTAAACAGGGTGGACGAACACCACCACCTTTGGTGGTTCTGCTGCATCTGCCAAGCTCGATTTCCGGAACTAAGTGCCTGATTTAGAGTTTGGGGACAGGTTACTCTGTCACAAACTTGATGTATATCCTGTCCATCATATTTCAAGTTCCATAAGATATAATGGAACTATAATCCTGCGGATGTCAAATCCTTCAAATTTGGGTCAGAGTCCACAAAACTCCATATTAGGCCCTTTGTTTCAGATTGAAACATGTGCAATATCTCATGTGAGCTGGAAAAAGCACTCAGTATACTTGCAATCAGAATAGTGGGGAAGTGGTTCATCCTAAATTATAGGGATGTCCACACTAGGTACTGATTTGCCATTTCACTCAATTATTGTTTTGTAGATTTAGTCAGTCAATAATCTTTACTCGGCATATGCCATGAAATCAAAAAAATCCCAAGATATATAGTTCATAGATGTGAGCATTAGCCTGTTTAATTAATAACCATACAGTGCAAACAGTACATTTCATAGAATCCAGTGCAAAATAGTATCCTAACAATAATTTCATAATTCTTCGCAGCGTTTCCTAATTACTAGTGCCATTCTTATAACATGTATAACTGCATAACAGATATCTATGCATGTAGTTTCTACAGAAACATCAGATCATCTTTATATTGTCTGATATTGATGTTACATAAAATGGGAACCAAAAAGGAACAAAAGAGGACAATACAACATAAAGTGAGTTGTGCATTGCTTGGAACATTTATCACATCAACATGGTGGAAGATTCTGCTGCCAGGTTTCTTGCAGAGGCAAGTGCGCTATTCATAATCTAAAAACGATCGGGTACATATGATAATTGGGATTTACTACCCATTCTAAATAGGATTTCATTCTACACGTAGTTGACACAGAAGAATACCGGATTGCTGTTTCCTTATACTGGGCCCTCTCCAACCGCAATTTCATACAATTATGAAGATATAGCTGTGTTACTGTTTCTTTACAGGTAAGAGTTAATGATTTAGGATTTCTAAATAATTTGAAAAATGCCTATCAATATCAATTCAAAGGTTTTTCGTATATAAATGAGGCAAGGAATCTGCTTCCATTTATCGAATATCAAGCAGACCTTGAGAACAAGTCTAACGAGGCCTGACTTTGGTTTCCCCCAGTTATTGATCCACAACATTAGTGGTGCAGGCCCTACATTATCTTTCAGATAAGATAGCCCTAATTCCTCGTGACAAATTAAAGTAGCAGTGCTTCTAGGTACCGACAATAGTCTACAAATAAAACCATTTCGGCCCGTTGAGAAATTCCAGCATTTATATAAACTTTACTTTTATGAATGTTCACCATTTCTCTAACAGGTTTGTGACATAGGGCCAGAAGTATCAAGGCTTTGCGACTCGCAAACGGCCTTTTAGCATGAATTGGTATGTATGAAAAAATCGCAATTTAAGGAATCGCAAAAAATTGCGATTCCTTATTTTGCCATAGCATTTAAGGAATCGCAATTTTTGCGATTCCTTAAATGATATGTATTAAACATTTTTAAATTGCGAATTTGTGTTAAGAAATCTCAAATTACCACCAACTTGTAGTTGGTGGTAATTTGCGATTTCTTTTAAAAATGCCCTATTTGGCATTTGTGAGGGTGGCATGTGACACACATACATGCCCATAGGGCATGTATGTGTGCCACATGCACACACATGTAAATTTCAGGGGTGCAGCAGGGTGTCTTTGAGACTTTTATATAATATCAACATATTCCGGTTTCTAATGTCTCCGATTATTCCCCCTAATCATTCTCTTCTATCCAGTCAAGTAGGGGACCCCAAATCTTCATTCCTCTTCTACGAGTATTATACCCTTTGTTTCTATAGATAGCAACTTCAATGCTACATGTAGCCAGCAGTCTGGCCCTCCACTGTATATATGATGGTGGTATTGGATCAAGCCAGGCTGACGCAACACACAGACAAAGCGCCCCCATTGCGACAAAAATTAACCCCTGAATCTGTTTTGACCTTTCATTGTTTGACACCCCCAGCGTGATTTCTGATGTTGTGATGTTTACCTCATAATGCGCTATCTCTGTGAGAAAGCTTGATATTTCAGCTACTAAATTAGTTAGCGAGTCACAGGAGGCAAACATGTGAATGGCATCTGCCGCTGGGAATGAGCAGCGTGGACAAGTTGTGCCTTTCCCAGTTCCCCACTTAGCTATTTTAGATGGGGTATAATACAATGAAAAATAGGTCTTATAATATTGTGCTTGAAGCCTTATGGACATAAGGCATGAAAGTGACATTTCATATGAATATGCCAAACTTTGGTTAGATAATCCAAGTTTGGTTCGCCATGCTATTATATGTTTGTTCATGTCATCTGGTAACAATATATTCATAGCCCCATAGATTTCACCAATTTTTGAGGGCGTTTCCCTATATAAGTTACCTATGAAAGAACACGGTTGAAATTTGATCCGACCACCCCCTTTCTTCAATAAAAAATCTCTCACTTGAAGAAATTTAAAAAAATCCCTATCAGGAATATTGAATTCTAACTTTAATTCGGCAAATGATTTAAATCCATTAGTCGAGAAAAAACAGCCAAGATGGTTAATCCCCAGATCATTCCATTTCTTTATATAATTGTCGTGGAAGATCTCAGGAAGATCTGAGTTCTGATTTACGGGAGTGTAATAGGAATAGCGACCTATTCCTAATAGTTTTTTAACATTCCCCCAGACTTTGCTTACATTATTGATAGTCTTAAATTTGACTTTTTTGAAATACCCGTCATTAACATGTCGCCATAGGCATCCAGTGGCCCCTTCTCCCAAAATAGGTTCTTGTGGTGTTAATATATTGCCGCTGCCTCGGTTACCAGTTATAAGACTCAAGCTATACCTTAATACAGGGAAGCAACCCAGAGCCAATTAATATACGAAAAAGCCTTGAACCTAAAAAATCAAAGGAAATAACACTGGCTCAAGAAAGTGGAGAGGATTCAACTGGGGATATCTCTCAACACGAGGGAATAGGTGAAGCAACCGAGCCATCTCTGAAAGATATATTAAGCTCCATAAAGAAACTTCATAAAGATGTTAAAACAGACACTCAAAAGCATTAATTAGCCATTCAAAAGCTGCAAGGGGCAGTTAACAAGGTGGGAAGCACCTGTTTAGCGATCTCAGAAAGGATGGTTTCAGTTGAAACACAAACTGATCATCTTGAGAAGGATGTTACTTATCTTCAAAAACAGGAAAAAACACAAGAAGGAATTATACAGGACCTGTTGACAAAGATCGAGGACCAGGAGAATAGATCAAGGAGAAACAACCTCCACTTCCTGGGGCTCCCGGAAGGTGTCGAAGGCAATGACCCTAGGGGGTACGTAATTAAACTTCTCAAATCAGCCCTCCCTGAACTGCAAAACTAGGATCTAGAGAGAGAGGTTCAACGAGCCCATCGCTTCCCCCTTACCCAACCTAAGCAATCGCAGAACCAATCTAAATATCCAAGGGCAATGCTGGTGTTTTTTGGAAATTTTTTACTTCGAGACACTATTTATGACATAGCTTGTCCTACAAGCAAGAGAGAATTTATTGGCACCGCATTTTTTGTAAGACCTGACTTTGCCCATGCAACTGTTGAGAGGAGATGGAGGTTGAGGCAGCTATTTACTCCCTTCGAGCAGATAGGTGCAAAAGTATTTTTACAGAACCCTGCCCAACTGAAAATAGTTTTCAGGGGATCAACCCGCAGCTTCACCAGCAAAATACAGGCTGAAAATTACCTTAAAGAAATCTCCAAGACCACAAAAAAGTTATATCAGTAATATTCAAGGCGGGAAGGAAGGGAGAAAAGGGAAGAAAAATGGGAAGAAGAGAGGAGAAGAAAGGAGAGAAAGAAAGGGAAAAAAACAAAAAAACAGAAAAAAAAAATGTATCCATATATGCATGGAATTATTATTATTTTTTTTTCTTTTTCCTTTTTTTTTTCTCTTATGATGCAGAACGGACCATAAGTACTACAAAAAGTATGTTGTTGTGATCAATATGAGGAGAAAAATATTAATCACTAACTAAATAGGATTTAATATATGACTATCAACAATTGGTGTAAAGCTCTCGCCTTTATAGACTTTTTCTTTTCTAAGTAACTACAACTCCCATGCGGGGCAGGGGGTGGGAGTGCACGAAGGCGCCCTGACCAAACGGACGCCCACACCTGGATCCTACTGGACCCAGGATGCCTCAAGGGGAGGTAAAGGGGGGTGTGGGGGGGAGACCAGGTTCAAAGGGATTTACCGGAGGTGTGAGATACACGCAGAGAAACATAAGGAAAGAAATTACTGGGGGGAAGCTCCTTTGTAGAACGCAACTTAGAAAACAATTATTTGGCAATAATAAACAACTGGTATGGCTAAATTAAAAATACTTTCAATGAATATATGTGGCCTCAACGATGTAAAGAAAAGACAGAAAGTGGCAGAGGGACTCAAGCTTTCATCTGCCAATATTATTTGTCTACAAGAAACACATATCGAAGGGGCACAAAAACATCTACTACAAACATTTGGATATCGACTCATCTCCGCCACTACACAAGGATCACGTACTAAGGGGGTGGCGATTTTAGAAAAAGGGGCAGGGCTGCAGTTTTCAAGATCAGTTGCGGATAAATCGGGACGATATGTTATAGTAGAGTGTGGATATAATAACGGGCAGAATAAATTAACACTTTGCACCGTTTATGGAAACGTTACTGACGATCCAGACGTGCTGATCAATGTTTCGGATGAACTTGTGCATTGGCCTCTCCCTTTGATAGTGTGCGGGGATCTAAATATTCACTTACCTAGCGATTGGTCTATGGGTCCAGAGTTTAAATTTCGTGGTAAGAAGCATAAAGTTTTTCAAGCATTAAAATATATGTGTGGGTTACATGGTTTAGTAGATGGATGGATAGCGAAACATTCAGGGGATCCTGGGTATACCTATTTTTCTCACCCACATTCAAGACACACAAGGTTAGATTATATGTTTATGTCTAACGTTTTGAAATCAGGGTGCCAAATAGAAAAATTGCCAAGAATCCTCTCGGATCATAATCCACTAGTACTCAGCCTTACGTGTGGCATAGATAAACCTTCACTAAATACATGGACGTTTGAAAAGGCACTTTTATATAATGAAGGATATTGTCAATATATGAGAACATGGATCCCGGTTTTCCTGTCTGAAAACATAGGGTCTGCAACAGTGGATGTAGTGTGGGATACCCTGAAGGCTTGTATTAGGGGCGAAACCATGCGTTTTTCTCTTCGGTTTAATAAAGAAAGGAGGAGAAAAATGACAGCTCTTGATCAGAATCTATGTAATGCTGAGGAGGATCTGATCAAAGCAGTACATGAAGGCAGGGAAGTAGACTCTGCTGTAAGTAGGGTAGCAATCGCAAAGAACTACGTCTTGGAAATTTTAATCGAAAAGGCGATTGCAAGTGCAAACTCTAAGAAAGAGAAAACATATGAGTTAAGCGAAAGGGTAGGCCACCAATTAGCTGTCCGAACCCGGGAAGAATCGTCAAGTACTTTAATAAAAGAAATCATCGATCCGGTAGCAGGCCTGATAGTAGAACCTTCTGATATTAGAACTGCTTTCCAGAAGTTCTATCAGAACTTATATCATGAAACCGATAATGTGGGATGCAAACCCGATTTATATTTGGGTCTAACTACCAAAGATCAGTTGGATACAGATGATCGAGATATACTAGATGGTCCCATACAGTGGGAAGAAATTCTATTAACAGTGAATTCCATGCCTAATGGTAAGGCAACGGGTTTGGATGAAATACCCACAGAATTTTATGTAAAATTTGCGCCACAAATCAGGGGGATTGTTTTAGAACTTTTTCAATCCATTGGGCAAGGGGGGAACCCACCGAGGTCATGGTCATCAGCGAAAATAGTAGTTTTTCCTAAAAAAAATAAAAACCAACAGGAAATGGGATCTTATCGACCAATTACCCTGATAAACGGGGACTCCAAAATGTATTCTAAATTATTAGCATCACGACTGGCACTAATTCCTCCTATCCTAGTACGAGATATGGATACAAAATGCTTAGGATATGCTGATGACATCGCCATTGTTACAGGGGACCCTATAAATGCTATAGGTGTGATAGAAACAGAAGCACTACTCTTTGGTGAAGCCTCTGGGTATAAACTGAATGCTAGTAAGACACAGATTGTGTTGAATAACAAGATTATGATGAATGACTATAGAGTAACTGAAAAGGCGACATATCTGGGGGTCAGCATCTGTGCTGCTATAGAGTGCATTGTCAGCATCAATATAGATCCACTTATACAACGCACAAAGAAAGAACTGACCAGACTGAATAATCTCCATCTAACTATTGGTGGTCGAACTAACGTAGTTAAGATGTTGTTTTTACCTAAGTTTCTGTATTTTTTTCAGGCTATTTGTTTAGAATTTTCCCCACAGGTATTTAAAAATATAGATACATTGTTTTCTAGATTTGTCTGGGGATATAATCGACCACGCAGGGCATTGCGGTGGCTCACTAATTCAAGAGAAAGTGGAGGTTGGGCTCTCCTCAACTTCAAGTTATACTACAAGAACTTACATTTCAACTCAGATATAATGTAGGACACCAGGAGAGCCCATATCGAACATACATATAACGCAACTCCATTCTTAGGAGTTACAAACCAGGGAGTCCCCACGGCAGGAATATCCCACATTACACTCAAGTCAGAACCACCAGAATTCTCCCCGCAGATCACACAAGAACAGGTCCTCAAAACCATAAAAAACTATTCCGACATGACCCTTCATTCTGGTCCGGTATCCTCACCCCGCTGTTTCACATACATGTATGCATCCGACACAATCCCTGACTCCTGGCGAGGAAGTATCTTAAATCCTATATACAAATCAGGCTCACACACGGACCCTGCTAACTACAGATTGATAGCACTGATCGACGTTGAGGCCAAGATGTATGCTTTGAACCTCCTGGAAGATTTAGAGGACTGGGCCAGCCACACAAATTTGATAACCAACAAGCAAACCGGATTTCAAGCTGGAATGGGCACCCTTACTAAAATCTCCACTGTCACACTTCTAGTTAATCAAGCCTATGCAAAATCATGTACCGTGTACGCATGCTTCATCGACCTTAAAGTAACATTTGACAAAGTACTGAGAGAGAAGTTATGGGCCAAAATGCAAAGTTGGAGGGGCACCAACTAAACTTTTAGAGGCGATATTCAACCATTACCCAGATATGTGGGTGGAAATAAGGAAAGGAGACGGGCGCAGCATAACTAAGAAGATTCCATAAAAAAAGGGCTAAAACAGGGGTGTGTGCTGGCCCCCTGCCTATTCAATATCTACACCGGCGACCTTGAGAAGCAGCTCCAACAAGTACAAACTGACCCAGCAAACTAGGCAAAACACCAATCACCAGCCTCCAATACACGGACAACATTGTTCTTCTAGCACAAACACCGAAAGGGTTGCAGCGATGGATGACCCATCTAGGAGCTTATACCACCTCTACTCAATTAATAATAAAGAAAATCAAGGTGTTATGCTTCTCTAAACATCACAAAACAGGGTCAAAAGGCAAATTCACCTAGAAATTAGAGGATAAACCAATATCCCAGGTGGAGTCGTACAAATACCTAGGGTTCCAACATGACCACAATCTTAATTTTGAGCAACACCTGGACCAAGAGAAAATGAAAACAAAGCAACTACTTTACGATTTCAAAGTCTTACAGAGGAAGCTAAAAGGCTGCTCAACTGGTCAGTTGCTTAAGGTAATTGCAGCAAAATTCATACCAAACCAATTGTATGGGTCGGAAATCACACATAAGATGCCGCAGCCTTAAACCAATCGAGTTTCTTCAAGAGCCTGTTCTCAAACCCCCGGCACATCTCTCAGGCACAAATTCGATTGGAATATGGGCTCAAAAAACAGAAACCAGCCAGACAAGGAGGGATGGTCAAATATTACTTGCGGATGAGGCAAGCAGAAGACAACACTTTAGCCTACTTTTACTGGAAGAAATTGAAAAGCAAGCAAGGCTAAATAATTCGATTGTTACAGTTTTAAAAGAATCACTTGAGGACCTACACCACAAAGAGGTCTGGCACACAACAACCTCTTACTCTGGGTTAAAAATATGGCGAATAGCGCAACTAAACGAATCTCGTTGTTAATGGACAAAACTGCCTTCTCCAAGAAATATAATGCATGGGCAGTGATTCAATCCTATCAGTTGCTGAAACCTCAACTGTATTTGTCTGAACACTTCTCTCCCTACAAAAAGCACTATCTAAAGCTGTTGTGCCTGTGGTCATTCCCCACGAAGGATCTGACCTCAAAGTTTACATGGCCGACAAAAGAATGCCGCCTGTGCAGACAAGGAGAAGAGTCGCTACTACACCTTCGAAAACATATGCCCCTTGCTATTAGAAACTGGAAAAACTGTCCTTCGCGAGATCTTCAGGAAAAAACAACTAAGGTGATGCAGAGCCACAGTCATACAATGCCTTGGAGGACTGTCAATTTAACTGTCCTGCCGAGCCATTACTTTTTGGAAAATGGCAGCCAAAGAATTGGCCATAAAAAATGAATTAACTCGAGTGGCTACGACATGACTGCCCTGACACTCTTTATCTGCAGTGACAATATTTTTTGATTTTTTTCTCATAGAACTGCCTTGCATCTTTTACAAATTGCACTGATTACAAATCTAATATTTTTCATTTCAACCATTGATGACGATTGAGTATATGACTGCACTGTGTTTTTATCTTTTGTACCTTACAGACCCCCATTTTAAATAATTTTGTATTATGTGCTTTTTCCATTCTTTTATGATTTTTCATGAAATCAAATAAAAGTATTATTGACTGACTAAGTGAGAAAGTAAAAAAAAAGATGAGATTTGGATTTAATTTTGGGGGACCCACAGGTAGTTTATCTATACTACTATTATAAAGAGAGAACTTGCACCTTTTGGCAAGGTAAACACGGAAACCACAGCACCAATCTACACACCCAATACATTGTTTGAATCCTCAGGGTGTGTAGATGGACATAGGCGACAGAAAATAAAAAAAAAACGTAAATTAAAAAATAAAAATTTCAAAACAAAGTAGTTCCCAAACTAGCGCCGGCCGCGACGTAGCCGTCATGACGACATGTGGGGGAGGTGCGGTAACGTGCGGCAAGGAGTGGCGTGGAGTCTGCAGTGGGCCGCTCATGGAGAGGCAAAGAGCGGCGAGGAGTGGCGGTAAAGTACGTTGCGGGCAGCCAGGTAAGGCAAAGGCAGGCTGTAGGCGGGAGGCGGGCGGATCGAGGCGGGAGGCGGGCTGGGAAATGTCGGGCGGGAGGCGGGAGGCGGGCTGGGCAATGTCGGGCGGGAGGCGGGAGGCGGGAGGCGGGCTGGGCAATGTCGGGCGGGAGGCGGGCTGGGCAATGTCGGGCGGGAGGCGGGCTGGGCAATGTCGGGCGGGAGGCAAGAGGCGGGCTGGGCAATGTCGGGCGGGAGGTTTATTTACATAGCTGCCAAGGTTTCAAATGGCTATGTGTGACATTTTCAGAATGTCAGTGGAATTATGAGTGACATTTCAACGAAGGGAAAACGAATTGTAGCAGACTGCAGCATGCACGACGGACATTTGGGGCATGGCAGCCGAGTCGAGCCAGTGGGCAATTATAAATATATGTTAGATCATGTGTTGTGATTGGTAGAAGTCAAGTGAGTGTTTATGTGGGACAGAGAAATCATTTTACATTACCTGAGCTGGCCTGAGAAAGGTGTCATGCCGTGCACGTTGTGTGTGCGTGTGTAAGTTTGTCTGACGATGTGCAAGTATGCTGCCCCCAGCCCCCTTCTGCCCCGGGCAACGCCGGGGCGGGCTGCTAGTCTTCTATAAAGGTTCACATTTATAAGAGCAAACATAAATCACTGATGTGATAGAAATACCTGCTGTTGCGTGGAAGGGTATTCTCAGATGTGAGACCCTTGCTCATTGCACCATCAGGATTCAAGCAAACCGGGCCGAAGACGGCTGTAATGCCAGAAACCGGTCCCCGGGAGCTTGTTTCCTTCCCAGTGTAAGAATTGGCTTTTGTAGTTTGGTTTGCCCTGTTCCCATCATGCACTGGGACAGGAACAGACTAATTTGCATACAGCCAGGTTCTGAAACTGGGATGGTGCAGTGAGCTAAAAAACGGTGTTGGATCTAGCCCTGATCTCTTGACTGGGTGAGAGCTTTCTGCTTAATTCAGAGACTCTGTCCCTCACCACCCCTTGTTGTAAATATTTTTGTCCACCCTAAGCGTGGAAGGGTATTCTCAGATGTGAGACCCTTGCTCATTGCACCATCAGGATTCAAGCAAACCGGGCCGAAGACGGCTGTAATGCCAGAAACCGGTCCCCGGGAGCTTGTTTCCTTCCCAGTGTAAGAATTGGCTTTTGTAGTTTGGTTTGCCCTGTTCCCATCATGCACTGGGACAGGAACAGACTAATTTGCATACAGCCAGGTTCTGAAACTGGGATGGTGCAGTGAGCTAAAAAACGGTGATGGATCTAGCCCTGATCTCTTGACTGGGTGAGAGCTTTCTGCTTAATTCAGAGACTCTGTCCCTCACCACCCCTTGTTGTAAATATTTTTGTCCACCCTAAGCGTGGAAGGGTATTCTCAGATGTGAGACCCTTGCTCATTGCACCATCAGGATTCAAGCAAACCGGGCCGAAGACGGCTGTAATGCCAGAAACCGGTCCCCGGGAGCTTGTTTCCTTCCCAGTGTAAGAATTGGCTTTTGTAGTTTGGTTTGCCCTGTTCCCATCATGCACTGGGACAGGAACAGACTAATTTGCATACAGCCAGGTTCTGAAACTGGGATGGTGCAGTGAGCTAAAAAACGGTGTTGGATCTAGCCCTGATCTCTTGACTGGGTGAGAGCTTTCTGCTTAATTCAGAGACTCTGTCCCTCACCACCCCTTGTTGTAAATATAGTTGCATCATTACCAGCATTGTCATCCCTAGCAGCAGTTTGGATATCACAATAACTGCAGCACAATAGCAAGGTCTGAGTACCCTAAGAGCCAAACAGCACAACATATCGTAAAAGCACTCTAAATTAAATTGTATTAGGCTAAGTTAAGGCTACAGATGAGACCATCCTAGTCGGAATCTGGTCTGAATTTGAAAATTTAGGGCCCAGACAATGCAAAATAAGGCACAGTACTGAAAGCAATAGGACTGTAAATAAATAAGGCCCTAAAATTGCATCATGAAGGATGCCACTACACCTAAAAACCAAATGACCCTTAATTAGAGTATGTTAGGAGCCCAATAATGTCTGAAACAGTTGTACAGTAGTATTAACATTGCTGCAAATATAGCATTCACCTGAATCTTTTAAGTGTGCTGCACAAATCTGTGGGAATCTGTGGTGGGGATCATTAAAGGGGCTGAATTTCTAGTCCTGATTGTTGACTTACCTGCAATGCCCGCCCACCCCGTTTCGCCGCGTCCATTGTGGGCGTTTGTTGCGGAGGGTGAGGAGGAGCCCAGCACATCCGGGCCCACAGCAACCAGGTCAGCGCTCTAGTTTCCACACCCCGCTCCCTACCTAATGCGGGAAGGACAGCGAGTGCGCCGGCGGCGCGCCAAAGGCAAGCCCGTCTGCACCCGTCCGCGACCATACGGGGGCCGGGGCCAGAACCTCTGCCCAAATTAAGTGCCTTCCTACTCAGTATGGGAGAGAGGAACTTATACAGCTTTGCCCTCCCATTACAAAGGCTTGCAGACACTCTATGGTTGCGACGCAATTCAGGAGCTGCCAACATTGCTCCTTTAAGGGAAGCTGGGAGCAATACAGTCAGACGAGCAGGAAATTGCTTGTGGGTTGACTACTAAATGGCAGATCCCTCAGTAAGCATAGTGTTGAGATTTCAGAGCTTCTCATGGATGAAATGCTGGATGTGCTGTTCCTGACGGAGACCTGGTGGGGGCAAACTCGGACCCTGATATAATAGAGGCCCTCCCCTTTGGATACAATATAGCCAGAATTGATAGAGCTACGGGTAGGGGGGTGGGATGGAAGTTATTATGAAAACACCCTATGAAAGGCATCCTGGAACCCTTACTGGTGAATAACAGCGAGGCCGGACACTTTGTGTTAAAACTAGGCCCTAAGTCCTCTATTACTGGGGTCCTCATTTATAGATCTCCCGGAGCCCTTGGGAATTTTAGGCTTAGTCTTCAAGAGGGCATAGCCCACTTGGCGATCAGGTGGAACAAACTTCTTGTATTGGGTGATCTGAATGTGCATTTTGAAGACTCTCTGCAAAAGGAGGCAGCGGAGCTGCGCCAGGACTTGCAGTCTATGCGGCTGGATCTTAAATACTGAGCCCCCACTCATCAGCTAGGCCACTTGTTAGATCCTGTGTTTGCCAGCTGGGAGGGTATGGAAGTAGGAACGCGGCTCCCAGATCCCTGGTCGGACCACTTCCTGGTGCCTCTTAGTATTGACATAACTACGGAAGACTCACTGAAGGGAATGAATAACAACTATCCCTGTAGAAAGTGGAAGAATTTCTTGCAGGACATCTTTAATAGGGAGCTAAGGGAAGAGGGCCCCCCGGGAGGGTATGACAGCAAAAGTGCTAATGAAAATCTGAATGATTGCATTTTGAATACCCTTAACAAAGTGGCGCTGATACATCTGAAGAGATCCAACAATAGAGTAAGAAAGTCCGCTCCTTGGTTTACCCCCACCTTTCAGAAGGCCAAGGCAGACTGAAAGCGACTGGAAAGGAGTTGGAGAAGGGGTTTCAGAGCTCAGGAGAAAAGGCTGTACAGAGAAGGACAGAGGAGATATCAAGTCCTATTGAGAGTGGCTAAGGCTGCCCATTACAAAATCAGAATTGGACAGGCTGAGAACTCCTCAAAGGAACTTTTTAGAATTTACAAGGAAATCTCCACTTTGGCTTGCTTGAATACACCCAGTAGTGATTCAGTGGATGAGTGCAACAGAATAGCAGAATACTTCTCCTTGAAGGTAAGAAACATCTATTTCTCTTTCACTGGCAGCCCGAGGAGTGGACTGGACTTTGAAGAAGTGGTGGGAGATAGTGGGATGGGTCAGAGACTGAAACATTTTACAGTCCCCCCCTCCGGAGACTTTAAGAAGCATTTTTCTCAGTATTAAATCTGCTTCCCCTAGGGATCCAGCCCCTCCTAAGGTGCTAGGAGAGAGTCTGGAGATCCTGAAGCCTTACATCCGGCACGTTTTGGAGATCTCTTTTGCATCCCATACTTTGCCAGTGAACTGGAAAAGAGCGGTGGTCCTGCCGATCAGAAAAAAAACCACTATCAACCATGACATTCTGGAAAACCTAAGACCCATTTCACTGCTGCCTTATGTAGCGAAGGTAGCGGAGAAAGTGGTCAATACCCAATTGATGGCGCACCTGGAGGTGGCTAATCTCCCTCACCCCTCCCAATCAGGGTTTTGGGCGGGATTCTCCATGGAAACTGCTCTGCTAAGAGCCAGGGAGACCATCAGGTAAGGAGTAGACGCGGGGCACACCATGGCACTGATAATGTCAGACCTTAGTGCAGCGTTCAACACTGTGGCACATTTCACCTTGCTGCAGTGTCTGAACAGAGGGGGTGTCTCGGGTCCTGCTCTGGGCTGGCTGAAATCATTTCTAACAGGGCGTAGTTTCCAGGTCCGACGTGGGACTTTTCAGTCCAACGATGTTGCACTGGAGCAGGGGGTGCCTCAGGGCTCTGTCCTGAGCCCCACTCTGTTCAACCTGTACATGTCTCCCCTGGCTGAGGTGGTACAGGCGTTCGGGGGGGAGTTAGTCTCATATGAAGACGACACCTAGCTGCTGATCTCCCTATCCCATACACCCTCGGCCGAGGCTTCCAATTTTAAGGCATGCATGCAGGACTTGGCCTCCTGGATGAATAAGAACTGCTTAAATTTGAATGGAGGTAAAACCGAGGTGATGGTGGTGGGTGGAGACAAATCCAGTTGGACTGGGGATTGGTGGCCACAATGTCTAGGTCCTACCCCTGTACCCTGTACAGAGGCTAAGAATCTAGGGGTATGGGTGGACCCCGACCTTTCTTATGAAGGCTATATTCGTCGACTAGTGGGGAAATGTTTTGGTGTGTTAAAAACCTTAAATAAAACACTGGATCTGCTCCCTCTAGAAGCTAGACAGACGATGACACACGCTCTTATTACTTCCCGTCTGGATTATGGGAATGTATTATATTTGGGAGCGTCTGAAAAGAATCTGGGACAGCTGCAAGTCCTGCAAAATGCAGGAGTACAGCTGATTTTGAAACTACCCAGGCGGGCGTCGTCAAAGTCAGCGCTTGAAACTCTCCATTGGCTCCCTGTCAAGAAGAGGATGCTGTTTAAATCCCTTCTTATTTGCCACCGCATTCTCTGGCACAAGGCTCCGACGTACCTCGGGAACTTGGTCACTAGGTATATGCCAGGTAGAATTTTGAGATCTGATGGGACTGGGCAGCTGGAAATCCCTAGGATTAAGAAAGCAAGAATGGGCGGTCGCTCTTTTCGCTTCTTAGCTGCACAAAAATTGGAACAAACTCCCGGCTTATCTTAGGCTGGAAAAGTCGGAGACCAGGTTTAGGAGTCTTCTTAAAACTCTCCTGTTCACCCAGTAGTTTCTGCTAATGCTAAGGGTTGCGCTCTGTGTCTGACAGTCCTTCTCCACAGCGCGGGGCCACGCCGGGAAAGCATAACCAGGCGCTTTATAAATATCCTTATTATTATTATTATTATTTAATACCACAATAACAGCTCCAATGTTAAATGTAAATATATTAAATTAATTTCCTTTATCTTTTTACTTTGATGTTTTTGTTCTAGTGTTAACATTTTTGGTTTAATTTATTTATTAAAAATATTTCTCCTGATTAATATTCAAGCAATGGAATTACTTGTTTTGAAAGCCAAATTTGGAGGACATGTGAATGCACCAAATATGTACAGGTTAATCTTTATTACTCCTATTGCCCTTTTCTTATTCCAATACTTCCCATTTGTGATTCCTACTCTCAAATTCAGGCAAACATGCCTCAGCAAAATTTATGAGCCATCTAACTCCCTCCACTAAATGTTACCTTCTGTAGCTCAGCTTACCTGAGGAACAAATAGGGAGAATACCCCCAAACTAATCCTGTCATTCCACAACATAGGGGGTCAAGGCCACACATGGGAGAGAGGGAGAGGAATAAGCACAGTGATGAGAAAAGGATCATTAATATCATCATAAATCACTGATGCATTGCCTACCCAACCCTTAACTCTTCCCAATACATACTGTGTGAGGATTTTCCAAATCAGAAATAGTGAACTGATCCCCAAAAGAATGACACAATTCCCCATTATTGCAAACCTGCTAATGAAATAATAAGAATTGGCTTATGTTTCTTATGTTTACCGGAAAAGATAAATGTATTTACGAATCACAGCAGTTAAGAATCTTTAACACAATTCCAAACATTGTTGATTTCCAACATTATGGGCCTGATTTAGATCTCGGTGCATGGGTTACTCAGTCACAGTGGTGATGGATTTTCCTTCTGCCGAAATATAAATCACATTAAATCCTATAGGATTTATATTTCAGCAGATGGTAAATCCATCACCATTGTGACTAAGTAACCATCTGCCAAGATCTAAACCAGGCCCTAAGTCCACAGTGAAATACAAAAGTATATTGATTATCCCTGGCTGTAGTCCTATAAATGTCTTACATAGAAGCAACACAGGACTCAGCCCATGATGCAGCCAATCTACCAGTGAATATACCCTGAACTGAGCATGGAAGGCTACATCCTTGAGAACCATAAAACATTGGAATATCTAATCTAATCCATTGGATTAAAGTAGACAAAATAAAACCAACCAAACAAATTACCCTTAATAGGAGCATGTGAGCAGCCCAATAATGTCTGAAACAGTTGAACAGCAGTACAAACATTGCTACAAATACAGCACTCACCTGAATAGCCCAACACCAGTTTCAATATTAAATGTAAATATATGAAATTCATTTCATTTAGCTTTTCAGCTTGAAACATTTTCTCCATGGGTTTTGATTCACTGAAATGCATACTTTTCCCTCAAACATAGCTAGAGAAGAATTTGCGTCAGTTTTGATCTTAGTAGCACAATCAGATAACCATTATGTATTTTAAGATTTACTTTAGGAAATTGGGTAATTGGTTGAGGGTGCTGAAACTTTACCCACGCAAAAACCACAAACCTTGTCATGGGGAATCACAAAAGGGAAACAATTACCCTGTGTTTAACCCACAGGTAGCTTGGCACAAAAGCAGTAAGGTTTAACTCAGAGACACTGTGTAAAGTATTTATACAGTATACAAAAAGTCTTAAAGTGAAAACACAACACAAGAAAATTCCCAAACAAATTCAGAAAAACAGAAGAAATTGAAATAAATTAATTAATTCAAAAACAAATTAAATCATAGTTGTGAGTTTTAAAGTTTTTTGTGTGAAATCTAGCGGCTAAAAGATCAAAGGTCCATCCACTGGTATAGGTCGCGTAAGACCAGGGTGAAGTCAAAATTTAAGACCAACCACAATTGAGCACGGGTTGGATTCACTGGGTTGATTGGGCACTGTCTCAGCTTACCTTCGGACTTAGAGGAAAGTTTAAAGAAAAGTCCAGTAAAAGGTAGCTTTCAGTGGGGCAAGGCAGCAGGCTGTGTCTAAGCAGGAGTCATCATTGCAGGGGAACCCTGGATGAAGTCTCAGTGAAGCTTTGAATGATGGCAGCAAAAATCTGAGAGCAGGAGAAGCTGGATTCCCAGGTATAGGAGGATGACATTGCCGATGGGTCTGTCACCCTTAAGCCAAATGAAGATTTTTACCATCGGACTTAAGTAGCTTTTTGAAGTTGAAAACCTCCAGCAGGAAAAATTTGTATACTGTCACTTGGAGGACGCATTGTACAGGATTTGCTGTTGCTTAGAACCTCATAGATGGAGCTACAGCCAAACCAATCTGATTGGTGATACACCTTGGGTAGATAAACTAGCAGGTAGGCTCTGGTCTTCTATAGGTTCTTCTGCCACTTTCTGGTGAACATTTTTCAAAGTTCCAACTTTAAGATTTAGGCAGGAGCTGTGCCTCTGACAACCCTTCCAAGGGTCCAGGACCTGGGAGTCACCACTTGGAGGAATAGTACTCACACCAAAAATCATGAACACCATCCACTCCGGATCTCCGTCAGATCCATGCCCACACCAGATCTTCAACAAAGCAGCACCACCATCGCACCCCACCTCCAGAAAGCCATCAACATCTCCTTTGAGACAGCAACCTTACCGGAGAGCTGGAAGCACGCCGAGATCAACACCCTACTCAAAAACCCAAGGCTGACCCTAAGGAACTCAAGAACTTCCGGGCCATCTCCCTGCTCCCGTTCCCGACGATGGTCATCGAGAAGACCGTCAACAGACAACTGACCCGCTACCTCGAGGAGAACAGCACCCTGGGCCCATCCCAGTCCGGGTTCCGCAGCAAAGCATCAAAACTGCCCTCATCACCAATACCGACAACGTCAGGTCCCTGCTGGACAATGGTGAAACTGCAGCCCTCATCCTCCTGAACCTGTCAGTCGCCTTTGACAATGTCTGCCACCACACCCTATGCACACACCTCCACGACGCAGGGATCCGAGACAAGGCTCTGGACTGGACCACATCCTTCCTCTCCAGCAGAAGCCAGAGCATCCGCCTCCCCCCTTTCCGCTCTGAAGCCACCAAGATCACCTGCGGCGTACCCAAGGGCTCATCCCTCATTGTTCAACATCTTTATGGCACCGCTCGCCCACATCGCCCAACTGCATGACCTCAACATCATTTCCTAAGCCGACGATAACCAGCTGATCCTATCCCTCACCAAGGACCCCCTCAACACCAAAACCAACCTCCATGAAGGAACAAAAGCCGTTGCAGAGTGGATGAAGAAAAGCCACCTGAAGCTAAGCTCGGACAAGACGGAAGTCCTCATCCTCAGCTTCACTCCCTCAGCCTGGGTCAATAAAGCTGACTGCACTGGGAACAGCACCGACACCCACCGACCACGCACGCCACCTGGGGTTCATCCTCGACTCAACACTCTCCACGACAAAGCAGGTCAATGCCGTCTCGTCCTCCTGCTTCAACACCCTCCGCATGCTCCACAAGATCTACCGGTAAATACCCACCGAAACAAGAAAAACGGTCACCCAGGCCCTTGTCAGCAACAGGTTGGACTATGGAAACGCCCTCTATGCAGGAGCCTCGGCCAAACTCCTAAAATGTCTTCAATGCATTCAGAACGCCTCTGCACGCCTTGTCCTCGACATCCCCTGCCAAAGCCACATCACACCCCACCTGAAAGACCTGCACTGGCTCCCCATCAACAAGAGGATCACCTTCAAGCTCCTCACCCACGCACACAACTTACTCCATGACACCGGACCAGCGTATCTCACCAAACGTCTCACCTTCTACACCCCCAACCGCCAGCTCCGCTCTGCCGAGCTCTCCCTGGCCACCATCCCCCGCATCCAAAGAGCGACCTCCGGCGACAGATTGGTCTCCCACCTCGCGCCAAGACCTGGAACACCCTCCCCATCCTACTAAGGCAGGCCCAGGACCTGCTATCCTTCCCTTCAGAAGACTACTCAAGACCTGGCTATTCAAGCAGTAGCAGCATCCCCCCCCCCCCCCCAGCGCCTTGAGACCCCCACGGGTGAGTAGCACGCTTTACAAATGTTCTGATTGATTCATTGATTAAATGATTGATTGATTTGGCTTTGGTAATTCATGCCTAGGAATGTTGAAGTAGTGGCATGTTAACATTATATTTTAAATGTTCACATTCCATGATGCTGTGATGCCCTCTGTGATTTATGGTTTTTACATGGCCTTTAGATTATTATTATGCATACTCAATGCTACATTACTGGTGGTTTATAGGCCTGTGAACAAGTATATTTGTGGAATCCTTGTCCTGTAATTTTGCATGTGTTTTTTGTTATGGTATGGTGTTGTGAGTCCAGGGCAGTTAGTCATTTTCTCTTTGTCTTTGCCCCTCTTTCTGTCTTTCCTTCTATCATGTGTTCTTCTACTATTTTGTGAATCATATGTGTACTTATGTGTGTGTGTTCACTATTTTTGGGGTAGGGTGTCATTTTTTGTTGTTCTTTATGGCCCTTCCTTATGTGTTCATAAACCATTTTGTGGAACTAGTATGTGTTTCTCTTGGTTGATTATAATTCATTTTCTGCCATTTTTCCGTCGAGAGTATTGTATGTTACTGATGTTAAAGAGCTCACAGATAGTTTTACTAATGATTCCATTTTATACAAGTATTTCCGATTATGTTCTTGTGTGAGGGTTGTAGTCTGTAGGCCATGGGTACTTGTATTATTTAATTGATTTTGACAGCTTGCCCCATTTTCTCTTAGGGGGTCACTGGGGCCCTGTAGGGACACCAAAAATGTATCTAATTGTTTATAATTTTGTTCACATTTTCTTTCATTTTGATTGGGCCTCCTGGCCACGGTTATTCTCTTTTAATAATATTTTTCATTGTGCACACTAATTGTATCGACTATCATTACATGAAGGCAGTTTCAAAGATAGTTAATATTTCTGTATATTACATTTTTAATGAAGGAAATTTATCTGAATAATGGCTGAGTCTAGCGATCATTTTACATATGATATGATAGATATATAACAAAGGAGCCTGCAATTCCTGTGTAAAAGACTTTTTCTAGTTTCCTTATTACAGGCGACTTGTGACATCTCTAGTCACCTGAAGCAAGGAAATGATGTAGCTGCTCAACTATAATACGGTATGATGGTGGAGTCCTGACTTCACAATGCCTGCTGTCAGACCATGCAGCCAGGATGAAAGGCACATAAAAGAGCATAATTACAAATGCAGTTTAAACAAGTAAATGGGAAATAACTTGTTCTTCTTAAGATGCATTACTCTCAGGGGCGGTAGCGAGTCCGTGGCAAGATGACCACACCTTAGTGCTGCTCTGCTGGCCAGGGCCCATTATCAGACTAATCTCCTGTCATTCATCTAGCTATAACCCAGCCTGAGGGAGAATTACCTTACAGACATTGGTGGGGCACAGTCCGCTCTGCTGCCGCTGCGAGTTCCTTGTGAGTTGTAATGTTCTTCCTGCTTTCCCCAAGCATGCCCTGTGAGAGGCCCAGTAGAAGCATGGTTGGGGCTGCTGTGAGCACGTGGGATCAGCCTGTCTTGACAGCTGTCCCAGGGTGACAGCCCCCTAGTAGCTCATTTCCCTGCAATCTTGCTGTCCTGTGGTTTGAGCCATTGGGTGGCCGATGGACCCGGACGCTGAAGGCATGACGCCGCGCCTGACCTGAGGCCCGCTCGGGCGACTGGTGGGTGTTGGAGACCCCGGCAGGGAGAGGCAGTGGCAGGCAGAGATGAATCACACTGGATGTAAGGATGAAAGAGGTAAGCCCATGGGTCACATCTGCTTGCCACTCTGGTCACTGGAGAGTGCTTGGACCCCAAGTGCAGGGAGCATGCTGCAAGAGACATGCTGCTGGGACCTTGATCCTTGGTTGCTGCACTAGCCATCCTGTTCCCTACTGCCTTGGTGTGTGAAGAGGCCTGCATCGTATCTGCTTAAGCTGACTCCATCATGATGTATGGGCCTATCTGACCCCCCAGTCTGGAACCTGCAAGTGAGGTGGCATGCTGTACCTGGTGGCTGTGGTAGTGCTGTACAGCCAGATGGATGTTATGAACTGCAGGGCCCTGAGGTGGAGAACAGAGCCTGCCTGCTTGGTCCTGCGGACTATTCATGAAACAGCATTTACATCGCATGTGATACATCACATGCCATTAACAAGCACTGGCGTTGCCAATAGGTCTCGCAGTAGGAAAGTTGGAGCTATTACAATTGCAAATAACAATGCCTTTTATTTTTGTTTTCATTTTAAAAACATAAAGGGCTTTGTCATTTACAAAACCAATAGCTCCAACTTTCCTACTGCGAGACCTATTGTGCACTGCACAGTGTGGGTCTGAGTGGCGTTGCGTGGGTGAGTGGCGTTGCGTGTGTGAGTGGCGTTGCATGTGTGAGTGGCGTTGCGTGTGTGAGCGGCGTTGCGTGTGTGAGTGGCGTTGCGTGGGTGAGTGGCGTTGCGTGGGTGAGTGGCGTTGCGTGGGTGAGTGGCATTGCGTGGGTGAGTGGCGTTGCGTGTGTGAGTGGTGTTGCATGTGTGAGTGGTGTTGCATGTGTGAGTGGCGTTGCGTGTGTGAGTGGCGTTGCGTGTGTGAGTGGCGTTACATGTGTGAGTGGCGTTGCGTGTGTGAGTGGGGTTGCGTGTGAGTGGGGTTGCGTGTGTGAGTGGCGTTGCATGTGTGAGTGGCGTTGCATGTGTGAGTGGCGTTGCATGTGTGAGTGGCGTTGCGTGTGTGAGTGGTGTTGCTTTGTGTGAGTGGTGTTGCGTGTGTGAGTGGCGTTGCGTGTGAGTGGGGTTGCGTGTGAGTGGGGTTGCATGTGTGAGTGGCGTTGCATGTGTGAGTGGCGTTGCATGTGTGAGTGGCGTTGCGTGAGTGAGTTGCGTTGCGTGTGTGAGTGGTGTTGCTTTGTGTGAGTGGCGTTGCGTGGATAAGTGGCGTTGCATGTGTGAGTGTTGTTGCGTGGGTGAGTGGCGTTGCGTGTGTGAGTGACATTGCGTGTGTGAGTGGCATTGCGTGTGTGAGTGGCGTTGCGTGTGTGAGTGGTGTTGCGTGTGTGAGTGGCGTTGCATGTGTGAGTGGCGTTTCGTGTGTGAGTGGCATTGCGTGTGTGAGTGGCGTTGCGTGTGTGAGTGTCGTTGCGTTGTTGAGTGTCGTTGCGTTGTTGAGTGGCGTTGCGTGGGTGAGTGGCATTGCGTGGTTGAGTGGCGTTGCGTGGGTGAGTGGGGGGGGGAGAGGCAAGCAGGGAACAAGTTAAACAAGTTTTAAAAGGAGACGAAACTGAAAGCCTTTGAAGTACACGGGCATGCTGTGACGGAGGTGTGAGAGGTCTGGCAGGGATGATGTAATGCACATTATGTGCGTGTATCCTGAGGAATAAAAGAATGCTTGATAGCAGTTATTGTGTGGCGTAAATCATCTGAAAGCTCCTGGGTTGGGAAGACGCTACACTTCCCTGCAACATGTCACACCTTTTATACAAAAGGACCATGCATGCTTGTATTTTGTGGTTCATATGTAAAATGTTGAAGGCAAACTAAAAGCCAATGATGCGCAACGCAGTTATTTAAAATACCGGGACTAGTTGAAGGTATTACACGTGGCATTTGGTACGCTTGGCAGCAACTCATCATAGCCGATGATTGAGGTTTGAAGAGAGGAAAGAAAATTTCAAGTATTAACTAATACATTCAAGTTGCATGCGCTCTCATAATACACCTTCAACACATGAGTTTCCTTATTCTGGCCAGTGCGACGCATTAACTTTAAGAAAGGCGCTCTCCCATGTCTGGATTGCATCTCCCAATTGGATTGCAATGATACAGTGGACTACGTTTCCCAAGTGATTGTTAGTGCCAAAGTTAACCTTCAGGGAAGAGAAAACAATGATCTGTTCTCTTCTTCTGAGTTACTTTTCCACAGAGCGGGCACTTTAGACCTCGTCGAAGAGAGTGTCTAGGAACACTTATGCCTCCAGACCACAGAGGGCATAGCGATCACATTTCGTGTTCAAAAAGGTTCACCTTCAGATTGGAGGCGATGTCCAATGTCCGGCATACATTTCCCAGAGGGCCTTGCGAAGCGGTAGGTTCACCGCTAGAGAAGAAACTGTCTATTCATTTGCCACAATAGATGTATGCCATTGTGAGCGAGTCTCTCTTCAGAGATAACGTATGGCATACATCGCTTAGAGTATAGTGAGGTTACACGCCGTCTTATGTTACGGTGCTGCTCGTGGTTAGTCTACAATACCTAGAGTGCTGATGCATGCTCCAGCAGTGTTGTGTAACGGGTCGTATCAAAATTAAGAAACTACAATTTCCGGCATGCCTCGGTTGCAAAGAAGCTGAGAAGTGTTTTACTTACCATCGAAAAAATAAAAACAAGCGTTGGCAAAGCAGGCAAGTCTTCCGTGCTGAAAGTGAAACCAGCCCTCGGCATTGCTGTGGTGGGGGAGGGGGGGGGCGGGGGAGAGGCAAGCAGGGAACAAGTTAAACAAGTTTTAAAAGGAGGCAAAACTGAAAGCCTTTGAAGTACACAGGCATGCTGTGACGGAGGTGTGAGAGGTCTCTGGCAGGGAACAGATGGCCTGGCCGTGAAGCAGGGGGCGGGGCAGCGCTGGGGAAGCCTGTGGGAGGGTGATTGATGACTTTGATGTGGGGAGGGAGGAGAGACTTTTGCGAGCCTGCAGGAGAAATGCTGCCGATGCGCGTGCATGTTTAATCACGTGGTTCACGTGAACTGCATGAAAACGCGGGGCTGAAAGCCCTTGGTTTGACGATGATTTTCACCACTTGAATTCTCGCTCCACTCGATGCGCTTGCGCGCAGCGATAGGTCGCGAGACCTAAAAATGTGGTTGCTACAACAACCGAGTTGTTACATCGCGAACCATTACATCACAAGTCATTACAATGACTTGCTGTAGGGGGCAGAATGTGTTGGAATTACAATCCAAAACCTTCCCTGCTGTTGCACAAACTGGAGTAGGAATAGTAAATTATACTATTCCTAAGTCTAGCGCGCCTCCTACAGCAAGTCGTTGTAACAACTTGCGATGACACGGTTCACGATGTAACAACGCGTACTTTGTAATAAATGCGTAGGAAAGAGATAAATTCCATACACAGGAGGTCCTTTGCAGCCGAAGTAACTGGGTGCTTCACTTTGCCTCTGAGTTCCCTATGCCATATTTTGACACTTCCATTCCTGTGTTTGCCCTGCATCTATCATGCTGGCTAGAATGGGGAAGACACACTTTGTACAGCCTTGCTTCATCTTTGAGGCAAAACACACTGCACAGCCCCTGAGAGGTGATGCTGCAGCTCTGGAGTTGACACCTGACTTACTAAAGGATGCCACCCTTGTGACTATGCTGCGTCATGCAGCAAAACCTGGCTTCTATTGATGGGAAAATTAATACTCTTAAGCAACGCATTGACCATATGAATGCCAAGCTTTCTAAACAGATGACTTGTATCACCTCAGTGGAACAGCACATATCAGATGCGGAGGATGACTTGAAAACAGTATCTTCTAAATGTCTGAACAAGGAAAAAGTATTGGCTGTAATACAAGTGAACAATGAAGATCGGGAAGCAGGATCCCGCCATAATAATCTGGGTGGCAGAATGGAGCACTATATGGAGACTATTCTGGTCCCTTCATTAGGGTGGGAAACCCTCTCCAGTCTGCTGGTGGTGAAGTATGCTCATTGTTCCCTTTGTGGTGCACCATCCCTAGGCACAATCCCACTTCGCATTATAGTGAAACTCCTCAATTACAGGGATTGTGATACAGTCCTTCGCTGAGCTAGACAAAAGAAGACACTCACCTACCAGAGCAACACTATTGCATTCTTCCCAGATTTTAGTTGCACTGCAGGCTGCTCGCAGGGATTACCTTTCGGTTAAATGTCAGCTGTAGGTATAACGTACAACATGCTCTATCCGGCAAGACTCCGTGTTGAGCACCATTGTCAGCAGAAACTTTTTATGACCCCTAAGGATGCATTGGAATATCTGAAAATTCTTCCTAACGAATTGAAGGAAACACAGGATTCTTCCATGCAAGATGACAACACTTTGCAATTATATGCTTTGAAGTTCAATGCAAATGTTTATATGTGCCTGAACTGATGTCACATCATGGGGAGCATGTGGTGCTGATGCTGAGTCTGTTGCCTCCACTGGTTTAGATGTTCCATCTGGTTCTGATTACCTCTTTATCATCATAAATGGACTACTGATAGTTGCCCTGGCCAGCTTCAGGTTACAGGAGGATGTGGCAGGGCTTCTGATGGCTTCCCATGGGAGCACACCAAGAGTCACTGTATTCTTTCTATTTACTGGTTTGGAAAATGGGAATTGTCATGGCATGATTAGGATGCTAATGTGAGTGTTAGGAGGGTTGGGGGCATGGTATTTATCAACCCAGACTTTTTAAATCTCACTATGCATTGACAGCAGTTGTAGTACCCAGACATCTCAGCTACTATCAAGGAGAACTGACAAGGTGAAATGAAAAGGGATTTATAGAGCACAAAGAAATTCCCCAAGGCATCAAGTAGTCAAGGCGCTAATTATGTGAGATGACAACTCCATCCCAAAGTAGTCTATCTCTGTTGACCTGGAATGTATGGGGCATAAACAATCTGTGTGAAATGCAACAGGTTCTAGCTTACCTAGATCAACATAACATTCATGCTGCATTCCTTCAGCAAATTCATTTGGGGTACAATGCTGACAATAAGGTGGGCACTTGTTGGACTGGGCACAGGATACTGCTTAGGTTTGAAGATAGCCGCCGGGTAAGGAGCTCCGGCCGAGAGCTCCTCCGACTGGGGACTGACTTTGGCACTTGGCCCGAGATTTTCTCTCCCCTTTTGCTACCTACATCTGTGGGGATCTACGGACCGTGCTCCGGCATCTTCCATTCCCCCTCCGAGCAATTTTCATGGCCTGCTGCTCACCCTCCGAGTTTCCCATGGGAGCGCTTGAGTAGTCTATGCCATCATGGCCGCTGCTTCGGCTGGGCTGCCTCACTGCTGAGAGGATGTGAGCTGGCGGCTCTGCCCCGTTGGCTGCCACCTACCTTCTGGACTCCTTGGCATCCCACGGTCCCCTCCCAGACCGTCTCACAACGCTTTCTGGGACTACCGCTGAGACATGCGAGTGTTCTGCCACCGACGGAGCAGCAACAAGAGTGCTATGAAGCTACCACACTGTACCCCTAAACTTGTTTTCCGATGTGAGGTCTGAATGGGTGCACCCTCCTGATTCCGAGCTTGTCCTGCACGGCGAATCTGAACAAACCCATCTTTTGGGACACCGTGGCTGCCTCTCCTTGTTCAGGGCTACAGTCTGGGCGCAGACCTTGTGGGAATCTTTGGAGCCATTGCTGAGTCGAAGTCCAGCTGACGGCAGGCTGCATGGAGTGCATGCGAGCAAGATGCGGAAGTGGCTTTTCAGGGGTTACACTCTCCCAAAGCAGCAAACAAGGTATTCAAAGCAGTCATTGTGTTATCGACATAGCTAGGCAGTATCAGAGAGCACATCTGAGAGCATGGAGTACATGGAAAACTATACCGAGATCTGCAAGACGGACATCGGAGGGAGACTGTAGCAGGTCACTGTACCTCCACCACAGAAATACTAAAAAGAAAAGAGAAATTCCTTAAAGTAAGGGGCATATTTTCTTACTTTTAATGATTCAATAAGTATTACTTGTGAACAGCCTGACTACAAAATGGCCACCAATAAGGCTCTCAATGCCTTCTTAATCGCTATTTCTGGTCTGCCTTAAGATGGCGACTAACAACTGAGTATCTGTAACAGAACCAGCAAACCCAAGGCAAAGAACCCTAATGAGATCTCCAGATCAGACAAAGGCACATTAGACTTAAGCACTGGAATAAGACTGGAATAAAACAATATATAAAAAAAAAACAACCAGAATTGGAAAGGAGTGGCTGAGGAAGTAACAATGCTCCCTGGGCGGAAACCTTCTAGGTTATACTGACGGTGGAGCCCGAGCAACATGGCCGATGCGCAGTGGAGCTGTTTTATGCAATTATATGGGTTTCATCCCTGCAGCCTTCACCTACCCAGCCGGACATTGGACATAGTTTTTCCTCGACTCTCCACTGTGTTTCTTTCCCTCCCACCTCCTCCCTCTGTGTTCCTGTGGCTGCCTCCCTCTTCCAGCTCTGCTTGGAGCCGTAGAACCAATTTCCCTTTGGGTTTTTGTATTGATTTTTGTATATCCCGCCATTGTTAGATAATGCTAATGGTTCCCATGGCCTGGGTCCTCCACCTTGGCGGTTTTCGTCCGAGCCTCATCGCTGCTGGTCTACTCCTTTGTTCTCCTTACTGTCCTTCTCCCCTAGTCGACCCCCTTAGGTCTCCTTTTAACCTTTCTCCCACCACCTTCCATGCCCCATTGGACGAATATCTTGGCTATGCTATGTGCTAACTAACTCATGTTATTGTTTAATCACTTTTTTTCTCCTATGTTATATTTGCTCCTGTAACTAATGCTACTTTGTAACTTGTGATATGCTGATCCTCATGTAAAGCGCTCTGATACCTCCGGGACTAGTATTCCCTATATGAAACTCTGCAAATAAAATAAATACATTAAAAAAATAGCTAATCCTACTCGTGCTATTCGCAGGACATTGTGGTCCTCATAAAAAGAGGTATCCCTATCCAAATTACACACAATCACATGGATGAACAGGGACATAATGTGATAGTGCACAGTATGCTATTTGACACCCATGTTAAATTTGTTACTACATATGGACCGAACACAAACAACACCAGTTTTTATTTAGCTCTTTGGAACCAACCCATCACACTGACGACCACCACAATCATATGGGATGCCGGCCATAACATATATTTAGACCCCATACTGGACAGGTCTGCCATCACAGACTGCCATGTCAAGCAATCTGCTAAAGTCATTAAAGCTGGCATGTAGCAGTATGGGATGGAGGACCTTTGAAGGTTGATGCGCCATATAGGGCACATTTATCTCCTCAGTGCACAACTTTTGGTCTTATTTGAACTTCTGGTTGGTGATTCGAGATGTCTGTGCCTGGGTGCCAGCTGTAACAAGCTTACCTAAAACCTTGTCAGCCCATGCACCTGTCTGACTTGAGCTGAATGCCCCCAATGTGCCCCTACACAGTTCATGTGGCACTTCGGCCCAGTAGCTCTTTCAGACCCAGTATTCAATGAGAAACTGAACTCTGTCATTGTTACATATTTTGTAGAAAATGAGGGTTCTGTTGATAGAGTAGTCACACTTTGCAAAGCACTCAAAGTTACTATTTGAGCTATCTATATTTGCACATAAGCCGGCATACTCAAGACACTCAGAGCACAGCTGCGTAACATAGAAAAACACACACTCAAGCATACTTATGAATCCTATCCGATCCTCACACTTAAGCTGCTATTCTTTACTAGGTCACTAACTTTAATGAGACAGCTGGCAAAGCCATTTTTCACATGTCCATGCGGTAGATGGCGGGGCCTATGGAGAATGTCGCTGTAAAACTGAGGGTGTCCTGGGCCCACACACAAATTATAAAAATAATATCTCTGGATGGCATGGAAAGTTACAACAAGCCCTGTATTCTGCCAAGTTTTACAGCATTTTATATCCATCTCTATAATACCCCCGCCACAAGCTTGCAGAATATCTGGATGGCATTGTCTTGGCTTGGCTGACAACCTATTATGGTGGAAGAAATTAGAGAAGCTATAAAGTCCCTGCCCAATGACAAATCCCCAGACTTGGATGGTCTAACCAGTGAGTTCTGCAAAGAGTTTGCCTCCATTCTTGTGCCGCTTCTCCATGCAATGTATGAGGAATCGTCCAATCACTGCATTCTACCGCCCACCCTACAGGAAGCCTTCCTCTTCACTCTGTTACTGTTAATATTATCTGCCTCTGCTTGTCATCAATACAGATGTCAACATTTTAACTAAGATAATAGCATTGAGATTGCAGCCCATCCTTCCCAGTCTGACTTTACTGGCATGCTTTGATTCGCATAACTTGTAGACGGTATTTGCGTTGCTCGACCAGATCAACCCAAAGCAGAGGTATTATTAGAAACAGCCAAACCCTTTGATTCTCCTGAATGGGAATATAAGTTTGCAAATGTTGGCATGCCCCTGAAATTTCATACAGTAGATTAGGCTATTATACCAGGACCCAACTGCACAGGGGAGGGTAAACAGGGCTACCACTGCTGCAATTTGCATATATATGGGAACCAGACAGGGTTGCCTCCTCTCCCCATTATTATTTGCACTCACCTTAGAGCCACTGATATGTTTCATCTGCCAGCCATACTCTGCCTCAGCTCTACAGATCACGCTTTGTCAATTGTGCGGTAAACATCCAAAATATAGAATTAAAAATATCAAAAGGACACAATATCGAATCAAAAATATCGAGAGGACAGAATATAGAATAGACATAATATAGTTGGAAATAATATCAACATATAGGTAAGTAATATTGAATGTCATTATATCGAATGTCATTATATCGAATGTCATTATATAGAATGTCATTATATAGAATTTTTTTAAATTGTATTATATGTTAGAATATGTGCTAAAAGTATAGCATTTTTTTTAAATGTATGTTACCATTTGTTTAAGATAATGCATGTTATGTTAATTAATGTTTGTGTATATTAGTTCTGTAGCGGGTTGTGGGTTTATAGGGGAATTGGGTTGGAAGTAATTTAATGTAAAGTAAAAAAATACAATAATTTCCTAACTAATAATTTATTGTTTAATAATTAATATTGGTGATTATTTTTTGCATATATTAGTTCCGTAGCGGGTTGTGGGTTCATAGTGGAATAGGGTGGGAAGTAATTTAATTTAAATGAAAAAAAAACTATTAATTAATAATGTTAAGGTTAATATTTAATATTGGTAATACATATTTGTGTATATTAGTTCCGTAGAGGGTTGTGGGTTTAGAGGTGAATAGGGTTGGAAGTAATTTAATTTAAATTAAAACAAATAATAATTAATTAATTAAAAAATGTACGGTTAATAATTAATATTGGTAATTTATTTTTGCGTATACTAGTTAAATAGCGGATTGTGGGTTTATAGGGCAATAGGGTGGAAAGTAATTTTTTTTATTTTTTTTTTAAACAATGTATTAATTAATAATTTTATGGTAAATATTAATTATTAGTAATTAAGTTAAATATTGTATTATTAAATATATACAAAGTAATTAATAAACATGTTTAATAAATTTCAAATTATGTAAATGGTGTACATTTTTTATTAATTAGTAAATAAATATTACTTGTCAATAATTCATGTATTATTATGTTAATTATGTTAATCTTTCGAGGAGTGTGTTGAGTGTTTATAGGGGAGTATGGTGTGCATTAAATTAATTGAAAATATAATTTTATTAATATTTATATAATATTTAATCACAGTCATTTTATACTGTTGTGTTAATTCATTTAGATATTGTTATTATTGTTTTTGTTGATTGTGATTAGCTAATTAATTAAATGTTAATTAATTATGTTAATGTATTAATATTTCAGACTATTGGAGGTGACGTTTAGAGGGAAAATAGTGGGCGGTGAATGAAATTTAAATAAATAATTATTTTTTAATTAATTTTAAATAAATTGTAGGACTGGGTCTATTAAATTATTCCTTTATGCTATACAACACTTTATCTACTGTTCCACTTGTAGGAGTGGGAATAGTAATTTTTACCCTCCCGCTATTCAACACTTTCCCTACTGTTTTACTCACTGGAGTGGGAATAGTAATTTTCATCCTCCCGCTATCCAACACTTTCCCTACTGTTCCACTCATTTGGAGTGGGAATAGTAATTTTTACCCTCCCGCTATCCAACACTTTCCCTACTGTTTCACTCACTGGAGTGGGAATAGTAATTTTTATTCTCCTGCTATTCAAAACTTTCCCTACTGTTCTACTCGTAGGAGTGAGAATAATACTTTTTACCCACCCTCTATCCGACACTTTCCCTACTGTTACAATCATTGGAGTGGGAATAGTAATTTTTACCCTCTCGCTATCCAACACTTTCCCTACTGTTCCACTTACTGGAGTGGGAATAGTAATTTTTACCCACCTGCTATCCAACACTTTCTCTACTGTTACACTCACTGGAGTGGGAATAGTAATTTTTACCCACCCACTATCCAACATATTCTATACTTTTGCACTTGTAGTGTGAATACTATTTTTGTTCACAACGCTATGCAACATTTTTATTATTGTTCCATTTAATGTAGTGTAAAATATCAATTTGCTTGAAAAAATATTAATTTCAATTATTGTATATTATTTATTTTTAAATTTATAGAATATGTATATTTATATATATATATATGCAATGATATTTTTAATAATGTTTGAAATAAGTTTTCATGAAGAATATTAAGTATGTTTTAATAATATTAAGTTATATATATATGTTAAAAAAGAATATTTTGTGTACATTATATTTATAATTTTTAAATTTTAAGCTTGTTTACATTATTTTAACTATGTTTTATTTAATTGTGTCGATTATTTAATTACTTTTACATTAGTTTTAATATATTTCAAAAAATTAATATTTTAGTTACCTATATTTTTAACCACAATACTTGGTACTCAATATTTTGGTGCTTACCTGTTTGTAGGTAGGTATTCAATATTACGTCCCTCAATACACATTTGATATCCCTGGCCTGGACCTGGGAAGCAAGCCCAGTATCAAGTGGAGGACGCTTCTGGTACCATATGCGCAGGGCGGTTTTAATGCCCCAGACCTGGAGTTGTATTTCATGTGTGCTCAAGTCCATTTCGCTCACTCTGGCATCACCCCATGCTTACACTACACACTTAGCGATAGAGCATGGCAATGTTCGCCCCTTCCCATTGAATGCCATCCTGCCCCATCAGAGATCCCATTTCACAGACTGAATGTAATACACTACATTGTACTAGAAGAACCTGGTGCATGCTCGGGCATGTGCCAATAAGGATCCCTTGTATTCTCAGGTACTCCCACTATTATATTTTCCAGCTAGATTAGTTATGCACAAGCCAAGGGCACTAAAGATCCTTCATTGAGTGAAGTTGCGCACCATGTCTGATATCTATACTGAAGGTACATTTATAGAGCTAGAAGATATACCTCAGATGCAATGCCGACACAGCGCTGCACCCTGCTGCTGATCTTTACGTACCTCATGCTTCTTGCTACAGTGCGAGCACTATTTCCTCAGTTGCTAAGTGAGCCTCCTGCTCTACATGTGATACATACCCTGCTAGCCAGCACCACTTATAAAGGGATTAGTACTAGGTTATTCCTCTCTATTCAGAATGATAGTCCGACAGTCCATGCTGTGGCAAAGAAAGATAGAACTAAGTGCTGGCTCAGTCATTGGAGTCTGCTGATTGAACCTTCCATTGTACTCGAACTGTCATATTCATGCCCAATTGTAACTTACAAATAATACAGCATATGCATTTTCATCAAATGTATTACCCCCTTGTTAAATTGTATACATTGGTCTTGTGGGATGATGCTAGATTTGTGCGATGTGGTGCACCAGATGCTGACTGTGTACACCTAGCGTGGTCTTGCCTTCTGATATACCAATACTGGGTACAGATAACTGGGGCTTTGTCTGGCAGGGTCCTGGAGCCTATTGAATGTCACCTGCAAGAATGTCCTCTTGATTTGGTAAACAACTTGCAACCCGTAACACATAGGCTTACAATCGTAGTGCTGCTGTTAGCTAAGGGTTGCGATCTGCTGGGGAAAAAGTGTGAAGCCTATAAAATGTCAATGGCTCAAAGAAATGTCCTACTGTAAGGAACAACTAGACTTGCATGCTGAAGAACTGTTTGAATCCTCACGTCCTAAGAATATATGGGCCTCCCTTACTGCATTCCTGTTAACCACTCTGGATTTATCTTGTGTGTAAACTCACAAACACTAGAGTATCAAATGAAGCTTACATTTTTAATATTGCACCTACATGACTTATGATGTGGTTGCTTACATCATCTGTGCATTATGCTGTACCACTGGTTGATATTTGTGCATTTGTACTTCAAATGCATAATAAAAAAAGATGCAGTTCTCTCAAAAAAATAGTGATCAGCAGAAAGGATTTTTACAGTTAAGTAAACATTTAAATAAATAAAACGAATTTCATTGCGCACACTGCATCGTATTTGGGAATGCAGTGCACTCAACAACATTTGTTTTATTTATTTAAATGTTTACTTACCTGTAAAACTCCGTAATCCATACATTACTATCCCCCACCCTGTCCCTACCCCTCCCCACGTCACCGCCCTGCAGGCACTCCTACTGTCGGCCACAGCTGGTCAAAATAACGCAAAATTCCCCATAAAATCCATGCAAGCACGTAGAATAGCCAGACTTTAGATAAACATAATAAGATGAAGCATTCCAAGATACACGTGTAGATTTAGTTCAAAGTATCTCACAGATAAAAAGTGTTAAAATGTATGAAATCTCCAGAAAATCCATAAAGATCCATGGAAAGTTCCAGATTTTGATGAAACGATCAGAATGAAATGATCCAAAGTCCCAATTAAAACACACATCCCACCCTCGTCGCCAAATTTGTAAAGTTTCAAATGAAATTAATGAAAATATCCAAAAGTATGAAGATGGGTTTAATAGAGATAAACACAGTACTTCCAAATCCAAATCTCCAAGCAGAAAGGCCAGAGTACATTGAAAGAATATAGTTCCAACCAGAATGCTCAACTGAGCAGCATGTGTCATAATCAAAAGTATACAAACTGCAGGGACAGGAATGAATTACTTAAAGGGGAAATAACACTTAGATAAAATAGAGACATGACATTGTAACAGTGCTGGCATTCCCGGAGGTGGAGGTGACTAATTTGGCGCGCTTCTTGTTTGATCATTCCCTGGTGCGATGCTCGGTGAGGTGCGAGACTCCTATTCTGGGCCCGAGGCTTTGGAGTTTCCCGCCTGACCTTTTGGAATATTAAGTGGGGACTAGAGACAAACTGAAGGGGTACCACTGGTAGATCCACCAAGTGGGAGCCCTTAAAGGCAGTGACTCGCAGTGCAAATATAGGGCTCGTGTGTGGGGTGAGGAGACAATTAATTGTGGAGCTTGATAGAGAGGAGAAAACATTGATTGCAATACAGGCCCAACTGACCAGGACGTGGGCAAGAGGGAACACGAACAGCATGAGCGTGTAGCTGACATTTGGGATAGGCTGGATAAGTAGACCCTGACGCGTTACCGCCAGCAGCTACATGCCGAAGGTGACAAGTCAGGTCTCTTGCTGGCTTGGATATTCAAAGGGAGCAGGCTTCCACTTTGACCATCACCTTGAAAGCTGAGGGAGGGAGACTTGTCCATACCATGGCTGGCATCTTGGAGTTGTTCCAGCAAAATTTACAGCAGGTCTACACTGCAGACCTTGGAGTAATGGTGAAAAGGTATTTCCCTATCATTGAGGATTAGGCGCTCCTGCAGCTCTCGCCTGAAGGCATAGTGGAGCTCGATACCCACATATCCATCAAAGAAGTGCAGGAAGCGCTTTGAGCCATGCCGGGAACCAAGGCCTAGGGGTGTATAGTTTCAAATGCCTTTTTTGCAGGCCTACTCAGATCAGCTTGTTCAACTCCTTCTGCAGGTATTTGAGGAGGCCTTTGAGGCAGGGGTTCTACCTCCCACATTGCATGAAGGAGAACTTGTTATGCTCCTTAAGCCAGAGGGGAACAATCAGGACCCGTCATCATACCAACCCCTTACAATGATGAACTCAGATGTTAAAATGCAAAGTCCTGGCTGCTAGACTGACCCCTCATATGACACATTTGGTGCATGAGGATCAATGTGGGTTCATATCCACCCATAATACGGGCATGAATATCAGGAGATTATCGCACATTCTGTACGAAGTACGGCAAAGAGACAAGGACCTGGCCCTAGTTTCTACAGATCTGGAAAAGGCCTTTGACTCTTTGGATTGGGGATTTTTTTGGGAGGTACTTAGGGTGGCGGGATTCGGCCAACGATTCAAATGATGGGTGTAGATCCTGTACACCGCACCCAGCACTAGAGTCTGGGTGGGCCACAGCAGGTCGGGCAAGTGGAGGTTGGAGAGGGGGATGTGTCTGGGCTCCCTGCTTTCTCCACTACTGTTTGCGCTGACAATAGAGCCCCTGGTGATATGGCTACACAGAGACCTGGCCTATTGGGGAATCAATGTCAGCAGGATTTCCCAAGTCATATCACTGTATGCGGAAAACGCATTATTCTATCTCTCCATGCCTCAGGAAGTGGTTCCTAGACTACTACCGGTGCTGTAGGAGTTTGGCAGTTGCTACGGGCTGTGCCTCAATAGGTTAAAATCTTTGGAGTTTCCCCTGGCTCGTTTGGCAGTCCGCTGTGCAGTCTCTCCCCCAACTGGGCTTGATATGGGAGACTGGGCACTTTAGGTATCTGGGCATACAGGTGGAGGTTGAGGATTCACAAATATTACAGTTCAATATTTATAAAATGATGGATAGATTAAAGGGTTCATTCGCCTTTTGGAACACTCTTCCACTCTCCTTGATGGGCAGGTTAGCGATAGCTAAAATGGTGGCACTGCCTCGCTGCCGCTATATGCCACAGAATACGTTGTGCCCCATACCTAGGTGAATATTTAGGGCTCCAGACTCCATATTGATAGATTTCTATTGAGTTGGCTGGTGAAGCAGAGTGGTCAAACTGAATCACACGTATGAGGGGGTGGACGCGAGGCTCCCAGATTGGAGCTCTACTATTGTGCCGCTCAACTACAGCATGCCGCTAGGTGATTTGCCGAGGGGGACAACTGGGAGAAATGGCTCCTTCAGGATAGAATTTCAGCTACTGATCTACCGGCACTACTTATGGGGGGGTCATGGGTGCCTCCGATGAAGTCCATATGTGGTTAGGCAGACAGCATGCATTTGGCAAACATTTGTTGAGCAAATGATGAGACATGCCCCATTCCATCAAGAATTGTCGGTGTGGGATCTGGAGCAGGTTAGGAGAATGATGGCTAACATGTCATATCGGACACTGCAGGAGGGAGGTGTGATATGCTCATGGATCTGTGACGAGACCTTCATCAAATTCGAACAGGCCTGTGGTGATTTTGGACTGGGACAAGGACAATACCTACAGTACTCTGCCTCAGCTAACATATCTAAAGAAATATGCCACACATATCCATCAAGCTCAGGAAGGCCCATCAGCCTGGTGATGGACTATCAGAATGTGAGTGACACCCCTCAGCTTCATTTGTGTGTGGCTGTCTAGAGGGAGTGCATAAAGCCCAGCTATCACCCAGCCCGGACAGGTATTGGAGGCAGACAGAGGCACACAGGGCTTAAGAGCAGAAAAAAAGAGCAGAATAATACTAACTTTTGGAAAGTGAATTTTTTTTTTTAAATCATGAATCCAACTTTACAATAAAAAAGATTTATCATTGCACATCCATAGATACCACACATTACTATCCTACTCATTATCAATCACATATCATACTTAATAAAGATATTAAGTGGCTCATTAGGATGACGGGCGGACTTTGTCTGCCCGTCATCCTGTCGTGTGTAGGGATCGCCCACCGTCCATGCCACAGTGGTATGGACAGGCACCGCACAGTGCCTGCCACGTTATACTTTGCAATGCTGGGGGGTACCATAGGTACCTCCCATGTGCACTCCCCACCACCCCGGAGTCCGCGGGGCCCGCAATGGGCCCCCGCAGGGTGTCTCCGCATGCCTTTCCGGAAAGCATTGGGAAATGCCCATGCTAATATGGCTGGCGATGTCTGATAGACACCGCCACCATATTAAACATTTTCCGCCCCAGCCGCAAGGCGACCAGGGCGGAAAAGGGGCGAAGGTCGTTCCGTCCTCCGCGGTCCCCGCCGCCATCCTAATATGGCGGGGGTCATTCCGGGTAGGATGGCGGGCGGACCGCCCTCGCCAGGCCGACTGTGGCTACCTCCAGCCTGGCAGGGAAATACCGCCCGCCATCCTAATGGGCCCCTAAGTATTCACCAATATTAGCCTATGAGAGGTTTAGGCCCTACAGTAGTAAAAAACACATTTGGTAGGTTTTTCACATCCAGGACATGTAAAACTGACCTTAACTTACAGAACACCTTGCCCTAAAGGCTACTGAGGGCCTACCTTAATGGTGACATATGTAATAAAAGGGGAATTTAAAACTTGACAGGGGGTTTTAAGTGCCAAGTCGACATGGCAGTTAAACTGCACATACAGGTTCTGCAGTGGCAGGCCTGAGACGATTTTAGAAGGACAACTTAGGTGGTTGCCACAATTAGTGTGTTGTAATCTTGAGCATGTCCAAGTTGCCATGTTAACGCCTCTTCAGTTATGTCATAGAATGTAGTATTGTAACTTTCTTGTCAGATCTGGCATTTAGATCGGACATCCCTGCTGTACAGTTGGTGCTTTATGTTTGTGCTTGAATAAACAGCCATTCTTCAACGCTAGAAGAAGCGCTTCATTTTAACATTGGCGATGAGGTGTTTTTAACCTGATTGGTGACAGGTGACCTCAGCACCAATTCCCCTGTTTGCGCTCGATCTGCCTGCCTGCCTTGATCTGGACCTGCCTGCTTGCCTGCCTCGATTTGGACCCTGGACCGACATCGACAAACTTGATTATTTACTTAATTAAAGTTTGCTACTTAAACTGTGAGTTTGATATATTTTGGCAACAAGAAACGCTTAGGCATTTCAAGCCTCACCTTTAACGTTTTTCTCTCGAGCCGTCATTTGCCTTCTGAGCGCTGTTGCTCTGTTCCATCGGAACGCTCTCCAGCTTGTGGTGATGCTGTGATGTAGCGTGATATTTATGCCCTGGTTGACAGTGATGTTTATGACAATGTTGCTAAAGTTTCACCTGCTGAAAAACCTAAGACTTCAGATAAAGTTGTGCGACCACGTTCTGTTTCCAAGGGATTACCAATGAAGACTGATCGCAAAACCACTCATTTAATAATAGTAATAATAATGACAACATTCCTAAAGAATTTCCCATACCAAAATGTTTCAGGTGTGGAAGTTTTTCACATTTTTCTAATTACCCTCATTGTTTCGCCAGAGAGTCTATTTGCAATAAGTGTGGTATCAAGGGACACTATGCTAGAGTGTGTAGGTCTTCGGCCAAGACTCAGAATTCAAAAAGAAAGGAGTTAAGATTGTGCGTACCATCATTCTAAACGTTGGTGACAATGAGAATGTTGTTGATGGTGGAACGATTGTAATGCCAGAGTGTAATATTACTGTTGATAGTCATTAGTTTGTGGTTTTAGCTGATTCGGGGTCGCCGTTTTCAATGGTGGGTAATAAACAATGGGATGAGGTTTTAGGCTTATACAGTATGATGTTGTTACCACCTGACATAAACCCCATTAGCTATGGTGGTGCTAAGATCAATGTACTTGGTTATGTTGAAGCTAAAATTCATTTTAAGGTAATAGACACTACTTGCAAAGTTTATGTAGCTGAAAGAGGAGATAATCTCTTGGGATGGAGGCATCAACGCAACTTAGGTATCATACTTAATGCTAGTGCAAAGGATCCCAAGGACCAAGTCATGTTAGTAGATCTTGATCAGAAAAGTCAAGATTCTGAGTATTTTGAAAAGTTTCCTGAAGTTTTTACAGATACTTTGGTATGTGTCATAGGTTTTGAGCATCAAATCGTTCTTAAGGAGAGAGCTGTGCCTTGTGTACATAAAGTCAGACGGGTGCTCAACATGATGATGGCACCGTTGGAGCCTGAACTGAAAAGGCTCTTGTGTGTAGGAATAATTGAAGAAATAGAAGGGTCGGAATTGTTGGCCTCCATTGTTTTGGCCCCTAAGAAGGGTGGTGCTGGCGTTAGGATGTGTGTAGATTTGAGGGGTCTTAATGAGTGGATATGGGTAGATCACCAACCCTTACCAAACATTTCAGAATCTCTTAGTTTGCTTAAGGGAGCGCACATTTTTAGTGTGCTGGACTTATCGTCCATATATCAACAGATTCTTCTTTATAGAGATTCAAGACAATTAACATCTTTTGTGACGCCTCTGGGGGCTTATCGCTTCCTAAGGAAGCCTTTTGGGTTGGCATCGTCGGTGGCATGCTTTCAGAGGGTGATGAAGCTAGTTATGAAAGGGATATCTAGTATCATGTTCTTTCAGGACGACATTTTGGTATATGGGAAGAATGAAGGTGTGCACTATGCCACTCTGACGTCTGTTTTAGAAAGGTTAAAAGAGAAAGGACTTATTCTGAAGAAGCAAAAATGTTGTTTTGTGGTGAGATCTGTCACTTATTTGGGGCACATAATTTCTGGCAGGGGAATTCTGACTTCCCTGCTGTACAGTTGGTGCTGTATGTTTGTGCTTGAATAAACAGCCATTCTTAAACTCTAGAAGAAGAGCTTCATTTTAACATAGTACTACAGTCCCACTGGTAGCGTTTATTTTACAGAACCTGGGATCCCCTAACTTAAACAGAAAATATTTATGCCCTTGAGGGATGCCTTGTAATAACGCTTGGAACAGACGGCCTAAGGAAGATGTGTCAGCCTTATCAGCCAATAGCCTAAAATGTTTAAACTGGAAAGAGTGGCAATAAATAAGTATATTTGGCAAGGCTAACCCTCCTGATTCTAGTTTTAGTTTTCTCCTCAATCTCTTCCAGGAGATTCTTGGTGACTTTGAATTCCAAATGAATGAGCCTATTTTCCCCTGCATTTTAGCTATATCTTTTGGACTGAACATTAACGGTATTAAGTTAAACAGGAAGGTGATTTTGGGTAAAATAACCATTTTTATTACGTTCACTCTCCCAAAGATATTCAATGGTCGACCAGACCAACATTGTAAGAGGCCACAGACCTCCTTATATACTCTATCTAAATTTATTTTGGATATCTCTCTGATATCCTGAGCCAAATGGACTCCCAGATATATCATCCGTGGCTTAACTTCCGGAAACTTCACCTCCTGGTTCCACTGCATAAGCTCAGTCTTTTCTTTATTTATTTTGTAGCCTCAAAACTCCCCAAAAGCTTCTGCCTGGTCAAAAAGTCAAGGAATTCCCTCTTCAGGATTGGAGGTAAACATTAAGAGATCGTCAGCATATAAAGCGAATTTTAACGCTGAATCTGCAATGTTAAAAGGTTTGAACAAAGGGTCTGATCTCAACTGAAAAACAAAAGGTTCAATACATAAATTAAACAAAAGCGGGGAGAGGGGACACCCCTGCCTGGTACCACGGTATATTCGGACCCAATCCGTAAGAAGGCCGTTCACAAGAATTTTAGCCTTGGGGGTTAAGTATAATGATTGAATCGACGACATAAAATTTATCGGAATGCCAAATCCAGCTAGTGCCTCCCATAAATAATTTGCGGCATCGATGGCCACTATGGTCAAAGGAGATTTCTCATCTGTAGCAACGTCTATAGCAGCAATAGCCTGAAACGTGAGTTCATTCAGTTGCCGACCCGGCATAAAGCCCCTCTGATCCTCGTGCACCACCGATTTAATAACTCTAGCTAATCTCGCCGCCAGAACCCCCGCAAAGATTTTATAATCGGTATTCAGCAGTGAGATTGGCCGATAGGACTCAATGATCAGAGGGTCTTTATTGGGCTTTAATATCAAGGCAACTGTAGCTTCCGACCAGGTTTGTGGAACAGTCTCACCTGAAAGGTGTATTTTATTAAATACAGTTGTAAGGACAGGAACGACTGTATCTGAGCTTATTTGATATATTTCTACGGGAAGCCCGTCTGGACCAGCTGCTTTACCCTTCGCCATTCTTTTTATATGGTTATATACTTCTTCCGCTTTGGTAGCTGAACTCAAAAAGGCACAATCTGTCTCCGTGAGATGTGGTACCTCTAGCTGTTGTAAGCAATTTTCTGCTCTTTCTGCTCTTTCAGATGAAAAATCACCGCTCTCTGCATATAGCTTTAACATATAAACTGTGGCTTCCTCCGCAATTTGACCATTATCATATGATATAGCCCCTGTACTATGCATAATTAATCCTCTAATTTGGTTTCTGGCCCTGTCTGGCCTAGCCTTCCATGCAATAAGACGTCCACATTTTCCCCATAAGAGAAGTTTTGCAATTTGCTCGCGTCCCACCTATCTTTGATCATCTTATCAAGATTTGCCCGATAGTCTACTTTCAAACAGTCCAACTCATGCTGTATAGCCTCAAGGTTAGTCCGCTGGTCTAATGAGGCTTGTTGCAGCTGCTGTTCTTTCTGTTTTATTTTGAAGAGAGAGTCTACATCTGCTTTTCTACTATCTTTATTTCTCTTAATCGTAATAGTAGTTAGTATCCCCTAAGGAAGGTCTTAAAGGCCTCCCAGACAGTTTGATCGCAGTCAGTGCCACTATTACAACTAAAATACTCATCTATCTGTGTTACTAAATCATCTTTTACTTCCTCTTTTTGTAGTATTGACCTGTCAAGGGTCCACCTTCTTGCTTGAACTTCCTGCGTAAGTTTAATCGTTAACTCGACCATAGAGTGGTCTGGTAACAGAGCTGGAATATATGTGATAGAATAGACCCCCGAGAATAATACCTGATCAATAAGAAAAAAGTCTATTCGTGAGTGATGCCTATATCTGTGGCTATAGAAAGAATAGTCTCTGCTTTTAGCATTTTTGGCCCTCCAAATGTCCAACAGATTGGAATCATTCATAATATTTTTAAGCTCAGTTTTCATTTTATGTGGTGGAATAATCATGGCCCTAGAGGTGCGGTCCAAGGTTGCATCAAAAACCAAATTAAAATCGCCTCCCAGGATGACAGGTACATTCAAGTCAGAGAAACTAGATTTCAGGCTCTTCAAGACGCAGTCAACCACCTACCTGAAGAGTCCGTCTTGTACTTCTCTACTCTAATCCTACTGTTTAGCCCAATTATTATCGCCACTCCTCTGGTATTCCCGCTTTAGTTAGAGCAGAGAAGATCCTGGATCCAACCTTGGTTTCTAAAAGCTGTCTTGCATTCTTGCAACTCAAGATGAGTTTCTTCTATAAGACAGATGTGAGCCCCTGATTTCTTTAAAAATTCACAGATTCTATTGAGCTTCCTGCCCTCCCTCAAACCGTTAACCTTCCAGCTCACTATTTTAATTTTATTTGAAATATTCGTTATAAGGGTGGACCTTTTGCACATAACTCAATGGAGACCTTGACCCAATTGACACTAAAACATTGCTTCATGTTCTTATTAACATTTTTGGCCATATGAGGTATAATTTTTCTCTTTATCTGCCCCATCCCCCTCCACCCCACGCCACCCCCCTTGAGAAACCCTCCCTTGTGAACCTTGGTGATTTTATCGCCTATTGAAAGGCCTAACCCCAACCTGGATTCTACCTCTAAATATTGTGTAAACTATATACAACCTGTGCCACTAACTTTGAGAGATGATACCCCAGAGTCCTGAATACATTTATTTATTTATATATATATTTTTAATATATTTCCCCATATACATGATATAAACAAGTGTGTGCTAATACAAGTTATTTTGCGATATATGTTCCCTACAATCATCTATGTCATGGAGTATCTAATGTTGTGCCTCTTTCATATTGGATAAAAAAGTATCAACCTCCTGAGAGGAGGTGAAATTGTACGTTTTATTTCTCCATACCACCCTTAGCGCTGCGGGGAATCTCATCATCACCTGTGCCCCTTGGCTTCTTAAATCAGACATACGAGAACCCAACTCCCACTGTCTTTGAGCAGTTACTCTACCTACATCCGAACGGATAAGATAGTTAGTGGAGTCAATATGGAGAGATGAGTCAACCAAAGCCCTGCCTAGGATCCTTTAATGTAAATGTATGAAAATTCACCAGAATCTTCCTCAGGGTCTTCCTATCTGGATGCTGTATGAACGGATCTCTGTGTGCCCCGCTGGATCTCAATCTCAAGATCAATATCAAGTCTGTCTTTTAGCACCCCCTCTCTCAACAATTTACAGATCAGGGACTTCACATCACCATTTTCTACCCCTTCCGGTATCTTCAAAAATTTTAAATTGTTCCTCTTAGCATGGATCTCTAATCGCTCCATGTCCAGTTGCAAAGTCCTATTCTGTGTTTTAAGCTCGGAAATAGATCTTGAATGAGCCTGAGAGACCCTCGAGAGATTAGCAACTTCTCCTTCCAGCACCTCAGTCCTGGTACACATGTCATCTAACTTGCTCTCCAAACTGGTACATTTCTCAGCAATTTCTTTCTGATTTCCCTCTGAAATTTCAAACTTGGGGAGTAGTTTTGCCAATAAATCTTCACTTAAAGACCGAAGGAGGCTCTCGAGCTGATTACTCTCATTTCCTCTTGATTGCTCCCCCATAGGGACCACTCCTGTATTTTCATTGTTATTATTATCGTTTGATTGAACAGGGAGCTGGGAGCTAGACTCCAATTGTTGCTGAGACGTAGAGCTCTCCTCTATACTTCCTTCACCCTCCAAGCTGAATGGGGAATCACCTACCCCTGCATCTAAGTCCGTCTCTGGTTCTGATTACAACGGAGCATACCTGTTTACTAGTTTAACTGGTTGCTTGGAGCGTACAATTGGGAAAGTCTGTGGATCAATCTGTGCCTTACCTGCTTAGAGACTTTATGTGGGCTAGCAACTACAGGGGGACAGATAGAGGGGGGAGTTTTAGGGTCGGCCACCTTCTCCATTATCTTAAAGTAAGACTTCAGTGAAGGAGCAGGTTTTAATATGTTAGGACCACTTTTTGCTTTTCTGACTTCCCCTGTCTTACTTCTCTCCCTCCTCTCCTTCTTTTTCTGTCGTGGGGTCCGAGGGACTACGCTCCCTGTATGGCCAGCATCAGGGTAGACTTTTTCCTTTTCTGGCTGAGAGCGAAGCAGATATCTATTCCTAGCTGCCGGAGGTACCGAACGCACTTCCCCCCTGTCCCCTGACCTCCTCATCTGTTCCACGCTCGCTGATCTCAGTAACTGTTTTGCCCCCTTTGTCTGCTGGGGCAATCTTCCAGTGTGGTGGGGGACTTCTCTGCCACAATGTCCATCCCTACACCCCCTATCTGGTCTGGCCAATTACCTCTCACAGCAGCTTGCGCATCACCCACATCACCCACTTTCCAAGATCCAGAATGAAGCTTCCCACAACAGAGACCCCCAGGAGCCCGGAAACCGCCTCCAATGCAAGCCATACTGTTAGCCCACCAAGAGTCACTCTCCCCTTGCCCCCGTCTTACTGACCGTATGTGCAGTGGTTCCTATCTAAATTGAAAATAATTCACTGTGCAATTTGCGGGTCGAGGGTAGACCTTTGTTGATGCTGCCCGGATTCTTCGCCACAGCCTTGCCCGACTCCCGCAGCTGCTGAGTCCCGCTTCATTGTCCCTCACGTTCAGCTCCACTGGCGTCAGCATACAAGCGCTCATCCGGGGTCCTCAGGGTCCTAGCGCTCAACGGAGCGCCGGGCTCAGGTGGCGGAGAACCGTAACAGGGAGAAAACATGCTGAGTTTCAGTATCACGCAGTTGTACACAAATTAAATGAAATCACTGCATCCTCAACGTTCTCCTCACTTTAAGGAGACTTGTAGGGCACAGAACTTTGCTGGTATCGCCAGGTCGGGGAACGGAGCTTCCGCTGCCGGCATCAGCCCGCCGCCATGTTCCTCCTCTCCCTAACACAATGAGCTGAGAACATCTGGATACACCAATCTTACCATGTTTTAGGGGAGTTAGCACATGCACTTTAGCACTGATTAGCAGTGGTAGAGTACTTAGTGTCTTAATGTCAACAAAACAGAAACAGAAAAAGTGAGGGCAAAACAGGCAAAATGTTTGAGGGAAGACACCCTAAAGCTAACACATGTCCCACTCAGCTGAAAGTGGGAAGTGCTACCCAACGTCCTGGGAGATCTCATCACTAAGGCAGAAGAACCTAGAGTGATCATCAGCATTGGTGTGGTCTGACCCAGGTCTGTGTTCCATCATAAAGAAAATTCCCTGTAGGGAGATGGACCATCTCAACAATTTTGGGTTCTCACACCTCATTTGCAATAGCCATTGCAGGGCCTGGGGTCGTTCTAAAATTGGGAGTAAGTCCTAAACAGGTATGGTCTCAACTTCTTCAAAGCCATGACAACAGCAAAGGCTTCCCGTGAAATAGCACTCCACCTCTATTCCTGGGGTAGTTACGTCCTGGAGATGAAGGCTACAGGTTGGTCCAGTCCTCCTCATTAATCTTTGACAGTACTGCCCTTACTCCATGCTCTGAGGCATTAGTTTAAACTATGAATTATTTAGAAATGTCAGGTGCCATGAGCAGAGGGGCTGTGCACATGGCTTGTTTTAAGGGGTCAAATGCTTTCTGGTATGCCTCTGTCCAGATTTTTTTTTGTTTAATGTCAGTTCAGTCAAGGGAGCCACAATGGTGACAGTCCCTTTGGCAAACCTCCTGTAGTAAACGGTAAAGCCTAAATAGACCCACACCTCTGTCTTTCGAGGCTCCCAGGCCATAATGGTTTTTATCTTGGTCTTGAGAGTTGCACCTTGCCACCGCCCACCAGGTGTTCCAAGTACACCACAACCCCCCGCCCTATCTGGCAATTGCTTGATTTGATAGTCAGGCCTGCTTCCCGCAGGGCCTGAAGCACATCCTGAAGGTGGAAGAGAGGGTGCATGCAGCTACTGCTGAAGAGACAGCTATGCCATCCAGGTATGCAGGGCAGAAGGCCTCCAAATCTGCCAGGACTTAGTTTAACAAACTCTGGAAGGTAGCAGGGGAGTTTTTGAGCACACAGGGTATTATCCTGGACTGGTAGTAGCCCTCTGGGGTGGAGAAGACTGACCTCTCCTTTGCTCTTTCAGTTATGGTGATCTGTCAGCATCATGAATTGAAGTCAAAGGTGCTCAGGAACTGGGCAGCCCCTAAACTATAAATCAGCTCATGGGATTGGATAAGCATCAGTTTTGGTGACTGAGTCTTTTTTTTTACTGATTTTTATATAGCGCGAACTTGACCAGAAAGCACTTTACATAGCACCAGTTGCATTACATGAGACCACAATCATTTTTAATGTTAGGCATGCGGAGATTTAGGGCCAGATGTAGGTAACTTCAATTTAGCTAGTTCTTAATAGCGATTTTTACCGAATCGCTATTAAGGACTCGCTAAATTGAATGCAGGTAGGAATCGCTAAAATATTAGCGATTCCTTAATATTCCTTAATAACGAATCGGTAATTGAGATTCTTTATTAAGGAATACCTAGCCATTCATTCCAATGGGCTAGGAGGCCCATAGGAATGAATGGGAAGATATCCACTATTAGCGATTCGGTATTATAGAATCGCAAATAGCGGGAGCTACTTCAAGGTTGCCAGGGTGTCCAAAGGACACCCTGTTGCACCCCTTAAATGTGCATGTGTGCACATGTGGCGCACATACATGCCCTAAGGGCATGGATGTGTGCCACATGGCACATTTAAAAAAGCAAACAAGTGCTTTTTTAAAGGAAATCGCTACTTACCACCAATTTGAAGTTGGTGGTAATTAGCGATTCCTTAAGGTTGAAGTGCACTTTTTTTAGTGCTACGTACATTGCATTTAAGGAATCAGTATTTCTGATTCCTTAAATGCAAGAGCAAAATAAGGAATCGCTATTTTGCAATTCCTTATTTTGCAAGTAGGTTTAAACTCACCTACATTGCACTCAGCCAAATACCGGTCGGTAAATTTCTGCGTTACAGCTCGGTATTTCGCCACCTACATATGGCCCTAAGTGATTTGCCCAGAATCACAGGATTCAAGCAAGCCGGGCCGAAGACAGCTGTAATGCCAGAAACCGGTCCCCGGAAGCTTGTTTCCTTCCCAGTGAAAGAATTGGCTTGGTAGTTTGGTTTGCCCTGTTCCTATGATGCACTGGGCCAGGGACAGACTAATTTGCATATAGCCAGGTACTGAGCTGGGATGGTGCAGTGAGCTAAAAAACGGTGTTGGATCAAGCCCTGATCTCTTGACTGGGTGAGAGTATTCTGCTTAATTCAGAAACTCTGTCCATCACCACCCCCTGTTGTTTAATTATTTTGTCCACCATAAGCGTGGAAGGGTATACTCAGACGTGAGTCCCTTGCTCATTGCACCATCAGGATTCAAGCAAGCCGGGCCGAAGACGGCTGTAATGCCAGAAACCGGTCCCCGGAAGCTTGTTTCCTTCCCAGTGAAAGAATTGGCTTGGTAGTTTGGTTTGCCCTGTTCCCATGATGCACTGGGCCAGGGACAGACTAATTTGCATATAGCCAGGTTCTGAGCTGGGATGGTGCTGTGAGCTAAAAAATGGTGTTGGATCAAGCCCTGATCTCTTGACTGGGTGAGAGTATTCTGCTTAATTCAGAAACTCTGTCCATCACCACCCCCTGTTGTTTAATTATTTTGTCCACCATAAGCGTGGAAGGGTATACTCAGACGTGAGTCCCTAGCTCATTGCACCATCAGGATTCAAGCAAGCCGGGCCGTAGACGGTGTATTGCCAGAAACCAGTCCCCGGAAGCTTGTTTCCTTCCCAGTGAAAGAATTGGCTTGGTAGTTTGGTTTGCCCTGTTCCCATGATGCACTGGGCCAGGGACAGACTAATTTGCATATAGCCAGGTTCTGAGCTGGGATGGTGCAGTGAGCTAAAAAAACGGTGTTGGATCAAGCCCTGATCTCTTGACTGGGTGAGAGTATTCTGCTTAATTCAGAAACTCTGTCCATCACCAACCCCTGTTGTTTAATTATTTTGTCCACCATAAGCGTGGAAGGGTATACTCAGACGTGAGTACCTTGCTCATTGCACCATCAGGATTCAAGCAAGCCGGGCCGAAGACGGCTGTAATGCCAGAAACCGGTCCCCGGAAGCTTGTTTCCTTCCCAGTGAAATAATTGGCTTGGTAGTTTGGTTTGCCCTGTTCCCACGATGCACTGGGCCAGGGACAGACTAATTTGCATATAGCCAGGTTCTGAGCTGGGATGGTGCAGTGAGCTAATAAACGGTGTCGGAATAAGCCCTGATCTCTTGACTGGGTGAGAGTATTCTGCTTAATTCAGAAACTCTGTCCATCACCACCCCCTGTTGTTTAATTATTTTGTCCACCATAAGCGTGGAAGAGTATACTCAGACGTAAGTCCCTTGCTCATTGCACCATCAGGATTCAAGCAAGCCGGGCCGAAGACGGCTGTAATGCCAGAAACCGGTCCCCGGAAGCTTGTTTCCTTCCCAGTGAAAGAATTGGCTTGGTAGTTTGGTTTGCCCTGTTCCCATGATGCACTGGGCCAGGGACAGACTAATTTGCATATAGCCAGGTTCTGAGCTGGGATGGTGCAGTGAGCTGAAAAACGGTGTTGGATCAAGCCCTGATCTCTTGACTGGGTGAGAGTATTCTGCTTAATTCAGAAACTCTGTCCATCACCACCCCCTGTTGTTTAAATATTTTGTCCACCATAAGCGTGGAAGGGTATACTCAGACGTGAGTCCCTTGCTCATTGCACCATCAGGATTCAAGCAAGCCGGGCCGAAGACAGCTGTAATGCCAGAAACCGGTCCCCGGAAGCTTGTTTCCTTCCCAGTGAAAGAATTGGCTTGGTAGTTGGGTTTGCCCTGTTCCCATGATGCACTGGGCCAGGAACAGACTAATTTGCATATAGCCAGGTTCTGAGCTGGGATGGTGCAGTGAGCTAAAAAACGGTGTTGGATCAAGCCCTGATCTCTTGACTGGGTGAGAGTATTCTGCTTAATTCAGAAACTCTGTCCATCACCACCCCCTGTTGTTTAATTATTTTCTCTACATTGTCTGAAGCATGCTTCCACAATTTGGCTATCTGGATCTGGAAGACTAGCATGTAGTTCACTACATCCTGGGGAGGTTTCCTGGGAGATTGCTCCCACTCTTCCTTTATGAGGATGGGAGGTCCACTGAGCGGGTGACCATACAGAAGTTTCAAGAAGCTGAACCCAACTGGTTATGGGATCCCTCCCTGTAAGCAAAAAGAAGGCATGGCAAAAAGGCATCCCATTTACTCCTCAGAGACTCAGGAAGGCTCGAAATTGTGCCTCCTAGGGTCTTGTTGAATCTCTCAACATGCTCATTGGGTTGCGGCTGATAGGGGATGAGAATTTATAAGTAACTCCACGCTCTTTCCACATTGACTGGATGTATGCAGATATCAAGTCGGTGCCCTTGTTAGACACATCTTCTTTCAGGAAACCCACTTTGGTAAAAATCTCTATCAGAGCCCTAGCCACTAGGGGTGCCGTTGTAGCCCTCAGAGGTATGGCCTCTGGGAACCTAGTGGCATGATCCACCAGACTGTACCTGTAACCAGAAGTAGTCTGCGTATCCATAGGCCCTACAATGTCAATGACCACTGTTAGACCTGTCATCCTTACGGAGGTCTTGCCCGATCTTTTTGCCTGCTTACCTCCACTTTTTGCCATATCATTTTGCTGGCCTTAGGACTCTGAGCACTTTACCCCTGCTGACCAGTGCTAAAGTGCATGTGTTTCTCCCCTGAAACATGGTGACATTGGTATATACCAGATTGGCATATTTAGTTTACCTGTGAATCCCATGTTCAGTTGTATGCCCTTTACCCAGGGCCTGCAATCTAAATGCCACTGTTGGACCTGGCCCTTTTGGCAGGTTCACCCCGAAACTTTTTGCTTTTGCCTAGCCTGTTTCTGTAACCTGGTGTTGGTGACTTTAGGTCTCTGCGCCCTTTTTCACTGTGGTCCAGTGTAAAATGTGTGCGCTCTCTGAGTGCGTGTGTGAGATTGACCTGCCCTCCCATAGGAATGCCTGGGGAATATGTGTGACCATGGTAGTTCCTGATGTGTGGGGAGTGCAGGGTCGAGTTTGGTATGTGCAAACTCGGTAGATTGAATGCTGCGCGATGATGTGTCTCGTGTGGAAGGGCCACTTCTAGAAGTTGGTGTGTCTGTGCAGTGAATGTGAATTGACTGCCAGGTTCCTGGAGTCAGGATGGGTCTGCCCCGGTGGTGAATGGAGAGATCTGCATGTTGATGTGAGGGAGGGGTGCACCTGGAACCTGAATAGGGCTGGGCTTTCCCTCCACAATGTTGGCTCCGCCCCCTGTGGTGTGGCTGATGTCCCTGACCCACCTGGTGAATAGGCAGAGGGGCTGAGCAAAACGAAGTGCTCAAGAACCAGTTGCATCTGGTTCGCCCCTTGCCTGTACCTTTGGAGACAAATGATTTCTGTGTATAAAGAGAGGCTGTGACCTGATGTAAAATGTTCTTGTTTCTGACTGGAATCTACCGGGGCGTGCTGCTGCTGGGGACCAGGGGAAGGCTTGCCTCCCTGGGCCCTGCCCAGCCCCTGGATGCCCTGGAGGACTTCTTTTGGACCCTCCTGCCCTCCGGACCTATGAGGACCTTGTTGCAGGAACCCTTTTTGGCTTCCCCTTTCTTTTCAGCACCTCTGACAGCCTTGTAAGCGCTGTATCTTATTTTCAAAATGTAGCCTGGCAGCGCTGAGCTGCCCTTCGCCCTGAGGGAATTCCCGGTTTATTGATTCCTCCGAATTTTCCGCAATTGCGGGTGCCCACCCCGCTTATTTTGAGATTCGCAAGCAGGTGCTCACCCTGCATTATGCCTGTGGATTGTGTGTTTTAGTTGAACTGTTGCCTATCCAGCATTTTCGCTTTGGTGGTGGATTTGAAGTTGAGGGTGCCCACCCCTCGTTTCTGCCCCCGAGTCTCACCGCCGCAGTAGAAAAGGATGTCAGGCAAAGTCTCGCCTGACGGCGGGCAGGACTTCCGGTTTGGAGAGGAATACACGCACTTGCCGCCGGAAAGAGGAAGTCCAGCAAGGTGGCCAAGTTGTGGAGAGCGGCGCAGGGTTCCCATGCTGAAGGGAAGCCCCACGTGTGCTGAAGGGTGCGGAAGGAATGCGGCCTTCCTAAGGGGCTCTCATGATGGAGAGAGCCCCGCGTTCATGAAGCAACGTGCGGCAAGTGCGGAGCACCTGGGAGAGCCCCGCAGCTATGGTGAGCAAAGGCAGAGGGGGCGGGAGGCAGCCCCCACCGCGGGTGAAGAAAAGAAATGGCAGCGCGACGCTGCTGCCCCGCCGAGCGGAGACTGCTGCGCCTGGAGAGCCCGGTAAGTGTGGGCCTCTCCGCGGTAGTGCTGCCGGGGGGAGAGGGAGTCAGAGCGGCCTCGTGTGCAGTGGGCTGCTCCACCGTAGCAAGAATCATTTCCTGGGCCAGAGGGGCCCGTCGTTGCCCCGTTGTGGGCATGTTCATTTTTAGAGCCATGGTGCTCCACCACCGGGGGCATTAATTATCTTTAAAGCCCGGTAGGAGCTCCAACGTTGGGGGCCATGTTATTTGTAGAGTCTCAGAGCGGGGACCCACAACTCCCTGCCATTTTTGTTATTTTGAAGCTCCACAGTGCTTGGGGCATATTTGATGTGCAGGGCCATATATGTTGAAAGGGCCCAGTGGGCGGGTCCGTGATACCCCAGGCTGCGCACCATGATTTTAGGAGCTAGGGTGCTCCAGGCGTCTTGTTCATTTTCAGGGCTCCAATGGGTGCAGTGTTAGTTCCAGAGCCAGAGGGCTCCAACGATGAGCCTGTGTTGTGTCAGACCCTGGAGGGCTCCCCATGTTTGGCACAGCTTTTGTTTCTAAGGGCTAGTGAAAGCCCCAGTCGCAGTTTAGGTTCTTTCTTTCGGGGGACCTGTTCTTGGTGAACCTAGGAGTGAGTCGCACTCCCTTCGCCCCCTACCTTGGCCGTCCACAGCTGCGCAGCACTTAGTGCGAGCTGCAGCGTTTAGGCCTTGTTTTTGTTCCCAGCTGCCCAGCAAGTAGTGGGCAGCTGCAACGTTTAGGCTTGCACAGATGGCGCACCCCTGATTGGCGCTGCATTGGCAGCGCACCCTGACATTCTGGACACAGGTCATTTGAGCCCCTTCTTGGGATGACCAGATGGCCAGGGGGCTGGTTTGTGGATAGGGCGCAAGGCCATAAATGTTATTTATGTGATAGAGTGCGAGGGGGGGCTGCGAGGGGTGGGAGGGGGTGAAGGGGGAAAAAACTAAAAAGGAGATGGTATGGTGCAATGGGGTATTTGGTATCAATCGGAGGCTTTCATTGACAACAATGGATACGTTTTGGATAGCTGATCTCTCGTGCTGGAGAAGTTTTCTTCAAGATTATGTCATGCATTAAAATTTGTACCCTCAATATTTGATGGCTTAATGACTGGAGAAAGCGCCAAAGACTGGGTCATTTCATTAAATTCAATAATATCGATATCCTGTGTCTACAAGAGACCCATCTCCCCTGGGAAAAAAGAAATCTATTGAACTTAGGGGGATATGAGTTACTGGCCTGCTCCTCACAGACTTCATCAGTTAGGGGGGTCACCATTCTGACTAAACAAACTCTAAGAGGGGCCAAGAGATTCAAGATTGACAGTTCAGGGAGATGGTTATTAGTGGAGTTGACTCTGGGATATACGATTTGCACAGTATACGGCTCAAATCATGATGAACCGGATGTGTTTGATTTATTAGAGGGGGAGCTGGCAAATTGGCCAACACCGGTTATCATGTGTGGGGACCTGAATATTTCAGTTGACTGGAATAAGATAGGTAGCTATTCAGGGCGCAAAAGGGGGCCTTGGTCTCACTTACAGGATCACATGGGTTGAAGGATGTCTGGAATACTAAGGAACCTACTGACTCGGGCTTTACTTATTTTTCTTACCCATGTCAGAAATATTCTAAGCTGGACTATTTTTTGCTATCAGCAGAGAAACTTAGCAAAGTAAATATATGTAAGCTACCTTAATCGATATCAGATCATAACCCGCTGATTTTAACCTTTGAAGTAGATAGAGTCGAGAGAAAACAAACAAGCTGGTCATTTGAGAAAAAACTTATTTCGGATGACAGGTTTGTTCGGCATCTCAGACAATGGGCAAAGGAGTTTTATGAGGCAAACCAGTACAGTACGTCCCGCAATGGAGTTTGGGAAGCCTTTAAGGCCTCTTTAAGGGGGGAAACAATAAGCTGCTCAGCCCGACTGAGGAAGGAAGACATGATGAAGATTGAGACTTTGATAAGGAAGCTGGCAGTGACAGAGGAACAGCATATCAAGGAAATTGGGCAGGGGATCGATGGCCAGGCCAGTTTAAAAAGAATGGCCACTATCAAAGCAGATCTTCAGTAAGTAGTGGCACAGAAGGAGACCAGAGAATATCAGTCCTCTAGGGCAAAACGCTATGAGACGGGTGAGCAGGCAGGAAGGGCATGGGCACTCAGGATTAGGCAGGAGAGGTCCAAAAATTTGATTGCTAGCATACAGGAAGATGGTATCAAATATACTGAGCCAAAGGATATTTTAAGAGGTTTTCAAACTTTTTATCAAAAACTGTATGATGAGGAGGGTGAGACGCATGCTCAAACTCCAGAATTTGAGGATGATGGTCCTGCACTAGATAGTTGTAGTCGGGAGATTCTGGAACGGGGCCTGACCCTGTCTGAGATTAGAATGGCGCAGCGGGATCTAGCAGCTGGTATGGGTGCAGGTCCCGACGGAATCCCCCTAGAGGTATATAAATGCTTAGAGGAAGAGATTGCCCCAATCCTCCCGGATCTATTTAATGGCATAATATGCACAGGCATTATCCCAGATTCCTGGAAGGAGACAACTATTGTTATATTCCATAAAAAGGGTAAAATTAAAACCAACCCAGGCTCATATCGCCCAATCTCGCTTATAAACGCGGATACGAAATTATATTCCAAGATCTGGGCGAAAAGATTGGGGGGGATTATTGGCCGACTCGTCTCCCCTTAGCAGCATGGGTTTGTGCCAGGTAGAGGCACTACGGATCATATAAGACGCGCTATCACCTTGTTTGATGCCCATGCTGCCAGGGGCGGAGAGGTGGCCATGATCCTCCTCGACGCGGAGAAAGCATTTGACAGCGTGGTCTGGGAGTTTCTGTGGGGCATTCTGGCAGGAAGAGGATTTGGGAACAAGAGTATTAGAGTTATCAAGGCGATGTACAGAGACCCGGTGGCAAGGGTTATGGTCATGGGCCAACGATCGGAGGAAATATTAATCAAAAGGGGTACCCGACAAGGCTGCCCCTGCTCTCCGATCTTGTTCTCACTGTATATTGATCCGCTCATCCAAAAAATCTTGGCTTCGGAACAGATCACTCCAGTAGTACTTAATGGATATACTACTAAACTATTGGCATAGGCCAATGATCGGGCAATTATAACCACAGATTCTCAACAAGCAATGGTTAAGCTTTCTCAAATGGCCAAGGTCTTTGGTGGTCGTTCAGGCTATCGCCTGAATGAGGAAAAAACACAGATAATCTGTACGAATAACATTACTAAGGTTGACCAAAGATATATGGAATCACCAGTATATTTGGGTGTTAAGGTGAACGCTAATGTGGATAAGATCATCGCCGACAACTACTTACCCCTGATAGACCTAATTGAAAAGGAGCTGAAAAGGATTGATGTCCTGCATTTTATCATTGATAGGCAGGGTAAATGTGCTTAAAATGACTATGTTTCCTAAGATCCTCTATCTGTTTCGCGCTATCCCTATGCTACTGGAAGAGGGGATGATCAGGAAAATAGAAACAGTATTTATTCGATTCATTTGGCAATATGGGAAAATTAGACGATCGATTGCTCATATGTCACTACCACTGGCGAGGGATGGTTTGGCAATGCCCAACCTCAGGCTGTATCACTGGACGTGTTTATTGGTGCAAATGAACATATTGTTTCAGCATGACCCATTGTTATCAAAATCCCAGCCTGCTAACACTGTACTTCCCTCCATCTTTGAGCTCTTATTGGGAAGAAAGGCTGTGGGTATATTAATGTGTGAAGTTGATTGCAGGTATTACAAGAGAGCCAGATTTAAGACTCTGTTGGGGGCTTGGGGGACATGGAAGTCTGTTATGAAATATTTGAACATCCCAAAAATCAACTGTGATATTGACCTTTGGAACTGTAACCTCTTTCCTAATCTAGGCCAAAATAGAAATAGTCTACTTTGGGAGGAGCAGGGTGTAAAGTGCCTGGGGGATGTTATGGAAGGTAATGATATTCTGGGTTTTGATAGACTACAACAGAAATTTGGTATCCCAGCAAGCCAATGGCTATTATATGGCCAAATTTTCCAAACACTTTGTTCAATCACGCCCAGAATTTCTCTCTCTTTGTTGAATCCTATAGTTTATTACCTGAAAAAGGGGGGCAAGAAAATTAGAATAGGGTATAATTTCCTACTACAAGAGCTTGAGGATGATATGGAAAAAACTGAAAGTACTTTGGCTCAGATAATTGGCGATCCCGATGTGGACTTAGATCTTGCCTTAGTTCTGAACAAAAAAATCTTTCGCTCCTCAAATCTGAGGGCCCAACCTTATAAAACCCTTTTTAATCTATACTATACCCCGCCAAATTGTTTAGTTGGGGAGTAAGAGACAACAACAGCTGCCATAGGTGTAAAATGAGTCCAGCAGATGTACTTCATATGTTTTACCACTGCCCAAAGTTGGCTCCAGTCCTTAAGGAGATACAGCTGTTTCTGGAGTGGCTGCTAGAACAAAACATCGTTCTATCCCCTACTGTGGTTTTATTAGGTACTGACCGCAAGCTGAGGGCAGACGGGGGCCCGGAAGCCCTGGTTTTTCTGATTAGGTTGTGTCCTGTCCTCACACAAAGGGGCTGATTTCCTTCCACAGATAGCCTGCAAAACAGGGCTGGGTTGGAAGGAGTCTTTGTGCACTTCAGAGAGTTCCTTCAAAGTCACCCTCTACATCAAAGGCACTTTTGGATATAAGTAGGGCTGTCAATATAAAAGATAATATTTTGTTTACTTTTCATACATTTTCATTATCAACGTCTAAATACCATGTTTCTCAACATAAAACAATAATGTATATTTCCTATTACTGTCTCACAACTTAAAGAGAAGGAATTCTTTGAAATGAGTAATTTTTTGAAGAGTAGTGGGTCGATTAAGGCAGGGACAATTGCCTTATCCAGGAGCCTGACCCCAGACGAGCTGGAGGACAGGAGGGAAGGGCGAAAACTCAAGCTAGAGCAGGTCAAGTTGTGGCTTGAGAAGGAACAGGTTTTAGAGGAGAAGAGTCTGGCTCTAGAGGAAACTAACTAATGAGCTCTGGATATCAAAGCCCTACAAGTGGGGTCCAGCAATAGCAATGGTGGAGGCATACCTGCAGCATCCTCATATGAGTCCAGATTTCATATCCCAAAAAATATAGTGCCCAGTTACAATGAGGGGGATAGCATAGATGAATGGTTGGTAGGCTATGAAGTGGCTTTAAAAGTCTACAGGATACCAGAGGAGTTATAGGGGATAGTCTTTAGTGGTACATGCCCACAGTAGGTAGGGATACACTCCTTATTTTAAAGGCGGGGCCCAGACCACCTACACTGCCATGAAGGCCATATTAGTCAGAAAGTTTGAGTTGACACCTGAGAAGTACAGGCAACCGTTCAGGAGGTTGTTCCAGGACTTGGCTGCGAGGAAGGAGAAAGAGCAGCCCCCACTGCGGCTTTATCAGATGCAAAGAGTGTGTGCGAGGGTGAGGGTGATGGATCTGAGATGTCTGGTCAGTTGGTGGAAGATCAGATGGTGGTTGATGTAGGAGGGGTCAGAGTTATAAAGAGCATTGTAGGTGAGGGTCAGCAGCTTGAACTGGCATCTCTTTGGGATGGGGGCCAGTGGAGGTTTCTTAGGTGGGTGATGATACTGGGATGTTTGAGGAGGTTGAAGATGAGTCTGGCTGCGGTGTACTGGATTGTCTGTAATTGTTTGAGGAGACGGGTGGAGTTTCTGTTGTAAAGTGTATTTCAGTAGTCTAGACGAGTGGTGATGAGGGCTTGGGTTTCTGTTTACCTGGTGCTGGGGAGAACCATCTGAAGATCTTGTGAAGCATGCAGAAGTGTTCACGCAGGAAGAACGACTGCATTGACCTGGTGTTTCATAGAGAGGTTACTGTCCAGCATGACGCCGAGGTTAAGGGCATAGTTGGACAGAGTAGGTGATGGTCTGAGTGCCGGGGCCACCATGTGTTGCCACATGGGAAGGTGTGTTTTCCAAAGATTAGAACTTCAGTCTTGTCTGTATTCAGTTTCAGGAAGTTTGCTCTCATCCAGTTGGCGATGTTGGACATGGCATTCTGAACATTGCATCTTGTTGCAGTGTCTTCCGTGAAGGAGAGGATGAGTTGGGTGTCGTTTGCGTATGAGATGATGTTGACTCCGTCGGTGTGGAAGATGTTGTCCAATGGGGTCATGTAGGTGTTGCAGATGGTGGGGCTGAGGGCCCATCCTTGGGGTTTATGGTTTCGGTGGTGAATGGAGGAAGGTGGATTATTTGTGTGTGTCTTGTGAGGAAAAAGGAGATCCGCTTGAGTGTGTTTCCTCCGATGCTGAAGTGGTGGAATCTGGCAATGAGGATGTGGTGGGATATGGTGTTTAAGGCCACAGAGAGGTTGAGGAGAATCAGGGCCACTGACTTGCTGCAGTCGAGGATGACTCTGATGTTGATGGTTCCGGCTATCATGGTGTTCTCAGTGCTGTGGTTGGAGCGGATGCCTGACTGGCTAGGGTCGAGTAGGTTGTTTCCTTCCAAGTGATTGGTCAGCTGGCGGTTGATGACTTTTTTTAGGACCTTTGCCGGGAAGCGGAGGAGTGAGATAGGGCAATAGTTCTTGAGCTTGCTGGGGTTGGTGGAGAGCTACTTCAGGAGGGGATTCACCTATGTGTGTTTCTTGGTGTCGGGTAATGTGGCAATGGTGGTGAAGGAGTTGAGTATTTTGGTGAGTGTGCTGTTGATTTCCTTCTGTCCCAGGTTGAAGATGTGGTGGGGGCAGGGGTCTGTCGGTGTTCCAGAGTGAATGGAGGTCATGATCACTGTGGTGATGGATTTGGTGAGTGGGGTCCATTCGGTGAGGTGGCTGTGGGAGTTGTCGCTGTGTGTCAGGAGGTGGTTGAGGTCAGTTGGATGCTGGTCAAAGTTGTTATAGATGCCTGCTATCTTGTTGTGGAAGTAGTCTACCAGGGAGTCACGGAGGGCTTGGGAGAGGCAGATGGAGGTCTCATGGAAGAAGAGCATGAGAATTCTCTAACAATGCTGAAGAGTTCTTTTGTGTTGTTGGTGCTAGCCTCTGATGGTCAAGGCATCCTTTTTGGCTTCCTTGAGGTGGTGGTGGTATTTGCTGAGGGCTGCTTTAAAGGTGGTGAGGTCAGAAGTGTTCTTGCTGGAGCACGTTCTTCTTGAACTGACCTTTTTCATGGGGCAACAATGTCAGTGCAGTTGGATATCCAGTTGGAGAAGTCGTGAATGGCTGTCTCGAGGTTGTTAGAGGTGTGGGGTCTATGGGTGTTGGAGGCAGTAGATCAATTGGGCTCAGTGATTCTGTTCCAGATGAAGTGTGCAGGGGTGGGGGAAGTGACACTGTGTCTTGGTGAGCCTGCGATAGTGAAGTGTTCGATGCTGTGGTCTGTCCAGGTGAGTTCCATGATGTTGCTGAATTTGACTCTTTTGCTGGCTGTAAAAATGGGTTCCAGTATGTGTCCTGAGCAAGGTGTGGAGCTGGTGACTAATTGAGTGAATCCGATGTTACTCATGCTTTCCAGGAAGTGTGTGGAGTTGGGGTCATTGGGAAATCTAGATGACGTTGAGGTTGCCCAGGAAGATGTAGTTCCTGTAGTCAATTGCCAGGGGTTGATGAGTTCAGCAAAGGAATTGCATAAGCTGGGGTGTGGCCCAGGGGTCTGTAAGTTGAGGTGTTTCATGATTGATGACATGTCGTCTTCGGTGATGGTGCAATGGAGGATCTCTTTGCGGATGATTGTCCTGCCTCCTCCGTATTCGTTGGCACTGTCCATGTGTAACATCTTTCAGACATGGTGCATAATGGTCGTGATGTCGAGGGATGAGGACAGTGTGAGCTACGTCTTTGTGATGAACAGCATGCCAGGTGTGAATGTGGTGATGATGCCCCATATTTTGGTGCATGTTTAAAAGGGGTTTTGGCTTTGAGAATCATGCAGTTGAGCTGTTCTACAGTGTTGGAAGTTGGCTGTGTAGATGTGGGGGGCTGTCAGTTCTGCAGGTTGAACCAGCAGTGGTGGCAGGTGAATGGTCCTTCCATCTGTCTGCGGTGAACCAACATGTGATTCAGATATAATCCCTCCTTTAGGGCTGTCAATTAATATAAAAGATGAATCCATATAAAAACAAATCTTTTTTTTTACCACAATATTTTGTTTACTGTTCATACATTTTTATTATCAACATCTAAATGCGTTTCTCAACATAAAACAATAATGTATATTTCTCTATTAATGTCTCACAACTTCAAGAGAAGGAATTCTTTGAAATGAGTAATTCTTTTGATATTGTAACATTTCTACAAGTTGGTTTTATCACAATTATTTAGCATACTTTGTGCCTTAAATACTGTATAGAATAACTGACAAAAGTGAAATATATCATAATGTTCTTTAAGATTGTACACAATGTCGTAATATTGTTAAATCCCACAGAGCCACTAATCAAAAAATTTCATGTTCACATTTGAAATTAAATTTGCAGTGATACTTAATATAAAACTTGGTAAATCTCACTATCTGTGACTCAAACCTATTCTGAATCACATAATTGCGAAGAGTGGCTGGGGCTGTGTCGGCCAATGGTCGTGCGCTGCACCAGGGAGGGAGTGCTTGTGTCGGCCGTTGGCAGACGCGAGCACAAAACAGGTTAAAAAACATCACAATATAGGAGAATAGAGTGCAGTACATAATCCATATTAGCACATCATTCTAATACTAATTTACCAATTCCCACGACCAATACAATCAAATACATGATACTCTTCCTCAAGTTGATAGCCTTTAAGATAAAAACAACAATGTTAAAATGCACTAAATAATAATTGAAAAATCACAAGTAATGCAAAGCCACTTTGTGATTCCTAATATTCTGTGCAACAAAAAGCAGTTTAAGATAGTGGCACCTATACCCAGAGAAACAAAATAGTATTTTGTGCATTGTGCTCTGTTTACTTATACCATCACATGGGCAAGGGATCGATTCAAGGGGACACAACTTTATTGAAGGGAAGGCTACCAGATGGCGCACAATGCCACACCAATACCTTGTCAGCACGTAACAATGTTGATTATTGGTAACTCGGGACAAATAGCATTGATATCCCTACTCCAATGAAAGAGACATACACATGTGGACTGTTGTTTTCATCATTTCCGAACTCATTATAAGATCTCCCTATGCCTTAAAAAAGGAATTTTAATCTGATTTTAGTGGGTGTCAGGACCTTAAAAAGATCATTCCATACTAACAATTTTTAAAAAGTACTAAAAGAAGAATTAATATACAACAACCACGAAATACGTGAAGCACTGGCCAAAGCAAAACAATTCAAAATGATTGATTTAGTAAAACTAGTCTCCGCATTTGACCAGATAAAAAACCAAAAGAGGAGAGGTTCAACCAAAAGCAAATCCTCTAAGTATTTTAGTCCCAGCTCTTTGTGACCAATAATGTTAGAAGCGAAGGTGGGAAGACATAGTAATCATTTATCAAAACTGTTCACCTGAAATTGTAGTTGCCTATTAAAAGTATAACTTGAAAAGCCGGCTCCGTAGGTGGCATTTGCCACTCCTCTAGGCGTACATATCTCTACCATATCTTTAATTGTTCAGTAACCCAACTTAAAGAACACTATGGGCCATATTATCAAGAACAGCGATAAGGGGCTTAAAAATATGCATTTTTGAAATCCCATAGAAGCCCAGGTTCAGGTGTGAACCTGGGCTTCTATGGGAATTCACAAGGGCATATTATTAACCCTTTTATCACCACTTTAGCTGCAGTTTCCTGCCGCTAAAGCGGCGATAATGTTATCGTCGTTCTTGATAATATGGCCCTCAAAACTTTCATTGGTGTTTACGGCCATTTTAGATTTAGCATTAGGAATGTGTTAGGTCCAGCAGCCATTACTAGAGAATAGGACTCCACAATAACAGAAAGAGTTTGCACCAACAATTGGCGTATTATCAATAAAGAAAGATCTATTTTTTTTATTTGTGCCCACAGATCATTGGGACAATTTTAGATTTATTGATCACCACACTCCTTGAGATCATAAACTCCCCAAAGGCATTTCACAATTTCTGTAGGCCAACTAGGATCCTAGATAACAACACAGCGTCATCAGCATATAATAACACTGGAACAGGACGACCAGCAACACAAGGAGCATAATGCTTGTATGGGCCATAAAAAGTGTCTACCCCATTAATAAAAAGTGAAAATATTTACAGGGCCAATATACAACCCTATTGAATGACTCGCTCCACTTTTAAAAATGAACAAACTTTCAACCTGTGTTCTATAGCGTACATTACTTGATACATTTTAATAAAGGAATGCAAGAAAACTGACAATTGCTACAGGAGCACCAAGGGACATCAGCAATAACCATAGTATAGAGTGGTCAACTACATCAAATGTGCTACTAAGGTCTGCAAAACAAAGATAGAGAGACCCCGCTTTTGCCCGGGTATGTTCCCCTATCAACGGATCCAAGTAAACTCTTTGCTCTATTGTCCTTAGGCCCTTTCTGAAGCCAAACAATACTGGAGATATGGCAGAATTCTCCTCAAACCAGTCCCCTAGCCTCCTCAGTAAAACTCTACTCACTTTTACAGAGGAGTCCAGAAGTGAGATGGGATTATAATTTTTTGGGTCAGACCTCTTACTTTTCTTATAAATTGGCACCACAATGGATATTCCCCATGATGGTGGAATTGTACAGATAGCAACAGCATTAAACACCCTGGTGAATATGGGTCTCCATAATTCTGCAATTGTTTTAATTACATCTGCAGGCACCCCGTCGGATCTAGGAGCCCTTCTCCCAGCATCTTCTTGCAGGGCTAGAATCACCTTGGCTATAGAAATAATTATTCAAAGAGGGTTCTGATTAGATATCTTCACCTGAACCTCTACTCCACCTTCCTTATGTCTATATTGAAAATGCTAGAAAAATGCTTTGCCCAGGTGTCATAATGTTCTTAAAATGGGGCATTAACCATGTCCTGAAATAGTTTACTAGTTATAAGTTTTATCACTACGTACAACTTAGACCATGCCTCTTCCTGAAGAGTTTTCTTCCTTATCGCAACTGACTGTTTATGTTCAGTGCGGGGAGATTTAATGAGCCGTTATCCCAGGGAGAACTGTGTAAGGTTACCTTTAGGTGCTGAGATGCCATAGTACATGTAAGGTCAAACAATCTTTTATTTTTTTCTCGCAAAGGATGCTCTTCACAAGTCAGAAATTCATTAATGGAACTTACTATGTGATTACAATTATCCAGTAAAATGTGGGGAATTACCTCATCATCTAAACAATAGTTAAATTCCTTAGAATTACTGATTAAGGTGTCTCAAATTCAACTATGTGAATCAACTCCTGTCCATTTGATTCTCACCGTATTAGGCCCTGTGGGATGATAATATTAGCTACAGATGAGATTGCATTTTTCTTTCCCCAAAATAAAAAGGGCAACATAACAATGTTATGATCACTAATTGAGGTCTGAACCACACTAGGGGTATCGCACTTACGACTTGCTTAAACAGATACCAAGATATGGTCCATAATCGTGGCAGCATGTCTTCCCCTAAAAGTAAAAAATATGACAAAGTTGGAATGAATAGGGTGGAAAGGCTTCCAAACCAAGATCAAGGCCATAAGCCACCCTGCTTAACATACAATCAAACATATTATTATAGAAGTTGGTCAAGACCAGATCACACCCTCTCTCAATAGTAAGCCACATCACCTGCAATTGGGGTCCTACCATTGAGATCTTATTAGCAGTTAGAGGAAGCCTATTGTATATAAGAATCGGCAGCCCTTCCTTAGCCCGCCCTGCACAAGAGGGTATAGCACCTAAAAAATGTGAAGAACAAACCCTCAACATGTATTGAGTTCCATGTTTCCTGTAAACAAAGAACATCAAGGTCAGATATGGTACATGCCCATTCCAAGCTTCCTATCTTATTCGACAGTCCTTTCACATTCCAAGATGCAAAATAATAACACTCATTCATGGCCTGATTGGTGATTCCATGGGGTAGAGCAAACGGGTGCAAAACCTAGAGCTAGGGTTAACACCGCAACTAATATTAATAGCAGAGTCAGCACTATCAAAAGGCCTTGAATTTCCATTTTTATTGCAGTGAGTATTCCCAGGTAGTTTGAGGTTGGATAAGTCCATCCCAGTATTAGCATTCACAAAACAGGGATGAGTAATTAGCACACCGACTGGCTTGCAAATGTATCGTAATGTGTGATGCAATCTATGTATTGGAAAGTCGCATTGCAAATACTAGGTTGGCAGAGGGTTGCAAAACAACCTTCCTAATGAATACTAATTAGGCAGATTACAATTTACCACCCCCTGTGATTGGTTGCTAAAGTACAGATGGCGACTTGCAAGGAACAGTAGATCTCAATTCCTTCGTTTAGGTTCTGAAATGGGAAACATTTTTTTAAGCAGCTCATGTTCATGAAAGACACCAGTGCTGCTTCTAAAAAAAAGGTTCTCCTTCGGGAAGACATTGGGGAGAGAAGGCAGTGGTCCCCAAGAACACTGCCATCACCATACGAGATTGCCTGATATGATTCTTAAAGGGAAACAAGCAACCTAAACAGATGGACTCACTGAAGAACAGCAATATATTTTCACTACAACATTTTGGCTTCTGCTTTCCTCAGGGAGTACAAGAAAGTGTGCTCAGTTACTGCTCAGCACCAGCTGGCACTGTTGTATTTTCAAAAAGTATCTTGAATGAAGATTTCATTAGGAATATGGAATCAATGTAATCCTGAGATCACTTGCGATAAGCAGTAATCTGTTGGTCTTGTCACTGATGATCAGTTGACCTGGATGCAAAGATTTTTAATGATACATCCAGAAGGTTCCTCTGGAATACAGTGGTTCTGTCTTTAGACATGTTCCACATGGAAAAACGTCCAATCTGACAGCAAATGGCCTAAAAGGTTAAAGTGATTGGTTCCAGACTGGTTTAGATTGGTATTATTATTGCTGATTTGTGATTCCCGAAGCCTGTATGGAAGCCATTTATTGTTAGTCCTACACATTGAGTTTTCCAGCGTTGACATTAGCTAAGGATTGCATAAATGATGCGCGTTGATCAGTGTGTAAATGTTGCCTTATACCAAAGATGCTTTTTGTAACAGAGCTTGTTTAGGAAGATGGTTGGCAAAGGCATTTTCATCTGATGCACCTTTTAGAAACAAAGCAATGAACTTTTTCATTTGTAACAGCTTCTTTTGCTTTCAGTTCTCTCAATAGGAGCTCAGAAAGTGGGAGTTCAACTTTTGGAAAATGACTTTTGTAGTTTTTTGCATGTCCACTGTTTGAAGCGACCATCATTGTATGGTGTACCCCCCAGATTTCTTTCTTGCCAGTTTTTGCTTGTTGTCGAACTCAGTGCACATTTTCCCTACCAACCAGAGGTAAAGTGCATGTGCTTTCCCTTTTAACATGATTGAATTGACATACCTCTACTTAGAATCTTTAGCTTTCCTTTAAGTCCCTAGCATACATATGGGCTTATTCAGAAGCCCCTATCGCCACCACAACATCATTTGCAGTGACGTTGTGGTGGTAATAGGGGCTTCGTCTTATTCACAAGGTAGCGTTAAGCCACTTAACGTGGCTTACGCTGCCTTGTGAGTAAGCCCCCTTTTAAGCTGTATTTAGCATGAAAGGGGCATGCAGTGGGTGTTGTGCTGGGCGTTCCACCACAACACCCATTGATATTTACACTGCCACTATTCACAAGTGCAAAAACAACAGTTGATGGACAGAATGCAGAACAATGTCATACATTCACCCCAGTACAGAGATATGGGCCTAAATCCATCGTTTTTTTGCTCACCACACCAACCCAGTTCAGACATGGCCATATGCAAATCAGCCTTGACCCTGTGCCTCATGGGAACAGTCCAGCCCGAACTGCCAAGTCATGCATTCCCTGGACCGGAATCTAGCATCCTAGGACCGGTTTCTGGCTATCAGCCATCATCAGCCAGGATAGCTTGACTCCAGTGGTGTGGGGAGCACGGGACCCACGTCTGAGCATACCCGTCCCACTTGGAGTGACAAATGCAAAAGCAACAGTTGATGGACAGAATGCAGAACAATGTCATACATTCACCCCAGTACATAGATCTGGGCCTAAATCCATCTTTTTTTTGCTCACCACCCCAACCCAGTTCATACATGGCCTTATGCAAATCAGCCTTGACCCTGTGCCTCCTGGGAACAGTCCAGCCCGAACTGCCAGGGCCATGTCTTCCCTGGACCGGAATCTAGCATCCTAGGACCGGTTTCTGGCTGTCAGCCGTCATCAGCCAGGATAGCTTGACTCCAGTGGTGTGGAGAGCACGGGACTCACATCTGAGCATACCCGCCCCACTCGGGTTGACAAATGCAAAAATAACAGTTGATGGACAGAATGCAGAACAATGTCATACATTCACCCCAGTACAGAGATCTGAGCCTAAATCCATCGTTTTTTGGCTCACCACACCAACCCAGTTCAGAGATGGCCGTATGCAAGTCAGCCTTGACCCTGTGCCTCATGGGAACAGTCCAGCCTGAACTGCCAAGCCATGTCTTCCCTGGACAGGAATGAAGCATCCTAGGACCGGTTTCTGGCTATCAGCCGTCATCAGCCAGGATAGCTTGACTCCAGTGGTGCGGAGAGCACAGGACTCACGTCTGAGCATACCCGTCCCACTCGGGGTGACAAATGCAAAAACAACAGTTGATGGAAAGAATGCAGAACAATGTCATACATTCACCCCAGTACAGAGATCTGGGCCTAAATCCATCCTTTTTTTGCTCACCACACCAACCCAGTTTATACATGGCCATATGCAAATCAGCCTTGACCCTGTGCCTCATGGGAACAGTCCAGCCCGAACTGCCAAGCCACGTCTTCCCTGGACCAGAATCAAGCATCCTAGGACCGATTTCTGGCTATCAGCCATTATCAGCCAGGATAGCTTGACTCCAGTGTTGTGGAGAGCACAGGACTCACGTCTGAGCATACCCGTCCCACTCGGGGTGACAAATGCTAAAACAACAGTTGATGGACAGAATGCAGAACGATGTCATACATTCACCCCAGTACAGAGATCTGGGCCTAAATCCATCGTTTTTTTGCTCACCACCCCAACCCAGTTCCGACATGGCCAGATGCAAATCAGTCTTGACCAAGTGCCTCATGGGAACAGTCCAGCCCGAACTGCCAAGCCATGTCTTCCCTGGACCGGAATCAAGCATCCTAGGACCGGTTTCTGGCTATGAGCCGTCATCAACCAGGATAGCTCGACTCCAGTGGTGTGCAGGAACAAGGGACTATTCACAAGGGCAGCGTAAATAGGATCTAAGGCCAAACTTAAGATCAGGAAAACCCTGGTCTTAAGTTGGAGATACGAGGAAAAATGCTTTATTTCTCCATGTTTTTGCATTTTCCGTGTGTGCTGCCTTGTGTAGCACATATGGAAATGCAAAATGCCATGGTTTGTTTATGTACAGGAAGGCGTCTCTTCCTGTACATAAACAAACCTTTTTTTAAAAATGCCATTTTGTAACTTACATGTGTGCTGCATGTGCAGCACACATGTAAGTTACAAACTGGCATTTTCGGTTTGTTTACGTTGAGGAAAGGACACCTTCTTGTACATAACCAAACCTCCCTGCATGCAGACACCCTTGCACTCTGATGCAAGGGTGCCTGCGTTGGAGCTACGTTGTGAAACTTAGCGCTCTCGCAGGGAGGAAGGCAGGCTGCACCATGTCCATGTGAATATGGTGCAGCCTTGCTTTTCCGACGTGGCTGCGAGAGGCATTAAGCCAAGAAGGCTAACACCTCTCTCTGCCACTTCCTTGTGAATATCCCCCAAAGTTTTTCCAGAACCTGTAAGTTAACTGTCATAGTAGGCTGCTGCACCCATTGTGCCGCCCTTTGCAGGCCTGCCATATGTAATACAACCTTTCCAGATTAAACTGCAAATTCAACCTGTCAAAATAACCTTTTTGATAGGCCTAAAACTCCTTTTAAATATTAATTTACCCCTAGGCAGGCCATACTTATCATGAGTACACACAGGTCTATTTATGAAACAAAATATATGTGACAATTTCACTGTGTTCCTCTGCAAAGCAGATCCTCCTAGAATGTCAGATTAACTAGTAATGTTAGCTTAATTTGACCAGTGTATTAATGACCCCAATGACTGCATTCACATTAGAAAGTTTTATAATGATATCAAGAGTTCAGTGGTCACTGGGTGTCTGATGATTATTAGGATTGCTTTATTCCACTGGTCAGCAGTATAAATCAGGAAAACAGTGAACTGTCACTCGTGGTAATTAAACAACAATGCATACATTGCCTATTCCTGACACTGTGGCAACGGTTGTTAAGAACAATATGTTGGTATTATGGTATAAATACATAATAGTGCTCATGTAGGAATGTTGCCAGTGCTTGTAATGTTGAGCACACAGAATGGGGCATGCCAGCATTAGAAATCCCCTACTGGAATCCACACTACAAAGGACACTTTTCAGTGCACCACGATTCAATGCACAAGTGCACAGGAAATGACCAAATGATATACAGATAATGACGGGGGCATTAGAATTGTGTTTTCTGCATGATTATGGGTTTGCCACATTTGCCACATAATCTATTATATGCCTCATAATTTGCATATTTAGCTCAAAAGGATAAAAAGTCACTAAAAATGCTGCACCACGGTTCCTTGCATTATCATCTATTGCTGTGTTTGGGTGTAAAACTAGTACTACTGTGGTGACACCTTTGTCCAAACAGTGTTAACAAGTGAAAAACTGTCAAAATACTGAAATAACGCTATCGCAAAATGTGCCACATTGCGATGCATAATTTGCTTTTTCTTGAAGCATAATTTAATCAACCTTGTCGCATAATTTGGCCCTCCCTTTTGATTGCTTCCAGTGGCCCTTAGTAACACTTGCAAAATTCTATATTCATTATATTTAGAGATATCTACAGATGCCCTTGGCACTGGTTTTCAATCATCTTACTTACATTTGAGAAGACATGGCATAAGTAAGAACAGCAGAAGTTTGCTAAGTAGCACCGATCTCTATACTTTTCACAATACGAGAATAGGACTTGGAGACAAGTATGTGAAAAATATTAAATTTGAAGTGCTACTAAAATGTTTTTACAATTACAAAATGGCGTTTTTCAATTCTATGCATACATATTCCACATAACTCATGAGTAATGGTCAGTGGTGCTGGAACAATTATTAAAGTAAAGGTGCTGCCATTAATGTTACATCTCTGAAATCATTGGGACTGTGCAAACTCCAAGCGTCACACAAAGAACAATTGTAGAAAATGTATTAGGCAAGAGTGGTCAGGGTGTAGTACAGTAGTGTGTAACTGAGGGTGCATTTTGGAACACTCTCTCACAAATATATTACTAAACCATGATGTGGTAGTAATGTCATTTACAGTCAGCACACGTTCTGTTGAAATGGCCTCTAAATTTTCACAGATGTACAGTTTTACTGATAAAACGATATAGTGCTCACATGATTGTTTGTGAAAAGCCAGCTTCTACAAATATTTATCATTTTCACATCACCGGTGTCTTGATTTGCTTTGATTCTATTAAAATCTTTTTTATCACATCATTTGTGCTTTCCTTACTGCTGATATCTTCTGAAATATATGTACAGTTAATTTACTGGTTTTTCAATGTTGTTGTGTTTTAGGAGAAAATGAAATCCTACTACCTTTTCTTTCACATTCCTTCAACCCCAGCAGGACTGCCACTTACTTCTCTTTAAATACCCATCGCCATGTTAAAATAATAAGCAACAATTTGTCAGAAAACAGAAACTGACATTTGGCCTCTGTCTTTGAAGCACAGCACATTAGACAAGCTAGAAATAAAACTTAAAGGCGTCTCTATTGCTCATTCAACTTCAGTCCGGTATGGTTATTTTGGGGAGGCCTCAGACCCACAACCACCCTCACTCCCACTTCCATCGCCTATGGTAAAGAGAGGGTAATGGGTTAAGTCCGCATTTCAGCGAATCCCTTAGCTGTTATGTGTGAATTACTACATTTCTTCCATAAGGAATATTAACTTAAATGTATCTGGAGTAGTGTAAAAAGGCATAACTACTACACTTTGCATATTTTCTCATTTTTGTGCATACCTGTCACAAATCAGCCCCAGAGAGTTTTATGCTGACACATCACGTTTTTCAAATATAAAATAGAGTAAAATGGAACGGGAGGGTAAGGATATGGAAGGCGAGCAATGCCGTAGACATAACAGGACTCAAGCGTGGCCTGATACCGTAGGACTGAGTTCATGAACCAAAAAACACAAGTGACCGATGTTTGAGATAAATGTTTGTCAGCTGTTCGGGCTTTAAAACTAAACCTGAAACGGGTGTTAAGTCAAACATATTAGCATTATACGCCTGCTCCTTCCGCGAGCGCGGCTGATCTTAAAACACTCGAGGAGCAATGTAGCAAAGGCATCTGATATGTGAATGACTTTGAAGGACGTTTCTTCATTGGGATTTCACGTGTTTAAAGCGCAGCAGGGGGTAAAGCGCCACCATCAAATGTTCAATCTGAGCCTTTTTAGAGCCAGATGAAGCTCACTGGCAGCTAGTTTTCCACTTTTAAGAAAGATCTATGAATATGAAATGCAACCGAAAGCATCCAGGCCTCCTTTGTGTGGCCGTTGCTGCAACCTCCAGAGGACAAACACAATCATACGTGTGCATGAATACGAACAACGTACATGAAATGACTTATTGTGCAGTTAAAACCAAATGCCACTTGGCGATTAAAAAACAAAAGTCCTCAGTCCAGTATGATTAGTAGTGACCTGTCTCTATAGCTGCTCGACTTTTTTGCCCTGAGTCGCCAATCCCATGTGGAGAGATTATATCCCTGCACCTCTGACACTTGGACGAAATGTCAATGTGCATTGGAAAGAACAAAATGTAATTTCTTTATGAAATAATAGAAATGCAGTGTTGACAAAACACACTGCGCCCCTGGTGTTTCTAGATTAAGGTGTTCTTTCATATTGGTATCTGTTTTTCGGGTATTTCTATTGGAATTATTTCTATATACAATAGTATTACCTTTTTAGACCATTTATACAGGTCTTTTTTATGGGTCAAATCACTGTGGGCCAGATGTACGACCCAAACAAGTTGCAAGTTGCGTCATTTTGTGACTCGCAATTTCCGACTCGTAAATTCGAATGTACAACAGTGCCTCCGACACTGTTTGCGATTCCTAATGGGGTCGCACATTGAAAGCCTCATTAATATTTATGAGGCAGGCGCAATTTGCTACCCTATTAGGAATGGCTGGTACTCCCAGTGATTGTGGCTTGCTCGGGTCAGCAGACCACCATGTCTGTGACTGCTTTTTTAAATTAAAGAAGTGTTTTTAATGCATCCCATTTTCCTTACAGGAAAACGGGATGCACTTAAAAAACTAAAATTAAACATTTCTGTTTCATTTTTTAAGGGCAGGCAGTTGTCCCTGGGACCACTGCCTGCTCTTAAAATACAACTGTGTTGTTACAACGACTTGCTGTAGGGAGCAGAAAATCCAACACCTTCTCTGCTGTTGCACAAACTGGAGTAGGAATAGCAAATGATACAATTCCTAAGTCCAGCGTGCCCCCTACAGCAAGTCCTTGTAACAACTTGCGATGTAATGGTTCAAGATGTTACAACGCGGTTGTTGTAACAACCGCGTTGCAATGGCATGTGATGTATCGCATTTATGGTAAAGAGATATATTCGATCTGAAGCACTAACTCACTTTTTCTGTGTCCCCCTCCCCCACGTCCTTGAATTTCTTCAGGATGGATTTTGGTTGGGCTAAATCCTGCCGCTCTTAAGGTTCAGTGGGCGGCCGTTAAGACTTTTGAGTCCCCGTGGGGTGGCCTGGTGGATGATCAAGGCCTGATTTTTAAGGAGTTTTAAATCTCTGTCGTGTTGCGCAGATGGTATGTCCTTCCTGGGATTTGAATTTGGTTTTGTGGACTCTTCAATATTCCTCGTTGGAGCCTTTGTCTTCTATGGGCTCCAACTTCTGACTCTGAATGTGTTATTTTTGGTGTCCGTTACTTTGGCTTGCCACTGCTCAGGCGGGATTTTATTTCTAGAGTTGGTTTACTATTCTCCAGAATCCCGGACACAGGTCGACTAGACCTTTTTACCGGTCATAGAGCGAATTGGGAAATCTATTTGCACAATGGTTAATCAATTTCAATCAATCCCCCTGAATCCCCAAAGAACCACTGACTAGGAACTAAGTTCAAAGATTTATTATAAAGCCAAAAACAACTGAATGTATACACATCTCAGCAAAAGGTTCAAAAGATAAACAGGAACTAATACAAACATAATTCTACGGAAGAATCTCAGACGACTCAGAAATAATACCAGGATCAACTCAAGAATCATCAGGCTAACAAGAATGACAATAACCTGAATTTTAGTAAGCATTTATAAAAGGAATAAAATTCAGGTTAGTCTGTCCCTACACTATTCTTGGTGACATCTCTACTCAACAATGTCCCATTCAGAAAAAGGTGTCTGCAGTGGTGACTCTTAAAGAGTTCACCCACTTTCCTCCAAGCTCAATCTTCAGGCTACTCAGTCATAGCTAAACTCTCTGCCTGACCAACCTCTCTCTCTGACTCCTCGGCCCATCAGCTCTACCTCCACCCTCGGGGTGCTGTCCCTAATACAAAACCCCACAATGCGATTGACACGCCTTCAGGTACACCCCTCGAGAAGGTGTTGGTTTCCAGAATTTTCCACTATGGCACCTCTCCATCCTTGTCCGTTAAAGCGTCCTTGGGTCCCAAACTCTTCTTCGCTTCACGTTTCTTTCTTGAATTCCTCAGTTACTTCTCCACGTCTGAGCCTAGCATCCTGACTCTCATACACAATGGGCCCTTCTACTACCTTATCTACTTGGTTCTGCACCTGCAAAGGAACGCATGTGAATCGGCTCACAAATTCTGAATGTTACAAATGACTTTCGCCGAGGCAGCTTTCTCCAAAAACATTTCTACTCATTTAATGCTGAAAGGCATTTCGAATCAGGCCTACATAATTTCCATTAAATGGGCCTCTGCACATTTATGTGCACCAAAAGGCTAACATAAGCAATACATTTACGTTCCTTAACACCAATCTTTAATGCAAAATACAAATCTCTACTTAAGCCATTTAATCACATTTATCGTTACAACTGTGAGTTTAATAAGCAAGGTTAAAGGCAAAATGGTGAATTATTAAACACGCTCTTATTAGTGAAATTCTCCACAGCAAACGGCATCTCTGTGTTAAAACAGCATTATTGATTTTTAAAGCACATTACATTAGCCCTTAGTGCAATTCTAATACCATCTACATTAGTTCTCAACCCTACATTATATTTGAACACAGTTAGTAAGTCTTCTACATATGTGGGCGCTGACTACTTGTGAATATGATGCACCCCTACAATTTTTAACTCGGTTTTGCGCTCTCTCAGTTCCCCCCTTTGATGACCTGTGTCATCACCATCACCACACCATCCCTAAAGGTAAGAACCGAGTTATACAGAGCCTGTCTTCATTTTCCCTCGCTTGAACATCTCCATCGCTCTCAAGCTCTGATATTGACTGTCCTGCAGTCTCTCCATTCTTTGCTCTTGCGCTCTCATCGATCTCTCCAACCTAGTTGATCTATACCACTTATACACTCTTACTAAACCCCACAACCCGATCACACATGCCACAACTATGATGAGGGGTTTCAGTACAAATCCAAGGAAACTCTTTCCCAGGTTTGCAAACCAGTTTCCAACTTTTCCAAATCCTTTGCTAACCTTCTCCCACACATTCTCTTGCGTCAAATCCTCAATTTCATAATGAATGGCAGTAATGTTACTTATATATTTCTCCAGATCCTTAGAATGGTCTGGAATATACGTGCAACATTCCTGGACCTTCAAAAGTTTACAGACTCCTCCCTCTTTTGCTAGAAGGACATCTAAGGCAAGACGTTTTTGTAAAACCATCGTCCTTATCAACAACATCTCACCCTCAACCAGCACTAATGACTTAGCTGTATTCATTGACAGTTCATCCACCACAGTTGCCAACCGCCGTATCTTTACGTCATTCAGAATTACTTCCAACATGGGTATCGCTGCTCCAAACACATCTCCAATTATCGCAACAGCACTTTCCCCTCGCTTTACTCTCGTCTGGTGTCCTCCCTCCAAGAGAGCAAAATCCTCAGTATGGTATATCTTGGGAAAAATAATTGCTAGATAACAAGTCCCATACCATTTCTCTGGCAATCGCACATACGCATTCTTGCTGCATACAAAATACACAGTAGGAATCACCTGCACCACGCTCTGCAAGAAATCCTTTGTGTAATACTCCAATGTGAAAGTGTGCAAAAAAACGATGGATTAGGACCCAGATCTTTTGACTGGGTTGAATGTGTGACATTGATCCACATTCGGTCCATCACCTGTTGTTTTTGCAATTACCGCTATAAGTGTACTGGGGATGCCCAGACGTGAGTCCCAGGCACTCCACACCACTGGAGTCAAGCTAGCCGGGCTGATGAGAGGTGTTACCTCGAAACCGGTCCGGTCCTCGGATGCTGGATTCCGTTCTGGGAAGGACATGGCTTTTGTAGTTCGGACTGGACTGTTCCCATGGGGCACAGGGTCAGAGCTGATTTGCATATCGCCATTGTCTAACACGGGGTGGTGTGGAGTGCAAAAAAACGATGGATTAGGACCCAGATCTTTTGACTGGGTTGAATGTGTGACATTGATCCACATTCGGTCCATCACCTGTTGTTTTTGCAATTACCGCTATAAGTGTACTGGGGATGCCCAGACGTGGGTCCCAGGCACTCCACACCACTGGAGTCAAGCTAGCCGGGCTGATGAGAGGTGTTACCTCGAAACCGGTCCGGTCCTCGGATGCTTGATTCCGTTCTGGGAAGGACATGGCTTTTGTAGTTCGGACTGGACTGTTCCCATGGGGCACAGGGTCAGAGCTGATTTGCATATCGCCATTGTCTAACCCGGGGTGGTGTGGAGTGCAAAAAAACGATGGATTAGGACCCAGATCTTTTGACTGGGTTGAATGTGTGACATTGATCCACATTCGGTCCATCACCTGTTGTTTTTGCAATTACCGCTATAAGTGTACTGGGGATGCCCAGACGTGGGTCCCAGGCACTCCACACCACTGGAGTCAAGCTAGCCGGGCTGATGAGAGGTGTTACCTCGAAACCGGTCCGGTCCTCGGATGCTGGATTCCGTTCTGGGAAGGACATGGCTTTTGTAGTTCGGACTGGACTGTTCCCATGGGGCACAGGGTCAGAGCTGATTTGCATATCGCCATTGTCTAACCCGGGGTGGTGTGGAGTGCAAAAAAACGATGGATTAGGACCCAGATCTTTTGACTGGGTTGAATGTGTGACATTGATCCACATTCAGTCCATCATCTATTGTTTTTGCAATTACCGCTATAAGTGTACTGGGGATGCCCAGACGTGGGTCCCAGGCACTCCACACCACTGGAGTCAAGCTAGCCGGGCTGATGAGAGGTGTTACCTCGAAACCGGTCCGGTCCTCGGATGCTTGATTCCGTTCTGGGAAGGACATGGCTTTTGTAGTTCGGACTGGACTGTTCCCATGGGGCACAGGGTCAGAGCTGATTTGCATATCGCCATTGTCTAACCCGGGGTGGTGTGGAGTGCAAAAAAACGATGGATTAGGACCCAGATCTTTTGTCTGGGTTGAATGTGTGACATTGATCCACATTCGGTCCATCACCTGTTGTTTTTGCAATTACCGCTATAAGTGTACTGGGGATGCCCAGACGTGGGTCCCAGGCACTCCACACCACTGGAGTCAAGCTAGCCGGGCTGATGAGAGGTGTTACCTCGAAACCGGTCCAGTCCTCGGATGCTTGATTCCGTTCTGGGAAGGACATGGCTTTTGTAGTTCGGACTGGACTGTTCCCATGGGGCACAGGGTCAGAGCTGATTTGCATATCGCCATTGTCTAACCCGGGGTGGGGTGGAGTGCAAAAAAACGATGGATTAGGACCCAGATCTTTTGACTGGGTTGAATGTGTGACATTGATCCACATTCGGTCCATCACCTGTTGTTTTTGCAATTACCGCTATAAGTGTACTGGGGATGCCCAGACGTGGGTCCCAGGCACTCCACACCACTGGAGTCAAGCTAGCCGGGCTGATGAGAGGTGTTACCTCGAAACCGGTCCGGTCCTCGGATGCTTGATTCCGTTCTGGGAAGGACATGGCTTTTGTAGTTCGGACTGGACTGTTCCCATGGGGCACAGGGTCAGAGCTGATTTGCATATCGCCATTGTCTAACCCGGGGTGGTGTGGAGTGCAAAAAAACGATGGATTAGGACCCAGATCTTTTGACTGGGTTGAATGTGTGACATTGATCCACATTCGGTCCATCACCTGTTGTTTTTGCAATTACCGCTATAAGTGTACTGGGGATGCCCAGACGTGGGTCCCAGGCACTCCACACCACTGGAGTCAAGCTAGCCGGGCTGATGAGAGGTGTTACCTCGAAACCGGTCCGGTCCTCGGATGCTTGATTCCGTTCTGGGAAGGACATGGCTTTTGTAGTTCGGACTGGACTGTTCCCATGGGGCACAGGGTCAGAGCTGATTTGCATATCGCCATTGTCTAACCCGGGGTGGTGTGGAGTGCAAAAAAACGATGGATTAGGACCCAGATCTTTTGACTGGGTTGAATGTGTGACATTGATCCACATTCGGTCCATCACCTGTTGTTTTTGCAATTACCGCTATAAGTGTACTGGGGATGCCCAGACGTGGGTCCCAGGCACTCCACACCACTGGAGTCAAGCTAGCCGGGCTGATGAGAGGTGTTACCTCGAAACCGGTCCGGTCCTCGGATGCTTGATTCCGTTCTGGGAAGGACATGGCTTTTGTAGTTCGGACTGGACTGTTCCCATGGGGCACAGGGTCAGAGCTGATTTGCATATCGCCATTGTCTAACCCGGGGTGGTGTGGAGTGCAAAAAAACGATGGATTAGGACCCAGATCTTTTGACTGGGTTGAATGTGTGACATTGATCCACATTCGGTCCATCACCTGTTGTTTTTGCAATTACCGCTATAAGTGTACTGGGGATGCCCAGACGTGGGTCCCAGGCACTCCACACCACTGGAGTCAAGCTAGCCGGGCTGATGAGAGGTGTTACCTCGAAACCGGTCCGGTCCTCGGATGCTTGATTCCGTTCTGGGAAGGACATGGCTTTTGTAGTTCGGACTGGACTGTTCCCATGGGGCACAGGGCCAGAGCTGATTTGCATATCGCCATTGTCTAACCCGGGGTGGTGTGGAGTGCAAAAAAACGATGGATTAGGACCCAGATCTTTTGACTGGGTTGAATGTGTGACATTGATCCACATTCGGTCCATCACCTGTTGTTTTTGCAATTACCACATGTAGTATGACCCACATACAAATTCTCATAATACGTCTGTGGTCTGTGAAGGCACAACGGGGCATATTATCAAGGGGGTTTATCTACGCTTTTTTGGCTTTAAAAGCCAAGAAAGCGGAGATAATATTATCTCCCTATTACCTAGCTGTCCCTAACACCAGTTAGCGACAGCTAGTAGGAGATAGCGACCATCTTGGGCCCCACTTTGCATATTTATCACTAATGACATGCAAAGTGGGCGTGCCAAGATGTTAGCAACTGGAAACAGTCTCTAACATCGCTATCTCCTATTACCAACTTTTGGAGATATTCGCGCTAAGCGCGAATATCTCCAAAAGCTAACACCTGCCTTGAGCAGTTCTTAGCCATGTTATCCAATGGGAGGTGGATAACATGGCTAAGAGCATTAGCTCGGTAATGCATGAATATCGCTGACTTTTCAGCGATATTCATGCATTGCGGCAGATTTTTATCGCATTTGCGATAAACCTTGGTAATACCAAGGTTTATCTGCGATAAAAAATCGCCGCAGCTCTGCGGTACATTTTTGTCTCTAACCAAGCAATAGCGATAATTATCGCTATTGCTTAGTAATATGCCCCAACTTCCCTTTCTGTACCGCATCTAGAGCTATCGGACCATAACTCCCTTTTATCTTGTGCAACTTCTCCTCATCCGTCCAATCGGCTTTACCTTGTCCTGAATCTCGCAACTGCTTTTGCTTCGTGTATCTATCCTCTACTTGTTCTATGAACCTTTTCTCTGTCTCTGATAGCAAACATGTCAAATTGTGTCGGTGAGCATATGTGGTGTCTAACTCTTGTGTTGGAATGAAAAAATATCCAAGTCTGTCCTCTGACTTATAATAATCAAACTTATTCAGGTGCTTATAAGCAGGGACTTCTGGAAGCACAGCGTCATAATTCGAAAAGAAATAATCAAAATGATTTCGCCCATAAAATATGCTAAGCTGCAAACTACATGAAATTCCATATGTTAATGGAAGGTGATGGTATTTAATTCCCTCTTCTACTGAAGCCGGCAACTGTATACACACATAACAGTCCTTCTCATCCATCGCATCAATGTACTCATACAACAATTTTGCATACGCATTCTGCTTAAAATTGCCTTTGGACAGATCTACATGTAACCTACGGCTCTCTTCTAATAGCAAAGCTTTCTCAGCTCCTACATTAACCTCTTTCTTGCTAGGAGTGGTAGGTGTCGGTGTTCCTTCAACCTCCACTGCCTGCTCGTGTGGCACTAAATATGAAACTATAACTACTGAGAAAATAAAAAGTATCACTCCTCCTACAAGTGTGCCTACAATGCACTTAGCTCTACGAGTCGGGTTTCCAGCCTCCATGGTCTCAGAACAGTGCAGTTCGTCCTCAGCAACACCACAAAGTCTCTTTCTTGGCTTTTTAAAAGTTCTCGAACCACACCTGGAAGCAGAAATCCACTTGAAGTCTTTAGTTTTTTTATTTACAGCAACATCAGACAACCCTGACCCTTCTCCGCCCTCTGTGGAAAGTCCCTACATTTCTTCTTCTTCCACTCGGCTCTAGGTTAGTTCAACAGCTATTTACAAAAGTCTTTAATAATCACTGATCACACTTGCTCCAACTGCACTTAGCACATATTCCAAAAGTTCCATGCGAAGCACAATCGATTCGTGAGTTGGTATCTCTGGGCCAAATGTGGGAAAAATCAGTCTATTCAGGATTAAATCACGTATCTTGCTTAGATAAGGTGGATTAGGAATGGTGAGTGTTAGTATTCCTTTGATCTCAAGTCCTGGTACCAACAACACCACATCCAACTTAACATTTGGGTTCGTACTAGTCACTGTCACAGCCCTCACCCTCCCTGATCTCAGTACACCGGGCATCTGTCACAGGGTAGGTCCACTCAGGAGTGGCGTATCTTCGACAAGGTACTCTCGCCCTCCTTGATATTCTTGGGCCTCCTTGCTCTATTTCCTGTTCACCTTCCTCTTGGTCAGAATCTTCAGAAACAGGGGCAAGATCTCTTTCGGAAGCAAGTCTTAGGTTCAACCGCTTCCGCCTCTCAGGCCAACGTGTCTCTGCGCTTTTCACTCTTCTGCTTCTCGTTCGCACACCCTGCTCATCACTACTTTCAGTTTGCTCTGTGTTCGAATCACCTTCCCAGCAACTTCCCCATTCAGTGCTAGACTCAGAGTCGCTGTCATCGTGATTTCCTTCAGCTCAGTCGGATGAGCTACCAGCTTCTTCAGACACCCCCACAGCTTGAGTTGTCCCCTCTAGTGGATCTTCCTCCACAGCTGGATTTTCATCTACGAGAGGAGCTGTTTCTTCCAGAGGTGCTGGAACTCGTCGGGTGTGAGAAGCATGGATCAAGTTCGGCAATCCTCCACACTTCACAGCAGTGTTCATCACCAGGATAACCTAAAATGGACCTCGCCAGCGCACATCCAGGCAGCTTTTCCTCACGTGTTTCCGCACCAGGGCCCAGTCACCTGTACACAGGTCGTGACAAAGGTCTCTAGAAACCGGGATTTCAGCAGTCTGCACCTGAAGAGACACAGAATGGATGACATCAGAAAGTACCTTGCAGTAGTCAAGAACCAAATCATCTGTGATATTCAGCAAGGCTGTTGAAGGAACAGAGGGTAACCTCATAGCCCTCCCCATCAATATCTCGTGAGGTGAGAGACCTGTTCTCCTGTCTGGTGTACTGTGCATACTCATTAGCACCAACGGCAAAGCATCTGGCCATTTCAGGGACGTAGATGAGCACACTTTCGCCATTCGGGCCTTGAGTGTTCCATTTACTTGCTCCACTATGCCAGAAGCCTCTGGTCGATAGCTACAATGCAGTCTCTGGTCAATGTTCAGTGCAGAGCAGAGCATTTTCACGATCTCGCTATTAAATTGCGTCCCTCTGTCTGATTCCAAAGAGGTTGGAACCCCGAAACGTGGCACTAGCTCCCTCAACAATAACTTTGCTACTGTGAGCGTATCGCACCTACGTGTTGGGTATGCCTCAACCCACCTGGAAAACACACACACGATCACCAAGACATACTGTGGAAAATTAATACGATTTGGTAAACATTATCTGCGCCATCTTGCCTTTTCCCCCGATGCCACACTTTTGTCGTGCACACCCGCCATTTTAGGTACCTTGGTCAGAACCACCCTCTGCACGCCACTGACTCCCAGCACGGCTCTTCGCCCTCACAAGCACCCCCCCCCACGCACTGGTCACCCCCGCTCTCTCATGCATGGGTCATAAACCCCTCTTCAGCGCGGCCCTGCCTCGGAATCCCATCCTGTTCCCAGCGCGACACCTCCCTTCATTCCTTTCATGGTCCCGGGTCCTTTGATACAACCCCCCTTTTCCTGTGTGCCCGTTTGTCTTCCTCGTTCCCAAGGCCGCCACCTGGCCCTGCGGATACTGTTTATTGCCCCCCCCCGTACAGTAGGAAGCTCCCCCATCAAAAGACCCTCAAGTTGATCAAAACCCCTATGAGATCCGATCAATCCCACACATTCCTTGAATCGGCGGAACGTCCAGCTACGCGATAATCATCACCTGTTGTGACCGGGGTGGGGACTTCAACTGTAAATGTGTGTGGGAACGGGCCTGAAGGGGGGATTCCGAGGATGTCTTTCCTTGCATCAAAGTAAATGACAGAGATGTGTTTACCCTAATAAAACAATAAACTTGTGTATAAGAGGCCAGGCCTCAGAGATGCGGTTAGAGCACCTCGTGACGATACTTGCTGTCCGAACTGATGTGTTTCTCCTCCGGAGAGAATAAACCCTTGTTTCCTGCCTTCCAATCTCCAGCGCCTGCCTCTTCATTGATTAATATTTTGTGGGTTACAGAGGCAACACCGCCGGGCAATACTTAAGGATCTTTGTTTATTGATTCCTTCCCACCTTTTTACAATTGGCGCCCCACGTGGGGCCCATCAGCGACTCGTGGATCCAGTGGGAGAGGTCCTGACGACAGAGTGAACGACTGCAACGATCGGGAGTGCACCTGTCCGATAGACCCTCGTCTGACAGCCGATCATCCGAACTTCACTGGTTCCGAACAGACCTCTCCCGAGTGATCTACGGTCCTGACTGGGAACCATCAGGAGTGCCGCGAGGAATCCGAAGAAAAGAGGACGATCGGGCGCTGGATTCGGAAGACAAGAAACTGTCCATGCGGTCCGGGTAAGGTCGTGTAAACACGACGAATTGCGAAATGATTGTTTGATTGTTTGGAAAATACTAGTATTACTCTTTGTTGATTTGTTTGGAGATTCGCTGTCTGCAAACGGAAAAACAACAGGCTCTCTCTCTTTGCAAGCAGCGAAGGATAGGTAACGCAGCCGTCGTGCCTATCTTTCTCCCCCACTGATTGATTGTTTGAACCCGAACTACTGTTCGTGGAATTGTTTTTGGGAGATTGTTTCTCCCCCACTGATTAATTGATTGAACCCGAACTACTGTTCGCGGATTGTTTTCTGGAGATTCTCTGTCTGCAAACAGGAAAGAACAGGTTTCCTCTCTGCAGATAGTGAAAGGGTAGGGAACGCAGACCTTTGCGTGCCTATTTATTCTCCCCACTGATTGTTTGATTGACCGAACATTGACTGTTCGATATTGGTTCTTGAGGTATTCACCGCCTGCAAACAACGTAGAATAGAAATATTCTGTCTAGTCTTTGCACGCAGTGATAAGATAGGTAGTGCTGACTTTTGTCCCCATTGTGATCCGTCATGTCTATCTTCTCCTCACTGATTGGTAGCTGGTTCAACCCGGACCGTTTATTAGAGGTGGACCATCTAGCTCCGCTGGAAGGCACCCCTAATAAAGACATGTTCACAAAGTATGGATTAGTTACCATAGCCTATAGTAAGCTGTGGCATAAGTATACCAAAGAAAATCAAGAGAAACAGTGGCCACTGATAGGATCCTTCGACCTTGATAAAATAGAAACGTTAGAAATAGCCCTTTGTAGTAGTAAGACAACGCCTATTATGCTCGACAGTCTCGGTATGTGGCGCAAAGAAGCAATGCGACGAAAGAAAAGAGATGAAGTCAGAGTAGGTAAAGAAACGCGACAGACAACCTTCCAAGCATCTGGTAGGCCAAAGGAAGGGATAGCGGCGACACGGTTCCAAGGAGTAAACACAGGAAGGGAACGGTGTAAAGGGATATACCGACAGGACAACCCCAAGACACAACGACCCGAACGTAATCCCCCGACACTACGCGCAGGACGAACAGACTTAGGGCAAAATCAATGTGCTTTTTGTAAATATTCCGGGCACTGGAAAGCCCAATGCCCGACTCTACTGAACACGGGTAAGAGCAGAGGGCCGACAGAAATAACAGGCCAGCAGAAAGGGAAAAGGCGTGAGACAAAGACGAATCAGACTGACACGGACAGACCGGATAGAACCACCACGTTTGATTACGCCCGATGGCACAGATTTCGCCACACAGATTTCAGCGACATGTTTGAGTTCTCATAGGTCGAACGACGCTAAGACGGGAAACCCAGGCAAGCTCTAGGCTACCCGGTGACGAACCCCGTACTACCGCTACTGTTCCCGAACGCAAAAAAAAGCCACCCTTTCGGATAGCATACAGGAACAACACACAGAGTAGTTTCGGACAGATTAGTATACAATTCATTAATGAACTCAAACTTCGAGTGCAATGGGACTGATTACTCTCTGTTGCCCCCCACTCTGTGGACAAAAGCAATTACAGGCCTGCATAGACAACCCCCCGTTCAGGAAAACTGTTCTTGTGGACACCCCAACCCCCCATTACCCAGGCATGCCTGTCCTGCCTCCTACCACGCCCAATAAACAAAAATACCTACCCCCACTCCGGAAGTTCCCGAAATGCAGCAGGTCACCGTTCACGCCCATCCGGAAGGTGAAACACACAGCACGTGTGGGGCGGGATCCTGCTGACAGCCGTCGATCGAAGGGGTCGCCGGTGGGATGTCCAGGAGGCACCACGGGCCCGGCATGAAATGGCCCCCCCCATCCTCTTCTTCCTGGGGCGGCGTCCCCCGGGCCACGAGTAGGGAGGGGGCGGATGCAGATGACCCCCTCCCTCGTATCTCCTGGTCCGGCCATCACAAATACCTCCGCTGAAAACTTGGTGCAGGGTGGGCTGGGAGAGGGAGGTGGCGCAAACGAGCCTCCCTCGCCTCCCCAGGTGGAGGTTTCCCAGCCCCGGCCCGGCGCCGAAATCCTCCAGCCGGGCGACGGACCTACTTTCGCAGCACGGGACATAGAATGGCCCGCGACGGACATACTTCCGCAGCACAGGACATAGAATGGCCTTCAGGTGTACTTGCGCAGCACAGGACATATGATGGCCCTCAGGTGTACTTGTGGAGCACGGGATGTGGGGTGGCCATCATGTATACCTGCGCTAAGGGACGGCGTGGGGTGCACTGGGAGAGGGAGGCTGCGCGAACGAGCCTCCCTCGCCTCCCCAGGTGGAGGCACCACAGCTGCACCCTAGCGCCCCGAGCCGAATGTCCTGCTCCTACGGCACGGTGTTCCATTTTTCGCCCCAAGAAGTCTCATCCACTCTTGCAGACACGACAAAGGGTGGCTGCTACGGAGTCTCAAAATGGCGTCTGGGCCCCCTGGAAGTCGGGTCTAGGCCGCTAGAGTGACTTTGACCAGTAAAATGTTCAGACGCTTGCCCTCCTGGGCACGAGTCCCCACCTCCGACAGCATCTCCACGACCTTGAAGATTCTACAAAAGTCCCGGGAGCCCTCGGCCCCTGCAGGCTTCCGGTAGGGAACAACTGCCTTGATCACTAACGAAATGACCACGATGTAGCAACAAGATGGTGGTGCTCTCGTGTCAGTGCCAGCTTCGGTCTGAATCATCCAGAAACATTGTGGGCTAACAAATTCGAGCACGTTCCGGCTGAACCTCAACGTGACCCGGTAGGGGAAATTTTGCCTCCCTCCCCTTTTGATTGACGGTCCACATTGCCTGCCCTTTCTGTTAGCACAAGTTTTTTTGAACTGCCGAAAGGGACTCTGGTCCAACCGCCGGTTGTTGGAAACATTTTGTCCCTGATGCTACTTCCGGACTAACCCGGCCTCGCCCAAAATGGCGCCGGTGTCAATAGGAACTCACGAACACCTCGTGGTGTTTTTTTAGCTAATAAGACTTGATGTTCTAAGATACGTATATGATCCTTTGTACACTTGACGAAAAAGGGGGAGGGTTCACTTGGCGAACACGTAAAAGGATCCCGTTAAAATGTTGGTTTCAATGTACGATTTATTATGATATTATTGTAACTGATACATAACGTCGCTTATGACACACGCCCACGGTATGCATCTAGGAAATTTGATTGCAACTAGTGTGACTATGCTTCCAATTATGAAATGAATGCCCCCTGATCCCTCAACTATTGATAGACGTTTTTAGTTTCCTGCAAATAACTAAATAAACCTTTTTTTAAATGTTTTTAATGCTGCAAAATACCCCCCCCCCCTACTGTACGCGCTTCAGCCAACGCCGTGTCCGGCCAAAAAACGATTGCACTCTCATATTTACATGCTGATCAAATTGTGCAAATAAAGGTTTTTCAAACTATGAACAGGTATCGCATACTTTTGTAAATATGGGATCAGCGGGAGGGTTTTTCGGTGCGCCCTGTTTTGTTCTCTTTTTAAGGTTATTAGAAAATGGTTGCTCAGCCCGGATTGATGATCAAAATCTAAGACACGATACGCTGCCTCCAAATGTGCGACCGGCTCAGGAACAAACGCATGGAGAAGGACCTCGACTTCTGAGAACGGGTAAAGTAAAGCGGTGTAAATGATAAAATGTTATAAAGGTATGGTACTCAAAGGTACTAGGGAACAGGGTTGGCCGGAGAGCTGATATGCCTTAGGACATCACAGCATTGGGGATGATTTAAGGATCCCGATAGCTAGATACATCTACAAACTAGATACCTCGCACTAAGCGCCTCTGATTTTTTAACGTTTCCCTACACACGGCCTATAATGCCACACTCGGACCGTCTCCCTCATGAACAACCTATCGCTCGCCATCCTTACCACACTGCCCCCCCCCTGGCTTCAGAAACCAAGACCCCAGGGATTACATCCCGAGGAGATAGGACGAGTATGTGGTAAGTAAAGTACTTTCGTACCCGTACATTTGATGTGCGCGAATGTTGTCCCCCCTCCCTTCCCCTCTTTTTCTCCCTCTACAGGTTACATTGGAATCACGACTGAGGGTATAGTGAAGATCTGAAGCCACGCCATGTCTGATACATGAAGCGGACTAACGCTGCAAGGTGGCACCTAAAGACACCCACAAACTACTCCTGTAACGAAAGAGCCAATAGTTGTATGATATGATGAGACGCGATCACCCCTAACCTGTGTTGCATGAATGAGCACATGTCACGTATGTCTGAAACTATGAGAAAAATGTTTTCTATGCGACTGAAGCATTCACTTAACTTGGCAAAGGACCGAGAGTGCGAGAAGTGCGACACAATGGTGCCTTTTAACAATGCATGTCCCTTTGTACCCGGCCTAATGCTCGTCCGTCCCAAACTGCATGCTTTCTAAATTCTAACACAGACCCGTAATGTCTCATGATGTGTAATGCGCTGAATAGCCTATCTTAGTACACGGCCACTCTCCATGTCGCACGTGTACTGTTTAGCCTATTGTTGCACATCTCTCTCTCTCCCTCTCTCTCTCTCTCTCTCTCTCTCTCTCTCTCTCTCCCTCTCTCTCTCTCTCCTCCACACTCTCACTCTTCCTAACGACTGGCACCTAATTGGCGAACCACCATCCCTGGTGCACCACCCAATTGGCTCCAAATACCGCAAGTATTTGCACAAATTTGTCTTAAATAAAATCACATTGATGCCATGTTACTACCGCTCTTTTCTGCTAAATATTGATAAAACCTAAATTGGCCAAAAAGGAAAAGACAGGTAAGACGACTGAGGTTCCCTAATCTGACCCGTAATCAGGGAACTACATGTCAGTGGCTTCTATGATAAAAATGCCTCAGGTAACGCGACCTTCCCCGCCCCGAATTGTCTCAATGCCCAAGCAGTAAAAGTGATCGAAGCATCCCCGTCTTCCCAGAACGCCCCCAGTTTTGTATCAGCTGCCCCGGACGAGAGTTTGAAAAATGTGGCTCACCCCTGGTTGTAAGAGATGGGTTGACTTACAACTGACACAGGCCAGCCGTTGTTCCTAGAAATGATTTGTTGATGAACAAGCTACAAAGTTTAGAATTCGAGAAATGTCACTGAACGCTTACCAACTGAACTGTAGCCTTCTGCTAGATAACGCCCTTATGACACAAAGCAAGACGATAGTCCCTCACCCCAGTCTGCTATGATTCCTAGTTGTTTTCCAAAAGACCCCGGTCACCCCAAGGATGAGTTGAATAGTTATCGCAAGCCCCGCCCGTTTTAATGAAGTAGCTAGGTTGTAAGAGACTATGTAGAAATTAGAATGATGTTTGCGAAGTTAAGATTAGATTGAAACGAAGAAATTGTTGCAGTAAACCCTGTTGAAAGTAAAATGTTTAGCTGAAAGATAGGATGCATTGATATAATGGAAAATTGTTTAGCCTATGTTCATTCCTCAGAAAGATACCTATCAGACCATATTGATAGCACGTTGCACTTTTTCGTAAAATACAAAGCTCTGAAGAACGGTATAGCTTTGTAAGACTCGTACTAGAAAAGTGGGTCTCTGCCAGAAGAACTGATGTGACTGTAATAAACAAATGCAATGAATAGGTATCAGACCTCGTACCACGACAATGAATGTAATACCAACAAATGCCAAAGAAATAGTTATGAAGGAAAGTTGTAGGGAATCCAGCAAACCTATCATCAATTATTTATACGTTGGTTGTAAACCCCAATGTAACGGATGTTTCCCCAGTTGCTTGGAGTTGGGAGAGAAATAGACTTATGTGACTACCTTCCTCTGTCAGTTCTCTAAAGACTGTCTTTTCAAACTCATTTAAGGGTACCACTGTCGGAGGAGAGAGAGACCGGATGTGGGAGCACGCGGCCTGACTGCAGATCGAGGAACATCTGCGACTTTGGCCAAGGCGGGACCGCAACAGTAAGGAGTCGCAGGACGAGGCACTGTTTCCGACAAAATGAAAGGAAAGGGCTGACCTAATGCCCCTGCTCGATGATCAACATGTGCCGAAAAGTCCCCGCCCTCTGAGCCCGATCATGGGCCCACCTACCTGAAATTTTTCGTCCCCCTGGTCTGTTCCCTATCTGGCCCTGCTCCATCCCCTCTTCCTCCGACCTACCATAAGGACTACTCACACACCCCCTTCTTCCACCTGAACTCTTTAACAATCGACTCGAAAAAGAAAAACTGCAGTCAGATAGAATAGGGTTTTGTTGCAAACTAGAATGAAACTTGGGTGCCCTGTCTAAGGTACCCATGAAAGAATAGTTAGGACACAGGGCGAAGAAGGACCTTTTTTTGACCGGAAAAACGAGGAAAAGGTCATGCCCTGCAACGCAGGACCTGGAATAGAGCTGAACGCATAGCTCCACCGCCGGTGCTCAACAGTGCCAACAGAAGACGACAAAGAATGCTGAGAACTCACTAATAATGGTCCACGACAATAAGACACCGGAAAAAGCAACACCCCTCCTCTTCGAACAATGACACCCCTGATTATCGTTTTTACTACGTCTCATTTCTCTCCCAGCTACCATTGTATTGATTATGCTCCAGCCGAGTACGAAATGAACTTACATATGTAATAACCTATCCGTTCATACTCCGAATGACTATAAGCATCTATGAAATGTACCCAACGCTCTCACTACAGAATCATTTTTTGTCCGATATTGCATTACTATGACTTTCCTGCAACGAGCTCAACGATGGTCCCGCCTCCTAAAATGAAAGATTTTAAATGTAATGTTTATGCACAGCTCCTTCGCCTGGGTTCCTACTTCTTTACTTATGACTGCCACAGTAGACATGGATAGGAAATAGGCCAGCAAGATGTCTTGGGAATGTTAAAGGGAGGACTGTGGAAAATTAATACGATTTGGTAAACATTATCTGCGCCATCTTGCCTTTTCCCCCGATGCCACACTTTTGTCGTGCACACCCGCCATTTTAGGTACCTTGGTCAGAACCACCCTCTGCACGCCACTGACTCCCAGCACGGCTCTTCGCCCTCACAAGCACCCCCCCTCCACGCACTGGTCACCCCCGCTCTCTCATGCATGGGTCATAAACCCCTCTTCAGCGCGGCTCTGCCTCGGAATCCCATCCTGTTCCCAGCGCGACACCTCCCTTCATTCCTTTCATGGTCCCGGGTCCTTTGATACAACCCCCCTTTTCCTGTGTGCCCGTTTGTCTTCCTCGTTCCCAAGGCCGCCACCTGGCCCTGCGGATACTGTTTATTGCCCCCCCCGTACAGTAGGAAGCTCCCCCCATCAAAAGACCCTCGAGTTGATCAAAACCCCTATGAGATCCGATCAATCCCACACATTCCGTGAATCGGCGGAACATCCAGCTGCGCGATAATCATCACCTGTTGTGACCGGGGTGGGGACTTCAACTGTAAATGTGTGTGAGAACGGGCCTGAAGGAGGGATTCCGAGGATGTCTTTCCTTGCATCAAAGTAAATGACAGAGATGTGTTTACCCTAATAAAACAATAAACTTGTGTATAAGAGGCCAGGCCTCAGAGATGCGGTTAGAGCACCTCGTGACGATACTTGCTGTCCGAACTGATGTGTTTCTCCTCCGGAGAGAATAAACCCTTGTTTCCTGCCTTCCAGTCTCCAGCGCCTGCCTCTTCATTGATTAATATTTTGTGGGTTACAGAGGCGACACCGCCGGGCAATACTTAAGGATCTTTGTTTATTGATTGAGGCGATTACACCTCGGCATCTCAATGAAGTCCAGTTGCATCCTATTAAAGGGTCCGCCGGACCTCCCAATGTGAATCAGGGTGACTGGTGTTCTTTTCCCAACGTTCATTTGTTGACATGTAGCACACCTCTGACATACCACTTCTGCAGCCATTCTAAATTTTGGGTTATACCACGTTTGTCTGAACACTCGCATCATCGCATCTCTTCCCAGATGTGCAGGACCATGTATCTGTCGTGCCATCGGACTCACCAGCTCATTCGGCAACACAGCTCTCCCATCAGCCAAAACCCACAAATCCAACTCTCCTTTGACACAACCAGCTGTCTCCCACACCTTTTTCTCATAGTCCGACGCCTGCTCTTGCATGCACCTCATCTCATCCCAAGTATCAGCCACTTCCAGTATCATGTTTAACTCGGTCCTTACCTGCGTCCCTTCAACAGTTTGTTCAGAAAACGAGTATTCTTGCTCGGCACAGTAACGTGCAACTTCATCAGCATAACGATTTCCCAGGGACACAAAGTCAGTACCCTTGCTATGTGCAGTGCATTTCACAACGGCTATCTCTGCTGGACCCTGCAAAGCTTCCAGCAGTAATCTGACAAATTCTCCATTCCTGATAGGGGAACCTGATGATGCCATGTAACCCCTTTGAGACCATAACTGCCCGAAGTCATGAACCACACCGAACCCATATTGGCTGTCAGTTTATATGGTAATCCGAATCTTGTTGGCTGCCAAACAGGCACGCGTCAACGCAATTATCTCAGCCACCTGAGCGGAGTGTACTCCTTCCAGGCAAGCTGCTTCCACAATTCCAGAAATCGTACAAACAGCAAAAGCTGCTCTCAACTGACCAGTATTGTCTCTTACACATGAACCATCAACAAAGAAAATTTCATCGGGGTCTACCAATGGCTCATCGACAATATCCGGTCTGGGTTTGGTACACAATTCAGTCACATCAAGGCAATCATGGTCTTCACAATCATCGTCTAAAGCATTTGGTAATGGCATCAAGGTAGCAGGATTTAAGACCAAGCACCTCTTTAGGGTCACATTCTCTGCAGCAAGTATAACCTGCTTGTAGCGTGTGAGCCTATTATTTGTCAAGTGCTGTGTCTTGGTCCTGGTCATCAACAATTCTACTGAGTGAGGAACATGTACCATCAGTGGATGACCCATCACAATGCTTTCACACCTTTCAATGCTGACACCTGTTGCAGCAACAGATTTGAGACATCCGGGCAACGCTGCGGCTACTGGGTCTAAGGTAGCCGAGAAATAAGCAACTGGTCTACGGACACCTCCATGATCTTGTGCTAAAACTGCCAAAGCACATCCCTCTCGCTCACAATAGAACAATGAAAATGATTTGGTGTAATCAAGCATTGCCAGAGCCGGAGTTTGACACAAGTCCTCTAGCAGCTCAAGAAAAGCCATCATACAGTCTTTGTCCCATGGTATCGGATCACTTACATCCTTGTGCGTCAGTTTCTGCAATGACTTCGACTTCAGGGAAAAGTTGGCAATCCACTGGCGACAGTAGCCAACCATCCCCAAGAACATCCTAACCTCTCTCTGGGTCGAAGGCACCATCATTTTCATGATCGCCTCAATCCTGTCAGGCGACACTTTCCTCTTTCCCTTCTCTATCCTGTGACCCAGATACTGTACTTCAGGCAAACAGTACTGTAACTTGCTGGGGGACACCTTGTGTCCATTTTCTGCTAAATGGTTCAACAAGGCAATGGTATCAATCCTACAAGCATCTTCTGTCTCTGACGCAACAAGGAGATCGTCTATGTACTGTACAAGAACGGAGTTCTGCGGCAGTACTAGATTTTCAAGATTCTTTTTAAGCAGCTGATTGAAGATCGATGGGCTCTCTGTATACCCCTGAGGGATACGACACCACGTTAATACATGATTTTCCAGCTTAAACGCAAAAAGATATTGGCTCTCCTCGTGCAATAGAATCAAGAAGAAAGCCTGACAAAGGTCAATCACAGTAAACCACTCAGCTTGGAACGGTATCTGAAACAGTATCACTGATGGATTTGGTACCACTGGACAGCATGGAACAACTATGTTATTCACTTTTCGTAAATCCTGCACAATCCTGAACTTCCTGCTAGGCTTCTGCAAACCCATGATCGGGGAGTTGCATGGACTGCCCATAACTTCCTTCAGAATTCCCTGTTTAATCATGGATTCGATTACAGGTTTTATCCCTGCAATCGTTTCCGGAGTCAGATTGTATTGGGGTGTTCTTGGGAACTCAGCATTCAGTTTCACTTGAATCTTAACTGGCTCTACTCCTTTAATTCCGCAACACTTTTAAACATTTCATGATGAAAACCTCTCCTGTAAAGTCCCACACTTCCTGTGAGACTGTGTCTCGCAAATCCCAAGGGAGTTCCTCCAAAGTCAAAGCTGGATACAGTTCTATACACACATGCGCATTTGCAACCTTAAAGGCAGCATCATCCTCGAATGTCTGCAACTCCACTCCCTTGGGGGTACAGTAGATAGTACAATTGAGTTTGCACAGGAGATCCCTCCCTAACAGGCACACAGGACTGGAATCACACACTACAAATTGGTGTTTATCCCTAAAACGTCCTATCTTCACGGGGACTGGCTCAGTCAGTGGATTCGTCATTCTCCTCTTTGCAACACCAACAACTTGGATAATCTGTCCTGAAAGGGGTAGGTTGGGGACCACTGCAGATCGTACAGTAGACCGGGTAGCACCAGTATCAACCAGAAAGGTGGTGGGATGGCCATCCACTTCGGCCTCTATGAATGGTCCTCTCTGATCTACCTCCAGAACTGCCCCGAGGGTACAATCCTCCCCCCCCACTCAGGCGTCTTCCTGTCACTGGGTCAAAGTAATAACACTCGTCCCCTTCGACCATGAAAGGCATCTGCTTGTAAACCTTGTTCCCTGCCGAAATGTTCGGTGGCTGGGGAACCGGAACTTTAGAAGCTGAAGTCCCCCCTTTAGCTGTCTTAACTTTCGCTATTGCTACCTTCTGCACTGTAGGGGCCTGAACCTCCTTCTCTTCCTCTTCTTGTCCTTGATTTTCTGGGTTATGGCGACACTCGCGTCTCCAATATCCGATCTCGTGACACTGATGACACTTAGTCGTCTTCTTCAGGGTCGCCAGATCTATCCTCGGTCTCGTACCGTCCTCATTGTCTCTTTTCTGACCACCTGATTTTCTCCCTAATGTTCCACCCCCTGACTGACCCTGTCCTCACGATTGCATTTGAACTAGCATCAGCTTATCTTTGAGCTTCTTGGACTTAGAGTCTATCTCGTCACTGCAGTACCTGGCGTACCTCAAGATCTCATCTAGGGGCTTTTTCTTCCAACAGATCAAATGTTATTGTATCATGAGACAAATATCGGGTCTCAGTCCTAGAACAAACTTAGATACAAACTGTCCCATGTCCTTTGGATCCATCACATCCAATCCGCTGTACAGCTTAAATATCTGCAATAATCGCTCATAGTAGTCGTGAACTGTCTCCTTTGGTTCCTGCCTAGTTCGATCTATCTTCACCCAGTCGATGTCCTGTGGTGGTACCTTAGTTTTCAACCACGTGATCACTTGCTCATACTTTACCATCACCCTGGGTGAGGGTCCATTTGTGGCGGGGTCTCGTTCTGGCTCCACTGTGGGCCACTCAACACTGACCTTATATGCTATCCACAGGTCTCCTGGAACCACAATGTCAAACAGAGTATACAGATCAATCCACAATACCTTTGAGATCTTAACAAACCTCTCTACCTGTTTGTACCATTCCACCGGACTCTCACGCAACTTCGGAAATGAGTTTGTAAAGGCAGCCAAATCTCCCCTACTCCAGGGTACATGTACATATCCCCGTGAGCCACTTCCATCAAGGGGTACGCCTCCACATGCATCAACCCTCCTCCCGGAGATGTCTCAACAGCGCTCCGCCTAACATTCTTTTTCTTTGACCACCTTTCTTCCCATTTGTCCAATTGGACCCATGTTCGGAGTCCCACAATCAGTTCCCTGATGTGGGTTTTTAATCCGATCACCCTCTTTTCCTCTAGATCTTGGTCCGAGTACTGCAATCTATGGCCACCCTGTAATGCTTTTGTCCTCGTCAAATCCACAGCATACTTGTTCACTAATTCAGACAATTTCTCATGAGCTGTCCTAGCCCTTCGAGTAACGTCTTTCGCCACAAACAACAGTTCATCTGTTTCGTAAAGTTTGATCCTTTCTAGTGGTAGTGTGCCTTCCACTATTTCCTCCACTTCCGATTTGAGTCTCAGCACATTAATCCTTCTTGCCTTTATTACCGCCCTCAATGTACCCTGACTCGAGGTTCCATTAGAGTCCCCGCTGCCACAGTCCTGACTCACTCGTCTCTCCTCTTCTGGTGTGTTATGGGGAACCCTTCGGTTTTCCCAACCTTCGCGGGCCCACTCCGACCTGTTATCGCTAGGTGCGTGGTTGGACACTCCCCCACTTTCCACACTCCCGCGATCCCATCTCTGCCTGTTTCCGCTAGTCCTGCAGTGAGACACCCCCCTATTTCCCTGACTTCCGTGGCCAAAATCATCCCTCGACCTGTCGCTCTGGGTATCCACAACCGTCTCCCAAGTTCTCAAATCAGGCCTTAATTCCCTAAGCGACCTTGGCCGTGGTCCTCTCAGATCCATCGGTCCCCTCAAACCCCCCTGCTCTCTAGATGAGTCTGCCGATGCTGCCAAAGAGGTGCTCCTTTCCACAGGCCTTGGTAATTGGCTCCATTCGTCCGCCACATTACTCCTCCCTTCCCTGACACTTCTTTTCCTGTCTGTCTGTGGCAGACCCTCGCCTTGTCTCTGTTCTGGATTGTACACTGATACTATGGGACCTATTGTAACAGGTACCGTAAGAGCGTCTGGCAATCTCTGAGAATCGACACCCTCTTCGTTTTGTACATTTTGTACCGTAAATCTTACCACTACTCTCGCCTCTGGGGAAATTTGAGGTACCCTTTCTCCCTCCACCGAGCCGGACCTGTCCCCTAAGGGGCCCAGACCGCTCTCCAGTGGGACGCCACCGTCCACGACAGAAGCTTCCCTGTCCATTGCTGATGCGGGTCTTCCCTCTATCTCAGGATTATATGGAGGTGGTCCCTCCGACAACAGCCTTTCTATCAGGCTATCATCTGTCTCACTGTCGTCATCCTCGGTACTCCTTCTCTGCGCATCCCCTGCATTGACCAACAACGGGTACAACCTGTCCCCTTCGATGGTCTGCACTCTCCACCTCTTAGCCAGTGCATCCCACCTTGCATCCTGGACCGCCCTAACTGATCTTTTCACTCTTTCTGGTCTCCTATCTCTGTTATTTTCATGGGCTGCCCTGATCCACGCATTCAACGCTTCAAACTGTGTTGGTTTGGGCAAAGGCCGCAAAGAGGCCATAGTCGCTTTTAACTGATACAGCACTTCCAATTTGAACGTTCCGTATCCAGGAAAGGTCATTCCTCGCTTCCGTCAGTCATCTTACACCAGTTCTCAAGCCACAATATGGTGTGCAACCCAACATTCGTAGCCATGTAATGGGCTGGAGTATCCTCGGGTGGAGCCTCTTCCCCATCCCGAGGTTCTAACTTCTTTTCACCTTTGAAACAATTCTGCAACACTTTTAAACATTTCATGATGAAAACCACAATGTTTCTTTGTTTACAGCACTCTTTTACTTCTCGATGAAAATCCTTCAATCCCAGAGCGGCTTCACACTAACCGTCCTATCCCAGCGCGGCTTCACACTAACCGCCCTATCCCAGCAAGGCTCTTTCTGACGTCACTCGCCTCCGCTTCGCAGCAGTTCCCCTCCTCTCTCAGCTCGTCTCACCGGTCACGCATGCGTCCCAATCATACACTTGAAATGATCACTTCCGACCAAGCAACCACTTCCTTGACTGTACGTCCACAGTCTGACTGTAATTGTCACCGAACTGGCAAATGTCTGTCCACGAAACGACCGGACAATTGCCTCACCTGATAGGTTAGAAACACACGGCAACTTCCGACCAGCGTCCGTTACCCACACACTCACACATACATTCCCCCTATCTTGGTCCTGCGGGCGATCAATGGTACCTCATGACCCCCTTACAATGGTCGACAATTACTATGAGTGTTCGATACACCCGAACCACTTAAACTCTCCTTGAGCCTAAGATTTTCACCGGTTGCGCGCGCTCACAACCTGATCTCCTTTCACACTACTGGCATTCAACTCCGCAAGACAATACAACACAACACAACACTTCAACGTACCCGCAATCTAGCAACGCATGACCCTTTTCATACTCACTCTATTACGACCTGCTGCTTTCCGCCGCACCGTCAATCTCCGTCAGTTTCCATGGAACGCCATCCTCCGTCCGCGATTCTCTGGACGCTCATCACTAGATCTCTATGGGCCTTGGGGAAATCTTAACCTAATCTAGATTACCCTCACTCTAGAAGGAAACCATCCTACTCTGCTACCAACTGCTCAGGCGGGATTTTATTTCTAGAGTTGGTTTACTATTCTCCAGAATCCCCGACACAGGTCGACTAGACCTTTTTACCTGTCATAGAGCGAATTGGGAAATCTATTTGCACAATGGTTAATCAATTTCAATCAATCCCCCTGAATCCCCAAAGAACCACTGACTAGGAACTAAGTTCAAAGATTTATTATAAAGCCAAAAACAACTGAATGTATAAACATCTCAGCAAAAGGTTCAAAAGATAAACAGGAACTAACACAAACATAATTCTACGGAAGAATCTCAGACGACTCAGAAATAATACTAGGATCAACTAAAGAATCATCAGGCTAACAAGAATGGCAATAACCTGAGTTTTAGTAAGCATTTATAAAAGGAATAAAATTCAGGTTAGTCTGTCCCTACACTATTCTTGGTGACATCACTACTCAACAATGTCCCAATCAGAAACAGGTGTCAGCAGTGGTGACTCTTAAAGAGTTCACTCACTTTCCTCCAAGCTCAATCTTCAGGCTACTCAGTCATAGCTAAACTCTCTGCCTGACCAACCTCTCTCTCTGACTCCTCGGCCCACCTGCTCTACCTCCACCCTCGGGGTGCTGTCCCTAATACAAAACCCCACAATGCGATCGACACGCCTTCAGGTACGCCCCTCGAGGAGGTGTTGGTTTCCAGGATTTTCCACTATGGCACCTCTCCATCCTTGTCCGTTAAAGCGTCCTTGGGTCCCAGGCTCTTCTTCGCTTCACGTTGCTTTCTTGAATTCCTCAGTTACTCCTCCACGTCTGAGCCTAGCATCCTGACTCTCATACACAATGGGCCCTTCTGCTACCTTATCTACTTGGTTCTGCACCTGCAAAGGAACGCATGTGAATCGGCTCACAAATTCTGAATGTTGCAAATGAGTTTAGCTGAGGCAGCTTTCTCCAAAAACATTTCTACTAATTTAATGCTGAAAGGCATTTCGAATCAGGCCTACACAATTTCCATGAAATGGGCCTCTGCACGTTTATGTGCACCAACAGGCTAACATAAGCAATACATTTATGTTCCTTAACACCAATCTTTAATGCAAAATACAAATCTCTACCTAAGCCATTTAATCACATTTATCGTTACAACTGTGAGTTTAATAAGCAAGGTTAAAGGCAAAATGGTGAATTATTAAACACGCTCTTATTAGTGAAATTCTCCACAGCAAACGGCATCTCTATGTTAAAACAGCATTATTGATTTTTAAAGCACATTACATTAGCCCTTAGTGTAATTCTAATACCACCTACATTAGTTCTCAACCCTACATTATATTTGAACACAGTAAGTCCTCTACATATGTGGGCGCTGACTACTTGTGAATTTGATCCACCCCTACAATTTTTAACTCGGTTTTGCACTCTCTCACCACTTTGGGGAGTTGGGTTATCTGTATTGCCTACCTCCTTTCTTTTGAGTGTTTGATGCCATGATTATTCTTTGGTTGGGTCCTGGGTTTGTCCCTAAGGAGAAATCTATGTTCCACCTTAAGCAGAAAGTGATTCTTCCCATGTTTTGTCCTGGATCTTCAGTCTCCCGGGGAGGTGGGGCTTCCTTCTCTTGATGTTCTGAGAGATGTTTGGTTTCGATCACCCTGGACCAGGTGTAGGAGTTTTGGGTTTTCTCTGCTTTGTTTGTAAATTTTGGTCCCGCCTGTATGCAAGGAAATCATTCTACTCAGACCTTGAGAAGGTGGATCAGATCTGTTTTTCTGCTGACATACACGCTGTTTGGTTTGTCCTCTCCTCTTGGGATCCAGGGGAGGTCTACAGGGTAATGTCTGCCTCAGTAGCTGAAGTGCTGGGGGCCTATTTGCAGGAAATTTGTCAGGCTGCCACTTGATTGGTTACTTCTACTTTTGTTTACCATTATCGGGTGGTCCAGTGTCTGGACGTTCCAGATCTGCTGGGTTCCCAATTGGTTGGCATCTGTGTTGTAACATTTGTTTTTTCTGTTGATTAAACTTGGTTTCCGCAAAATCTGTACAGTTGCCCTGGTCCAGATTTGTGCTTGGGTACATCTCAAACATTGATTCATCACGGCGATTTACCCGTATTAGCATTACTCCGAGTCCTTGTCTCACTGTGATAAATCAGCCCTTACACTGTGTGGTGTCATGGGCTTGGTATGGAACAGGAAGTAAGGAGGGGGCTCTATACTTTGGAGGAAGTTGTGAAGGGAGGCATAGGGGTCTCAATCAGTGAATCATCATGGCGAGTAAAGGACTCAGGATAATGCTAGTACCAGTAAGTAATCAAGGCATTACCTCCCTTGTCTGTCTTCCTCGTCCCAGTCATTGCAAAATGAGCATTCCTGCTCCCACGTACAACATTCACCCATCTAAATAAAAAAGCATTGGTAATGCATCAGTTTCGCCATTGTAATGAATAAAGAGCTATTTTCATCAATCATCGTCAGGCAGAAGGAAAGAGCTCCTTGACAGATAACACAGGAGTGGAGAGGATGTGGTGCAGCAGCCAGAGCTGTTTATTCGAGAGCTGGAGATCCCAGTTTGAGTCTCAGCAACTCCCCAGAACATACTGTGATTCTATGCAAAATCACTTAATCTTTCCAGGTGATACATAGTTTTATAAATATGCTGCAAGAGTACAAGGCAAAACTTTATGAAAATATTGTTCCACCAAACAGAATGTTAACAGTATTTCAGCGATGGTGAATTGATAAGAGAAGTAGACTATAAAAAACATTGGTAGATTCAGGAAAACATGCTACAGCCAAAAGAAATTGAATAAAGGTAAGTGGCACTCAGAGGAACCAATGAGAAGCCATGAAAGAGAGGAGGTGGGATGTACGTCCCTTTTAAGTTTATATTAAAAACATCAGATTTCTCAAGCATAGCAGCACAACCGCTGTGCAGGCAAAACCAAAACCTAAAAGTCACATGAATGTTTCTTCCAATATGGCTGCCACAGGAAGACACCACCTTGTGACTCATATAGGAGTGTTTGATGTACTCATCCTGTTTCTTTTTCTGTGTTCCCGGTGTTGCATCACCTAGGAACAGTTTACGTTAGTTTTTATATATTATAATATAAACTGTACTGTATTAAATCTTAAATATTCAGTTTATTTTAGGAGTTGGCCAGCTCTAGCAACTGTCTTTTTATTATTGGTAGGCCATGAAGGTCTAAAGGGGATTAATAAGGGTGCGAAAGCTAGCTCCTCCACAGAGCTTTTAGTGAGTAGCTTCTGCTCGTGCTCCCAAACTCAGTTTCCTCTTTGGTTCAGCCAGTGGGAATACTAGGAAGAATTTCTTTCATTGACTGGACCTTCCTGTTTAGAGTGCTGTTGGTCATGCATTTAGGACCTGCTTTATTTCCTTAATTAAAGTTCTTTGTGTCTGGCCTGCAGCTCAACTAAAAGCAAATGGCACTCTGACAATACCATTTCAATCTAATGAGAAACTAGGCAGGGTTGCTTTCTCTCGCCACTCCTGTTTGACAAGGCAATAGAACCCTTTGCAACCTGGACTGGAAGCGATACTCAGGTGATGAGGTTTCAATGGAAGGGACATAAGGAAGGCTTTAGAGCACTGTATGCCAATGATGTGCTCCTATTCATAGATCATTCCGAGGACTCCGGCCCCCGATTATTAAAAATGCCAGACCTTTCCGGTGAAAATTCTGGATTATACATTAACTGGTCAATGTCAATCCTAGTCCCGCTCTGGGGATGTGCCACAGGAGTTGATTGGCAATCCAGCTTCTGATACTTTTCTTTTTCGTTTAAAGTACAATGGCATGCACAATATTTTAGACCCTGAGCTTACCTGAAGAATGTTATCCAGAACATGGACAAATATGAAAAGATATTTTCTGTTTGGAGCGGGAACTAGAAATAAATAGCGGAAAACCTAAATTCATGGTCTTTAACCTTGCTAGAGCTAAAAAACTGTTGAATTGTAAACTCTCTGCCGGTACAGCCTCAAAAGAACAAGTATACAATTTTGACTATCTTGGGCTAAGGCTAACTCCCAGCCTAGACTGGTCCTTACAGGTCCAAAAAGCATACTGTACATTGATACATTATTCATAGCGACTGCAAAAGTTATAATAATAATAATATCATCATTTATAGAACGCAACAGCTACATCAAACAGAGGTGTCCCCGCGCAATAACGTACAGGCATGAGAGGTGCATAGCCAAAAGTTCTAGCCATGCCTAAAAAGACAAGTCTTCAAGGATTTTCCTAAACACAAGTTCAGACTGAAACAGGCGCATATTAGTCAACAGGGAGTTCAACAGCCTTGCCGCCACCACCGTGAAGGGTCTGCCCCCTATGCCTGACTTAGCATAGCGAGGTATGCAGAGCAATTTCTGAGCATTGGACCTCAATGATCATTCTTGTTGGTTGCGGCACACCCGGTGGTTAAGGTAGGTAGGACATCTGCCATGCAGTGCCCAAAACGCCATGGTGAAAGCCTTGAACTCAATTCTTTTCGCAACCGGCAGCCAGTGGAGCTGTCTTATATATGGAGAGATGTGGTGCCAATATGGTACTCGTCTAATTAATCTTGCAGCAGCATTTTGTACCATCTGTAATCTCTTAATCAGATAGGCTGGTATTCCTAAGTATAGACATTTTGCATAGTCCAGCCGCGAAGTCACTGTGGCATGGAAAATGACTCTACGACAGTCCTCTGGCAGTAGATGTAGAAATCTCTTCAAGCTTCTCAATTTGCCGAAGCATGAAGCTGCAACATGCCATACTTGGTATGCGAATAAAAGATCTGCTTCCCATTTTACGCCAATGTTTTTTGCCGTGATTGCTGGGATAGGTGGCAGGCCCATTTCCGCCGGACACCACAGTCCAGCAGCTGGAGGAGGTGTCTTGTCAAAGAGCAACACCACTGTCTTCTCTGCATTAAGCTTAAGTTTATTGCTGTTCATCCAACAGGATATGTCCTTCAAGCATCCCTTAAACCTAAAGAAGGAGTCAGCAGAATCATCCTTGAAGGACAACACCAGCGCGGTGTTGTCTACGTATGATATGGCCTTCACTTCCCAAATTGCAATGAGCGAAAACAGGGGAGCCTGATAGATATTGAAGAGAAACGGGCTCAAGGCCAAACCTTGTGGTACCCTGCACCATAGTGGCCTAGGTTCCAACTGAAAGGGTTGAAGAGTGACCCTCTGTGTGCAGTCTTTGAGAGAGGACTTCAGCCAGGTGAGGGCCATTCGTCCCAGACCCATCGATTTGAGGCTATCTAACAAGATTTGATGATTCACAGTATTGAATACTGCAGATAGGTCCAAAAGCACCAGCATTGCTGATGTTCCTGTGTCCACAGTCATTCTTACTGACTCAGTCATCTTCAACAGCGCCGTCTCAGTACCAAAACCAGACCGCAAACCGGACTGCATGTCATGCAGAATGTCATGGCACTCAATGAAATTAGCCAGCTGATGCTATACCATCTTTTCCAACATCTTTGCTGGTGCTGGCAGTAGTGAGATCGGGCGATAGTTGTTAAGCTCTCCCGGATTCACATTGGGCTTTTTCATAAGGGGCGATAACAAGGCATATTTCGATACATCAGGTAAGATGCCCATGGAAAGTGAGGTGTTAATATATGATTCAGAGCGGGCTTCAACAGGTGAGTCAGATCCTTCACAATTTTTGGGAGCATGGATCCTGTGGGGACCCTGACTCAAATCTCAGAATCTCTGCAAGGGATTCGTCTTGGGAGATAAGGAGAAATTTTGTGAAGGTATCTTCGGTATTTCGGATTCCCAATCCTTCTGTTTCATTCGTCCCCACAGCCGTCGTGAAGGTGTTGTAGACTTTCAGGACTTTACTGTCAAAAAAGTCTGATAGCTTCATATACAGTGAGGGGTGCAGCTGTATTGTGTTTTCAAGTTCAGCCTGCCTGGTAAAGGAGCTGACTATCCTAAAGATTTCCTTTGCCGAGTTCTACGCCCTGTTAATAGTAGTCCCTTCTTGCCTCCTTCATCAGTTTGTGGAGCTCTTATAGGGCTTTCTTATAGGCCAGTTTGGCTGTTCGGCTGTAATCTATTCTTTACACAACAAAACTTTCTCCAAGAAAGTCGCCCCAGCGATTAAAATTAATAAATATTTAAGGCTCTGGAGGCAGTCCCTTACAGTGAGGACATTTGGGGCTATGCTGATTATAGCATCCTTCTCACTCTGAGAATAGATTTAGTAGGCAGCTATTTGGGCTCCCAAGAAGCACACTGCTATTCCCATTGCATCTAGATCTGGCACTTATGAACATTTCCTGGAAAGTCGAGTTTTGACTGTTATTGTATTGCCACAGGATATGGACCTCATCCGCCTTAGAGGCTTATAGAGATTCTCTCAAAGGTATACTAGCCCTAACAGGCATCCAGCAAATACCTTGGCTCATGCATATCAGGCCCATGCTTAGAAAGTTGAGGCTGGGAACCTTCTAGGATGTACCAGAGGCCCTCAGATCTGGTTCTAAAACATCATTAAACTTGCCTATTGGCAGATGGTACAACATGATGTTATAGGCAGTAAACCTTAGGATTTCTGAAGTTCAAGCTGTTTCCTAGCTATGAGGACAAGATCAACGAGCTCACCTCTACTCTGGCTAGGAAACAGCATTTTCAATTTAGATATTAGACCCTACCCATTATGACCTTCTGTGCCAAGTGGGCTTGCCCGGCATGCAAGGTGCATTTATAAGATTTGCCCCACTCTTGATTTTTTCGTCCAGCGTCTGATGTTCAGAGGAGAAAATGGCTACTACCCTTGTGCATATCGCTTGTTGTTAGAAGTTGGCTAGAAGTTACCAGGATCCTAAGATCTGAAACCTTTAGATTGGTAGTGTTTGCGGCAACAAGATGTCTCAAGGCAGCCTGAAAATGGACGTCAAAGTGTATCTGTACTAAAGAAGCTAGAGCACCACAGGAGAGCCACCAAGGGGGGGCTATGAAGTCTTCAAGTGTGCAAGGAAAGCCTATGTGATGGCCAGTGGATTTGAGTTTCCTCTTACCGGTACTATTTGGTATGCCGTATGGCATAACGGACTCATCAGGAGAAATTTTAGGGCTTTTACTTCAGGTTTTTGCTTTTCTGGCACCTTGTCATAGTATGTTGTTATTGTATTGAGGGAACTCTATTGGATCCATCAAACCACGTTTGCTTATGGTCACAATTTGAATTTGTATTAGTTCAATTGCATTGCAACAAACTGAGTCTTTTAAGTTATTGTGCTTTATGAAAGTTTTGTATTTGTTTACATTTGTGCGCTTTCATAGTTATTTGGACTGAAATAAAGATGTTTGATAATAAAAAGGTAAATAATCTCCCACTCAGTAGCCAAGGGAGAATAGCTGTTTATAAGATGATGTGCTCAAAAAGGTCATGTAAGTGCTTCAAAGATTTCCTCTAGGGATCCCCCAGACCTAGTTAACTTAGTTGTGAGCCAGGATACTTTCCTTTCTATGGGTAAATTGACCCCGTTCATTGCTTACAATAAATATACCCAACGCGCTTGTGTTGGTGGCAAGGGCAGGGCTGGCGTCTTGCTCAATTACTGGGCCACACTTCATTTAAAAATACTTTATTCAGTTTGCATAATAGAAAACCATAAAAAGTTACAAATCTGGATAAAATGTATACAAAGCATATGGATATACATACTACACAGCAGATATATATATATATATATATATATATTCACTGAAAAAACCAAAGGTTTCACACCAGTTATAGTTAGGAATTAGCATTTAAAAAACCTATGAAATTCACTGAAAAAACCATAGGTTTCACACCAGTTATAGTTAGGAATTAGCATTTAAAAAACCTATTAAATTCACTGAAAAAACCATAGGTTTCACACCAGTTATAGTTAGCTGGAAATTTTACTGATATAAAACCATTGAAATTCCCACGTTATAGTTAGTCGGACTCACTATAACTTGCGCGTGCAATGCACTGCTGATGACATCACATATTACATCACTCATGACATGGTCAGTGACATCACTCATGACACCATCCTTGTGACATAGTGACAGACCTCCTTTCACTATAATGTAACCCTTGAGACACATATTCAAAAATAGAAACTGAAATTTTTTTAAAAATGGAGATACCTATATCAGTTACAACAAGCAATTCAGTAATTCCACTATCTATATACACATCCACTCATTCACCAATAGTTCTATATAGTCACTCATACATATACTCACTGATCATATGAAGTGATACACCTATACATCCTGTTACACACCGACATTCATCCAAAAGTTACTCACACACATATTCACACGTGCAAATAAACTATTGGACATCCATTTATTTGAATATAGAGTTATACACACACTTCCACCTTACTTCTATTTAAAATTACACATATTTATTCTCTTAAACAATCACTTATAGAAACACATACTTATTTAAACAGGAACTCTTACAATCTCTTACTCTCACATATACTCACTTATATACATCAATATTCATATATACTAGATTAAAACATATGTAGTTACTGATAAAGACACTAGTGAGACAGTCATTCACTCACTAACAAACACATATAGACACTCATCCACCCATACAGTCCTGTACATATGTTGTCTTCAAAACACATACAAACAAAGAGTCAGTCACTCATGCATCTATGTGCTAAGTAATACCCCCACCAAACCATATAGACACTCATACTGATACTAATAAAAATATCTAATAACCCATATACATACACATGAGTGGATGTGTATTAGATGGTGGTATTACTGAATTGGTTGTTGTAACTGGTATGGATATATCCACTTTTTTGAAAATATTAGTTTCTATTTTTGAATATGTGTTTCATGGGTTACATTACACTGAAAGGAGGTCTGTCACTGTGTCACAAGGATGGTGTCATCAGTGATGTCATGAGTGATGTCACTGACCATGTCATGAGTGATGTAATATGTGATGTCATCAGCAGTGCATTGCACGCGCAAGTTATAGTGAGTCCGACTAACTATAACGTGGGAATTTCAATGGTTTTATATCAGTAAAATTTCCAGCTAACTATAACTGGTGTGAAACCTATGGTTTTTTCAGTGAATTTAATAGGTTTTTTAAATGCTAATTCCTAACTATAACTGGTGTGAAACCTATGGTTTTTTCAGTGAATTTCATAGGTTTTTTAAATGCTAATTCCTAACTATAACTGGTGTGAAACCTTTGGTTTTTTCAGTGAATTTCATAGGTTTTTTTAATGCTAATTCCTAACTTTTTATACAGACTCATACCTATGTGTTTTTTAGTGAATTGCTAAAGTATGTTTTTGTAAAAATGAACACTATAATGTATATTGAGATAATATTTTTAATTTAAAATATTTTTTTTTATATTTCGCTTTCGGTGCGCGCACCGGTGCGCGTACCGTCAGCGCACTAACAAAAAAAAAGAAAAAAAAAATGAAGGAGGGACTGTGTAATAGATAGTAAGACAGATAAAAAGTGTAAAAGGAAGTAACTGAGAAAAGAAAAATGAATAAGGGAGCAAAAGAAAGAAGAAATAGGAAGAAGACTAAAGCAGAGGTTAAGGGAGATTGTAAATGGATGTTGAAAGTAAAAAGAAGGACAGTTAAGTATGGGAATGTCAGGTAGTGACGGAATCAGAGGAAAAGAATAGCAGTGATTGAGGGAAAGTAAATATCAGTGAATATAAGTAAAAAGGGGTGAAAGAGGGTACATGTAAGTGAATAAGGGTAACACATGGGGAGTAATAGAGGCAAACAAGAGAGAGAGTAAAAGAAGGACTGTCACAAAGGGACTAAGTGAACCAGTAAAAAAAATCGATTTTTCAATAACATGTAAGAAACACTGCGCAGAACCTATGTACAACCAATCAATATCATCAAACAAAGTCAGGGCCTCATTTATAAAAGCCTGGCGCCACCAGTGCATCACTTATTACCCATGTTTAAAGTCATGCATCAACTGCACATGGCAATCATAAAAAAGGCCAAATAAAAATACCATTCATTTGCACCCAAAATCGATTTTTAAATAACATGTAAAAAACACTGCGCAGGACTTATATACTAACATACAATTTCACTTCTAAAACATAACTATCTGCTTCCAAATATTCTCCATAGAGAAAATAAATCTCTATCTAAATTAAATGAATCATTACTTACCTTTAGAAATGCTTTTGGAGATTGAAAACAGTGTCAGACACACACACCAATTTTTCTTTAGCAGAGGAAAAGGTGTGCTCTCAATACACTGAAACCAAGACTGGCATAGAAAATCTCTATCTTTGTACACATATGCCTTAATTCAACCAATGAAAACTCTTCCCTCACTATTTTCAAACCAACACCCATCCCCCTCTCAAACCTTTCTATCTGTTACCATAGCAACTCCCTCCTAACTGAACTGTAAGGTTCAAAAGTTTATCTTACAATGTTGCAAATTAACTCAGCAAGGATGTTTGACCTGTCAATACAGCAGCCTATACAGGGTATTTTTGCTTTTGGTGACTTTTTTTAAACCATTCAAATTGCTTCTTTCACACAACATAACCATACACCCTAACTTTCAGTTTTCAACTATCTGAATCCACCAATCATTGCTAGTGATTCAAGAGCACAGAAACTCCACAATTATTTTTTTGTGAACTCCTACTGTTCCAACTGCCATTTCATTCCCACACTTCATCTGACTGGACCAGAACCTTCTCACATCATGTACTCTGTTTGGGTTATTGGACATAGCTACATCCACTGGGCTCAAAGGTATGCAGCTAGCAGAAATTTTCATAACCTTGATTTATCAAATGTGGAAATCAAGTGGATTGGCCACAGAGGATTAAAATGTCACCAATTGATACCATTGGTGAAAACCTTTTTGCATCTGCCAGAACCTGACCTTATAATTGTGCACTGTGGTGGAAACGATCTAGGCACATTAACTGGGGTAGGTCTGGAAATGCTATTAAAGGACACCTTTCATCAATTGATGATACTTTTTCCCCACACTGCCTTGGTATATTCCAATATATGCCAAAGACAGAAATGGAACTGGTCCAACCAATTTGGTCCACAATTTGAGAAAGCCGGAAACATGTAAATAAATCTGTTTCTGCTTACATGAGAGACTATGGAATGGGTTCATTATACAATAATAACTTGCGTTACAACATGCAAGACATCTACAGAGGAGATGGAGTGCACTTCTCAGATGAGGGGAATAGAATATTCCTCCTGAATTTAAGAATGTGTATTGGAACCTACTTGTAGGTACCTAAATCAACCACAGAACCCAAAAGCTCTTTTCAGAGCTACCCTAACTCTGATCATTCAAAGCGTTTATTTTTTTCTAACTTTTTTCACTATTTTTCACCAAAGTACGCTTTCCGGTACGCTTACAGGTGCGCGCACCAGGCGCTACCCCCGCGAAAAATTAAAGAATTTTTTTTTTTTTTTCACGTTTATGAGCCTCCTAAGCCCCCCTCAGAAAACCTAGAGGGTCAAGAAGTCTCTACAGTTCCCCCTTCTATCCATTCCGAACATTGTTTACCCTCCATCTTGTGTCTCGATTGTTCCGAAACACAAAATGGAGGACTCCCGTAACGCTGCCAGTGCGCGTACAGGAGCGCGCACCAGTAAGCGCTCGTTAAAAAAAGGTGGGAAAGTAATTTACGGAAAACCCAATGGAGACACTTTCATCAAATATAGAATACGCCCTACTACATAGCAGTCCCTACCATTTGCCCAAATTTGGTGAAATTCCATTGAGACATTTAGGCTACAGGCCTGTCTAAATATCCTGAGGTAAATTACATGACAAAAACACACTTGTAATGTTAGAATTTACAACCAATTAAAAAGTATCTCTCATTTTCTACGATTATTTCCTGACGTTTGATTGGTTAAGTACAACAATATATATAAAAGAAGAGAGGGAAACACAGCCATTTTGACTACTGCTTCCTGAAGTACACTTGAAAACAAATTTCACTGACAACTTCAACTAATTTCTCTAAGGTAACTTCTAATTATGGAAGTATATTGTACACATTAAGTTTATTTCTTAAAAAATATTCTGTTAGTGATATGCTATCCCTCTTTAATAGTTAGAGATAGAGATAGACTTCTCTGTAATAGTTATGGATTGAGTTAGGCTTCTCTGGTATACTAGCTCTACTAATATAGTTAATTTGTATGCAATTTTCAGAAAGAAAATGGAAGGAGAAAATAAGGCAAATGATACTTCTATCAAAGTAAAGGTGGAAAAACCAGAAGATGAAAAAAAAGAAGTTGATTTCATGGATGACTCTTTGGATGAACAGTTTATAGAATGTTTGGAAGAAATTGAATCATGTACATATAATTATGAGGAAATTCCGGACAATATTATGTTAGAAATTTTATTAAATTATGAAAAAGAATCAGAGGAATAAATTTATCTTTAATAATTTCAATTGTTTCAGACAATATTCTTTTTTATATGTAATTCATGAAGTATTACCAAAAATGTTTAAAATATAAAGTGAGACTTATAGTATACTGTTCAACTATTTTTCTGTTACATAGTAAGTTTACTCATAGTTACTACCTTTCTCCCACTATATTATCTCATATGAATATTTTACACCTCATTTTCATAAGTGAACAGGACAGACTACTCATGATCCCCTAGAAATTCTCAGGGAGTGCTTAAAAGATCTGTTTCTCCTTTCCAGACAGACTATATTATGAATTCCATATACCACAAAAAATACAATAACAACATGCAAGATGTCTACAAAGAAGATGGTGAACATTAAATTTAAGTCTCTTCATTAGTACCTACATGTAGGTACTTACATAAAATAAAAAAATAAAAAAAAAAACAATTCATAAACATACAATTTTTGAAGTGATTATTTTTCCATAGTACCCTCCTCGATACGCTCCCCGGTGCGCGCACCAGGCGCTTCCCCCGCGAAAATCGAAAAAAAAAAAAAAAATTTTGAGGCCCCGCGGGGCCCTTTAATGGCCCCCATATCAAACCTAGGGGGTCAGGGGGGGTCTACCCTGCCCCCTTATGGTCATTTGCTCCTTTGTTTTTGCCACCTCTTATGACTAGATTTTACCGATAGACAAGATGGCGGCCGCTCCGGACTGTTTAGAATGTTTACAGACAACTGAGAGCCAACCAGCTTTCTGCGCGCAAGTCGCGTGTCGCGCCGGGAGCGCTCACCGGTGCGCGCACCGGAGAGCGCCTATAGATATATATTTTTTTTTGAACGTTAATTTCACAAAATCCACTGAAGCACATATCTTGAGACATAGCAAAGGCACATCGGGCTAACAGTCCCTACAATTTTGCCAAGTTTGGTGGAAATCCATTCAGCCGTTCGAGCTAAAAGTGAAATCGACCGCCCTATGGAAATTAACATGGGGAAAACGCGTTTTGGGACCCCCCTTTTATCTCGGCCCCCGCTTGACGAATCCCCCCCAAACTTTCAGGGAAGGACCGGACCGCCATGAGACCATTTTCCTGAAAATTTCAGGCAGATTCGTCAACCGGCGCCAAAGTTATTCAAAATAGAATGTTGAGATTTAACATTGAAAATTATCCTAACTATAACTACCTACTGGCGACCGCCAGTAGGTAATATATATATATATATATATATATATATATATATACACACATATATATATATATATATATATATATATATATATATATATATATATATATATATATATATATATATATATATATATATATATATATATATATATATATATATATACATATATATATTTGTTTACAAAACTGTAAGGGGATGTGGGAGCATATCACCACAGTTTAAAAAATAAATTTATAAACAGGTAAAATACAATAACACATTTTTTAAAATTCCAAACAGTTCCGATACCTTAAAGAGCATTTTAAGAACCCAACCATGAAAGGGATACATTCTGGCTTTAATAATTGTAAGAAATAGAGAGCTGGGCGGACCTGATTAAAATTCAGCTTTGATAAAAGCGATTTTAAAAAGAACCTCCGGGGGGCTTCATAAAAGTACAAAAGAACACAAAGTGCAGCAGATCCTGTGGAGACACTCCCTCGGAGGGGCGAGTAAAAGGTGGAAATTATTCATTATAGACCCGGTCAGTAAAAAACGTTTGTGAGCCGACAAGGGCCACAATAGATATGACTCCAAGTCTGGAGTAGATTTGAGCATCACAAATTTGCGGATGCTAGTTTTTGACAATTCTATCCAATCTCTATTTAACCTTTTTTGCAAAATAAAATATTTCTTCACAAAAGCCACATCTGCTTTAGTAATCTGATCAGGACTTTAAAAAGGTCTGGACGCCCCAGCTCACTAAAACAGCCCTTTAGATATTTTAACCACGGAATATTAATCTTGTGGTCCAGGCTCAAAATTTCTTTCAATAACGATTGAGTAAGGCCATGGTCATCATTCAACCAACAATTGAGCCAAAAGAGCAAAGGGCGCATAGCCAGTATATCACAGATGAAAGTTATCCTAGTCTCTTTTATGAACTATTAAGTTCGAGGTTCCTCTAGGTACCCCTAACAACTGTTTTTGGAAAATATTTTCTGCCACCTGAATTCCCTCCAATATAGCGTAACCCCACAATTCACTACCGTAGCTGGCAATCGCTAGACTCTTTTCCTGATAGATTTTCAGCATAGCTGCTATCGGACGCTTTCCCATTCTTGCAGCGGAGTTGAAAATCGCTGCGTTAATCCTATTCACATCCCCCCTTCTCCTCCGAACTAGAGGGTTCCAATCCAGGTGATCATCCAAAAAGACACCCAGATAGGGGAAAATTGATATTATAGGCCACAGCTTTCCAAACTGTGTGGCGCGACACGTTACTGTGTCGCGCCCTGTACATAGATGTGTCGCGTCAGTCAGGCCCCCAGTCAGGCCCCCTCGAGGCGTGCGTTGGGGGGTGTCTCGGGATCCGTGACTAATCTCTGGTGCTGCAGGCCACTTGCGGCGACTTCCAAAGGGGAGGCAATGGAGCTCGTCACCAGGACCCAGCGTGAGCTGCTTTGTAAATCAGAGCAGGGGTGTGTCTGCTGAGTCATTTGCTTATCCAAAGATCTTTCACAGTGGGCGCTAAGAGGGGGCTGTAAAATCTAATGGGTGGCGGTGGGAGGCACTATTCAGGACATAACAAAAGAACATATGGGAAGGCTTTTACAGTTGCCACGCATCTGAATTGCTTTCTTGCACACTTCCACTTCCACACTCGCTAATTCTTATTTCATCGACCTTGGACAGACCTTAAGAACAATCAAAAATGTGGAGATTTGCACCTGGTTCCCTAATACAGACGTTGTCAGCTCTGGCCCTAACTCCGGTTTACAAATGTTCCAGGAGAGACTTGTTTATTTATTTTGTGCGTTTTTATATAGCACAGACTTTACCCGAAGGTGTCAGAGCACTTCACAATAGGAACAGTAATGATACATGAGGAGAAAATTACAAGTGAACAAATTACAAAAGCAAACGTTAAGTTACATGAGGCAATAGTGACAATTGTGAGCAAACAAAATACAAGAGGTAGTCAACGATACATTACAGGAGGAAAACTTGATGTGTGCAGGTTACAAAAGCGTACAAATTACAAGTAGAGGTATACTACTGCAATAAATGGAGGACACTCAAACACAAGAACAAACGTTACATGAGGCAATGATGGCACTTGCGCAAGTATCGAGAGCAAACAAAATTGAAGAGGTAGTAAACAGTATGTTACAAGAGAAAAGTGACGTGTGCATGTTACAAAAGAGTACCAGTACTGGACAGATGGCTCAGTGGGCTGTAGGGCACCGGTTCGATTTAAGGCAGGCTGAAGCAGCAATGTAATCCTTAGGCGGGTGATAAAATGCATGCAGATTTCGTGCATACAATCTTGGCACGTTCAAAAAGCTAACCCGACCCTTGTTCCCCCTTAGCCCTGCCCTAAACTCCACCCACTGTTCTTTTTGGTGAGTACCTGCACTTATTTGTTTCCATTTAAAGCACTGCATCAGGCATCAGGCACGCATACCCATTGGCCCACCCCCCTCCTCTTTGTGTCAGCCCAGGCTGTGACAGCTTCGCGTGCTGGCGACGGCTAATTGCAGCGGCACCCAAGTACTTCACATGTCTTTAAAAGACCGTGTACTTGTAAATTAGGCTTTTGTTGTGTTTTCATCCCTTTTTACAGCCGCTCTGGCTACAGCTGGAAGAATTAGCCCCCCCCCCCGAAATTTGGCTCTAGTTGCCCGCCTGATCAACATGGCATAGAATCCTTCCTAGGAAACATCTTCAGACCCTCCTGTTAATGGCTGCAACAAGGGAGAGGATGTGTCCTAATAGCTAGAGCGGCCGAGAATCCTGTGACAGAGAGCAAGGAGAATTGTAATCGTTTGTTTTGCTTAACTTCTTTGGTCTTTATAAACCTAAGGAGTTGGGCCCGTGGGGGCAAGTGGCTAGGCTGGACCCTATTTCAATGAGAAAAGCACAAAGATGCCTAAACCACCATTATTTTTTAACAAACTTATTTAAATAGGTCAAAAACACCACTTGTCTGATTTGACCAGGTATTTTAATTTATACCCACTATTTTTATCGTTTTGTTAAATATTTTATGAGAACATTTTTTCAGCAAATAAGACAACTGTACATCCATATATTTACACTATTATACAAAGCAATTCACAAACAAGTGATGACAATACAAAAAGCATTAAATTAAATGATTACTGACATCCTACATATAACACAAGACGATTAAACAAAACCATACATTATATATTCATGTATCTTGAATTTGTACACTTCAATAAATTTAAAACTAAAGGAGTTTAGTCAATAAATGACTACTATATAGCTTTAATGTAGCGCGATGTCCTCTCAGTGCAATTTTCTCAAGGCAGTGATGTAATTTCTCTCACAACGCTATTGCTGCTCCGCTCACGATCGCCAACCGCCCAAGCAATCTACCACGTGAATAGCAGAAGAAGGAACCCACCATGAACAATTGATTCAGGTCCCACAGTATCGACTGGACCAACAAAAACATCATACGAGCCAATGTATAGGCCGTAATTGCCAGACTGCCGCTGTGTGTTCCCAAACCAGTTCTGGGAAATACAAAAATATGCTGTATATTATTAAAGAGTAAAAAAAAAAAAAAAAAAAAAGCGGAGTAACCCAATCTGATGTGCCACCATAAACACAATGCTTGCCAAAGAATTCACAATTCTATATCTATCGCCCCCTCCAATGATATGGTTAAACCATTTGTTACCAAGCCTCAAAGGCTCTCCAACAGGCCGCAGCAAGCCATCTGACCTCCCCCCCCTGATACGGTTACTACCACTTGTATATATAGCAAATAAGGGGGGCTTATATAGACAGTATAGTCACCCCAATGAAAACAAGTGAAAGACCCAACAGGATCCTGGTATTAGTATAGGGGAAAATCAGAGTATCAGCGAGTTTCGAGGCTGGATGTGGTCACTCAATAGACCTGAAATATCATAATAAATACATAACACATACCATCAAACCTAGTCTCCTATAATTAACAAAAAGTACTTAATTGGTCTACCCTAGTGCACTCACCACTGGTATTCTTTACTCTCAAGCAGAGAGTGTGCAGATCCTTGTTTCCGCACCGTAACAACGTCCGTGTTGATCCTGAGCAGTCCCTACGCTTGTAAAAATTAGTGTCCCCGCTCCTGTATGAGTTGAGATCTATAAAACAGATCATGGACATTTAGGAAAATACCCCCTTGACGTCCTCTCAGTCACCTCACAGTGTAATAGATCAACCTTTCCTTAATAGTATGTGCCGACCCTTTATTGAAGAAATTTGGCATACTCAGTTGCTCTGTATCCAGCAAACGTTAACCCCTGAAGTGGTCCAACCATAATACGTTGAGACCTGATGGTGGCAAACAATAGTTTAAGGGAAGTGCGCAAATAGAAACACACCCTCCATGAACACGACTGCCCCTCCTTCACTCGTGGTCGAGAAAAACTCACCTAACCGATATCATAGGTGGAAAAAAACACAGGGCGTCCCCTTACTATCCAGGAAAAGGACAAAGCGGCCATACTCAATTTTTATGAACGTCTCCATTATCCCCATGTTAGATCACATGATCCAATAGCCGGGAGAACCAGCAACAGTGATGATGGACAGAGGAGAGCCTGAACAGAACGCATGTAAACAGCGGCCATCTTAACCTGACTTCATAGTTGGTCCGCAAAACAGGGAGCATATTAGAAGCACCCATTTTTAATTACAATGGGGCCAAAGTGATGGTGGGGCTAACTGAACTGGCATAATTACCACCAGTATTATTTCCTTACCCAATAGAAATGAATAACCACCGATAAATATCCCATTATCTTTATTGTGATAACATTGCGCCTCTCTCAATGTCTATGTCAATTAAGCCACTCAGTTAAATACAACATCAAATTTGTCGCCGATAGAGATCCCCTGGACAGTACTCAATGATAAGCTCCATATATCCATCACAGTAGTTTTCAGCCACCAGCGTAATAAACAACAACTTACTACTGGGTCCTGAGACATCAATACAGAATATACATGGAAGCCTGTCACCATTCTCATGTGGGCACACGATTTACTAATCCCATCTAATGTGTTGGGTTAATATAGCGACAGATTTAGCTTAGAGAAACGAAGAAAGAAAAGAGGGGTGTATAACCTTGTACAATTTTATGGTCATTTTAGACAGTCCTGACCACTGTTAGCATTTGAATCACATCCACTCCCAAAATATCTGGAATGGATGTATCCAAAATGCTAGGTCCATATGTCACAGAGAGCCACAGTATATACAACAGCATTAATACAAACTATCATAAAAGTTCCCCCTACTGGTGTATACACACTTCCGTGTTTGACGTCCCTACTAATATCATAAGTATCTGCACCATCAGATGGTATTCCGGGGCTGCATACTTGATATAAGAATGTATCTCAGATTCCTGACCAGTTCTGTAAATCTCAGTCCCGCAAAAACACATGGAGCTCACGATCAGTATTGAGTCCCTTTTCTACCGCTCGCAGTTTGATAAGCCATTTGGACTCCAGTTTTCTAAAGGCCGCCGTTCTGTCCCCACCTCGTGGATTGATCTCAACCTCAGCGATTCCATTGAAATCTCAATGACAATATTTCAGAATTTGCATGCACACTATTGTAGTGTGCATCTAGGGGATAGTTCTCATTATGATTGCGGAAGGCCCTAACGTGCTCTTGTATCCTCTTGTTCAATAACCTTATTGTGCTGCCTAAGTAGATTTGATCACATTGGCATATTATACAATAAAATGTATATTTGGTGTTAAAGTTGATAAACTGATGTATGTAATGAGTTTGTTTGGTATTGTAATAGAATGTTTTCTTTTTATCGTCCTAGAACTGGCATACACAGCACATAGGTAACCACATACCCTTGATGACATTTGAAGGATTTTTGATCACAGAGGGACTCAGTATGTTTCTCAAGATTCTACCTCTCTAGTACACAATCTGTGGTTTGTAAGCCACATACGGATCCAAATCACATTCCAGTTTCAAAAGTTGCCAATGCTTATTTAAAGATCTAAAAACCTGGTTGCTGTGCGAATTGTATGGAGTAATAAATGCAATTCTATCTCCATTGGTTCTCTTTTTTTCGTTTTTGGGTTTGCGTTTAAGTAATCCTGTTCTTGTTGTCCTGTTAATCCTGTTGTGGGCTTTTTCTAACAGGGACTGATCATAACCCCTAGCCAAGAAACGCTCTTTTAAAATCACCATTTCCTGTTGAAAATTGCCCTCAGTGCTACAATTGCATCGCAGTCGAGTCATTTCACTGAAGGGAATGTCATGTATCGGGGAGGAAGGGTGGGCACTACTGGTGTGCAAAACAGAGTTACATGATGTGTCTTTCTTGTATAATTGGCATTCCAGTTTGCCTTCTCAGCGAACAAAGTGATATCAAGGAAATCCACACTCTTATTGCTTATGTTAGAGGTGAAGCTCAAATTGTACTGATTCAGATTAATATGTTCTATGAATGCTTTCAGTGTGGTCTCATCACCTCCCCATATCATGAAGTTGTTGTCAATGAATCAACACCAATATATGATGTGATTCGTCAATTCAGATGGGCACTGTCTCCATATATGCTATTCTTCAAAGAAGCCCATATAGATGTTAGTGAACGACAGTGAGAATTTGGCTCCATGGACACCCCTGAATGCTGATGGTACCATGTGTTATTATGTACAAAGAAGTTGTTGTACAAGGCAAAACGTGTAAGATGAAGCACCATTTGGGTATGATCATACATGGTATCATCACGTTTTGATAAGAAATATGTTTGAGTTTCCATCCCTTTTTCAACAGGGATGCTTGTATAAAGAGCGTATACATCAAGGGTTACCAAGGTAAATTTACCCATCCATACCAGGTCCTCCAGTTTATTTAAGAGATCCTTGGTATCCTCTATAAAAGATGGAAGATTATGTACAATGGGTTGTAATGAAATGTGCTCTGACTGCCCCCCAATCCCAGATATTATTGGCCTACCAGGGGGTGGGGGGGTTGTAGTGCTTTTATGTACTTTGGGCATTATATAAATATAGGCTGCCATGGGGCTCGAATTGAACAAATATTATTAATTCTGAATCAGAAAGATGATCCACACTATGCCAGTAACTCAGTAGCTTGTCCAAAAGTTGATTCACATCTTGAGTGGGATTGTGCAAAACAAAGGTGTACGAGTTCTTATCTGCCAATTGACAATCAATCTATGCAAAGTAATCCACATTGTCCATTAGGACAATGTTGCCCCCCTTGTCTGCCTCTTTTAATGTCACATTACTATGGTTGGAGAGTTGTTTAAGTGCTAACCTCCCCTCTTTACTGAGATTATCAATACACCCCAATGGTGTGCCATGTAATTGATCCTCAAGCTTGTACAGGTCGTTGGTGACTGCTCTGTAAAACCAATCTATAAGATTGTCTGATGGTAATGTTGGTAAGAATGTAGATTTCACCTTTAACCCACTGTCAGTTTGTAGGTTACTTTCAATGTCAAAGTCCTGCATTATTTCTTTGATGCTAGGCACCTGCTCTAGACTGTCATCAAGTCCTAGTAACATCTATACATCTTGTATTATCCTTAATAGTTTGTCCCATATTGGCAACAGAGTACACAGGTATAGAGCACACTTTCTTATTTGCATCAAAGTTGCATGTTATATTTATTGTACTATTGTTTGACATTCCAGCCTTGAAAAAGTCTTAGAGAAAGACGAAACAAGTATCGGCAAATAGTGTGCTGGGAGTTTTTTACGTTTTCTACATACAAATAAAGGACTGCTTAATAGCAAGAAGAGTGACTTATCTGGGCGTTCATTCTCTGTTTAATATCATTGAGTTGTTTCATTTATCCATTAGAGGGTCACTTATACCCGATAAGTGATGATTATACTGATGACTGAATAAGGACTAATGGTGCGCTGCAAAAAGCCCTAATTTTTTGTATTTGATTTTGTTGCACATTTAGTTGTGCATACAACGCTTTGGGGTAGTAGGTGTTTTGGGCAAATATAGCACCCGTATATGGTTACCTAGTGGGATACCCATATTTATCACGCCGAATAAGTGCTACGTTACTGTTCTATTTAGTGAATGTGCGGACATTTCCCTTTAGGAACACTACTACCTGTTTATTTGTTAAGTCCCTGCATTATTATATTGGGAATCCTTTAAGACTCGGGAAGTAGTAGGAGAGAGTGGGACCACATTGTAATTGGCACTATGTTTTAAAAGAGAGACATTGCTTGTCTGTGGAAATCCCTGTGGCCCTACTATTCAAGATAAGGGGAAAGCCATGAACAATTGCGCAAAATTGGAGGAACCCATTTATAATACGGAAGGCTGCCTACACATGTATCGAACGATTTAGAGAATCTGGTGGCACTACTATGGTATACTTAATGAGTAATGATCTGAGTCTTTGTATACTTTTATTATTAGATGACTTTATGTTGGTTGTAGCTCTGAGTGGTGTGTTTTCATTTTGTTCTAAAACAGAGAGAATTTGTAAATAAATAAAACTGGATGTATGTATGTATGTATGTATGTATGATTCTGGTATTTGTAAAGCACAAACTAATCACCCCTAGGGGTCTCAAGGCGCTGGGGTCCGCCAGGAAGAATAATCAAGCTATTGCCCAGAGTCACAGGGTGCTGAGCTATGTACATGTGCTGTTATCTTGTCAATATTATCAAAAAACAATGGCCCAACCCGTGTTAGTTGGTTGGATGAATCGATCATCAGATCACAGTTTATCACTTCAGAATTTCAACGAGGATTAAAGCTAATTACCTCCAAAAGGATACAATCATCAATTGTTCATTCCATTAGAAAAGCAGCCACCTATCACAACTCATTTATTTACAAAAAGGAGTTTTTTAATGGATTACTCCAAGTACAGCGAAACATTAGTTTATATACATTTATACATTATTCACAGCGAACGGTAAAGGAAAGAGCTAGTGCTTCTATAGGGGTGCCAGAAAAAAGGAAAGAAGTGGTGGTTTAGAGAAAAGGGGTGTAAGCCTCAAAGAAAAAGTGACATGAGATTTGATTAACTTAGGGGAAAAAGTTGGTATTTATCCAACATATTTAAATGAAAAAACAGGCCACTCTTAGTGTTAATCCAATTTCATAAAAACAATCATACAGTCTTGACTGGCATGTATAATGTTCAGGGGAATAGTGGTCCTGGCGATAGAAAGGGGGAGCGTCTCCCCCTTTCTATCGCCAGGACCACTATTCCCCTGAACATTATACATGCCAGTCAAGACTGTATGATTGTTTTTATGAAATTGGATTAACACTAAGAGTGGCCTGTTTTTTCATTTAAATATGTTGGATAAATACCAACTTTTTCCCCTAAGTTAATCAAATCTCATGTCACTTTTTCTTTGAGGCTTACACCCCTTTTCTCTAAACCACCACTTCTTTCCTTTTTTCTGGCACCCCTATAGAAGCACTAGCTCTTTCCTTTACCGTTCGCTGTGAATAATGTATAAATGTATATAAACTAATGTTTCGCTGTACTTGGAGTAATCCATTAAAAAACTCCTTTTTGTAAATAAATGAGTTGTGATAGGTGGCTGCTTTTCTAATGGAATGAACAATTGATGATTGTATCCTTTTGGAGGTAATTAGCTTTAATCCTCGTTGAAATTCTGAAGTGATAAACTGTGATCTGATGATCGATTCATCCAACCAACTAACACGGGTTGGGCCATTGTTTTTTGATAATACTGACTACCCAGGTCCAACAACCGTTTTTGGGTTACCCCATTTTTTATAATGGTTATCTTGTCAATGGCATTCGGAAAGCACGCAAGTAGCTGCCACTTTTGTGGCTTCATAGTTTCTTGCTTCTCCCAAAAATCATCCAAGAACATAAAATAGTTTGGTGCTTGTGCGCCACTTCACAAAGTGCTCTCGCCCCAGTGTGTTGTAATAAAAGAAGTCTTTGCAAATTACAAATATGTGACTTGTTCCACCACCTTATACAGAAACTATGCAATTTTATTGTCATTTAATATACACATGGTTGGATAAAATCCCTAAACAAATAGATCCATTGGGTAAATATGATTTTCGATGTTGTGGGTGCACACATTTAAAGCTGAGGCTTCCTTGTGCCTAAATAAAAAGCATACATTAAATTTATGGAGACCAGGGGTAGCTCACCGAGACCCCATGAGTAGCTCATGCTTCTAGCATCCCCCACACCGCCAAATCCAACCTCCACCAGGGAATGAAGGCTGTCGCCGACTGGATGAAGGAAAGCCCATTTAAGCTGAACTCAGACAAGACGGAGATCCTCATTCTCGGGCCCAAACCCTCAGCATGGAACGACTCCTGGTGTCCCGCATCACTGGGGACACCCTGGGCTCCTACCAACCACTCACGCAACCTGGGAGTCATCCTTCGACACGAAACTCACCATGACCAAACAAGTCAACGCAGTCTCCTCTACCTGCTTCAACACCCCCGTATGCTCCGCAAGGTCTACAGATGGATCCCGACAGACACAAAGAAAACAGTCACTTAGGCCCTAGTCATCAGCAGACTCGACAACAGAAACACCCTCTACGCCGGAGCCCCGTCCAAGTTCATAAACAGATTGCAAAGAATCCAGAACGCCTCTGAACGCCTGCTCCTCGACGTCCCGCGCCGCAACATCATCACCCCCCACCTGAGGAACGTGCACTGGCTCTCTGTCAACAGAAGAATCTCTTTCAAGCTCCTCATCCACGCACACAAGGCACTCCACAAAAACGGCCCAGCCTATCTCAACAGTCGACTCTCCTTCTACGTAACGAACAGGAAACTCCTCTCCACTGACCACGCCCTGGCCACGGTCCCGCGCATCCATGAGAGAAGGCAGGTCCTTCTCCCACGGCGCCACCAAGACCTGAAACATCCTCCCCCTCAACCTACGACAAACTGAAGACCTGCTTACTTTCAGGAGACGACTCAAGACCTGGCTTTTCGATCAGTAGCAGCAGCACCTTCCCCCCTAGCGCCTTGAAACCCTCACGGGTAATAGTGCGCTTTACAAATTAACTGATTGATTGATTGATTGAGCATCTGTATTTAGTAGCCCTTTACTGTTGTTTAGGCTATTTGGGTTTCTTTTTTAGGTGATGTTGCACGCCGTCACCCAAAGCAGCTGCTTAGATAGGCTTAACATAGTTTAGCTGGGGGGGGGTGGTTTAAAGAGGATTGTGCGTGATGAGTAGCACTTGTGACAGAGACAGATCAAAGCAGCCAATAGAGGGAAAGCAAATAGTATTGTACTGCAAGTGGGAGCCACACCACCAGCCTTTTTCAGCCTGCCATCCGTATATTTGACCAGAGCAGCAAATAAGCCCATGCATTCATGTAATCCTCATTTACTTCTAGGTAGCCTCAATCAAGTAGAAGCATGATGACATCCTCTCATGTGTTCACTTCCTGAACATTGGAGTGCTCAAAAATTAAAACAAAAAAGTATTTAGGTATTCCTGGCCCATCAAGGAGGACTGTGAATTATTGCAGGAGGAAAAGGCACATGTCTCAACTCGACTTCACAGGTGGTCTCTGCACCAGCATAGTGCCTGGAGATCGGGAGGTGTTTGCACCTCCCAGGGCTCGCTCACACTCAGCAGCATCAAATGACACAGGAGACATCAAGTGCTCTCAAACTAGCTCCGACTGAAATACACAAGCCAGTCCTGACTTCCAATGTGAGTTCAGGGCGTGCATGTGTGTGCGTGCAAGTAAGGCATTGTGCATACCCTAGCACTGTACAGAAAACAATTATTTATTAAAAATGGAGTGAAACTCTGCCTTATTTGATTTATTGGACTGGGGGATTTGGGAGCTGGACCCGGGGGATTCAGGGTAAATGCCTCCTCATATTGATGAGCCTTCCAGTTCCTCTAAGTTGGGAATGAGGGGTGTACTATTGACTCAAGTGGATCCATGACTTTGCACTTTGAGAAGTTGTAGTGTACTGATTTATTCTCCTACCTTTGGGTTCATTTCAAGGAACCAGACCCTAAAAGCTGGCCTTTGTTTTGACTGTTTACTGGTGGCAGCTTTGGACCAGTTGCATCATCCTGCATCATAAGGAGGTAGGAATTATGATTTCACCAGTCCTTAAGCACCAGCGGTCGGGTGATCTGGGTCTCTCCAACTGCATACTGAAAATATTAGTGAGTTCTTGACCTATTTCTGGTGTTGGTGACGCGAGCCTTGAAATTTGAGTTTCAATGCTTCCTAAATAGTATGATTAGGTGGTGATTTGCAGGACCAGGTCTTTGAATGATTCAGCAACCTTCTTTTACGATTTTGCAGTGCCCAGTATTGTAGCCATCTCTCAACCACCTTCATCCCATGTTTTTCAGCAGCTTCCTCAATAGCATGTGCATAATATCTTTGTGACAAATTAAATATCTGATGAGCCACTTCCCCAAGATCCCACTCTTGCCCCTTCCTTCAACACATTTAACGACCCCTTTCAGTACAGATGTTCTCTTGTGGTGGGGTTTTAAAAATTTTGGGTAGCCCCCTCCCCGAATAATCCCAATCCTTCTGTGCATTATATTACAACCACTTTAAACTGCCACCCAATGGCCATTTTTGAGTGTAAATAAAAGATATGGGGGTCTCTATCTATTTTGCCTCAAGTGAAACCTTTGAATTCTATCTCTCCACTACTCTTGTACAGGTGCCTCCTCACCTAGGGCCTCATGTATTGGGTCCTTAGTGAAGGGCAGCTCAGCAAGTCACCTTGCTGTGATCCCCTTCACCAAAGTGAAAGGGCAAGGTACAGTGCATTCCTGTCTTTTCCCCCTGCACTGGTGCAGGTTCAGCAGCCTATTATGGGCTCCAAAGAAATTAGGCTTAAAGTCAATGAAGCCGAGCATGGGGAGCTCTCGGATAAATGTGTGAGTTGCACTTGGAAAAATGTGTGAGTTGATTGCCTTTAGTAGCTCACAATGATTTTCACTGATCAGAAGTAGCTCTCACTCCAGAAAAGATTGGCAACCCCTGATGTAGACATTAATGATCTCAACCAATTCAGCTGTTTTTGAAGCGAGAACACATATACAGAGGAGCCAGGAAAATCAGACGAAGACCTTCAAACTTCAGGTGTTTTGGTTAGGTAATTTTCATTTTCAGATTTAGTTCTAATTCTTATTTGAATCCATGATTACCTCTCGACCATGCGATGATCCATAAAGTGCACCCACAAACCAGAAATGTGTCAATGAATATTAATACAATGTTCAGCAGTGACATATTTACTCTTCTGTGACTTGATGACATTTACATGCCCCCGTTTTCCTTTTTTTCCAAAGGTTGAGTAAGTCATTCTACTAATGCTATATAAGCACCTATAATTGGTTTGCACCTATAATTGGTTGGGAATGGAGAGAACAAATGTACATTGGTAGTTATACTGTCAAGGCACATTTCTATAGGTAACCTAGGCCTATTTAGCTATTAAGACATTTTCACTGTTTGAAAAAACCCACTATGGCAACCGCCAGCGTGAATCAGTAATCACAATTCTTGAATGACTTAGGTGAGCCAGATATACCCTTGGATAGGTGGTTACAAATACTTAAATCCTATTTATTAGCTATAATAGTTCGCACTAATGACCATAAAATACAAGAAATGCTTCTAACACAAAACCCAGACTTCTCTGAGGCTATTAACATATCAAAGGGAATTGAACATACCGCTGTATGTATCAAGGAGATGAGATTAACAATTGAGTCTCATGAAGCGGGAGAGGAGGTAGAAGTTCTTACTCAGGAGGAAGTTGTGTACAAAATTAATGAAAAGACAAGGACAAATGTGAAACCAAAATCTAAGAGTGAAAATATAAGATGCTATAAGTGCTATATTTAGCCAACAGTTTGAAGTGTTCTGCAAGGGGAGTGACATGTGAACATTTAGCAAAATGGGACATTTTGCTAAAATTTGCAAATCTCATGAGGAAAATGTACATATGGTATCTGATGCTGAAAACATATTGGAAGGGAAAAGGGAATATATTTTCCAGGTAAATCCCTTTGTAAATGAGGAGAAAGTGCATTACCCTACATGTGTCTGGAGGGCGCGGATATTCTGGGAGTTAAGCTCTGTTCTGCCACCGACTGCCTGGTGATACTCCTTGTTTACCGCCCCCCAAGGACTTCCCCAGCCTTCATGGAGCCTTTTCTGGGCTTGGTTCACGACCTACTAACAAGGTATAAGGGTCTCATGGTTATGGGAGATTTTAATCTCCACTGGGAGGAGTCCCCTAAAGACGCCATGTCTAAACAGCTAGAAGAGGCCATGACCTCGCTAGATCTAATCCAGAGGGTGATTAGTCCGACGCATGAGAAAGGCCACACACTGAACCTGATCTGGACATCAGTCCCGATGCCGAGCCCTATCACCATTTCGCCCTGCATATGGTCGGACCACCACCTGTTGCAGGGTAGAATAGCATTCTCGGGGCAATGTGTACCGCATACTGCGGAGTGGCAGGTAGTGAGAAGGTGGAACACAATCAACACTGACACACTTATCTCCACTCTAGAGAGACTACCTTCTCACTTTAATAGACTACCAGATGATGACGCTGAGACAGCTAGTCTCAAACTGTCACAAAAACTGGAAAGTGCCATTGAGGCGGTGGCACCGGCTCGAAGGGTCAAATTTGGAGATAAGGGTAAAGGTGCTCCCTCGTTCAATGAAGCATTGAGGCTTTTGAAGCGCTCCTTACATCGGACGGAGAGAGCCTGGCGCAAGGGGTATGATTCCAACACTCAAGCTTTATATGCCAAAGAGTTAACCATCTATAAACAAGCTATTAGGGCCAGGAAAGCTGAGTTTTATGAAGACAGAATCGCAACATCATCCAATCCCCAGAAAGAAATCTTTAAGGTCCTGTCAGAACTGAGAAAAAAGAAGGAACAGCCCCCCTCCTTCGCACAAGAAGACTGCCAAAAATTTCAGTCATTTTTTACTATCAAGATAGCTGACCTTCTGTCAGAAATCGAGACCACCCCCAGACTGGACTGCTTGGATACTACTATTAAAATAACCCCAACAGTCACCCAGCCCCTAATCTCACTACCCTTGCTCACTAAGAAAACCATGAGAACAGTGATGGGTCGAGTCAAGTCGGGTTCACCGGCAGACCCGTGTCCTCCGAGGATTTACAAACAAGCCTGGTCAGGGCTGGAGGACGACATATTATCACTCCTGAACAGCTCTCTTTCAACTGGACAGGTTCCTTCCAACTTCAAGGAAGCCCGGCTGATCCCCCTCCTGAAAAAGGCAGGGGCAGATATAAAGATCTTGAAAAACTACAGGCCCATTTCACAACTACCGTTCCTAGCTAAAATTTTGGAGCAACATGTGTTGCCCACCCTCTCTTATCATCTAGAAAACAATTTCCTGCTGGAACCCAACCAGGCCGGTTTCAGGGCCCACCATAGCACGGAATTGGTCATGCTTTCCGTGCTGGACGACCTGAGACTTAGAGCAGACAAAAAAACCTGTGTGGCCTGGTTCTGTTAGACCTCTCCGCGGCATTTGATACGGTCAAGCATGACCTACTGCTGTCGCGGATGTGGGATCTCGGTATCCAGGGCACTGCCCATGCCTGGCTGACCTCCTTCCTTGGCGAACGGGTTCAGAGATTGCAACTAGCTGACCTAGTATCGGAGGCAGCAGGTATTACATGTGGAGTCCCTCAGGGCTCAGCATTATCACCCCTACTGTTTAATGCTTACCTGCAACCCCTTATTTCAACATTAAATCAGATGGACTGCAGTATATACAACTACGCCGATGATACACAGATCATCATCCAAATTGACAACTGTCCAATGGCATACCAGAGAATGCAAAACATCTTAAAATTTACCGTGAACTGGATGACGGCCAACTCAATAAAAATAAATCCTGACAAGACCGAGGTGCTGGCGATCACAACGGCATCTAGCCCTTGGAATGATCTCTTGTGGCCCACTGAGCTAGGGCCATCCCCGGTACCAGCAGAAGCAGTGAAAAGCCTAGGTCTGATCGTAGATGCCAACCTCACTATGTCAGCCCAGGTCTCAGCTGTAGTAGGCACATGTGTGGGCATAATGAGACATCTGCGTAAACTCTCCCCTATCCTGTCGGCAGACACGCTCAGGAGAGCAGTATCAGCACTGATCCTGGCACGTCTGGACTACGGCAACGTTTTGTATGTCGGTATCCCTCAAAAATTGCTGAGCAGACTTCAGATAGTCATGAACCATGCTGCCAGGCTAATTTTCAACCTGCCCAGAAGGACCCACGCCAGCCCCCTCCTTCACAAACTCCATTGGCTGCCGGTGAAACAGCAGGCCAAATTCAAGGGCCTATGCATTACGCATAAGGCCCTGTACTGACACGCCCCAAAATACATCAAGGAACGTTTAGTCCCGTACGCTCCCAGCAGGAATTTGCGATAAACAGATGCTGCACTGTAGGTCTGTCCGTGTTTTATACTATCCTCTCTAGGGGGGCGCACTTTTCCCATACAATTTGCAGTGCATGGACTAAACTGCCAGAGAGCCTGCACAAAGAAACAAGTCTACTACCCTTTAGAAAAAAGATAAAAACGGTGCTGTTTCAGGAGGCATGGGGTAATGTCTAACTTTCTCCCCTATTAGTACTGTGCTCATCCTCTGCCAAGCGCTTAGAGACCCCTGGGTGATAAGGCGCTATATAAATCCAATATACAATACAATACAATGTGGTATGCTGTTAGATGGTGTGTCAATTCAGGCATTTGCAGATTCATGCTCACTGTATAAACATGTTGACAAAATGACTTTTCAGGAAACATTTTCAGCTGGGAGTACAAACTTGAGATTCCAGACATTCAACCGAGAGGGTACAACACAGAACATATTCCACTAGAGGGTATGGTGAGAATGCACATTTTATTCAAGGACAGGTATTCTGTAGAAAACATTTACGTGATCGAAAAAGGGTCAAACTTACTGGGATGGAAACATCAGAAGGCATGGGGGATTACGTTAGACCTCACAGTGTAGACCAAGTGCTTCTAGTCGATCAATCCTTGGTGGGTAAACTTGTGTTTGAGGAAAGTGCTTTCTGACCATCTGGGTACATTAAATATTTACATACATAAAATCACACTTAACCAGGGGGCCACACCTGTGGCGCACAAGACAAGCTAAGTCCCATTATTAATTAGGGAACCTTTGAGATTAGAGCTGCAGAAACTAGTAATTCAGGGTGTTGTTGAGGAAATAGAAAGTTCAGAATGGCTTGCTCCCATTGCAATTTCAACCACAGATGGGGAAAAAATATTTGCCTATGGTAGACCTAGGGATTTGAATGAAAACATTTGTGTGGACAGTCGTCCACTTCCTAGGATACATGACATGTTGAGTATGATACAAAATGGCATATAATTTAGTGGCCTTCCCGGCCTTCTGAATCAGAAGGGTTAACGGTTTTTACAACACCTTTTGGCAATTTCAAATTGTTGAGGATGCCGTTTGGATTGGCCTCAGCTGCTCCTGCATTTCAAAGGATTATTCAACACATACTGAAAGATTGTAACAAAACCATGTGCTTTCAGGATCATATCCTAATTTACGGTTCAAGTGAGGAGGAAAACAATTGTAGGGTGAGGAATGTGCTGGGAAAGTTGAGGAATGTTGGGTTCACTACAAGAGAAAGTAAATGCAACATAGAGGTCACTTCTGTGGACTATTTGGGGATCACTGTCTCAAGTGAAAGCTAGTTGGATTTGTTGAAATCAGTTCACAAAGCACCCACACTAGCAAATAAAGACAAGGTAAACCGTTCTTGGGTGTGGCCGAATACCAACAATGAACTTTTTCAGTGTTGGTTCAGCCCCTTAGGGATTTGCTTAAAAAGGGTGTACCTTTTATATGAAAAGAGGAACATACCATCAGATTTAAGGACATAAACAAAGCAATTCTCAATGCACCACATATAGGGAACTTTCAGGTTGAGAAAAAAACTATATTGACAACAGAAGCCAGTAAATGTAGCCTAGGTGCCACACTTTCGCAGAGATTTGAGGGAAAAGAGAAAATGGTGGCATTTGCATCTAGGGTTCTGGTAAGCTCTGAAGTGAATTATTCCTCTGTGGAGAAAGAGGCGTTGGCATGCTACCGGGCCATCAATCATTTTACATATTATCTCTGTGTGCTTTGTCTTTTGAGTTGAGGACAGATTACAAACCTTTGCTACCTTTGTTGTTCAAAGAAAGAAATTGTGATAGCTAAATGAGATTTAGGACTCCAACATTTCAATTTCAAGGTTGAATATTTCCCGGAACTAAAAACAGTGCAGCAGAATTCCTTTCAAGGTTACCTCTGGGAAACACTGAAGAGAGCAACTGTGTAGTAAGTGCCCATGGAAGTAAACAGGATAGTAGATTAAATATGAGTTTATTCTGCTCAAGAGAATAACAGCGACATCAGGCAGAAGCAGCTATCAACTGCCAACCAGCCCACATTCTAATACAGAGCACAGAATGTCCATAACACAAAGTTCTACCTACAAGTGCCTGGGAGGGACAATACAGAATACTACATATCCTCTTTCCTACAAAACAAAAGAAAGAGAAACCTAAAGAAAATAAAGAATAGAAAAGATAAGAAGAAAGGAAACAAGGAAGAGCAAGTAAGGAAAAGTAGCAAAAGAAAGAACCAAAACATTTCAAGCAAAAACAACAGAAAACAGGGAACTCGAGAGCTACCTGAACCTGGCTGGAATCTTACAGACTCTTAAACTCCTGCGAAGCTCTGGCACAAAGCTAACATCATCACATCTGTCATTCCTATTAATGGTATCTGAACAAGAACTAGACAAATAGTTATTAGAGTCAATGTCCACACCTTTGACTTTAATACCTTCACAAATGTTCCACCAATTCTTGTTGTTCACCCGCACAGCATTACCGCAAACCTTATCAACAACTAAAGGCTCGGAGAATTTACTTCTTCCCTTGGTGACATGAACTGGATTTTTAATACGAACAACATCACCAGCACAAATATTATGAGAAACAGACCTTTTTCTTTCATCAAAATAAACTTTTTGCTTGGCTTGTGCCCCAGTAACTTTGTCCCTCACAAATCCATCAATGCCATCCATAACATTAATTTTCACCCATTTAGACATCCAACCTGGACAAATTTTCGTAGAAGGTTTTCTCCCTCTTAGAAGTTCAAAAGGAGACACTCCAGTTCACGAATGTGCAGTGGTGCGATAAAACCACAACATGGAACGAACAGCATTCTCAACAACACACTTGCTAGCAATAGCCCATTGCACACAATTATTAAGCACTCGATTCATTCTTTCGACAAGGCCATTAGCCTGGGGGTGATAGAAAGAACTCTTCTTGTGAGTAACACCACCTTGTCTTAGAAAACACTCAAATTCAGAACTAACGAACTGTACACCATTGTCCATCATGACAAACGAAGGAAAACCTTCCCTCAGAAAAATATCTTTTAAGAAAAGAATCACATTAGCTGAGGAAGGTTCACTGATAAAACGAATCTCCGGCCATTTGGAGTAATAATCAATGGCAACAATGGCAAAACGTGAAGAAGAAGGTAAGAGATTGAATGGACCAACTAAATCAATGCCAATCCTCTCCCACGCCCTCTCCGGAAATTGAATAGACTCCAAAGGGGGTGTCCTTACCTTGTGACTTTTGTCAGAGGACTTGCAAATAACACAATCATCAACCAAAGTGTCAACACAAACATCCATTTGCGGCCACCAAAACACATCCCTCAACCTACGTTTTGTGAACATATTCTCTAAATGTCCTTCATGTGCACCATCAATAAGACGTTTCCTTAAACTCTCAGGAGGTATAAGCCTTCCACACCGCAGAAGAATACCATCCTCAACAGTGAGCTCATCGGCAATTTTGACAAAAGTCTGAAATTGTCCAGATACATTCTTTTCCTTGGGCCAACCAGATTTCAAATAATTGATGACTTGAACAAGTACTTCGTCTTTCAACAACTCCCTTTTCCACTCAACCTCATTAACAGCACACATTCCCTCGAGATCCAAAGCAGCAACAAAACAATCCTCCTGATCATCTTCCTTCTCAAAGTCAGAATCGTTACCGGTAATGGGAAAAGGTGAAAAGTAATCCGCCCTGACATTCTTCATACCAGGTAAATAGACAATGTCAAAATTGTACTGAAGTAACTTTGTTGACAACCTAGCAATCCTTGGAGTATGCTCTTTAATCTTCTCACCAGATAAAATAGAGACCAATGGACTATGGTCCGTATGTGTTACAAAATGACTACCCCAGAGAAAAGAGTTGAATTTCCTGACTGCCCACCAGCAAGCCAAAAGCTCTTTCTCAATGACAGAGAAATTCATCTCAGCCCCACGCAACACTCTCGAAGCATACGCAATGGTGTTGTCAACTTGACCACTCTTTTGAGTAAGCACAGCTCCAAGACCAAAACCACTAGCATCCACAGTCACAACACATTCCCTATTTGGATCAAAAGGCTTAAGAATACTGTCACTCACTAACTGTAACTTAATCCATTGAAAACTTTCTTGACAGTTCTCGTCCCATATAAATGGCACATTCTTCTTTAACATGTTAGTTAGTGGTTGAACCCTAGACGCATAATTCTTGATAAATCTAGAGTAAAATTCACTGAGACCAATGAATGACTTTAAACCAGATTTATCAACAGGAGGAGAGGCATCAACAATGGCTTTTACCAAACCAGGACGTGGTTCCACTCCATCATGTGAGACCACGTGTCCAAGAAATTCCATTTTTTCCTTTAGGAAAACACACTTTTCACTTTTAAGTACAATACCTTTGTCTTGCATAATTTCTAAAACCTGATTCAATGAACTGTCATGATCCTCTTTGTTCTTGCCAAAAATTAAAACATCATCATGGAAAACAATTACTCCAGGGGTATCTTTAAACATTTGACTCATTAGCCTTTGAAAAACTGCTGCCGCCGACGCGAGGCCGAACAGCATCCTGCAGCATTGAAAACTCTCAAAAGGAGAAACAAATGCCGTCAAATGTCTAGAGGATTGACTCAACACCACCTGATGGTATGCGGAAGCTAAATCCAACTTTGTAAACCATCTTGCCCCTCTAGTAAGAGATAACAAATCTGTAATTTTTGGCAAAGGGTGTGAATCAATCCAGATGTTTTTATTAAGACTGCGCAAATCAACGCAAACGCGCAGATCACCATTCCTTTTTCTGGCGACAACAAGAGGTGACAACCACAAGGATGACTCAATTGGTTCTATGACCCCTTTCTTGCACAACTCAATCAACTCCATTTCTAAACTATCCCTTACGCTAAAAGGGACACTCCTGACCGTATGCTTAACAGGGATGGCTCCATCTTTCACTCTTATCTTGTGGTTAAACCCTTTGATCATTCCAAGCCCCTTCCCAAAAACAGTAGGAAACTTGAAAGCTAGTTTTTCAATATAGTCATCAGATTCAACTACAGCCAATTTTTCAATATAGTCGTTTGATTCTGCGACACTAACCTGTTCTTTAGAGCCTGGTCTTAGAATCAACTTAAATAGACCCTGGTGGAACCACCCCAAAATGTTCAACCCCTTAATTGAAACATATATTTTCCCAAAAATTCTCCTACCCCTGAATTGTAGGATATCTTCAAAATACCCAAGTAAAGCTATTCTGCGTCCTTCATAGGAAACGGGGGATCTATCAGGTGGTTCGAGCTTCCTCTCAGGCCAAGTTTCATCAAACAATTCTTGGGTGATCATTGTTACTCTTGTGCCTGAGTCCACTAACAAAGAAAGCACTTTGTCACCCACACCAAAATCTTCATAGGGGTCAACACAATCTGAAGGGTCCCCAGTGATAACTCCATCTTCCCGTACCACAACAACCATCTCCCTAGGGTCGCCTTGGACTCTGTTAGTGGGATCTGAATCTTCCGGTACCACCACAACCATCTCCCTAAGGTCGTCTTGGATGCTGTTAATAGGATCTGAATCCTTTCCTGTATTTTCATAAAACTCTGAAACATTTCCTACCCCAGTTACATTGCTCTGTCCCTGAGACTTGTTTACGAAGGCCGAATTTCCCTGTCTAGAATTTTGACAAATTTTCGCAAAGTGCCCATATTTTCCACAATTACGACAAGTAGAATTCCTAGCAGGACAGAATTTGTTGCTCTTATTATGTGAAAGATTTCCACATCTATAGCAAATGTCACTTCTAGAAAAGGAATTTCTCTCATAACGTTGTGAACTAGGAAAATTGTTCTTCTTGAAACGTTGTTGACCAGAAAGTGCCTTGTTTTCTTTGTTTTCTTTAGCTCTAACTATGGAAATTGCCTCTTCACTTTTCTTCTCAAGTTCCTTAACTTCCTTCTTAGGCTACTCAATGCTTTTGGCTGTACGGATACTCCCTTCAAGTGTTGGATTGCCTAAGGAAAGTAATTTTTGTTGGATTGACTTGTCAGTGCATTTACATATATACTGATCTCTGATTAATTGTTCTCTGAAGCCCTCAAACTCGCATTCCGCACTCAACTGCCTTAGACTGGATACATAAGTCTCAACGTCCTCTCCTGGTAGCTGCTCTCTTTTGAAGAATTTATGTCTAATTACAACAAGACTAGGCTTGACATCGAATCTCAACTCCAGTCTCATCCTTGTCTCAATATATTCATCAACGTCTTTTTCTGCGTTGTTTCTTACCAAAGGAGGTAAATGTTTATAAATTTCTCTTCCTTCAAAACCTAATGAGTGCAATAATAGGCATTTCTTCCTCTCTGCGCGATATCTCGACGCGCCTATTGCACCCAAGTAAGTTTCAAACGCATCAAACCATTTTCTCTAAATTATAGGTGGATTGCCTGGTGTCTCCAGAAAAGGAGGAGGAGGTGAAACTGACTGCATATTGTACAAAATAAGCGCTCGACTACAAAGACCTAATCCCAAGTCTTCATAAATCCGTCTAGTCGCTGTTCTCAAAAGAAGGCAAAATTTGGGATAGTTAAAAAAAAACAATTCGTCTTTTAGACACTCAGTGGTTTAAAGCGTGTTAATTAGTACTAAACTGAGGAGCAGCACAGTAGTCACAAGGTGTACTTTAATTGAGTTAGTGCGATATGCTTCCAATATTTTGTGCCGTATAGAACCACTGAGAGTGTCTACGTGATCAATTACTTCCTAACTGCATTTGATTACGAAGAGCAGATAGCGCTGAATAAGCACATAGCGCTGACTTCTTGCTTATGTATACAGCGTTGCCAAGGTGACGCGTGTTAAAAATGAGTCTTTGAAAAGCCCGACAACAGCGAAGAGCAGACAGCGTTGCTTTCGTTGTTATGGTTACAGCGTTGCCCAACAAAAGAAAAATCCTCAAAATGGCCGTCCGCAACGTCACTTGCGTAGAGTCACGCTGCCAACCACACGCGTATCTCCTTCCAACCACAAAATGCGCTGGCAGTCAGGTTAACATATGGCGTACATGCGTAGGATTGCGCTGCCAACCACACGTGTCTTTTCTTTTGCCAATCACGACTAGCGCTGACGATGTAAACATTTATTTTATAGCTTACGTCTGCTAGTGAGCAAATAATGTCTTTCACACGCTAGAAATTAAGCGGAAGGACTTATCTGATTTCCCTTGACGTCTCCTGTGCAATTCTTTTGTGTTAACAGCCGATCTTCGTTATCTCACACAGCTTGAAGATGAACATTGAATCTCGAGGTGGATCGAGGTAAGACAGGTTCTTTATCTTCTCTTGAGCATCGTCGCCAACAATTTTGTAGTAAGTGCTCATGGAAGTAAACAGGATAGTAGATTAAATATGAGTTTACTCTGCTCAAGAGAATAACAGCGACATCAGGCAGAAGCAGCTATCAACTGCCAAACAGCCCACATTCTAATACAGAGCACAGAATGTCCATAACACAAAGTTCTACCTACAAGTGCCTGGCAGGCACAATACAGAATACTACAAACTGTATTGAAGGAATCATCCTTGAAGTTACTGTGCCAGCTATTCTTGAACCGGAGTGGGCAGATCAGATAGTATGGGATCAAACACTGGAGGCTGTAAGATGTTTTATTGTGGTTGGTTGGCCCAATAAGTGTAAGGAACTGCCAGAAGAGGTATAACCATTTTGGAATATTAGATATTAGAATTATCTCTGGAAGGGAACATAATCTTAAGATCTGGCAAAATTGTACCTCCTGTAGGACTAAGGGAACAGATTGTCAATTTAGCGCATGAGGGACATTTAGGGGGAAATCTCACTAAATCCAAGTTGAGTTCAATATTGTTTTCCATAAATGGATTGCTTAGTGGAGCAAAAAGTTAAGGATTGTCATGTCTGTAGCCTCAGTGACAAATACAAGATTATACGGAGGACTCATTTGACGCCCATTAAGGTTCCCACTGTGTTCTGTGGAAGAAATTGGTTTTGGATATTTCAGGTCCTGTTCAGGGGCATGGTGTACAGGGAGAACACATTCTGGTTCACATAGATAACTACTCTCATTGAATTACAGCAAAGTTTGTAAATATCGTCAATACCAAGACACTCATAAATATATTAACAGAAGTATTTTCTTCTGAGAGGATTCCTGTCTTTTTCATCACCGACAATGGAGTTCCATTTATCTCAGAGGAGATGAAGAATGTTTTTCAAGACTTATCAATTAAGCATATTAGAACTCCTTTATGTTGCCTTAAAGCTAAAGGAATGGTAGAAAGGCAACATGATGATTAAAGAATCAATCACGTTAGCCATAGCCTCTTCTAAACCCATAGAACAAATGGGAAGGAATATGCTGTGGTCTTATCACACCGCCCCTAATTTGGCTACTGGTTTGGCTCCGTTTGAGTTGCTGAGGGGCAGAAAAGCAAGTACAAAATTGCCTCCAAGTTCGTTATGTAAAAGTAAAGTTATTTCTGTAAACAGAGAGGCGATGTAGAAAGTGAGAAACATCAATCCAAGTACAAGATTTGGCATGATAAGAAATGGGGAGCGAGGAAAAGTGAATGGAAGATAGTGCACTTGGTTTTAGTCAGAAAACCTAACAACAGTAGTAATACGTTTGATACATTTTACAAACCAGAGAAAATCAAGGAAGTCAGAAACAATGTAGCTATTCATGAACATAGAAGAATGTGGAGTATAGATGGATTGACATCTTGTTCAAAAAACATGCTCCGCTTTAATAAATCTACTAGGGTAGAGCAAAGTGCTTCTACAAGTGTTAATTCTAGTTTAAGAAAGAAAAGACAGCTCCGTCCTCCTGGATTGCTAAAAGAATTTGTTGTGACATGCTGCTTTTCAGTCTCATGTTGTTAATCTATTTTTGGTATTACAGCATTATGAAACATGTATTGGTAATTTTTAGAACAGTTTACCTCACTCTGAATTGTGGTGGAGTTCCATATCATTAAGTGTTAATGTTCCTTTGTTTTAGGAATATTCATTTATTATAATGGGGAGAAGTGTAATAATCTTAATGTACTATACCTAAGCCTTACCTGTTTCCCCTCCCTTATCTACATTAAGTGGTCTCTCCAGTGGAATCTGTAGCTAGACTGTTATATAATGTTCGGGTCCTTTCAAACGTTGTGACTCAGCTGTGCTGGCAAGTCTGGAGATGTCTACTTTGTGAATACGTAATAAAGTATTGGACCTACACTGCCTTTTTTCATCTTTTCAGCACCTAGGGATGTCCATTTTGTATTTAGACTCATATATGATTAAATTCATCATATCGCCTAATTGTTTGCTTGTTTTGCTACACATTGGTTTGCATTTACTCACAGAATATTCACATACATTGCATCTGCCACATTTGATTAATTTTCTTCCAGTTTTATTGTGATTTCGCGGGTAGAATGTTCAAAGGCTAGGAGAGAATAGTAGTAGAAGGTCTATACCAATTGTTAGAAATGAGGATCTCTAATTGGCAGAGGTATGCACCTTTGTCCACATAAGGACCCTTCCTTTTAGTCAGGATAAGGGAGTTACACACTTTAGATAACCCCGGCTCACCCCCTTGGTAGCTTGGTACAAGCGGACAGGCTTATCCCAAAGGCAATGTGTAAAGTGTTTGTACTCAAAACACACAGTAACACAGTGAAAACACTACAAATGGACACCCCACCAGTTTAGAAAAATAAATAATCTTTATCTAAACCAATCAAGACGAAAATGACAAAGTCCAAAACACATGTATCAACTTATGACTTCAGAACAGTTATTTAAAAATTATAATTAGAAACAAAATAGCACCTACTGGGGCTATTATGACGTCCTGACAGGCATAAATCCAAAGAACGGAGCAGACCGAGAGGTGCACAGCACCGAGCACGGAGTCACACAGACCCCCAAACACCAGCACCTTTGAAAATGAAGTCTATGGAGGATGCACTGTGTCATGGAGTTGAGGCCTAGGCGCTGAGGTCGAGGCCTGTTTCCTGGTTGCCACAGGGGAGGTGCGGCATCGTGTCCATGAGGAGGTGATGCGTCGAGTTCATGACAGCAGAAGTTAGGCGGCGCCGGCACTGAGGCGTTGGTTCTGGTGAGGTGATGCCAAGTAGAAGAGTTTGTGAAGTCACCCTTGCTGGTTATCGGCTCTGCAATAACGGGATGCTGGCACTTGCAGTGTCAGCGTTGGTGTGAGCTCTGGCATTGCAAAAGACCAATAACTACAGGTTTCGGCAGGCGTCGGGCATCAGAGATGTGGGGCGGTGCGTTGTGCACTTCAGGAGCTGTGCCCCTGGCCTTGGTGCAGGTTGCAGCATTACTGGTGGCCTCGTTGACAGTGTCAGAGTTGTTTTTCTTGCTTTGCAGCATCAACCACACAATTCTTAGTGCCCAAGAACTAGAATAGGTGGAATTGTGAACACAAGAGTCCCCAGAGGAGTCCAGGTGCCGGTCAGTGGGTTGCAGATGAAGTCTTTGTGTAACTGAGACTTACTTCAGAACAGGAGGCCTGCAAACAGGCCCTTGAAGATTCTTCTTCACGCTGGTTCAGAGGAAAGTTCGAGTCTTTGTCCTCTCCTTGGCAGAAGCAGCAACTGCCAGCCAACCCTGCAAAGCACATACAGCAGAGATGTAGTACTCCTCCTTACAGCTCTTCTCCTTGGCATAGGTTTCTCTTGAGTCCAGAAGTGATTTGATTCTCTGGAGTTTAAATTTCAATACTTATACCCCATTTTCAATGTGTTTTCTTTGTGGCAAGGATCTCTGACCCCAGTCCAAACCAATTCTGCACTCTCTGGTACTGCATCACTACAGGAGGTGGAGCCAGCATTATGCAGAGGAGACACTACCTATTCAGGTAATAGTGAAATTCTTCTCACCACTCAAAATGTAGCCAAGGTCTATTCAGCCCAGCTATGAGTAACCCCGGAAGGCTGGGTGCACCTCAACACCCATTGTGGCTGTCTCAAGTGAGTGCCCAACCCCAGTTCCTTTCACTACAATACCAGACAGTCAACACACAAACAAACCAGAGGCACAAAAGATGGTTAAACAAGAAAAGTGGCATTTTCAAACAGACAATTTAAAAACCATCTTACTAACAAGATGTGTTAGTAGATTCTGATTTCAGAGAGCTTAAACTCCTTTTCTCCATCTGGTCCGAATGGAAAGTTATTCTTGTATTACGTTACAAAGTAACTCCCATGGTAACCCATGGGACAGAGAGCTTTTCAATAGTGAAAAATATAATTGGCAGTATTTCACTATCAGGACATGCAAAACCCACCAGCACATGTCCTACCTTTTACATAAACTGAGCTCTGTCCATGGGGGTACCTTGGGCCTACCTGAGGGGTGCCTTACATGTAAGAAAAGGGGAGGTGGGGGCCTGGTAAGTGGGTGCACTTGCCAGGTCAACATGACAGTTACAAACTACCCGCAGAGATACTACAGTGGTAGGTCTGAGACATATTTGAAGGGGGCACTTGTGTGGGTGGCACAATCAGTTCTACAGGCCCACTAGTAGCATTCAATTTACATGCCCTGACCCACTCAGTGTATTTTACTAAGGACTTACCAGTAAATCAGATATGCCAATCATTGATATTCAATCACAATAACAACTTACACAGGGAGCAATTTCACTTTGACATTGATCAGCAGTGGTAAAGTGCCCGAAGCATTTAAGCCAGCAAAACAAAATCCTGCATACCATCAAAGATACAGGAGGTAGAGTTAAAAAGTCAGGGAAACCATGCCAAGTATGTAAAGTCTAACACCAATCATTATTAACCTTGTGCTACTCCATTGTTTTCAATGGATCACCAAGCATTTTATTGTACTAAAGTTCCATATTTTATTTAATATTAAACCTTATGTCTCTTTATTTTCTCATTTCACATTTGACTTTCCTTCTGCCTCATTGACGCTCACTGAAAAACTCTGGGTTAGCGCCATCATTTAACCTGCTCAACTATGCTTTGCCCTTCCTCTTATAGTCACTATTCTCTGATCAATTAATTTTTTCTTTCAATACTCTGCTGTGGGCACATCATTGTGTCTACCACATTCTCAGCTATAGCAATGTATAGATCTAAATATGCTACTACTTATCTACTGTTATGATTACATTGGGCATGTAAAATAGAGGATGAAAAGCTATTTGGATCATTGAGTTATTTTCTGCAGCTGTGTTAGAAATTGGGTTTTTGATTGAGGGTGGTGAAGACCCTCCTCAAGCACCAACCACAACCCTTGTCAGGATGAGCCATACATGTTTCTAAATTAACCTGTGCTTAACCCTCTAGGAACCTGGCACAACAGCAGTCAAGCTTAACTTAGAAGCACTGTGTTAAGTATGTATGCAGCACACAAACAGTATTAAAGTGGAAACACAACACCAGAATAATCTCACACCAATTTAGACAAATAGAGAATTTTCTAATACATGATTTGACACCAAAACAACACAAAATTACACAAATCCAATCAGTAGAACCGGAGTTGTACATTTTTATTGTTTTTAGTAACAAAAGTAGGACCTAAAATATGAAAGTGCCAACAACGGACAACTAGTAACGTCGAAATTTATGATAACCGTGATGGAGCACGCAAGGTGGATTGGGCTCGGTCTTGGCTTGCCTTTCGGACTCAGAAGAAGCTTCAAGGAAAATGTCTGAGAAGGTAAAGTTCAGTGGGGCAAGGCAGCTGCCAGTAGTCAAGGAGGAGGTGTCATCGTTGAAGAGCCACTGGAGGAAATTGCAGCGAAGATTTCTACGTTTGGACTTGTTCATTGTTCTGGAAGGCAAAAATCTCCAGTGGGAAGAACCTGCAGGTCGCAGTCGATGAAGGTTCATGAGACCGAATAACCCTTCTTTGAGAAGCTGCTGAACAGGACTTGCTGTAGGGAAAAATAATGTAGCAAGTGCTCCCACGAAGTCAGGCTGACTGGCGATGTACCTTTGGTGAATTGACAGGCAGGTAGGTCTCAGTCTCCTGTCAGTTCTCAGAGCACTTTTTGGCTGAAAACATTTTAAGTCTCTGGATTTTGGCTGTTTGGGCACCTTTAGCACCACGTCCAAGGCTCCAGGATTGGAGGGTAGGACACACGTCATGCACGGTGCGGGTTTTAAATTTTTGGAGCTTTTTGTGTCTCTGTAGCTCACAACAGGAGGCCAGCCAACTAGCCTTTGAAGTCATTCTTGTAATCATTGGTTCAAGTAACAAGGCATTCCCCGAGCAGCAGGGCTGTCTTCTGAAAGTTCAGGGCAGGCTTCAAGCAACAAGGCAGTTCCCTGGGAGCAGCTGGGCAGTCCTCTGATTTATAAAGCAGGCATCAAGCAGCAGGACAGTCCTTCTGAAGTACAAGGCAGGCCTTCTGAGTATCCTCCAAGGTAAAGAAGGGAACTTAAGAGTGGATCTGAGGGTCCTATTTGTATACCTGGTGCCAGCTTTGAAGTGGAAGAAACTTCTAGAGTTTCCCCCTAGATGGTTCTTAAATTTCCCTCCTCCCTGCCAAGGCTCCAAGAGGTCTAGGTTGACAAAAGACAGGTGTGAAATTCTTTGTGAGTGCTGAGGCAGCTCCTTTGAAATGTAAGTGGGGCAGGGAACAGCTCCGCCCCTCCCATCCTGGCAGGATTACCCACCCTGCCAACACCTAATCTACCTTTGTCTCACTGTCTGGAAAGAATACCGAAAGGCCAGCTGTCATTCTAATCACAGTCATGTGCCCCAGGACATAGACCACTGCAACAAATGATTATGGCACTAAAACGTCTACTTTCTAAAAGTGTCCTTTTTAGGTGTGACACTGAAAGTTCAACTTTACAATTAAAGATGATTTTAAATTACAATTCTTTAGAGACCACACATGACTTTTCTACATGTTCTCAAACAGAAGTTATCATTTTTTAAATGTAATAAGGTAACCCAATGTTATCCTATGGGAAAAGTAGGCCTTGCAGTAGTAAAAATGAAGGTGGGAGTTTTTCACTACAAGGACATGTAAAACCTAAAAGTACATATCCAAACTTTTAAATGCACTGCACTCTGCCCGATGGGCTGTAGAGGGCGTAACTTATGGGTGACTTGTATGTATTTAAAAGGGAGCTTTAGACCTTGAAAAGGTTTTTTTCTTAGATCAAATAGGCAGTTTAAATTTGCACACAGACTTCAATGGCAGGCCTGAGGCATATTTTAAAAGGCTACTTAAGTATGTGGCACAACCAGTGCTGCAGGCCCAATAGTAATATTCATTTCCAAGCCCTGGGTACGGGTCGTACCACCCTACTAGGAATGTATAAGTAAATTAAAGTGGCAGTTGGGTTTATGGCACTTTTACCATGTTTAGGTGAGCAAGCACTTTAGCGCTGGTTAGCATTGGTAAAGTGCACAGAGTACTAAGGTCATCAAAACAAGAGAAGAAAACATTTGGGAGAAGACCACCCTAAGGCTGAGAGGTCTAAGAATCTGAAAAATAGTCAGCATACAAGCCTCTGAAAATGTCTACTCAGATTTTGCAAAAAGCAGCTGAGGTATATTTATTCCACATTTGCTACATCTGGTAAATCAGGATGAGAAATGTGAGGGTCAGCTGGAAATAACTCTGACCCAAAGTCTAGTCAACTGAAATGGATGAGAATTACCTGGATGAGACATCCTTTCACAGTGTCTACCCACATAGGAGACACAAAAGTAACAGAGAGCTCTCGAGGCCACAGATATTGTTAAGAATATACAGATGAAGGGAGAATGATGTAGCTAATAACACTCTAAATCACATAAGGTAGATAAACGGTATCGGGCTTGATGGTCAGATAAAGGTTCTTCCAGAGAGGCCAAGTACGAATCACTTAGTTTAGAAGATAGATAAAGGAATGTGAGTTTTTTAACAGTTTTTTCGGATAACCACGGCTTTCCATTTCGAGACAGAATGTGTCAGCGTGTCTTTCATACTCTGACATAGTAAGTCTGTCAGAGTATGAAAGACACGCTGACACATTCTGTCACGAAATAGAAAGCCGTGGTTATCCGAAAAAACTGTTAAAAAACTCATTCAAGCGGGCAAGATGTACACCACGCGAATGTTTGCTACAAACAAAATCAAAGGCTGAACTAGACCGGATGGTCTGTGTCACCACATTTGGGCCTGACACAAACAGATTCAGACAAACCGTGTTAAAAAATTGGCACTTACTAGAAAACCTGGACTGTCCATTTCCCCGTCCTCTTTTCAGTAATCGTAAGAACAGGAGCATCGGACAACATCTTGTCCGATCCGAGATAGCATTACCCAAACCTAAGAGTGACCTATTGTCTCAATGGGGAATGAAACCCATTGAGGGACATCATAAATGTGGGACATGCGTGGCCTGTGGGACTACTGTGGAAGGGAAGGAATTCCAACATGGGAATATTAAGTGGAAACACTTAAGTTTCTCAAATTGTAAAACACGAAATGTTGTGTATGTAGTCATCTGCCCATGTAATAAGATTTACATAGGCAAGACAACACAACAAGTGAATATGCGCATAACGCAACATAAGTCTAGAATCAAGAATAAAGTGCTTACAGCACCTATGGTGGAGCATTGCATTGAAAATAAACACACTGAGAATGACTTAAAGTGGTCAATTCTATATGTTCTGCAACAGTCTAGACCCATCGACCATGATAAACTTCTACTAAAAAAAGAGGCCTACCTTATACTTAAGTTTAATAGCGCACTCAGCGGGCTCAACTCGCTTTCTGAAATATCTAGAGTGTGAGCTTTACCTAGTATAGTGCCTCCAAAAGAAAGGGTCGATGGTAATTGCGCGTATGTTTTCATATGTGGTTTAAATTCACCTTTTTTCACATCTAAATGATAGCCTTCTCTAGCGACCCCACTCTAAGATGGCCGCCAAGCAAGTAGCTATAAGTAGGTCAAAAACAACGTTACAACATGGCTGCCAAACTAAGTGAATGAGAGCTTTCTCTAGCGACCCCACTCTAAGATGGCCGCCAAGCAAGTAGCTATAAGTAGGTCCAAAACCATGTTACAACATGGCTGCCAGACTAAGTGAATGAGAGCTAGATGCCGAGTCACAGCTTGTTCAAGTAAGTCTAGAGCTAACATGGGTTTGATTTGCCACCAATATTGCAGTAGCCCCAGAAACCTAATAAAACGCTGTTATTTCCTCTAGGGAAAGCGAGCGCAAATAATAAGGACTGAGGAAAGCGGTGCCTACATTTTTAGAAAGCGTTTACCGCTGCAACTGATTAGAACACGAACAGCCCAAGCGAGGAATCCCTCAGAGCAGGTATGCCGAGTAGAGCAACGAGTGCCATACTCTCTCCGTCTGTGCATAAAAAGCGCGTAAAACGTTATTCTCATTATTTTCAGGCTGTAATACAAGACAGAAAATTAACTCCCATTTGGTGGAAACGTAGGATCACGAGCATGATCCAGTAAGGTATGTTGATAACATATGTGCCCCATTCTGGTCTTAGAAAGTGAGCAAGAACAGGTCATGATACCTGCGTTTGTTTTTAGATCCCGAAATTAAAAGAAACTCAGTCAGAACTAATACCCTACCCTTGACCGGCGGCTGCTGGTTCAACAGGTAATATGAGGAATCCGAGTTAAATGTAGTTGGAACCTAAACAACTGTCAGAAATGTAGCTAAAACAAGTTTTATTTTATACACTTGCAGATATCCTGTATTAAGACAGAGCCCTGATGAGAATCCGTAGAGTTGACATACCGGATTCGAAACGCGTTGGCGTAAAAAGATTAGCCATTTATTGGTTGAATGGACTGAATGAATTAATTTGAAGTCTATTTTTCCTTTTTTGAACTGCCTACATTCAACTGTAGTTCATTGATTTATGATTGTCATCAAGTTTATACTTTTGACTCTGGTCTTTATGGAATTACGGATGATTTTTTCTTCGTAGTATTGTGGTACTGTAAATTTGGACCCTGTTGTTTCACAGATATCGGGGTCCAACACCCGTGTTATAAAATATCGTCGTACCATGACGAATTTGGTATCTACGAACCGGTAATGATTAGGACATTATCCCTATGCATTTGCGTCATGATTGAGTGATGATTACACCCTTAAATTGTAGTTTCTGTCCCGTACCCTCAGACTCCATTTTGTAAACGGCATCCATCTTATGACTTGCCCTCATATAGTCAATTGATTAAAACCGAGTTTGATCTAAAAGGACACGTCCACCGTAGCTGACTTCCCCATGACCTGGCCGAGCTGACTCCACTGCCTCCAGCCAAGCCTGTTTGGGCAGCTCCTCGCCCAGTGGCCGAGCAAGATATCATCAAGGCACAACATGTCATAAACCATTCACTACATACAGACCCTGTTTTCCATACACATACACCTGTCCATGATTCTTGTTTATGACCCGTTTTATGATGGGAGAGTGCTCGACCTTATTGATGTTTCATCGATATCTGATGGGAATTCTGGATCTGGCGGGGTAATCCATCACAAACTGGACATCTAAAATATGTACTGACCAGCATGACTTCGCTCTTCGTATTATTGTCAAAATATGTGTATAGCCGTATCATAAACCCAAGAATTCTTGCCTGCAGCTGTGTTTTATGTATATAAGGAGAAGGCTGGTTCTGTAAAAACGAACAGTCTCCTGAGAACTTACGGCCCGTGCTGTCGTACTTCTAGGACACATGTTACTTGGTTGCAGCCAATAAAACTTGATCCTGACTTCATCTAGAAGACTCTGTGTTTCTGTAAGTCCAGAACAGGGAGAACTCAGAGGTCTTCGGGTGTGGTCCCCTGGCACCACCGGGTCCCTAAAAACCCGGCGCCTCAGTTGGCGCCCAACTCGAGGCGATATCAAGCGGTGACGGTCCAAGCCAGATGTTCGTGAGGAGCTTCGTGTGAAAATTCCGGAGGACGGCCAGCCACTTCAGCGACCCCTGCATGTCGACGTGGTTCCGAAGGTCTTTGCTGCGAGGTTCCCCGCGTCCCGACGGCTACGAAGGACTGCTGCCCTGACTATCGCCCTGTTTTGGACCCAGTGATCCTTGGTAGAGCGAAACGATAGACGAGTCTTCTAGTGACGTCACCGATCTTCAATATTCAGTTAAGTATAAGTGGAGCGTCTCCCAGTCCTTAGTTTGGTTCTTAGTTTTGGTATCCCAGAGATACGGTTTGTATTGGTACTTGCAAGCACCAAAACCAAGGGATTCGTGAATTCACGATAATATCTTAATTAGATAATCCCTTGAAGTTTGAAGCTAGACTAGTGAGCGAAGATGTCTGGTCTCAGCAGACTTGGAAACTTGTTTTGTCTTGGTTGTAGTAAGGACTCCCGATTAGAGGATTTGTGTCCGGTTCCTCCGATTGGAACTCCAACATATGAGTTATATATAAAGCACGGAGTAGGTCCTATCACGTATAATGAGGTATGGATAAAATACACCCGCAAGGATGGTGTTTTAAAATGGCCCCAATATGGTAGTTTTGACTCAGAAATATTAGACAACCTCGAGGTCAAATTGTTCAAGAAGAAAGCCCGGCCGGCGATGTTTGACTCTTTTCGCTTATGGCGCAAAGAAGCCAAACAGAAAGAAATAAAACTAGCTAAGAAGAATAAAAGAGGTATGTCAATGGTACAAGCTGCCATCGCATACAGGGATAATGAGGAAGAGCAAGAAAGTGAACAAATGCTTAGAAGCAAGAAACTAGCAGTCGATAAATGCTACCCGATGTTACCACATGAGGGACAAGACTCAAAGAGAACATCCGAGAAAGATCCACTCATGTCCCATTTATTGAAATCACCACCCCGTATACATCGAGTGTTGTTGGACCCCCAAGGCGTATTGTTATACCGCGCCCTGGCGCACGAAAAGCAGCTCTTGCACAAGCACCAGCTCCTCTTCAGCTGGTTCCTACTTCTCCAGCGCAGCCTTCTCAAGGGCCGCCGCCTTTACTACATACTCCATCTACTTCTACTTCTGCCTACTGCTCCAACTATTCACTATGATACTACGTCTGCTACTGCCTCAACTTCCTCTGCTGTTGCTTCGACTTCCTCTTTACATCAGCCTGTCTTTTCTGGCGCATCTGCCTCGCCGGAAGCTTCTCTTTCTGTCAGACAGAGAGTGACAAGTAGTGTCACTGGTCTATTCTCGCCCTTCTTCGGGTCACCTAAAACGACCCCTAAAACAGAACGTAGACAGTTGCGTAGTCAACTACCCGACTACGAGGAGAGAGAAGTGCTGAATGAGTTAGCACGCAAATGGGTTACTGATACTGTTAGATATGATGTTCAGTCTGTTATGGAAGTTTTCCGTCAGTGGGATCCATCCACTCAAAGATATGTATTTGAGGAGATGTGCGTGTACCTCTGGGAAGATTTACAAGACAATGACCCGAAACGCAGAATGCAGGAACTAGCCCGCATGCGATTCAAATTTTACAAAGGCATGATTGTAGGTGCCGATGTTGAAAAAGCAATGTATCTGTTGTTATCTTATAGGAGTAAGGGAAACAGCTCTAGATCGTTTGATGAGGATGATGTGTCTGGTAGGAAAAAGGCGCGACAGTACCCCAATGAGAGAGGTTCCTCCAGTATGGAGGGAAGGTGATGCGAATGCACAACCACCTGTTCCACCGCATTTCCAGCGAGTATGGGTACATGTCCCTTGGAAAAGATCCGAAGTTTTAGCACTCAAACAGACATTACCTGATCCACGTAAAAACCCAGCAGGATATTACAAGGAGTTATCACAGGCTGCCAGCTCATGTATAATGAATTTAGCAGATATAGACATGTTGTTTGGGAATGTTGTTCCGCATCCTTTATGGAGTAAAATTCGTCATGCAGATCATGATCAGGAACTAGGTGACTCATGGGCTAATATTACTGCTACTGATGCTAGACAAGTCGGTGGTTCTAAACCCGAGCCTTTAATAACAGAACTTCCCGGTAGGATCATCGCGTATATGAAAACGTTAATGCCTGAATTACGTGTAAATTGGGACAAGCTATCTGCGTGCAAGCAGAAGAAAGATGAGAATGTGTCTGACTTTTTCACGAGATTTGAGGAGACTTTCACTGATCATAGTGGTCAGGACTGGCTACCGAGGGTGGCCAAAGATTATTTGTAGACAAATTTGTACATAATCTGCTTCCTGAACTATGCAATAAATTGAAAGATTCAGAGAGTGCTTGGGCTGTCTCCACGTCAGCACAGATTTTAGCCACAGCTCAGTACTACGAAAATAGGCGCAAAGATGAGCTAGATAGACAGAGAAAAAGACTAAAGAACTAAAAACTAAAGTTCTTCTCCAGCAAGCGTATCCGCCTCGCACTCCTAGTCAGCCCAATTATCAGCAACCACAGCAGTATTCTAGAAACGCGCAAGGGAACGAGTTTTCCCACCAGCGTTCTCCGTATGGCCCGAATCAATGTGCATATTGCAAAGAAGAGGGTCATTTCAAAAGTAATTGTCAAGCTCTTGCGCGACGCCTAAGCGGTGTTTCCGGCGCAAGAGGTAGAGGTGTTCAACAGGCTCCTAGAGGTAGGGGCCGTGGAAATTTCCCCCAGAACACCATTTCTTTCCCGCCTCAGAATTCTATGAATAGCTTTGATCAACAGAATAATGCGTCTTCCAGGTCAGCTCAGTACTATGCAGATGACTATTACGCAGAAAACGAGAATGAGGGTAATAATTGCTAGGACATCCATGGACAAAGAGAGGGAGTTGTTTCAGTTCCAGTAGATCAGAATGGACCTTATGTCGAGGTGATTACATCTGGAGTGTCGGAACCATTTCTGCTGGATACTGGTGCTACAAAAAGTTCTATTATGCACTCAAAACTTCCTGGTGCACCTTTGTCCGGCGAAATGAATGTTTCAGTAGGTTTTTCCGGCGCCCCTGTTAGGAACCCGATCTCCAGTCCCATGCCCCTTTCTGTTGGCCCATGCGAATTCGAAGCACCCCTCATTCTTACAACAGGTTGTGGCGAAAATTTGTTAGGTTTGGATTTACTGAAGAGATTATATGCGACCTTGTACTGTTCTCCTTCGGGAGTACAACTTACCCTTGGTAAGAAAGTGATTTCCCCGATGTGTTTGTCAAAGGAAAGAATTCCGACTGAGTTGTCATCTCTTCCAGATGTACTTTGGGTGAATGGTTCTAATGATGTGGGTCATTTGGAGATAGCACCGTACGTCATAACATTGAGAGCTAATGTTAGGTTGCCGCGTATTCCCCAATATAGAATATCAAACGAATGTGAAAAGGCTTTGTTAGCGATCATTTACGATCTGATCGAGAAAGATGTCATCGAAGAGACTACAGGCAACATTTGTAACAGTCCTGTTTTGCCAGTTTTAAAGCGTACCGATCCTTCACAGCCCCCTGTGTATCGATTTGTGATCGATCTAAGGGAAGTGAATAAGATCGTTGTACCACAGTTTCCAGTCGTCCCCGACATTACTGCCGTATTGACAATGGTTCCAGCCTCAGCCAATTGGTTTTCAGCGATTGACCTGAAGAATGCTTTCTTCAGCATCCCGATTGCCGAGGAGAGCAGAGATATCGTTGGCTTCAATTTAGGAGGACGAAGCTTCCGCTTTAAACGCGCTCATCAGGGCTACTGTGAGAGTCCTTCAATATTCAGTCAGGCTCTGAAAACACAACTAGATACGATCGTTCTACCTGGTGGCGGGACTCTGATTCAGTATGTAGACGATTTACTGATCGCTGCAGATACTGAAGAGATTTGCAAACGAGCTACATTATTATTGTTACGTCATTTATGTGACATGAAGCACAAGGTCTCGCTTTCCAAATTACAATTTTGCCGACAAGAAGTAACCTACTTAGGTCACATCTTATCGAAGGAGGGAAGGAGACTGACCCCAGAGAGAATACAGGCAATTGCAGAATTGAGTGTCCCAAGGACACAAAGAGAAGTGCGTGCCTTCTTGGGCATTACATCATACTGTAGACAATGGATACCGAACTTCTCACTGTTGGCCAAACCTTTGCTGGCATTAATGCGTAAAGACACACCCAATCCTTTGCCTTGGTCTGAAGATTGTGAGGCGAGTTTCCATGAGTTGCGTGAGGCATTATGTTCGGCTCCTGTGTTGGGCAACCCCGACTACAGCAAGCCGTTTACATTATACGTCCATGAGAAGGAAGGTTGCGCATTATCAGTCTTGACGCAGCACTTTGGGGACAAACAACGCCCATGTGCATATTTCTCCGCGACTCTAGATCCTGTAGCTAAGGCATTACCAAGTTGCTTGAGGGCCACTGCCGCAGCGGCTGTCTGTATTCGACAGTCTGCTGGGTTGGTCATTAATAATACTCTGACCGTTATGGTCCCACATGCAGTAGATATCCTACTAAACAGGACGAAAACGCAGCATCTAACTAGTGCTCGACTATCCAGCTACGAATTGACCCTGTTAGCAAGTCACATTCACATAAAAAGGTGCGATACACTCAACCCTGCTACGTTATTACCCATTCCAGCAGAGACAGATGCGGTCGACAAACATGATTGCTGTTTTAGGACAGAGGAAGAGACAAAAGGGAGAGTAGACTTGCAGGACACTCCTCTCTCTGAATGTAATGATAATTTATGGGTTGATGGTTCATGTTTCAAGTTGCCGAATGGTGATACGACTGCAGCATATGCCGGGCCGACATTACACACGATTGTAGAGACAGCTCGCATCCCCCAGAATTCTGCACAAGCAGCAGAGTTAGTCGCACTCACAAGAGCATGTGTGTTGGCGAAAGGAAAACGAGTGAACGTGTACACTGACAGTCAGTACGCCTTTGGCGTAGCCCACAGTTTTGGAAGATTGTGGCGTGAACGTGGGTTCCTGACGTCACATGGTGCGAAAATTCAGCACGGACAGCTAGTACACGACCTTCTCGAGTCACTGACCTTGCCCCTACAGGTTGCGATCGTGAAGTGCAGCCGCATAGAAAGATCAGAGATGATGTTGGTCGAGGGAATGCATTTGCTGATGAGGTCACGAAAGAGACTGCAAGGAACACAATGAGTCGAATGTACGTTGTAGGTCCTGCTAGGTGGACCCCTGATGTGGGTATGTGTGAGGACACCATCGAAAGCGTGAAGTCTATACAAGCTGATGTTACCGAGAAAGAGGTGAACGAATGGAGAGAAAGCAAGGGTAGATTAGACGCGAATGGTTGTTGGGTCGAACTGTCAGAACATCAGCGATTGTTGTTACCTAACGCATATGTGCTCGCAGTGGTAACGATGGCCCATGGAATGGCACACGTCAGTGTGAAAGGAATATGTAAGCTGTTGGCCCCAGTATGGCAGAATAGTGGTATCCCAAAATGTGCAGAAAATCTGGTCAGGAATTGTATGGTGTGTTTGAAGCACAATCCCGGTAGAGGAACCCCAACCCCAGCTGGTCATTTTGCACCTCCAACGTATCCGTTCGAGGTCTTGCAACTCGACTTCATTCACATGGAGAGGTGCAATAACCTGAAATATGTCCTTGTTGTCGTTTGCGCCTTCTCCAGTTGGGTAGAAGCGTACCCCCTTAAGAACAACACTGCATTGTCAACTGCCAAAGCCCTTGTCAATGAATTCTTCCCTAGATTTGGCATGCCTAGAATTGTCTGGAGTGATAATGGAAGTGAATTCGTGGGACGAGTAATGAAGAGAGTGTGTGAGTGTCTAGGCATCCACCAGAAGTTTCATGCTGCAAATCACCCCCAATCGGCAGGTTTGGTAGAGTGCTATAATGGCACGTTAAAATTGAAACTGGCCAAAATCCAAGCCAGCACAGGTCTCAAGTGGCCAGACGCCCTGCCTTTAGCACTCCTGTCTACCAGGATGATTGTCCATTCCAGATTAGGACTTAGCCCACACGAGATCGTGTTCGGGTGCCCAGCAAATATATGGGGAGTACCGAGGCCCAGGAAGCTCAGTGAAATAGAGTATCCTGCACTGTTTGACTATTTGCACGAACTGACAACTAAACTGCATGCTTTACATCAACAGGTCCACAGCTCCTCTCCACCGGCATCTGACGATCCAGGCCACGCTATCGAACCTGGCTCCTGGATCCTGATTCGGAACTTCAGGCGAGCCAAGAACGAGGAGCCTCGCTGGACCGGACCTTTCCAGGTTTTACTGTCCACCCGCTCTGCAGTACGTGTCCTTGGGAAGAAACACTGGGTGCACGGCGCCCACTGCAAAAGGGTCCCGCTGCCCCTTCCATATGACCGATGGGTCCAGCAAGGAATAGCTGACTCCGAAACTGAGTTCATACCCTGTTTTGTCCCCTTCAGCGATGCTCGACTAAAAGGAACTGGTACCGACAAAGAGAGCGATTGTATTTTGCAAGGATCTGTGCCACCGTCGATGCAGTTGGACATTACAGAACCTGAAACATTGTTTGAAGATCACACTGTGCCTGGAAAAGAACGATATAATCTGAGGTCAAGACCAAGGAACTGACATAATCGAACTAGTGCGATCTTTCCTTTTTTCCCATGAACTATTTTTGATTTCACAGCTCTCTCGCCCAGGGAACTAGCTCATTTTTGATTTTCGAACCGCCATCCGGTTCTGCTGCTAGGGCCGCGGTTGAAGTCTGAGGAGTGCAGCCGGGGACGCCTAGGTCAACGGTTCTGGTCAGTCTGAGGGAATTACCCCGGACTGGACAGAGCGCACATCTTGGCAGAAGCAACCTCCCACCGCGGGCAGCAACCAGAGGATGGAGTTTCCAGGGGTAGAGAGACCTGCTAGACACATGACCTTTGAAAAGAAAATATGTACTGTAATGGCAAGAAGACGAACTCTAGTGTTAAGCATCTCAATGCTGTGTAGTATAATAATGTTTTTAACTGGCTATGCTCTGTCCATTTTTCGAGTTCCATTCATGCACAACACACAGCTCGCACCTCCTCCTACTGTTCCCACACACTCCTTTCACCCTCTACCTGAACACGAGTCTTCCAGAAGACTAGAATTCGTAAACAACTCATTTGTCCAACTCCTCCACCAGCACCAATCTGTGATGAACACTACGAACTGTTGGATATGCGGACTCATGCCCCACACTACGGATAAGGGCATCCCTTACTTTGTCCTGCCATTTAGTTATTTCGGTTCTCTGTGGGCTTTCCAGACCATGTTCCTGTTTTCCCTTGAACCATACGTTCGAGGGGAGAACTCAAACAATAAGGCACTAGTGGCAGGAATCAGAAATATGAGTAGAGATATTGACACGGTTAGAGCAACTCCCAAAGATAAGTTTACCCCATACAGTAGGTGGAACATCACCAAGTATGGAATTTCCTTAAATGAGAACCAGAAATCAAAGAAATCCTCCCCAGTCTGGATAGTGCCCCACCGAGGTCACTTATGTCTGCAAGGTATTGGCAGGGATCCCAAAGCACAGTTGGGGAAGAGCATATGCACGTAAACATATGTGTTTGCCTCCCGAACTTCCCCTCCATTCTTGGCGGCTAAAGGCACCTATTTCGTCTGCCATGACAAAGCCTACACATGGTTGCCCTCTGACTTCTCGGGCACATGCTTTATCTCATTTCTGCTGCTACCCACCTACACGGCCGGGGCAGATTACCATCGGACAAGGACAGTTAGGGGTGTCGTGAGTCAAGACGACACTGCGGGTCAAGAATTTGGAGACTTCGCAAAAGGTTTTCTGCCCTTTTGGGGGCCCATGGTAAACAGCAGGAACATTCGGCAGTTAACGAGGATAGTTGAGTCCGCCGTGACTGAAACGGCCGGTGCCCTTAGCAACTTGACAGCTGAGCTTCAGTCGGATCGACTTATGACCCTTCAAAACAGGGTTGCCCTAGACGTCATACTTGCAGACCGTGGTGGTGTATGTAGAGTGATCCAATCTAGTTGCTGCATTTTCATCCCCGATAATGCTCCGACAGTGTACCAGGCCATCTCCAAATTACACAAAATCTCTGATTCCCTTCACACAGAGAAAGGGGATTGGTCTCTGCTAGGGTGGTTCTGGGAACTGATCTCTGCCTGGGGATGGAAAACTCTGATCTTCATCGGGATGATCTTAGCCGTTCTGTTTATGTTCTGCCTGTTTGTGCAGTGCGCTCCTGCAATATGTGGCCTCTGCGCCACTTCATGTGTAAGGAAGCCTGTATCAAGGGACGAATTGAGCAACAGAATGATGCTACAGCAGCATCTCCATGAACTCATCAATACAGATTTGGACTCAGATTAGCATGAGTTATTGCCTAATATGAGGGCAAAAGGAGGGTCTGTGGTACTGTAAATTTGGACCCTGCTGTCTCACAGATATCGGGGTCCAACACCTGTGTTATAAAATATCGTCGTACCATGACGAATTTGATATCTACGAACCGGTAATGATTAGGACATTATCCCTATGCATTTGCGTCATGATTGAGTGATGCTAACACCCTTAAATCGTGGTTTCCGTCCCGAACCCTCAGACTCCATTTTGTAAACGGCATCCATCTTATGACTTGCCCTCATATAGTCAATTGATTAAAACCGAGTTTGATCTAAAAGGACACGTCCACCGTAGCTGACTTCCCCATGACCTGGCCGAGCTGACTCCACTGCCTCCAGCCAAGCCTGTTTGGGCAGCTCCTCGCCCAGTGGCCGAGCAAGATATCATCAAGGCACAACATGTCATAAACCATTCACTACATACAGACCCTGTTTTCCATACACATACACCTGTCCATGATTCTTGTTTATGACCCGTTTTATGATGGGAGGGTGCTCGACCTTATTGATGTTTCATCGATATCTGATGGGAATTCTGGATCTGGCGGGGTAATCCATCACAAACTGGACATCTAAAATATGTACTGACCAGCATGACTTCGCTCTTCGTATTATTGTCAAAATATGTGTATAGCCGTATCATAAACCCAAGAATTCTTGCCTGCAGCTGTTATTTATGTATATAAGGAGAAGGCTAGTTCTGTAAAAACGAACAGTCTCCTGAGAACTTACGGCCCGTGCTGTCGTACTTCTAGGACACATGTTACTTGGTTGCAGCCAATAAAACTCGATCCTGACTTCATCTAGAAGACTCTGTGTTTCTGTAAGTCCAGAACAGGGAGAACTCAGAGGTCTTCGGGTGTGGTCCCCTGGCACCACCGGGTCCCTAAAAACCCGGCACCTCAGTATGAATATTTGAGTGTATATATATCAGAGCAATTCACTTTGTATAATACAACTAGTTATGTGTATGTGTATGTGTTTGTGTTGTAAATAATCGCGAATTGTAAATAATTGTATATAAGGTGTACAAAACGATAAGGTGTCCCTTTCATACATCAATACTTAAAAAAAGACAAAAAACATATAAATAATAAAAGGGTTTGAGTGATATACCCGAACGAACCAGGAAGTCTCTTATGGTTTGTTCCCTCAAAAATAGAGGATTTAAGTAAGTGTGTGGCTGGCAATCTGTGTACTTAATTATATTAATGGTCCAGCTAGCCCCACGTCCCAGGACCTGACTCCCCCATTCTTCAAAAATAATTACCAAGGGGGCATATTATCAAGGGGGTTTATCTCCGCTTTTTTGGCTTTAAAAGCCAAGAAAGCGGAGATAAAATTATCTCCCTATTACCTAGCTGTCGCTAACACCAGTTAGCGACAGCTAGTAGGAGATAGCGACCATCTTGGGCCCCACTTTGCATGTCAGTGATATTTATCACTAATGACATGCAAAGTGGGCGTACCAAGATGTTAGCGACTGAAAACAGTCGCTAACATCGCTATCTCCTATTACCAACTTTTGGAGATATTCGCTCTAAGCGCGAATATCTCCAAAAGCTAACACCTGCCCTGAGCAGTTCTTAGCCATGTTATCCAATGGGAGGTGGATAACATGGCTAAGAGCATTAGCTCGGTAATGCATGAATATCGCTGACTTTTCAGCGATATTCCTGCATTGCAACGATTTTTATCGCATTTGCGATAAACCTTGGTAATACCAAGGTTTATTTGCGGTAAAAATCGCCGCAGCTCAGCGGTAAATTTTTGTCTCTAACCAAGCAATAGCGATAATTATCGCTATTGCTTGGTAATATGCCCCAAGATTCCGTAAACTAGGAGTTAAAGTATTTGTTGAGAGGAGGAGTTTTAGGTTTTTCTTGAAGGAAGGGTTGCAACGAAGGTCACACGGTATTGAGTTCCATATGCTTGGAGCATTTCCGGAAAATAAGCGCGATTTGGTTCTGTCTTTTTTTGAATGGGAGGTAGGAGCAGAAGAGCATTGGAGCTTCTTAATGATCTAGTAGACCCTGGATTTGACAACTTGATTTCTAGGACGTTTGGTGAATGAGAGTGAAGGGCTTTGTGGATGATGCATGCAGTCTTGTAGGTACAGCTTACTTCAATAGGAAGCTTGTTACAGCTTTTGAGTGCAGGAGTGATGTGCTTAAATGAGCTGGGAAATAAAACTAGAACTTAGTGCACACACCCATACATTTTACTAGCATCCGCTTTATGTATTACTGTTAGATGCTATCCTGATAAACACACTTTGAGCTGTGAAGTCTTAGACAATGCTGAGAATCAGTTAAAGCACAAATTCTACCCTTCTTCATCCTTAGGCGAGTTTGAATGAAGCAAGGTCGAGGGTATATTTCTGCTGCTAGACATGTTTAATGCAGACATGGGATGATTCTCCCTGTTTCACCTTAGATATGCAGATTTCCGAAGCAGTGTATCCACAGATTACTATTCAAGGTCTTTTAGACTTTTATCTTCTGTGATGTTCTGTAATTGTTCACCTTAGAATCGATTCTGTCAAGCAGATTGAAGGCTGCCGAAGCTCACAGCGGACAGTTCTGAAAGTGTCTGCAGCAAGCCTGTTTGAAATGTTCATGAGGCTTATATAATTGATATGATGTGCAACATTTCGCAAAACGTTAATGGCGAAAAAGTCTGGAAATTACTGCAAAATTGTGTGCACTTTTTTTGCCACTGGGGACTGGTTCGAGCAGAAAATTTCTCACAGGAGACATTTTTTCCTCGAGGCAGATCCCTTGCCCAGTGATATAGCCAGTATGTCATGGGCTTTCTTAGCGTAGGGGCGTAACACAAGCCCCTGCAGTCCCTGTGGCGTTGGCGGGGCCCTAACACTTCAGGGGGGCCCCATTCACGGCGCGGTAAACTGTAGTCCCGCGAAAGTCCAAGGAACGGTTAACAACCTGGTAAGGACCCCCTGGCAGAACCTGGTAAGGACCCCCCAGTGGAGAGGAGCCAACAACTGGCAGTAGACCATGGGGACAAACAGTGAGGTGCCGGTCCAGGGGTGGGCACAAGGGATTCCTGGTTTTGATTCTGACCTAACTGACTCTAACTGCCTCCCTTCCCGTAGTCTGTTTTCACAGAATGGTCAGGCTGACTCATCAATAAACACTCACCATAGTAGTAAGGATGAGCAAAGTGCCTACACGTAAGGCCCTGATCGACCGCCCGGGAGGAGGAAATGTGGGGACCCTTGACTAATTTTTATCTTCAGCCACACCGGTTTTAGACCATGAAATTGAATTGACACAGCGCCGCCTATCCTTGGAACCGGTGCTGTTAACAGGAGCTATGCAGGGGGAAGCAGCTGTATATATTGCTGATATACATTTCCCGCCATCAACACAGGAGGCAGAAATACTAGCATGGAATGGCGGGGCCCCGCAGCACCAAGACCCTGCACCACCAGCGAACAGGTCATCGTCAAGGGTGGTGGCGGCAAAGATATTGCTGGATAACGGGAACATAGGCAAGAGAAAAAGAGGTGGTGACCCACAGAATAAGAAACCTGCAAAAAATCCCAGAGCAGTAAAAGCAAAAGCAAATTGTAACAAAGAACAAGTAGGTAGATGTGATGCACATGGTGGAGAAAATTCAATCGAAATTTCCCCATGTATAATGAACCCTATAGTAAACGAGGACATGTGGCAGAGATTTGAGACTTTGGTGGCCACCCAGTTAAACCCTATATAAGCAAAATTAAATAGGATCGAAGAGAAGCTAGCAGATCTCGAAACCCAGGCAATAAGCAACACACACTTACTGAAATCAACCCCCCCCAAGGCTGGACTCAAGACCAGAAAAAGCGTCCCAAAGTAATATACAGGCGCATGGAATTATTCAACTTCCGAGTAATTCAAAGGAGGGGACTGGGCCTGGGCCTAAGCCTGTTGGAAGGTCTAATCCACCACACAGTTACATTAATGACCCTGCCAACATGAACACAAACTTGGCGACATACTCCAACACAGCAGTCCTGTGCCAGCCCCCGCGCAACATCTGAATGGGACAAGGGACCCAAGACCTTACAGGAGCACTAATCCCGAAACATTACTTGTTGGTCAAGGGGGGCCATGGAGTGAGGGGGCAGCGAGCCTGGTAATCAAAGGATAGAAAGACCGACTACCGGACAATGGTCCCCTGGATCGCAGTTCCTTCAACTCCCCCCAGCAGCTGCACCCTTAGTAGTAGTGTTGGGAGATGTTCCAGAGCTAAAGGAGGGCCAAATGGAGACTATGGAGCAATTAATAATCAAAACATTACATTGGCTGACTCAGAGATTGAGAAAGTCAGGGGATTCTGCAGAAATCTTTCAAACAGATTTATCATGGCAAGAAGGACACCCTGGATAGGGCCAACTAAGAAAGAGCTGATAGGAGATTGTGTGGCCCTTTACTTTAAGGATGAAGGTGTTGTAAGATATTTATTAGAGTCTATAGGGGGAGGTTCACCAAAGAGATTGCAGATCATTGTGCTTCCCCTATGTTATTTTTATAGGACTCCACGTTGGGTGGTGCCCAGAATTAACTGTTATCAGAGGGAGGATCTGGCTTGGAAGGAACAAGGGGGCCTCCCTGGGATCCCGTTTACAAACTTGGAAAATAGATTTGCCCCCCTATCTGACCTTGAGGCATGCGAATGACTGTACAAATTAAGTATAAATATTACAGCAAACCTATGCCACCCCAGGCCCCGCCTCTAGAGAGCACATCCATCCTTCTATCTCCCCGAGGCAGGTCAACAAAAATCTGTTTAAAATAGCATCATGGAATGTGGCTGGTATATCATCTAAACTGGGAGACACCAACTGGCTTCAACTCTGGCAGGAAAATTATGTCTCCTGTTTTCAAGAGACTTGGTCCACGGAACCAATATTTTTAAATGGTTACCACTCATTCCAAACACCAGCTGAACCCTCAGATTCGGGAAGGGCAAAAGGGGGCATTCTGACACTGATTTCAAATGATTTCCGTCGTCAGATAACAAAGTTTATTCCTGCCAATCCAAATTTCCACATTCTCTTATTTGAGATAAAACAGGAAGGCAAATGGATCTTGATTAACACCTACAATATTAGATTTGGCAGGAATATCCACTCCATTGGGGGTGAGGTTGACAGGACCCTTAATCATATCATAGGAAATTCAAGAAAGGAGGTTCCAAATATTATTTGGCTGGGGGACTTTACCATACACCCCTGCAAATATAATACAGCTCCCGTGTGTGGATCAGAGGATCCGGGGGAAAATCATTTGCTCCACTTCACCCACAATGAATATGGTGAAGCCTTAAATAGGATATTATCCGCCAGAAATATGGAAATGACCAATGACCCCGAACCAGTAACCGGCATTCCGATGGGCACATTTCAGAGAATTAGGGTAGTTTCAATTATTAATTATATATTAGTCACAACCCCAATCAGTCTAAGGGCCACCAGATCTAAGAATTTGTTCTCAAGCTTTAGTGATCACGCCATCCTCCAATTGCAATTAAATGTAGTCCCAGAAAATCCCCCCTTAAGAAAAATATTGGCACCTCTTTAGTAGCTAGAAGAAATGGAATACAGCTAAAGTGGGCCCACATTGACAAACCTAAACAGACCTTGGCTATTGTCAAAAACACAAGGAGAATGGTATCACTATGCCTAGAACCAGATATGGAGCCAGGTGAGATGTTAAAGGCTTTTTGCAGCATACTAGAGCAAGTAAAAACGTCACTGACACACCATATGGGGTCAAATCCAGAAGCATGTAAAGGCTGGTTTAATGCGTCCTGTACCCAAGCCAGGAAGGCACTGATATATGCCCATAGAACAAGCCCAGTCATCATAAACACATAAAGGTATTAAGGGCCAAGTACAATCTAGCTCAACAGAATAGAGAAAAGGATATGAAGAACGAAATCTGGGCAGATCTAGACCAGGCAGCCAAAAAAGGCAACAGCACAGTTAATGTGAATGCTCCACATTTTAAAAACACTAAGGATCCCTCCCTTGATAACAATCAGTGGCGGTTCATCCATTGGGGATGTTGGGGCGTTGCCCCACTAGCCATGGACGACTGTCACTGACTGACCGTCACTGACACTGCGCGCAAACATACCAAAAGTAAAATTACCAAGTCATATTTAATGCATTTGAGCCTGAGGTCGGTCGGAGTGAGTCACTAACTATATAGTGACGTCATCGCGGAAGAGTGAGGGGGGCGGGCCTGCGGCAGTGAGTGGCAGGCTGGCAGTGGCAGATAGCAGCAGCGTGGCAGGGGGCAGCAGCAGTGTGCGCGCATTTAGGACAAGTCATTTTTGTGACCTGCCCACGCATGTGCACACACGCAAGGCCTTATGCAATGAGTAGGTCTAGTTTGTTGCATTACGTAGAACTACAATTCCCAGAATGCACTGGCCCATCACTGGAAAAATTTGTGAGCACGGGTCATTGTGTTGTCGAGAACAGGAGTTCAGATGCTCAGTTCGTGTCCAACACAGAGGGGCCTTCTTTCCGTGTGGGTAGAAGGCGACGGAACTAACCACAGTGATAAAAGGGTGCGACACGATGCCGAAGCCCTTCCCGTGACCTGTAGGATGCGCACAATCTGCCTCTGCAGGTACCATAACCATTTAAGCTATCAGTACATTTCCTGGCGTTGTTCCTGCAGCAGCACTCCCCCTCTAACACAGGGAAGGTTCCTGAGGGCAGTACAGGACATGAAGGGCACAAGCAAGTGTCGACGACAGAGAGTGTGCTTAGATAAGACAACCACACCACAACCATAAAGGGGTGGCCATTTCCTTTAATTCCGCCACACCACTTTCAAATTTCACTAGCCGCCACTGATAGCAATGTAGGTGAGCAAACATGGGTAACCCATTTCGGAGACATCTTTGCCCTTAGTGCTTCCTCAGGAATACCTACTCCAACCATAGAAGAGTGCACTCCTACAGTCCTTTCCTTGTCACTAAATGAATTGAAGGAAGGACTGAGCTCATGCAATCCCAGTTAAAGCTCCAGGCCCAGACGGAGTCCCAATCGACTTCTTCCAAGAAATACCAGACTTATGGGTCCCCCTGCTTACAAATGTTTTAAACTCTATAGCTAAAATAGACCCCCTCCCTCAAAGGTCCACATGTGTCATTGTCCTGATATATAAAAAAGGGGACAGGGCAGAACCCTTAAAATTATAGTCCAATTTCCCTGCTAGATACTACCTCCAAATTGATGAGATGGCTTTACTCTCCAAATTAGAGGGCTGAGCACGGGAGAATAATATACTAATCCAGGCCCAGTATGGGTTCCAGAAAGGAAGGGGTACTGTGGACCAGTGTTTAAATTTAGAAATGACCATTGAAAAATATGTTAGAATGAAGGGAGGAAAAATCTACATGGCTTTCATGTATTTGTCGGCGGTGTTCGACTGTGTTGTCCATGAAAAGCTATGGAAGATACTGGAGGAGACAGGTGTTGATCATGCCATAATAAATTTCATCAGATAGATGTATACGAATGCAACAGCAATGGTCCGATACACCAAAAATGGTGACTGTACACGCCCTTCTCGAGTTGCTAGAGGAGTAAGGCAAGGCTGCGTCTTTGCCCCTTTCCTCTTTTCCATTTAAACAAATGGTGTCGAAAAAGCACTTATTAAGGCTCCTCATGATGTCCCTTTATTTGGTTCCCAAGCCCTTCCCACCTTGGCATACGCGGATGACGCGGTATTGATAGCCAGGACAGGGCGCGGCCTCCAAAGCCTGATAAATAAGTATATATAATTTATGGACTCCCTGGATCTAAGGGTCAACCACACAAAGTCCTTTGCCGTCATAGCCGGTGCTAGGAAAAGCTAGAAAACACCCTACTTACATGTAGATGGAGAGAAAATTGAGGTGGTTGACACTTTTTCCTATTTGGGGGTCCTATTTGATAAAGACTTATCCTGGCTAAAACTGGTGGAAGGTAGGAAGAGGGGACTGGAGAGAAGCCTCTCAACATTAAAAACCCTAGCACAGAAAATGAATGTAAGACCACTGATCCCCTTAAAAAACATTTATCAAGCCAAGGTCAATGCGGCAGCAACCTATGGGGCCGGAGTATGGGCCCGGGTAACATCAAATGTCCTCTAACTTCTGAAAAATAACTATTTCAAATCTCTGGTAGGCCTTCCCTCCTCTACTTCAAACTATACCTTACATCAGGTACTGGGCCTCCTCGTATATCCAAGATACAATCCAATTGGCCCAATCCTTTTGTGGCACTCAAATTGGCGCAGGGAAACAGTGCCACTCACACAACTTATATTAAGGGAGTGTTTAAGCATGGAAAAAAACAGGAATTCGCTGTGGCTCGGCTATAGGGAATCAGTCTTGAAGGAGCTCGGCCTCCATGGTCTATTCAAGGAGCCCTTAACGTGCAGAAGAGTTTCAAAGAAAAAGATTTCCCGTATTTTTATTGCACAGGCGGACTATAAGAGGAAGATGCAATACAAAGGAAAAGCTGCAGTCGTCACCTACCACCTGAACCCGTCACTGTCAGAGAGAGGGTTTTACTATCTAGCAGATGTCACCATTCCTCAGCACAGATTCATACTGCTGAGGTTCTGTATGAATGCGATTCCTTTAATGTTAGGATACCTGGAGAAAAAGTATAACCATGCGGAGCTCAGCTCATGTCCATGTGACTCCCTCTCAAGACAAACTGAACTGCATCTGGTTTTATTTTGTAGGCTGTATAAGAAAGAGAGGGATCACCTTCTTAAGCCCCTTTTAAAGCAGAAGAACTCCAGGCAGTGTCGAGTTGCACTTTTCTTTTTAAAATCATTACCCGACTTTTTACCATGTTTTTCACTAGCCTCTTTTCTTTGGGCCTGTATGAGAAAAACGAAGAGGGGGACGGCTTGTATCTATGGGCCATGGAAGAGTTATCCACTATTGCATCTGAGAGAGTGCCTCAGATAAGGTTGATGTTAAACGGGTGCCTAAATTATATTATCATCTTATTATCTTTATTTTGTTTTTTATTCTTATACAAGGGTCATGAAGTATTTTATTGAAATTAAATTGTTACTTTGTATGTATTGTGTGCTTTTATGATCTTTTTTAAACTGATCGAATAAAGAAATGAATGAATGAATGAATGAATGAATGAATGAATGAATGAATGAATGAATGAATGAATGAGTTCCCTGAGGGCATTTTGAACTTTGAAATAAAGACATTTTCAAGATTAAGTGGGCCACTTGGGGCTCTGGCCCCAGTGCCACTGCAGCCGCTGAACCAATGGAAGCTACTCCCCTGTCCTTGACAGTACCTCGAACAACCATTGAACGGGAAGCATATTTTAACATTCACTTGTCACTCCGCATATAATGAGAATTTGGTACCTTTTGGAATGAAAATGTATGCAGTTTTGCAAAGCTCTGGTTTAAAAGAAAAAACAAATCTAAGCCACTCGAAAAAAACGTGATGGGCCTCTGCTTGAAGAATAACTATAAAACCAAGTGTCACAGCTTGAAAATCAAAATACAGGGGAGATGCAAAAATCCTTGAATCAGCAGCAGTTGCTCATAATTTAGGCATCATGCGTGATGCTGTTTCTGCGCTTTGTGATGAAGCCAAAGAACTAGAAGAGAGACAAAACATTGCCAGAAGCTTATTTTGTGGTGTCAACTCAGATACAGGTTTTTGCTTCAGTGGTTGACAAACCGGTGCTTTTTCGCTAAAGAGGCTGTCAGTGCTATTCAGAACATGCTAGCATAACCCAAGCCAAGGCATTCGGGGAATAAGGCAGCTTTTATCAGAGCCTTGGAAAGTACCAGGAAAGCAAAATATGGTCTGTCAGGGAACTGGCTGGTGGTGAGAGTCTTGCTGACTATGGTGGAAAGAGAATGTAACAAGAAAATAACTTTTAAAAGATGGGTTATTTATGTGAACATTAAAACTGTATGTGCCGAGGGGCAGAATGCAGATGCAAGTCATGAGTGCCTGAAGAAGAAGAATGTTTTTGAGTGTTTTGAGCATCCTGTCCTACAGGGCATTTTTACGTGCGGGTGACTTTCAACAACATATGTAGAATATTGCACCACTTTCATTTCAACCTGTGACAATTAGAACAAAAAACGGGGTTCTGATTCTCATAAGGCTTTGCATTTGCAAAAAAAATGCAAGACACTTAGAAAAAGGACAGTCAGAATTTGCAATATTCAATAGTGCTGTAGCATTAGTAATCAGGATCTGTAAACAGAGGCCCCACGACTCTTTGAGTTTGTCCTTGAGGTGAGGATCATAGTGTACTGCTTGATGTGACATTCTGACCCCTGTCACTTTAAGAATGCAAGGAGTCACAAGATGATTCCTACCTTATATTAATGGGATTGGTAGTCTGTGCCTTTTTGTGAACTCTCCATTTATGGTGCATAGGCTTTAGCATTTCCTTACACAACAAAGGAAGATGCTCGTCAATAGTGCAGATACTGGACTGTTATGTCCTCTTTTGAACATTAGGCCCTGGAGCTTGTTGAACCTCTACTCAATAGCATTAATACCAGCATGAATTTGTTTCATTCGCAGTGCTGTGTGCAAAGTTTTGTTTCATCCCTCTCTTAGCATCTAAATATTTTATTTCACTCCTGCATCAGTATCCCTGCGATTGTCGTATGCCTGCACTACTATCCAGAATTATTATTTATCTATGTCTTATCCTAATATTTGTTGCACTCATTTCGGTCCCATTGACTTGTTACATATCTGTGTATACCGCAACAAATGTTCATCCATGTCTCTGTACCAAGCATTTGCTTAATCTCTGTCATCTCCCTTACTGGTCTACGTGTTGCAATCCTATGGTCCTGGGCAACTGTCTCAGCTGTGGTACCGGTTTCTGTAGGATATGAGTTCTATATAGGATATACAGTATCATCTTCATTCCGGCGAGCTTTGCTTGTAAGGCCCGACCCTAAGAGGATGCAGCATGCTGCGTCCCCCACCTCCATCCGGCCTTCTACCCCATTGGACATCTCCACCTCAGGGATCCCTCCAGACCCAAGACCACCACCCTTGAGTGCAACACCACCTGAACACCTGGCTGAACGATGGCAAGCGTTTCTTGCTTTGTAAATATGTAATATGGAATTGTCCAAGCCTAATCGTAGTTAAAATGTAATCCTGAGGGAATGTTCAATTTGTATACATATAACTCTAACCACTAGTATATGTAGTTGACCTTTATACTTACTACCATTCCTTTGTGATTTTAGAGTTTATCTGTTTGTATCTCTTCCTTGAGTGACTTTACAACTTGTACATTTTTAATTTTTTCTGTTTGTATCTCTTATGTATCTTATGCAATCCAAAATCTTTATGTAATGCAACTGGTTCTTTTGTGAAGTGCTCTGACACCTTTGGGTAATGTTTGCGCTATATGAAATCGCATTAAAACTTTTCCAACAAATTATTGTATCCCGGTCTTGGTATGCTACAATCAGTTTCATAACGGCATCAGTGTAAAATGATCCAAAGATCTATTTCATTATATTCTCAGGATCCAAGAAATTACTTTAGCCCTGTTTCAATATAGAAAGGTGCCTTGTATTCCTGTCTCAATATTCAAGGTTTGGTTCCATCCCTGTCTCAGATTTAAATAATTGTTAACATCACAGTCGCAGCGTCCAATGATTTTTCCCCCCTAGTCGCAGTAGCCAACACATTGCATCATCCCTGTGTCTAAGGAAGTATGTTATCCCTGTCTCCGTATCAATTAGTTTTTTTCATCTTTCTGTTCAAGATTTGCCTCATTGCCCACCAGGAAAGGCATACAACTAAAGCTCTACCTAATGTTTATTCTGATATCCTGAATTGGGAATTTTGCTGCCTAAGGAGGGGAGAGCCATGCACTTTTATCGAGCACTGCTGGACAGAGGGCTCCAACTCCCAGCTCTCCCTGCCATCATTTCCTGCTGCCTGGTTCCTGGTTGAGGAGCTTAAAAGCACGCTGCGGTCCACCATCTCTGTGGAAGTTTTAAAGAGGGGAGAGCTGTGCACTTTCATTGAGCACGACTGAGGAGAGGACCCCAACTCCCAGCTCTCCCTGCCATCATTTCCTGCTGCCTGGTTCCTGGTTGAGGAGCTTAAAAGCATGCTGCGGTCCACCATCTCTGTGGAAGTTTTAAAGAGGGGAGAGCTGTGCACTTTCATTGAGCACAACTGAGGAGAGGACCCCAACTCCCAGCTCCCCCTGCCATCATTTCCTGCTGCCTGGCTCCAGGTCGACGCGGTTAAAAGCATGCTGCGGTCCCGCATCCCTGTGGAAGTTTGCATCCTAAAGAGGGGAGAGCCGTGCAATTTCATCAAGCACCGAGCACCGCTGGAGAGAGGACTCCAACTCCTAGCTCCCCCTGCCATAATTTCCTGCTGCCTGGTTCCTGGTTGACGCGCTTAAAAGTGTGCTGCAGTCCCGCATCTCTGGAACTTTGCTGCCTAAAGCGGGGCGAGCTGTAAACTTTCATCGAGCACCGAGCACCGTTAGGGAGAGAACTCCAACTCCCAGCTTCCCCTGTCATAATTTCCTGTTGACAGGTTCCTGGTCGATGCGCTTAAAAGCCCGCTGCGGTCCTGCATCTCTGTGGAAGTTTGCTGCCTAAAGAGGGGAGAGCCATGCACTTTCATCGAGCTCCACTGGGGAGAAGAATACAACTCCCAGCTCACCCTGCCATTATTTCTTGCTGCCTAGTTCCTATTCGACACGCTTAAAAACGTGCTGCAGTCTTTTTTGAGAGGGACGCATGCAGGGACTCCCCGGGAAAAGCTTGGACCACGGGGAGGCCTGTCCACACCCTTCGGAGGCCGGAGGAGGATGGGCTGGACCCCCCACTTAATTATAATTATTAGCCTGCCCTGAGTCGTCCGAAACCTGGTCAATGATGGGTAAGAAGAAGACTCTTGTTTCATCTACCTCAGGGTTATCTATATCTACTATTGACTAATTTCTAACTAAAGCGTACGACTCCATTTCAAAGGAGATTGCTTTGGCTGAGCGTAGACTTTCTGTGGGAGAGGGAGCCCACAACGGGTCTGAAGGACCGCCCCTATTTACACCTCACAAGTACAATGGTGAAAGTATTAGTCAGGGTAGCAGTGAATGCTGCATCTTGCCCCTAGTTGTATCGGCTCCACCAATTGATATCCCCTTTCCCTTCGTTAACCCCAGCACAGTGAAGCAGACCTCTACTATTACATCTCGTGGCAAGAGGAAGAACAGACCTCACAAGGAACCTCCTTCAACTAAATTTAAGAACTCAACACCTCTACAATCATGTATTGAGCTTGAGGGGGACAATAGCAATGTTCTGCAATCACAGTCTTCTATCGACATTGTTTCTGACAAACTAGCAGTATTGTTAAATCTCATTTGACTACGACTGGATAACATCAAACTGAAACTTCAAGAGATTTGAGACTCTAATTGTGCTCCTGTTCACCCAAGTCCATGCAACAAGCACATCCCTCGCATTACTTCCACTCTCCCCTTCGCAGGGCTTTCCCAACTCAAGCTGGGTAGCACTGTTGAGGCGGATACGGTTGGTTCCACCTCGGCACTTAACATCTTGGGGGGTGAGGGCAACTTGTTCAAGTAGCCCCAGGTCCCTTACCCCAGTCAATCCAGATGATGGATCACTGAAATAATATCGATGACACAAATATAGACTTACCAAAATATTGAGGGAAAAATATAGAATGCAAAAATATCAAATCCCTATCTCCAAACAGGTAAGTACAAAAATATTGAATAAAAAATATCATTGTAAAAAATATAGTTAGTCAAAATATCGAATTTTTTTTGCTTACACGTAATTGAAAATTAATGAAATAATAAATATAATTAACTTAAACATACTTAAAATACTTACATAACCTTACAATTAATAAATAATTATTGTACTAATTTTAATACATATATATATGAACATAATATTAATAAAAAGATACAATATTTTTACCGTTGGATAGCGTAGGGGTAAAAATTACTATTCCCACTCTAGAGAGTGCAGCAGTAGGGAAATGGTTGGATAGCCATAGGGTAAAAGTTGCTATTCCCACTCCAGTGAGTGCAACAGTAGGGAAAGCGTTGGATATCGGGAGGGTAAAAATTACTATTTCCACTCCAGAGAGTGCAACATTAGGGAAAACGTTGGATAGTGTAAGGGTAAAAATTACTATTCCCATTCCAGTGAGTGCAACAGTAGGGAAACCGTTGGATAGGATAGGGGTAAAAATTTGTATTCCCACTCTAGTGAGTGCAACAGTAGGGAATGCGTTGGATAGCGTAGGGAAAAAAAGACTATTCCCACTCCAGTGAGTGCAACAGTAGGCAAAGCGTTGGATAGCGGGAGGGTACAAATTACCATTCCCACTCCAGATAGTGCAAAAGTAGGGAAAGCGTTGGAAAGCGTAGGAGTAAAAATTACTTTTCCCACTCCAGAGAGTGCAACAGTAGGGAAAGCGTTGGATAGAATAGGAGTAAGAATAACTATTCCCACTCCAGTGAGTGCAACAGTAGGGAAAGCGTTGGATAGCGGGAGGGTAAACATTACTATTTCCACTCCAGAGAGTGCAACAGTAGGGAAAGCGTTGGATAGTGTAGGGGTAAAAATTACTATTCCCACTCCAGTGAGTGCAACAGAAGGGAAAGCGTTGGAAAGCGTAGGAGTAAAAATTACTATTCCCACTCCTGAGAGTGCAACAGTAGGGAAAGCGTTGGATAGCGTATGAGTACAAAATTACTAGTTCCAGTCCATTGAGTGCAACAGTAGGAAAAGCGTTGGATACCTGGAGGGTAAAAATTACTATTCCCAGTCCAGTGAGTGCAACAGTAGGGAAAACGTTGGATAGCGTAGGGGTAAAAATTACTATTCCCACTCTAGTGAGTGCAACAGTAGGGAAAGTAAATACTTCATATATGATTAAAAATAAATTAAATATTAATACCAATTACAAATTAAATAAAAGTAATTACAAATTTAATATAATATAATAATTAATCAATTAAAAATACAAATACAAATTAATTATTAAAAATAAATACCTATTAATACAAATTAATTACCAATTAACAATTCATTAATTAACAATTAAAAAATATTTCAAAATTAATTCAAAATAAAGACCAATAAATATTTTTTTTTATTAATTACAATTAAATTACTTCCCACGCTATTCCCCTATAAACCCACAACCCGCAACAGAAAATAAACTAATCAAATTAACATAATTATCAATTAATCAAATAATAAAAATGAATTACCAATTATAATTAAATTAATTATCAATTAACAATTAATTAACAATTAATTCAAGATAAATACCATGAATAAATTAAAACATTTAATTAATTATAATTAAATTACTTCCCACCCTATTCCCCTATAAACCCACAACCCGCTACAGAAAATAAATTAATAAAATTAACATAATTATCAATTAATCAATTAATAAAAAATCATTACCAATTATATTTTAATTAATTACCAATTAAGAATTAATTAATAATTAATTCAAAATAAATACCAATAAATGAATTAAAATATTTAATTAATTATAATTAAATTACTTCCCACCCTATTCCCCTATAAACCCACAACCCACTACAGAATTGTACTACACAAAAATTAAATACCATAAAATTAATTACTTAAATTAAATTATAAAATAAGTATACACTTTTCACACATATAATAACATAAAAAACACAATTCGATATTATTAAAAAATCGATATTAACTTACTTACCTCAAGTTCGATATTTTTGTTGACTATATTCGGTCCATTCGATATTTTGTCCATTCTATGTTTTGAATTTGATATTACTGCAATTCTATTCGATATTTTTGTTGACTATATTCTGTCCATTCGATATTTTGTCCATTCTATATTTTTAATTCGATATTACTGTAATTCTATATTTTTGACTCAATATTTTGACTATATACCACGTCATCATCTGGAAGTAGCAGCGAGGGAGAAAATCCAACCCCTCGGAGAAATAATACTAGACGAGGAGGTTTTCAACAGCAACATCAAGGATTCCAACGACAAATTCAAGGGTCTTTTTTAGCGAGTCGCCAAACAAAACCTCGAGGAAAAACAAGGTACAACCAGCAGCCATGGGAAATGTCGACAAGATGACAAAATTACAAGAACTGACTCCCTCTCCGATATTCAATTTGTCCAACAAAGTCCTAACAAGCGATGAAGAAAAGATTTTAAGAAAAGGACTAACATTTGTCCCAACTAGACAGACTGATGTCGTCAAATTGAAGACAGAAGTCATTGAATTCTGTCGCAAAGTGAGGTTAAAATCCTTCTTCTCAGAAAATATATATCGATCTGCAATGGAAACAGCAGGACTACGTAATAAATCATCCTTTTGCCCTCCCACTAGTAAGTTACCGAAAGAGGTCATTACGTTTAAAAGAACAATACTATCCGCTGTTACCAACATGGAAAGCAAGAAAAAATGGATTAAACACAATCTATCCAAGGTTGAGTCACAAGCATTAATTCACCTCAAGAAGGACACTTCGGTCATTATAAAACAGGCCGATGAAGGATGCTCAATTGTCGTTTGGGATAAAGATTTATATATCAACAAGGTAAAAAGACAGCTCAACGATGCGACATGCTATCGGAAACATCAGAGTTGAAAAATGAACTACACAAAATTATCGATGATGGCTTTGATCAGGGATTCTTAGGCAAAAAAGAAATGGAATACTTAAAAATTAAACATCCAAGGACGCCATTATTTTATGTGTTACCAAAAATACACAAAAATGAAAAAATGCCACCAGGGCGACCAATAGTGTCTGGCTGAGAATCTTTATTAGAACTGATCTCAAAGTTTGTAGATATTTCCTAAAACCGTTTCTACCACATTTGAAATCATTTGTGCAAGACACAACAGATTTTATTAATAAACTGACCACAATGGATTTTGACCAAAATAATCACTGGATGGTGACAATGGACATTATGTCCCTATATACACAGATCCCGCAGGATGAGGGGATTTATGTGTTAGAAGCATATTTGGAAGAAAGAGAGAGACCTCATAAAATACCAACAGCTTTCATCCTAAAACTTGCAGAGTTTGCATTAAAAAAGAACTATTTCAATTTTAATGGTGAGTTCTTCTTCTAAACAGGTGGTGTGGCGATGGGGTGCCCATTCGTCCCGGAATTGGCAGTTTTATTTATGTCAAAATACGAAGAGACCTTTGTCTATCAAAACAACCCTTTCGCCCAATGGATTAAATATTGGTATTGTTATATAGACAATATTTTTTTCATCTGGACAGGCCCAGAGGATCACCTAAAGAAATTTCATGATTGGATCAATAACAAAGTTCCGACCATTAAGTTCAGTTTAGACCATTCCAAAGAACAAATGCCGTTTTTGGATGTCGAGATTTACCCATCAGAAGGAGGTTTAGTAACAACACTTTATAAAAAACCGACAGACCGTAATAAGGCTCTGCATTTCAAAAGCAACCACCCTCGCAGCCTCAAAGATAATCTCCCATATGGGCAGTAGTTAAGAATTCGGCGTAACTGTCAATACAAGGACGAATACTTGAGACATGCAGAAAATCTAACAAACAATTTACAACAACGTGGATACCCCAAAAAACTTCTAAAAAAATCGCTAAAGAGAGCGTGGTGGACACCGCGCAAAAGTTTATTGGAAAGAAGAACAAAAAAAGAAACTGACAGAATGGTCTTCGTCTCCACATTTTGTCCCAACTCAAATGCATTAAAAAAGGTTGTAAAACAAAATTTATTTGGCACCTACTGAAGAATGTAGACGAAGCTTTTAGGAATGAACCACTCTTTCCCTTAAAAAAGAACTGCAGCATCGCCAATCAATTGGTGAGGGCTGCCTTAAACACAAGAAAAAAATCCGAACCTATGTACCATGCTAGGTCTACCGCCGATTCAAAGACACCACAGATGTGGTACATGCTCATGTTGTTATGCAACAAAAGAAGGAACAGTATTCAAACACAAACACATAAGCTGGAAATATGAGACATTTTCTAATTGCAAATCTCGGTATGTTGTTTATGGAATTATATGTCCATGCAACTTACTGTACATCCGAAAAACGAGTCAAGAAGTTCGCCTACGGATACAACAACACAAATCCAGAATTAAAAACAACGTAGCGACAGCACCTCTTGTTAACCATTGGCGAGATAAACAGCATAAGGACATCGACCTAGAATGGACAGTAATTTCGAAAGTGGAAAATGACGCTAGAGGTGGAGACCTGGAAGCAAAACTCACAAAAAGAGAAGCCATGCTAATAGTAAAATTTAATACAGCACTATATGGATTGAATGAGCTGACAGAAATCTTTAAAGTATGATACCACTGTGCTGGAAGAATGATGTCACTAAGATTTGGACCCCCTGAATAATAGTTGTTGACACCCACACTCGAGCCAGCCTGGTAGTCACTGCAGATGATAATGATTGCCCACAACCTCACTGCCCAAGCATCATGTGACAGCTTTACAAACTATGGCACCAATTGGCCCAATAAAAGAATCTCACATAATATGCCAAAGAAGAATAGAGCACTAGCTTCAAGACGCCCCATTAGCAAAATCGCAACAAGGACACAGACGGACCTAGTCCACTGAAGTGTTTCAAGATTTGAATACCGAACTATTTTTACATCAGACTGCAATTTGATCTGCATGAAATAACAATTGCGCTGTAGAACATCATATAAAATGAAGTGCTGACAATTGCCAACAAAGACGAGCAAAAAACTACAATTCCCTACAGTCATTGAACGGAGTACAGGAAGCGTTCACACGCCATCGATCCACTTACAGATCAAATAATGACAACTTTTAACTTTGGGTCTGCAACTTAGCAGTGACATCAGAAAATTCAACAGTGGGCCAATGCCAATGCAATTTTGCTCCCTATGAAATTTTGCATCATTCTCTTATGCCGATGCACATGATTGTACAAAAATATTCAACCAAATAAAAGATGCATGATAGATCTTGCACAACGAAAAATAAATCTGAAAGCGCTTTGACACTCATTGCAAACACAATATGGGACCGCGTAGGGTTATAAACACACCGCGACCATTGGACTTCATTTCCCGTGATCCTTTCCGGGCCCGGAAGCCAGCGCGACTGAGACGCAGCGTCTTCGAGCAACAAGGAGACTTCTTTGATGCACCATGCCCTGTTTTCTATAGGTATGGACCTCATAGGAAGTTGTTACTTTATTCGCTGGGCGACCAATCTACATTCATTTTAAATAACTAGAGAATGGGCATATCACTTAAACCCGATTCCTTGTTGATTCTTTTAGGCGGAGACACGTGAGGTACACACATAGTCACCTGAGCTCCTCCCCAATGGTAAGATCTCCTGCTTAACTCCTATGTACCACCAAACATACTTCAAAATAATACTGGTACTCATGGGCGTCTCTCCCTTCTTTCAGTGGGTTGAGAGCCAGGCAGTAAAAAATGCGAGCACGACACTGGCAATTAGAAGTAAGTAGGTGACGAAAGCATGGGTGTGTTAGATCAGTGACAAACATTATAGAAGAAGGGAAATGTGATTTTATGTTTTTTCCCCAAATCAGATTTCTGTTAACATTGGGGACAATTCACCTTCCTCTATACTCTGATGAGAGCGAGGTAAGATAAGGAGGCTTGTAGTATTGGCTAAGGCAGCACACCCTCAGTAGTATTCCATGTTCTAAAGAAAGCTTTCTTTCTTTTATTACAGACTATGGTCCTGATGAGAACTCCCAATTAACGCGAGTTCGAAATGCGTAGACAGTTTAAAAGCCAAAAATAGAGGAAATAATAATTGTTGATGACTTTGCTGTGAAGAACTTTATTCCAGCATTCACTTAAATTTCATTTTCTGTGTTGTTTGTAATGGTATGAGAGAGGAATGATTGATTGTTTGAATGATGATTTTTTGACCTGTATATTTGAAATGTATTTTTGCTATTGTAAATAGGAATTTATTGTTCTTGTATGTTGTGTACATAAGGTCTTAACAAATGTAAATTTGGAAAAATTGAAATACCACATTGAAAGAGTATTAAACTAATCATTGAAGGAAATAAAATAAATAGTAAATAAAAAACACAAAACATAGCGTTTCGTTCGGATGTTTTGAAAATATTTTAGGTTAAGTGAGTATCGGCACGTGCACCTCTTTTTGTTCATTATAGCTTGTGGCAAGCTGTGCTGTTGGGAGCCCAGACCCAGTGGTGGTTTTTCTGTTGTTGTTAGTAGTGGCCTAGGTGAACAGCTACTAATTTTCTAATGCAGCTCTTGACCTTTATGCTGCTTTTTATCTTGTAAATAATTGTTTAACTGAGAGCAATGAGTCTCGAAATTCACTCCCTTATGTACTTTCCTTTATTCATAAGCATGATTTTGATTTTGACTTTTACAAATTATTGACCACATTTTGCTTTACTCATGGCTCACGTAGTTTAAAGGCTATGTAGTCGGAAATATTGGGCGTACTTATTTTTGACTTAAAACCATGAATCGAAAGAGAATTTTTAGGCTAATGCATCTGAATGTTTCAGAGGTTGGAGTTATAATCTAACACTTAACCCTGGGATTCCATATTTCGCATCATGAGGTGTTTTACCTGCGAATATGTGACCGACTCAAAGGCTTCATACTTAAAGCATGAAATCTATCAAAAAATGTTTTAAAATATGGAAATTGCTTTGTGACCTTAAAACTGATGATTGAATAGATTTGAGCTACAGACAGGAACGTTAAAGCAATACATCAATTGAGGCGCTCTATACACATTTCACTAAGGGCTGCATCACAAGTGGCCCTTTAATTTAGATGAGCCCATTAACACTTACCTACACTTTTGGAAATCTCCTTGTGAAAGACTAGGGTAAAACATGTGAAAATCACGTTTTTTCCCCAAAACTTGTAATTTCTCTCTTTTCTCTTCCCTGAAATTATCGATAGCCACGTACATAGAGATTCCTAGTGGAAAAACAACAGGAATGTTTCTGGGGCACTTGTCATCTGCCCATAAGTGTGATGGTGACTATTACAAGTAAAGCAGGGATCAAACTATAATGCTGGGGTTAGTAATGTCATCCTCCACCTTCCTACCTTTTTGAGATGTCCCTAATTGTTATTTTTCTTTTATTACCAGGGTTGTAAATAGGTTTTGGGTGAATTGCCAGGGGTCTTAAAAGGATCAGCGGAAGTCAAACGTTGGGAACTCAACAAGTGCTGCCTTAAAAATGCATTCATTACTTCTTGGTCTGTGTCATGAGTGGAATTTGCAAACTCTCTGGGCCTGCTTCACAAAGGTAAAGAGAGATAAAAGTAGTAAATGCCCTTTGCGAATACCGAAAGTGGTAAAGTTAGACTTTCATACCAGTTTAACTTTGTGAATTGGGCCCTCTCTGTGTATAGCTTGTTTGAAATTGTGACACACACCCCTCCCCCCACGAAAACTGTTATTGGTCCCTCGGGTGCTTTTATTCCTTTGATGATAAAAAAAGACCATCCTGGTGACTTTCTCCATCCTTCTCCAATAACACTGTTCATTTTCCCAACCTTATATTCCTAATTTAAAAACAGCTCTTTGCCACTCGCATAGGCAACATTTTGAAAAATTATTCACGTTAGTAGTGTCTTCAGATGCAATTACAACGGATACAATCTTATTTTTAAAGTCTGAGCTTACATTATTGTTTTGTTTTATGTTTTAAAAGCAAATATCCTTTTCCAACTAATCTTGAGACGCTAATTCAATCTGATTGTGTTCCTTGTTCTACTTTTCTAACAGAATCATTTGTCACTGCAAGTCCGCCCACAGCTTGTCATGCATTGACATTTGAAAACAGAATATGCATGTTGTTGAAAACAAACTGAAAATCGATACCTTCGTTCTTTACATTAAGTGCTGCCATAGATATTTTGAGCAAACCGTGCACTTTAGTCAGATGTTAATTGTAATTGAGCGTTGCATTTACATCTGTTTACAGCTGATTTGTGAAATGTGCAATTATGTATTCCAGAATGAAAAAAACGGGAATATATAGTATTTTTCAAAACATCATAGATTGACATCATAATCTTATTGTCAGTCATGTGTCCAAAATGCCTTATTCAAAGTGTCTTCTAAATCTATTACAACTAATTTCATGAATTCCGTGTAATGTACTTTATACCCAGCAACTAGCTAATCACATTTTCCTGTACAGGTAATATATACATTATATTCAGTCACTGTGAAAACGTTGCTAAATATAGAAATATGACACAAAAGAGAATTTGCTTCACTTTCTTCCATTACTTCGATTTTAAAGTTCATGTGGTTAATTCTTTCTTTGTCGTGTTTTATAAAAATTTATAATACAAATGTATTAACTGTACAAACTTTAATAGGTGCAACTTTAAAGTGCCTTTAACTGTTAAGACATCGGGCATATTAGCAAGGGCATTATTATTACCGCTTTTGCGGGACTTTTTCCCGCTAAAGTGGCAATCATTTCATCGCCCTATTAGCAAGCTGTTACTAACAACAGTTAGCGACAGCTTTTAGGCGATAGCGACCGATTTGGGGCCTGCTTTGCATGTCAGCGATATTTATCGCTAATGACATGCCAAGTGGGCGTACCCCACCTGTTAGCGACTGAAAGCAGTCGCTAACACAGCTATCGGTTATTAGCAAGGCAGGCGAAGCGATAGAAAAATTTGCGCTAAGCGTGAATATCGCTAAAACCTAACGCCTGCTCAGACCACTTCTTAACCTGTATATCCAATGGGAGGTGGATATTCAGGTAAAGACCCTATTAGCGTTAATGCCTGAATATCGCTGGATTTCCAGCGATATTCATGCATTGAGCCGCTATCGCTGGATATTTTACCGCTTTCGAGATAAACGTTGCTAATAGCACAATATCTCAGGGATAATATCCGGCGATGCGCAGCAATAAAAAAAATGCGCTAAGCTCATTTAGCGATAAATATCGCTATTTTTTCTAATATACCCCATGGCTCTTCCAGTTACGTGAAAAGGTGATGGTATTCCAGCATGACAGGCCTGCTTTGGAGGATCTGTGTATAGTTCTTTTTTTCTCGCCATGAGGGGAATCTCTCAGCTTGAGGTATTTTTCTGTGTATTGAGTAAAATATAAAATAGAGCTAACCTCCTGGATTGTTAGAAGTATGCCCCTGCGCTGAATGAGCCAGCAGTTGCCCAAGGCAAGAAGAAGGGTCACATATAGGTGGGAAAAATGGACACATGGGGAATTGCTTCATGTCAAAACAGATGGAAATGATCTTCTTACCACTGACCATGGCATCTCTAAAAGGAGGCACACGATAAGTAATCTTTTGGCAGTGTTGTGCTGTTAGATTCTTATCGATACATACTTGAGAACTTGAAGGGTACGCTGAATCAAACTTACAAGAAAATGTCACTATGAGTGTGTGTGCTGACTTAGTGGACTGATGGTTAGAGTCTTGCTTCTGTGTTTGACCTCCGGGTCACAGGCTTAAGTACTGGCAGGTGCACTCAGAGGTAGATAATCAAACTTTAGGTTAGCGTCGCACAAGTGATGCTAACCAGCACACATTTTCTTTTTTTACCAATTTACTTTCCAGTGCAAAACTTATGTTACATTGGAAAGTACCCTACAAGTAATGCAAAGCAGCACAAAGCATTGCTTTGCGTTACTTAGTGCCAAGGGGTGGTACATGAGTGTTCCTATGCAACCACCCATGCCTTTTGACGCAAACCCCTACTTACAAACAATTGTAGACAGAATTTACTGTCAAAAGTTAATACCATCTGAAAAGAGATGTTAAGAGGATAAATGCTTTAATTTCTCCATTCTTCTCCTACTTTGCATGTGTGCTGCGCTGTGCAGCCTAGTGCACAGCAGCTGAAATCAGTGCGGGCGCTAGGGAGAGGGGAGGAGAGAGCTATATCTCTGTAGATGTGGCGCTCCCCTGCTCCCTCCCTGTCACAAAAAGCAGCACAGCATTTTTTGCATTTGTATGACAGAAGCACACCTGACTAAACCACATGTGCCTCAGCAACGAGGTCCCAACAATGAATGCTTCTTAATGACACATTCCTTTGACATGCATGGCTTTACCTCGCAATTTCATTGTAAAGAATGATTGGTAAAGGGATATGTGTGGTAAAGATGACACCCCAGTCCCCCTGCCCTGAGCACTAAAACCTGGCATAGATTCACATAGTGTACATCTGGCTAGTGAAGTCGATCAGGTAAGACTGTCTGTAGTAAAACTACCAGGAAAGAAAGAAAGGCAAGGAATCCTTACAGGACGATAATGCTCACTCCCCATATGGTGACATACTTTATCTTTAGAACTTTCCTGAACTGTTTTTCTGATACCATCGTTCTCAGTTTGTTAGGCATCAGATTCCAAGCTTTTACACCTAATACTGTGGCAGTTTACCCTTCCCCTGGTTTTAGGTTTAAAACCAGGCAATATAAGGAGGTTAGCAGATGTAGATCTAAGTATCCTCCATGTGGTGTATGGTGTGAATCTCCTAGAGAGACATTCTGGTCCAATTTGGTGGGTAGCTCTGAAGGTAATGACCAAGAGTTAGAATAGAATTCTCTTGTGTAGCGGGAGCCAATGAAGAGTTTTCAGTGCTTCTGATGCTGATGCCCTACGTGGGAGTTTCAAAACGAGTCTAGCAGCTGCATGTTGTACTACCTGTTGTCTCTTCAAAGTTGATTTATTAACCCCTGCTGGAAGGCTGTTACAGTAGTCTAGGCGTGAAAGTATTAACACCACAGCCACTGTTTTCCTTGCAGCCAGTGGAATTAACTCAAATAATGTTTTCATGGTTTTAATCAGGCCAAAGTAAGTATCCACCACCTTAAGGGTATGGTGTTTGAAAGAGAGAGAGGAGTCAAGCCACACCCCCAGACTTTTGGCCACATCCACTGTGGCTGGGGTAGCTGCTGCCTCTTCCGGCCACCAATCCTTTGGTTGGAAGGGGTTTTTCCCGATCAACAGGATTTCTGTCTTGTCCGTATTACAACGGAGATGGTTGTTTTTCATCAATGTGATGACCGTGTGAGATAGGCTTTAAAATTTTCTTCAGCCTCTGTGGAGTTTTTCTGAAGGGACAGGATCAGCTGAGTGTCGTCAGTGTAGGATGTTGTTTCAATCTCATAAGCTGAAATAAGAGAAATAAGCGTGCCATATATATGGTAAACAAGAGTGGACTAAGTGAGGCCCCCGTGGGACTCCTGTGGTGATAGTACGTTCCGAAGAAAGAAAGGATCCAAGGGAGACTGCCTGCCACCGATTGGACAGGAAGGATGTGATCCAGGCCAGAGCTGTGTTGGGAATGCTGCAAGATTTTAATCTAGCCAGAAGGATGTTATGAGATATAGTATCAAAAGCGGCCGACAGATATAAAAGGATCAGCGCTGCCTTCCTGCCATTGTCTGTAATGAATTTCAGAGTGTCAGATATCTCCAATAAGACTGATTCCATGGAATATTTCGAACAGAAGCCAGATTGTCGAGGATGGAAGATCTGGGCTGACTCAACAAAATTAGAGAGTTCCTTATAGACCATTTTTTTGGTAATCTTCCCCAAGATTGGCAGTAAGGATATGGGCCTATAATTGGAAAGATTGGAAGGGTCAATATTTCGTTTTTTCTTTAGGGGCTTTACTATCGCAAATTTCCACTCATCAGGCACTATGCCAGAAGACAGCGAGGAATTCACAATCCATTAATCACGGGATTCACTATATCCATGATATGATGCAATATCATTGGAGGACATGCATCCAGTGGGGAGCCTGATTTACATGCTAGGATAGCTTCATGTGTCTGGGATAGAGTAACTGTTTGAAAGGTATGAAGAAAGAATCTATCCTGCCTGTGATTTGACTCCAACTTAATACTCCAATGTCTTTTTGGATATTGGTGATTTTTTCCTCAAAGAATGTTGCAATGTCATTACAGAGAGATTGAGAGGGGGGACTTCTGAATGTAGGGCTTTAGGATCCATAAAAGAATTCACTATAGCAAATATCTCTTTTTGGTTTTGCTTTGCCATAGTTATTCTGTTCCCAAAACAGTATTGTTTTGCAAGTTTGATAGCTGTATGGTATTGCTTCCTGTATGATTTAAACATCTGTAGATTTGCTATCTCATAGCCCCCGTATAGAGCTATTCTTAGTTGCTTGTGGCGCCTTGGATATTGGGATAGCCAAGGGGATAAAATGATGGTCTGACCAAGTCTGAGGAATAGATGCCTTTATCCTGATTGAGGGAAAATTTGAACAAACACCATCCAATGATTGTCCTGCCAAATGTGTTGGGCCTTGAACTAGTTGATTCAGACTAAGGGGGTAACAATTTTTCAGGAATGTAGTAACCCAAGGGTTATTACCACATTCTAAATGGAGATTTAAGTCCCCAAGCAATGTAAAGTTAGCATATCTAAGCAGTGCTTGGCCAAGAGCTTCTTCTAATAAGTCTAAAAATGTACCACTGTTGCCCAGAGGGCGAAAGATTAAGGCTCAATTGAATGAGATTGAACCATTACGGCACAGCAGAAACAAAGGTTTTCGACTTGAGTTAATGTAGAATAAAGTTCTCCCACAATAGAGTATCTCTGTGAATTATAGCCACCCCTCCACCCCTACCATCCTCTCTGTCTTTCCTACAGATGGTATAATTTGGGGGTAGGCCAACTGCAATATCAGGACTGCAGTCTTCCTTTAGCTATGTTTTGGTAATGCATAGAAAATCGAAATCATTTTCAATGATTAGTTCCCTGATGTCAAAAGCGTGTTTAACTAGGAAGCGTGCATTAATTAGGCCCCCCTTCATTACCATTTCATGATTTGCCCTTTTGTTTTTTGGCATTACAATATTAAATTTCATAGGCGGTAGCTGTACTCTACAAGCAAAAGGGCCTCTGATTTTGTCCACATCCAAGTGATGCCCACACTGATTTTTGGTATTTAATTGTTTTAAGAAGATGAAAGAAAATACCTTATCTGATTGTAAACCGGCAGCAGGATTCTGGCGCTGGACGAGTTCCGAACGCGGACGGGGGCAGACAGGCTTGCCTTTGGAGCGCCTTCGGAACCATTGTTGTCAAACTTTTCTTTCTGCTTTCACTAGGCAATGAAAAGAACCTGCTGAAAGCTATTCTTGAACATTCTTTTGTTTTGTGGCTTTTAGGGAAAAGTTTCACTTTGACTCCTATTATTTGAAGTCCCTCTTGCCTGCCTTCTATGTGTCTCATGATGTTCCCCCTTTTACTTTACTCCAGTGTTTTTTTTATTAACCTCTTACTCACCTTCTACTTGCTAAATGTTTTGCATAAACCCCTTACTACTCCAACTGATTCACTCCCTTTTTTATGCCACTTACTCCCCTTTAAGCATTACTCTTTTTTATAAATCCCTTACTCCCATTCCAATGTTACTTTCATTTTCAAACACATACTCCCCCTCTTGCTTTACTCCCGTTTTTGCACTGCCCCGTTACCTCCACTTCACTCTTGTTTCAAACCACTTTCTCCCTCTCTAGCTTTAGTCCTCATTTTAACAAAACACTGTTACTCCCACTACTGCTTTACTACTGCTGACACCTGAGTAGCTTAAAATAGTTCAACTCCTGACTTACAACAGCATTCTCAAACTCTGCACCTTGTTCTTCCTCAGGTCAACTGGATCTTTGCCACGTTTTAGATAGAGCATAAATCAAAATCGAATTTAAACACTACTTAATATGTTCAGACAATTATGAGAGTTTAGATGCATTTTTAAAAGCTTTATTTATCTTTTTAAGTTAAGTAGTTTGAGTTTCAATCTCTTTATTCAAGTTCAAATTAGTAAAATCAGTTGACAGAAATATTAAGGGCCTAATTATTACTTTGGCGCCGGCTCTCTGCCGACACAGCTGCGCCAAAGCTGCACAAGTACTTTCTGCCTAATTACAAGTAGAACTGGAACTTTGGAGGAATACAGAGAGGGGGGCACAGGTTGTGCTCCCCTGAATGCATCTCCATTGCGGGGGGTCAAGGGGGCCCTCTAGGGCCCCATTTGTTTCTTCACCACCAGCCTTTTCATGGCGGGCTCCTGCCATGAAATGGCTGGTGGTGACGGAACTGGTAATATGCTCAGCGGGACTGGATCTGAACATCTTACATTGTGGGGCAGCACTGTCACTGGCAGGAAATGACTGTTACATTGTACAGCCGTCGGTCCTTTGCCGCAGTGACTTTTAACCCTTTCGATGCTGATGACGAGCTCAGCTCGTCATCACCCACGGGTGTCGTGTGCTGATGACGAGCTGAGCTTGTCATGGCACCAGCAAAATGGCAATTTCCAGCACAGGAGGGGGAAAACGCCTAGCAGCCAAGGTGTTAAAGTCATAATGTGGCAGACGGAGGACTGCCACTGCTGCGCCACATGAGTGTGGCAGTCAGAAGACTGCTGCACTCATAATCAGGCCATAAAAAAATACAGGTTAGCAATCAGCATGAACATATTACTGGGTGTTCCATAACCTAACCTATCAGAACCCATGAAGAGTCCTGTAGAAAAGACAGAGAATTTTAAAGAGCATTCAGAAATCAGTTGAACCTGTCATGAAGAGTAGTTCTGAAACACCTGTCCGTCTTCTCTCAAGAAGGAGTAAGTCACACCAATAGCTGTAGTCTTAAAGAGAATTTAGAAAACACTATCAGCAGTGGTGACCAAGGTGCAGAAGGATCCTCTGCATGATACACTTTGTCAGGTCTAAAAGCTCCCGGACACTCTTACGAGTAGCTGTATTATAGAAATTCACTCATTCATTCAGTAGATCTCAGTGTAAAAGACAAAGGGATAGTCACAGAGTAATTAGCCTTTACCAGTCTGATCAGCATAACACTCTCAGATGGTGTCTAATAAAAGGGTAGTGGAAGAGATTCTGAAGTCCCCTAACTAAAAACACATATATGTTATACAAAAATGTACTTATCCATTCTCTTTGGTGCTACGTCATCTTCAACCAATGGTGAAAGTATTGGCCAATGGCGTGTGCATCCTTCTTCTTTACCACAGTAGCATATGAGAACAGTCTAAAGCAGAAACATTTTAGTAGGAGCTTCTACGGATTTGCATCATAAGCTTCACATTTCTCTGTATACACTTATTGTTTTCATATAATGTTGGTTGTTCATCATTAAGAACAAGTGACAGCTAAATCCTATCCAAAAGCGATGAGAACATGTAGCTCAAGAAACATTTATTGGAATCGGCACATTATACAACGATGATATGTTTTTTTAAGGCTAACATTAATTGTTTATTTAATGCTGCACTGTGCCACATTCTGCTAAAACATGTCTTTTTTTAAGAAAGTTAAAATGAAGCAAATGCAGAGACTAGAGAATGAATGAGGCCTAGCTTAACTTGACAATTAAATTTCAATAGAAATGGATGCTTGCATTATTAATACAACCCGCAATGCAGGGCTTGGCTCGGACCCATAGGACATTTTCATTTGAAAGGAAACTACTTCTTAATGATCAGTTTATTCTTCATATTTGACAATAGTTCAATCAATGTTTGTCTATTAACCATAACTCTACCACTCATGGCATGGTTTAGGATGGGTTAAAGGCAGGTCTCCGGGGGAAATTTTTGAGTTTTGGATTATATACTCAAAAACAGCAGAAACAGGTCATACAAGTACTGTATATGGACCTCTAGAATGCAGAGTATGCTCTTATGCAAGCTTTGCAGGCGATCCTTGACATTAGTCAGGTGCAAACGGAGGTAGCCCGCTGCAAGGCTAGGATAAATGATCTTTGGTCAAAAGATAATGCTAAGAAATATAACTTTTTTAGATGGGACTCTTACGATTATGGCCAAGCAACAGGCAGATGCCTGGCAAAAGATAATCAGGTGCAAGGAGGTAAAAGGTGCAATTACTGCAATTGAAGAGTCAGCTGGGAGATTAGCTGAAACACCTACAGCAATACTCGAAGTTTTTAGGACCTTTTACAAGGAAATGTATAAGGAGGATTCAAGTAGTCAGGAGAAAACTCAATCTTTTTTCAAAGACCCTTTTAGAAACAGGCTTTCTTTAGATGACCAGAAATATTTGGAATAGCCCATCACACTAGAAGAGTTGTGAAGGCTGTTGGCTCTTTAGCAACAGGCAAGGCTGCTGGGCCAGACAAACTTCCATTAGAACTATAGAAAGTCTTTTTGCCGGAGCCAAATACAGATATGCTGAGTGTGTTTTTGGAAGCACAGAAAGTCATTCCCCCCCGCATCATGGGATGTAGCTAATATAATTATTTTTAAGTAGAAAAACAAATCACCCATACTACCTTGATCGTATAGGCTAATCTCATTGTTAAACTGTAACAGGAAAATATACTCAAAGATCCTTGCCACCACTCTCCTGAGTGATTACTCTTCTAGTTTCTGTGCGCCAACACAGCTTTATACCGGGAAGAGGCACGATCAACCACATTAGTAGGATGGTTGCTTTGTTAGACTATGCTGCTTTTCAGCAAGCTCCATATGGAATCTTTTTACTACACACAGAGAAAGCGTTTGAACGTGTCTCTTGAGCATTTTTATGGGCAACTATGGAGGGGCAAGGGTTTGGCCCTAGTTTCATTAGAGCAATAAGAACTATTTATAAACCCTGGGGCCGAATTTGCATGGTGGGGCTTGAATCTGATTGTGTGCCAATATTTAGAGGTACCAGACAAGGGTGTACATGTTCTCCTTTACTCTTTGCTCTCTAAATCAATCCTTTTTTACATTTATTGGAAAATAGTTTGAACATTCCATCCGTGAGAATTGGGGCAAGAATATGTCAAAACACTAGCATATGCCGACAATGTTGCTGTAGTTTTGTCGGATCCAGCCAATGCTGTGGTAGATATTGCGCGGCTAGCAATGTCATTTGAACAAAGCTCCAGTTATAAATTAAAAACAGCTAAGACACAAATAGGAAAGAAGGTGGAGTGGTGCACTACCGGAATGTTCAAGGATTAATAATGAAGCCCGATCAGTGTCTTCGTAGAAAAAGTCTTTATTCATATAAATCCAAATGCATGAATACTAAACAACAGCCAACGCGTTTCGTTCTTGAAAGAACTTCGTCAGGGCATTTGTTAAGTCGAATAAGTATATTACAGGAAAATTAGTTCCAAGTATTCTGGGACGCGTTGCTCAATGGCGTCATCAAGATGAAAAACGGGCCGCCATGATAAGGGCCAGAAATGAGACACTGAATCGAAGTGCTCGTGTTGCAGAAAACCGGAAAGTGGCTAAAAACAGCTAAGACACAAATAGTTTGTGGAAAGCAAGCGCTTTTTACTGATTTCAGGGTTACAGAAGTGGCAACCTACTTGGGGATCCATGTCAATGCGTCTGGATAAAATGGTACTTTACAATTGGGACCCCATGGTTCGTAAAATTAAAAAGGAGCTTGACAGTATAGATGGTCTACATCTTTCAATGGTGGGTAGGCGTAATGTTTTAACAATGAATATTCTCCCTAAAGTTTTATACTACTGTACCCACGGAATTTACTAAAAAGCAGCTTCAAAAACTACATTCGATATGTAGCAGTTTCATGTGGGCTCAAGGCAAACCTCGCTGGGCAATTAAATACTTAAATCTACCACATTCTTGAGTGGGCTGGTCAGTATCCAATTTTATGTTTCATTAAGGGGCTTGCATACTTCAGCATATGGGAATATTATTGGTGGGGGAAGAGGAAGCTGTAGTAGCTGAACGTCCTCATATTTCCCAAATGCTTCTAGGCTTTGATGCAGAGAGGGGTTTCGTTCTAAATTTAGAGCCTAGTTATTACAAGAAAAAACGTTTTAAGGTGGGGCTCGCCGTCTACAAGGTATGACTCCAGGTGTGGATGTATATGCAGATAGGAAGGATTCATTTTACACACCTTCAGCCTCTCCAGCATTATTGCCTTCTTTTTTTGTACATCATAATGACCAGATGAAGTTGGAAGTGTGTTGTAATTTTGGGAGACTTAGTGGACAAAAACTGTATACAGCCTTACTCCTCGTTGGTCTCTGAATTCAACTTGCCAAAATCAGACTTTTGAAATACTTGCAAGTCCAGGAATATTTATTAAAAAAGACCAATGTAGGATTTCTATCCCCAAAAAATAATTCACTAGAGGCAATTAGGGGGCGGGTGAAGATTGGTGCCCTATATCAACTTTTCATAGAGGCACAATCTGATGATTTGGTGGCGCACAGTTCAAAACGGAATGTCAGATTATCGCAGGCTGGAGACATATTACATGATTCGATTTCTTTTGCTGAAAAACTTTTGGTATCCTCCAGCCTTCAGACCCAGCCCTATAAGACTATATTAAATTTATATTATACCGCTGCCAAATGAGCATGTTGGGGTGGGTTAAATGAGGGAAAATGTACACAGTGTGGGGGGGATCAGGCTGATAGTCTACATATGTTTTTTGCCTGCCCAGAGCTGAAACCTTTGATTAGGAGGCTAGAGGCTTTTTTAATGAGGCACAGGAGTACAGATTCGGATTACTCCCACTGTTATGTCATTGGGAATTTTGGAAGACTCAATGGTCAGTGGCATGATGCATAAATATAGGTATTTGGGTTTCATAGCCATAGCTGTGGCTTGACTATGCATAAGGACATTATGGCGACAGAAAGAACCACCACCATTTGAAATGTGGAGAAGAAGGTTATCCTCTAACTGCAACTTAGAGTACATCCTTTATGCTCTCAAAGGGTTGCATAAACGGAGATTGGGTAACAATAAATGGGGCCCTATAATTGATCATTTGGCGGATACCAGGGCTAAGCTTATATTGCTGGACATAGTGAGATACGTTTTCCTGTTTTTTATTTTTCCTATATTGCCCCCTTTTTTTCTTTCTTTCTTTCTTCTCTTTTACTTTAGGTATGAATTGATATGTACGCTGAATCCAATGAGTATTTTATATAATTATGATTGTTTCATATATATTTTGTCTCTTCTCTTCCCCTGAATTTAGAAATTGTTTATGGCTGTTGAGCCGTTTTACTTGGTCTATCTATACTATGTTTTATTGGCTTATCAAAAATAAAAATACAAGTAAAAAAAGAAATGGATGCTTGCTACAAAAACAAATTGGGCTAAACATTCTACACATTAATTTACACATTTATAGAAAGGCACATTTTCCTTTTTCTGTTTATTTAAGCATACTTGTGTCAATATTTTATAAGCTAACCACAATATTCAAGCAAAATGTTTATGCTTTATCAATTCTCTCCTATGACGATATCTTCAAAGATAGTTGGTGTTTCCAGTTTATGTATTTCAGGTTCTAGACCTGATATGTTCTTGGCATAACCCTCTATTTTCTTACTCTAATCTGCTATGTACATACAGCAATTGGTTAACTTAAGCAATATGCAGACTCTACCCTTCTCGGCTAATCAGATGTGTAATGCAAGTCAGTCTTGGAGCACCATAGATCATATAGCAATTACTTTGGTCTTAATAATAAGCAAAGCTCCAGATGCACTCATTGACATTTTGTCAACAGCAGTGGCTAACCTCCTATTCTTCTTGTAATTTAAAATGACGCCCACTGATAAAATTATTTCTCCGCATATGTCGCCTGTTAATCCTGCTCTGGTTTCTGCATTTAGCTTTTGTCTATGTGACTGTGTTGTTGTTAGTGCATCTAAGCGTTGCACATGATACATTTTAGGAATTAATAAACCTAGATAACAAATACCCTCTTAGACAGCTGGCAACAAGAAATAAGTATTTAAACCACAAATATAGTATACTCCCCCTGTTAATTCAAATGTATGTTTGCAACTACTAATCCCTACACGTCCAGTTTGTTTAGGTGTCCCCCTCTCTACACGCACATTTAACCCTTGTGTTGGCTTTCCAGACTCAGCTTTGGATATATCAAAATATATTCTCCTCTTTCTTCTATGCATTCTCTAAGACATCCCTACTTTTATCCCTAGCTCAAGTTTTGTTGGTGTATCTTTCTTTTAAAGCCATTATGTATGCCTTCTGGAGAAGTGTAAAAAAGGAAGGGGTTTGGCCCTGAGGGTTAGAGGGTAGGTAGCTGTTGCTCAATGGTTAGAGCGGCAGAACCTGATGCAGAGGTCTGGCCCGGACCAGGGTTCAATTCCCGCCTCAGGCGGGTCTTGGGCTAAATTTCCCCGGACCTGACAATTCTCACCTTGGTGCCTATTCTAATCATGGGTCCCACGCTGCAACTCTGGGCAATAGCTTGCTTAATCTCCACAACAGCCACAACAGCGCCAGGATGCCTGGCCTCACCTTGGGGGGCCCATGAGTGGGCACTTCACATGGAAAGTTCAGGAGGGGTTCCAGAGCGGTATGTGTACAGGGCCGTGATACCCCTTGGGTGATTGTGTGCTATATAAGCACTACAACATTTACATTTACATTCTGCAATGGTCACATTAAACGGGTTGTTATTCCGATAAGCCTGTACACTATTTATTGAACTATGTAATAAGCTATAATACCAGGCAATATCCATTTGTTTTGCTTGCGGGTGTAAATTTATGCTTTCTATGGACTTGCAAGATGAATTTGGTCATTGTACTAAAGCTATAACTGATATAAAACCAGTTCTTTGAGCAAGGATAGTAAAAGGATATGGTTTGGATACATTTAGGGGACATTGACTTTGATTTTGGTGCACTGATACATGGATTACGTTACAGTTAGTTGGCTACTGGACAGTAAAATTAATGAATCAAGATTGAATTTGAATTGTGAGCCCTGCTGACCACAGTGTAGGCCAGAGGCAGGAGTCAGGAAGGGACCACGGCAACGTGGCATTGACTTGAATTGCACAGTTAGAGGTACCTGAAGCACACAGCGTGTGCACAGCCAGCGATGATGCATGGTCCGGGAGGGCCGCACTGGCAGCAATATCTGTTGCCTACTGGACTGCATCATCTGCAAGCGCAACTTGATCTGATATGTCAGCCCTGCAGACTGCAGTGTAGGCTGGAGGCAGCGGTTAGGAAGGGCCCACAGCCACGTGGCGTTCACATGAGCTGTGCAGAGTTAGTGGCACCTGAAGCACTCAGCGTGTGCGCAGCCTGCAATGATGCGTAGTCTGGGCAGGCCACACTGGTAGCATTGTCTTTTGTCTAATGACTTCTGCCTTAATAAGGCTATGTGGTGATGACTTGTGGTGCACTGAGTTAGTGGCACCTGAATCATTCATCGTGTGCGCAGCCTGCGATGATGCATGGTCCGGGCGGGCCACACTGGGAGCAATGTCTCTTGCCTACTTGACTGCGCGATCTTCAATCGCTACTCGATCTGAATTGTGAGCCCTGCTGTCCACAGTGAAGGACGGAGGCAGAAGTGAGCAAGGGCCCACAGCCAGGTGGCATTGAGTTGAGCTGCACGGTTAGTGGCACCAGAAGCATTCAGCGTGTGCGCAGTCTGCGATGATGCTTGCTCCGGGCAGGTCGCACTGGTAGCAATGTCTTTTGTCTAATGAATTCTGCCTTAATAAGGCTATGTAGCGATGACTTGTGGTGCACTGAGTTAGTGGCACCTGAAGCACACAGCGTGTGCGCAGCCTGAAATGATGCATATCCGGGTTGGCCGCACTGGTAGCAATGTCAGTTGCCTACTAGACTGCGTCATCTGCAATCGCTACTCAAAGCAACGTAGGGCCCCTGTATCCGCACCACCCTCTCATCTCAATTCGTAGTATTCCAGCACATCTAACCCCAGCCCCAGCATTGCTTGACACCTCTGTGCTCCAGATCCAAGATTGTAGTCACTGAAATGGGGGTGCACCAGGTCCTAAAGTACAGTAGTCAACAGGAGTGGAAAAACAAGACTTTATTACAAAAACACAAATTAATAACACAAAAACATCAAACAACGAGTGCCATTGCCAGCGGGAAATATCAAAAGGGCAACTTGTGGATTCAAATAACTGCAGGTCACCCTGGAAATCCCCATACTCCACATTCAGAAACCTGTTGGATAAATTGTGAGAATGGTCAAGCGTTAGCATGGTCACAAACGTAATATGGTACAATGTATTGCACTTGGATAAACCAGAATGCTTTCTGGTATGATCAATCCTGCGCAAAATGACTGTAATAGAAGTTTGTGTGGTTGTAACCTTCATCAGAAAGAAAAGGAAGGTTACAACCACACAAACTTCTGTTACGGTCTCATTATGCAGGATTTATCGTACCTGTAAGTATCACGGTTCATTTCAGCTTGATACACCTGCATCTTCATTTCATGTACACTGCACAGGAACAGCTGGAGACCAAGCAAGGTAACCACGCCTTAGCAGGCTGCCTGCATGTGTTGAGGGCAAGTGACTGCACACATGTACTACTTGGGCCCCCTGGCAATACTGTACACAATCACCGCAACAGAAACCACGCGCATTCTAACTATGTGCAGGCAAAACTGGACCACCGGGGTCTGTACACTAATGTTGTTGCAAACTTCTCAGGCAGTGTGCATGATTCCTACACCTTTCGCAAGCATCCTAGCCCTAGTCCCCAGACCAGTCTGCCACACAGCAATGACTGCCAGACCCTGCGTACCTAGACCTCAATGCTCACCTGCCGCCACCTGTGTGTCTCCAAGAGGGCCCACCATGTGCTGGAGCAACATCCTCAGCCATCGCTGGATTCTGCAGCACTGGCCTCCAGCTCATCCTGCTGCACCGCGCCGAGGAGTCATGTCTGTGTGGCGTACATGTAGTCGAGCTGAGCTCACAATTCAAATTGGGTCTTGATTGCAAGGATGTTGTATCGTCCAAGCTACCTCATCAGCCATCGCTGGATTGCGTGGCAGAGGCCCCCAGCGTATTCTGCTGCACTGCGCCGGGGAGTGATCTCTGTGTTGTGTACACGCGGTCCAGCTGAGTTCACAATTCAAATTGGGTCTTGATTGCCAGGATGGTGTATCAAGGCCTACGCATCATCGCAGGCTGCGCACCCGCTCAGCTCTGGTGGCACAAACTCAGTGGAACTCAAGTCATTGTCACATGGCAAGAGGCCCCTGCCGGTCAAAGTGCCTTGGCTGCCACCAACTCTGTGTACTTCAAGTCATGGGAGAGAATGGAAATGACCTCCAGCACGTGCGCCCAGCCCTTTTTATTGGCCAACTAACTATAACGCCCCTGAAACCTATTGTTTTTTCAGTGAATATATATATAAATTCATTAAAAAAACGTAGGTTTCAGATATGTTATAGTTAGTTGAACATTTGACTCATATAAAACCAGAAAAAATGCCTGTTATAGGTAGTTGAGCGAACTATAACTCGTGCACCCGCAATGCACTGGTGATGACGACAGATATTACATTACTCATGACTTGGTCAGTGACATCACTGATGACATCATCCAGTGAATGTGTGTTTCTGGAAATTTAAAATATTTTTCATATATATATCTATGCCAAGGTGTATTGAAAAATGACTGGATTTACAAGTGTCTGAATGGATTATTTAGTAGGTGTGTGACTGACTGTATAAGTGAGTGATTGAACCTGTCTTACTGTATGCATGGGTTAGTGACTAAACTGAGTAAAAGTCTGTATTACTCTCATAGTTGGAGTGTAAGCAGCGGCATGGGTTGGTGAGTAGGTACATGAGTGTCTATATGGGTTATTGATTTGTTGTCTGAGTATCTGTATGGGTGCCTGAGTGTCTGTGTTTGTGGGTGGCAGGGTGTATGACTGTGGATAGATGTCTGAGTGCTTGATTCACTGGTTGTATGGATTCAAAAATCCATCTAGGAAGGGCTGTATGGGTGAGTTAGTGTGTGTATCGGTATCTTGGTAAGTGAATGAATGTCTCAGTGGTATATGTGTAAGAACATATGTTTTAAGGCAGTATATGTGAGTGTTAGAATATATAAATGACTAGACGTGAGAGTAAGTTATTTGAAGAATGTATGTATAAATGAGTGCCTGCATGTATTAGTGATTGTATAAGACAGTAAGTATGTGTTAGTATCTGCATAAATAAGTGATGTGGTGTGTGTATAAATAACGGAGTTGGTGTGTATAACTGTATACATGAGTAAATTGGTATGTGACTGATTCTTTGCATGACTGACTAGCTGTTTGAGTAACTCTATGGATGAGCAACAGAGTATTACTGTATGTATAGGTGTATGATTGCATATTTTAGTACTGCATTGATAAATAACTGCATGTATAAGTGACTGGATGTGTGTACAGACCTAGGAAATAGTGACTGGTATGTAGTATCTGGCATTGTTGTGTGTATGGTTTCATAAATAGTAGTCTGTATTTACAGTGCGTATATCAAACTTTATATTAGGGCATCAGTATATACATCAGATTTTCACATGGATGATGTCGTCAGTGATGTCAACAGTGATGTCATTTGAGATGTCATCAGTGATGTCATCAATGATGTCAGTGACCATGTCATGAGTGATGTAATATGTGACATCATCACCAGTGCATTGCGGTCGCGCAAGTTATAGTTAGGTCAACTAACTATAACAGGCAAATTTCTCTGTTTTTGTATGAGTCAAATGTTCAACTAACTATAACGTCCCTTAAACCTATGTTTTTTTGTGTGAATTTCTAAGGTTTTTTAAATACTAATTCCTAACTATAACGTCTGTAAAACCTATGTTTTTTTCTGTGAATTTCAAAGGTTTTTTAAATGTTAATTTCATATTTTAACCTATATTTTTGGTATTCTATTTTTCAATATTTTGGAACTCTATTATACTGCTTATTTTTAACTTTAAATTATGTAATGTTTTATATCTTCCCCAAAAATATGTATCTCTCCTTTTTTTTTTAGAAAACTGCACTCCCATACCGGTAGGGTGCCAAGCTCCAACACCATGCTAATCCAATCCACCATATTGCTAAATTTCATAAATGATGCTCATTTCGTATCCGATGGGTTCGTGACCCCATGTCACACGGAACATCATATATGCATAAAGTTACCCCAGCTGCTACTTTGGTATCCGACTGGTATGCAGTACCAAGCCACTCGTTACTTCACGTACGTATGGGGTCGCGCCCGCTGCGCGTTGCCTATGCGACGAGTGCACATCGTCAGGCCATGTGTTATGTCACAGACGTATGGTGTCATGCCGGTTACGCCATTCCCTCTTTTTTTTGTCTCAAAAGAAAATGTAAATAACTTTAAACAGTATATGACAGAAAGTGGTAATCTAAAATATTTTAAACATTTGTATATTTCTAACTTTAATAAACTGATATTATGATAAATATATTTTCTCAAAATCACATCGGGTGCGGCCTCCTTGCACACTTGCTGCGCGATTGCCATGTGACCTTAATAAAAAGCATTTGATTAGTTCATAACATTTCCCATTCAACTTTTTTGAAAAGTTGTTTTACTGTTTACACATATCTTATACTGCACACAACATGCAACTATCATCTTGATCAATATTCATGGTCTGTACAATAAGCCTTCCACGTGTGATGGCCTTGCATCTCAAATGTTACATCAAAAAACAAATGTGTATTACACAATGCCCCTGGTGTGTGTGTGTGTGCAGATTATTGTGATGCCTTTCGGCCTGGGTATTGGTGCCTCTAAGGAGATCATCAGCCACAGGCAGAGTGCACATCCTAGATCACATGTGACAAACAGTAATGTGTAGATTTGTATTGCTGTACACTCTGTTGTCAGGCTTTACCAATATAGTAGTGTGTCAAATGTGAGACTTTCAGATTCACGTTTGACATACATTGCTTGACTGTAATGAGCGTTATCACTGTGTCTGACATTGCCTCACTGCTGATCCTCCCTCCATCGGAGCACATTCACATGTGTACGCTTAGCAATAGCAACACTTTGAATAATGCTGCACACTATTGACATGCATGTCTGCGCATATCCACAACCTTGACAACGACATGTAATGTTCGCCATTCAATCTTTTCGAACAGCATCTCATTAGCGATATTTGCCGCCTTCCCGATACATGCTACATTAATATAAATTGCTCATTCTGCGATGTCAAAACTGCAAAAGAAACACACATGACTACACTTCCTGGCCAGGCAGGAACTGAACAACGCCCAGATACCGCTGAACAATTATTCACACCCCAAAATTCGCCTGGTGTACAATAGCCCAGCCCACTTTGCATACGTATAAATAGGATAACAACGACGCCACATGTCCCAGTTCTTCCACACTGCCTCAGGTGTTATGGCCGCATCCACCTCGCATATCACAATGCGCAATAAAAAAAGGGATCTATGAGGTGTACACCATCTTGGCAATCAACACTGGATATGGATTGTGAACCCTACTGGCCATCGTGTTTAGAAAGGGATCCATGAGGTGTACACCATCCTAACAACCAACACTACAACTGAATTATGAACACTGCTGCCCGTTGTGTTTGCACACATAACAATGCCAGCAGGTGAGCCATAGTGCCTGGGTGCACAGGGGCTGCATTTGAGTATGGTGCTGCGGGAGGGGGATGCATCAGTCTTGGTGCGCAGGTGTGAACAAGTGATGTTGCCATGCGTAATGATGTGATCTCTGACCTCATTCAGTCACATCTCTGTCTCCTTTTAACAACCTGCTGGTCCATACTGTAGGCCTGAACCAGCGGGCAGCACTACCCTACAAACACATGTAGAGCGCGGTGCTGCCGGAGTGGTAGGGTGCATCAGCCTAGGTGCGCAGGTCCGAACAAGCGATGTTGCTCTGCTTAATAGCGTGATCTCTGACCTGATTCAGTCTCATCTATGTCTCATTTTAAGGACCTGCTGGACCGTACTGTAGGCCTGAGCCAGCGGGCAGCCCTGCCCAACAGACACATGGCGTTGGCTTTTAGGGCACTGTAGTGAGCTCATTACTAAGTGTACATGCACACAGTGTTCCGCCACTGCATTACACGTGCACATTATGCTTCTAGCATGCGCTCTGTTCCTTTGTAGGTGAATCCTTGTTAACATATTATTATTTAACCTTGTGTATTGTCGTGCACTCCAACTCCTCGTTGAACCACGATTACCACTAACAGTTGGTAGATCGTACTTCAAAAACTCAAGTGGTGTTTTTTATTAAGCTTGAAATAAACCTTCATTTACCTCCAGACGTTTCCACCATTAAATAATTTCTCCCTTTTCAGACACTGAATTGACCAAAAAAGGGCAGGGCGGGCGCTCACCCCATCATGATGCCCTTGGCATTCTGACGCCTTTCATCATGGTATAAAGACACCGTCCCCGACCTGAGATCTGCTCTCCCACCCTAAAAAGGTACCCGGACTCGTAGCTTGCAACAACACCTCGTTGGAGAGGTGAGCAGTGAAGCCTTGGCGCACAGGACCTACAATTGAGCGCAGTGCGGGGGAAGGTGCTGGGGTGCATCACCCTGTGTGCACAGGTATAGACAAGCGATGTTCCCGTAGCTAATAATGTAATCTCTGGCCTCATTCATATGTTTCATTTTAAGGACTTGCTCGACCACACTCTTTTTCGCTGAACCCAGTGTCCTAGACAAACAGGTGATGGGACGTAAACACTGAGGGCTGGCTGCAATAGGCCGATGCTCTGTTTCCTCCTCCCTCTGTTCTTTTGACTCTCCCTCCCCTTCACCCTTCCACCCACTCCCTCTCCCTCCCATTCTCACTATCTTCCTTTCATTCGGACTACCTTTCTTTTCCTCTTCCACATGGCACATATACATATGTTTAATTTTTGTCTTTCAGCATTTGTATGCTGCTTCCGGAGTCCCACCCACGTATTTCATGTTAAACTGTTGTTTGTTCTAATAAACTTGTGTTTTCATTTATTTGTGTTGTTTAAATAAAGATAATTTTCCTAACAATAAATAAGTGAGTGTATAGGTCTTCTTTTTATGACACCACTTGTCTGTAGTTTATTGTGAAAATTGTCTGTTTATAGAAGGTTTAGAGAGAAAACATTTATAATTTAGCGGTGCACCTACCAAATATAAACCAATGAACTATTACATAAATGAATCCTCTGTAATTCTACAACTACAAGGGTTTTATGCGTGTATCACTTTATAACACCATGAGTGCTGCCCATGTGATTACAGAACCAAGAAGGCACTGCCTAGCACTACCGTGAGTTCATGGACTGCCGATGCCCACCAGCATATTTAAGTAAATCCCCGCAGGGTGGCGATCCCCGGACTTCAGTTGACCTCGAAGTCCCCAGAGCAATATGTAAACAATACCCGAGAAGGTGGCGATCCCCTATGCTACGAAACATCTCTGTGCCCTTCCGCGCCTAATTTCCATGTAACATGAAGATCCCAGTCCTACAGAGACCCCGCAATAAAACATTATGATTAGCCACGGAACATTACCCACCAGGAGCCTAATTTAAATCAACGAGTGAGACCCCAATTTTTTTCTCCATTTTTACCATCCGGATCCGCTCTATTAAAGCGATACAAGGTTTTCCTCCTCTTGCTTCAACTAGTCAAACAACGATTTGCTATGACAGGGTGGAAGCCATGCACCCGCCCTCTAATAGCAAACATAAATGGCCTGTGGATGCACACCCCGGGACAATCTATGAGCTGCGCCTGGGAGGTCCTGCTCCCAAAGACCATGATGCATTGGTTAGTATAAACGCATACTAACACTACTTACACAGGTGTACTACAGTGACTAGAGTGCAGTGAAGAGGCAGAGGAAGCACAAAATCTAAAGGTCGGATGACATAGTTCTATGAGCCGACAACCCTGGGATGAGTAGAAACAGCTACATGAAGAAAACGGGTCATCAGATCAACGCAAGCAACTTTGAAGTATTGGTGAGTGCTGCCTTCTTTTTACCTTCTCCTGTTCTTTGCCAAATTTATATAGTGAAGAGACAGACAGCAGTGGATCCAATAAGTAGATTTATTGTAGGAAAACAAGACACCTTCAACACCCACCAACAGGAGCAGACAGCAAGGCAACCATCTTCTCCAGCACTGTGTACAAACTCCCAGGAGTCCCGCCATGACAGCTCTACTTTCTAACATTACATACTTACAATCTAGTAAAATTACACACTAACATTCTACTATGTCTTACAGTGGAATACTACACAAAGCACATGACTTTACAGCAATGAGTTCATGGTTTCATCCAGGAGTCTTCAGACCGGTAGGGGTGAGTAGTTTGCTTCCCACTCCCTGTATCATATTAACGCAAACTAACACTACTTCCACAGGTTTACTACTACTGCCCAGAGCATATCACTTTACAGCAATGAGCTCCCGATTTAGCCTCACTCTTTAATCCCCAAGTCTTCAGACCAGTAGGAGAAAGTAGTTCGCTTCCCACTCCCTTTATACTATAAATGCATATTAACACTACTTACCAGTTATACTACAGAGGCTAGTATCCTACAGTGCCCCGAGCCCATCACTTTACAGCAATCAGCTTGGTTTGATCCCCGAGTCTTCACACCGGTAGGCATGAGTTCTTCGCTTCCGGTATAGTATAAATGTACAGTAGCGGTCAGTAGTTCGCTTCCCACTCCCTGTATAGTATAAACGCCTACTAACACTACTTGCACATGTATACAACAGCACCCAGAGCCCATCCCTTTACAGCAATCAGCTCGGTTTGATCCCCGAGTCTTCACACCTGTAGGCATGAGTATTTCGCTTCCAGTATAGTATAAACGCACGGTAACAGTCCGTAGTTCGCTTCCCACTCCCTTTATGGTATAAATGCCTACTAACACTACTTGCACACGTATACTACAGCGCCCAGAGCCACTCCCTTTACAGCAATCACCTCGGTTCGATCCCCAAGTCTTCACACCGGTAGGCGTGAGTACTTCCCGCTTCCGGTATAGTATAAATGCACGATAGTGGTCACTACTTTTCTTATACCTGTATGGTATAAACGCCTACTAACACTACTTGTACACGTATGCTACACGGACCAGAGCACATCAATTTACAGCAATGAGCTCACGGTTTAGGCTCTCGGTTTCATACCCGTGTGTAGCAGCATATCATCTCAGCACCATGTCACTTTCAGACCGGTAGGAGTGACTACTTCGCATCGCACTCCCCCACAAAGGTTACAGAGCTCCTTCCCCAGTACTCCTTCCCCCATTTCCTACATTTGTCACCCTTTTTTTCCCTTACTGGCTTCAATGGAATCACAAAATGGCGGCCAACACTTCCTAGTTGCAACCGCCCACAGCGCTTGCAACCAATAAGCATCTTGTGACGCCTCAGCCAATCAGATGGCAGAATTCCCAAATATCAATATCTGTAAATTTCGATATTTCTCAAAAACTACTGAACGGATTTACACCAAATAAACAAAAGTGTGCTTTCTATACCAAGATTCTTCCCCCTGGCAAATTTGGGGTAATTCCGTTCACCCGTTTGACCTGAAGCCTTGTGTAAAGTTTCCCAGGGAAATTAACATAGAGAAAACACATTTTGGCACCCCCCTTTTTTCTTGCCCCCCCTTGATGAATCCCCGACAACATTTCAACATAGGAGCTGATAGCAACAAAGATTTAGTTCTGAAAATTTCATAACGATTCATCAAACGACACCAAAGTTATAAGCAAAACAAAACATTTTCTTCCTATGAAAACTAGGTCCTAACTATAACTACCTACTGGCGACCGCCAGTAGGTAATATATGTATATATATATTTATATGTGTATATATATATATATATGTATGTATATTACCTACTGGCAGTCGCCAGTAGGTAGTTATAGTAAGGACCTATTATCCATAGGAAATCCCCAACATTCTATTTGGAATAAATTTGGCGTGGGCTGACAAATCTTCGCTAAATTTTCAAAACTCGTGGTCCGCCCCGGTCCGCTCCTATCCCAAAAGTCTTGGGGTGATTCGTGAAGTGGGGGCCGAGAAAAAAAGGGGGTCCCAAAACGTGTTTTCGCCATGCAATTTTCCATAGGTAGCTTTAGTAGCAGCTACAGCATGAACTGCTGAACAGAATTACACCAAATTTAGCAGAAAGGTAGACCTTGGTTCAGAGTCGTGCCTTTTGCTTAAATGGTGTAAAACGAGGCTCAAGAAATCAGTGGAACTAGTGTATAACACTTATAAAGGGGGCAGGGAAGAAATACCCCGACCCTCCTGATCTTTTTAGGGGGTCCCACAAGGACCCTCAGGGCTGTAATTTTTTTATTTTTTAAATGGCAAAGTATGCGCAGGGTGCATGGATCCTGCCATAAAAAAAAGAAGCACAGCCTTTAGTCCCGGGGGCAAAAGTTTAAAATTTTATGGGGCGCCCAGAGGTGCTCCCCATCCCCAGGGACCGCCACCCCCTGGGGATACAACATAAATGGGTGGGGGAGCTCAACCGCCACCCCCCCCAGCAAAATAGAAGGGTGGGGGGGTTCAAAGGCCCCCCTCAGCCCCAGGGACCGCTACCCCCTGGGGCTTTCTCAAAAATGGTTGAGGGGTCTCAAAGACGAAGTGGAATATACACTTAACAAATTCCATGACTCACTCACAGAGGCCATAGATAAAATTGCCCCCCTGAAATCATTTAGGCAGTTTCCTGTGGCCAAACGGGAAAAATTGTACACGGAGGCACTCAGAACCGAGAAGCAGGAATGTAGGAGAATAGAGAAGAGGTGGAGGAGAGTCCACTCTGAGGAAAATAGGAAGGCTCATCGTATAGCGCAAGCAAACTATTATAAAAACATCAAAGCCGCCCGCAAGAATAGCTTGGCCCAACAACTCACCGAAGCAGGAAATTCTCCTAGGGAGCTATACAGGATTCTTGAAACCTTTGTTAAGCCCACGGCATGTATCAGTCTGGACGACTTCTCACAGACTCTGTGTGATTTATTTATTTATTTAGTGTATTTATAGAGCGCAGTCCTGTCACCCAAAGGGCACCCTGGCGCTTGAACTTGAGCGGTGGCACTATTCACTTACACAGCAATTTTAGGAAACAAATGCGTTTTTAACGCTTTCCTGAACGGAAGGTAGTCACTGTGGCTTCTCAAGGAGAGTGGCAGGGAGTTCCAAAGTTTGGCCGCTGCAACACTGAATGAGCGGCCACCCATCCTGACTCTCTGAAACCTCGGGACTACCAGCAAGTGCTCAGAAGAGGAACGGAGAAGTCGCGGGGCAGAGTACCAAGTGAACATATTCTGCAGAGGTATCGGGCCCAGATGATGTACTGCTTTAAACACCAAACAAACGGCTTTGTACATCACTCTCAGATGTACCAGGAGCCAGTGTAGCTCTCTCAAAGCTAGGGTAGAAGAACTAGACCTAGGGCATGAGAGCGCCAACTTGGCGGCCATGTTCTGCACTCGTTGTAACTTCCCCACCAGATTTTTTGGGGCCTCCAGAAGTAGCGCATTACAATAGTCTAAACGACTTAGTATGGTACCGCGAACTACTTCCGGCCTGGCTTGGGCAGGGAGAAGGGGCAGAACTTTACTCAACATGCGTAACAACATCATGCACGTAGACATGGTTTTATTGACGTGCATATCAAGATGTAAATTTGGGCCGAAGATCACCCCCAAGTTGCGAGCAGATACCGCAGCCGATACTGGCTCGGGGAAGGAGGCAGGCCAAAAGTTCTCTGGAAGTGCCCGCGAGATCCGAACAGTGGAGGACCTCCGTCTTAGCGCTGTTAAATTGTAAAGAGTTGGACCGTAACCAGTCCGCTGTGGCTGCCATGCAGCGATGGAATGTCTCCAGCGAGACCGCATTGTTGCCCTCCAAGGAAAAAAACAGCTGGGTGTCTCCGGCGTAGTTAAAAGCCGAGACACCAAAAGATTTTATAAGCTGGACCAAGGGGCGGAGGTACAGATTAAAAAGTATTGGGCTGATGGCCGAGCCCTGTGGTACCCCCTGCCCTACTTTCCTTGGCTCAGAACAAAATGGAGGGAGCGAGACCAGCTGTTGCCGACTGCCAAGATAGGATATGAGCCAGTCTCTTGCATCCTCTGTGACCCCACACTCTTCGAGTCTCCTGATAAGGGTCCGGTGGCAAACCGTATCGAACGCGGCTGACATGTCGAGCAGCACTAAAAAGGCTGCCCGACCACTGTCGACACACGAGCGAAGGTTGTTCAATATGGTTACAAGCGCGGACTCCGTCCCGTGCCCGGGGCGGAAGCCAAACTGTGCCTCATCGAACCAACCGATGTTTTCCAGGAAACCTGAGAGCGAGCGGGTCACCCATTTTTCCATGATCTTAATAGGAAAAGGGAGCAAGGAAATTGTCCAATAGTTGGAAAGACAGGTCGGGTCCAGCGTTGGTTTCTTGAGCAGGGGTGACACTACTGCTAGCTTCCAACACTCGGGGACAGATGCCAACTCCAGAGACTGGAGGCAGATGGAATACAACGGTTGAAAAAGTTCCGCCTGAAAAGCCTTCCAAAATTTGGGAGGCAGTGGATCACGCGGAGAACCAGAGGACACCGTGTTTGCCAAACTGCAGAGTTCCTCAAAAGAGGGACGAGGAAAATTTTTTAGTTGGGGTCGACTGGAGCAAAGGTCCGGAGCTCCCAAGCTAAAAGCTGGGATACTCAACTGGGGTCGACTGGATGAGCCGTCCGGAGCTCCCAGACCAGGGCCAAAGGCACCTGTCTGGGGTCGACTGGACAGGTCAACCGGAGCTCCCAGATCAGGAGCTACTATTGGAAGACGCAATTCGGTCGGCTGGGGTCGACTGGATAACCCGTTCGGAGCTCCCAAGCCAGGACTAGAGACAACTGGCCGGGGTCGACTGAGCGGGCTAACCGGAGCTCCCAGGACCGAGAGCAGCGGGCAGGGGATGTTTTAAGCCCTCTAAGATCTTAGCAGTCTTCTCTTCAAAAGCACCCGTCAGGGAATCGCACAGGGCCTGCGATGCGGGGACCGTATTAGCCACACATATAGGATGGGACATGTCCCTGATGATTTTAAACAGTGCTTGCGACTTATTAGGCGCCTGATTCCAGGTGGATTCCAAAAAAGCCGCCTTAGCAAGCATAATCTGCGCTTTATAGCCCTGCAATGCGAGCCTGAACGAGGCCTTTGCTGATGGTAAATATTGCTTTCTCCAAACCCTCTCAGCACGTTTACAGCTCAACTTCAGCTGTCGAAGCTCTTCCGTATAATAGGGAGAAGCCCGGTTCACTCTCCCACGAGACTTACGAAAGGGAGCAACCTTGTCCAGCGTGTTAGTAATCGACCGGCACAAAGTCAAGTAGCTTTCCTCCACTGAGTTACTCAGACAATAATTGTCTGGTAGTAAAGAGGGCAGAGGAGATAGGCTGAGTAGTCGAGACCAAGGTCTACCCAGTTTCGCTACTCCTACCCCGGCTGTCTCAGAGGAGTAATCACCTATACGAAGGGAGAAGGTCACAAGTGCGTGGTCCGTCCAGCATTGGCGTAAGATATCGGTGACCACTGCTAATTGAGCGTCAGCAAAAATCAAGTCCAAGACATGACCTCCCTTATGAGTCGCTGAGCAAACCAATTGCTGCAGCTGAATGTCACCAAAGGCCTGACAAAGTGTCGTAAACGCCCCATCCAATGGACCCCCCTGCCATAAGTTGAAGTCCCCTAGAACCAGCAGCTAAGAGTGAGTGTTGGATAAGTCATATATTAGGTCAAGAAAATCTGTCGAAGGTCTCTCTCTATTTTGAGAATAAAATTGACTCCATCTATGGAAAAATCTTAACATCCCAAAAGCAAAAAGGTATCTAAAAGTTCCCTCCTCAATTAATAACATCAATTCCTCGTTGACTGCCTTTCCTCAAATTAATAGTAAAGATCTCCAACTATTGATTACCCATGTAAAAACTGGGTCCCCTGATGATCTCCTCCCCGCCAAAATCATAGCCCCTTTGAGTACTCTGCTGGGACCTTACATTCAAGATGTTATAAACCAGTCTTTAATGAAGGGACACGTGCCAACTGATTGGAAGAGAGCGGTGGTGAACCCCATCCGTAAGAACGCTGCCCTCCCCTGGACGGAGCTTGCCAACCTCCGGCCCATCTCCCTCTTGCCATACCTTAGCAAACTAGCCGAGAAACATGTCAATACGCACCTGTCCAATTACATCGAGGCAGCGGGCGGCCTAGACCACTCTCAATCTGGTTTTAGGCCAAATCATAGCACAGAGTTGGCCCTCCTTTCAGTGACGGATAACATCAGGATGTCACTTGATGGGGGGGGCTCAGTGATTCTGGTGCTATTAGATTTGTCCGCTGCCTTCGACACGGTGTCGCATGGAATACTTCTCGGCCGTCTGAGGGAGATGGGAATAGGAGGGACCGCCATGTCATGGCTGGAAAGCTTTCTCACGGGCCGCCAACAGGGTGTCAAGTTGTGTTCCCACAAATCCATCTGTAGGGAGCTCACTAAGGGAGTGCCACAGGGCTCGTGTTTGAGCCCCACGCTCTTTAACGTGTACGTGGCCCCCTTGGCGGACATAATAAGATCTCATGGGTTCACTCCAATATCTTACGCCGATGACACCCAGTTGCAGTTCCCCTTCCAAACCCTTACGCCGACAATAATGCAGTCCTTTGCAGACTGGATGAGAGCTGTAGCGGATCGGATGGACCCGAACTTTCTCCAATGCAACGTGACTAAAACCGAAGTCATGTTGTTTGGAGGGGCCACTCTACTATGGTCCCCAGATTGGTGGCCCCTGGAGTTGGGACCGGTTCCCGCCCCAAAGCAGACCATTAAAAATCTGGGAGTGCGTCTGGACCAAGCATTGATACTGAAAGATCACGTCAACCAAGTCACTGGAACTTGCTTCCGGGTAATTGGGATGCTTCGACGTATCTTTCCCTTCCTGCCTGACACCCACAGGAAGACGTTGGTACAGACATTAGTCATCAACAGGATGGACTACTGCAACAGACTTCTCATTTCGGCCAATCAGGAATAAATGGATAAACTGCAGGTGATACAAAATACTGCAGCAAGACTCATCGTGAACGCCCAACCACGCACCCCATCACGTCCCCTTCTTTCTCATCTCCACTTGCTTCCAGTGAGAAAACGTGTCAATTTTAAAACATGTTGTATAATGCACAAGTGCATTTATGGATCAGGACCTAAAAATTTAAAAGATATATTTGTACTGTACACACCCGGCCGCGTCTTGCGTTCCAGTAATTCCCAGATGCTGCAGGTGCCAAAAGTGAAGAGAGCCAGACAAGGAGGCCGGGCTCTCTCTCTCAAAGGCCCAGTTCTGTGGAATTCCCTGCCCGCACAGTTGAGACATACCACCAATCTTCTTTCTTTTCGAAAGAAATTAAAAACATATCTTTTTACTCAGGCCTAGTAATTCCCCTACCATACTGCAGTATCGTCCTTGTCTGTCAACACAACACCACAACTGATGCAAAAGCGCAGAGATACCCCTTCGGGGCTGATTCAGGCGCTCTACAAATACATAAATAAATAAATAAATAAATAAATAAAGGCCCCCCCCAGCCCCAGGGACCACCACCCCCAGGGCTTCTTATGTTGTGGGAGGGGGGCTATGTGGCCCCCCTCCAGGAGCCCTTGAGGGCCCTGGGGATTGCTACCTCCCTGGGCCGGCTCCTGCAGTATCCCGGGGTGCCCACCCCGGGACACTGCTGTTTGCTATGGCAGGGCGAGAGCCGAGGCTTCCGCCCTGTCATAGCAAACTTGCTTTGGATTTTTAAAGAGAGAGCAGGGAGACCTGCTCTCTCTTTCAAAATGCAAACCATTTTGCTTTTCCACATGGGGAGTTCCATGTTAGCAGCTCCCCGTGTGGAAAAGAAATTCCACCTCCCGAAGGACGCAGGGAGCTGACTGGGACTGTGGGGGCATTGGGGCTCCCCCCATGGTCCCCAACGTTATATATGAGCCCTGGGGGATGAGGTCCCCGGGGAGAATAGAAATAAGTGATAGGTGCTATTTTTTTACTGTAAAAGTAGGAGTCGCGCATCTAGCATGGCGCTCAGCGTGGCCCCCTGGTGTGCACGCGTTGGGTGCACGACTCCTAACGTGTAGGGTGCATGACTCCAGCGCATTGGCTGCACGATTTCTCTCACGTTGGGTGCGCGATTCCTGTCTCGTTGGGAGCGCGACTCCAAGCAAAAACAAAAAAAAAATCAGATATACATCAAGCTTATGTGTTTAGATCTTGGGTGGCTCAAGAAAGAGCTGTTGTGTTGTTTGACAGATTTTGGTACCTACAAGTAAGTACAGATGCAGAGTCCAAAGTTCATGAGGAAGACTCTGTTACCCTTATCTGTAAAATGTACATATTGAAACGCAGATTGTTTTGGTAAATGGACCCCATCCTATAATTTCGGAGAAAAGCAGAAACAGATTTATTAACATGTTTCCTAGCATTCTCAATCTGTGAACAAACTTGATTGGACCGGTTCCATTTCTTCCTTTGGCATTTGTTAGAATAGACAAATGCAGTTTGGGGGAAAAGTGACATCAATTCTCCAAAGGTGTCCTTCATAAGCATTTCCAGACCTAAACCAGCCAAAGTGCCTAGGTCATTGCCTCCACAGTGCACAATTATGAGGTTGGGGTGTTGGAGATGTAAAAAGGATTTATCCAATAGCATCATTTGGTGCCACTTTAACCCTCTCTATCCAATCCATTTAATGTCTACATTTGGCAAAGCTAGGTCTTTGTCAATGCCTCTATTTTCTGCATACCTTTGACTCCAGAAAATATAGCTGTGCCACACAATCCACACTCTAAGCATCTTGAAAGGAGGTCTGGATGCACTGAGATGTTCTCTGTAAATGAAATGGCAGTTTGAAAAGTCAGATTTTTCTACAATGGTGGATAAGATGCAGTTTTGAAAAAAGAAAAGAAATGATTCGTTGTTTGAGAACATTCTAGACTGAAAACTAGGGTGCATGTTTCTGTTTTTTAAAAGCATGTTTCTAATTGGTTAACAAAAACTGTTTGAAAGGAACATTACATAGGATAAGCTGATATATTGAAAAGTCAAGCACACTTGCTGTTTTGATTAGCAACATTGTGTGCTGAACTTGTGACTTGTGTGCACAGTTGAGTGTTCCATGAACTGTTACTATGGTAACAGCCAGAAGGCAGATTGGGGGAAGGGTTCAAACTTATGTCAATTGGAAAGGGTTGAAATGTGTAACCAATAGAAATGTGTGTTTGCTTTTGAATTAATATGGGAAGCAATGTGATTTGATATTTACATGTATATGTGTGCAGAACGAGAGGGAAAGTTTGCCATTCTTTGGTTTTCCTGAAAGCAGTACAATACAGAGATTCTGTATAAGAAAATCTGGTGTGTGACTGACATACTTACTAATCTACAAAACAATTTGAAAGGTGAGTTATTCATTTGTGAGGGGTGTATGTGGTGCTTTTAATAAGAGTAATGTGGTTCTCCTGCTAAATTTCAGGGAGTAATTTGTCTTGTCTAGAATCACATTGTGAGTCTGTGTGCATTTGGGAACTATTGTGAGAGAAACATTTGGGTACTTCATGTGTTTGCAGATACATAACTGCTTAAAAACCTATCCTGTTCTCAAGTTTTTGTAGAATTAAAAACCAGTCATTGTTTATGTATTTGCAAAACTAGGCAGGCTTCTACACTAAAGTTTATTTCAAAATATGTAGATTGTGTGCAGTCACCTTACCTTTTCCAGAGTAGTTAATGTGTTTTTGTAAAATGCAAGGGATAGTGTTGCTTGTCTAGAATCACACTATGTGTCTGTGTGCATTAGGGAATCATTCTGAGAGAAGTATTTGGGTACTTCATGTGTTTGCAGACACATAACTGCTTAAAAACCTATCCTGTTCTTAAATTTTGGTAGAATTGCAAACTACTTGTTGCTTATGTATTTGCAAAATGAGTCAGGCTTCTACACTAATGTGCAGTAGTAAAATATGTAGAAAATGTGCAGTCCCCTTACCTCTTCTAGACTAGTAAATGTGTTTTGGTAAAATGCAAGGGATAGTGCTCCTTGTCTAGAATCACACTGTGAGTCTGTGTGCATTTGGGAATCATTCTGAGAGAAGCATTTGGGTATTTAATGTGTTTGCAGACACATAACTGCTTAAAAACCTATCCTGTTCTCACATTTGATACAATTAGAAACCAGTCATTGCTTATGTATTTGCAAAACGAGACAGGCTTCTACACTAATGTGCAGTAGTAAAATATGTGGAATGCGTACAGTCACCTTCCCTCTTCTAGACTAGTAAATGTGTTTTGATAACATGCTAGGGATAGTGTTTGTTGTCTAGAATAAAACTGTGAGTCTGTGTGCATTTAGGAACCATTCTCAGAGAAGTATTTGAGTATTTCATGTGGTTGCAGACACATAACTGCTTAAGAACCTATCCTGCTCTTAGGTTTTGGTAGAATTACAAACCAGTTAACTCTAACCACCTTCCCACGTGTGTTTCAGGCCTACAATTCCCCAGTCAGTATCCATACACTCCAGCAAACACCATGTCACTACTTTTGCAATCCCATAGTAATCCATTCAGCACCATGCACTAATCCATTCACTAAATTAAAACTCAACAAATTATAAATTCACCCAGTGTCTCTCCTTGTACTACTCTAATCATTCAGTCAGTATCCATGTACTCATGCAGCGAACCAGGCCTTAGGACATGGATTGCTTTAAACTACTATGCACTATGCATGTAGTGGTTTAACCACCTTTTCACTTGTGTTTCAGGCCTACAATTCCTCAGTTAGTATCCATACACTCCAGTAAACACCCTGTCACTGCTCTTGCAACCCCATAGTGACCCTTTTAGCACCATGTACTAATCCATTCACTAAAGCTCCCCCCGCGCAAATCAAAAAAAATGTTTGCCCCGCGGGGCCCTTTAATAGCCTCCACATCAAACCTAGGGGGTCAGGGGGGGTTTACTCTGCCCCCTTATGGTCATTTCCCCCTTTGTTTTTGCCACCTCTTGTGTCCCGATCCTACCAAGACACAAGATGGCGGCCGCTCCGGACTGTTCAACCGGCGCCAAAGTTATTCACAATAGAATGTTGAGATTTTGTATTGAAAATAATCCTAACTATAACTACCTACTGGCGACCGCCAGTAGGTAATATATATATATATATATATATATATATACATATATATATATATATATATGCCCACGAACACTCTCACCCTTCAGTGCAAGAGAACGAGCCTCTCCTGTTTAGTGAAGAAGAAAACATTTTACTGGCAAGAAAACAAAAGACGCGTTTCGACTTCCTCACGAAGTCTGAAGTTGTTCTCAACAAAGATGCACTCTACGGCAGTCGAACTCTTCAGAGTTCTTTATGAAACAAAACTGTCATTCGCATTTGCAGTCAAGGTAGTTTTCTCCTGCCTGATGTGTTTTGGATCTCCTGGTCCTTGTTCACAGGCTAATGAAAACGTTGACAGAATTCTACAAGGCGCCATTGTCTACATGCTTTTAAATAGTACTGCCCTCTGGTGGAGCCTCTCAGGTGAGTCTGCTTTTATGGCATGCTGGGACTTGTGATTCCCAAGAATCAATCCTACCCTCCAGTGGGTGTGCTTCATTTTCCTTTTAATCATATAATCATTTTTGCCCTCCAGTGGGCCTCCGAATGTCAATGCCTGTTTTAATTATGCAAAACTAACTGCAGTCTTGCAATGAAGCTCAAACAGCTCTGAATACTGCTGCCCCCAGTGTATTTTCAAAACGGTGCAATCTAATATTTATATATATGGTATAATCTTTTGGATATATCTCCCGCAGATTTCCATCTGGTCCAATAAGGGCGACAAAGAAAGACAAAAGATGGCACTCATGAAGGAAAGAAGAGTTCAACAGCAATTTGTATTCTTTTTTTTTTTGCTAAGTGCAGATATATATTACCTACTGGCGGTTGCCAGTAGGTAGTTATAGTTAGGACCTAGATCCATAGAAAAAGCGTTTGTTCTTTTGCCAATATCTTTGGTGCCATTTGCTGAATCTTTGAAAATATTCAAAACTAATGGCGCTCTCTGGTCAGCTCCTGTCTTTAAAGTTTTGGGGGGATTTGTCAAGCGGTGGCCGAGAAAATAGAGGGGGGGGGGGTACCAAAACGCATTTTCTCCATGTTTATTTCAGTAGGAAACTTCTGTCGTGGTTAAAGCCTGAACTGCTGAACGGAATTACCACAAATTTGGCAGAAAGGTAGCTCTTGGTCCAAAGTGCACTTTAAATAGTTTAACTCCGTTCAGCACTTTTCAAAATATTAAACGAAAAAGAAATATATCCATATGTGGGGACCCTAACTACACATCTCACCGTGAGATCTGATTGGCTTGCAGCACTTCACCCAATAAGTGTTGGCAGCCATCTTGGGACCAATATGCATGATAGCACCCCATTAAAATGCATTATAGTGAATGGAAGGTTTTGAGGGTTACCAAAAGCAGAACGTATTAAGGGTGATAACAGACTTTAGTTACATTTTAAATCAGTTGTTGATGGTACCATACTAATTTGTGGTGTGTTCTAAGGTGATTTTACCTTGTGAAAAAGCCTTCTGCTGGGATATCATGAATCACGTTTAAGAGAAATCTATTTTCTCATGCTTTTCCCATAGAGGTTTGGAAGGTGCTCTAGAAGCAAAAATTAGAGCCTATTTTCTGTAAATTCACATTATCTTTCTCATTCATGTGAGAATGAAGTCTGACATTCTCAGTAAAACATGTACTTCCAACAGGATCTGCCTGTCAGTTGATTCATGTGTGCTCTACTGCAGCTTCCAGAGTGTTCTAAATGGCATCTAGAGCGCTAACAGTTTTACTTATAACAAACGTATGGCACACCTGAAGTCATCTTGATTGGAATAAACTGGTAACACTTAAAACATTTAATTTAAAAAGGAACAGAATGAGCGGGTTCGTTTTGCAATAGAAATTATGATTAGTGCTAAAGAAAGAAAAATGAGGGCACATTTTGAGTGACGTCTCTAATTCTCTTCTATTTCATAATAAAATTCTGACATGCAGACTGAAACATGCACTTTCAATACGAGCAGCAGAGTTCCAGTTACACCCTTGGTGAGCAGTAGCCTTACTACATTGATGTAATGATCCGCTAGAGTGCTAACATTCTGAAATTATAACAAATGTGTGACTCATCTGTATGCCTTCTTGATGGAATCAAAGTAAAAAACTGAAAGCATTTCCTACTGAGGAGACTGCAGTTAATGAGGAAATTAGGAAACTTCCTAATAAATAAGTCTCCCACGATAGCCACCAGAGACAAAAGAGGTCAAATGTAGCACAAATATCACCTAAATGTAGCCCACGTTTAACTCAATGTCAGAAGTGGGCAAAACACTCTTTATATATTTTTTTTGCAGTTTTATATCAGAAAACATGTCCTCATTTTAGTTTTTTAGAGCACTAACCGTAATTTCGAAGAAAATAAGACCCTCTCATTTCTATAATTTCTAAAGGAAATTCTTTAGGTATTAAAGTTTTGATTACATCAAGATGACGTCAGGCGTGCCACACTTTTGTAATAAATATAGAATGTTAGCAATCTAGTTCTTCATTAGAATACTGTTAAGACCCAAAGGTCATCGGCTTGGACCACACTCGGCAAGCAGGGAAGGCAGTGGCAGCAAACAGACTATGGAAGGCAGTAGAAAGGGGGACAGGGGCAACAAACCAACAATGCAGTACAGGCAAGACAGGTTGTGGCAATATAATAGGCCATTGTGGGCAGAAGGACGAGACAGTGATAGTACAACCATACAGGACAACAGCCCCGATTCAGCCTGAAAACGCCCAATCTTTTAAAGCCCAAATGGCTTTCTTTTATCTGTCTCCTGTCTACAATCTCTGTTTTTCAATGTAAGTCAATGGGGGAAATCAATTCCCCATTTTATTTTCAAAATCTTCCTCTTACCAAGTTTATAATGTTAGGAAGTATGGTACATTGAATAATGGAAGGCAGGAGGAATTGGGGTAGGGACATTGACTTGGATAACAGAGGAGAGGAGGGACATGGACAGGTGCACCAAACTGACCTTACAGGGCAGGCATTAGGGATTGCAGAAGCACAATACACCACAAAGGGCTTGCGGACGGCAGTGCAGCAAAACAATCCATGGAAAGCAATAGGGAGGGGACAGGACCATGCACATGGATAACAGAAAACATAGGGGAAAGAGCCAATGGAAGCACACTGACCATAATGGACAGACTGGTGAGGAAGCTGAAGCATAACGGACCATAAAGGGCAGGAGGGAGGGATCGAGGGCATTAAATGGAACAAACAAGCCAGGAGGGAGAGAGTAGTGGTCTGTGCATGGAAAACAGAGTGCAGGAGTCAAGGGTGCAGGGCAGGAGCAGCAAGCTGACCATGGAGTTCAGGCAGGATGGGAATTAGAAGCACAACACACCATGATGGGCAACAGTTAGACTATAATGGCTTACACGCAAACCATGGAGGGAAGGTGGGAAGGGGTCAGGGGCAGCTAGCTAACCACACATGGAAGGTAGGAGGGGCCATGGCAGAACAGAAGACCTTACATGGAAAGCAGGAGGGTTAGTGGCAGCACAATGGCCATGATGGGCAAGTAGGAAGGGGCAGGGGCATGCAAAAAGGACCATGGAGGATAAAAGGGAGGGGTAGGAGCTGGGCACAGACAAGAGAGTTCAAGGGAAGGGGCCTCACAACAGACCACATGGGCAGGCAGGAGGAGCAGATACAGCACAACAGACTAGGGAGGGCAGAAGGGTGTGGCAGTAAAATGGACCATGGAGGACAGGAGGAACGGAATAGGGGCATGGAATGTGGACAGGCAGGGTGGAAGTGGCAGGTACAGGTTACAGTTATCTGACAATGCTAGGCTGGAAGGAGAGGAGTGGCAGCTCAACAGAACATTCAGAGTAGATGGGGCAGGCCTATGGAACATGATGCGCAAAAAGGTTGGAGCAGTGGCATCCACACAGACATCAGAGGGCAGGGGGAAGGAGAGTAGGGGCGGCAAGCTAAGAACAAAGGCTAAGCACAAGGTCAATGATGGGGCAAATAATTGGGCAATGGAGGACAAAAGTAGTGGACTGTGACATCATGCTAAATGGAGGGCAGTTCAGCACATCAGACCATGCATGGAAGGAGGGAGGAGGCTAATGCAGTGATTCAGACAACAGAGATAGGGAGGAAGTGGATGGGGCAGCAAGCTAACTGTTTAGAGAAGGCGGGAAGGCCAGTGGCAGAACATCAGCCACACATGGCTGTAATGAGGGAGCAGGGGCATGGACTTGGACCATGGATGGCAAGGAGGAGTGGAGGTAAGAACAGCAAGCTTGGGTGGGGGCAGCACAATGCCAGTCCTGGTCCTGCTTCTAACCCCTCACCATCCATTGTGATAGACATCTTACTTAACTTAAAAAAATAGAAATTAGCCCAGAAAAACAAAGATTACAGGGATTTCACTCATTCAAAACCAGTGAAATTCAGCAGTTATAGCTACCTGAGCTAACTAAAACTTACCCCCTGCAAAGCACTGCTCATGACCTCAGACATTACATAATTCATGACACGGTCAGTGGCATCATTCATGACATCACTCAAGCCATCTCAAATGAGCTGTAAATGAAATGGAACTATAATCGCTAGATCTTTATTTAGGGATAGTGTGTGTATATTAACACCCCTTTCTTTTCTTTTCCTTCGTGTAAGAACCATTATAATACGCAACATGCCCATATCAATATGGCCGATAGCCCTTCACTTTAAAGTAATTTGTAATCCATTGTTTATGTTGATGTTTGCAATCATACGTATGTTTAATATGAACAAGTCACGTTGACGAACATACTGCTACGGTGGTCACGGGGCAAGATTTGCTGAAATGACATTGTGTGCATGTTAACACTTGTTTTCTTTTCTTTATTGTATTATTGCCTGTATTATCGCATTGTGACCAGGCCAATATGCCCACCAGCTTTTTCGATTATTGTAATATGTTATCCCTTTTTGATTGTTATCATCTGGATGCATTTGTACATTTAAATAATTCCTTCCTTGTAAGAGTGAGAGGAAATTGAATACATATATATATACAATTCACTGAAAAAAATACAGGTTTCAGGGACATTATAGTTAGAAATTAGCATTTAAAAAACCTTAGATAGTCACTGAAAAAAACACTCATCTCTGCACCCACTGATATATGCAATCATATACCCATACAGACACTCACATACTGCCACTAACCCATAGAGTTACTCACACACCTAGTCAGTCACACAAAGAATCAATCACATTGCCATTTACTCATCTATACAGATAAAACACACTACCTCACGTATTCATACAGATACTAACGCATACTTACACTCTTATAAAATCACTTACACAAGCATATACTCATCCATACCTCACTCTCACAATCATCACTCCCACATATACTTCAATACTTACATATACTGCCTTTGGCATATGTAGTTACTTCCACATATACCACTGAGGTCCACTCACTCACATACACATCCATAGGCACACTCACTTACCCATGCAGCCCCTTGCAGATGCACTCATGAACCTATACACCCATTGAATTACCACATTTTTAATCAACCACTCGTACATCCATGCAGGGAGTTACACCCCCCCACCCCCACAGACAGTCAGGCACCCATACAGGTACTCAGACAACCAATCATAAGCCCATATAGACACTCATGTAGCTACTCACCAACTCATACAGCCACTTACACACCAACTGACAGTCTGATAGAGACATTCCCACAGATTAGTCACTCACCCCTGCATTCACCCAGACACGTATAATCACTCACTCATACAGTCAGTCACACACTGACTGAACCATCATGTATATATATCACATTTTTAAACTATTTAGAAACACTCACAGGCAGTCACTGGAAGATTTCATCAGTGATGTCACTGACCACATCATGAGTGATGTAATATGTGATGTCATCAGCAGTGCATTGCGGGGACATGAGTTATAGTTAGCTCAGCTTACTATAACAGCTGAATTTCTCTGGTTTTGTACGAGTGAAATGTCAGACTAACTATAACGTCCACGAAACCTGTGTTTTTTCAGTGAATATCTAAGGTTTTTTAAATGCTAATTTCTAACTATAATGTCCCTGAAACTTGTGGTTTTTTCAGTGAATTTTATATATATATGTATTCAATTTCCTCTCACTCTTACAAGCTAACTATAACGTCCATCGTCCATGAAACCTGTGTTTGTTTCAGTGAATATGTATATATATATATATATCACCTTCACACAAGGAAACCCAGGGACACAGCAGGGTACAGATGAGAAGCCTTTAATCACTAAAAAACAACCAGCATGATGCATTTCGGCCATTACGCCTTCTTCGGATGCTGAAATGTTCTCAGGTATCTCCGCCTCCCTCCTTTGTAATTGCCAGGGCACTCCCATTGGTCGGAGCTCAGCCTATCCAGCCGCCTGGGAAGGCTGCAGTGTTGTATACAACTACAGCTCCCAACATGCACAGGAAACTGTCCTTTTGGCAGCTGGATCCAAAACTTATCACAATTGCGCCGAGTTTTTGCCACGCAAAGGAGGGGCCGTGTCGTGGCTGGTGACCCCGATTCCAATATTGGTGTACAAGGCTCCCTTGTGTCCCCAACATCCAAAGCCCCAAAAGAATGGAAAATGGCTGGACCGTGACACAGGAGTGAATCAACCCGCCTCCCTGTACAGTTACAGGCTGCCACTGACAGCGGCCACTTGCTCGGCCCGTCCTGAGGCGGTCCTGGGATTATATCACTACCGTGATGAAGAGCGAAGCCGCCAACAAAGATCCAGGACACTTGCTTGGATGGGTCCCTCTATATATATATTACCTACTGGCGGTCGCCAGTCGGTAGTTATAGTTAGGACCTAGTTTCCATAGGAAATCGTCAACATTCTATTTGGAATAACTTTGGCGCCGGTTGACGAATCTTCGCGAAATTGTCAAAGAAGATGGGGGGCTCTGCTCCGCTCCTTCCCTGAAAGTTTTGGGGTGATTCGTCAAGCAGGGGGCAAGAAAAATTGGGGTCCCAAAATGTGTTTTCCCCATGCAATTTTCCATAGGAACCATAAGACACAGCTACAGCCCGAACTGCTGAACGGAATTACACCAAATTTGGCAAAAAGGTAGAGTTTGGTTCGTAGATTGTGCTTTTTGTTAAAAGGTGTAAAACCATTCAGTAGTTCCTGAGAAAATCAAAGAAAAAAAATCATAGATATATCTATAGACGAAGTACTGTACGCGAACATTCCCGAGCACGAGCTTTATGCTAATTGGCTGTCAACACTCCGAAACCAGGAAGTGTTGGCAGCCATCTTGTGCCTTGGTAGAATGGAGGCACAAGAAAACAGAAAAAGTAACGTGAAAAAAAATCTAAAAGGGGGCAGGGTAGAAACACCCTGACCCCCTAGGCCTGCTTAGGACACCCAAGGCCCAAAAACCTTTTTTTTTTTTTTAAATCGCGGGATACGCGTACGATACACGTATCCTGCGGGAAAAAAAACAGAAGTCTGATTTTTTTTAAGTAGCCAAATCCAGGGAGCAATATTGTTCATTATAATGGAGGTCCCAGAGGGGCCCCTCAGACCCGGGGACCGCCACCCCCGGGGCTTTTAAAAAAAAAATGCATCTGCTGCAGAGGTCTGCACGGATCCGAGTAAGAAGCCTGGATGGGTCGTGCACCTGCTGAAGTAGATATGTTTCACCCTCCGGGACATGCAACGCCACCACTTCTGTATCACCCGAGACAGAGTTTAAATATACAGTGTCCACAAATAAGTTACATCTGACTCACCCCCCTCATGGTCGAGCAAAGAAACGTAGACAAATCTGTTCCATTCATCTGCGGATTGGCATGTTACTTGTCTTAACAACCCACAATACATGTTTTATGCCAATCATAGAACAAGGGTCCAAGCAGCCACGTTCTGGGGCGGGGGTGTGAATTGGGGCCATACACTCTCGCTGTCTGGATACAGACAACACTCCTTCCTCGACCCCGACTTCTGAAGTCCCCGTTACTCCCATAGCCCCTTTAGGTGGTTTTGGATCCATAGAAGCGTGGCGATGCTGGCGTGGGACAGACGCATGGAACATAAGTAGATAGTTCAGAGGTTAGGGTGGCCTGGGACTGTCGTAGTGGACAACATTTTACAGGGCAGGGGTGAGGATGAGGTCAATCATAGCGAATGACACCTTATAGGACATGTGGGAGGCAGGGGCTCAGGTGGGAGGCAGGGGGGCCAAGGCAGGGCCAGGGGTCCGGGTGAAGCCAGAATCTTGGGGTCAGAGTTTAGGGGAGGGCCCCAACCCCCTCAAGTCACTCACCTCATCTCCACTGTCCTCCTTGGGGGTGTCCCCGGGCTTCAACTCATGGCTGGCACTGCTGCTGGTACTGTGGGGGCTGTCATCCGACGATCTCACAGGCTGTGCCGGCACCCTCACCTCCTGAGAAGGATCCCGGGCGGAAGGGGGCACTGCCAGCTGGGGGACGAAGCATTCTCCCCAGGGCTGGGGGTGTTGCCCGTACCCGGCCCCACGGTCCAGCTGCTCCACCTTCAACTCCACCTGGTGGGCCTCATATCTCCCAGGCTGTGCTTCTTGTACACCGGGGTCCAGGCCTCGGCAAAGGGGTACCAGGCCAATGCCAGGCAGTGGGCACCCGGCCGTGCCTCGCCACCCGCACCAGCATGTCCGTACTCCACCACCTTGAAGCCTGGGTAGGCGCTATAGCTCTCGGTTAAGAATCTGGGCCAACTGGCATCGATGCCAGGGATGCCCAGGTGCAGGGCCTGCGTGGCAACGCCATAGACAGGTCGGCCAATCTCTTGCCTGAGGTGACCCATCATCTCTCTCTCTCTCTGTCCCTCTCCTGTGTCTGTAAAACAGGGCCCCAAAATGCACAGACCAATCACCCCAAAACTCACACCAGTGTCCCCCAAAAGTCTTAGCAGTGTCTACCTAAAACTCCCAACACACAGCTCTCTTCCGAGTTGGGCAGTTTATCATGCAGATGGGGCCCTCCCTTCCATTGGCTAACACTGGTGGTGTCTTAGCTTCACCCACCTACACTGAAGCCCCAACATACTTCAAAGCGAACTGCAGTCATTGGGGAGCTCACAGTTTAAGAGCAGGGCGCCCCCTTGTTTTGAGCGGGATAATCCAATGGGCTCCTCTAATGTCCAAGCAAGTGCCCCAGCTGGGGATGTGGCAGGGACAATAACCCCCTCGCTCCCGGGACCAACTCCTCACTCCTCATGTTTCAAAGTCATGGCTGCTGGGGGCTGGCAGTGAGATCTGGAGTCTGGAGGGGTCGTACCCCACACCTGCCCTCCGCCTTCACTCCACCAGAAGCCTCCAATGATCTGCCCGCACAATGCAACCTGAGAGGGCCATTATAGTGCTAAAGAGGCCTTTAATGGGCCTTTTCTCTGCACTGCTGGCCGAAGAGGGGGCTCAATGGCTCCCCTGGGGGGCCGCTTCCTGGCATCTCTGCTGGGACAATGGTGCACTTTCCCGCTTGAGGACGGGGCTGTGATAGGAGAGGTGTTGGGATTATGGGGCGGGCTACAATGGGTCCAGGTTGGGGAAATCTTTGTAGGGACAGAACTTGGCTCACCCTGCACACATCCCCTACTTGTCTATCTTGACAAAGGCATCCCCCCAACCCCCAGGACCCTCCCCAGCTGGTCTGACCACTTGAGCCCCCATTAAGCTGGGTAGGACAATAAGGATGGTTTGAGGACAGTGGACAAGAGGGTGAGGCATGCTAGTGCACCTAATGCACCCTTTCAAGGATACCACAACAGTAAATTCTAGTGTTTTTTTTGGGGGGGGGGCATGGCCCACGAGGTCCCTCGTACCCCGGTGGGAGTTCACCATAGCTCATGTCACCAGAGGACAGCCCACCCTGTACAGATATTTCTTTCCACAAACACCTCTTTCGCGTGTCCCAGCCCAAACTACAACTCCCATAATGCATTTTTTTAGTTGGAAGCACAGGTTTCTGAGCAATGTGCATTTGCGATATGAAGTCATCTGGTAACCAGAAGCCAAGTGGGCAACTACAGAATGGAATACAGCCAGAGGAACATAACTGAAGCTGGCCCCCATGGGTGGGGGTCCCCATAGGAGAGACCGCAGTGTGTTGGCTGGGGAACGTGCCGGCCGGGGTCGGGTAGGTCTCTATGTCTCTTGTCCAGCCTGCTTACTAATAGGACATGTAGGACTGCAACTCCCAGAATGCACCTTAATGTAAGTAGGGAAATCAATGTAGTTGCCTCCGCGGCTGGACTTTTACCATTTACGTTTAGTTGGTGTGTAGGAACTGGTGGCAGTTAAGGAATGTCTCAGGGGCCGAAGGGAGGGGCAATAATCAAATCTTTGGGGCCATGGTGGAGTTTGGCAGTGGCTGGGCCTTCCGGATGTTTATCATGCTGCAGCAATCCTCTGGGGTCGGGGGAAGGGTTAGCAGTTAGTCAGGGCACCGGTCCTAAACAAGCATTGGCATAGCCAATAGGTCTCACCTTTGGGACGTTATAAGTGTTTAGTTATCCAGCGCAATATCCTTGGTGCAACAACATTAAGTGTTGCATGGCTAAACACGTATAAGGTCCCAAAGGCGAGACCTATTGGCTATGCCAATGCTTGTTACTAGGATGTTACTAGCACTTATTCGGAGCGCTAGGATGCATTTGAAGGGATGACTGTCTCTATGCGGGTTATTAAGTACGGGAAGCATATTTGAGAGATGAATGTTTACCTTTCATTGGGGAGGTGCCATTAATTAGAGTTTCTCCTGAGCGCATAATAAAGCAGCCTCACACAAAAAATGCATCTTAAAAAAAAAAATCTGCATTGCTATGAAAAAGGTTTCTGCGCATATACACGTAGCATTTGTATACGGCCGATCTACAGTATAAATCACTACACAAAATGCAAGATATTAATAGAAGTGTATTCAGCGCTTTAGATGTGGGTTCCAGAAATTGTGGCATTACTCCTGATGAGGCCTCAAAACTGGGCACAGAACCCAGGAAGAGGTCACCAGAGAAGCGCATACGAAAACGTGGCCACCATAATTGAACACAATGCCCTAGTGAGGCCTAGAGAACGGGATCAGTATGAAAGATATGGTATGCCAACATTCAAAGAGTTTGATCAAAACTCTAAGTCAGGCATCGAGAACTGGACACCATATTGCAGGCAAAGGCTTCAGAACAGAACACCACACCCCGGGCGCAACATTCAGAAAGAGGGACAGTCTCCAGGTTTGGGTCCAAAGCTAAAAATAACACTCCACATCATTGACCAGAACTAAACACAACACTGTAAATGTGGCCTCCTAAAGTAATTCAAAGTACCAGGTGAGACACAATTTCCAGCCTGGCTTTAGTAACACGATGATTTATGCAGCTCTGGACACATTATGACAGTGGTGGCCTCCAAACAGTAGAAAAAAACACTAAATGTTGCCACTAGAACTTGATACAAAATGTGAGATGTGACTATGACAATAGGCACAGTACTGCAGATGAACCCTCCGGAACCAGACACGATACACTACAGGCGGCCACCAGATCAGGAAACAATGTGCCACCCGTGGCATGCTTGCTCCCGGTGAGGTTTGGAATAATTTAGTATAACTACAGATGGAACTTTGTGTACTTGACACAATAACCCGAGAAAACTATGTAGAACAAGACACAACACTTTAGAGGGGCTCCTGGTTTCGGTCACAATAATCTGGATTGGTCTCTAAAGAGGCTAAAATGTGTTCATGCGAGACAGCACGGTCTAGACACACTACTCCAAAGGAGCTCTTGGAAACGTACTCAGCACTAGACCTAAAGCTTCACTAGCGATGTGCACAGTGCCCCGTTGTAAAACTGCTTCAGTTTCCTGCTTGTAGCATTACCGCTCCCTCTGCACTGCACCCCAACATTAATTTTGGCCTACTCACAGCCTTATCATGTGAGTGACACTTACACTGCCCCTGCCTGTGCTGTGCCTTTTCTTGGAGCAATGAAGGTTGAAACTTTTCTGCCAGGTCTGTAACAGTGTTAGTTATGGCATTTGAATTAGAAAAACAATAGTCCTTACATAGAGAATAAAGAGGAAACAATAACATATAGACCTTATTGAGTACTATAGATATTCAATGCCCAGCCGGACTAAGAATTTTTAACGTGCAAATTTGATCGATAATAATTTTCATAAGGAACAACACAAAAATTAAAAAGGGGACACAATCCTGCACCCAATATAGGAGAAAGCAAACAAAAAACATACAACATAAAGGAAAAAACATGACTCATAATAAAGAGTTAGCATATCTGTGACTGATGAAAACGGAATAAAAAGGTGAAGGGCTGTAGTGTAGTTCCTAGTTTCCCACTAGGCCCTGCGCATTGGAATAACATAAACAGTAGTATCGACGTGGAACTGCGGATATTCCAGGCCTCCACTGACTATGCTAAACTTAATTGGGTTGTGTTACCAACTAGCTCAGAGGTCACTGGAAACTTTCTTCTCTGCATAGGAAGTGATCAGCTTCCTTGGCACAGACAAGAAGGGATTCAGCTTTCCAACAACCGTGCAACATGACAACTTTGCTCCTCAGATCAAGAGTCGATCTCTAGGGTCGTGTGAAACAATAGACACAGATTTCACTCAGTCAGTCTAGTGCAGTTTACTTTCACAGTATGTAGAGAATAGAGAGACGGGCGTTTATCAATAAAGGGTTAACATTTATTGAACAGTCTTTCTTCTCGTACAAGAGAAATGTATTGCCACAATTGCAATAACTGTTATTATAAAAAGTACGTACAGTAAGATAAGTATTGCGAAATAGAATTGTAAAAGCATTGATATGGTTTCTTAGCCATACAATGGTTTAAAAGTAATAAAACATATATACAGTCATATATACATTAGGCTAACATACTGGTGCTTCTAACTAAGCCTACCCCAGTGTGCCTGACCTAAGCCTAACACGTGAGAAGGGGGAGTAAGTAAGTAGCTTAAGTTAAGTTGGTTTTGCCAAGGTTTGTTTCAAGAATTCTCGTCTAAGGGTTTAGTCAACACCATACCTCTGAATAGAATGATGGAGGATTGGTATCTCCTTCAGGGGTCTCTCTCGATATCCCAGTCACCCGCGAGGGTAAACTGGAAGCGCCGGGACTGGATTTCTCTGCACGAGAAATGCAGCGGCTTCTCTCTTCAGCGCGTCGAGGAAGGAGGGGTGAAAGCGTCCGCGGGCAGCTGGGCTGGATGTCTTCGCAGAGGACGGCTGTTTCAGCTCCTTAAGCGTACTGCACCATAGTTCGCGCTGTAGCGGCGATAATGGTAATCAGCAGCTTCACCACCACAGGATAGCAGGCTGCAGCGACAGAGTGCTAGTTTTTACCAACACAGGGTCATGCAGGCAGCTGGCATCAGCAACAGGTTCGCATTGCTTAAGGCAACGTTGGTAATATTTATACCTGACAGGTGCCGGGTTTGACGCAAGTTTGCTGGACATGAGACGTCAATTAAAGATGTCACTAGGAAGTGACAGTTATCAGTTGCTCATTAGAGTTCCATTACTAATCAAAACATAGCAAGCGGGGATTTCCAGGTTTGCTAAGTTTTTATCTTGTTGAAGAACTCGGAGTGTTATCTAGGAATATCAGATAGTGACTGTTGCTCTGTCATTGCACTAATTGGTCGCAAAGGAAGTAGCAGAGAGTCATGCTGGAATGTGGCTCTGTTCGTGTGAGGCCAGAGATGACTTTTCAGAAAATCGCACTTGAACGGTTATGCCAATATAGGGAATAAATGGATTTATAGCCGAATAGGGGCATAAGGTCACAGTATCGATCAGGAACCTAGATAAGCACGCAACACCCACTCCACGTTTTCATGTCCATCAAAATTACTAAAACTAAGCAATTAGATGTATGTGTAACATTGCCCACCCCAAAATACATAAATGCATTCGAAATAGGCGTACTTGTAATACATGGAATTTAGGTACTGTACGTTTTTTTTAAAGCATAGTAATCATTCAAAAGTTATTGCATTTGAAATAAATGAACGATTATGCAAAAAGAATTACACATGAAGTATCTCTGACAGAAGAAAGGCGAGATAAATCATCACATAAAAATGCATGTGTGCTAGAGGCTGGTGTTATGTTGTTATGTCTCTAGATGTGTTTAGAAATAGAAGTGTGAAGCTTCTGTTCTCTAAGAATAGTTTTTACGTTAAGCAAAGAATTGTTCGTGCCACAAAAGGGTCAATATTAGAAAAATTGTCCAATTCAAAGAAAATAGATTTTCCAAAGCTCCTGGCAGTTTTTGTTGATCAAAACTGAAGGCCGAATTCAGAGTTCATGGGAACGCTGTGTGTCGGAAAGCTTCTCAAAAGTTATTGTTTCTCTATGGGTGAGAACATCGTATCAGACAGGCTCGCAAAGAATTGGTCTACAAAATCAGGTGATAGTTCAACCAAATTAGATAGCGCTGTAACTTGGCAGGTGTGAGAATGATTGCTGTCATCGAAGGCAGGACCAGCAATGCTCACAGAACGTTGTACCTGGATGATGTTGCTTTTGTCACTCGCTCCACTGTTACCACTTGGCTGTAGTACAGGAGTCTCCACGAATGCCGTCATCAGGATTGGTAGCCGCTGGGGACAACACAATGCGTGAGCCGTTATTGGACTGAGCAAAGTATCGACGTCCATTGGTACTGCTGATGGAAGTGAAAGACAGATGTCCAACACGCATTCATCGCCGCAAAGCATACACCGTAGCACAGGTAAAATGCAATTTTGCCATATCGGTCTGAATGAAAGGAACCAGGTCATGTTTAGATCTCTCAGCCTGGCCAATCCGAGGACGTTAGTTATCCTGTCCCTGTAGCGCATTGCTAGGATTGTCTCTTCCATTCCCATGGGAGCTATGTCTGAGCCGAGGCTTGCCATAACGTAGCAGGATGGTCAAAAATAGAATCCCTGCGATGAGTCCCAAAAATAGTGGAATGCCGCCAAAGATGGAGTGCACAAAATTAGGAAAGATTCCCAAAATTGCCTGGAAGGGTGTTAGCAGTCCCGTAAAGACTGTCTTAAATATGCCTGGGATGTTTGTTGCACTAGACATGTTAAGGAGTTGGCTGAACATTTCTACGAAATGCACGGGGCAATTTGTTGATAAAAGGTCATGGACTTCAGTAGCCGTCCTTGCGACTAGAAGATCATAGTCTCTTTAGATGACGTTATAGGCACTGTTGTCTGTAAAAGCACAGATTTCATTTTGCTTAATGTATCAATTCGTATAGAATAGAGATTCAGACGAGGCCAGAGGGGAGTCATTATGTCTGGAGGCCCGCTCGGGAACAATGCTTGCATACAACATTTGACCATGGACGTTACTTGTATTAGATAACTTTTCCCGGGCGCGAGGCCACAGCACCTGTGATCCGTTCTAAGAATGTAACTCCCGTTTGCGAGTTGCATAAAGAAGGGCTCTATCTGAGTTGCAGGTGTGACTAGCTGGTGGCATGAGAGGTTGTTTGAATTTCCATTACATGCTCCGTGTAAATTAATACCCTGACACAAAAGTATACCGCTTAGTGAGTGTTTACAGTTGTCACCACTAAGAAATACATTTTTGTCGCTGTCACTATAGCAAGAATGAGTGTATGGCAATTTCCATTCGGATTTTACATATCCCTTACCCAATTGTTCATATTGGCCAGCAGGTATGTACTCAAGGCATTTTTTAAATCGGAAAGTTGTTATCGGAATTGTGATAATTCCGTGTATTATCCATTCAATGACAGGACTCTCTGACATTGTCAATGGTAATCTCTCGAGTTTCTCGATGCTCAAGATTGTATAGTCTGCTCCTTTCTGTGCCAAACTGATCTGTTTGTCAGTAAGGTTAAAACTGGAAAATAATGACGTTGTGTTGATTAAACGCCAAGGCACATAGCCTGAACGAAGATTTTGCAGCGTCCAGCCTAGTTCTATAATAGAGCGTAATTGAGACTGGCCATGTTGTAACATTAGCAAATCTCTGTCTATCACATCAAAGGCAGAGGATACAATATTGTCCAAAGAATATATTCTGGAAGACAGAGTCATTAACCCATTGTCTACTACAGAAAGTGATTTCTCCAAATTAATACGATCAATTTCTCGTATTTTTTCAGCAGTTTCAATTTGCGTTACTTTCCAAGCCTCGTTGTAAGCAGCATAGATACTGGTCGCTATGAAACGCTTTTGACGCTGTTTGCGTGGTCCAAGAATGAAATCGCGCAAATCAGCACCATCTTTTAATAAAGACAAGTGTTGCTTAATTTCAGCCAGTGTGGATGTAGTTAGCCATCCTAGGCAGAGTTTCCCTACACTGTATGTTGTTATAATCCCTGGATGTTGTCTCTGGGAATATCTAGGGTCTAATCTGGTCATTTTTAAACCCTGTGTTTTATTCAGGAACCTATCTTGACAGCTATTTGTGTCTGTAGGCCAGATTAACCACTTTTTCCAATCAGGATGTGTTCTGTTGAAATGTAAAATTTGTGACACGTCTAACTCAATATCTGTAGTTGCATTTTCTGGTATTGGCTTCGGAATAGACGGTGTTTTAAGGTCTTTGATCTTAGCTAGGCCAAGACAAGATGTTTGGTGTATTGTGTCATTTAAAAACAACATTTGTTCTGGTATCATGCAGGTTCTAAATAGTGCTTCAATGCCTTGCACCTGCCAATCTTTTGTACCCCAAATGGTTTTCGTTTCAATATTATTTTTCCAATAATCAAAACCAAATGTCATCATTTTGTCATAAAATGCTTCTGAATATATAAATTTAGAATTTGTCAGCATTGTTTTCATACCTGTTTTATCTAACAATTTGTAATAAAACGTTTCTGCATCACTGGTGTTAAACCCTGAAAAATATTTGAATTTCTCAAAAAATGCTTTAGAACTGCTTTTAGGTGGTGTAGCACAATGTTCCCATTGATTATACATAAAAACATTTCTAGGCTGTGCAGATTTATGCAAGTAATGATCCCCATAGTGGGTGTAACAGAATAACTGCTCATAACTAGATGAACCTTGTAAATAATCATGATCTGTGAATCTAGCTGACATTACTAAATCAGACATCATGTCATTGATACTATTAAAGTCCCAATCATCAGAGAATGTACTAGGAGTCACAAAGTCACTTAAGGAAACCTTTAGTTGATGAGGATACTTCAGGATTTCGACCGGACCATATATCTCATAGTCTGTTTTCTCCCATACTACCCCACCAGGTATTGGAATTGCTGTGACATTTACTGTTGACAGTTCTCTTTTCTTCACGTGGGATGATCTGTGTGGTTTCAGGACTAGGTTGATGTTCTGACTTGCTGTGTCCATTCAATTGTAATGAACTTCCCTAAAATTAAAACTAAAATTAGGCATAGTAGGAGTATGAATACCCCTGAGATAATCCAATGCTCAATCAACGGTGAATCCAGATATAGTTCTTTGATTTGTTGAAGGAGTCCTGATTCATTTTCTTTAGAAATCTTTTTTGTTTCTGGCATCACTTCGGGGTCACTTAAATCTTCAGAGAAGTTGTCGAAGTTGATGAAATAACCAGAGGCAGTTCTGTCAATTGATGGGATTGTTCTTTCAATCTGTCTCTCGGTAGCACTTTCTGATGCCACATCATTGTAGACTGGTGTTGTTTCTTGACGAACTGTTTCAATCTGTGTTTCAAGAGGCACGAGTTCCATGGCATTATTGCATAGTCCTTCATTGTGCACTGCAGGCTGATCGAATGTGATTAGTCTTTCAGTTTGAACCTCTTGGATTGTTGCAAGTTTGGGTATTCTGTTGTTTCTTGGGAGTCCACTGGGCCTACTGTTGATTATAGGCCACATGCTTGTGGTTTTACCAGATCGATAGACACGACTCTGTTCTCCTTTTTACCAGCAAGGGGCGGTAGCACAACTGATCTTGTTCCGGTGACTGCTAAGACAGGTACTGCTTTTCTGTAAGAAGGCCCAAATTCCTTCTTAACCGCGATCTTTTCTCTGACTAGATCCCCAATCTTTGGAATCCAGACAGGCCTTGCTGGGGCTGTTGCGGGTGGTGCCTCGTCAGTGGTACTTGGCTGTTGCTTTAACTTTATGTTGCTTAATGATTTTCTTGTTTCATTCAGTTCCTGGCCAAACGGTCTTTTACTTCAAAGTGCGTTGTTTCTTCTTGTACCACTGACATCTGACTATCGAGGTCCTGAACGTTCATTCTAATTCCGAACAATAGTTCGTATGGGCTGAAACCTTTTAGAGAATTTCTTGGCATGTTGTTAAGACTAGTCTGGACACTTATTAAATGTTTGACCCACCCAGCGCCTGAACCTAATACCTTCGCTGTTATAGATTGCTTTATATCCCGGCTTTTTCTTTCTACCACACTTGTGCGACGGACAAGAATACCGCAACCCAATTCCCATGCTAGCCATGGCCCCCCCATAAGCTCGAGAGCTGAAAGCAGGACCCTGGTCAGAATGGAACGTGGTAATTGCGCATATGCCGATATGGACTCGCAAATCTTTTATAACCGTTCTAGCGTCAGCCGAGCGCTGGAGGCCTCATTATTTAAGTGCTTTTCGTCTTAACTATTAATAGGACGCAGGATGGGGTCTAGGCAGTGTTACCCTCTTTCTGACTGGTAGCCGGTAGCATGGTTCCTTACTGCGATCCCTATTACAGTTTTCACAGTTGTTTGCATATATTTGGTGTTCTACACTCATTCCCGGCCACCAGAATACTGATTGTAATTCAGTCAGTGATTCCTTGATCTCTCTGTGCCTTAGACCCAAACCCATGTGTGCGTCTGCTATTAAAAATATTCTCCTGTTCATGTTTGGAATTACTCCATCCCCCACTCCAGGGATTCGAGCAAAAGGAACGGAGTTTGCATCGATTATGTATGCATAATTGAGTGGATAGTTTACGGGTAGTGCTGCACAGTCGCCTTTTACGGTCGTTCTTACTGCTAGCATGGTTTCCCCGTCTATGTACTTATCTGTACGCCTTTTTGTGGCTACGGAAGCCGGTTTAGTTGCTTCCGTGGTGGCTGTATTAGCCAATGAATTCCCTGCAACGTGAACGCCATCACGTTGAAGACTCTGTGCGTGAATCACGTGAGTCTTTTGTAGTTCTTTACTTAAAAGAGCTACCTCGTTCCAGAGCAATTTATGCTTTATTGTGGCACCTGTGTCATCTTTGTAGTCGTTTTCAATCCAACTCTGCAGTTTATTGTTGTAAGAGTTGACGCAAAAATGAGAATCGCACACGATAAGTGTGGGGAATTCGCGTTCTGCATTTTCGAGCGCCATCTTTAAAGATCTGATTTCAGTTCTTTGAGCCGAACAGTACTTTACTGATTCAGTTTTTGTTATTTTCGGTCTGAATTTACCGCACAGCCAACGACCTTTAATGATCGCACATGCTGCATCGTAGGATTTTCTCTCTACGTTGAAATGCTGTACAAAGCTATCTGTATAGATTATACAGGCGTATTGTGGGAGAGGCAGAATTTCGATTGGCAGAGGATATTCTTCTTCATATTCTAAATCATTCAGTTCTTCAAATTGCGGGGCGAAATAGTATTTCACGTCTTCCGCTCCTAGAGAATCTATGCACTGTATCCATTTCGGGTCCAGTGACACTGTAGGCAGGTTTACTGGGCTGAATAGCGCCTCGAAGGCGGATTCCGCTGTAAGGATATTAATCCGTTTGCCGTGTGCTAGTTCTCGTTCATTTGCTAATGCGATTTGCACTGCGTTCACAGTTCTTTCTGTGTGACTGAATGTTTTTTCTGCTTGTGTGTACAAGTGAGATTTAATTGAAATCGGTACCTTTTCTCCCTCATTAGAGGTCAGGTACGTGAATCCGCATCTTCCTGGGATGACACGGATTACAAGATCGATCGTGTTGTCACGTGTATCTAATTTTGTTTTTGCTAACATGTCTGTTTGCAGTGATCTCAAAATTTCTGTGTGTTTTTGAGTCCAATTGATTTGTTTTAAATCAGGTTTTATTAGTTCGTAGAGAGGTTTAACCCTCTCTGCGTAATTTAGTATGTAAGTTCTTCCGAAATTCAGAAAACCTAGTATTGATTGTAAATTTTTCAGCGTTTTTGGAGCTTGGAGTACAGCGCACTTCTCTAAGAAGTTGTCCGCTAGGCTTTTCCCTTCACTTGATAATTCGTACCCTAAAAATAGCACTGTCAGATGGGCAATTCGGGACTTTTTAAAGTTGAATTTGTAACCCTCTGCTGCGAACCCAAGTATAATGGTGTTCACTCTTTTCAAGTGAGTATCCAAGTCATCGTCTGTGAGATAAATATCATCTACGTAAGATAATGCTTCATCATCATAGATTTGTAGTAACTCTGTTACCCTAGCTGAGAATAGTCCTGGGCTGTTCTTGAACCCCTGTGGGAGTCGACAGAATTTTTTCTGTGACCCAAATGCGGAGAAAGCGGTCAAGTATCTGCTTTCTGGTGCAATGTTTTGACAAAAGAAACCATTAGAAATGTCTAATGTCGTTTTATATTTTGTTCCTAACTATATTATTCATTAGGGCTGCACTATGCGAGTTTTGTACTGCAAAAGTTTTGCAACATGTATTAAGATGTCTGTAATCCAAAACTAGACGATATGAATTGTCTGGCTTGGAGACAGGAAACAAAGGATTGTTCATTTGAGAGGTGCATGTTTCAATCACCCCCTGGTACTCAAGTTGATCTAAGATCTCCCTGACTTGTTTTTTAGCTTCTTGCTTTATGGGATACTGCCGTTGGGCAGTTGGTTCACTTTTTAATTGGATTTTGTGAGGCGGTGAATCCTCATCCCATCCTACATGATTTTTATACAATGCAGGTGCCTGGGCTACTGCCCATTTCCTTGCATATGTGTATTTTTTGTGAATCGGTATGTGATTCGAGAAGGCAGGCATAATCACTTCTTCGCCACGAGGGCACTCCCTGACAAACTCCGGGGGCCAATCTTTTTCAGCTAACAGAATATCATAGCCTTTTGAGAGCTTATCCCAAAATAGACCCTTAATTTTCCTAGTCTTATCACCCTCCATACGCAATGTTATTTCGTATATTTTATGGGGCTCGCTAAGTCTGGCGTCGGCAGTTTCAACCTGAATGTATTCATTCGTGTCCACTGTCTCCAGATGACTCATCAAGTTCTTGCGCGCTATACTGATTTCTGCTGCACTGTCCAACATTGTCAATGCCCACTCCCCGTTTTTCAACTGTGTCCTCAGTATTCTCGGCATGGTTGATTACTCTAATACTGGCTACCTTCTTTTTCTGAAATTGAGATTTCTTATTTTGAGCAGGTTCCTTGTCTTTGGACTTGGTGTGCTCTCCTGGGTCTGACCGTCCTCTTCTTTCCGAATTCTGTGGAAAAGATCGAGAGGGACGTGTATCAATACTTTGATATCTATCAGGTTTTTTTATATTATCCCTATTTCTAAGGTTATATCTTTTCTCAGAGGGCTCCCGTTGGGGAGACTGGCGTTCTCGAGTCGGAGTTCTTTCCCTCCGTCGAGGAGACCTTCCTCTGGACTGGAAAACTTTTTCCTTGGGAGTGGATTGTTTATTTCCATCCCAGCTCTTTTTAGGAGTGTTTAAATTATTTTTAATAAATAATTTTTCAGGATTTTCGAGCAGTTGGGGCTTTACTGGTTTTCCACCCAAGCTGTCTCTACCTAATTCTTCATAGCATTTTTCTATGATTTTTGCAAGCTCAACAGGATCTTTTATATCTGTTTCCCTCAACTTCTGGCGAATCGCCACAGATGCTGCTTCTCCCTTTATGTTGGCTAATAATATAGCCGTGACCTGCTTGAAATCTTTCAGTAATTTCATACCTAGATTTAAAGCGGGTTCTGGACCGAATTCATTTTGAATCTGTTTTAGCACTTCTGGTATTACCGCCATAGACGGAACACCGTGTGTTTTTGTGTAAATGGAAGCAAAGACTGTACCCCAAGTGTCACAGTCCTCCACGTGTGGTGCGATTCCCATAGGAAGGCAGATGGTCAAGATTCTGTGTTTCTCAATAGGGGTAGTATCAGGAAATACTGCCTCTATTTGAGTGATTTTCTGGGCTAACCAGAAAGGAATTTGTTCCCGTTTTACGGGTGTTTTACCAAGACATGACTGTATGTTCTGTGGTGTAATTTTATTTGTGTTCCCCTGATGAGGGGTCAGCTGTGGTGTATTAACAGCTGGCTGGACTGTTGCAGTCCGTATTACATATTGGACTAATTGCCTATGTATTTTTATTAATGTGTTTAGCTGTGCTAACAGCTCTTCCTTAGACATTTTTGCAATGTCAGGATGTGGTGTGTAGCTGGCCAGAACCGGCCACGTGGCTCCTGGTCTACCTAGTGGACCGAGCCTAGTTATGTGATCATTGTGTTTTAGGGCGCCATTAAACCAGAGCAGGTGCTCTTGAAATTTAAGTGGGATTTCAACCTCCTCGAAAGGAGCGTACTCTCCCGGAGGTTCCTCTATTTTGTAATAGTGAAACTCCTGTGTTATAGCGTTTACCGCTGGAAAGTTTATCCATGAATAGAATACCTCTGTCTGCCGATACTCGTGAGCCTCTATCACGAAAATTACTGTACCACCTTGAGGTGTCAGTCCGTTTTCTATAAGTTTTAAAGTTATAGATCTTCTTAACTGGACCGGGATGATAATAGCACCCGGGTCTGTGTATTCGGGACCTTGCTGAGTCGCATCTGCTGCGGCCCCAGTGGTTCCGTTTTCTGGCATTGTAAGAATGCGAGGTTTGCAGAGTAGGTCTCCAAGGAGACAAAGATTAGATGCACAATATTTTGGAACACTGTATCCTTCAACGTTGAATAAACCAGAGCTTTACATAGGAATCTCTTCCTACTAAGGTCGGGCGGATTTTAACCTTTCACCCACTCCAGACGTCTATTGGAGTATTTCACGGGAGAAAGGGGTGTGAAATATGCACGACTGAGTTACTCTACAAGTCTTACGTTAGTTTATCGCCTTACCAAACGTTAGGGCGCCATGTAGTGTAGTTCCTAGTTTCCCACTAGGCCCTGCGCATTGGAATAACATAAACAGTAGTATTGACGTGGAACTGCGGATATTCCAGGCCTCCACTGACTATGCTAAACTTAATTGGGTTGTGTTACCAACTAGCTCAGAGGTCACTGGAAACTTTCTTCTCTGCATAGGAAGTGATCAGCTTCCTTGGCACAGACAAGAAGGGATTCAGCTTTCCAACAACCGTGCAACATGACAACTTTGCTCCTCAGATCAAGAGTCGATCTCTAGGGTCGTGTGAAACAATAGACACAGATTTCACTCAGTCAGTCTAGTGCAGTTTACTTTCACAGTATGTAGAGAATAGAGAGACGGGCGTTTATCAATAAAGGGTTAACATTTATTGAACAGTCTTTCTTCTCGTACAAGAGAAATGTATTGCCACAATTGCAATAACTGTTATTATAAAAAGTACGTACAGTAAGATAAGTATTGCGAAATAGAACTGTAAAAGCATTGATATGGTTTCTTAGCCATACAATGGTTTAAAAGTAAAAAAACATATATACAGTCATATATACATTAGGCTAACATACTCAACTGGTGCTTCTAACTAAGCCTACCCCAGTGTGCCTGACCTAAGCCTAACACGTGAGAAGGGGGAGTAAGTAAGTAGCTTAAGTTACGTTGGTTTTGCCAAGGTTTGTTTCAAGAATTCTCGTCTAAGGGTTTAGTCAACACCATACCTCTGAATAGAATGATGGAGGATTGGTATCTCCTTAAGGGGTCTCTCTCGATATCCCAGTCACCCGCGAGGGTAAACTGGAAGCGCCGGGACTGGATTTCTCTGCACGAGAAATGCAGCGGCTTCTCTCTTCAGCGCGTCGAGGAAGGAGGGGTGAAAGCGTCCGCGGGCAGCTGGGCTGGATGTCTTCGCAGAGGACGGCTGTTTCAGCTCCTTAAGCGTACTGCACCATAGTTCGCGCTGTAGCGGCGATAATGGTAATCAGCAGCTTCGCCACCACAGGATAGCAGGCTGCAGCGACAGAGTGCTAGTTTTTACCAACACAGGGTCATGCAGGCAGCTGGCATCAGCAACAGGTCCGCATTGCTTAAGGCAACGTTGGTAATATTTATACCTGACAGGTGCCGGGTTTGACGCAAGTTTGCTGGACATGAGACGTCAATTAAAGACGTCACTAGGAAGTGACAGTTATCAGTTGCTCATTAGAGTTCCATTACTAATCAAAACATAGCAAGCGGGGATTTCCAGGTTTGCTAAGTTTTTATCTTGTTGAAGAACTCGGAGTGTTATCTAGGAATATCAGATAGTGACTGTTGCTCTGTCATTGCACTAATTGTTCGCAAAGGAAGTAGCAGAGAGTCATGCTGGAATGTGGCTCTGTTCGTGTGAGGCCAGAGATGACTTTTCAGAAAATCGCACTTGAACGGTTATGCCAATATAGGGAATAAATGGATTTATAGCCGAATAGGGGCATAAGGTCACAGTATCGATCAGGAACCTAGATAAGCACGCAACAGGGCAGAGTCTAGGTGTCCGAGTGACTGTGTGTATACCGTGGTGTGGGTGCTGGCCGGAAGATCGCCCTATTAGGTGAATTTTAACAGCTAACACGGAAGGCTTGGGAGCAAGTTCTAAGGGGCAGATTTATGTTAACTGGCGCATCCCGAGGGATGCGCCAGTTAACATGCGCCACAGTGCGCCACAGCTACGCCACCCATGGTGCGCCGCATTTATGATGCGGCGCACCATGGGGCAAAAACGGCACAGATGCGTCACGCATCTGTGCCGGAAAAGTGACGCATTGCTGGAGTTGCGTCGCAAGCGCGACGCAGCTCCAGCAATGCTCTGTGGGGGCCTATTCTTTCAATGCTGCCTCAAGCCTTACGCCTGCTTCAAGCAGGCGCAGGGTTTTGACGCAGCATTGCCCTGAAAGTGACTGAGTGAAATGTCATAGATTTCACTCAGCCACTTTCAGGAGGCGTTCCTGTGCAGGAACGCCCCCCCCTGCGCAGGAACGCCTCCTCATGGCGCAGTGCTGTACAACGTGACGCATCTCCTAGATGCGTCACGTTGTAAATAGGGTGCAGGGATGCGCCACGTTTCCGCGCCGTTGCGTCACGCAACGGCGGCGTAAGCGTGGCGCAAGCCCTTCATAAATCTGCCCCTCAGTGCCTATAAATTGGGGTGGATGTGAAACAATAGGCGTTATGGTATCAGCGACGCGTATAGTTGGCTAACCTCGTAGGGGCGATGATGCGATCCATAGGGTAATTTGTGAACGTTCTGCCACAATGGACGTTACTAGAAAAAGCAGGGGATAACGTAAGTATTCCTGCCCGATAACGTATGTGCTGCGGGAGGTTACAAAAAATTATAAGCAGTCAAGGTGTTTACCTGGTGAAGTTTGGAGGGCCTTTCAATGAAATGAGGGAGCCGGGGTAACAGCTTCAGTTCGGGCTTTTCAGGCTATCTAAAATTCTAAAATAATTGATACCCGGTGTCCTTGGTTACTCATCGGGTTCCCTTGTCTATTTAAAATAGTTATGGCATTTGAACATCAAATACAACTTTAACTTCTAAACAGTGTTATCCTGTATTTGTGGATAATTATAACAAAAGCAACAACAGACAGCGGGTGTTCTGTAGTCTGTTCAGAATGTGTTTATAAATTCGAAGATTCGAAGTCAGGATCTCCTGTTTACTAGACAGGCGCTTTAACCAACTAAGCCCAGCGTCCAGACTAGCCATATCTATACACTATGCCTACTGTGTGCTGACTATCCAGGTGTCACCAATTCAAAGTACACATTTCCTGGTATCAAACCTTGCTACTTTCCACCGGCTCACTATAAGAAGAAGAAAGCCTGATATAAGTGATATAAGTGAAATAAAACTGCAAATGGGGTGATTGGAAACGTGTACCATTATACATATACATTTGCATTTATGTTCCGAGTATGAGCACCCTAGACTGGTGGACGAAGTGCTTTACATACGTTAAAGCAAATGGGAGTGCAAAGATATGAAGGGCACCAGATAATTTAATTATGCTTACATGACCCATGTGCTCTTTCCTTCTCCTTTCGTGGACACTGCACTAGGAACCTCCACTCTCCAAGAGGAAATGAGATCCTCTGTGGCACGTCCCTGGTTCAAAAAGTGCCCTTTGAGAAACCCCTGAGAAGGATGGTATCACAGCGAGAGAGGGGGGCTATGTTTCCCGAGAGAGTCCCCTACATGGTGCTATCTGCACACCGTGCTCCTGGTACAAATAGCAGAGGCCAGTTATTTAGTAGGTTAAACAAACACGCCTATAAGGTGTTATTTTAAACACTATCTCATATATTTATGTCATTTTAATATACATATTTTGTTTTTAACGAATATAAAAGGGATTTGAACCCGCAACTGTGGCATTATTAGCAGCACACTCTAACCAACTGAGCTAGCCTGCCAGGCTGTAGCATTTCTCTGCATGTAGGCCATTCCAGTAAACTGAGGCAGGTACAAACTTGTTTCTACTGTGAGTTTTTCAATTAATATGTCATATTTTGTATTATTATCCATATTCTGTCCCAAGAAAGAAAAAACATTGTGGAGTTTCCACTTTTCAAGCTCAGCCTTTCAATGAATGCAACGCCCACTCTTACATCCCGCTTTGACATGCTTTGTGGTTACAACGTGACTCCAACTCACGAGGGATGCAGTGCTCTACTGCTGGAATTTCTGTTGCTATCTAAATGCATCTTGGGAGTTGAAGTCCTGGCTCACTCACTTAAGTTGTTCCAATTGAAATAACGTGCCTGAAGCAATAATATATAAAGGAAAACCTTTCAAGATGAGCAATGTGTCCGCCCTGACGTGGATTATTCTGGTACTTTAATAAGTGTGGCACATCATTGAATGGTTACATTGTACTGTGCAGGTGCATATGACATCATTTGCCGGTGCTGAAGGAACATATTTGGACCTCTGATGACGAGTTCCTTCCCTGGGTAGTGGGAGAGTCCAGTGCATTCAATATTTCTGTGCTGCTTTACTTGTTTTTAGCCCATAGTTGATATGTGTGGTTATTGGTGTGGCGGCAATAGATGACGCATGTGGTTATAGGTGTGGAGGCATTAGATGACACGTGCGGTTATTGGTGTGGAGGCATTAGATGACGCGTGTGGTGATTGGTGTGGGCTTCTGTACCAGTACCATCTGGAAAAAATCTAAAAACTGCACAAAATCCCAAACACTTATAAATTCACTCAGGCACTCTCCTTGCAGTACTCTAATCATTCATTCAGTACCCATTCACGCCTTCAATTCCCTAGTCAGTATCCATACACTTACAGGAAACACTCTGTCACTCCTCTTGCACTCCTCTAGTGACCCATTTAGCACCATGTACTAATCCATTCACTGCGCCAAAAGCCAAACAATTATACATTCACCCAGACACTCTTCTTGTAGTACTCTAATCATTCAGTCAGTACCCAAGTACTCATGCACTGAGCCAGGCCTTAGCACATGGACTGCTTCAAACCCCTATCCACTATGCATGCAGTCCCCAAACTAACCAACACACCTATAGTTCTGCACTTATACATTCAACAAAAAAACCTATATTTCAGTTTCAATACTTTAAAAAACATTTGCATTTCCATTTATATTAAAAATATATAATGTAATTTAAAAAATAAAATATGTAAAAATAAACAGCTAATAAACTATACAAAAATCTGCATAAAAAATAATTATTACATTTTAAAAATTATCATTTACAAAACCTTTGAAATTCACTGAAAAAAACCATAGGTTTCAGCCACGTTATATTTAGGAATTAGCATTTAAAAACCTTAGAAATTCACTGAAAAAAACATAGGTTTCGCACATGTTATAGTTAGCTGGACATTTCACTCATACAAAACCATTGAAATTCCCCCGTTATAGTTAGTTCAGCTAACTATAATTCGCGTGCCCGCAATGCACTGCTGATGACTTCACATATTACATCACTCATGACATGGTCAGTGACATCACTCATGACATCACTGATGACATCTCAAATGACATCACTGATGACATCACTAAAGACATCATCCAGTGCATGTGTGTCTTTCTGAAAAATAAATATTTTTTATATATGTATATCTAACATACAGTTGATGGTAGAAGTAAAGGGTAGGTCATAGTTTTCTCTTGTTAAAGGTGTCAACAAGAACTCAAGGATGTGATCATCCTGGTCCTGATGTCCCTGATCCTGATCTTCCTGATCCTCCATTTCCTCCTCAGTCAGGTCCTCCTGGTACTGCTACTCATGGTCCTGATCCTTTGTGCCCTGATCATCTTGGTCCCCTTAGTCCTTTGTTATGTGGTCTTCTTAGAACCTTTCCTCCTAACTGTGGCTGCCTGTGCCTTGGTCTCAGCTACCTGGCACTCCTGGCCATGCCATGCTACTCTTTTTCGCAGTCCTTGTCCTTCTTTAGATTCTGTGCCCATTGTCCCTTATGCTTTTGGTCCTGCGCCTTTATAGTTTGGGTTCTGCTTGACCTAGTTCTCCTGGACCTGACCCACCTGCTATCTTAGTCTTGGTCTCCTTGGTCATAGTTCTCCTGGTCCTTCTTGTCCTTTTGTGCATGCTTTCAATAACTTTGCCTTTTGGCCATCATGGCCCCTCCTAGTTCCCCCAACCCTGGCCCATCTGGCCCTGTTCTTTTGTGGTCCTCTTATCCTGGTTTATCTCACCCTAAACTTCCAAGCCCTGATACCGCAGGTCCTGGTCCATCTTGCTTCTGGAGTCCTGGCAGTCTTTGTCCTCGTGGTTTGGGTTGTCCTTGTTTTCCTGGATCTGTACCTTGTCCAATTAATCCTTCTGTTACTGCAGCCATTGATACAGGTCCTCTTAGTTTCAGTTTCTCCTTGTTCTAATTCTCTTGACCCTGGCCATTTTGATTCTGGTCCTCTTGCCCACCACTGTCCATTTCATTTATGGTGCTCGATCTGGTGTAATATGTACACAACATCCGCAGGTGCTGGTTGGCCTCCTTACCTCAGATCCTCCTCACCCTGGTCCTGATACATGTAATAAATGTTCGTTCCCAATCTGAGCCCTGGTCCCCTTAGTGCTAATCTTCATAACCCTCATAGCCCTGTTTATCATCCTCCTGGTCATGATCCTTTTAAAATACCTAGTCACTGTGCTCTGGTCTTTTGTGTGCCCTTGGTAGTGCCCTCTCTCGTACTTCCTAATCCCTGTCCTGATCATCCTAGTATCTTGCACATACTGACCATTGCCCTTCAGGACCTAATCTTCCTAGTCTGCTTCAATCTTGCTCTGATCCCCCTGGCCCGATCCTCCTGCTGATTGTCCACATGGTTTGCAATAACTTGTCATATCACAGATCACCATAGCCTTTCCTAGTTCTGATTTTTATTGACCTTCAGTTCATGCTAATCTAAAAACGTGCTGGCCCTGTACTTCCTGGTTCTAGTTTGACTGGTTGTCATTCCCATGTACTCCTTACCCTAGTCATTTGGAAAATGGGTCTACTGTTTCACAGGCTCCCAGTCCTGCTTCTTTTCATACTCTTCGCCATAATTCTCATCTCCTCATTTTCCTATTCCTAATCTTTCTGTTCCTGGTCATCTTGGTCCAGGTAGTCCTGGTCTTATTTCTGGTACTCCTTAGTCTAGACCTCTTGTATCTGGTCTTCTGATGCTAGAACCACTAGCATTGGTTTCCCTAGCCCTCCTGGTCCCTGGTGTTCCTGCCCCATTCTGCTCCTTCTAATCTTCCTAGTCTCCTGCTTTGCCTAATCTACCTTGTTCTTGCCCATCTAGTCATGGGCCCTATCTCTTGGTCCTCCTAATAATGATACTATTGGGTCTTGTTCTCCTCATCCCTCTGGCTCTGAACCTCCTAATTACCATGTGTGAGTCACCCTGGTTCATGTACTTCTTGTCACCCCAGTGCACTATCCCCTTGAATCTGACACTCCTGGAGCTTCTGATCCTGTTCCCAATTTGTTGTCTGCTTTAATTCATTAGACTTTCTTATCCCAGATAATCTCCAAGTCATTAAATGATAGGGTCTCCAGGTTGTGATAGGCCTTGCTGCTTCTGATTGGGGTCTTCCTTTTCCTAGTCCCTTTGCTTTTGGACGCTTGTACTCCTTGATCTTATGTCTCTGTTCTTGGCCCTCCTGAGCCTGATCTTTCTCTCCATTGGTCTCATAGTACTGGTCCTCTTTAGTCTGTCTACTTGGGTCTCCTACTCCTGGTCCTAGTTGTCTTCATCCATCTGGTCCTAGTCGGTGCACACAGACCCTCATAGCCCTTCTTGTTGTACTTCTCCAGGACCTTCTGTTCCTTCTACTGCTGTTTTTTCTGTTCCATTGAGCCATTGTTACTGTGTCCAGATCCCCCTGTTCCCCAACCTCCTGGCCCTCCTGAACCTTCTCACCCTGGCCCCAGTTCCCCTTGGGCTGTTTTGATTTGTCCTGTTCCTCATTGTCGATTTGTTTCTGGTCCCTTCCTGCATTGGTAAACCTGGTCCTCATAGATGTATCTCCCTGGGCATAGTTCTTCTTGTTTTAGTCTTCGTGGCTCTGGTCATTCTAGCAGTTTTAGTGGTCTTTGCCTTAATCTTCCTAATTTGCATCTTCCTCCTCCTATTGCTTCATTTCCAAGTGCCCCCTCCACGATAACTTTAGTCTGGTTCAGCTTCCAATCTTCCAAGCCTGTTGCACGGATTTTCTTTTGGCTTCCAGATTTCTTTTACTGAAATTGCACTGTCAAGTACTGAAATGAGGGTGAGTAGATACAGGACCTTGCTCACATAAAACAACGCTTAACATGTTAAATAAACTTAAAAATTCCACTCCCAAGATGCATTGTGCAGGTGAATTAAATGTCAATGTGGCTGAAAGGACTGCTCACGACTTAGGACAAATAAGCACCAACGCCCAAAACCTAATCTACTGGGTGAATAGAATGAAAATGTGTGTTTAGTCACGTGCAGCAAAGTGAACTACTCCTGTGAATTACCCAGATGCATTACTTAACTGTCTCCTGCTCTCACCTCCCCATCACACAGGAGACCCATTAAAGTGTCTCACTCAAGTTTCCTCCTGCAAGTGCTCCAAAGCACTGGGCCTCCAAACACCAATTACCTACTGTTGTGCCTCTCTCTCTGGTGCCCAGATACGCCCTATCTTTCTACATTCTCTGTTTGCTGCTGCTTCTTTACTACTGCTGTGTTGCCAGATTTGAAATACTAAGCAAGCACAATCCCCCTCAAACAGAAGCCTAATGCTTTTCATAAGAAGCCCAAAAAGAGTACATTCAAAATCTTTTATATTACCAGTGTCGGACAATATAAAATTGTGTATTGTTGACGTGACTATAGAAGAACAGGTGCGTAGAGGAATTGCAGCAAACAATTAAAAAAAAAACTTCCTCTGAAAAGAGCATCATTATAGCTCATCAAAGGTGGGATTGAGGGTTCGACATTTCCTTTAACATTTTGATCTGGATGTCATTTGTAGACTGTGCTTTACTGCAGAAGCCTGGCTGTCACCTTTGCTCATGAGAAGCCACTGAGTGCAATTGCTTCCACGGTGATGAGGAGAGCTGGCACTACATAGACTGCTTTAGCCCCTTTCAAACATTTATGAACCCGCCCTGTCAGCCCAGCCATCACTCACGCATTCATTCATCTATCCTTCCAACCACCGACTCATTCTTGCATTTACACACCACACAACCACACACAACTTGCCAATCAATGAAGAACAGCCGGTTCAAGTAGCTAAACTAGGACCATATGCTTGTTCGTTTGAGCCTGGTGCTATTGTTGATCAATGTTTTTGTGGTGAATTTAAATAATTGCTGCTCTCGTTCAGAACTGTGAGCATATGTAACGTAAAATGGGTTGCCTAGTTGACTTTCTTCAAGGCAAGCAATTTTAAATGCATTGAGCGGTGTTCTTTGGCTCCCAAAAATTCTATCTAAAGCAAAATGCTTGCAAATGCTCTTTTGAATGTTTATTGTACGTTTGCTTTCGATAGCAATATCTTGTGCATGTAAACTGAACATGCCGTAATCTGTTACTGTTATATTGTGCACTTGATGCACCCCTTTTAGTAACGTGCAGTTTTTCAAATTGCAGACCGTCTCATTTTTGAAAACGGACATATATTCTTTTAGCTCCTATGTTAAAATGACTGAGTTTACCTTATACATTTTCCTTTTTCACATGTGTCGTCGTTTTTTCGTCTAAAATGTAGCCACCCTGTATCTATTTTTATCTCAAGTGTTTTTCTTTCCTGTGTTCTTTGTTGTCTGCTTTAATTCATTAGTCTTTGATCATGGTTCGTCTGTTCCTTTGTGTTTCAAATGAAGTGCTTTGTTTGTTCTCCCTTTGTCACATATCTTTCTACGGCTCCAAATGTCCGCAGCAATTTCCCCCCCCACTACTCCTCACTCCTTCATATGAAAAGGCACATCTCCAATAATGCAACGCTGAGATTCATGCTGCACATTTTAAATTAGAGGCAAAGCAAGGTCAAATGTACATAATCACAAGTAGTTACCATCATATATTTTGCGTTCACAGTTAGCATGTTTTGGCGTTTTTATTGCATGAAATTCAGGGGAATCAAATCCCATATTTCAAAAGAAGCATGACACATAGAAACAATTTCACGGATACCTCTGAAATATGTTAATCTTCATAGTATTAACACTAAACAATTCTGCAAAAATGTATCATTGTCCAGGTCACTAAGTGTTGGGATGGGAAGGTCCCTCACATGGTGATGGACATGTACCCTGCCCTGAGTACCCCAACTGTAAAGATGTCTGGAACCTTGATGCTGATTTCTTGCTATCATGGCCTGTCTCATGGATGGCAGTCTTTTTGGACGAGGAGCACCCAAAACCCTACCCTCATAATGGTGAAAGAATACTGCCTTTGCCAGCAGTTGAGAAGCACAAGCTCGGTGGTGGCTGTATTTTATTTACTTACTTATTTATTTTAAAGGTTTTATATAGTGCTGCTGGACCCAAGAGTATCAGAGCGCTTTACATAGTGATAAACATGAACATATTAAGATACAATATATATTTGACATTGAACAGTAAAATTAAAATGAAGATAAAAACACTTCGTTGCATGAGTGATGGGGCAAGGAAAAGAGGAATAGTAGAGGGGACAGGGGGAGTTGAAATTAGAGCTATAGAGGGGGGTGAAATGAGGGAGAGTGAGATGGAAGGGGGAGAGGGGCTGGGTGAAAGAGTGAATCAGAGCAGACACATGCTCAATAGGACGCATGAGGAACTAACTGGAGACAGCCACTTTAGCTTAGCACCTCTGCGGGAAGCATGCTTGGAAACTGGCCATGTAGGTCCTACTGATGTAGGTAAGATTGATTTACAAGCCAGATGGCCTGGGGGTATTAACCTGCCATATATTGCTTAAGTGCTGGAAGACTTTTGTCCCAAAATAAGTGGGAACTGGACTCCTGAGATTTGAATTACTACTGGGGCCTAATTTCAATGTCACCTGTAGTGAAAGAGGAATGACCACTATCACTAGGGAGAGGGGAGTGGGACTCAGGAACCCGTCTGTAAACGCACTAGAGTCCTGAACTCAGGGGTCTGTATGTATTGTTTGCGAAATCTGTATTTTATTTTTTGGTAGTATATAAATACTCCTTTTTTCATAAAAGCAAGTGTTTGGGTGGACAATTATGTATTGCTACTACTAAACATATTTTGAGTTGTGAATCTGTGTTCATTCCCGTGTTTACCCCCCCTTAGAAATCGTTGACTGCTTGACCTACGCTACAACTTAGAGTCAAGTGCTGAAGCTGTTGGCCCAGTTGCTCAGGATCACAAGTAAGCTGGACCTAGGGACAACAGCAGTTTAATGCCTCAATCCCCACGGTAGGGCCTAGTTGCTTCTGCTTGCCCGTGGTCTTAACATGGTTCTGTCACAAGGATAATGCAGCAATGGAAGGCAAATTATGCAGCACGGTGCTCTAAATTATGCTGCATGAAAATGGTATTTTGAGCTATTTGAGCTAAAAGCAACATTTTTATTAAAGTCTTCAATTGTTCACCAATGTATGAGGCAAATGCAGCTATTCCATAATTTTTGCAGTAAACTATGCAACCAAAGAATCACATACATAATTCCATTGTCACTGACCATTGTTTGTCATTAATTTTTTCATCAACAGTCTATCCAAGAAAGGCAAACAAAATATAAACATTAACATTCCAGTCAGTGTTAATTGCCAGCTCCACATTGAAGAGAACAGTCTCGAAAATCAGTCCCTGCTATACACAAAATATTTTTGTAACAATGTGTAGTGTGTTTTTGTTCACATACTTACCTAAATAATGAAGGATTTTCCATTATTTTAACTGCTGACAACCTAACAGCAAAGTTCAGTTTTTCACATACCTTTTTCCATAAACGTTTCCTTTTTTGAACAAACATACTTTCAAGCTAATCTCACCAAAATAAACGTATAATATAACCATACATATTTTTTAAATTACATCTCCGATTACCTTCTTAATTGAAAGTTTAAACTTAAGGTGCTTCTGACCTCTGCACCCACCGAATTTTAAAACATATCACTATGTCTATACACTACCCATCCCTAAAATGTCCTTACACCCCATATACATTACCCACCACTCAACCCTGAAAACACCTTCCTACCCGTACACACTACTCATCTCTAAACCCACAATCATTTTACTACCCATCCCTTAAACCTAAAAAATTACTACCCCTTTTTACATTTAATATAATTAAAATCATTAACCTATATTTTATTCTTTTTTGAAAAATATAACTATTCATTCATGAATATTCACAGGAGCTTAAAATTCAGCTAATTTGACATAATTATTTCTAATGTAATAATTGTAATCTTTTTTTAAAGAATTCACTATTTATTTCTTTTTACATTTAAGTACTGAATACTAAATTATTTTTACTTTATAATCATTAAATCTAATTTATGTTAGATTTAAATTACTACTCTAATTTTAAGTGTCGCCTAACCGCAACAATATATGTGTGTGTTGACTCCTAATGTAATTTACACAATGTTATTATAGCACACCCCCATTACAATATATGGGGACTTTTATTCCCTCCCACAGGAGAAGAACAGGAAAGTTAAAGGGATATCCAGTTTTCTTAAAAGAAGTGCCACTGTGAGAGAAACAATATTTATAATGTCATCTTCTTCAGCTATATGACAAGAGGCATGTTTTATTTCCCTTGTATAATGTGACCATGCTCCAATTTTTAGCAAGTGCAAACTTGGGCAGGGAGAATGGAATTCTTACACTAGCCATGGACAGACAGATATGCCATGAATGGAAGATGCAGAAAAAAAGCAGCTTGGCAAATACTAACATGTGATTTTTTCTATCGAAATATTTTTCATTGATAATTTAAGTAGTGGCTTGGGATGCCTTCAAGGCTTATTTTTGCAAAAGATGATTTATTAAAGCACAGGGCCAAAGTGGAATATAAGGAAGAGCTAACTAAAAAGCAACAACAATGGTATGTAATTGTTGTTTTTGAGCTTCTTTGAATCAAATCAATTCAAATATATAATGAATATAGAGACAGGTATACTAGAAGACAGCCACAAACATTTATCAGAGATATTTGTGCAATTTTATTAGAAAGCTTCCCTCAGAATTGGACGAAGATGAATTCCTGAAGGAGGCGGAGTTAAACCTGCTTTCCCTTGAAAAACAAGCTGACCCAAGTCAGACTTTGGCAGTCAAAAATGGTGTTTACTGGTGTACTGTTATACTTTCTTGAGGGGGGTGTCCCACCATCTTCACTTAAGAAAGGAAAATTGATGACCTTTTTGAAGCTGACCTAAGATCCTATTTTTTGCACGCCATGTCAAGGCTCTTGCAATGTGCTTGTCCAAAGGTATTCATAACTTGGGAATCACACAGGTCTCATCCTGGTTAGACTTATTTCTATTAATACCCATTATTACATTATCACTGGGAGGCAGTGGATTAATCAAAATTGACACAACAACCCTTAATGATATAGTTCCTGGATGTGTAATAAGTCTTTGAACTGGTGAATCGAGCACACACAAATCTTTACCTGGGGTATACTAGAGATTTATAAGAAGAAGGCAGATCCATAGGTTTCGTTAATATTTATTGTGTAGACAGGCATGGAAGCCCCTATTTCACTTTCTATCTGCCTTATATATTGAGCCACATTAACCGCATCGCTGCGGCTGCTTTTCCCGCTGTGTGCGGCAAATTATGAAAAGCAGCTTTACATGACGAGCTCAGCTCGTCATCTGCACACGACCACCGTGGCTGATGACGAGCTGAGCTCATCATCAGCAGCGAAGGGGTTAAAGAAATAGTAGTAACATTGATTTAGTAGAAGCTAGCTCTAACACTGCAAAAATATTTTGTTATATACAGATGGTATAACAATATTACTGGCCTATAGGAGGCAAAATTGTATAGTGGTTCTCCAGATAATTGAGGAAATTGCCACCATCTCAATACTTTAGAATAAATAAGGCGCAAAATGAAGAAATTGTTATTAATGTGCAGAAACCCGATTTAGATTTACATAAACAAAATATGATTACTATGTCTGCAGTAAGCTAGTTAGGAATCCAAGTTAAAGGAAGGCTGGAAATAAATCACTGTTACTGAACAAAAAAATAGTGACATGGCTTCCCTGCATTTCATATAGACATACAAGCTGTACTCAGTCTGTGTGGATGGGCTGCTTTGACCTAGCCAGAAAGGTGGGAAACCAAACTGTGCCACCCCTTCTCGAAATCTATAGACATAATGTGTCCCAGTTTTGACATATGGAGATGCCGTCTGGGGGCTATAGAAACTAACAGACATTACAGAATGTAGAGCAAAACTTTTGTACGTGAACCTTAGGACTTCCACCCTCCAGGCCACACCTTTGCAAACATCAGGAGTTGAGTCGTCCTTATGTTAACGACTATATTAAACTTGCCCGGACCCTCCTTTGCAGTTCCATATGGGGAATCAACCATGCCCACCTGACTCATATAGTTATTACTGATTGACTGGCCTGTGATTGGGTCATAATATTTAATAACTTAGTTGCATTAAGGGCCTGATTACAGGTTTGGCGGTCTGACCACCTGAATGTCGCGGCCTCCAGAAGACCGGAGGGCTGAGACTGTCATATTACAAGTTTACTGTGGGGCCCACGGGGCTCCTGTGCTGGTCTTGTGGCAGTAGTCAATGCTTTTACATATGTATCGATGCCTGTGTGTATATTTCAACTGCACATGTGTCGAATGTACATGTATGCATGATACATGTGCAAAAGTACCACCTACATACTGATGGCGTGCAGGATTACCAGCTCAGTTTATCATACTCACCTGGGCCCATACACATTCACACATTGAACAGGTTATCCAGCTGAACTTCCTGCCAATCTGAATTTTATTGCCCTATTTAGGACTTATACTTGTACACCATGACTTACCAAATCCTTGTCACTTGTGCTTTAAGTCCTAAATCTAAGGATCAGGGAGTTAGAATAATAGGTAGTGATTTGACATTTACCTTCATGAAATAACCACAGACTCTGGTAAGTTTTAAACACTTTATCTATGCAATATTTTGTGAGTCGACAGCCACAATAGTGAAACTAAAGACTTTTCGAGTTAGAAAATATTTATTAAAGCAATAATTCTGCAAGATTTTAAGGTTAAGTTTGTAGACATTGGTACCTGGGAAGGGTGAGAAAGGGAAACAGTTCAAGGACATCCCACACATTATATATTTACCTAGAATGGTGCGAGAACAAACCCTGGCCACGGGCTGAGACAAGAAAAAGGCTCCAGACTAATCAGGTGCCAACAGGACAGGACAGGTGCAGGTCAGGACAGGTATCCTCAGCTAGGTGCATCGCCAGCATCACACCCCTCTCTGCGGCTAACACTCAGACCCCGACTGGGTCAATCTATTTTCTCCCTCAGAAAACTCGTGATTCTTCTGTCAGAGTGCTCGACCAGCCCTCTGCTCTCAATTCTCATTCAACATATGTTGGGTCAGTGACAGGTCTGTGACAAGTCGGACAAATGATCTATCTAAGCCTACCTTAGTTATACCATTTTCCAGGGCATGTACCACCCCCAAATGTTACGAATATGTGTATTCCTTTCAATTTGATTGGTCAGAAAGACAAGGAGAGGTCATCACACCATGCCTGTATGAGGTCATTTTCATTGACTTAAACTGATCAAGCTCCCGCTCATAATTTACTTTCCCATGATTTTTATTCCACCCAGCAATATTAGTTTCAATTCATATACAATGTATTTATAAAGTCAATATTTCTTCCTCTCGTGAGGTCAGATTCCCAGGAACATCTTGGTAAGGCGGGTTTGGCAGCCATTCAATAACAAGATTTCAAGGATCTTTGTGCTTGACTGCGCATGATCAAAAGCTTTCAAAATGGAGTACGCGGCACCCTTCAGGCCCAAATACGAGCTGATATTTAAGTCAAAGAGAGACATATTAGAATACAAAAATAAATGAATGCACTGTATACCACCTACTCTAACTCCATTACTTTATTTTAATTATAGCATTAATAGTTAAGCAGAACACACAAGTTTTAGTTCAAGCAGGAGCATGTGCATTAGTATGTAAAGCACAAAGCGGCCATATTGGCACTAGTGCGCAGCTGCAAGAAATTCCCACCAAAAGCGAAAGATACGTCACACCACGTAGATGTGGCAGACGCATGCGCAGGAAGGTTCCCGCATTTTCGGCAGCCATTTTAAGACATTCTGGTTACTATTAGTAAAAGCACATTGACAAGCTTCCCCTTTATATAGAGATGTCATGTGGCACAATTATTAATATTCACAAAACATGTTGGTTAATTTGTTTCATGTTATTTCGAGAGGAATAAATCCGAGCAAGTTTCTGTACATATGAAACCTTGCTCCATCAATCCCCTCTTTGATTGTATTCTATACCATCACTAATTATGGAACCAGATGCCAACTTCAGCAGTTTCCCAATTAAATTTATTCTATTACCTTAGAGTTTCTTCCTTCCCTATTCTTTTGGAAACCCCACATTCTTTTGTAAATATCCCCTTTCATCTCTTCAAGCTGAATTTCATCATATTTTGTTTTCTTTCTTTTCTGGTTTACTGTATGCCACCTTCTGTTTCTACAGCATTTACACCAAATCATTATCATTAAAATCAGTAGGGCTATTCCCATTATTGGCATCAGTATTCTACCTACAATACTTTCTACGTTAGAAAACCAATTACCTACAGAGGAGAGACCATCAGTTAGTCTCTTCCATGCACTATCAACCTCCAGTGGTTTCACTTCTTCTTCCAAATGTGTAATATTTTTGACATACCTTCCAATTTCAATACTTTTATCAGGAATGTTAGTGCAACAATGTTGCACTATCAACATTTTACAGCCTCTGCCTTCTTTTGCCAATAATATATCAAGAGCAAGTCGATTTTGTAAAACCATAGATCTTATTGCAACTAATTCAGTATTGATGAGTAAGAATCCTCCAGCAGTGTCAGTCCATAAGCGATCCACCACTGTAGACAATTTACCAATTCTTTGAGTATTCAGAATTACTCCCACTGAATGTATCAATGCACTAAATATATCACCTACAATTTCTGAAAAGCTAGCTCTTTTATTACGTGTTAGTCCATTATTGTCTTCATTGCTTCCAGTTATTCTTTTTGCATGGTATACCTTTGGGAATACTATTCCGGAATAGCAACTCACAAACCAATGATCAGGCCATTTAAAAATACGCCTTGTTCCCACAAATATAATAGATTCCAGGAAATACTGGATCAGTTCCCCCTTTTAGTCCCCAACCCCCAATTATCAGGAAATTGTGTTCACATTCACTGGAACCAACGAAAATAAAATTATACTCTGTTTTCAACCTATGGAGACAGATTTTCCCCTTCTTTTCAAAGTCCAGGAACATAGCAGCATGATTCTTGCCAGTTGCAATAAAATCCTCCCTTTCAGCCCACTTGAGTATCTGGGGTTTCGGTTCAGTGGCCTCTCTATGGAAATCCTGTCTCCTTTTCTCTACTAGATTCAGAAATATCTTTTCCTCTTCATGTAATCTACATATTAGGTTGTCTTTATGTGCTTCAGCTATATCTATTGTTTTCATTGTTAGGAACTATTCACCCATACACTGTGAGTCTCTACTGCTAAGGACAGGGTTCATGTTTCTGTGTATAGGAATTTCAGAAAAAATCACATCTGTATTAGAATAATAATACTGTAACTTTCCAGTTCTATAAAACAAACTAGCCAAAATACTACATGAAATACCGTATGACAGTGGTAAATGATGATATCTTACTCCTTCTGCTACTGATGTCGGTAATTTCATACAGACATAGCAATCACTAACTTCCATTGTTTCTACATAATGTACCAACAACTTAGCAAATACATTCAAATCCGTCTCATTTTTATTTCTACTATGGTGTAATTCTATCTCATCTGGTGCTTCTAAATCTACTCTGTCTTGTTTAAGGTTAGCTACCTTTACAGGTGCACTAGTGTCATTTTATTTATTAGCAGCCATTAAGTAAGGTATTGTTATTGTCAGTCCTAGCCATGCTATGAGCACTATCAACACACTACATAAGCATATTCTACAGCATGTCTTTATACAATTTCTTTTCGAGTTTCCAGTAACTCCATTATCAGCCATTTCTGTCAAAGGAGACTTATCCCCTCTTTGTACCTTTTACACATAATATAAACTGTGAATTTTTCAAGTTCGTCTCACTTCTTCGTCAATTTGATCAGCAATTAATTCTTCATCCCTTTCATCACTGATTTCCAGATTCTCAAAGTCCTCAGGAATTATATAGGTCCATTCAGGGCCTTTGAATTTATTATTCAGTCTTTTCAAAGTGGACTTCTCCTTCTTGGTTTCTCTATAGATGGATCAGACTCCATATAATTTACTATTCCCACTCCACCAAGTACAAATTCAGGGAAGGTACTGGACACAAAACCCATATAATTTACTATTCCCACTCCACCAAATACAAATTCAGGGAATGTGCTGGACACAAAACCCATATAATTTACTATTCCCACTCACCCAAATCCAAACTCAGGGAAGGTGCTGGGCACAAAACCCAGATAATTTACTATTCCCACTCCACCAAGTACAAATTCAGGGAAGGTGCTGGACAAAAAACCTATATAATTTACTATTCCAACTCCACCAACTATAAACTCAGGGAAGGTTTTGGACACTCGAACAATATAATTTACTATTCCCACTCCACCAAGTACTAACTCAGGGAAGGTGCTGGACACAAAACCCATATAATTTACTATTCCCACTCCACCAAGTACAAATTCAGGGAAGGTGCTGGACACAAAACCCATATAATTTACTATTCCTACTCCACCAAGTACAAACTCAGGAAGGTGCTGGACACTAAACCCATAAAATTTACTATTCTAACTCCACCAAGTACAAAATCAGGGAAGGTGCTGGACACTAAACCCATATAATTTACTATTCCCACTCCACCAAGTAGAAAGTCAGGGAAGGTGCTGGACACAAAACCCATATATATTACTATTCCCAATCCACCAAGTACTAACTCAGGGAAGGTACTGGACACAAAACCCATATAATTTACTATTCCCACTGCACCAAGAACAAATTCAGGGAAGGTGCTGGACACAAACCCCATATAATTTACTATTCCAACTCCACTAACTATAAACTCAGGGAAGGTGTTGGACACTCAAACAATATAATTTACTATTCCCACTCCACCAAGTACTAACTCAGGGAAGGTGCTGGACACAAAACCCATATAATTTACTATTCCCACTCCACCAAGTACACATTCAAGGAATGTGCTGGACACAAAACCCATATAATTTACTATTCCAACTCCATCAAGTAAAAACTCAGGAAAGGTGCTGGACACTAAACCCATATAATTTACTATTCCCACTCCACCAAGTAGAAAGTCAGGGAAGGTGCTGGACACAAATCCCATATAATTTACTATTCCAACTCCACCAACTATAAACTCATGGAAGGTGCTGGACACTCAAACAATATAATTTACTATTCCCACTCCACCAAGTACTAACTCAGGGAAGGTGCTGGACACAAAACCCATATCATTTACTATTCCCACTCCACCAAGTAGAAAGTCAGGGAAGGTGCTGGAAACTAAACCCATATAATTTACTATTCCCACTCCACCAAGTACAAATTCAGGGAAGGTGCTGGACACAAAACCAATATAATTTACTATTCCAACTCCACCAACTATAAAGTCATGGAAGGTGCTAGACACTCAAACAATATAATTTACTATTCCCACTCCACCAAGTACAAACTCAGGGAAGGTGCTGGACACAAAACCCATTTAATTTACTATTCCCACTCCACCAAGTACTAACTCAGAGTAGGTGCTGGACACAAAACCCATATCATTTACTATTCCCACTCCACCAAGTACTAACTCAGGGAAGGTGCTGGACAATTAAACAATATAATTAACTAATCCTACTCCACCAACTACAAAGTCAGGGAATTTACTATACACAAAATCTATATAATTTTCTATTTATTTATTATTATTTTTATTTAACTTTTTAAAAAATTGTAATCAAATTTACAAATTCAAGTTTTTTAAAACACTCCCCACCCTATTCCCCTAAAAAGTCACATCCCATTCCTACATTTAATTCTAAATATTTAAAATGTTAAAGAATTTTTTTGACATTTTAAATTTAGAAACAGTTTTTTTCAAATTTATAATTTTAAAACAATCCCAAACTGATTCCCCTAAAAACCCACATCACATTCTTAAATGTAAGTATACATTTTTAAAATGTTAAATAATTTTTTTGAATTTTTAAATTTGGAAAAAAATATTTCTAATTTTAATTTTAAAACAATCCCAAACTGATTCCCCTAAAAACCCACATCCCATTCCTAAATTTTAGTATAAATGATGTAATATTTTTTTATAACTATTTAAAATTAATATTACAAATTTCAATTGTTATAACAATCCCCACCCTATTCCCCTTAAAAACCCACAACCCACTCCTAAATTTTATTACAAATTTTAAAACTTTTTTCAAAATATTATTTTCTTTTTTAAATATTTTTTTTTATAAAAACATTTGTAATGCACTCCCCACACATTTCCCTAAAGGCACACATACCACTCCTAAATTTCTTTATACTTGTATTTTTTTTTATTAAAAAAAACATTTTTCACTTTTTAAATACAATCCCCACCCTATTTCCCTAAATGCCCACATCCTGCTCATAAATTTTCTTATACTTTTATTGAAATTTTGTTAAAATTTTTTTTACATTTCAAATTGAAATTTTATTTAAATATTTTTGTAAATTTTATTTTTTAACAAAAAAAATAAAAATTTCATTTTTTTAAAACACTCCCCACCCTATTCCCCTAAAAACCCACATCCCGCTCCTAAATTACATTTTTTTAATTTTTAGTTTTTTAAATTATTTATTAAAAATTATATAAAAATATGTATTTTTTATAACCTAAATAACATATTTTACAATCTAAAATACTATTATAAATATTCTTACACTCTTTATTAATAATTTCGATATTCTAACTTTCTATATTTTTACATTCGATATTCTAACACTCTATAGTATTTACATTCGATATTCTGGCACTCTATATTATTAATTTCGATATTCTGACACTCTACATTTTTTCTTTCGATATTAATTACTTACAAACATAATCGATATTTTACACACTTCATATTAACAACTTGATATTACTACCTTCGATATTTTTTTACTATAAAAATCGATATTACATACCTTGTTATTACTTACCTCATTATTATTGCAGACTCGATATTCCTGACTCGAGATTATGTTCACCCGATAAAAAAAACTCGATATTTAGACTGCATACTGTCTGGGTTAGGACTGAAAGAGCACAATTGTCTCTTGCATCACAGAATAGTGCAAATTCTTTTGTATAATCTGCCATTCCTAATGCTGGGGCTTCGCACAGGCAGTTGCATAATTTTAGGAAAACAGTCATGCTTTCATCATCCCATCCACTGAGTCCTTTGCTCGTTTATTTGTCAGCTGTATCAGTGGTTTAGCTAGTACCGCAAATCATCCCACAATCCAATGCCGACAGTAGCCTACACCTCAGAGAAACATTCTGATTTCTTTCTGCATCTGAGGTAAATTCATGTTTCTTATTATTTTGATTCTTTCTGAAGTCACTCTTTTGACTCCTCTCTCTATCTGGTGTCCTAGATATTTGACTGACATGGTACAAAACTGCAATTTCTCAGGTGACACTTCAGCCAAATGATTCAGTAATGCAATTGTATCAAAAATGCAGTCTCTTAGGGTCTTGGATCCCACTAGTGGGTCATCTATATACTGCACCAGAACATACTGTCCAGGCAGCACCAAAGATTCAATTTTTTTTTAATCTGGTTAAAAATCGATGGACTTTCTGTGTAGCCTTGTGGAACACGATTTCAAACATAAACTGCTCATCAAATTTAAACGAGAATATAAATTTACTGTCCTGGTGCCACTGAATGGAGAAAAAGGCATGGCAAAAAACAATTACAGTGAACCATCCTGCACTCCATGGTATCTGATACAAAATCACTGCTGGATTCGGGACCACTGGGCAACATGGGACAACAATTTTATTCATTTTTCGTAGGTCTTGTACGACCCTATATTTCCCGCTTCGTTTCTTTATGCAAGTTATAGGTGAATTACATAGACTGCTCATTATTTCTTTTAAAATGCCTTGCTCAACCAAATGCTCTATTTCTGCTGCAACACCTGCTTTTATTTTTGGGCTCATTTTGTACTGTCGGGTATTTGGGAAAACTGCACTTTCCTCCACTGTCACTTTTATTGGGTCGACATTTGCCATTAATCCTACTTCTTTTCCGGTAAAATCAATCACATCGGGGTTTACAGTATTTTGAAGCTCTTCTGGTAAATCTTTTAAGGTCATCTTTTCAATTTCAGTTTACTGTTTAACTAACATGATTTTGAATATTCCATCTTCATCAGGAGTTTGAATCTCAACACCACTTGGGGTGCAATAGAGTGTGCAATTCATCTTGCACAGTAAATCTCTTCCCAGCAAGTTTACAGGACTGGAATCCCATACTACAAATTTATGCATTTCTTTAAAATTGCCAATGCATACTGCATAGGCTCTGTGATAGGTGTCCTAATCTGTTTATTAGAAACACCCACTACTTAGATCGCTTCTCCCGAGAGGGGTAAGTTTGGGATGTCTGCTATTCTCACAGTAGGACAGGAAGCACCAGTGTCCAACAAGAAGGTGATGTCATTTCTCTCAACCTTGCCATCAATCTAAGGACCTGACTGATCTACCGGTAAGGATGCGCCAAGTACACGTTTCCCTTCCCCCCCTGTCAGGCACTGTCAGAAACTATCTTCTTCAAAAAATGTGTCCTGCAAGAGAAACTGTGGTGTTACCGTATTTTTCTTACCACTTTCCCTCCCGAAATCCGGTGTCCACACTGTATTTGGCTTGACTCACAAAATCTGGCATAGGGACAGGTGATAACTGATTTTATATTACCTGCTGAGGTTGCCTCATTGAAACCTCATTATGAGTCTGTGGGTTTAAATTATGGTTTTGAACATTATTATTCTGTATTAATTTAAACTTGTTTTTCCAATGCCCCAATTTCCCCACCCGTGACAGGGAAACTTTTTCTTTGCCTCTTCTTTGCTCATTCTATTTCTAGGTTTGCCCCCACTAATTTCACGTTGACCTTCCCCTCTTCCTTGATTATTTGCCTGATGACTTAACTGGAGTTCCTGCTGTTCTACTAATTTTACTTGTGCCCACATTACCTTTTTTTCTAATTTCTTTCGCCTATTATCGATTTCGTCCCCACAGTATTTTGCATACTTGAGAATCTCATCGATAGGTTTTGCCTGCAAACATAATTTATGCTCTTTAATCATTTGAGATATTTCTGGTTTTAGTCCGGACACAAAACGATATATATAATATGGGTAATGTCCTTATTGTCAATGTTTTCCAACCCACTATACTGTTTGAACACTTGTAATAATCGCTCATAATTTGCATATACAGATTCATCCTTATCTTGGGTTGTTCTGTCTATCTTTGTCCAATTTATCTATTTAGCGAATTTATGGTGCACCTAATTAAGGATTATAAGGTAGCACCTCAGTTTGGGTGTCACACTAATTGTGCATGATACCCACAGTCAAACCCACATGAAACTAATGTTGATAAACGACTCTGCTCAGAAGGAATTAACCCTTCTCTTTCATGTTTGTGTGTTTGTGGTCTTGTACTTGTCCCTTCCTCTTCACAGGTTCCCTTTTTTGTACACCCCTACCAGAGTGAGTAGTGTGGTGGAGATGGAATGTCCTTCCATCCTTTGATTTTAAATAATAACAATTTTTTCACACTTAGAGCCTCACGGGAGGGTGCACCTTAGAGCGTGCACACCACCGGAGGACTTATGTTGTAGGTCCTGAAGAAAGCTGAGCTACATGCAACCCTAACAGCTGAAACATGTTGACCAAATTCTACCTCTGATTTAGGACTCCGGTTCCTTAATTAAGAACCGTGGGAGTCCGCTCACTTTGTTTTTAACCAATGCGGGTTGGCCATTATTAAAATTTTTCTAAAGGCACAACCTCTGCATTTTTTAATTGTTTAATACACTTTTGCACTATCACGTTTAGTCACTTCCTAATTTGGGCACTGTTGCACCCACCACATCCTGCTCCGCTGTAATCAGGCGTCGTAGCACGCTGGGGAGATATTCGGTCACCCCAGCGGGGACCCGATGATGAAGCATGTCACCAACTAGTGGTGAGTGAGGGTCCTTCTAAGAACTTAGGTCCTTCCCCCCACCCACTAGATGGGGACTAGCAAATGCCCTGACTTTCTTCCGATTGAAGACGGTCGTCCGGGCCCCCCTAGGGATTTCTAAGACTGCCTCACTGTATTCCCTGCACGCGTGTGAGCATTGATCACGCGTGCAACATACAGTGAAGCTTTATTTCATGATTCTATTTTGATTATCACTTTTTGTTTTTCACTAGAGTCACTCCTTTGTTGTTTATAAAATGTATAAAATACTTACCCATGTTTTATTTTGTTGCAGGTTTCACAGCCAGAACCCCACACATTTAAACGGGCGTGCGTGAGTACAAGCAGAAGAAGTAATTGATTGGTAGAGTCAAACTGTGGTGCATCTAGTACATTGTAGTACAATATACTGACCCATGTTTCATTCTGTTGGAGGTTTTGCAGACAGTACCCCACACATTTAAACAGGTGTACATGAGTTCAAGCAGAAAAGGTGATTATTTGGTAGAGTTAAACGGTGGGCATCATGTACATTGAGGCATAATATACTTACCCATGTCTTATTCTGTTGCAGGTTTCGCTGTCAGAACCCCATACATTGAAACCGGTGTACGTGCATTCAACCAGAAGAGGTAATTGTTTGGTAGAGTTAAACTGTGCTGCATCTAGTACATTGTAGTATAACAGATTGCATTCATGAGCTAGGCATCAATGTAAGCCATGTTCCCTTATTTTTCAGGCTTTGTGGCACAGCAGGTTCAAGCCGGAGGGCACGGAAATGTTCAAGCGCAAAGCTGTAACTTTGGGAGATTGCAGGTGCTGCACCACAAAGGAAGAAATGTTGCCTTGTTTTCAAGGAAGAGTGGATGAAGGAAATTGTGGAGGCTGAGACACAGAAGTCATGAAGCACGGTTCGCATGCAACTCGGGGAACTATTTCAATAAAGTCCAGATGTGGGCTTGATTTGCAAAGCATGTGCCGAAGCCAAGATTGTTGAGGACTTTTCCACAGGGAAGAAATGTAGTGATGGCTGGAAACTGGACTACATAAAATGCCATTTACTTGGCAAAGTACACGAGTCTGCCATGGTGATATTGAGAAACAGAAGTGCTGCTGCCAGGTTTGGTTATGGAGTGCGGGCAATGCTGACAGAAACTGCCACTGACAAAGCAGATAGAATGGATGTAGTTGAACGCCAAAGATCTATGCCTGAGGAGATAAAGATTCTCATCAACAAGGTGTTTCTGGCAGTCACAATGAATACTTCAATGCTATCTGTACAAAACATCCATGACCACCTAGCTTTGTATGTGAAGATACCAGACAGCTGGAGGAGCAAGAACTATGCCTTTGAGTTCCTTGAGCTTAACAACAGTGATGGGTCTTGGCTCTCACTCAGCAAGGCTGAGCCATATAGTAATAGAACAAAACAATTGCCAATGCTGAGAATAACTACTCAACCACTTTGAATCATTTCATGAAAGAAAACATGAAATTCTGCTTTAAAGATTGCACCTTAGTCATACAAACACTATCCAATCTTCATTTATTTTTTCAGTTATTTTTTCAAAAGACAACATACTTAGTTGTACATTTCAATACATAATGAGCATAAACTCAAATATGAAAAATTGATGAGGGCACACTACAACAAATTCATCACCGTACACTTGGCCAATAACACATTCATGTCACATTCACACAAGCATCCATCCTACACACAAAAGGTCCCTTAGTCACATAAAAATGTATAATTGAACAATTGAAGCACCATGACTCAAAAAAGATTTAAATTAATCAAAAACTTTTTCAGAGGAAATTGTTTTCCTATATACAAAGGTAACTTCTGGGTGACCAGGGACCAGGTCGGTCGACGCGTTTCGAACCCTGACTGTTTGAGGGTTCTCCTCAGGACCAACAACTTTCTACAAAAAACAACAAAACAACATGTTTTAGACTAACTACACTTCAGCATGACCTATGGCCTTAGGTCAAATCTACACTTCTCCAGCCGCTTCCCTACCTTCAGTTCTCCAGACCATGATTAGGATCCATGTATGCCAAAATCCATACTTCACACATAAACAACACTGAAAAAAGAATGGAAAGTACTCAGAAATCAACATGTAAAAAATTGTGAATTGCTACATTCTGCTTATCGGTCCGTGAAAGAGGCTGTCCGTGAATTGCACCGTTGTTTGTGCGACTTAAATCATTCGTCGTATACAGATGGTGGGTGGCTGCCCTTCTATTTGTTCTACCGAGAGCTACAAACGTTTCTTCCGCCCCTACGATAAAATTAGAAAATGCCCCGTTTATTGCAGACTTATCAACAGTAAAATCGGCTTCTAAACATTGGCAAATACAACTTGCAGCTGCTTACCCCGTAAAGACTGGGTTCGTCAATCCCAATTTGCTTGCAGCATCCGCTGCTTCAGATACAGGTCTTCTTAATTTGACCTAATAGAAGCCCAAAGAATGCGGTACATTAATCATTTGTATCGCTTCCATTCTAGCAACCCTTTCTGCAAGGCTAAACTCTTTTCTTACCGAGCGGTTATGGGCTCCGTTAGCGAGGCCATTCTTTCCCTGCCATTCAGACGTCAGCGCTGTACCGAAGGGAGCGTTTACTTCCTATCTAATCACATGACTATCGCAAGGGAGTCTGGACTATGTTGTTTTTTGCCAACTTTCTACAATTCGAGGACGATAATCAACTGGTATGTTGGAACTGTGACCAAGTGTCACCTGGCGCCACAGAACGGCGCCCAAATCATGCAAAAGCCACAGGCTCACAGATTAAGGGCTCGTAATGCATAAGTATTCACAAAGATTTGAATATTTCAGAAATCTCATTCAGACCATTAGTGGCAGTATTAAACTTCATAATGAGGAGAGCTTCTCTCTGACTTAACCGTGCCTCGAGATCACCCCCCGAGGATCTTTTTCAATTTTAGATAAAACTGTCCAACGCAGCTCATTTTCTTTATGATCTTTAGTAATCCAATGATTAACGAGTGGCGCATTCTTGACTCGTCTCCGTATGCGAGATTTGTGCTGTGTGATGCGCTGCCTAATTTCCTGGGTCGTTTTGCAAATGTACAAACTTGGGCAAGGGCACATCACTCCGTAGATCACATTCCTGGTTTTGCAATTCGTGAACGCCTCATGTTTCCAATATATTTCATTGAATGTGAAAATTGAATTTTCCATGGTTTGGTCGCAACAAATGCATGTCCCACATTTGTGATGTCCAATTACCGGTGTTAATCCAAACATGCTCCTCAAGGTTGGTGCTGGTTCCATCGGTAGCGATGCACGCACAATATGATTGGCAACACTTTTTTCTTTACGGAATGCAAATAGTGGTGGTGCTTCAAACTCTTCATGTACATTTTTGATCAAGTGCCAATTCGTTGTAATTAGTTTCCTTAGTTGATGGGCATTGGGGCAAAACGTTGTGACGCACACAGCTCTTTTAAGAACGGGTTTGATTTTCTTCTCCAATAAAGTTTCCAGAGGTGTCCACCATGCTCTCTTGAGACAATGTTTTAGTAACTTTTTAGGGTATCCTTTTTGTAATAGACGATCCTTAAGTTGATGATATCCAGCTTTTGTTTTCATTTAATAGTTTCACCCCCACTACTTTTGACCCCTTAAAAAACTGCTTACGAACAATTGCCCATTGGATGGATAATAATTTCTTGAGGTTGAATGCAGGAAAAACGGAGGTCCTTTTTTTCCACCAGCCAACTCCACTCTATCCTAACATCTGGTGGCCTCTTGATTTAAGCGCCCCTACTCTCCCAAAAGACTCTGTGAAAAATCTAGGAGTAAGATGGGATTCCAACCTTTCATTTTACCATCAAGTTTACACAGTTTCTGCTGCCTGTCTAGCTAAGATCCGAATGATAAAAAAGTTCATTCATTTTTTGCCCAGTAATACTAGGAAGATCGTAGTACAGGCGTTAATCACCTCTCACCTGGACTATGCCAATGGCCTGTATACTGGTCTGTCTGTAGGGCTTTGCCATCGCCTCCAGACGGTTCAGAATGCTGCGGTGCGACTGGTTGGTGGTATCCCCCTACGTGAGCACGTAGCTCCTCATCGTCGCGAACTTCACTGGCTACCGGTCCACAAAAGGGCAGAATTCAAAGCTCTGGTCCTGGCTCATCGAGCCTTGCGAGGCAAGGGCTCTGCCTATCTTTCCACATGCCTGATTCCTTATAACAACTCCAGGACCCTACGCTCTTCTTCTAAAAATCTCCTTACTGTCCCCAGATTCAGGAAAACCCGTTCTGGTGCGAAATCCTTCCCAGTATTGACGGCGGCCCTCTGGAATAAACTACCCAATGCCATCCGGTTGATCAAGGATGAACAACCTTTCCGGAGAGCCCTAAAAACCTACCTGTTCTGTTGATTGTCATTCTTTTAACAACCATCTCACGCAGTATGAAGTTACACAGAAGCGCCGGGACACCCCGTTGGGGTAGCTGTGCGCGATACCAAGATACACTAAATAAATAAATAAATAAATAATTGGCATGGCTGAAGTAATTTTCTTTATTTGAACAGTTTCTAAGAATCCGTAGAATCTGGCCATACGGTAAATTCTGTCTTAGGCTGAGCGGGTGATTGCTGCTGTAATGAAGAGCTTTGTTTCTATCGGTCTCCTTTCGGAACAAAGTTATAGCCAATTGCCCCTCTGATACCACCACTTTGACATCCAAAAAATTGATTGTTTCATTGGAAGCAGAGCAGCTGAATTTGATGTCATTAGTTCTTAGGTTTAACCACTCCACAAATTCTTTGAGTAGTTCATGAGTTCCTGTCCAAATTAAAAATACGTCATCGATGTAACGCATGTAATTGGAAATATGCTCAGTGTAAGGATTGTTATTATATATGAACTTATTTTCATATAATCCCATAAAAGGACTGCCAGTTTTGGTGCAAATGGGCATCCCATAGCTACTCCTCTTATTTGGTAGAAGAATTCTGAGTCAAATGAGAAATAGTTTTTTTGTAATGCAAATTTTGCAAGTTCCAAGATAAACTCAGTAGGTACTCTCATCGGTTGGTCTCTCGTATCCAGGAAAAAGGACAATGTTTCCAGCGCCTGGGGATCTGGGTGTACAGCGACACGACATCCAATGTCACTAGCAGTTGTGTGGTATCATCAAATTGCACTGAAGAAATCCTATTGAGAAATGCCGTGGTATCTTTCAAGTGGGCTGGAATGTCTTCTATGAAAGGTTTTAAGAAAAAGTCAATATACTTGGCTACTGGCTCAATCAAAGAATTACAACCCGAAACTATTGGTCGACCTGGAGGGTCAATTTCGCTTTTATGCAGTTTGGGCAAAACATAAAAGAATGGTGTCCTGGGGTTCTTATTCTGCAAAAATGTAGATTCTTTAGACCCTACAAATCCTTGCTCAAAGCCTCATTGAATGATACCGAAAAGATGGTTTTGCAGTTCATTTGTTGGATTCTTACCAATTCTACGATAGCAACTTGTATCGTCTAATTGTCGAAACACTTCATTTTTGTATTTGTTGATATCCCAGACTACCACTGCCCCGCCTTTGTCTGCCTGCTTGATTACCAAAGAAGTGTCGTTCTTTAACGAAAATAATGGGTCTTTCTCTTTTTTAGAAAGGTTGTAGTTCACATATTTTTTCTTTGACTCCATGGCTTTTATCCCTGATAAAATAGTTCCTTCAACGTCACAACTTTCTTTGGCACTTTGAGGCCTCCTGGACAGAAATATGACTTGTTTCTTAAAACCGTAACTTCTCCTGTCGGTGTTTCTTGAATGTCCGTGAAAAAGGTTTTAAGGCGAATCTTTCGACAGAATTCTATAGTTTCAAGTTTCATTTTAATAAAGTCCGTGGGTCAGGTGGTACAAAACTGAGACCTTTCCTTAGAACCAATAATTCCCATTTGGTCAGTACTCTGTCTGATAGATTAAAAACTGGAGATGCTTCTAGCTCTTGTAATATTGACGCTGAGTCGTCATCTCCCATGGTTGGGCAAAGCGTGTCCTGCCTCTGCCTCTCTGTTGGCCTCTGCCTAAAAAAGGCGTCTGGTTCTGTGGCTGCTGTAACTGCTGTTGATTTTGTTGGTTTCCTTTCCTGTTGGAGTTAAATCTCGTGTTGGTGTCCGGTTCTCCTTCCGAAGATGACGATGTGTCCGAAAATGTTAAAAACGTTTGCCGTGATCGACCCTGATTTCCTTGAAGAAATCTCCTTGAGTCTATCCTTGTATAAAAGTCTTTGTTTAGATATGGGTAAGTATTTTCTAAGGAGAAATTCTTTTTGTCTAAATCAAATTTGTTGCTTTTCTGGGTAACGGTGTAATCCTTGAACTCTGAGATTTCCTTTTCCACTTTATCCAGTAGTCCTTTTATATCCGTAATCAGTTCGTTGTTTTTAATTTCCGTCTCTAGTGCCTCTATCTCCTCTAGCTGTTTTAAAGAAATTCTATGAGCAGTTTCAACAGTGAGAACCATCAAATCCCTGCTGCACTTCGTCTCAATACAGCTATAGCTTTTCTTATATTCTGGGTTGCCTGGATATACTCCTGGGATATTGCGAATTTGGAGTCCAAACTGGATTGTAGCCGCACGTAAATGTTGCAACAAAAAATGACCATGGAGGTCTGTACGTATCTGTTTTTTACGTAACCTGATGAGTTTATCGGATTCGTTTTGCGTTTTTGTGGTAGAACTTAGGGTTGTGGAAGCGAATATTGGAGGAGCGCTCATAAGATTTTGTATATGTTCTTCGCTATAAGCGAACGTGTCTTTTTCAGCCATAACATGAACTATTTGTGCAAAAAGAAGAAAACTTGACAGAATAAAGTTACACACGAAAGCCACCACTTGTCACACCACATTCACACCTTAACCACACTGTGAAAAGGAATACTATGAAGTTACCTTGAATTTTCAAGGAAGGTACATTTTAGGTGGCCTGCTCTCTGCCACAAAACAACCTTGCGGGATCTCCGCCCGCTCCAAAACCTAACAACAGTGATGGGTCTTGGCTCTCACTCAGCAAGGCTGAGTCATATAGTAATAGAACACAACTCTATTTGAGTTCCTTGAGGCCATCAAAAGGGTGATACACTGTGAAGCTATGGCAGAACTGTATGGCTGTATGGCTCTCACTCAGCAAGGCTGAGCCATATAGTAATAGAACAAAACTCTATTTGAGTTCCTTGAGGCCATCAAAAGCGTGATACACTGTGAAGCTATGGCAGAACCTTACTACAAGTTACGACCTGTAACATCAACAGAGCACAAAACACAGTTTGGGGGCATAGTGAAGCTGACTAGTTGTAATGCTGGGGCTATCACTACTGCTGTGAAAGAATTCTACACTGCCAATGAACTGGACCTCATGAAAAAGGTCATGTTCACATTCGATGGTGCGTCTGAGATGCTGGGTAAGAATAATGGTGTTGCTACACACCATAAACAATCTATTCCTCATCTAGTTGAGCAGCATTGTGTTGCCCATCGAGAAGATTTGGGAGTTGATGATGCCTGGAAGAGGGTTCCAATGATTAAAGAGATGGAGACATTATTGTCTACACTGTGCTCTCCAGATCTCCTGCAAGGAAGTCCAAGCTGGATGAAATTGCATTGGTCACTGAATGTGAAGTGGTCTCTTTTCGACCACTGAATGTAGTCCGGTGACTTTCAAGGCATTTTGCTGTTGGTGCACTAATTCGTAATTACGAGACTGTTCTTAAGTACTTTGAGCATAAGAAAGTTGAGGAGAATGATCCAATTGCTAAATATTGTTATAAACAGCTATCCGACTCCAACTACCATATTTCCCTTGCAGTACTTAATGTCATTCTTGGTGTATTTGCATCTTTGTGCATTCCAAAAAAGTTCTTTCACTACTGTTAAAGCTGTACATTATGCAAGAGCAAAGATTGGCCAAATTAAGCAGCAATATTTGGGGGACACTGTCTTTTGGAGCATCAATGTAAGAGATCTGATGGTGTTGTACAAGGAAAGGCAAGAGTTTGATTGTGGGCCTATTTTGTCTTTAGATTCCCTTCTTTGTGAGCACATGCAAAAAAGGTTCCCTGAAGATGAGCTGAAAGAATGGCCAAGTTTTGAAATCCAGGCAATAGCAACACAATCAAATTTTGATTTTGAGACTGAGAATATACAAAGACTGGTTGAAAAGTATAAAAATGTCTTGGCCCTGGGTGATTGTGAAACACCAGAAGATGTTGTTCGCCAATACAGAGACTATAAATATGTGGTGGCAGAACATGCAAAGGGTGGGTTATTTACCGCCTTTCAAGACATGGTAAATTTCACTGTACGCAATGCTGCTCAATATAGTGTGGTGTCTCAGCTTGTTGATGTCTGCCCAACATTTCAAGCATCTGTGCAGACTGTGAACGAGGATTCAGCCTCATGAATACTATCAAGAATAAATTGAGGAATAGACTAGAGCAGAAGCATTTGGATATGCTGATGAGAACGAAGGCCTACCTCCTGAATGGGAGAGTTGACCTAGACCAAGTTTATCAGCACTGGAAAAATGGCAAGGATCGCCGTGAAAAGCAACCCTGTCACCCATCTAGTGAAGCCACTTGACGTGTCTGAACATCCCTCTCCCTTATTGTGCATATGTGATATTGTATAGGCTCGCAACATTTCTCCACCCAATGAACTATGCTTCAGTTAAGAATATTTATTAAAATTGTATGATGGTACCACCATTGAAGTCTTGTGCTTTTCTAAACTTGAAGTGTACTTGGCAGTGTAACTAATTCATGTCATGGGGTGCTTATCCAATTTGCAAACTGCCCTTAAGACCCTTATTGTGGCGCTGTATGTGTGAAAATGCACCATCTTTTCACTTTTTAAAGTAAACATTGTGAGCGACATTTGGCACCGCACACACACGCAGTTTGGTTCCTGGCGCACATAGCCATGGTTGCAGCGCATAGAGACCCTCCACTGCTTCAGACAGAGGCAACAAATTAAATGGGAACATTGATTACCGCTGTTCTAAAATTTCAATTATTGCAGTTTAATCAATTGTTTACTACACTTAACTGCTTTTCCAATACCAGTGCGTCTCTTATTTTCAATGACCAATCAACTCGTAAAAAGGGCTTTTGCACATTGCAGTTGAAGAAGTTGTCCCTGCAGTTTCGTGAATCGCAATGCTTGCAACTACAAAAGGGCTTTGTACATCCGGCTCAAAGATCCTGGTTTTAAAGAGCCCGCCAAGACTAGCTGCCCTTTCATCACCTCAGCAATTGTAAGAACATTTGGCCTTTTGCCTTCTGCACTCAAAGTAAAAAAATGTTGGAGTAGAGTGCGATCAAACGTATCCTTTATACATCAGATCACAATCAATGCACAAAACACCATCTACCAAGGTGAAAAACTGAGACGTATCCTGCCAAAGAATCAACAATTCAAACTTAACATTCTTAATATTACTGTGGTGAGATTATTGCAACATAATTTACAACTGTTAATAAAAGAAATTAAATCAGAAACTGAACAGAATCCAATGTTAATTGACCAGATTATGTCTGATCCTTAAGAAAACGGATCCCAACACCCGAGATTTGAAAGAACTTCATCAACTGTAATTGGATCAAAAAATCACATTTTAAAACACTAGCCCTCCATGCACTATTTCTTAGGGGAAAAGAATCAAAGTATATACAGTAAAAGGTTCCATCTGAACCAATTGCTACATCCTTAGATCGAATTACATAAAGCTGAACACCCAAACTACACTAAATGTAAGAATCCTGCACAAAAACCTATCAGGCTAACGGGACCACAACTTGGGAATACCTTGGATCATCGGAGGATCCAACTTAAAATCTTTTTAGTAGGACATTCACCTCACATTGAAGAAGTACTTCACCCCATTCAGCTAAAAAAAATGGCCCAGGTCATATCAATAGTAGCTTGTATCACTTATCTGTACTATTAATGGCGGACCTGATGCCCCATCTGTGTTCCAACTCACTTCACTAGAGTTCTCAGCGAGGGATTCAACACTTACTGACAACATCTTTGTGATGTGAACGTGAGCCTGCGCACCAGCACTTTACAAAACAAAAAATATATTAAATAATAAGGAAATTGAAGATGCGAAAATGTTCAATGAGTTCATATCACTTAAGGATAAGATAAACACCCATGTTATGGTGATTGATAAACAACCGTAGAGCCACCAGATGCCTCCCCCCTTTATTATTCCAAGTAACGTTCTTCACCTCATTTCCGTTCCATGTCCTTGCCTCCCCTTCAGACTTTTGGCTACAAGTGCATGTCGGATTTCTACTACAACGCCAAACAAGTAAATACTCTTAACAATTTCCATCTTTATTTAAAACGGATTTGTAGCATTGTGACTTTATGATGCATTCAAGATAAAACATTGTTATGTCTTCAAATCACCTTTTATTTAAAATTGTACAAATGGTAATGTCACACAAGAAAAGCAAATAAAGTAAAACCATCGCAGTGCAAAAGAAATATTTTATAGCTCTAAAATATTGTTTTAGTCTTTAAACCTCAGCACAATTTCCCCACATGCAGCCCAGGCACAGCAGAATAAAGATTGAATGCATTATCAATGTTTTCAGCATATATAATGTGATACCATTTATAAATGGAATGTATGCATTTATACACCTTATTATTCACTTAACTTTGCAGCAATCTAGACCTTAAATTGATTTCCATCCAGACATTATTTGTATTTACTTTGGCGCAAATCACAGTAGGAATAAGTGCAGAGGCACCTTCTCCTGGCAATTGCTTTTTTTCCCTCCATTCCAAGCTCTTTTGCCCTTCGAGTTAAAAATTCAGGTGTCAATCATTTTAAGTTCAATTTCTAGAAATAACATCATAAAAGCGGCCACCAATCCAATCGCAAATCGCCTGATGAATCCGCTTTGAAGAGTTGCCAATAATGCTAATCGTCAAATGGGTGAATCTGCGCCTTGTGCGGATGCATTTGCGAAGAGAAGCAATCTCTGGGACTTTGACAAAGGAACTGCTGACTTGCATCACTGTTCGTCTTTTGATGTGAAAGAGCAAATCGATTTATGGAGTTTTTGCTCGCAGATGCAGGATATGATTAGTATGCAGAAAGGCCTTAGAACGGTGTCATTTGTTTATTTAGCTGTCTCTGCACTCAGCTCTGATTGTGCAGCTCTAATTAATGTATACAAGGCTGAAATAAATAAAACTGCAGACCCGAGATCAAAAGAATAGATCGTTTGTCACTAGCAGAACCATGTTTATGTTTTACTAAGTACTGTAAATACAAGTGCAGAAAAAGAGACGCACATTTGCCTGGAAATAAAGCGTCCTTGTCTAACGGGGGTTAGTCAAACGCAAGGTGACATTTGCTTTGAATTAAACATATATATGTCTTGCACCGCCTTTGCGATGCTGTTGAAAGCAGCTGTTGACTCGTTACTGAATAAAAAAAAAAAAAGCGGTGGGCTGTTTTTTTCGAGGTCAAGGTATTTTGTAAAGCGTCGCGCGAGAGTTAAATCTTCTCTCTCTCCAAGGCCCAATTGTGCTGTTTTGGATTTTGGACATTGTGAGGCACGGAGGAGTTTCAAGAAAGAGGAACGCGCAGACTCCGGAGACCTTCGTGTCAACAATGAGTGATCAATAGGAGGCGCGCACTAGAAAATTGATATGCAGTCATCAGTTCTGTTATGCATGCATTTTCCATTGTCTCTTCGAGCAATTCATCTAGTGGCAAATTGTAAAGCAGCAGAGAGCATTAGCATATCAGATAGTGGAATCCATAGTGACATCTAGTGACAGCTTGTTGCAGAAGGATTTGCGTTTATTGCTTGAATATTCTGCTAAACAGAAATCTGCTTTCCTTACGTGCTGGGTGAACTGCAACGATAGCGCACAAAATAAATGGAACCTCCTTGTTTCATGTAGTGCTTCGAGAATGATTTTAGCTGTCAGTTAACACGTGTGTTATCAAAAATGCCTCATGCTATATGCTTGCAAACCAAGTTTGCTGTAATGACTAATTCTCGCAGTCACACTCATTGGGCTCGATTGACAAACTGCACTCTGAGTATGTAATAATAGACTATTAAAGTAGCAGTACTTAAGTACTTCAAAATAAAATTCACTAGTGTGCTGCTAGACACCTACACCTGATGCTATTTTGTTGAAGTGGCTATGTCTGCCACAGTAACGGAGATCTCTGCACACATAAGTATACTACTGTGTAGTTAATGAGGAAGGGAAAGGGGGAAACAGTTTGAAAAAAAACATACTAATATAACCACCCCCCCTCAAAAAGAAAAATAATAAGACAATTGCAATTCACAGAATACACTTCTAAACTTACTCCAGCCCTCCAAGTCTCAAAACAAGTGTAAACGTATTTCTGCTCATTGTTGGTGTCAGTCACAACATGTGGCATGGACGTAACAAGCTCTCAAAGAAAACAATTGTGGAAGGGAATTCTGGGGCATATTATCAAGCAGGGCGATAGGCAATTATCGCCGCTTCAGCGGCCGAGCGGCGATAATTCTATTGCCCTATTAGCAAGCTGTCGCTAACTGATGTTAGCGACAGCTTTTAGGTGATAGCGAGCGGTTTGGGGCCTGCTTTGCATGTCAGCGATGTTTATCGCTAATGACATGCAAATTGGGCGTACCCAACAAATTAGCGACTGAAAGCAGTCGCTAACGTCACTATCGCCTATTAGCAAGGCAGGCGTAGCGATGGAAATATTCACGCTAAGCGCGAATATCGCCAAATGCTAGCACCTGCCCAGACCAGTTCTTAGCCATGTTATCCAACGGGGGGTGGATAACATGGCTAAGAGCATTTCATCGCTAATGCGTGAATATCGCTGTATTCTCAGCGATATTCACGCATTTCGCTGCTATCGCTGGATATTTTAACACAATGGAGAAAAATTTTGCTAATAGCATGTTTTATCCGCTAACATATCCAGCGATAGGCAGGGATAAAAAAAAATGCGCTAAGCGCATTTTGTGATAAATATCGCTATTCCTTGGTAATATGCCCCTCTGTTATAACACCTTCAGGAAATGATGTTTATGAATTAAAACAGTTTCATATACATTAATTACATTAGATTTATATATATATTTGCTGTTGTTTTCTTTTGATCCTTCATCTTCATGTATATGTAGAAGCCCCACTCAAATAATAACACAATACTTGTCAGGGTGAACCACAAAAGTCAATAAACAAACCTGTGCTTGACTGTCTGGAAAGCTTGCCACACATTTATGCTTAACTTAGAGGCATTGTATGAAGTATTTATGAAGCACTCAAGCAGCAATAAAGTGAAAAGACAACATAAGAAAAATCTCAAACCAATTTAGAAAAATAGATTTCATTTCAAGAAATAAAATGACACCAAAATGACAAAAATTCAGTGGATAGAATCAGAGTATGAATGTTTAAACGTTCTAGTGATAGTGTAAAAAATCACAGAACATCAAATGAGGTTCTCTGGTGAAAATGGATTGGATCAAAGTCACAAGTTCCAGCCAACCATGATGGAGCATCATTTGGGGAATAACACTCCCTCCTGCAGAGCCCTCCAGTAGAGCTCAGGCAGATCCAGTTGGTGCTAGTCAGCTAGGCAGTTGCCGAGAGGCCTCTGGAAGCTCGCCTTGTCCCTGGAGCTCAAACTGAAGTTCAGTTAGCTGACCTTTAGAGTTACTTCTGGATGGGCCAGCGTTCTAGGCAAGCAGGTCCAGTCTTCCTTTTTCAGACAGCAGGGCAGTCCTTCTTCTGAGTCCTCTACAGGTCCAGAATTTTACTGAGTTGCCACCTTTATTCCCACTGGCAGCCTGTGGGTGGGGAATGCTTCTTTGTCTTACCTTCTCCCTTTGTTAGGCTAGGCTTCAAACTGTCTAAGGGTAACAAAGGAAGGCAGACCTAGGTGTGAGCTGCTTTTGTTAGAAGCAGGGCAGGCATCCGTTAAAAGTTAGAATCAGAGTGGGCAAGCCCATTGGGCTATCATTTAAAACTCAGGAAACGCTGAGAACAACCCCCCATACATACTGCTCAGGAGGGCAGCACCCAACCCCACACCCAAGGCTCGTTTGTCCCCATGTCCCTCATGTCTGGCAGGGATACACATAACACCACAGGAGAGCCAATCACAGTCATGTGACCCTGAACACTGGCAGAAAGGTACATTTGTTTTAGGCAGAAAAATGCAAACTTTCTAAAAGTGGCATTTTCAGTATACTATCTTCAAATCTGACGTTACCATTAACAATGATTTAATAATACAGGTAATCTAAAGGACTTGAGCAGCAGAGGCATTTATCTATCTGTTCCCAAACTGAAATAAGGGAACCCAATGTTAGTCTATAGGGAAAATTGCCTTACAACAGTGAGTGCCGCAGTCCACTAGTAGCATTTAATTTACAGGCCCTGTATATACTGTATATAGGGTACACTCACATATAAATATATATATACATATATATATATTCACTGAAAAAACTATAGGTTTCACACCAGTTATAGTTAGCTGGAAATTTTACTGACATAAAACCTTTGAAATTCCCACTTTATAGTTAGTTGGGCTCACTATAACTTGCGCGTGTAATGCACTGATGATGACGTCACATATTACATCACTCATGACATGGTCAGTGACATCACTCATGACACCACGGAGAGCGTAGTCGTTTGAAGCGCCCCGGTGCGCGAACCGGGAAGCGTCCCGTTAGCGCCAATGTCGCGAACGAAAACATGATTGTGACGTATCGCGTAAGCGCACCCGGAAGCACTCGAGCGAATACGCTCGACAACGTAAACATCCGACGCGCTTACGCGACGCGACCCGGGGCGTCGGTCATGTGACCTGAAAATAACACTTTTAATTGGTGCAGAACAGTTTTAGTTTCATAATGATGAAATCCCTGGTCTTGTGACCTGAAAATAACACTTCTCATTGGTTCAGGCCTATTTTTTTCCAAATGATGAAAGACCCCACCTTTTTTCCTTATTCTGACTTTGTCCTTTGACTGAGGAAGACCTGATTGTACCTCTCTGTACCTTTTTGATCTATATAATGGCTTCAGTAGCAGCAGCAGCTGGTGCATCTGCACCACCACCACCACCACAACCACCAAGAGGACCACCACAAGATTACATTGGTGGTCAACAAGAGGAGGAAGAGGAGGAGGAGGGGAGAAGAAGATGGCTTGAAGAACAGAATACCCCATACCAGCCAAGACCACACATTATATGGGAGTTTTTTTCGATCCCAGAGGGGAAGCAAAAAGTAAATGCAGCCAAGGTGACTTGCCTAATCTGTGGCATGGAACTTTCTAGGGGGAACCCTAATAAAAAATATTCATTCGGAAACAACACAAGGATTAGACACATGCAGCGCAAGCATCCAATAAACTATTCTGCTGCAGAGATGAGGGAACTGGCCAGAAACCCTCCCCAAACAACAAGCACCACCCCGAAAAAGAAAGCAACGCACTCCGTCGGGACAAGAGGCAAGAGAGACGATGCCTGGCATTCAGCCACGGTTTGCAGATTTCCAAATAACCTGTAAATATTGTGGGAAGACCATCTCCTACGAAGAACAGGGCGTAAAGCTCATCGTCCTAGCTGGGGACAACCACAAATGCCCCAATAAACTCTAATTATTTCTTTTCTTTTTTTTTTTGCTCCAGTTGAGCCATTTTCAATTCCCTGTTTTTTCATTTCTTCCCATGAAAAATACAAAAAAAATATAAAACTGTTCAGAAAACCCCCAAAAAGTTAAAAATTTTCAAAAAAACAATACAAAAAATACAAAACAACAAAAAGAAGAAAAAAAAAGTTCTTTTTAGAACTACCTCCAATTTATAAAAAAAAGGCTACATTTTTTAAAAACTCTGTCATTCTTTTTTCCCTATGGTCCGCTCCCCGGTCCGCTCCCCGGTGCGGGTACCGGGCGCTCCCCCACGCAAATAAAAAAAAAAAAAATGTTTTTGCCCCTCTGGGCCCTTTTATGGCCCCCACATCAAACCTAAGGGGTCAGGGGGGTCTATCCCTGCCCCCTTATGGTCATTTCCCACTTTTTTTCCACCTCGTGTGTCTCGATCCTACCGAGACACAAGATGGCGGCCGCTCCGGACTGTTTCGAATGCTTACAGACACCCGAGAGCCAATCAGCTTTCCGTGCGCATCTCGCGTGGCGCACCCGGAGCGCTCCCCGGTGCGCGTACCGGGGCGCTGCCATAGATATATATATTTTATTGAACCTAAATTACTCAAAATCCACTGGAGCACATATCTTGAGACATAGCAAAGGCACATTGGGCTACCAGTCCCTACAATTTTGCCAAGTTTGGTGGTAATCCATTCAGCCGTTCGGGCTAAAAGTGAGTTTGACCGCCCTATGGAAATTAACATAGGGAAAACATGTTTTGGGACCCCCCTTTTATCTCGGCCCCCGCTTGAGGAATCCCCCCCAAACTTTCAAGGAAGGACCTGAGCTCCGCGAGGCAAATGTGAGGAAATTTTCAGGCAGATTCATTAACCGGCGCCAAAGTTATTCCAAATAGAATTTTGAGATTTTGCATTGAAAAAAGATCCTAACTATAACTACCTACTGGCGACCGCCAGTAGGTAATATATATATATATACAAAACACCCTCCGATTAAGGAGCCTCCAACCCTTCAGGGCGGCCTCTGACAGGCGGGCTCGGAGAAGCCCGTCTCACCATCTCTCCAATGAAACAAATAACAGAGGCCCTTCTCCGAGGAAAACAGTTTTATTCAGGGATAAGCGGCACAGGAAACTTCCATTCTCCTACATGTTTCGGCGATTAGCCTTGTTCACGGACAGGAAGATAACCACAAAGTGCATTTGTGCACGCCTTTTAAATGAGTCTTGACATCACGTGACATATCTAGGAATACAAGTCCCATAATGCAACCGGAACTTATACTTGGAATGTTTGATTTTAAAAGAGCAATTCTGGTTGTTTGGGCACAGTTAATATTGCGCTCACTGCAAGATGCCGGTGCATTAATCAGCAGTCAAACTGAAATGTTCTTTGTCACGGAGTTCACAATTCTGGCAAAATGCTCGTTTTTGGTAACACTCTGTCCAAAGCTCGATTCCCCAGAGTGATTAATGCAGGGTTTTGCCCACATTAAATCCCTTCCAGCGCTGCACGTTGAATAGCACATTAGCATACCTCAGTGGGTCCGTAGTGCAGCGAGTGGGTCATGCTCCTTTGATTAAGTCCACAAAACACCCTCCGATTAAGGAGCCTCCAACCCTTCAGGGCGGCCTCTGACAGGCGGGCTCGGAGAAGCCCGTCTCACCATCTCTCCAATGAAACAAATAACAGAGGCCCTTCTCTGAGGAAAACAGCTTTATTCAGGGATAAGCGGCACAGGAAACTTCCATTCTCCTACATGTTTCGGCGATTAGCCTTGTTCACGGACAGGAAGATAACCACAAAGTGCATTTGTGCACGCCTTTTAAATGAGTCTTGACATCACGTGACATATCTAGGAATACAAGTCCCATAATGCAACCGGAACTTATACTTGGAATGTTTGATTTTAAAAGAGCAATTCTGGTTGTTTGGGCACAGTTAATATTGCGCTCACTGCAAGATGCCGGTGCATTAATCAGCAGTCAAACTGAAATGTTCTTTGTCACGGAGTTCACAATTCTGGCAAAATGCTCGTTTTTGGTAACACCAACACGCTAAACAATTGTCCTTTTGCTCTTTTCAGTGATATAAAAAACGGACAACAACACCCAAAGTGTAACAAAGTGAGTACCTCCTATGGCAGACATGTTTTAAGGAGCAAAAATACATATATGCATATATGCAGTTCATTATTAGTAATCACCATAAATGAATATATCCGAATGAGAAATTCAAACAATAAAGTTCATTTCTAAATAGAATGTTATAAAAATCATTATGGTTGTAAGGCAGCATTGGTATTGTTGTAAAATACAAAAGGACTTATACGATATATCATCGTAATGCAGTATCAATATTAATGAACCGTCCCGCTTATGTAGCCAAAGATAGATACAAGCGACAGGCCAAGCCCAAGTGGGCGTGGGGTACTTCCCGATTATATTAGTAATATACGGATTGAAGGTAAGACCACGCCCCAGTGGGCTATGCATTGAATGTATCATGATCACATAGTCCATGCCCAAGTGGGCAAACAATGCTTATTCTGTCGCAAGTGTGGAATTGTGCCGGGCTGCTAAGTTTATGTCAATTAGGGTAATTTATGCTATGCTCCTTTTTCCGTCACACCAATTCGACAGGTAAGTGTGAAATAGAATATTAAAAGGTTTTAAAATTAGACCTATCAAGGTCACATTGCAGACAACAAAATCCATATTGACTATTGCAGTTATTTTTCAACAAGATGTATAGCTAATTCTTCATGCAGGTTCAATCCATTTGGGGTCATGCTTTCAAAATCAATGATATAGCAAGACTCTAATTTGCGTAGAGCCAATTTCTTATTTCCACCACGGACACCCAACACAATTTTATCAATAACCACCATCCTAAGTTGGTTTTCATCTTGAAAGTGGTTGCTAGCAAAATGACGAGCTACTGGGTATTGAAGATTGAGATTCTTTATAGCTCTCAGGTGTTGTAAGACCCTCTCTTTTGCTTTCAGTATTGTGCTGCCCACGTACCACCTGTTGCAGGGGCAGATGAGTACTTAAACGCAGTACATTGTATTGCACGATAAAGATTTATTAATCGTGAATACTTTTCCTGAAGTGGGGACTGTTAGCTCTTTACAGTTCACACTGTTACGGCAAGCTTTACACGACCCACAACATTTGAAGCCAGGGATGTCTTTGGGTTCATTTTTGCTGACAACTACATTTTTGCTTAGATTGTCTTTAAGCGATCTGCACTTTCTAAAGGGGATTTGAGGGTTGGTGTTCAGATAGGGTTTCACATGATGATCAGTCAAGAGAACATTCCAGTGTTTACTGAAGATTTTTCTGATGTCATGTTCCTGTCCAACATACTCGGGACAGGCACATGACATCAGAAAAATCTTCAATAAACACTGGAATGTTCTCTTGACTGATCATCATTTGAAACCCTATCTGAACACCAACCCTCAAGACGATCTAAGCAAAAATGTAGTTGTCAGCAAAAATATATATATATATATTGTCTTTCAATTGCCCAAAGCTTCGGAAATGCACAGACAAAAAATTAAAGCAACAAAACAAGACTCACTGGAAGTTGTGACTCAGCCTTGGAACACCATGTTCCATAATGCATCAGATTCGAACTTACCTGAATAAACCAATCATCAAGCAGGATACTGTTTAAATGCATAGAAAATCGAGGCTGTTTGTTTTGCTGTTAGTCAAATCCTGTGAACAAGTGCAAGGGTGCACCAAACGCATCAGGAAAAGATAATGTATTTCCGGATGTCTAATGCTGGTGTGCTGCAATTAAATGAGCCTTAAAAAGTTTGTCTGCTACCGTGTGCATTTCCGAAGCTTTGGGCAATTGAAAGACAATATATATATATATATATATATATATATATATATATATATATATATATATATATATATATATATATATATATATATATTACCTATGGGACTTTTGAAAATTCTATGTCTAATAACTTTGGCGTTTGTGGACGGAATCGGCTGAAATTTTCAGGGAAATGGGACATTTTATTTCTGAGCAGCTCCTTAAAATTTGGGGGGGTTTCATCAAGGGGGGGCCGAGAAAAAAGGGGGGTCCCAAAACGAGTTTTTCCCATTCATTTTTCCATAGGGCGTTTGGCCTCACTTTTAGCTCGAACGGCTGAATGGATTTGCACGAAACTTGGCAAAATTGTAGGGACTGTTAGCCCGATGTGCCTTTGCTGGGTCTCAATATATGTGCTTCAGTGGATTTTGAGAAATTAACGTTTTAATAAACAGATATATCTGTGACAGCGTCCCGGGTAGCGCGCCTGTTCGCGTACTTTTCGCGTAACGGAACTTTGCGAAGCGAAGCTGATTGGCTCTCCGGTGTCTGTCAACATTCTAAACAGTCCGGAGCGGCCGCCATCTTGTCTCTTGGTAGGATCGAGAAACAAGAGGAGGCCAAAACGAAGGGGCAAATGACCATAAGGGGGCATAGTAGATCCTCCCTGACCCCCTAGGTTTGATGTGGAGGCTTTAAAAGGGCCCCGCGGGGCAAAATAAAAAATAAAAATGTTTTTTTTTGCGTGGGGTGCGCCCGGTACGCGCACCGGAAAGCGGTTTGGGGAGCGTACTATAAGGAAACAAGAATGATAGACTTTTAAAATATTGTATGTTTATTGATTGTTCGTTTTGTTGGTTTTTTTTTGTTTTTTTTTATTTACGTAGCAACATGTAGGTACCAATGCAGAGTCTAAAAATAAATAAACGCCGTCTCCTTTGTAGATATCTTGCAAGTTGTTTCTGAAGTTATTGTGGTATATGGAATTCATACCATAGTCTGTCTGGAAAGCCGAAACAATATGGAGGCAGGAGATGATAAAGAGATGTTAAATACACATTGGAGATAATATAGTGGAAGAAAGGAAGTAACTATGAGCAAACTAACTATGTAACACAAAAAAGTTGCACAGTATATTTAAAGTCTGACTTTACATTATAATCAATTTGCTACCAGTTTACAAAATACATATAAAAATGAATAATGTCTCAAACAATTTTTGAATTATTAAATAAAAATTTATGTTTCTGATTCTTTTTCAAAATTAAAAAGAAATTCTAATAATTCATTATCAGTTTTTTTTTCATTTTCAAGTAGGAAATCTACTGCTTCCACACATTGCAGAAGTTCAAAGTCCTGTGAATCATCATAGAATTCAGAGTCAATTTCTGTATCTGTTTTGCTTCCTGCAACAATTTCCAAGTTAGTTTTGTTCTCTCCTTCCATTTTTGTGCTGTAAAACGAATTTTAAAAAAATATATCAGTACAGGTAGGGCACTGTTGGGTTTAAGTACAGACAGGTAGTTTATTTTTTTAAACAGTGATTTTATCTTTGGGCAGTGTATGGTATCAGACTGGAAGTAGAAATATAAAAAAATGTATGTGATAAAGCCTAAGTTAATTCTTAATTATACAAGACAAGCCTAACTCCATCCATAACTAAAACAGAGAAGTCTATCTTATTCTATAACTATTACAGAGGGATAGTATATAACTATCAGAAAATGTTTTCCTAATTAACTTAAAGTGCAGAACATACTTCAGTTTTTAAAATATTATCTTACCAATCAAAAAGAAGTTTAAGTTCTCAGTTGAAATGCACTTGATATGTACTTCAGGAAGTAGTAGTCAAAATGGCTGTGTTTCTCTCTCTTTCTTTATATATATTCAGGTACATAACCAATCAAATGTCATGAAATAATAGAAGATATTGAAAGTAGCATTTTGATTGGTTGTCAATTCTAACACTTCATAAGTGTTTTTGTTAGGTAATTTACCTCAGGATATTTAGTCAGGCTTACAGCATAATTTTCTCAATGGAATTCCATCAAATTTGGGTAAATGGTAGGGACTGCTATGTAGTAGGCCCTATTCTATATTTGATGAAAGTGTCTGTAGTAGTTTTTCTGTAAATTACTTTCCCACCTTTTTTTATCGAGCGCTTACCGGTGCGCTCCCCGGTACGCGAACCGGCAGCGTTACGGGAGTCCTCCATTTTGTGTATCGGTAGAATTGATACATAAGATGGAGGACAAACAATGTACGGAATGGGTAGAAGGGGGCACGGTAGACAATTTGTGACCCTCTAGGTTTTCTGAGTGGGGATTAGGACGCTGATATATGCAAAAATAAAAAAATAATTTGCGGGGGGAGCGCCCGGTACACGCACCAGTAAGCGAACCGGGGAGCGTACTTTGGTGAAGAAAAAAGAATTAGAAAAAGATTAACGTTTTGAATGATCAGAGGTAGGGTAGCTCTGAAAAGAGCTATTGTGTTCTGTGGCTAATTTAGGTACCTACAAGTAGGTTCCAATGCACACTTTTAAATAAAGGACGAATATTCTATTCCCTTCATCGGAGAAGTGCACACCATCTCTTCTGTAGATATGTTGAATGTTAGAACGCAAGTTATTGTTGTATATTAAATCCATTCCATAGTCTCTCATGTAAGCAGAAACAGATTTATTCACATGTTTCTGTGCTTTCTCAAATTGTGGAAAAAATTGATTGGACCACTTACATTTTTGTCTTTGACATATATTGGAATATACCAAGGCAGTTTGGGGCAAAAAGTGTCATTTAAAAGAAGTTCCATTTTACAGCTTTTGATATTTGCTATTAAAAAACCACTGAAATTCACTGAAAAAACCATAGGTTATAGACCATATATAGTTAGGAATTAGCATTTACAAAACCTTGAAAATTCACGGAAAAAAACATAGGTTATAGACCATATATAGTTAGGGATTAGCATTTACAAACTATATATCGCGCACCCGCAATCCACTGCTGATGATGTCACATATTACATCATTCATGACATGGTCAGTGACATCACTGATGACATCACTGATGACATCTCAAATGACATCACTGATGACACCATCCAGTGACTGTATGTTTCTGTAAAGTTAAAATATGTCTTACATATTGAAGAATGAGTGGTTATGACCTAGTTACCATAGGAAATTCCGAACATTCTATTGGGAATAACTTTGGTGCCGATTGAGGGCTCTGCCTGTAATTTTCCTTAAATTTGCCTCGCTGTGCTCCGCTCCTTCCCTGAAAGTTTCGGAGGGATCCGTCAAGTGGGGGTCGAGAAAAAAAGGGGGGTCCCAAAACGTGTTTTCCCCATGTTAATTTCCATAGGGACATTCTGATAAGGCTACAGCTCGAACGGCTGAACGGAATTATACCAGATTTGGCAAAATGGTAGGGACTGGTATGCAGCAGTGCCTTTTGTATGTTTGGTGTAAATCCCGCCAGTAGTTCTTGAGAAAATTGAATTTGAAATTTTTCAAATGGCATTTTCTATGGGACCTTTAGACACGGCTACAGCCCGAACGGCTGAACGAAATTACATCAAATTTGGCAAAATGGTAGGGACAGGTATGCAGTAGTGCCTTTTCTATATTTGGTGAAAATCCCTCCAGTAGTTGTTGAGAAAATGAATTTGAGCAAATTATATATCTATATGCGCTCAACATTCTATTGGGAATAACTTTGGCGCCGATTGAGGAATCTGTGTGTAATTTTCTAGAATTTTGGCCAGCTCCGTTCCGCTCCTTACCTGAAAGTTTCGGGGGGATTCGTCAAGCGGGGGCAAAAGGGGGGTCCCAAAACGTGTTTTCATCTTGTTAATTTCCATTGGGATCTTTAGACACGGCTACAGCCTGAACGGCTGAATGGAATTACACCAAACTTGGCAAAATGGTAGGGCCTGGTATGCAGATGTGCCTTTGCTATGTTTGATGAAAATCCCTCCAGTAGTTCTTGAAATTTTTCAAATGGCATTTTCTATGGGACCTTTAGACACGGCTACAGCCAGAACTGCTGAACTGAATTACACCAAACTTGGCAAAATGGTAGGGACAGGTATGCAGTAGTGCCTTTTCTATATTTGGTGAAAATCCCTCCAGCAGTTGTTGAGAAAATGGAATTTGATCAAATTATATATCTATATGCGCTCACCGTACGGGTATGTGCCCATACCATTACGTGCGCGAGCGAGTTTCTGATTGGCTGGCAGTCGACTGTCAAAATTCCAAACTGTCCAAACCAGGAAGTGTTGGGCGCCATCTTGTTTTTCAGGAGAACTGAGGCACAAGAGAGCCCAAAACAAGAGTGGAAAACACGAAAAGGAGGCAGGGAAGAGACCCCCCAACCCTCTAGCCCTTCTCAGGGGTCTCAAAAGGACCCCCAAGGGCAAAAAAAAAAGAAAATAAATCGCGGGGTACGCCACCGTACACGTAGGGTACGCGTACCATGTGCGTAACCCCGCGATTTAAAAAGGGGGTCAGGGGGTCTCAACCCTGCCCCCTTTTCGCGTTTTCCACTCTTGTTTTGTGCTCTCTTGTGCCTCACTTCTCCTGAGAAACAAGATGGCTGCTCAGGTGGTCCCAGAAGGATAATAACATATATAAACGTTATCCGCTAATAGAATTAGCATTTACAAAACTTTTGAAATTTATTGAAAAAAATATAGGTTTCACGCCTGATATAGTTAGGAATTAGCATTTAAAAAACCTTGCAAATTCACTTAAAAAAACCATAGGTTTCAGGACTTATATAGTTAGGAATTAGCATTTAAAAAACCTTGCAAATTCACTTAAAAACCATAGGTTTCAGGCCTTATATAGTTAGAAATTAGCAATTTAAAAACCTTGCAAATTCACTTAAAAAACCATAGGTTTCAGGCCTTATATAGTTTGGAATTAGTATTTAAAAAACCTTTGAAATTGCTCCTATATAGTTATTTGTACTAACTATATTCCACGCACCCGCAATCCACTGCTGATGATGTCACATATTACATCATTCATGACATGGTCACTGATGACATCACTGATGACATCTCAAATGACATCACTGATCACATCACTGATCACATCACTGATGATATCATTCATGTGATAATACGATGCACCTCCTCACACTCTAATATAACCTTTGATAGACCCAGTGTTAAATACAGACTACCATTCTTGAAACCATTGACACACCAATACCAGTTACAACATACGCACTCACTGATTCCTAGGTCTACACACACATTCACTCATTCACCCATAAATTCACTCATACATACAGTCACTCATCAATACAACACTATCATATGCACTCATACACCTATACAGACACTCACACACTGCCACTCATCCATGGAGTTACTCACACACCTAGTCAGTCATGCAAAGACTCAATCACACTTCCATTTCCTCAACTATACAGTTATACACACAACACCTTACTTATTCAAACATATACTAACACATACTTACTCTCTTATACAATCACTTATACAAGTACACAATGATCCATATAGCCACTCGCACATTCACTGGCTCTCATGTATTGTCATTTATATATGCCAACTCTTACATGCACTGTGTTTTACATATGTACTTACTTGCACATGTAGCACTGAGATATCCATTCACTCACCAACACACCCATGTACACAGTCAACCGCCCATATAGCTGTTTCCACATGCACTCTTGAACTCATACACCTAGTGAATCAACTGCTGACACATCTATGCACAGAGTCACACACCTCCCAGCCACCCACTCACACACTCAGTCTCCCATTCAAATACTTGGGCAACCAATCAATAACCCATATAGCCACTCATATAGCTACTGATCAACACATTCAGCAGCTTACACAACAACAGACATACTGATGCACACATTCAGACAGTTTAGTCACTAACCATTGCATTTAGTAAGATACATTTAACCACTCACTCATACAGTCAGTCACGCACCTACTAAATGTTCATCCAGACACTTATACATCCACTCATTCTTCAATATGTAAAACATATTTAAACTTTACAGAAACACACAGTCACTGGATGATGTCATCAGTGATGTTATCAGTGATGTCAAATGAGATGTCATCAGTGATGTCATCAGTGATGTCATTTGAGATGTCATCAGTGATGTCATCAGTGATGTCACTGACCATGTCATGAATGATGTAATATGTGACATCATTAGCAATAGATTGCGGGTGCGCGAAATATAGTTTGTACAACTAACTATATAGGAGAAATTTCAATGGTTTTTTAAATGCTAGATCCTAACTATATAAGGCCTGAAACCAATGTCTTTTTCAGTGAATATATATATATATATATATATATATATATATATATATATATATATATATATATATATATATATACATACATATATATACATATATATATATATATATATATATATATATCTATACTACTATTATAAAGAGAGAACACAAACCTTTGACGTCTGCGTGATGACATCATTTGCGTTTGCGCTCCCTGGCAACACTTCCAGAAATGGCGCCGAAGATCTTGACCTGCTGGGAGGACAGCCGCGGCCCTGCTTGCTGCTGTGCGAAGTGGCGGCCTGTGCGGGCGGGGCACCTGGAGAGTGGCAGCCTGTGCGGGCGGGGCGCCTGGAGAGTGGCGGCCTGTGCGGGCGGGGCGCCAGGAGCGGGACCGGCGGCTGAGGTAAGGATCTCCTGGACACGGGCGGGAGGGGGCCGGGGCGGGAGGGGGCCGGGGGCAGAAGTGCACGCAAGCCTCAAATGCTGCCCCCAGCCCCTTTCTGCCCCAGGCAACGCTGGGGCGGGCTGCTAGTATATATATATATATATATATATATATATATATATATATATATATATATATATTCACAGAAAAAACCATAGGTTTTACACATGTTATAGTTAGGAAGTAGCATTTAAAAAACCTATGAAATTCACTGAAAAAACCATAGGTTTGACACATGTTATAGTTAGCTGGAAATTTTACTGACATAAAACCAATGAAATTCCACGTTATAGTTAGTTGGACTCACTATAACTTGCGCGTGCAATGCACTGCTGATGACATCACATATTACATCACTCATGACATGGTCAGTGACATCACTGATGACACCATCCTTGTGACATAGTGACAGACCTCCTTTCACTGTAATGTAACCCTTGAGACACATATTCAAAAATAGAAACTGAAATTTAAAAAAAAAATGGAGATACCTATATCAGTTACAACAAGCAATTCAGTAATTCCACTATCTATATACACATCCACTCATTCACCAACAGTTCTATATAGTCACTCATACATATACTCACTCATCATATGAAGTGATACACCTATACATCCTGTTACACACCGACAGTCATCCAAAAGTTACTCACACACATATTCACACGTGCAAATAAACTATTGAACATCCATTTATTTGAATATAGAGTTATACACACACTTCCACCTTACTTCTATTGAAAATTACACATATTTATTCTCTTAAACAATCACTTATAGAAACACATACTTATTTAAACAGGAACTCTTACAATCTCTTACTCTCACATATACTCACTTATATACATCAATATTAATATATACTAGATTAAAACATATGTAGTTACTGATAAAGACACTAGTGAGACAGTCATTCACTCACTAACAAACACATATAGACACTCATCCACCCATACAGTCCTGTACATATGCTGTCTTCAAAACACATACAAACAGAGAGTCAGTCACTCATGCATCTATGTGCTAAGTAATACCCCCACCAAACCATATAGACACTCATACTGATACTAATAAAAATATCTAATAACCCATATACATACGCATGTAGCTACTTACCAACACATGTAGCCACTTATACACAAAGTGAAACACTAATATATATATTTAAATATTTAAACATAACTCACTAATATTTATTTTTCAGAAAGACACATATTCACTGGATGGTGTCATCAGTGATGTCATGAGTGATGTCACTGACCATGTCATGAGTGATGTAATATGTGACGTCATCAGCAGTGCATTGCACGCGCAAGTTATAGTGAGTCCAACTAACTATAACGTGGAATTTCATTGGTTTTATGTCAGTAAAATTTCCAGCTAACTATAACATGTGTCAAACCTATGGTTTTTTCAGTGAATTTCATAGGTTTTTTAAATGCTACTTCCTAACTATAACATGTGTAAAACCTATGGTTTTTTTCTGTGAATTTCATTGGTTTTTAAAATGCTAATTCAGAAAAATGTCGTGTATGCAACCTATACTTTTGGCAATAAAGTTCTGGCAATATTTTTTTCGAAAACAAGCCGTTTTCTTCACTGTTCAAGTTGCATAGAGACTCCTTGTAAAGCGATACAGAATTCGAAAGTCTGTACCTTGCCTTTTTTTAAACACATTACAATTTGTCTGTAAATAAAAATAGCCTTACTAAACTTTCGTGCGCGCCCCGGTGTGCGCACTCTCGGCAACAGTTGTCAATAAATTGATATCGCATTTCCAGGCTTTCATGCGCGACCGAGTGCGCGCACCTGCCTATATATTTCGTGAAAACTTTGCAATTTGAACTTTCCAAAAAACAGCTCCAGGAGCATATTATAAAGGGCGTTTATCGGCTTTCGATCGTGTGCGACCGTGTGCGCGCAACCGCCTATATATATATTTCGGGAAAAGTTCGCGATTGCAACTTATTAAATTTCTTCATACACCCACCATAGAACTTATACTACTCAGAAGATATATTAAATCCGGATATGTTTCGATTTACTCCTTTTCACGTTTTGAAATTGGACCGCTACTTCCAACCAGATACTATCACCGCGTACACGTCCTGAGACGCGCATGTGAAGTCATGTGACTTGAAAACAACACTTCTAATTGGTTCCTAGTAGTTGCTATGCTGCGTCAATACCTACGCCTGCTTCAAACACATGCACAGTTTTGAAACAGCATGGGCCTGAAAGTCACTGAGTGAAATATCATACATTACAGTCAGCCACTTTCAAGACGCATTCCTTCAGAGGAACACTTACCGTTTATTAGAGGTAGATCGTCCGACTCCACCGGAAAACACCCCTAATAAAAAAGACATATATATAAAATGCGGACTAGCCGCTGTATCGTACTAGCAAACTTTAACTTAAAACTCATTAGAGAAAACAAAAGGAATCGAACAAAATCAATAGGCCACTGATAGGATCTCTTTTTGACCTTGCTAAAATAGAAACATTAGGAACAACCCCTCATGAGAAATATGAAACTAGTGAAACTAGTGAGAGAAACCGAGCTCGACGCCATCTTGCCCCCTTTTAGGCCCCATCACGAACATAGATAGCCCTACATAGCAAAACGTGATCTTATCGCCTGCCTAACTTCAGATCTGACCCCCCCCCTTTTGCTCTCATGTCCTGTCGGAATGTCCGGCTGTAGATTACAATCACATGTTCCATTTGGGAGGGGAAACGACATCAGAGCGACAAATATTAGAAATATACCACACGACAGCAAAATAACAGATTAAAATGTTTTTATTCTTGAACAAAAATATATTAAAACAACTATGGAGAACCATTACGCGAATAGTCCGGAGGCGACACCATGCGCCAAGGCCTGTCCCCAGGATGAACCAAGGAATCCGTTCCTGGGACCGTGGCAAAGAGCAGCCGGTCGCCATCGGCCAGAGAAGGCATGGGCCCGACCCGAGATGTAGTTGTCTTCCCATTCTCTTCTTCTTTCGGCGCCTGGCAGGCCACGAGGGGGGGATGTCTTGCATATGCCTCCGACCCCCCCCCTCTCTTCATCGCCTGGTCCGGCCATAACAAATGTCAGCAAAACGCCGTGGGGTACACTGGGAGGGAGAGACGGCGCGGACGATAATCTTTCGGCGCCTTGCAGGCCACGAGGGGGGATGTCTTGCATATGCCTCCGACCCCCCCCCTCTCTTCATCGCCTGGTCCGGCCATAACAAATGTCAGCAAGACGCCGTGGGGTGCACTGGGAGGGACAGGCAGTGCGGACGAGCCTCTCCCGCCTCCCCACGTGCAGGCCCCTCACCTGCACCCCCAACGCTCCACGCACCCGTCAAAGGACTCGTCCACTCTTGCGGTGCAGCGACGCTCCATGCACCTGGCAAAGGACTCGTCCACTGTGGCGGTGCAACGATGCTTCGCCCGACAGGCTTGAGTCCATCAGCTCCTGTTATCCAGTGACTGCCGGTGGTTGCAGATCTTTCCTTTCAAAATGCTGCCAACAATATTTTCTGAATGGCGTAGCCACGAGACGTTGGCGCTCTCATGCTGACGCCAGCCTCAGTTTGAATGACCAACAATCCGGGGCGCGGCGCGGAGCGCGTAACGTAAGCATAACAGGTCATGTGACTTGTTAAGGCTTTTCATTGGTTTAGAAATATTTTTATGAGCATATTTGACTATTTTATTGAAGACACTACACATAACCTGTTTTTCAAGTTATGTTTAATTTTAAATGAAACGGTTTACATTTTCACTTTTTATTTCCAGTAAATTTGAAAAATAAATGTTTATAGTTCCATATGCTGAAGCACGTCAGCTTCCCACCCTATGTCATACAATTCTGACAAATCGGCATCCTCATCATGTTCTTCATCATCCTCAGGATTTAAATCATCTAAGGGTTCCACTTCCACTGACGTTTCAATGACATGTTCAACAATAAGATCGAGACCAACGGATTGCTCATTATCACTCATGGTTAATGTCCTTATCTTTAAAGAAAGAGAACAACAATGAGATGTTGCAGAGTAAGAGACAAATCTCAGACACTATAATAGTAAAATTGTTTAACAACAGTAACATTTTGCAGCTATTATTTAGCCATGTCCAGCGATGCTGAGGAGGTGAGTCCTATGTCCAAGTTTTCAGTGAACAGGACTCATCTCTTTTTAACCTTCGATAAGCTTCACCAACTCTGTGTCCCCTGCTCATACTTAAATGTAAAGGAGCAGATTTATGTTAACTGGCGCATCCCCAGAGATGCACCAGTTAATGTGCACCGCTGCTCTGCCACCCATGGTGTGCCGCATTTACAATGTGGAGCACCCTTTACTCGCAGTGACAAAATGGCGGTCAACACTTCCTGATTTCCTTCGAATCGAACGTTAACAGACGTCACGCAGCAAAAAAAAATTCCGCTCGCGCGCAGCCCCTCCTTCCCCAAAGTAGCAATGTTGGGCTACTTTTGGGCTGCTTTCTAGTAGGGTTTTTGAGCGTCAGAAAGTCTACAAAAGCCGTCGGCAACGGCCTGGGGTGGAGAACCATTACGCGAATAGTCCGGAGGAGACACCACACGCCAAGGCCTGTCCCCAGGATGAACCAAGGGATCCATTCCTGGGGCCGTGGCAAAGAGCGGCCGGCCGCCATCGGCCAGAGAAGGCATGGGCCCGACCCGAGATGTAGTTGTCTTCCCATTCTCTTCTTTTTTCGGTGCCTTGCAGGCCACAAGGGGGATGTGACATACCTAATAGTATAACTCATATATATCCGACCTCCCCCTCTCTTCATCGCCTGGTCCGGCCATAACAAATGTCAGCAAGACGCCGTGGGGTCCACTGGGAGGGAGAGGCGGCGCGGACGAGCCTCCCCAGATGGAGGCCCCCCAGCTGCACCCCCAACGATCCATGCACCCGGCAAAGGGTTCGTACTCTGTGGCGATATAGGGACACTCCACGAGCCCAGCAAAGCGTTCGCATACTGTGGCGGTATAGGGACGCTCCACGAGCCCAGCAAAGGACTCGCCCACTGTTGCGGTACAGCGACGCTCCACTCACCCAGCAGGGTCTCGTCCACTGTGGCGGTGCAACGATACTTCGCCCGACAGGCTTGAGTCCATCTGCTCCTGCAACCCAGTGACTGCCGGTGGTTGCAGATCTCCTAAAAATGGCGGTCGACTTTGCAGGAATGGGCCTGGCGTGAAAAGTTGGCCTGGTCACCTGTTAACCAGAAAATGGGCCCCTGTCTTTCCTTTCAAAATGCTGCCAACAATATTATATCAAACTCTGCATCGGTACTTACTTATAAATGCAGAAACAACTCAATTAACACAAGGGCTCTTTTCAGAGCCACCTTATATCAAAGCACTCAAACTTCTGATTTATCTCCATTTTCACACTTTTGTAAATAGGTGTGCGCGCCCGAGTGCGCCCACCCCGCAACTTTTTTGAGAAAAAAATATATTTTTTTTTCGCTTTTAAGGACCTTACTGCACACCCTGAGAAAACCTACGCAGCAAAACAATCTCTACCTTCTCCCCTTTCCATGTTCCAACGCTTTGAAATGACAATATATTTACTCGCAGTGACAAAATGGCGGTCAACACTTCCTGATTTCCTTCGAATCGAACGTTAACAGACGTCACGCAGCAAAAAAAATTCCGCTCGCGCGCAGCCGCTCCTTCCCCAAAGTAGCAATGTTGGGCTACTTTTGGGCTGCTTTCTAGTAGGGTTTTTGAGCGTCAGAAAGTCTACAAAAGCCGTCGGCAACGGCCTGGGGTGGAGAACCATTACGCGAATAGTCCGGAGGAGACACCACACGCCAAGGCCTGTCCCCAGGATGAACCAAGGGATCCGTTCCTGGGGCCATGGCAAAGAGCGGCCGGCCGCCATCGGCCAGAGAAGGCATGGGCCCGACCCGAGATGTAGTTGTCTTCCCATTCTCTTCTTTTTTCGGTACCTTGCAGGCCACAAGGGGGATGTGACATACCTAATAGTATAACTCATATATATCCGACCTCCCCCTCTCTTCATCGCCTGGTCCGGCCATAACAAATGTCAGCAAGACGCCGTGGGGTTTCACTGGGAGGGAGAGGCGACGCGGACGAGCCTCCCCAGATGGAGGCCCCTCAGCTGCACCCCCAACGATCCATGCACCCGGCAACGGGTTCATACTCTGTGGCGATATAGGGACACTCCACGAGCCCAGCAAAGCGTTCGCATACTCTGGCGGTATAGGGACGCTCCACGAGCCCAGCAAAGGACTCGCCCACTGTTGCGGTACAGCGACGTTCCACGAGCCCAGCAGGGTCTCGTCCACTGTGGCGGTGCAACGATGCTTCGCCCGACAGGCTTGAGTCCATCTGCTCCTGCAACCCAGTGACTGCCGGTGGTTGCAGATCTCCTAAAAATGGCGGTCGCTTTGCAGGAATGGGCCTGGCGTGAAAAGTTGGCCTGGTCACCTGTTAACCAGAAAATGGGCCCCTGTCTTTCCTTTCAAAATGCTGCCAACAATATTATATCAAACTCTGCATCGGTACTTACTTATAAATGCAGAAACAACTCAATTAACACAAGGGCTCTTTTCAGAGCCACCTTATATCAAAGCACTCAAACTTCTGATTTATCTCCATTTTCACACTTTTGTAAATAGGTGTGCGCGCCCGAGTGCGCGCACCCCGCAACTTTTTCGCTTTTCAGGACCTTACTGCACACCCTGAGAAAACCTACGCAGCAAAACAATCTCTACCTTCTCCCCTTTCCATGTTCCAACGCTTTGAAATGACAATATATTTACTCGCAGTGACAAAATGGCGGTCAACACTTCCTGATTTCCTTCGAATCGAACGTTAACAGATGTCACACAGCAAAAAAAAATTCCGCTCACGCACAGCCACTTGGGTGCGCGCACGCATGCGCGCCTATAGATATATAATTGACTTTAACTTTAATTTTCTCAACAACTACTGAACGGATTTACACCATTCTAAAAAAAGCGTAATCTGCGAGCCGGACTGTACAGTTTTGCCAAATTTCTTATAAATCCATTCACCCGTTCGACCTGTAGCCGAGTCTAAAGGTCCTATGGAAAATAACATGGAGAAAACACGTTTTGGGACCCCCTTTTATCTCAGCCCCCACTTGACCAATCCCCCCCAAACTTTTAGGGAAGGAGCGCAGCGGACTGAGCCATCTTCTTTGAGAAATTTGCTAAGATTCTTCAACCAGGGCCAAAGTTATTCCAAATAGAATGTTGAGCCTTTCCTATGGAAACTAGGTCCTAACTATAACTACCTACTGGCGACCGCCAGTAGGTAATATACATATAGATATATATATATATTCACTGAAAAACCATAGGTTTGACACCAGTTGTAGTTAGCTGGAAATTTAACTGACATAAAAACATTGAAATTCCCACGTTATAGTTAGTTGGACTCACTATAACTTGCGCGCCTGCAATGCACTGCTGATGATGTCACATATTACATCACTCATGACATGGTCAGTGACATCACTCATGACATCAATAATGACACCATCCAGTGAATGTGTGTCTTTCTGAAAAATAAATATGTTTTATATATGTATATGTAAAGGTCGATGGAAGAATAAATGTTCTGCATATTTGAAATTTAACCATATATTAACGTTTTCAATCTTCATGCGTGAGCTTTTTAAACACTGGTTGTCCTTTCACTGGAGTCAACTGCAGTAGATCTCCAAAAACAATAATGTGTTTCCCTTCCAATAACACATCATACTCTGTTCTAAGAATTTCATGCATTCTCAAATGCAAAAAAGCAAACATTAGATTTGAGACCATGCTTACTTCATCAATGATAAGAAGTTTCATTTTCTTCAGGACTCTGGAAACTTCAGAACACGCATCTCCAGATAGCATGTGGTATTGCAATTTATTATCATGCTCAACTGGTAGCATCAGTAAACGATGTAAAGTAATCCCTTTAATGTTACGTGCTGCCAGCCCAGTTGGAGCGGTTACAACACAAGACAGCGGTGATTCAGTCCTTTTCTGCAGATAAGTTGCAATTGCTTTAATCAGAAAACTTTTTCCAGTTCCCGCTTCTCCACTCACGTCCAGTCGGACAGGCTTAAATGATGTACATGAGCACTCTTTTTTCTCATGACTGAATCCATGTTCAATCTGTTCTGTGGCTTCACCATATATCTGTTTCTGCTCAACGTTTAGTTGTTTCACCAAATCTTCTAAGTTAACTACATCCTCTTGAGTTTGTTCCATAGCTCTTTCCACCTCATCCATGGCAGTGGTAGCTTCATTTGGGATAATTGGTCCTCCTAGTGGATCCTGACACAATGAAGTAGAACTCTGACTGTCTTGAGAACTGTCTCTAGCAATCTCTGCAGCAATTATGGCTTCTTGCTCTATTTCTTCGTTCAACATTTGCAGATAATTTGGAAAAGCAGGACATTCTATGGTATCCTTGGTTGCATTAAAAGAATCTTTGTAACAGAGAAAATCTCCAAGTAGTTCCTCTTCTGTACGCCATGGCTTAAAGAGTTGCAAAAGAGCTAAATAGTAAAATTCCCTTTTGTCTGGAGATTCGCAACCCAAATTTCGATGATTAATCAAATGGCCTTTTCTCTGCTTCAATAGACATCCTTCACACCCAATGACAGCATATATTCCATTATTGATATCTTCTGTGATGTTCCTCTTATAACTATAGTTTTGCAGAACTCCATACAAACAAGTGTTCTCAAGATGACTACTTCTATTTGGATAGTATGTATCCAACATGTTTGTCTTCGAAATATCTGTACTGTTTGGTTCTTTCTCCGCCAAATACTCAATTTCTTGTACAGATTTCAAAACTTGGTTTCGTGTTGCAGCAAGACCTAGACTCACCCAAATGATTGTTCTAGATTTGGCATAGAGACTTGCTGATGATAACCGATCAGAACATTCATATGCTCCAATTTCTCGATGCAACAACATCTTCAGACTGAAACTGTATAATTTTTTACTTATACTCTTTTCATGTGAAATGTCCTCCCACATTTCCTTCAGTTCTGTCTTTTCTTTTTTTGTGATGTAAGACGTCACATATCGAGCCACAGCAATAGAGTTGTCAGCAACAAACTGAATATCCATGTTAGCATTCCACTTGGACAAAATCACTGGGTTGTAGTCGTTGATGTACTTGGACTCTTCGTTTCTTTTTAAATTGTATGTATTTTTGGGTGATTTCCTCGTCACAGTATGTCCCACAGAAAACATCAAATTATTTACTCTTCCTTTAGAAATCACTGGTCGTAGAAACCAGAAACAACATTTTGTGTAGAACTTGTCTTTGTTTCGGAATTTTCGGCGACAGTACTTTCCACAACAATGGGATTGAAAGCGTAAAACTTGTTGCCTTAAACTGTTTTCTTCAGTAGTTTTCGGAACAGCACATGTTGAATACTCTTCAATGAAACTCATCACTGTGTCATCCGAATCTGTTCCAAATTTGGGTGCATCTTTAATCCATAACAACATATGTATGTGAGGAGGACCTCTCGCTTGATACTCCTTTCTCCAAAAGAAATCCAAAACCTCTCCAAGGGGAGGATTTTTTTTGTTGGTAATAAAGGACATCATAGCTTCAAATCTATGATTGAAATATCTGCATACATTCACTGGATCCAAAGAACACAGTTCTCCAGGTGTTTTGAATTCTATATTTTGTATGTTTGCATTTGCCTCTCGTAGAAATTGAAGTAAGTCGTCCCATGCATACTCAGCACAGCTAAGAGTGAGGAACCATGTAGGAGTTCCTAGGTTTCTTAGCATACATTTCAATTCCCCTTGACGACGGAACCAATACTCGTTTGTACCACGCTGACATGCCATGAGATTGATTAGCTGAGATTCCAAAATACTGTCTTGCAGATTGACTTTCTCCATAAAGTCCCTCGCCGAAAACATTTTGCAGATGTGCTCCACTTTTCAGTATATGGTTCACTGCATAAGAAAGCCCAGACAAGTCACTTTCATACAGTAGATGAAACAAATATGGAATGCATTGACGAAACCTTGGATCTTCAGCATATAATCTTAAAGTCCGGTATTCAGATGCAGGAATTTGAGCTGATCGATCGTCAAATCGTCCACCTCGACCTGTTGGAAATAACTGTGGAAAACAACGAGCTTCCAATTGCATTCCCAATTACTTCTTTGGAATGCAAAGGATGAGCAGTATAATGTTCATATATTTCTTCACTTCTAGACACATCAACTTTTTCAATTTGGCCGGCTGAACAATTACTGTCTTCTTCTGCAGCTGTTTCCTCTGCTCCAACACATACATGTTTGTAGTACTCATTGTTTTTGACCAAATACAACGTTGCCTATTTGACTTTCCTAACATCCACTAAATCTTGCCAGATTTTTTTACTCTTTGTCGGAACCCCATTAATAACCAGAGGTTCCTTTTCAACTTTTTCTACACCAATTGTATCAATATTTTTCTTGAAATCTGAGGCAAATAAACAACTCTTCCCTTTAATCCTCTCTGTAAATCTGAAGGAGGCAATTTCCCTATCTTAGGCTCCATGCGAACAATAGCCTGAAAAGGATGGACACATTGAATCAAAATAGATTCATAGGTATTTAAATCCATCAATTCAGAAGGAATGTCTACCAACTCAAGATTATTATGAACAGCTCTAGCAGGTATTCTGTTTTAATTTAATTTTTTAAAACAATAATTACAAATACGCTGATCAGAACTCAAATCAAAAGAATTCCCCACCAACAAATAAGTTGCAAAATCCTTCCATTCACTATTATTTTCCATTTCACTTTTTGGATATAAATCAACTAACCTAGTCTGAATCTTATAATGAGTCCGTGGACAACACACACAAGTAAAATTAGGCCTTTCACTTGATTTCACCTTAAACTTGGTAATTTCCTGGTCAAACTTTTCTGTACTTGAAATCTGTACATTGTCTTCCACATTACCTTCTATTACTGTGCCAATTTCTACACTGTCCTCTTTTTCACCAAAATAACAAAACTCAATTTCTTCACAAATATTCTTCACATCTAATTCAGATCCATGCAAAAGAGCACTGTTTAACTGTTTAAGCTTAAGTGCTGGACTTTTTGCATTATACGACTTTCTCACTAATTTCCTCATTTTATTATGATGCACTGCTAATATCCTAAAATGATGAAAAACACTCTGACATACTTTTCTAGAAAGACAAGCCAGTGGATGCCCATGCAAACCTGTGTTTTCTCTCACTCTGCAAGGATTTAAGTCTTGCAACATCTTCATTTTCTGTTTTAGACTTTTCTTACTATATGTACGTAAGAAATTATGAAGCAAATCAATTGAATCCTGTCGCACACTACAAATACTACTACACTTCCAAGTGTACACTGGACCCTTAGTACGTCTCCCTAAAACTTCATCAGCTAACACCTCTTCTGCTTCTCTAGACACAAGTTTCTCTTTTTCAATCGGACAACCGTCTTTCACCTCATATGCTCGACCACTGGTGTCAACTGCATGCACCAAAACATTCTCCTGGAAGTAACTCTCCTCATTAAAAAATGGCTCACAACTTGAACTATGCATCCATTCTCCAGAAAAAACTTCACAAAAATTAGTCCGATTAATTATTCTTTTCCATCTACTGTTCGATTTGAAAACATCAATTGCCTTGTTAAGTATCCTAATTATATCGATTACTAAAATAAATAATTTCTTCTTAACTTCAAAAGCCTGATCAACAACCTTCCCTACACTTTTCTTTTTCTTGTAAAAAGCAGCTCTCTGTTTACCTTTCTTAACATTTTATAACAAATTTAAAACTACCCTATTGCGAAACATTCGTCTACTAATGTCCCTAAATTGGTTTTGCCTTCTATTCCTATACATACTGTTCTCTCCTGCTCCAGTAGTAACATTTTTGGGGGGCCTCTCCTTCCTTTTCAAATTTGCTCTCTCCTTCTGTATATTCACATTCCCATTAACATTTTTTTTTTATCTACATATGTTCCGAAAAAAAGACTTAGTTGTCTTACCAGGAGCTTTTTTTTGTGTTTTTTGAAGTATTTGTGTAGGGGAGTGCTTTAATTCCGTTGCTGTTTTTGATTTCCTCCGCTTGGCATCTTTCCTTCTCCTCTGCCTTGAGGGCATATTTCCTTACTATTGAAATCTTGATTTCAATCTGTGGTAAAGAAACAAATAACACATTAAAGACCACTATTACCAAACAACAAAGCAATGACAATAAGCAAACAATATAAACACTAGTTTACAACATATCTAAGTTTATACCACAGCAACTATGTAACTAGGAGTAAGACAGAGAACAAGAGCTGGAGGGAGTAACACAAAGAAACAGAGAGAGTCAGACAAAGAAACATGTAGAGGGAGTAAAACATAGAGAAGGAGTAAGTCAGAGAGAGTGTATAATATGTTATAAGACAGAGAAAGGATGTAATAGGGAGAGGGAGTAAGTCAAAGAAAGGGAGTAAGTCAGAAAAGGGTGTAACAGGGTGTAAGACAGAGAGAGGGTGTAAGAGGATGTAAGACAGAGAGAGGCTGTTAGAAGGGGAGAGGATGTAAAAGAGACTAAAACAGAGAGAGGCTGTAAAAGGGAGAGAGAGAGAGTAAGTTTGAGAGAGGGTGTTAGAGGAAGTAAATCAGAGAGAGGATGTAACAAGGAATAAGTCAGACAGAGGGTGTAACAGGAAGAGAGGAAGAGAATAAAAAAGTCAGAAAGAGGGAGAGAGGGTGTAAAACAGACAAAAGGTGTAATAGGGAGTAAGTCAGGGAGAGAATGTTACAAAGAGAAAGGTTGTAAGACGGAGTAAATCAGGAAGAGGATGTAAGAGAGAGTATGACTTAGAAATTGCTGTAAAAAAGAGAAAGAGGGAATAAATCAGAGACAGGGTGTAAGAGAAAGTAAGTCAAAGAGCGAGTGTAAGAGAGTGTAACACAGAGTCAGGATGTAAAATAAATAAATGAGAGAGAGGGTGTTAGAAGGGGACAGGTGGAAAAATAGAGTAAGTCAGGAAGAGAATATAAGAGACTAATAAATTCTTGATAATGCTTGGTAAAAAAATGTTGGTGCATAAAGGAATTGTATTTTGTAAATGAGTGAGGTTTCAGTAGTGTAATGAAATGCTTGTACATATGACCTGTGCTCTGTTTTTTTTTAATGTTATTTAAAAAAAGATTTTGGGCACATGAATTGGTTTTACATTATTGTAAAAGATTAGATAGTATCTGCATGATTAAAAATATATATTAACACATTGCACAATCATGTCAGCTGTGTTTCCTCAGATTAGTAAGCAGATTGTGCAGATGAGGTAAGGCCTGTCCAGGGGTGCAGATGAGGTGAGGCCTGTGTCGAATAATGCAATAGACAGGACTCACCTCTTTTGACCCTTGGGCAAGCCTCACCTCCTCCGTGCCCCCTGGACAGGCCTCAATGTATTGGGTATAATTGATGGTAACAGGGTGCAGATGAGGTGAGGCCTGACCAGGAGTGAAGATGAGGTGAGGCCTGTCCAGGGGAACAGAGGAGGTGAGGCCTGTGTCCAAAGGTGCAGTGGACAGGACTTCATAAGGCCTCTCCCCCACTGCACTCTTAGACACAGGCCTCACCTCCTCAGCACCTTTCACAATCATAAAAGCCATTTGGGCTTTCCTCACCTCCTCTGCACCTTTCGCAATCATGTCAGGTGTGTTTCCTCAGATTAGGAATCAGATTGTGTTTATTATTGTTGCTTTCTTTTATGTTTTTTGTTAATGCTTGGTAAAAAAAATGTTGCTGCATAGAGGAATTGTATTTTGTAAAAAACTGAGGTTTCAGTAGTGGAATGGAATGCTTGTGCATATGACCTGTTCTCAGTTTTTTTTAATGTTAATTTAAAAATGATTAAGGGGCAAATGAATGGCTTTTGCATTTTTCAGAAGGTTTAGAAAGTGTCTGCATGATTAAATAAATATATTTGCACTTTTCACAAACATGTCAGCTGTGTTTCCTAAGATTAGGAAGCTGATTAACCTTTTTTATTCTTCCTTTGTGTCATATTTCTTGATAATACTTGGTAAAGAAATGTTAGTGCATAGAGGAATTGTATTTTGTATAAGAGTGAGGTTTCAGTAGTGTAATGAAATGCTTGTACATATGACCGGTGCTCAGTTTTTTAAATGTTAATTAAAAATCGATTTAGGGCACATGAATTGGTTTTACATTATTCACAAGGTTTAGATAGTGTCTGCATGATTAAATCAATATATTTGCACGTTTCACCTGTGCTTCCTCAGATTAAGAAGCAGATTGTACAGATTAGGTGAGACATGTCCAGGGGTTCAGAGGAGGTGAGGCCTGTCCAGCGGTCAGAGGAGATCAGTCCTGTTAAATGTTTTAGAGGAAGTGAGGCCTGTGTTCAAGAGTGTAGTGGGGGAGAGGCTTGTCCAAGGGTGTAGATGAGGTGAGGCCTGTCCAGGGGTGCGGAGGAGGTGAGGCCTGTCCAGGGGAGCAGAGGTGGTGAGGCCTGTGTCCAAGAGTGCAGTGGACTAGACTTCATGAAGCTTCATCCCCACTGCACTCTTAGACACAGGCCTCACCTCCTCTGCACCCCTGGACAGGCCTCTCTCCCACTACACTCTTGAACACAGGCCTCACCTCCTGTGCACCCCTGGACAAGCCTCACCTCATCTGCAACCCTGAATAAGCCTCACCTCATCTGCACCCCTGGACAGGCCTCACCTCATCTACACCCCTGGACAGGCCTCACCTCATCTGCACCCTGTTACCATCAATTATACCCAATACATTGAGGCCTGTCCAGGGGGCACGGAGGAGGTGAGGCTTGTCCAAGGGTCAGAGGAGGTGAGTCCTCTCCACTGCACTCTTGGACACAGGCCTCACCTCCTCTGCACCCCTGGACAGGCCTCACCTCATCTGCACAATCTACTTCCTAATCTGAGGAAACACAGGTGACATGATTGTGAAAGGTTCAAATATATTTATTTAATCTTGCAGACACTATTTATTCCTTCTCAAAAATGTAAAAGCCATTCATTTGCCCCAAAATCGTTTTTCCAATAACATTTAAGAAACAGAGACCAGGTCCTATGTACCAGCATTCCATTTCACTACTGAAACCTCACTATTTTACAAAATACAATTCCTCTATCTAGCAAATGTTGATACCAAACATTATCATTAAACATAACAAAAACCAACAAGAAAAAAGCACAATCTGCTACCTAATCTAGGGTAACAAAAGTGACATGATTGCGAAAAGTGCAAAAATATTTATTTAATCATGCAGACACTATTTATTCCTAGTCAAAAATGTAAAAGCCATTCATTTGCCCCAAAATCGTTTTTCAAATAAGATTTAAGAAACAGAGCGCAGTCCTATGTACGAGCATTCCATATCATTACTGAAACCTCACTATTTTACAAAATACAATTCCCTTCTCTTGCAAACATTGATACCAAGCATTATCAAAAACCATGACACAAACCAACAAGAAAGAATCTCAATCTGCTTCCTAATCTGAGGTAACACAGGTGACATCATTGTGAAAGGTTCAAATATATTTATTTAATCATGCAGACACTATTTATTCCTTCTCAAAAATGTAAAAGCCATTCATTTGACCCAAAATCGTTTTTTAAATAACATTTTAGAAACAGAGCGCAGGTCCTATGTACAAGCATTCAATTTCAGTACTGAAACCTCACTGTTTCACAAAATACAATTCCTCTATCTTGCAAATGTTGATACCAAGCATTATCAAAAAACATGACACAAACCAACATGAAAGAAGCTCAATCTGCTTCCTAATCTGAGGTAACACAGGTGACATCATTGTGAAAGTTTCAAATATATTTCTTTAATCATGCAGACACTATTTATTCCTTCTCAAAAATGTAAAAGCCATTCATTTTCCCCAAAATCGTTTTTCACATCACATTTAAGAAACACAGCACAGGTCCTAAGTAAAAACATTCCATGTCACTACTGAAACTTCACAATTTTACAAAATACAATTCCTCTATGCAGCAAAATCTTTTTACCAAGCATTATCAAAAAACATGACACAAAGCAACATTAAAAAACCACAATCTGCTTCCAGATCTTCTCCATAGAGCATACAAGTCTCTATCTATATAAAATGAATCATTACTCACCTTTACAAATGCTTTGGGAGATTGAGAACAGTGTCAGCCACACACACCAATATTTCTTTAGCAGCGCAAAAGGTATGCACTCCAGACACTGCAACCATGAATGGCACATAAAACCTCTAATTCTACACACATATTCTTCATGTTAACCAATTAAAACTCTTCCCTCACTATTTCCAAACCAACACCCTTCCCCCCTCAGCCCTTTCTGCCTGTTACCATAGCAACTCCCTCCTCACTGAGCTCTCAGGTTCAAAAGTTTATTCTACAATGTTGCAAATGAACTCAGCAAGGATGTTTGACCTCTCAATACACCAGCTTATCCAGTGCAATGTTTCTTTAAATGACTTTTTCTTAACCATTCAAATTACTTCTTTCACAGAACAGAAACATGCACCCTAACTTTCAGTTTTCAACTATCTGAATCCACCCATCATTGCTTGTGATTCAAGAGCACTGAAACTCCACAGTTTTCTTTTGCAAACTCCTACTGTTCCAACTGCCATTTCATTCCCACACTTCATCTGACTGCACCAGAAACTCCTCTCACCATGTATTCTGTCTGGATTATTGGACATAGCTACATCCACTGGGCTCAAAGGTACGCAGCTATCAGAAATTTTCACAACCTTGATTTACCAAATGTGGACATCAAGTGGATTGGCCAGAGAGGATTCAAATGTCACCAATTGATACCATTGGTGAAAACCTTTTTGCATCTGCCACACCCTGACCTCATAATTGTGCACTGTGGTGGAAATGACCTAGGCACTTTGACTGGGGTAGGTCTGGAAATGCTTTTAAAGGACACCTTTTGGCAATTGATGGCACTTTTTCCACAAACTGCCTTGGTATATTCCAATATATGCCAAAGACAGAAATGGAAGTGGTCCCACAATTTTGTCCACAATTTCAGAAAGCACGGAAACATGTGAATAAATCTGTTTCTGCTTACATGAGAAACTATGGAATGGGTTCAATATACAACAATAACTTGCGTTACAACATGCAAGATATCTACAGAGGAGATGGTGTGCACTTCTCAGATGAGGGGAATAGAATATTCCTCCTGAATTTAAGACTGTGCATTGCAATCTACTTGTATGTACCTAAATCAGCCACAGAACCCAAAAGCTCTTTTCAGGGCTACCCTACCTCTGATCACTCAAAATGATTATTTTACTCTAACTTTTTTCACTATTTTTCACCAAAGTATGCTCCCCAGTATGCTCCCCGGTGCGCGTACCGGGCACTCCCCCCGTGAACATTTTTGTAATTTTTTTTTTCATTTGGCCTATATGGGCCTCCTAAGCCCCCCTCAAAAAACCTAGGGGGTCAGAGGGTGTCTACCGTGCCCCCTTTTACCCATTCCCAACGTTGTTTGTCCTCCATCTTGTGTCTCAATTCTACCGAAACACAAGATTGCGGACTCCCGTAGCGATGCCGCTGGAAGTTAATTTACACACAAACCACTGGAGAGACTTTCACCAAATATAGAATAGGCCCTACTACATACCAGTCTCTACCATTTTCCCAAATTTGGTGGAATTCCATTGAGCCATTTGGGCTGTAGCCCTGTCTAAATATCCTGAGGTAAATTCCATGACAAAAACACATATGAAAGTGTTAGAATTTACAACCAATTAAAATGTTACTTTCATTTTGTATTTTTATGTGCTGACATTTGATTGGTTATGTACATGAATATATATGAAAAATGAGAGGGAAAAAAGGCCATTTTGACTAGTACTACCTGAGGTACATTTATACAGGATTTTCTCTCAAAACTTCAACTGCTTTCTGAAAGGTAAGTTGTTAATTTGTAAGGGGAACTACGTTGTGCACTTTAAGTTAATTTGGAAAAACGTTTTCTGTTAGTTATTTACTGTCCCTCTGTTATAGTTATAGATTAACATAGGCTTCTCTGTTATAGTTATGGATTGAGTTAGGCTTCTCTGGTATAATTATGAATTTACTTAGGCTTCAACACATGCACATTTTTATATTTCTACTTCCTACCTGATACCATACACTGCCCAAAGATAACTTCACTGTTAAAAACTCAGAAGTACCTGTCTGAACTTAAACCCAACAGTGCCCTAACTCTACTGATATAGTTATTTTTTATGCAATTTACAGCAAGAAAATGGAAGGTAAAGAAGAGACCATTAATATTCCTTTTGAAATTATGGATGAGGACATTCTTGAAGAAGGTTTTCTTGACTTGGATTTCATGGATGAGTCTCTGGACCAAGAAATAATTGACTGTATAGAAACCATTGAATCAAGCAATCAAAATTTTGAGGAGATTCCAGATAATCTTATGTTGGAAGTTCTATTAAATTATGAAAATTCTGAACAATAAATGTATATTTAATAATTAAAAATAGTTTGAGACATTATTCATTTTTATATGTAATTCATGAAGTATTACCAAAATGATTATAATATAAAGTGAGACTTATAGTATACTGTGCAACTTTTTTGTGTTACATAGTAAGTTTGCTCATAGTTACTTCCTTTCTCCCACTATATTATCTCCAATGTGTATTTGACATCTCTTTTTCATCTCCTGCCTCCTTTCTCTCACAGTCTGTCTCTAATGCACCATATCACCGCCAATTTTGTGTAGATTCAGAAGAGAGTAAAATGTGATACTTGAAAACATCATAAGGGAGCAGGGTAGACTACCCATGATCCCCTAGCCCTTCTCAGAGAGTGCTTAAAGGATCTGTTTCTGCTTTCCTGACAGACTATGGTATGGATTCCATATACCACAATAACTTCTGTAACAACATGCAAGATATCTACAGAGGAGACGGTGTACATTGAAGTTAAGACTCTGCATTGGTACCTACATGTTGGTACTTAAATCACCCACAGAACACAACAACTCTATTCAGAGCTACCCTACCTCTATGCACTTTAAATTATTATTTTACTGTTTCACTGGGTTTTCCCCATGGTACGCTCCCCGGTACGCTCCCCATATAGCTACTGATCAACACATGCTGCAGCTAACACAACAACAGACATACTGATGCACACATTCAGACAGTTTAGTCACTAACCCATGCATTTAGTAAGACACATTTAACCACTCACTCATACAGTCAGTCACGCACCTACTAAATATTCATCCAGACACTTATACATCCACTCATTCTTCAATATGTAAAACATATTTAAACTTTACAGAAACACACAGTCACTGGATGATGTCATCAGTGATGTCATCAGTGATGTCAAATGAGATGTAATCAGTGATGTCATTTGAGATGTCATCAGTGATGTCATCAGTGATGTCACTGACCATGTCATGAATGATGTAATATGTGACATCATCAGCAGTGGATTGCGGGTGAGCGAAATATAGTTAGTACACCTAACTATATAGGAGCAATTTCAATGGTTTTTTAAATGCTAGATCCTAACTATATAAGGCCTGAAACCTATGGTTTTTTAAGTGAATATATATATATATATATATATATATATATATATATATATATGAGGTACGTTCAGTTCCCAGCAGAAGTAGCGCAGCGCAGTTAGCCACACCGACAAGCAGGAACAGGCGAGACCCAGAAGTGGTGCAATACGATTCTATTTAAAGTTTAGCCCAGCACCAATCCGCCATGACGCGTTTCGGGTAGAGATACCCTTGTTCACATGACAACGTCACGAGGGATGACCACCCCTTTTAAAGTGCAAGTAGTGCCATCACATGTCATAGAAAGCGAAAACATACTTAGCTTTCAGAAAAAACTACAAACATTTGTAGAATTACTGCATAAATGCAAGATTGCACAGAGAAAACATACATTTTATGTGTGTATACGAAATGGAATTTCGACATAAAACTCATGGCATTTGGCTAATAATTAAAACTTCATAATACACAGAAGATTTAAAAGCCAATAAATAATTATAAATAATTATGATACCATTAAAATTCTATACAAATGGTACTCGCTTGTATATGTTCTTCAAAAAAATGAATAATGAGTACACAACACTTTTATAAAACGGGCCAAAATGTCATGGATACCCTTAAAGTGCAAAATTGATAAGAGGTTATACTGCCCAAGTGGGCTATCATATACGAAATACCACAATCATCAATTACTTGTGCAAGAATACGCAATAATTCATGCTTCTACATGTAGATGGCTTTAAAATGCTACAATAAAGTGAAAAGTGCAATAAGAAAAGATAAATCATTATTCTTAAATAATGTTAAAAAAATAGGTCAAAAAACGAGGTTCCAGGGTTCATATTATTTACATGGCTAAATGGTTTCAGGTTGTTAGTTGTTATCACAGGACTAAACCATGTTCAATAAGGACAATGTGCAAATTACAAGACAGCAAGGATATTCAAAAGTTATAAATAGGTGTAACAATCCTCTCCCACATTGAGGCCCTGAGGTGCTCTGGTATCGAGGGATATTATGTAGCGGGTCTCTAACTTTCTTAGTAAAGCCTCTCTATCGCCACCTCTTCTTTGGGGGGGGATGCAATCTATAACAAAGTATCTCAGAGCAGAGGCATCTTTCCCATGCATTAACTCAAAATGCCTAGCTACAGGATATGTAGGATCAGCATGTGCTATTGCACGCAGATGTTGTAAGATCCGCTTATGAACCTGCGGTCTTGTGCTGCCTACATATTTGAGCCCGCATGGGCATTCCAAAACATAGACCGCAAACTCTGTTCTGCAGTTAAGTTTTTGCTTGATTTTAATGGGGGAAGGGGATAAGGGTGTAGCTAACTCACACTTGCTCACCCCATGCTTGCATGCCTTGCACGTGGAGCATCGCAAGAATCCCTTGCTATCGTCTAGCCATGTAGATGTGATTACTTCTGGGCTACTGGATACCAAGCTATCCTTCATAGATCGTGCCTTTTATGGCCTTATACACGGACGGCGCGTTATTTGGAATAAACACGCAACAACTGGATCCGATGACTCTACAAGCCCCGCCCCTATCGGCCAGGATGACGTCAAGGACAAGGCGATTTTGAAGAACAACAAGTTCAAACTTCCTGCACAGCACCTTGAAGGAATGACAAGCCGCACCAGCCGGGCAGGTTGACAGGTATTCTTTATTGGGCACAAAGAAGACGCGTTTCGAGCACACAGGCTCTTGGTCACATGACCACCACGGACATAGTTGCTCTTTATATAACGTAACAAAACATAAAGTAATGAAAATGAAAGAAAGACTCATTGTTTACATCACATAGAGCGTTCTATTGTGCTTTTGAGAGGTTAAACTTAATCATGTAAATACATGCAAAAGAAATAAATAAAGCACAATTTCAATATATGTGTGATTTACAGCAAAACATTGTATATATTTTAATACATATAGTACAAAATTAAGGGTGTAGTACCCGATTGGATTTGTAACTAAGGGTTTATTAAGAGGGTAGGGGAGAAGGAGATGCCAATTCATCATCCAGATTTCAAAAATGACTGTGATTGAGAAAAATAAGGAATTAAGTGAAGTAAGTGGGGATATAGCGGATTTAGGTATCGATGTGATCGAGCATAAGGTGACTAGAGTTCAAAATACCGGGTGTAGTACCCATAATGGTGATGATCCATTCAGAGCTAGAGCTGCAGTTCATTAAAGTAATAAGGTCTATGTCATATTGGCAATATCATTCCTATTACGACAGTGTTGACCCATTAATTGTAAATAAACTAAATAACACTAGTGTACCGTGTCTATTCAAATTCTTCATGCAAATCTGTGCTCATATCATGTTATCAGTACAAGTCGGTGAACGTAGTCGTGCTCATATCAATATCTTATATCCGTGAGGTGGTTTATTCATAGTGCTGCGTCCATAGCCCGTATTCTAGAGATAAGATAAAGACAAAGAAATTATGGTCATTATATAATTATCACATAAACATTATACAGTCTTATCATCATATCATAATTCATTGGGTTCTGTTCTCCTACCATTAATCAAGAATGTTTTGCAACTACACACAATTATATACAAACAAAATTATAAGTGGGTGTTTAAAAACCATATGGTCAAAGATTCAGAGTCCCTAAAGGTAGACGGAAGAAGGTCTCAGAGCAGAAAGCAATTTACAAATGAACGTACATTTCTTCATCAACGTTCATCCCCATGGGAACAATACTGCCTGCCTGGAGGATGAATCTCGATTCTGCTCTGTGTAGTGCTGTCACTCTATCACCACCTCTTACATGTTTTGGTATAGAGTCAAGGACAAAAAATTTAGCCTTTGTCCAGTCTCCATCATGATGGTTATGGAAATGTTTGGCTGTGCTGTATGTGAAATCTTTATTAGTGATGGCACGCCAATGCTCCAGAATTCTCTTTTTGGCTGGAAAGGTGGTAGACCCTATGTACCATTTACCACAGGGGCATGTCACAACATAAATTACAAATTCCGTATTGCAAGTTATTTTCTAGTTTATCTTCCACTTTTTATTGACCCTGCTGAGTACCACCTCCTTCACATTTGTACTGTACCTACAGGCTTTGCACTTACCACATTTAGAGAATCCACCCTTTGGTTCTAGCCATGTCTTTTTCTTCTCCATGTGGCTTTGTACGATTAAATCCTTAATCGATTTATCTCTCCTGTAAGTTATTGATGGGTGTTTGTCTAGTTTGTCTTTCAATGTTTTAGCCTGTAAAAGGATATCCCATCTTTTTCTTATTATTTTACTGAACTCTGGCGATTGGGTGTTATATGTAGTGATTAGCCTTATGGGTTCAGTCGAGGGGTCCTGTTTGCACTTTGGTGCTTGAAACAGGGTGTCTTTCCGGTCTATTAGGGAGACTCTAGCCTCACCTTTCTGGAGCATATTCTGATGGTAACCTCTTGTTACAAATCTCCCATGCATGGCTTTCTTATGTTTCTCAAATGATTTGGGAGAGCTGCAATTCCTTTTGGCGCGTAAAAATTCACCAAATGGTATTGCCCACTTGAAACTCGGGGGGTGACAGCTGGTGGAATGTAGCAATGAGTTTCCAGCTGTTTCTTTTCTGAAAATTTCAGTTTCAATTTTATTTTCAATGATATTCATTCTAATGTCAAGGAAGTCTAAGGTTTTTTGACTGTGTTTCATTGTAAATTTCAAATTGAGACAATTTGAATTCAAAACATTCACAAATGTGGTTAGTTCATTCTCACCTCCCTCCCAGACAAAGAAAATATCATCGATGAACCTTACCCAAACGTTCACATTTTTAGTCCATTCCTCAAGGGCATCGTCTCTGAGCACCTGTTCCTCCCACCAGCCTACCAATAGGTTGGCATAGCTGGGGGCAAAACAGGTGCCCATCGACGTGCCCTGTATCTGTTTGTACAGGGATCCATCAAACAAAAATAAATTTTCCTCGAGACATAGTTCAATCATTTGTAACAGCATGGTAGAATGAGCTTTCAAATGTTTACTTCTAGTCCGTAAGAAGTATTCACAAGCTTTTAGGCCGTCTCTGTGTCTTATTGACGTATAGAGACTCTCCGCGTCTAAAGATACTAGCCAGAAATGATGCTCCCAGTTAATGTTTTCCACTTTTTGGAGAAAGTCCTTAGTGTCCTGTATGTGAGAAGTTAAATCCTTCACATAGTCTTTCAAAAAATAATCCACATAGTGAGATACATTTTCCATTAGGCTATTGATAGAGGACACAATGGGCCTTCCTGGGGGTGTTGTGGGGTTCTTATGTACCTTGGGCAGTAAATAGAATGTGGGTGTAGTTGGATTTTTATTGATGAGGAACTTAGTCTCATCCCAGTTTAACAGATCATTATTATTCCATTCATGTATATGTTGGTGAACTCTGCTCTGTAGTTTAGTTAGGTAGGTATGGTCTACTTTAACATAACATGTGTTATCTGACAGTTGTCTCATTGCCTCAGTGATGTATAATTTCCTGTCCCATAGGACGACATTTCCCCCCTTGTCGGATGGCTTAATAATTACAGAGTCGTCATTTCTTAAAGATCTTAATGCCTCCCTCATTTCTGGTGATACATTTTGTTTCTCAGGGGATTTGTGTAGGAGTCTGAGCATGTCATTAGCGACTAGGTCATGGAAGAGATCGATGTTGTCTCTGGGGAGCTGTGGTCTAAATCTGGACTTAGGTTTGAAGGGGGTCACAATAGTATTGGATTGAATGTCACTCTCTGCGGGTGTTGTGTCTAATGTCTGGATTGATGTTTGCGTTGAATCTATTGCTCCCTCTTCATATAAGTCATCCAGAACAGCCTGAAGTTCAGTACCAGCTGTCAACGAAGTGCTCCCTAAATCTGGGGTCTGGCTAGTGGATTTCTTACCAGAGTGGATTTTGTACAACTTCAGTTTTCTAGTAAACATATACATGTCAATGCGTGTCTGCGTGTAATTAAATCGGGAATCAGGACAAAATGTTAAACCCAATTGCAAAACTTTTTCTTCATGTATGGTTAATTGTCTATTAGAAAGGTTTATTACCGTAAGTTCTTTACTTTGTACATCCATTATTTGGCTTTCGGCATCTGGTTTTTGTTTCCCACTCCAGAATTGTTTGTTTTTCCATCTCTGCTCTCGTCTCCTTTTGCTCTTCCCCTTCCTCCTCGGCCTTGATATCTTGTTCTCCCTCTAATGGACTGTTCGTTGTCATCCAGTAAGAGGCGCATTTCGTCGGAAAAAGCCGTTATTTCCGATTGTGCAACTCCATCCAGAGAGCTTGCTTCAGAACTCACACTTGTTTCTGATTGGCGTCGATCTTTATCTGCCATTCCTAATGCCTTATCTTTCAGGAGTGAGGAACGGGGTTTGTCGAATTTTTTAGCAAAGGTTAAGATCCTTCCAGACATGTAGTCGCATTCGTCACGCTCAAATTTGCGTTGTTTTCTGGCCATAATGTCTTTTTCGAATTTCTTTATTTTGTCATCCACCAGAGCTAGAATCTTGGTCACCTCCGTTTGGTTAGCATCCTTTGCCAGATCGTCAAGAAGCAATTGTATTTCTTTGAGTAGTTCATCGTGTTCTTCCCACGCATTCTTGATCAGGATCTGCATCATTACTTTGGAACATGCATTGGTATTCTCACGCCATGCTTTGAGAACCTCAGGTTTGGGTTTATTCAGTGTAGGTACTATAAAGATCCTCAGTCCCCTGGGCACACGATCCATCTCAATGTGATTTGCCTGAGATGTCGCCTCCCACCACCGGCTGAGTTCTTTTTTTCTTAGTCTTTCAAGCTGAATGCCCTTTTGTTTCAGGGAAGGTTCATTTGCTTGGAGTGTACTGCCAGTTGCTGTTCTATCTGCTCCATTGGGCATTCTCTTTTTGAAAACATTCTCTGCTGAGGCTTCCCGTCCCTTTAAGAACTCCATTGCCCAGAGTGCACTGCGGCCGCCTGGCCGTCTCCTACCCGGTCGCGCTCTTGGCAACAGTTGCCGAGCGAGTCCTAGCTGTTACTCTCGTTTTCGCCTCCACCTCGCTCCGTTTTTCAACTTGATTACTGTGATTTCCTCGTGGGTGCGGGGGGATTCTTCAGGCTGTAGTTACACCGAAGAGATTTTCAACAAGGTCCTTTGAACAGCCGGCGGGCGGAGATTTCCTGACTTGCCGTCACTTTCCAAATTCGGCGCAACTCTCCGCCCTTCCAAGCGGGCTGGGCTTGTCTCTCGAGCGGGCGCCACCGCTCACGTAGATTTTCTCAAACTTCCTGCACAGCACCGTGAAGGAATGACAAGCCGCACCAGCCGGGTAGGTTGACAGATATTCTTTATTGGGCACAAAGAAGACGCGTTTCGAGCACACAGGCTCTTGGTCACATGACCACCACGGACATAGTTGCTCTTTATATAACGTAACAAAACATAAAGTAATGAAAATGAAAGAAAGACTCATTGTATATATATATATATATATATATATATATATATATATATATATATATATATACATATATTCCAGCTCCAAAGTACCCAACGTACAAAAGAGCACCCGGACCTCAGCTGCCCACAAGGAGCCTTAAATGGTAAGAACGCCTTCAGCACAGCAATATCCTTTTACTGTACAAACTGCCCTGGATGCCTGGCGCGTTTTGAAGTGTCCCCACTTCTCTTCAGAGGCTTTGGCAGTTATGAAGGAGCGCTTGAGGCACCACACCCCTTCTTGCTTAGATGCACGCCCAGGATGGGACTTATGGGACTTGTAGTGCCTCACGTCGCGCTAATGTTCAGTCGTTAACATTTCAAGCCCACGGATGGGCCTCGCTGTGTGGAATTCGTGCAAAATCCATGCGCTGCTGTCCCATGTTCTCAGCCCGTAGTCAAGACCGCATGGCCCCCGGTTCTTTCAGGGTGGTGCTCCTTCCGCGGCATGGGTCACCGCGTAAATATTCCAGCTCCAAAGTACCCAACGTACAAAGGAGCACCCGGACTTCAGCTCACGGATGGGCCTCGCTGTGTGGAATTCGTGCAAAATCCATGCGCTGCTGTCCCATGTTCTCGCCCGTAGTCAAGACTAAGCATGGGCGAATTTTGCGAATTCTCGATCCGCGACTTTGCGGATTTGCGAATTTGCGATCCGCAAAATTCGCAAATTTGTGCGAATTTGTGGATTTTTGTTTTTTTGAATGTTCGCGGGGTTTTTTGCGTGTTCGCGGGGTTTTTTGCGTCTTCGCGGGGGATTTTTGCGTCTTCGCGAGCTGCTTGCATAGCGAAGTTACCCATGCAGTCGTTTATGGGAGAGGGAGAGAGAGATAGATAGATAGATAGATAGATAGATAGATAGAGAGAGAGATAGATAGATAGATAGATAGATAGATAGATAGATAGATAGATAGATAGATAAAGAGAGGGGGAGAGAGAGAACGAGAGAAAGAAAGAGAGGCCGGATCTCTGAAGGGCCAGATTCCTGAGTTGCCCCTACAGAACATACAGCTTTTTATTTTTAGCAAAATGCATATGAAAATTGTGCTGTAAAGGTCTCTTTTAGTTTAACCGCTCCTGACAACTCAAAATGGGTGTATTTGCCACCCTCTCCCTTCTTCCTGTTTTTTATATCTATAAGTGTTTCCTGATGAGGTTTAATTCCTTGGACAGGTGCCTCGTTGCCTACTTGTAACTATTCTCTGACCCTGCTTCAAGGGTCAGAGCAGGGTCAGAGAATAGTTGCAAGTAGGCAACGAGGCGCCAGGAAGCAATTAGCAGCAGGTGTCCAAGTTGAATTTAATTTGTTTGTAACCCTTTTGTAAAAGGTTACAAAGAAATTAGGTTCAACTTTTGCACCTGCTGCTGTAACCCTTGCTTGGCTGAAAATTCGTCCCCGCTGATTCACGGATTTTACAGCGATTTTGCGAGATTCGTGGATCGCGAAATCGTGGAAAATCCGCAAATTCGCCCGCGAAACGGATTTTACGCCCACCCTTAGTGAAGACCGCATGGCCCCCGGTTCTTTCAGGGTGGTGCTCCTTCCACGGCATGGGTTGCCGCGTAAATATTCCAGCTCCAAAGTACCCAACGTACAAAGGAACACCCGGACCTCAGCTGCCCACAAGGAGCCTTAAATGGTAAGAACGCCTTCAGCACAGCGATATCCTTTAACTGTTCAAACTGCCCTGGATGCCTGACGCGTTTTGAAGTGTCTTCAGAGGCTTTGGCAGTTATGAAGGAGCGCTTGAGGCACCACACCTATATACACACAAACATTACCTAGTTATAGTTAGAACCTAGATTCCATAGGAAACGCATTTTTTGATTTGCTAATAACTTTGGCTTCGTTTGACGAATCTTTACGAAATTCTCCCAAAAAATAAGGTCTATCCAGGTGGGCTCCTATCCTGAAAATTTGGGGGTGATTCGTCAAGCGGGGGCTGAGAAAAAAGGGGGTCCAAACAGTGTTTTCTCCATGTTAATTTCCATAGGAAACTTTAGCCAAGGCTACAGCCCAAACTGCTAAATGGAATTACAGCAAATTTGGCAAAAAAAGTTGCAACCTTTTTTTTAAATGCTGTAAATCCATTCAGTAGTTGCTGAGAAATTCAAAAAATAAAAGCTTCAAAATCATTTTTCCATACGACATTTTAGCCAAGGATACAGCCCCAACTGCTGAACGGAATTACACCAAATTTGGCAAAAAGGTAGTTATTGTTTCATAAAGCGACCTATTTTTAAAATGGTGAAAATCCGTTCAGTAGTTGCTGGGAAAATAAATAAATAAATAAAAAGATATGTATGGCCACGGTGGGTTCGCGACCCATCCTGACCATGAGCTTCATTCTAATAGTCTGCCAACATTCCAAACCAGAAAGTGCTGGCAGCCATCTTGTGACTCGGGAGAGCTGAGTCACAAGAAAACAGTAAAACAAAGTTAAAAGTGAAGAAAAGGGGGCAGGGTAAAAACACCCGACCCCCTAGGCCTGCTCAGGGGGTCCCACAAGGACCTCCAAGGCCAAAAAACCATTTTTTATTGTAATTTTGGTGGAATGCACGCTGGGGTTGCGAATCCCGCTGAAATGACATTTTAAAAAAGCTCCCAGGTGGGCCAGGGCCTGGGGGCACTCTCAAATTAATTTGCGGGGCCCCTGCCCCGGGGACCGCCACCTCCCTGTGGCAGAAATAAAAATGTCTGGGGCGGCTGGCTGGACCACCTCACCGGGGTTTAATTAAGTATGTAGGGAGGTCGGGGGAACATGGCGGCAGCCGGCTGAGCTGCGGCAGTACTCCGCTTCTGGGTTCCCGTCCATGAGCTCTTGATGGTTCAAGGCTAGATTTTTTGTGATTTGCCTTGCGTGTAACAACATCGCGCCGATTTCCAATTTTTCCTTTAAACGCGTATTGAATTTCATAGAGATTTTCGGCATTTTATGCTAGTTAGACCCCATGTGTTTGGAAGGTGCGTTTCTCTCGGCGTGTGCCTCGCCGGTGTTCTCTGCTGCTGTAGGCGTTGGCTCAGCATCGCAGCAGAAGGGCTTCGGTCAGAGCCGGAGCTCACCTGTGTTTTCACTTCTGCCGGGGTTCGGCTTGCCGGTTTGGAGTCTCGCCGCCCTGGAGCTGCGACGAGGACGTAGGATCCGTTTTCTTCTCCCGGGAAGACGAGGGGCCGCTAGAGGTCCCGCTGCCGAGGTGGAGGCAATAGCAGAGGTGTCAGAGGAAATACCGGAGGTAGGAGCATTGCCTGCTGACTGTGGAGAAGGTGCTAAAAGTGGTGAGAGCCCAGCACAGGTCAGGGGGCTATTACCCGAGGTGAGTTCATCGCCATATTTTCAGCTGGTGATTCATTCAGGCCGGATGCATGGGGGTCACCTCATTTGAGAAAAGACGAACGCAAGGGGTCCAAAAGAGAGTTCAAAAAAGGGAAAAAAAGCAAAGGTCTAGTTGCTTTAATCCAACTCCTGCCAAAAGCTCAGAGGTGTCAAAGCCAGTAGTTTCTGCTGGTGTTGGTAACGCTGATAACGCAAAAAAAGAAACTTTCCTCCTATTTAACAGGGCAGGTCAAGGCTAAGCGTGCATATACGGGTAAAACAACTAAAGGGCCTAAAGAGTCAAGCTCTAAATGTAAATCCACTAGCTCCACTTGTGCAGAGTCTAGGATAACTCCATCACTTAGGTATTACTTCAAGGTGATCCCCCAAGTGTTATTCCTATCGGATAAACCTTCCTCCCAGGCCTGCTCAGAAAGGACACTATTAGAGGCTGTGGGTCCCGATGTGGAAGTGAATACTGGAGTATCGTACAACAATAACACCTCAATTGCCATGGCGACGGGTGGTGTGGATGGCCCAGGAATTCTAGATGCTAACATGGAGGCTGAAGTAGACTTGGATAGAGGTAGAGGGGAAGAGATCGCAGGCACTCTTGCCCTCGCTGAAGTTCCTGGGACTTTGGTCCCTGTGTTGGAAACCTTGGGTCCTTCTGGTACATCTGGTCATCCCCCACCTCTAGCCTTGGTTTGGGCTCCACCATTGGCCCCGCCACTTCTGTTGGCTCCTCCATTTTTGATTGCAGGCCCCCTAGATGGTTCAACGCAAGGAAATAGCACACAAGATAGCACACAAGGTTGTGCACAGGCTCCTCTTTCCAGTGTCAGTGCTTCATCAGTTAACTGTTATAATGCAACTATGACCACTTCTCTGCAGACTTCCAGACAGGGCATGTTCACAACTCTGTCTGCTGACATAAAAAAAGCGTTTCAGACCTCTGCAGCTAATCAGGCCAACATTAGATATTTTGTGAGTCCCTGGATAAGAAGCTAAGCGATCTTACCTTAAGAACAGAGTCAATAGAGGACACGGTAGCGGGTTTGTCCATACATTTAGATCAAGCAAAAGTGGACATCGCAACGCTTAGGAAAGAAGATCAAGCGATGGCAGAGAAGATGGAGATTCTTGAGAACAATGCCCGACGGAACAATCTTCGCATTTTAAATATTCCGGAGGACAAGGAAGGCTCAGATATCAAGCAGGTTGTCATCTCACTGTTGAAAGAGGCGCTACGTTTGGATCAGTCTGTGGAAGAATTAGCTCTAGACATCCAACGCATCCATAGAGAGCCCTTCAGGAAGAACCCCCAAAGGTCCAAACCTAGAAAAGTATTGGTCAACTTCCACACTTATTCACTTAAGGAGACCATTCTCAATCTGGCCCTAAAGCAGAAATCTGTGAGTGGTAAGGGATTTAATTTTCAGATTCGATCTGACTTGTCAAGTCAAGGGCCACACTTGACAAGCAGTGGGAGTTTGAGAGGAGGCTTGAGGCTTTTAGAAACTATGGGCAGTTGCTCAATTAGTTTTCCCGGCGACACTGAGAGTAATGTACAAAAACAGCATGCATAATATCAGATAAGTGCAGGCAGCGGATGAGCTATTACTAACCATGGGCAAAGATAAAAGAGCATCAGGCTAAAGAGAGATATGTATTTAATATTGTATGTGAGTCCAGTCAGAAAATCTTTCTGCAATCTGATAAGGCCCTGAAGATAATGCTAGCTTAAATATGAAAGTATAAAAAGTGTAAAAAGATTAGATAACATTTTTTTTTTAAAACCACACAATAAAAAAAAAAAAAAAGGGGAACATAAATGATCGTTTCAGTATAGCTATAAGGCATAAAGTTTAGGTTTAATGTCTTGGCTTTTTCATGCTCACGGGAGGGCGGGGACCCAGGATGGGGCGCTATCTTCTGGTTGTTCCAGATAGATAGAGCAAGGGTTTCCCAGGGGGGGTGGAAGGGTAGTTTGGGGCACAGGGGGGTGGTGGGGGTGTTAGGGAAAAAAATTTAAAAACTTCCTCATTTTCGCTCTAGTTTAGTTCTGACCTTGTGGCTGCTGTCTCAAGATTATATGATTGTTTTTTCTTTACCCTGGTGGTATGTATACTGGTGGGCTTGCCCTGATAAACCCTGCAGTGTTGCTATAGATACTACTATGTTGCTCCTGATGGTAAAGGTCTTAGTGTGGGTTTTCTATTACAATGAGAAAACTAGTGATTCTTTCCTGGAACACTAATGGACTGCGTATTAATCCTAGAAAAAATAATATAATGCAGTATCTTCGAGACTCTGATGCACAGATTATAGTACTCCAGGAACTTCATCTTGCTGAACCTGAAATGCTTTTGCTGGCTAAAAAGAATAGGTGGATCGATCTATGTATAATGACGTCGCAATCTGTACATATTAGAGGAGTGGCAATAATTTTTAAAAAATCAATAAAAGCTAGGTTGGTGTCTAAATTGGTTGATCCTGGCGGAAGATGGGTAATTGCATCGGTGATCATAGCGGGGTCTCCAATTACTATAATAGGATACTATGGTCCAAATCAGGACGACCCGTCAGTTTTGATGACCCTTTTTTCCCACCTTTATCTATTTCCTGAGCCGGTCATTCTCGCAGGAGATTTTAACATAGTCTTGGATGGATCCCCTATTGGATAAGTCCCCCTTTAACAGAGCCAGGTCTCTATCTAAAACCAGGTCTTTCCTGCAGGATAGTATGAAGCAGTTAGGGTATAACGATATTTGGAGATCATTGCATGGGCAACAAAGAGGTGTTACTTTTCGCAACTATAGATACCACCACCAGTCAAGAATCAATTTTATTTTGATTAGTCAACCTTTAGTTAATTTGGTGAAATCAGTTTCTCACCTCCCTTTTCACTTATCAGACCACGCGGCTATTTATTTAGAACTGGAGGGGTTTCCTAAGAGTCGTATGAGAAACTGATCATTTGATCATTCATTGCTCTCCTCGTTGGATGTTATCAATGCCCTTAATGTGGAGGTGCAGCGCTTCTTGGAGGATAATGTTGGAACAGCTTCCCCTGGGGGCGTATGGGATTCACTAAAGGCCTTCCTAAGGGGCCTCATAATAAATAAAGCTACATATAAGAATAAGATCCATAGCGAAGCTGTCACTTCCTTGGAAATGGAAATGGCCAGAGTGCAGACAGAAATAGCCATGCACCCGGATGCCCCTGAAACCACAGTATAGGAGTGAAAAATAAAGTAGTTACTCTAAAAGGGGAGTTGGGCTCAGTTCTGAACACCCGGGTTCTAGAGAGATGGGAAGCAAGTAAATTGGCACATGTTGAGTATGGTGAGGGGGCTGGAAAGTTACTAGCCTGGAAGACAAAGACTGAGCAGGTCAAAAATAATATCTACTCAATTATCTCTGGTGGCATAACATACTCTACTGATGCAGAAATCAGGGGGGTTCTCTTGGAATTTTTTAGTGAAATATACCGGGAGGACAAAAATATCAAAATCAAACAAGTTGAAGACTGGCTGGCGGGAGTTTCTCTTCCTGCACTCTCATTAGAACAACGTGCTGCTTTGGACGATCCAATCTCCCAGGAAGAAGTTAGATTGGCAATTATTAGTAGTAAGAAGGGTAGGGCATCTGGCCCTGATGGCCTGTCGTCGGAAATCTATAAGGCTCTGAACTTAACAATCCTCCCTTTTCTGACCGAGCTGTTTAATGATATCCTTCAAGACGAATGCCCCCTCCCATTTCTTGGAACAGCTCTTCAATAACATTGATACTGAAACCAGAAAACCGGCAACTTGCAGTGGGTCATATAGACCAATCTCGATCTTGAACTCTGACTATAAAATATTTACGTCAGTATTAGCAAACAGGTTGGGGGCAGTTGCTGCAAGTATATTACACTTAAACCAAAAGGGGTTTGTAAGGGGTCGCCAGGTCTATGAGTTGGCCTATGACCTCATAGGAGCCATCGATATGGCTTCTGTAAAATCTCTCCCTCTGGCTGTTCTCACCCTAGATGCCACCAAGGCCTTCGATAGGGTCAACTGAATATACCTATCGGAGATCTTGGGGAAATTTAACATTGTCGAGAAATTTAGGCGTGCAGTGAGACTTTTGTATCAAAATCCATCTGCCTCTTTACTTGTCAATGGTGAACTAACTAACCCATTTAACATCACGCGGGGTACCCGCCAGGGCTGCCCTCTTTCTCCCCTCCTATTCGACCTATATATTGAGCCTTTCGCTCAACGGCTTTGGGACGACTGTAACGTCAAGCCCTTTAATTTTGAAGGATGGGAGAAGAAGGTAGTCCTGTATGCGGATGATGTCCTTGTTTTCACCTCTGAACTCTGCTCGGCTTTTCCATCTATAATTGCTTTGGCCCAGGATTTCAGCAACGTGTCTGGGTATGAAATCAATGCCTCGAAGCCTGATATCATGGTCTGGAACGACCCTGAGCCGGTTGCAAGTGCTCAGCTGAGTTCTGTTTTACGCTATTTGGGCCTAAATATATATAATGATATAAACGAAATAGTTCCATCAAATTTTTCGTTCTTTGCTAAGTAGTGTTGTAGATTGATGAAATCATGGTCTTCGCTTCCTTTATCCTTATTGGGTAGAGCCAACTTAATTAAAATGTCTATTCTCCCTAAAGTTTCTTTTTTGTTCAATACTATCCCTATTTTTTTTAACTCTCCATGATAGCCAAACTTCAAAGCGATATAAGTTCTTTTATTTGGAATGACCACATCCCTAGAATAGCTTGGAAGAAACTAAGGAGCCGTAGGGAAACGGGTGGTTTGGAGGCTCCTGATATCCAGCTATATGCGTGGGCTTTTCAATTCTCTCACGCCAGGATATTGCTAAAATCACCCATTAACTCTGCTTGTGGTATATGTTTGCAGCATTGCTCAGAGGGGAAAAATAGATGAGCATGCATTTTTGTTTAAGTTTGGCGACCCCAAGTTCGTTAAAAAAATAAAATTGAAGGTATTGCGAGATATATCTAAAACATGGGTGAAACTAAGGCGTTCTATAAAAATTGATTATTTTTCTGGTAGATCTCCATTGTGGAATTCACCTGGCTCCTGGATGGCCTCGCAGCACCTCTAGGAGAGGCAGGACTAGAGGTGTGGAGGGACCTTTTTGTGGAGGGTAGCTTACTCCCATGGAGGTGTTATTCTCTAGGATAGGGCTAGGGCTCTCCAGGTTTAAATATCTGCAAATTCGAAGCTGGGCACACTCACAGGTTTCTGCTAAGGGCAGATTTTTGTTAGGGGGTGATAGCGACATGGTTTCCCTCTTAATAGATAAACCTCCGACAAAGAAAGAGGTATCATTTTGGTAAAATCTACTATTGGAGGAGGTTGATAGTGAGTTCCATCTGCCCGACACATTGAGGGCCGCACATATTACTAATCAAAATGTGGAGAACTTGTGGTTTGAGTCTTTTAAGATCATGTGGAATATAGTGAAACCATCTTGGTTGTGCCAAAACCACCTCTTTACCCTACATAGGGCCTATTATTCGCCAGAGAGACTCTCAAAGTTTCCAAACAACTCAGCAGTGGCATGCCCTAAATGTGGTCTGATGGCGGCTTCAGACCTGCACATGTTCCATGATTGCCCTTTGTTACTGCCTTTTTGGAATGCGGTCTGCCTCACACTTACTACTGCCTTAGGCTCCCAAGTCAGGTTATGTCCGCTCTTATAAATTTCGGGGTTGCACCAGAGTTTCAGGGTTCAGCAAAGAACTTACTCTTTTTTGGTATCTTGTTAGCCAGAAGGGAGATCTGTAGGAAGTGGAAAGACCTGTTACCCCCACCCTGAAGGATTGGCGCACTTTAGTGCTACAAACATCAAAAATGGACCTACTAAGATCAGGTAACCCAGATAAGAGAAACTTTTGATCTTTATTAAACTGGCCATAGTTGAGTATGTGACCAAGGGTTTTTTTGTTGTTTTTTTTCCCCTCAAAGTCCATTGATTACGCTGTTTGGCAATCTCTCTTTTTAATGTTTGTATACCCAATAGGGTGACTTGATAAAAGATTGGGTATTTAACTGCAGCATACTACCCTGATGGTTGTCCCGATGTGGTGCCGTGGGAGTATATCAAAAGTACTGGTGGGTGATCCACCTTGTAACATCCAAAGCCCATACCAGTTTATCTGTGACAGTACGCTTATCTCTACGCACTACTATTTAGACACCAAGGGCGTGAATGAGGACTAAAACAAAAAAAAAATGTATGTAGGGAGGTCTTGTGGGCCCTCTGAAGCCCCGGGGACCACCCCCTCCACGGGGCTGTTTTAAAAATAGAGGGAGGGGCGCTACATGGCACCCCTCCTGGAGCCCATAATGGCCGTGGGGACTACCACCCTCTGGGCCGGCTCCTGCAATGTCCTAGGGTGTCCACCCCCGGGACATTGGTGTTTGCTATGACAGAGCAGGAGCATGTTTCTACCGTGTCATAGCAATGCCTGGTTTGCTTCATTGAAGCATGAGGAGGAAAACCTCCCCCCGCTTCAATCAAGCAAAGAAGAATTGCTTTTGGGCAAGGGAGCTGCATTTTAGCAGTTCCCATTGCCCAAAAGCAATGCCGACTCTTGCAGGAGGCAGGGAGCTGGTGGGACCGTGGGGACATTGGGACTCTCTCCACAGTCCCCAACCGAGAGGCCAGGTCCCGGGGGAAGTGGCCTGGGAGGGGGCCACACGGCCGCTTCCCCTTTAAGAAAAATAAAAATATGGAGATGTGGCCATGCATCAGGGGATGGGGTCCAGCAAATGTAAATTAATTAAAGTAAACATTTAAAAAAAAACATTTGGAGTCCCAACCCCAGCGTGGCTCTCAGGTTGGCCCCTTAGTGTGAACATGAAGTGTGCGCAGCTCTCAGCTAGGCCCCCTAGTGTGAACGCGATGGGAAATCACAGTGCGACCCCGGAAATACATGCAGGGAGGGGTTGCGCACAATTAGCGGATATGCCGTGCATACAATAAATTTACTTATGTACAGATTATATTGAAAATATTAGTTTCAAAATACTTTCATAAATACATTTAGAGAAACACTTAAAGCAAAACTTTTATTCATAATTCATTTTAAAATGTATTATAGTTTACAAATTGCAAAAGTCGCGACTTTTTAAAATGGCTACGAGAATGCGCACAGGCATTGTGTAGGGTGCACCACGGGAGCGCGACTTCTGTATAATACTTTTCAAAACAATTAATATAATTTTCCTAACTAGAAGTTATTATCAACTTTTTTTAAATATATATACGTATATATGTAGTCGATAAAAAAAACATAGGATTGAGGCACATTATAGTTTGAAATTCTCATTTGCAAAACCTTCAAAATTCACAGAAAAAACCATAGGTTTCAGTCACGTTATAGTAAGAAATTAGCATTTAAAAAACCTTAGAAATTCACTGAAAAAACCTTAGGTTTCAGCCAATTTATAGTTAGTAATTAGCCTTTAAAAAACCTTTTAAATTCACTGAAAAAACCCTAGGTTTCAGCCATTTTAGAGTTAGAAATTAGCATTTAAAAAACTTTATAAATTCACTGAAAAAACCATAGGTTCCAGACACATTATAGTTAGAAAATAGCATTTAAGAAACCTTTGAAAATCATTGAAAAAACCATAATTTTCAGACACGTTATAGTTAGAAATTAGCATTTATAAAACCTTTAAAATTCACTGAAAAAACTATAGGTTTCAGGAACATTATAGTTAGTTGGTTATTTCACTCGAACAAAACCATAGAAATTCCAGCATTATAGTTAGTTCAGCTAACTATAACTCGCGCCCCCACAATGCACTGCTGATGATGTCACATATTACATCATTCATGACATGGTCGGTGATATCACTGATAACATCACTGATGCCGTTGGTATGAGCCGCAATGCAAAGTTCAGTTTCCCCACCGTCTCCTGCAGTTGTTGTAAGGTAACCTTGGAGGCACTGGCGCAGCGCTGCCCTAAACCTCAACACTTTGTCCATGGGCAACCTGAAGCACCCCTCAACTGAATCTATTTCAATGCCAAGGAATTCCAAACAAGTGGACGGGCCAACCGTCTTTCCTGGCGCCAGCGGAACCCCGAAAGTCTGCAAGAGCACGCAAAATTCCTGCAATGCCCAAGCACACTCCCGAGTACCAGCCGTGCCTAGGAAAAGGAAATCGTCTAAATAATGCATGACCTGTTTGTGGCCCGTCGACTGCCTCATAACCCATTCTAGAAAGGAGCTAAAAGTCTCAAAGTATGCACATGAAATGGAACAACCCATAGGCATGCATTTATCCATGTAGAATTTGCCTTCAAAGGCGAAAACCAGGAGGTGGTGGTCCGAAGGATGGACAGGAAGGAGACGGAAAGCAGATTCAATGTCCGATTTTGCCATTAAGGCGCCCGGCCCTAATCCCCGCAATAATTCCACGGCCTGGTCAAATGAAGCGTACTTTACACTACAAATTCCCTCATCTATAGCATCATTCAACAATGCCCCTCTAGGTGCTGATAAATTGTGAATCAGTCTAAACTCGCCCTTCTCCTTCTTGGGTACTACCCCCAGTAGTGAACACACAAAGTCAGGTACAGGCACCTCCTGAAATGACTCAGCTATCCGCCCAAGGACAGCTCCTTTCCAATCTTAGCAGCCACTACTGCAGGGTTATGCTGTACCGATAACTGATTCCTGCAATGTGGGCTGCCTGTGTATCCCCCTGCCGGGATCCAAAAACCCTGGGAGAAACATGAGAAACCTTCCTGCAGTAGAGTAGCCGCTGTGTGGTCTGGACGCTCCTTTATTCCCAGGATCTGGGGGAAGGGGCGGCACGCCCCCTCCCCCGCCCCCCAGCCTCCCGCCCCTCCGACCCGGAAGTCTGCACAACGCCTTCTGGGTCAGGGGTTCGGGCGCCGGCCAGCCGGTGGTGCGGCGCACACCCCCCGCGTCATCATTGGACGCCGGAAGGCCACGCCCCCACCACCGGGAGGCAAGGGGAGAGGGGATCGCCGCACTGCCATGCGGGCGGGGGGAAAGAGGGCCTCCCCTTTTAGAAGCAGAGAACTCTGGGTAGTTCCCATATTTAGGTGGAGAGCAGCTTCTATAAAAGCACCCTGCAACACCAGCGACACTCTGAACCGGCTCATCTCAAATGTCTGTTTTTCTTTAAAAGTTTTTAAGTGTAGGATTAGCACAGTGCCATGCACACCGAGCTAGAAAGGGACACCGCCTTTTGCCATTTATACAGCTGAATCTTTAAGCATAAGATAAGCAAAGTGCTATCCATGCTGAGATGTAAAATGACAAAGCTATACCTCTCTGAAGAGCTCTAATTAGAGTGAAAAACATGTCATAGGTTGCTTTTATGCTTTTCAGGTTGGCTTGAATGGTGTTATACCAATCCACAGCTGTAATACTGTGCATGGAGTGGTAACAGGCTTTTGTCATTTTTGCAGTTTGGCATGGATAGCACTTTGCTAACAGTGATGTAATTGGAGTGATCATCAGGGATGTCATCAGTGATGCCACTGACCAGGTCATGAGTGATGTAATATGTGAGGTCATAAACAGTGCATTGCGGGGGCCTGATTTATAGTCAACTCAGGTGAATTTCTCTGGTTATGTATGAGTGGAATCTGACTCTTAATTTAATGTCACTAAGTTTTGGTTTATTCTATTTGCTAACTATAACGTCTGTTTATATCTATATGTATATGTATGTATGTGTATATATGTACATATATGGCTATGGCTCAGATACATAGATGACCTCTTCCTTTTATGGAGGGGGTCAGAGGATCTGGCCAGGGAATTTGTCAATAGATTGAACATCAACCAACTAAACTTGGAGTTCACAGCCCATATGAACAAGGTATCGGTAGTCTTCCTTGATGTGGAGGTCTATATTTGCGACAATACAATTTGTACTAGACTTTTTCGCAAACCGACCGCTGGGAACTCACTATTACATGCATCTAGCCACAATCCCCAGCACTTGATCAACAGCATCCCCTATGGGGAGATGCTGAGGATCAAACGCATCTGTAGCAGTGTGGAGGAATGCAAATTGGCTCAAAACAGCTGCAAGGAAAGGTTTCTCTTAAGGGGTTACAGTACTTCCATCATAGAGAAGGCCATCCGCAAAACTGAGTCTTTGACTCGTGATACTGCGTTGGCCCCTAAAATCCCCGCTGTATCTAATGGCGTCTCTAATAAAGTGAGGGTCATCCTCACTTATAGTAAACAACATGCGGCCATTAGGAAAATACTAAGGAGATATTGGGATTTGCTGTTGAAAGATCCGGTCATTGGCGGGGACTTAATTAAGAACAACCATACTCCGCAAAGGACCTTTCGAAAAGCAAGATCCATGGGCAGCTGTTTGGTCAAAAGCAATCCAGAAATCAGGCCACCCTCCAACTGGCTGTCAAAACAAAAAGGTTTCTTCAAATGCTTTACTTGTAAAGCATGTAAACATGCATAAAACGTTAAGGACTATACCACCCCATTCTTGCCCCAACCTGCCAAAATTAAACGACGTATAACATGTAAAACAGAATACGTGGTTTATGTTTTGGAATGCCCTTGTGCACTCCGCTACATCGGCAGTACCAAATTACCCGTGCACATGAGGATTTTACACCTCCGGGCGATTACAAATAAAGACCAATCGTACCCGGTTGCCCGGCATTTTGAAGCGAAACATGGCTGTGACAACACCCTTCTTTGTTATTACGCCGTTGATTGTATACCGCCGACGCGCAAGGGTGGGGATAGAGATAGTGCCTTGCGTCTGTTAGAGACCAAATACATTCTGGAACTCAACACCAAGTCCCCAATAGGTTTAAACACCACAGAGGATTTATACACCTGTATATAAATCAATGTCCTTCATATTTTGCTATGACTGTTATTTTGATGAAACCTGTGGTACGTTACTTTGTATATACCTATGCCATATTGGAGGTATGAATTGACTTGTGGAGTCCCTAATGATGTACTGTGAATTACTTTACCCGACTCAGCAGTTAAATTCCATCTATACGTTGAATTATGAAATTAACTTTGAATATGCGCCTATCATAATGGAATTATGTATTTGTTTTTAATAACACAATTATTTATTAATTTTGTTTTCTACACATCGGTTTTGATTGGTTTTGGATCTTTACCGATTTAAATTGGGTTCACAAATTAGGTTTATTTAAACATCACGCCATTTGTGCCATTGGCACTTAGGTAGTTGATATAATCGACCACTAATTTTTGGGTTTAGGTCGCCTAATTTAAGTGCTCGCCCACTTGGGCTTGATTTCTCACCATAACTGTACGGACTATATTGAAGTACTCATCTTGTGTGGCAATTATAAATTCAGTATTTGTTATTTATAAAGTCAGAGCTTTTTAGATAAAAACAAAGAGTTATTTATACCTTTATTTCTAATGCATATGTAAATTATTATGTATTTGAGTTTGTACATTAATGAAATTTTAATATTAAGATTTTAAAAAAGGACACTTGGGTTGCCACACTTCGCTAAATGTAGCACTTTAAGCCGCAATTGTACTCTATAGTCTTTCTTCCAGCTTCATACTTGTAAAGACACAGCTGTTTATGATTGAATTCTTGAACTGTGCACTTTAAATTTGGCGCCTATCCATGAGTAACGCGTCATGTGATCAAGGTCCAGGTCGGAATGAAACGCGTCATGGCAGCATGGGATGCAGGGCTGAAACACTGAATAAATAAGCACAAAGAAATTTGGGTCCGCGTGTCTATCCTAATCCGTTGTGCGTCATTGGATTACTGGTGGATGGAGTACTGCAATATATATATATATATATATATATATATATATATATATATATATATATATATATATATATATATATATATATATATATATATATATATATATAACAATGCTCCAAGGTTTGGCAAAAAAACTAGTCACTTTTATGAGCGGGTGCCGTCACCACGGTGGTGTGTCCGTGAAATAAATACCAGCCCCAAAGTTTTCTCTCCTTTCTGAGAAAGCACTCACAGGAACAGTAGCAAAACGTGGGTTTAATTACGCCTTAGACAGATGCGTTTCGGGAGAAACTCCCTTCTTCCGTGACACGGAAGAAGGGAGTTTCTCCCGAAACGCGTCTCACTTATACATTGCAGGTTACAAGATGGCGGTACCTGTAACGGGTGTGCTTGTGTCCTTTGTCGATTACCATGAAACGCTCACATGCATTGATTATAAAACAATGATGGACGCCTCGCGCATTTGTATGACAAATTGATGAAGGCCGATGCCAAAACGCGTCTTTGCTATGCTGTGAGGTTTACGAATAAAAACTAATTGTAAACCACCCCCATGAGTACTGCAACCTTTTACAGGGTGAGAACCTGTGGATGTTGTGCGCCGAATACTATTGACAGGTACACCCCCGTTACGCGAGCACCCGCTCGAGAGTGCGGCAGGTTGGTGTTGTGGGAGCTTCGATATATATATATATATATATATATATATATATATATATATATATATATATATTGTCTGTTCCCTCACCAGCACAAAGGATGGATGACACCACGTTCTGGCCACAAGTTATTTATTGTGTCAGTTGCATCAATGCAACTGACACAATATATCACTTGTGTCCAGAACGTGGTGTCATCCATCCTTGGTGCTGGCGAGGGAATGGAGAAAGTTTACAAGGGTCATGCCTTTGGAGGTCCTACATCGACGACGCACCCGCTTTATAGGCAGGCGGCGGCTTCACAGAGGCATCTATATATATATATATATACATATATATAAAGAGAATCAAAACATCCAAGGAACAGCAATACTGGGCTCTAGTTAATAAATTGAAAAATGACCATCAAATTATTGTGTGCAGTTCTGACAAGGGAGGCAACATTGTCATCTGGCCCCAAGCACAATACATTGAAGAAGCGAACAGACAACTTTCAGACACTGTCTGTTATGAAAAGACAAGTATAAAACAGTATGATGTGGCTGGAGAACAACTGAAGAAACTCCTTTTCAGATACAAGCGGGAAGGTTTGATCTCTAGCGAGGAATTCAAATTTCTTCATGTGAAACAACCAGTTTTGCCCAGATTTTATTTGATTCCCAAAATACAGAAAGGCAGGTCTCCTGTTCCAGGAAGACCAATCATCTCAGCCATAGACAGTGTAGCGGATTACCTAGCACAATAAACTGACTATTTCTTACAATCCCTGGTTACAAATCTGCCGACATACATAAGGGATACAGGCCACTTTCTGCAAAAGTTAAAGAACATTGCATGGACAGATGATTGTTTACTTGTCACGTTAGACATCGAAGCCCTCTATACTAGTATAGACCATCAAAAAGGGCTTAAAGCACTGGAATATTTCCTGAGTACAAGACCAGTGCACTGTTACAACCACAATAAGATGCTTGTTGAATTTGTGAGTTGGTGTTTATATCAAAACTATTTTTTGTTTGGTAATGATGTCTACGTGCAGAAAAGGGGTGTAGCCATGGGGGCCTGCTTCTCTACCAGCTACGCGTGTCTACACGTTGGCTTGTGGGAGAAGCGGGTCCTCATGGAGACCATGCGATGTTCACAACAAATGTGGTTATGTGGGTTCGTTTTATAGACGATGTGTTTTTAATTTGGAGAGGGAATGAAGAAAGTGTGAAAGAATTCATTAAGACACTTAACAATAATGAGGAAAATCTCAGGTTCACGCACAACATTAGCAATAAAGCAGTGGACTTCTTAGATGTCAAGGTCTTTCACAAAGCAGGCAAATTAGCCACCACCCTCCATAGAAAGGACACATCAGGGAACACAACCCTACACGCCACAAGTGCCCATCCCCGACATGTCATAGACAATATCCCTTATGGAGAACTACTTCGGTTGAAAAGAATATGTAGTAGTGATGAGGAGTTGGCGGTTTGCACTATTGAAGCATTGGACAGATTTAGGGAGCGAGGATATAAAGATAAAATACTAAAAAGAGCGGTAAATAAAATGAAACTAAGACCTAGAGAAAAACTGTTTAAACCAGTGACCTCAGATACAGATACCGGGGAAGATTCGGTTGAATCAACCATCAGGTTCATCACTGCATATAGTTGCCAGGACAGAAAGATTCGGTCGATTCTAACTAAAAGTTGGCCTATATCGAAAACCGATGCGGTGTTGTCCCAACATTTACCTGCTCTACCGAATATTACGTTTCGGAGGGGACCCTCCTTACGTACACATATCTCTAATCCTTGCCCAGAACTGTCCAAAATTTGGTTCCCACCCCGGCTGGGGTTTTACAAATGTACCAGTTGCAGGGCTTGTAAATTTGGAGTTAACACCCAACATTATAATACTCCATTCAGCCCTAAACCATTGCCAATTAAAGGTAATTACGGTTGCAAGACGGAGTATGCTGTTTACGTCCTGGCGTGTACCTGTGGCCTGAGGTACGTGGGTAGTACCAGGCTTCCAGTGCATGCTAGGATATTGTAGCATATTCGGGCAATCGTCAACAATGACAGCTCCTACCCAGTAGCTAGACACTTTAAAAGTGTACATGGGAATAATCTCCAATGTCTAAGCTATTATGTCCTCTCCTCAGTCCCAAAACCTAGAAGGGGAGGTGACCGAGATAGGATGCTACGGCAATTGAAATCGAAAATGATTTTAGAACTAGATTCCAAGGTCCCTAACAGGCTGAACACTACGGAAGACCTGTATCATTTCCTGTAAATAATCAACTTTCTTTAAATACAGGCACCAAAGTCATTTTTACAGCCAGCATACCCCAAACCGAAAACAAATCTCTGGATAGTGCTTCTACTTAAGCCATCCATTTATACCATTTATTTATATACAGTCTTGGTCCTACACCCAAAGTTGACTTTTTTCGTTCTCTTTTTTTCTAATAATATTTTTGCAGTGATGGATCCATGATTCTTCTGCATCACACAGGTTGCACTTTACATATGCATTTTGGGTAAGCTATATTAGTCATTTTCAGAGGGGTTGCCATTACAATTCGAGGTCCCCAATGCTGGGTATTTTGTAAATATATGAAATATGAATGTTTTGGTTTTTTAACAAAGACAGAGTTCTGAAAAGCACTTTAATCTTTTGCTCCAGGTTGCACATTTGTCAGTGAAGTTTACATTGCTATTGTATTGCACATTTAAATGGAACTACTATAATAATGAAATCCAATGAAACAATATATTTTTTTATATATTGGTTTTAAGTATGTATATTATTACTTTTTAAACCAAGAAATGATTTAGATTTTATATACATATTTATTGAATTTTTAATATTTATATGTATATTTATAGTGGTTAATTTTCTAAATTGCAATGTATTTATTTGCACTTTGCACATACGCAACTGCACAATCACAACACACTTTAAAGATACAAATTCAGAACAGTCTATACAAACAGGCATTTATGCAGATATCAAAAAATATTGCAACACAGGTTTAACATTACCAATGTATTTACACAAAGTGTAGAGAATGGCAAGCAAATCCCCGATGTTTTCATTGTGACTTTTACCTACCAGTATTTTGTTTATTTTCATTTGTCACATGGTGTATTCAAAATCAGTTAAAAAGAGGGCATTATGGGTAATATCTCTGATGTGAACAAGGGCAACTGCCCGAAACGCATCGTCTGCCACGCTGCTGTACTTCTCTCAGGAATAAAATATCCTTTTGCCACCATTTGGGATTCGTTGGTTTCTTTGTGTGATCGTTTGCCGAGACACGGGTGATCCCAAGTCGACCTTTGCAGTTGATATATATATATATCAACTAGTTTGGAAAATTTCATAAAGAATCATCAAATGACACCAAAGTTATAAGCAAAACAAAAAATGTTCTTCCTATGTAAACTTGGTCCTAACTATAACTACCTACCGGCGACCACCAGTAGGATATATACCACCAGTAGGATATATATATATATCCTACTGGTGGTCGCCGGTAGGTAGTTATAGTTAGGACCAAGTTTACATAGGAAGAACATTTTTTGTTTTGCTTATAACTTTGGTGTCATTTGATGATTCTTTATGAAATTTTCCAAACTAAGTCTGTGTTCATATCTGACCCTGTTGCTCTGCTGTGTTGGAGTCTCCCCTCTGCCATGGACACTGACCATGTTGCTCTGCTGTGTTGGAGTCTCCCCTGTGCCATGGACACTGACCCTGTTGCGCTGCTGTGTTGGAGTCTCCCCTGTGCCATGGACACTGACCCTGTTGCTCTGCTGTGTTGGAGTCTCCCCTGTGCCATGGACACTGACCCTGTTGCTCTGCTGTCTTCTGCCAAACTGCTCTGTGCCTCTATATTAATTACTTGCGCACTGCTTACTGTTCAGTATTGCCTGAACACTCGCTTTGCATTTTTGTAGCGCTTTTACCGCTAGACGGCTGCGCATTCATTATACAATTGTGCTCTGCCCGCTTTGTCTGAAGCCCGGCTCCCCCCACACACCCGCCTCCCAGCTGCCCCTCCCTCCCACGGATACTGAGTCTCTGCACGATCGCTGGAAGCGCTGTGACCGTCCTGCCTCCACAGAAGCGGTCGCTCCTTCACGCTGCTCCCTGCCAGACCAGTGGTATCGTAGCGCTTCTGCCAAACTGCTCTGTGCCTCTATATTAATTACTTGCGCACTGCTTACTGTTCAGCATTGCCTGAACACTCGCTTTGCATTTTTGTAGCGCTTTTACCGCTAGACGGCTGCGCATTCATTATACAATTGTGCTCTACCCGCTTTGTCTGAAGCCCGGCTCCCCCCACACACCCGCCTCCCAGCTGCCCCTCCCTCCCACGGATACTGAGGCTCTGCACGATCGCTGGAAGCACTGTGACCATCCTGCCTCCACAGAAGCGGTCGCTCCTTCACGCTGCTCCCTGCCAGACCAGTGGTATCGTAGTGCTTCTGCCAAACTGCTCTGTGCCTCTATATTAATTACTTGCGCACTGCTTACTGTTCAGCATTGCCTGAACACTCGCTTTGCATTTTTGTAGCGCTTTTACCGCTAGACGGCTGCGCATTCATTATACAATTGTGCTCTGCCCGCTTTGCCTGAATTATTTAATTTATTTATTGGGCCGGTACCTCTGGACATTTGCTAGCGTTGTAAGGCTGTGCCCCCAATCTCGCCCTGTTTCGCCTTTGGCTTGCTGCCATCTTGTTGATTGTTGTTGCGCCTTGATCCCAGCCCGGCTCCCCCCACGCACCCGCCTTCCAGCTGCCCCTCCCTTGCCCCTCCCCTCCCACCATCTTCATATGACAGATGCATTTGCACGCAGCGTTCACGCGCAGCTGTCGCGCCCCATGCGCGCCGAAGGTGCGCCAAAGGTAAGCCCGTCTGTGCCCGTCCGCGCCTGGACCGCGCCCAGCGCCAGACCCCCTGGTCCTCGCAAAACCCACTCCACCCGCATAACATATGACGCCGCTACCCTCTTTGCCCTTAACCCCGGACGCACTCCACAATGCTGCGTAGCTACCCCAGGACACACCCACGGACCATTCGCCTGCCACTCCTGCAAGTTCGCCTGCATCAGGACCCACACCAAATCCTCCTCCTCCAAACACAATTCCGACTCCAACCACCTGAAGTGCATCCTGCTGAACACCCGCTCGGTCCACAGACACGCCACTGAACTCTGGGACCTACTAGACACTGCGCCACCGGACATCGCCTTCCTTACAGAAACCTGGATGAACGCATCATCAGCACCCGACATAGCCATTGCCATCCCGGACGCATACAAAATCTTCCAAAAGGACCGCACCAACCAAACAGGAGGAGGCATAGCCATCATCCATAAGAACATCATCAGAATCACGACCAGCTTCGACGACAACCTTGCAACCGCCGAACACCTCCACTTCCAGATCCACACCGACCCCAGGACCACACTTAGAGGAACCCTCATCTACAGGCCACCAGGACCCAGCACACAATTCAGCGAAGACATCACTGACTTCATCAGCCCACATGCCCTCCCCTCCGACAACTACATTCTTCTGGGAGATTTCAACTTCCACCTGGAAAAGAAAAACGACAGCAACACCTCCTCCCTTCTGGACAACCTGGCAAATCTCGGACTCAAACAACTTTTTGACACACCCACTCATATAGCAGGACACACGCTCGACTCTGTCTTCACCTCCTGCAAACACATCTCCTTCGACCACACCTCAGCTCTCAGCTGGACAGACCACGAATGTGTTCACTTCAGCTTCAAAACCACCACGACCCACAACCCTCCACAACGTCTTCCTCGAAGAAACTGGAACAAAATCACCACCGACCAACTCCTCACATCGCTCAAACAAAACACTCCCGCACTCTCATCGGACCCAAACGAAGCTGCCACCAAACTCAAACAATGGATTACTCACAGCGCTGACGAATTAGCACCCCTGAAAAACCACCAGATCAAACAAGGTAACAAAAAGGCCCCCTGGTTCAACGATGACCTTAAGAAATCCAAGAAACTATGCCGCACTCTCGAAAAAACATGGAGAAAAAACCCAGCCACTGACAACCTGACCACCTTCAAGGCAGCCACCCGCAAACACCACCAATTGATCCGAGCCAACAAGAAATCAGCATTCAAGGATCGACTCGACAACAACGCCCAAAACAGCAAAGAACTTTTCAACATCGTCAAAGAATTTACCAACCCAACCGCAGCCTCTAACGACATCACCCCCTCCCAAAACCTTTGCGACTTGCTATCCTCTTTCTTCTACAACAAAATCGCCGACATACATAACAGCTTTAAGAACATCTCCATAGAACAGTCCACTCCACCCACCTCCAAACCGGAACCGCCCGCTAACAACCTTAGCGCCTGGAACCCAATCACCACTGAAGACACCATCTGCCTAATGAACTCCATCCATTCAGGTTCGCCTACCGACCCCTGTCCCCACCACATCTTTAACAAAGCAGACTTCATTATCGCACCCCATCTCCGTGATATCATCAACTGCTCCTTCAACTCCGCTACCTTCCCAGAAAGCTGGAAACACGCCGAACTCAGCGCCCTTCTGAAGAAACCCACAGCAGACTCCTCTGAACTTAAGAACTACCGCCCCATTTCCCTCCTCCCATTCCCTGCCAAAGTCATTGAAAAAGCTGTCAATAGCCAACTCGCCGCCTTCCTAGAATCCAACAACTCCCTCGACTCTTCACAGTCCGGCTTCCGAGCCAAACACAGCACTGAAACCGCCATCATTGCAGCGACAGATGACATCCGAACGCTGCTGGACAACGGAGAAACAGTTGCCCTCATCCTACTCGACCTCTCCGCTGCCTTCGACACAGTCTGCCATAGCACCCTCATACAACGCCTTAGTAACATCGGAATACAAGGAAAAACCTTGGACTGGATCATCTCGTCCTCGCCGGAAGAACCCAGAGAGTCCGCCTCCCCCCCTTTCAAATCAGAGGCCACCGAAGTCATCTGCGGAGTACCACAAGGATCATCACTCAGTCCCACCCTCTTCAACGTCTACATGAGTCCCCTTGCATCCATCGCGCGACAACACAACCTTAACATCATCTCCTATGCTGACGACACCCAACTGATCCTTTCCCTCACCAAGGACCCTAACATTGCCAAAACCAATCTTCATGAAGGCATGAAAGAAGTAGCTGAATGGATGAAAAACAGTTGCCTAAAACTCAACTCAGACAAAACGGAAGTTCTCATCCTTGGATCTCCCCCTCTGCTTGGGATGACTCTTGGTGGCCACCGGCACTGGGCACAGCTCCCATACCCACGGACCACGCACGCAACCTAGGCGTCATCCTCGACTCCTCCCTCTCGATGACCAAACAAGTTAACGCCGTCTCATCTTCCTGCTTCAACGTACTTTGAATGCTTAAAAAAAACTCCCGTTGGATCCCCACCGAAACAAGAAAGACGGTCACCCACGCACTAGTCACTAGCCAACTGGACTATGGAAACACTCTCTACGACGGAACCACAGCCAAATTACAGAAAAAAATCCAACGCATCCAAAATGCATCAGCCAGACTCATACTGGACATCCCTCGCCAAGCTCACATTACCGGCCACCTGAAAGACCTCCACTGGCTCCCCGTCAACAAGAGAATACCGTTCCGTCTCCTCACCCACGCACACAAGGCCCTCTACAAACTAGGACCCGACTGCCTCAACACACGACTGTCCTTATACACACCCACCCGCCAACTAAGATCTTCCAACCAAGCGCTCGCCACAGTTCCGCGCATCCACAGATCCACCATGGGAGGAAGATCTTTCTCCTACCTGGCGGCCAAGACCTGGAATTCTCTCCCCACCCACCGCCGCCTCACACAAAACCACTTTTCTTTCAGAAAGGAACTCAAAACCTGGCTATTCGATGAATAACAATCCCCCTCCCAAAAGCTCATTGAGACCCTCTGGGTGAGTAGTGCGCTATACAAATTCCTGAACTTGAACTTGAACTTGTTGTTCTGCTGTGTTGGAGTCTCCCCTGTGCCATGGACACTGACCCTGTTGGTCTGCTTTGTTGGAGTCTCATCTGTGACATGGACACTGACCCTGTTTCTCTGCTGTGTTGGAGTCTCACCTGTGCCATGGACACTGTTTGTACTTTGCCTGTGCAGGATATCTTGCTTTTGATCTGCTTTCTGTACCTTGATGTTGTGTACAGTTGTTATACTTTCACATCTGTGCAAAATGTGAATAAATACAGTTACTCCTGTTGTGTCTTTTGTCAGTGTCCTTGCTGATTAAAGTTATTTTTGTGTGTGCATTTAGTTGACTGGCCCCATGCCCTATGTATCACTTCGACATTGCAAGGCTGTTTGTCCGCATCACATGTGTAGACAAGGGGTGACAGGAGTGACAGGGGCTTCAGTCCATTCTGACACTGATGCTTGTGTTACCTGAGTTGGCTCTTTTAGCTGTCATGCTGTTATGTTTTGAGTGGTTTTCTGTTGTTGGCTACGTGGTTGCCATGTCAGTTTGGGTGTGATGCTGTTCACAGGTTAGCAAGCTGGCTGTGCACTGTCATGATGTATATGTATTGTTCCTGTATATATGCCCAGCTGTGTGTGTGTATGGACATCCTGTGTTGGCCCGTAGTCCTGGTCCCCTGGCATACATGTGATGTGTGCTCTTGGGTGGTGAGGAGGTGTGCAGTGTGTAGGGTGTGATTTTGTAGTTGTTGTGTATGTGTGTGTGCCCCTGGATTGTGATAGGCACACATGTGTAAGCCAGGAGTTGTGTGCCTGGGGGATTGATTGTCCTGCCCTGTGTAAATGATTTGATGCTTTTGTGTGAGTTGTCTGTTGTGCACTGTGCAGTTTACAAATGCTAAAATGGGTTGTAGCATGTACCAAACCAATTTTGTGATTCAGTAACCTGTTACCAACTCGCAAAATAGGTTTCGCGAGTCACTATAAGGAAGGGGATAAGATTGTTTTGCGAATGTAAATGGGGTTGCAAAACAATTGCATTTACCACCAACTTCAAATTGGTGGTAAGCCAGGCGCAAAGAGAAAGTGGTCACCTCATCCCCTTATTGATTGGCAGCAAAAATGTTTTTTAAGAGCAGGCAGTGGCCCCACAGACCACTGCCTGGTCTTAAAGAATAAACCTGAAATGTTTCATACTTATTTTTTATATACATCCTGTTTTTCTTTAAGGGAAATGGGCTGCGTTTTTTGAAAAAACAGTCACAGACATCGTGGTCTGCTGATCCCGCAGGCCACAATCACTGTGAGTGTCACCCATTACCAATGGGTCACAAAATGTGATCTGCCTAATGAATATTAATGAGGCAGGTACTTTGCCACCGAATTGGGAATGGCAAACAGTGTCTCAGACACTGTTGTACATCAGTGTTTGTGAATCGCATTTTGCGAGTCGCAAAAAAAATGCATATTGCGATTTGAAAACACTGAGGCCAATTGGGAATTGTGATTACCTAATTGCGAGTTTCTGAGAATCGCAATTAGGTAATCGCAATTTCCAATGCATGAAACTCCAAGAGTTTCATATACCGATTCTTAGGGGGTCGCAAGTCGACCTGCCTCATTAATATTAATGAGGTACATCTCAATTTGTGACCTAAAGGAATCGCTAAAATCATGGGATGGTGGCTTACTGGCGTCAGCAGACCACCATATCCGGGATTGCTTTTAAATAAAGCAATCTTTTTTTTTAAATGCAGCTTGTTTTTCCTAAAGGTAAATGGGTCCTTTTAAAAAAAACAAAATATGGGACCACTGCCTTCTCTTAAAAAACGCTTCTACCACCATTCCCAAAGAGGAAGGGGTCCGTGGGGACCCCTTCCCCTTTGCGAATGGGTTACCACCTAGTTGTAGTAGGTGGTAAAATACAAACGTTTTGCAACCACATTCACAGTCACAAAAACTTCATACATACCATTATGATTCGCTGTTTGGAAGGGATGCCCTAAACATGCCACTTCCAAATACTGAATCGCAATCCCATTTTGCGATTTGGTAGAATTACAAAATGGGTTTTGATGCTTGTAAAAATCCTTTTTTGCATTCACAAACAGACCAATTTTGCGAATCAGCTCATTTGCAAACGCAAATTTGGTTGATACATGTGGCCCTGAGGGTCGTACATCTGGCCCATGATTCCTTAAGGGGAGCCTTTATGGTGAGATAGGTTGAGAAATGATTTGCTTGATAATCTTAAGTAGGTATATAGTAACTCCAAAAGTGTTGCCTCTAAAACCATGAAAGAAGATTTGTTAGCACTAACTGGGTTTGTCATGCGTATTTTTCGAAAAAGACTGGATTAGAATATGTAAGTATACACGTATTATATACATTGTACATGAAGGCTAGTACCAATGTTTTGACTAATGGTGACAGTTCAGATATTTTCTCTGTACATAAAGGGGCCTTTATCGTGTTTCTTATTTTATCTAGCTTTGGAACAACTAGCATTGCATAATATGAAAAATCAACATATACAATTATCCAAGGATCGTAAACATGTATTTTATGCAGCTGCTACAATGCATTTTGTAAGTAACGCAGATAACCCAAGTGATTCATTCTTCTGAAATACAAGAATTCTACAGGCGGTACGGTTTAGTAAAGATGAAAATCTCGCTTTTGACTTAATATATAAAGCGAACACATTATGGAGTTAAATATTTGGAACTTAACTTCACGTGGGTTTAAAAGTATGGTCAATCTGAATAAAGATGCAGGTTCAGAATTTGTAACCGAAGACTGAAAACTTTATGGTGGTGAAACACAGACGAAAATTCATAGAGGGTTGTTTGGTTTTTTATATTCGTTTCTCTGCATCTCTGTATTGTGTTTTTGGACACATTTACCTGCTCTACCGAATATTACGTTTCGGAGGGGACCCTCCTTACGTACACATATCTCTAATCCTTGCCCAGAACTGTCCAAAATTTGGTTCCCACCCCGGCTGGGGTTTTACAAATGTGCCAGTTGCAGGGCTTGTAAATTTGGAGTTAACACCCAACATTATAATACTCCGTTCAGCCCTAAACCATTGCCAATTAAAGGTAATTACGGTTGCAAGACGGAGTATGCTGTTTACGTCCTGGCGTGTACCTGTGGCCTGAGGTACGTGGGTAGTACCAGGCTTCCAGTGCATGCTAGGATATTGTAGCATATTCGGGCAATCGTCAACAATGACAGCTCCTACCCAGTAGCTAGACACTTTAAAAGTGTACATGGGAATAATCTCCAATGTCTAAGCTATTATGTCCTCTCCTCAGTCCCAAAACCTAGAAGGGGAGGTGACCGAGATAGGATGCTACGGCAATTGAAATCGAAAATGATTTTAGAACTAGATTCCAAGGTCCCTAACAGGCTGAACACTACGGAAGACCTGTATCATTTCCTGTAAATAATCAACTTTCTTTAAATACAGGCACCAAAGTCATTTTTACAGCCAGCATACCCCAAACCGAAAACAAATCTCTGGATAGTGCTTCTACTTAAGCCATCCATTTATACCATTTATTTATATACAGTCTTGGTCCTACACCCAAAGTTGACTTTTTTCGTTCTCTTTTTTTCTAATAATATTTTTGCAGTGATGGATCCATGATTCTCCTGCATCACACAGGTTGCACTTTACATATGCATTTTGGGTAAGCTATATTAGTCATTTTCAGAGGGGTTGCCATTACAATTCGAGGTCCCCAATGCTGGGTATTTTGTAAATATATGAAATATGAATGTTTTGGTTTTTTAACAAAGACAGAGTTCTGAAAAGCACTTTAATCTTTTGCTCCAGGTTGCACATTTGTCAGTGAAGTTTACATTGCTATTGTATTGCACATTTAAATGGAACTACTATAATAATGAAATCCAATGAAACAATATATTTTTTTATATATTGGTTTTAAGTATGTATATTATTACTTTTTAAACCAAGAAATGATTTAGATTTTATATACATATTTATTGAATTTTTAATATTTATATGTATATTTATAGTGGTTAATTTTCTAAATTGCAATGTATTTATTTGCACTTTGCACATACGCAACTGCACAATCAAAAACACACTTTAAAGATACAAATTCAGAACAGTCTATACAAACAGGCATTTATGCAGATATCAAAAAATATTGCAACACAGGTTTAACATTACCAATGTATTTACACAAAGTGTAGAGAATGGCAAGCAAATCCCCGATGTTTTCATTGTGACTTTTACCTACCAGTATTTTGTTTATTTTCATTTGTCACATGGTGTATTCAAAATCAGTTAAAAAGAGGGCATTATGGGTAATATCTCTGATGTGAACAAGGGAAACTGCCCGAAACGCATCGTCTGCCACGCTGCTGTACTTCTCTCAGGAATAAAATATCCTTTTGCCACCATTTGGGATTCGTTGGTTTCTTTGTGTGATCGTTTGCCGAGACACGGGTGATCCCAAGTCGACCTTTGCAGTTGATATATATATATATCAACTAGTTTGGAAAATTTCATAAAGAATCATCAAATGACACCAAAGTTATAAGCAAAACAAAAACTTTTCTTCCTATGTAAACTTGGTCCTAACTATAACTACCTACCGGCGACCACCAGTAGGATATATACCACCAGTAGGATATATATATATATCCTACTGGTGGTCGCCGGTAGGTAGTTATAGTTAGGACCAAGTTTACATAGGAAGAACATTTTTTGTTTTGCTTATAACTTTGGTGTCATTTGATGATTCTTTATGAAATTTTCCAAACTAATTCTGTGTTCATATCTGACCCTGTTGCTCTGCTGTGTTGGAGTCTCCCCTCTGCCATGGACACTGACCATGTTGCTCTGCTGTGTTGGAGTCTCCCCTGTGCCATGGACACTGACCCTGTTGCGCTGCTGTGTTGGAGTCTCCCCTGTGCCATGGACACTGACCCTGTTGCTCTGCTGTGTTGGAGTCTCCCCTGTGCCATGGACACTGACCCTGTTGCTCTGCTGTCTTCTGCCAAACTGCTCTGTGCCTCTATATTAATTACTTGCGCACTGCTTACTGTTCAGTATTGCCTGAACACTCGCTTTGCATTTTTGTAGCGCTTTTACCGCTAGACGGCTGCGCATTCATTATACAATTGTGCTCTGCCCGCTTTGTCTGAAGCCCGGCTCCCCCCACACACCCGCCTCCCAGCTGCCCCTCCCTCCCACGGATACTGAGGCTCTGCACGATCGCTGGAAGCGCTGTGACCGTCCTGCCTCCACAGAAGCGGTCGCTCCTTCACGCTGCTCCCTGCCAGACCAGTGGTATCGTAGCGCTTCTGCCAAACTGCTCTGTGCCTCTATATTAATTACTTGCGCACTGCTTACTGTTCAGCATTGCCTGAACACTCGCTTTGCATTTTTGTAGCGCTTTTACCGCTAGACGGCTGCGCATTCATTATACAATTGTGCTCTGCCCGCTTTGTCTGAAGCCCGGCTCCCCCCACACACCCGCCTCCCAGCTGCCCCTCCCTCCCACGGATACTGAGGCTCTGCACGATCGCTGGAAGCGCTGTGACCGTCCTGCCTCCACAGAAGCGGTCGCTCCTTCACGCTGCTCCCTGCCAGACCAGTGGTATCGTAGCGCTTCTGCCAAACTGCTCTGTGCCTCTATATTAATTACTTGCGCACTGCTTACTGTTCAGCATTGCCTGAACACTCGCTTTGCATTTTTGTAGCGCTTTTACCGCTAGACGGCTGCGCATTCATTATACAATTGTGCTCTGCCCGCTTTGCCTGAATTATTTAATTTATTTATTGGGCCGGTACCTCTGGACATTTGCTAGCGTTGTAAGGCTGTGCCCCCAATCTAGCCCTGTTTCGCCTTTGGCTTGCTGCCATCTTGTTGATTGTTGTTGCGCCTTGATCCCAGCCCGGCTCCCCCCACGCACCCGCCTTCCAGCTGCCCCTCCCTTGCCCCTCCCCTCCCACCATCTTCATATGACAGATGCATTTGCACGCAGCGTTCACGCGCAGCTGTTGCGCCCCATGCGCGCCGAAGGTGCGCCAAAGGTAAGCCCGTCTGTGCCCGTCCGCGCCTGGACCGCGCCCAGCGCCAGACCCCCTGGTCCTCGCAAAACCCACTCCACCCGCATAACATATGACGCCGCTACCCTCTTTGCCCTTAACCCCGGACACACTCCACAATGCTGCGTAGCTACCCCAGGACACACCCACGGACCATTCGCCTGCCACTCCTGCAAGTTCGCCTGCATCAGGACACACACCAAATCCTCCTCCTCCAAACACAACTCCGACTCCAACCACCTGAAGTGCATCCTGCTGAACACCCGCTCGGTCCACAGACACGCCACTGAACTCTGGGACCTACTAGACACTGCGCCACCGGACATCGCCTTCCTTACAGAAACCTGGATGAACGCATCATCAGCACCCGACATAGCCATTGCCATTCCGGACGCATACAAAATCTTCCAAAAGGACCGCACCAACCAAACAGGAGGAGGCATAGCCATCATCCATAAGAACATCATCAGAATCACGAACAGCTTCGACGACAACCTTGCAACCGCCGAACACCTCCACTTCCAGATCCACACCGACCCCAGGACCACACTTAGAGGAACCCTCATCTACAGGCCACCAGGACCCCGCACACAATTCAGCGAAGACATCACTGACTTCATCAGCCCACATGCCCTCCCCTCCGACAACTACATTCTTCTGGGAGATTTCAACTTCCACCTGGAAAAGAAAAACGACAGCAACACCTCCTCCCTTCTGGACAACCTGGCAAATCTCGGACTCAAACAACTTTTTGACACACCCACTCATATAGCAGGACACACGCTCGACTCTGTCTTCACCTCCTGCAAACACATCTCCTTCGACCACACCTCAGCTCTCCACTGGACAGACCACGAATGTGTTCACTTCAGCTTCAAAACCACCACGACCCACAACCCTCCACAACGTCTTCCTCGAAGAAACTGGAACAAAATCACCACCGACCAACTCCTCACATCGCTCAAACAAAACACTCCCGCACTCTCATCGGACCCAAACGAAGCTGCCACCAAACTCAAACAATGGATTACTCACAGCGCTGACGAATTAGCACCCCTGAAAAACCACCAGATCAAACAAGGTAACAAAAAGGCCCCCTGGTTCAACGATGACCTTAAGAAATCCAAGAAACTATGCCGCACTCTCGAAAAAACATGGAGAAAAAACCCAGCCACTGACAACCTGACCACCTTTAAGGCAGCCACCCGCAAACACCACCAATTGATCCGAGCCAACAAGAAATCAGCATTCAAGGATCGACTCGACAACAACGCCCAAAACAGCAAAGAACTTTTCAACATCGTCAAAGAATTTACCAACCCAACCGCAGCCTCTAACGACATCACCCCCTCCCAAAACCTTTGCGACTTGCTATCCTCTTTCTTCTACAACAAAATCGCCGACATACATAACAGCTTTAAGAACATCTCCATAGAACAGTCCACTCCACCCACCTCCAAACCGGAACCGCCCGCTAACAACCTTAGCGCCTGGAACCCAATCACCACTGAAGACACCATCTGCCTAATGAACTCCATCCATTCAGGTTCGCCTACCGACCCCTGTCCCCACCACATCTTTAACAAAGCAGACTTCATTATCGCACCCCATCTCCGTGATATCATCAACTGCTCCTTCAACTCCGCTACCTTCCCAGAAAGCTGGAAACACGCCGAACTCAGCGCCCTTCTGAAGAAACCCACAGCAGACCCCTCTGAACTTAAGAACTACCGCCCCATTTCCCTCCTCCCATTCCCTGCCAAAGTCATTGAAAAAGCTGTCAATAGCCAGCTCGCCGCCTTCCTAGAATCCAACAACTCCCTCGACTCTTCACTGTCCGGCTTCCGAGCCAAACACAGCACTGAAACCGCCATCATTGCAGCGACAGATGACATCCGAACGCTGCTGGACAACGGAGAAACAGTTGCCCTCATCCTACTCGACCTCTCCGCTGCCTTCGACACAGTCTGCCATAGCACCCTCATACAACGCCTTAGTAACATCGGAATACAAGGAAAAACCTTGGACTGGATCATCTCGTTCCTCGCCGGAAGAACCCAGAGAGTCCGCCTCCCCCCTTTCAAATCAGAGGCCACCGAAGTCATCTGCGGAGTACCACAAGGATCATCACTCAGTCCCACCCTCTTCAACGTCTACATGAGTCCCCTTGCATCCATCGCGCGACAACACAACCTTAACATCATCTCCTATGCTGACGACACCCAACTGATCCTTTCCCTCACCAAGGACCCTAACATTGCCAAAACCAATCTTCATGAAGGCATGAAAGAAGTAGCTGAATGGATGAAAAACAGTTGCCTAAAACTCAACTCAGACAAAACGGAAGTTCTCATCCTTGGATCTTCCCCCTCTGCTTGGGATGACTCTTGGTGGCCACCGGCACTGGGCACAGCTCCCATACCCACGGACCACGCACGCAACCTAGGCGTCATCCTCGACTCCTCCCTCTCGATGACCAAACAAGTTAACGCCGTCTCATCTTCCTGCTTCAACGTACTTTGAATGCTTAAAAAAAACTCCCGTTGGATCCCCACCGAAACAAGAAAGACGGTCACCCACGCACTAGTCACTAGCCAACTGGACTATGGAAACACTCTCTACGACGGAACCACAGCCAAATTACAGAAAAAAATCCAACGCATCCAAAATGCATCAGCCAGACTCATACTGGACATCCCTCGCCAAGCTCACATTACCGGCCACCTGAAAGACCTCCACTGGCTCCCCGTCAACAAGAGAATACCGTTCCGTCTCCTCACCCACGCACACAAGGCCCTCTACAAACTAGGACCCGACTGCCTCAACACATGACTGTCCTTCTACACACCCACCCGCCAACTAAGATCTTCCAACCAAGCGCTCGCCACAGTTCCGCGCATCCACAGATCCACCATGGGAGGAAGATCTTTCTCCTACCTGGCGGCCAAGACATGGAATTCTCTCCCCACCCACCGCCGCCTCACACAAAACCACTTTTCTTTCAGAAAGGAACTCAAAACCTGGCTATTCGATGAATAACAATCCCCCTCCCAAAAGCTCATTGAGACCCTCTGGGTGAGTAGTGCGCTATACAAATTCCTGAACTTGAACTTGAACTTGTTGTTCTGCTGTGTTGGAGTCTCCCCTGTGCCATGGACACTGACCCTGTTGGTCTGCTTTGTTGGAGTCTCATCTGTGACATGGACACTGACCCTGTTTCTCTGCTGTGTTGGAGTCTCACCTGTGCCATGGACACTGTTTGTACTTTGCCTGTGCAGGATATCTTGCTTTTGATCTGCTTTCTGTACCTTGATGTTGTGTACAATTGTTATACTTTCACATCTGTGCAAAATGTGAATAAATACAGTTACTCCTGTTGTGTCTTTTGTCAGTGTCCTTGCTGATTAAAGTTATTTTTGTGTGTGCATTTAGTTGACTGGCCCCATGCCCTATGTATCACTTCGACATTGCAAGGCTGTTTGTCCGCATCACATGTGTAGACAAGGGGTGACAGGAGTGACAGGGGCTTCAGTCCATTCTGACACTGATGCTTGTGTTACCTGAGTTGGCTCTTTTAGCTGTCATGCTGTTATGTTTTGAGTGGTTTTCTGTTGTTGGCTACGTGGTTGCCATGTCAGTTTGGGTGTGATGCTGTTCACAGGTTAGCAAGCTGGCTGTGCACTGTCATGATGTATATGTATTGTTCCTGTATATATGCCCAGCTGTGTGTGTGTATGGACATCCTGTGTTGGCCCGTAGTCCTGGTCCCCTGGCATACATGTGATGTGTGCTCTTGGGTGGTGAGGAGGTGTGCAGTGTGTAGGGTGTGATTTTGTAGTTGTTGTGTATGTGTGTGTGCCCCTGGATTGTGATAGGCACACATGTGTAAGCCAGGAGTTGTGTGCCTGGGGGTTTGATTGTCCTGCCCTGTGTAAATGATTTGATGCTTTTGTGTGAGTTGTCTGTTGTGCACTGTGCAGTTTACAAATGCTAAAATGGGTTGTAGCATGTACCAAACCAATTTTGTGATTCAGTAACCTGTTACCAACTCGCAAAATAGGTTTCGCGAGTCACTATAAGGAAGGGGATAAGATTGTTTTGCGAATGTAAATGGGGTTGCAAAACAATTGCATTTACCACCAACTTCAAATTGGTGGTAAGCCAGGCGCAAAGAGAAAGTGGTCACCTCATCCCCTTTGTGATTGGCAGCAAAAATGTTTTTTAAGAGCAGGCAGTGGCCCCACAGACCACTGCCTGGTCTTAAAGAATAAACCTGAAATGTTTCATACTTATTTTTTATATACATCCTGTTTTTCTTTAAGGGAAATGGGCTGCATTTTTTGAAAAAACAGTCACAGACATCGTGGTCTGCTGATCCCGCAGGCCACAATCACTGTGAGTGTCACCCATTACCAATGGGTCACAAAATGTGATCTGCCTAATGAATATTAATGAGGCAGGTACTTTGCCACCGAATTGGGAATGGCAAACAGTGTCTCAGACACTGTTGTACATCAGTGTTTGTGAATCGCATTTTGCGAGTCGCAAAAAAAATGCATATTGCGATTTGAAAACACTGAGGCCAATTGGGAATTGTGATTACCTAATTGCGAGTTTCTGAGAATCGCAATTAGGTAATCGCAATTTCCAATGCATGAAACTCCAAGAGTTCCATATACCGATTCTTAGGGGGTCGCAAGTCGACCTGCCTCATTAATATTAATGAGGTACATCTCAATTTGTGACCTAAAGGAATCGCTAAAATCATGGGATGGTGGCTTACTGGCGACAGCAGACCACCATATCCGGGATTGCTTTTAAATAAAGCAATCTTTTTTTTTAAATGCAGCTTGTTTTTCCTAAAGGTAAATGGGTCCTTTTAAAAAAAACAAAATATGGGACCACTGCCTTCTCTTAAAAAACGCTTCTACCACCATTCCCAAAGAGGAAGGGGTCCGTGGGGACCCCTTCCCCTTTGCGAATGGGTTACCACCTAGTTGTAGTAGGTGGTAAAATACAAACGTTTTGCAACCACATTCACAGTCACAAAAACTTCATACATACCATTATGATTCGCTGTTTGGAAGGGATGCCCTAAACATGCCACTTCCAAATACTGAATCGCAATCCCATTTTGCGATTTGGTAGAATTACAAAATGGGTTTTGATGCTTGTAAAAATCCTTTTTTGCATTCACAAACAGACCAATTTTGCGAATCAGCTCATTTGCAAACGCAAATTTGGTTGATACATGTGGCCCTGAGGGTCGTACATCTGGCCCATGATTCCTTAAGGGGAGCCTTTATGGTGAGATAGGTTGAGAAATGATTTGCTTGATAATCTTAAGTAGGTATATAGTAACTCCAAAAGTGTTGCCTCTAAAACCATGAAAGAAGATTGGTTAGCACTAACTGGGTTTGTCATGCGTATTTTTCGAAAAAGACTGGATTAGAATATGTAAGTATACACGTATTATATACATTGTACATGAAGGCTAGTACCAATGTTTTGACTAATGGTGACAGTTCAGATATTTTCTCTGTACATAAAGGGGCCTTTATCGTGTTTCTTATTTTATCTAGCTTTGGAACAACTGGCATTGCATAATATGAAAAATCAACATATACAATTATCCAAGGATCGTAAACATGTATTTTATGCAGCTGCTACAATGCATTTTGTAAGTAACGCAGATAACCCAAGTGATTCATTCTTCTGAAATACAAGAATTCTACAGGCGGTACGTTTTAGTAAAGATGAAAATCTCGCTTTTGACTTAATATATAAAGCGAACACATTATGGAGTTAAATATTTGGAACTTAACTTCACGTGGGTTTAAAAGTATGGTCAATCTGAATAAAGATGCAGGTTCAGAATTTGTAACCGAAGACTGAAAACTTTATGGTGGTGAAACACAGACGAAAATTCATAGAGGGTTGTTTGGTTTTTTATATTCGTTTCTCTGCATCTCTGTATTGTGTTTTTGGACACATTTACCTGCTCTACCGAATATTACGTTTCGGAGGGGACCCTCCTTACGTACACATATCTCTAATCCTTGCCCAGAACTGTCCAAAATTTGGTTCCCACCCCGGCTGGGGTTTTACAAATGTACCAGTTGCAGGGCTTGTAAATTTGGAGTTAACACCCAACATTATAATACTCCGTTCAGCCCTAAACCATTGCCAATTAAAGGTAATTACGGTTGCAAGACGGAGTATGCTGTTTACGTCCTGGCGTGTACCTGTGGCCTGAGGTACGTGGGTAGTACCAGGCTTCCAGTGCATGCTAGGATATTGTAGCATATTCGGGCAATCGTCAACAATGACAGCTCCTACCCAGTAGCTAGACACTTTAAAAGTGTACATGGGAATAATCTCCAATGTCTAAGCTATTATGTCCTCTCCTCAGTCCCAAAACCTAGAAGGGGAGGTGACCGAGATAGGATGCTACGGCAATTGAAATCGAAAATGATTTTAGAACTAGATTCCAAGGTCCCTAACAGGCTGAACACTACGGAAGACCTGTATCATTTCCTGTAAATAATCAACTTTCTTTAAATACAGGCACCAAAGTCATTTTTACAGCCAGCATACCCCAAACCGAAAACAAATCTCTGGATAGTGCTTCTACTTAAGCCATCCATTTATACCATTTATTTATATACAGTCTTGGTCCTACACCCAAAGTTGACTTTTTTCGTTCTCTTTTTTTCTAATAATATTTTTGCAGTGATGGATCCATGATTCTCCTGCATCACACAGGTTGCACTTTACATATGCATTTTGGGTAAGCTATATTAGTCATTTTCAGAGGGGTTGCCATTACAATTCGAGGTCCCCAATGCTGGGTATTTTGTAAATATATGAAATATGAATGTTTTGGTTTTTTAACAAAGACAGAGTTCTGAAAAGCACTTTAATCTTTTGCTCCAGGTTGCACATTTGTCAGTGAAGTTTACATTGCTATTGTATTGCACATTTAAATGGAACTACTATAATAATGAAATCCAATGAAACAATATATTTTTTTATATATTGGTTTTAAGTATGTATATTATTACTTTTTAAACCAAGAAATGATTTAGATTTTATATACATATTTATTGAATTTTTAATATTTATATGTATATTTATAGTGGTTAATTTTCTAAATTGCAATGTATTTATTTGCACTTTGCACATACGCAACTGCACAATCAAAAACACACTTTAAAGATACAAATTCAGAACAGTCTATACAAACAGGCATTTATGCAGATATCAAAAAATATTGCAACACAGGTTTAACATTACCAATGTATTTACACAAAGTGTAGAGAATGGCAAGCAAATCCCCGATGTTTTCATTGTGACTTTTACCTACCAGTATTTTGTTTATTTTCATTTGTCACATGGTGTATTCAAAATCAGTTAAAAAGAGGGCATTATGGGTAATATCTCTGATGTGAACAAGGGCAACTGCCCGAAACGCATCGTCTGCCACGCTGCTGTACTTCTCTCAGGAATAAAATATCCTTTTGCCACCATTTGGGATTCGTTGGTTTCTTTGTGTGATCGTTTGCCGAGACACGGGTGATCCCAAGTCGACCTTTGCAGTTGATATATATATATATCAACTAGTTTGGAAAATTTCATAAAGAATCATCAAATGACACCAAAGTTATAAGCAAAACAAAAAATTTTCTTCCTATGTAAACTTGGTCCTAACTATAACTACCTACAGGCGACCACCAGTAGGATATATACCACCAGTAGGATATATATATATATCCTACTGGTGGTCGCCAGTAGGTAGTTATAGTTAGGACCAAGTTTACATAGGAAGAACATTTTTTGTTTTGCTTATAACTTTGGTGTCATTTGATGATTCTTTATGAAATTTTCCAAACTAATTCTGTGTTCATATCTGACCCTGTTGCTCTGCTGTGTTGGAGTCTCCCCTCTGCCATGGACACTGACCATGTTGCTCTGCTGTGTTGGAGTCTCCCCTGTGCCATGGACACTGACCCTGTTGTGCTGCTGTGTTGGAGTCTCCCCTGTGCCATGGACACTGACCCTATTGCTCTGCTGTGTTGGAGTCTCCCCTGTGCCATGGACACTGACCCTGTTGCTCTGCTGTCTTCTGCCAAACTGCTCTGTTCCTCTATATTAATTACTTGCGCACTGCTTACTGTTCAGTATTGCCTGAACACTCGCTTTGCATTTTTGTAGCGCTTTTACCGCTAGACGGCTGCGCATTCATTATACAATTGTGCTCTGCCCGCTTTGTCTGAAGCCCGGCTCCCCCCACACACCCGCCTCCCAGCTGCCCCTCCCTCCCACGGATACTGAGGCTCTGCACGATCGCTGGAAGCGCTGTGACCGTCCTGCCTCCACAGAAGCGGTCGCTCCTTCACGCTGCTCCCTGCCAGACCAGTGGTATCGTAGCGCTTCTGCCAAACTGCTCTGTGCCTCTATATTAATTACTTGCGCACTGCTTACTGTTCAGCATTGCCTGAACACTCGCTTTGCATTTTTGTAGCGCTTTTACCGCTAGACGGCTGCGCATTCATTATACAATTGTGCTCTGCCCGCTTTGTCTGAAGCCCGGCTCCCCCCACACACCCGCCTCCCAGCTGCCCCTCCCTCCCACGGATACTGAGGCTCTGCACGATCGCTGGAAGCGCTGTGACCGTCCTGCCTCCACAGAAGCGGTCGCTCCTTCACGCTGCTCCCTGCCAGACCAGTGGTATCGTAGCGCTTCTGCCAAACTGCTCTGTGCCTCTATATTAATTACTTGCGCACTGCTTACTGTTCAGCATTGCCTGAACACTCGCTTTGCATTTTTGTAGCGCTTTTACCGCTAGACGGCTGCGCATTCATTATACAATTGTGCTCTGCCCGCTTTGCCTGAATTATTTAATTTATTTATTGGGCCGGTACCTCTGGACATTTGCTAGCGTTGTAAGGCTGTGCCCCCAATCTCGCCCTGTTTCGCCTTTGGCTTGCTGCCATCTTGTTGATTGTTGTTGCGCCTTGATCCCAGCCCGGCTCCCCCCACGCACCCGCCTTCCAGCTGCCCCTCCCTTGCCCCTCCCCTCCCACCATCTTCATATGACAGATGCATTTGCACGCAGCGTTCACGCGCAGCCGTCGCGCCCCATGCGCGCCGAAGGTGCGCCAAAGGTAAGCCCGTCTGTGCCCGTCCGCGCCTGGACCGCGCCCAGCGCCAGACCCCCTGGTCCTCGCAAAACCCACTCCACCCGCATAACATATGACGCCGCTACCCTCTTTGCCCTTAACCCCGGACACACTCCACAATGCTGCGTAGCTACCCCAGGACACACCCACGGACCATTCGCCTGCCACTCCTGCAAGTTCGCCTGCATCAGGACCCACACCAAATCCTCCTCCTCCAAACACAACTCCGACTCCAACCACCTGAAGTGCATCCTGCTGAACACCCGCTCGGTCCACAGACACGCCACTGAACTCTGGGACCTACTAGACACTGCGCCACCGGACATCGCCTTCCTTACAGAAACCTGGATGAACGCATCATCAGCACCCGACATAGCCATTGCCATTCCGGACGCATACAAAATCTTCCAAAAGGACCGCACCAACCAAACAGGAGGAGGCATAGCCATCATCCATAAGAACATCATCAGAATCACGACCAGCTTCGACGACAACCTTGCAACCGCCGAACACCTCCACTTCCAGATCCACACCGACCCCAGGACCACACTTAGAGGAACCCTCATCTACAGGCCACCAGGACCCCGCACACAATTCAGCGAAGACATCACTGACTTCATCAGCCCACATGCCCTCCCCTCTGACAACTACATTCTTCTGGGAGATTTCAACTTCCACCTGGAAAAGAAAAACGACAGCAACACCTCCTCCCTTCTGGACAACCTGGCAAATCTCGGACTCAAACAACTTTTTGACACACCCACTCATATAGCAGGACACACGCTCGACTCTGTCTTCACCTCCTGCAAACACATCTCCTTCGACCACACCTCAGCTCTCCACTGGACAGACCACGAATGTGTTCACTTCAGCTTCAAAACCACCACGACCCACAACCCTCCACAACGTCTTCCTCGAAGAAACTGGAACAAAATCACCACCGACCAACTCCTCACATCGCTCAAACAAAACACTCCCGCACTCTCATCGGACCCAAACGAAGCTGCCACCAAACTCAAACAATGGATTACTCACAGCGCTGACGAATTAGCACCCCTGAAAAACCACCAGATCAAACAAGGTAACAAAAAGGCCCCCTGGTTCAACGATGACCTTAAGAAATCCAAGAAACTATGCCGCACTCTCGAAAAAACATGGAGAAAAAACCCAGCCACTGACAACCTGACCACCTTCAAGGCAGCCACCCGCAAACACCACCAATTGATCCGAGCCAACAAGAAATCAGCATTCAAGGATCGACTCGACAACAACGCCCAAAACAGCAAAGAACTTTTCAACATCGTCAAAGAATTTACCAACCCAACCGCAGCCTCTAACGACATCACCCCCTCCCAAAACCTTTGCGACTTGCTATCCTCTTTCTTCTACAACAAAATCGCCGACATACATAACAGCTTTAAGAACATCTCCATAGAACAGTCCACTCCACCCACCTCCAAACCGGAACCGCCCGCTAACAACCTTAGCGCCTGGAACCCAATCACCACTGAAGACACCATCTGCCTAATGAACTCCATCCATTCAGGTTCGCCTACCGACCCCTGTCCCCACCACATCTTTAACAAAGCAGACTTCATTATCGCACCCCATCTCCGTGATATCATCAACTGCTCCTTCAACTCCGCTACCTTCCCAGAAAGCTGGAAACACGCCGAACTCAGCGCCCTTCTGAAGAAACCCACAGCAGACTCCTCTGAACTTAAGAACTACCGCCCCATTTCCCTCCTCCCATTCCCTGCCAAAGTCATTGAAAAAGCTGTCAATAGCCAGCTCGCCGCCTTCCTAGAATCCAACAACTCCCTCGACTCTTCACAGTCCGGCTTCCGAGCCAAACACAGCACTGAAACCGCCATCATTGCAGCGACAGATGACATCTGAACGCTGCTGGACAACGGAGAAACAGTTGCCCTCATCCTACTCGACCTCTCCGCTGCCTTCGACACAGTCTGCCATAGCACCCTCATACAACGCCTTAGTAACATCGGAATACAAGGAAAAACCTTGGACTGGATCATCTCGTTCCTCGCCGGAAGAACCCAGAGAGTCCGCCTCCCCCCTTTCAAATCAGAGGCCACCGAAGTCATCTGCGGAGTACCACAAGGATCATCACTCAGTCCCACCCTCTTCAACGTCTACATGAGTCCCCTTGCATCCATCGCGCGACAACACAACCTTAACATCATCTCCTATGCTGACGACACCCAACTGATCCTTTCCCTCACCAAGGACCCTAACATTGCCAAAACCAATCTTCATGAAGGCATGAAAGAAGTAGCTGAATGGATGAAAAACAGTTGCCTAAAACTCAACTCAGACAAAACGGAAGTTCTCATCCTTGGATCTTCCCCCTCTGCTTGGGACGACTCTTGGTGGCCACCGGCACTGGGCACAGCTCCCATACCCACGGACCACGCACGCAACCTAGGCGTCATCCTCGACTCCTCCCTCTCGATGACCAAACAAGTTAACGCCGTCTCATCTTCCTGCTTCAACGTACTTTGAATGCTTAAAAAAAACTCCCGTTGGATCCCCACCGAAACAAGAAAGACGGTCACCCACGCATTAGTCACTAGCCAACTGGACTATGGAAACACTCTCTACGACGGAACCACAGCCAAATTACAGAAAAAAATCCAACGCATCCAAAATGCATCAGCCAGACTCATACTGGACATCCCTCGCCAAGCTCACATTACCTGCCACCTGAAAGACCTCCACTGGCTCCCCGTCAACAAGAGAATACCGTTCCGTCTCCTCACCCACGCACACAAGGCCCTCTACAAACTAGGACCCGACTGCCTCAACACACGACTGTCCTTCTACACACCCACCCGCCAACTAAGATCTTCCAACCAAGCGCTCGCCACAGTTCCGCGCATCCACAGATCCACCATGGGAGGAAGATCTTTCTCCTACCTGGCGGCCAAGACCTGGAATTCTCTCCCCACCCACCGCCGCCTCACACAAAACCACTTTTCTTTCAGAAAGGAACTCAAAACCTGGCTATTCGATGAATAACGATCCCCCTCCCAAAAGCTCATTGAGACCCTCTGGGTGAGTAGTGCGCTATACAAATTCCTGAACTTGAACTTGAACTTGTTGTTCTGCTGTGTTGGAGTCTCCCCTGTGCCATGGACACTGACCCTGTTGGTCTGCTCTGTTGGAGTCTCATCTGTGACATGGACACTGACCCTGTTTCTCTGCTGTGTTGGAGTCTCACCTGTGCCATGGACACTGTTTGTACTTTGCCTGTGCAGGATATCTTGCTTTTGATCTGCTTTCTGTACCTTGATGTTGTGTACAATTGTTATACTTTCACATCTGTGCAAAATGTGAATAAATACAGTTACTCCTGTTGTGTCTTTTGTCAGTGTCCTTGCTGATTAAAGTTATTTTTGTGTGTGCATTTAGTTGACTGGCCCCATGCCCTATGTATCACTTCGACATTGCAAGGCTGTTTGTCTGCATCACATGTATAGACAAGGGGTGACAGGAGTGACAGGGGCTTCAGTCCATTCTGACACTGATGCTTGTGTTTCCTGAGTTGGCTCTTTTAGCTGTCATGCTGTTATGTTTTGAGTGGTTTTCTGTTGTTGGCTACGTGGTTGCCATGTCAGTTTGGGTGTGATGCTGTTCACAGGTTAGCAAGCTGGCTGTGCACTGTCATGATGTATATGTATTGTTCCTGTATATATGCCCAGCTGTGTGTGTGTGTATGGACATCCTGTGTTGGCCCGTAGTCCTGGTCCCCTGGCATACATGTGATGTGTGCTCTTGGGTGGTGAGGAGGTGTGCAGTGTGTAGGGTGTGATTTTGTAGTTGTTGTGTATGTGTGTGTGCCCCTGGATTGTGATAGGCACACATGTGTAAGCCAGGAGTTGTGTGCCTGGGGGTTTGATTGTCCTGCCCTGTGTAAATGATTTGATGCTTTTGTGTGAGTTGTCTGTTGTGCACTGTGCAGTTTACAAATGCTAAAATGGGTTGTAGCATGTACCAAACCAATTTTGTGATTCAGTAACCTGTTACCAACTCGCAAAATAGGTTTCGCGAGTCACTATAAGGAAGGGGATAAGATTGTTTTGCGAATGTAAATGGGGTTGCAAAACAATTGCATTTACCACCAACTTCAAATTGGTGGTAAGCCAGGCGCAAAGAGAAAGTGGTCACCTCATCCCCTTTGTGATTGGCAGCAAAAATGTTTTTTAAGAGCAGGCAGTGGCCCCACAGACCACTGCCTGGTCTTAAAGAATAAACCTGAAATGTTTCATACTTATTTTTTATATACATCCTGTTTTTCTTTAAGGGAAATGGGCTGCATTTTTTGAAAAAACAGTCACAGACATCGTGGTCTGCTGATCCCGCAGGCCACAATCACTGTGAGTGTCACCCATTACCAATGGGTCACAAAATGTGATCTGCCTAATGAATATTAATGAGGCAGGTACTTTGCCACCGAATTGGGAATGGCAAACAGTGTCTCAGACACTGTTGTACATCAGTGTTTGTGAATCGCATTTTGCGAGTCGCAAAAAAAATGCATATTGCGATTTGAAAACACTGAGGCCAATTGGGAATTGTGATTACCTAATTGCGAGTTTCTGAGAATCGCAATTAGGTAATCGCAATTTCCAATGCATGAAACTCCAAGAGTTCCATATACCGATTCTTAGGGGGTCGCAAGTCGACCTGCCTCATTAATATTAATGAGGTACATCTCAATTTGTGACCTAAAGGAATCGCTAAAATCATGGGATGGTGGCTTACTGGCGTCAGCAGACCACCATATCCGGGATTGCTTTTAAATAAAGCAATCTTTTTTTTTAAATGCAGCTTGTTTTTCCTAAAGGTAAATGGGTCCTTTTAAAAAAAACAAAATATGGGACCACTGCCTTCTCTTAAAAAACGCTTCTACCACCATTCCCAAAGAGGAAGGGGTCCGTGGGGACCCCTTCCCCTTTGCGAATGGGTTACCACCTAGTTGTAGTAGGTGGTAAAATACAAACGTTTTGCAACCACATTCACAGTCACAAAAACTTCATACATACCATTATGATTCGCTGTTTGGAAGGGATGCCCTAAACATGCCACTTCCAAATACTGAATCGCAATCCCATTTTGCGATTTGGTAGAATTACAAAATGGGTTTTGATGCTTGTAAAAATCCTTTTTTGCATTCACAAACAGACCAATTTTGCGAATCAGCTCATTTGCAAACGCAAATTTGGTTGATACATGTGGCCCTGAGGGTCGTACATCTGGCCCATGATTCCTTAAGGGGAGCCCTTATGGTGAGATAGGTTGAGAAATGATTTGCTTGATAATCTTAAGTAGGTATATAGTAACTCCAAAAGTGTTGCCTCTAAAACCATGAAAGAAGATTTGTTAGCACTAACTGGGTTTGTCATGCGTATTTTTCGAAAAAGACTGGATTAGAATATGTAAGTATACACGTATTATATACATTGTACATGAAGGCTAGTACCAATGTTTTGACTAATGGTGACAGTTCAGATATTTTCTCTGTACAGAAAGGGGCCTTTATCGTGTTTCTTATTTTATCTAGCTTTGGAACAACTGGCATTGCATAATATGAAAAATCAACATATACAATTATCCAAGGATCGTAAACATGTATTTTATGCAGCTGCTACAATGCATTTTGTAAGTAACGCAGATAACCCAAGTGATTCATTCTTCTGAAATACAAGAATTCTACAGGCGGTACGTTTTAGTAAAGATGAAAATCTCGCTTTTGACTTAATATATAAAGCGAACACATTATGGAGTTAAATATTTGGAACTTAACTTCACGTGGGTTTAAAAGTATGGTCAATCTGAATAAAGATGCAGGTTCAGAATTTGTAACCGAAGACTGAAAACTTTATGGTGGTGAAACACAGACGAAAATTCATAGAGGGTTGTTTGGTTTTTTATATTCGTTTCTCTGCATCTCTGTATTGTGTTTTTGGACAAAGATGGCTCTTTGATCACTTAGGGAAATGCACGTTATGGCTAGATAGTCCTAACAACAATGACGAATTCTGCATTAGTTTAGAAAAACAGACAAGGAAGATCTATACCATATACATAGAAAATTCTCTGTCTAGAGGAGGGCTGCTCTAAAAATTGATAGCAAAATGCTCTTTGGCAAAGTTATATTTCAACAAGAATGAGAATCAAGGAAAAATCCATTGCTTTCTTTGGATGCTTGAAATATAAATATACATTAAAGGTCTCAGAAAAACAATTGTGCATGAAGAAAACGTCTTCACCGAGCTTTAGAGTATACTTTCTCTGTTCAAAAGTGACATTCGTTTGAATACAGGGGTACGGCACATAATCAAGTGTTTTTCGCTACTGCTGTCAGCAATTCCCTCACCCACCTCATCTAAAGAATATAACCATGTTATGTTATGTTATTGTCACCTAATATAGTGCAGCGACTCACACCTGCAGGTGTATCTCGGCACTCTCTAACCCAGAGCCAGTTAACTGATTCAAACAGCCATGTCTTCAAGCGTTTTTTTGAACCTGACAAAGTCAGACCAAGAGAGAATATAAAACAGAAGTTTATTCCAGACCAAAAGGGCAAGGCAGGAAAAGGATCTGGCTTTGTTCTTAGATCTAAGATTTCTAGTGGGAAGGTAGTAGCTTACAGCCACATGCATCAAGCTAAAAACTGGTCGCAAATGGGCAGATGAGAATCTGCCCCTTTGCGACCAGTATTTTTGCATTTGGGATGCATCATTCCAAATGCAAAAATCGCAATTTAAGAAATCTCTAAATTGAGATTCCTTAAATTGCGATCGCATTTAAGGAATCTCAAATTGAGATTCCTTAAATGCAATGCATCTAAGTAAAAAAATTAGCGATTTCGCTAATAGGACTAGCAAATTACCATGAAGTTCAACTTCATAATAATTTTAAAAACATTTTTCAAAGTTTCATGTTGCGCACACCCATGCCCTTAGGGCATGGGTGTGCGCAAAATATGTGCACAAATCAATTTCAGGGGTGCAACAGGGTGTCCTTTGGACACCCTTGCACCCTTGAAATTGCATTCTCAATTTGCGATTGGCAATTGCGATTCGCAAATTAAGAATTTTTTCCCATTCATTCTTATGGGACTCTAGGCCCATAGGAATGAATGGGGATGTATTCCTTAATTGCGACTCGCAAATTGCGAGTCGCAAATAAGGAATATTAAGAAATCGCAATTTTTTTAGTGATTTCTTCATGCATAGCCTTTTGCTTTTCCTTATTAGCGAATCCTTATTTTTCGCTAATAAGGAATCGCAAATGGCATTATTGTTTCAAGTGGGCCTTAGTTTCCTCTGAGAGTAGATAGGACGTTTACCGATAAGACCTTTAACCATAAGAGACTTGTGAGACAGACAACATAACTTGAAGACAGAATGTTTTCTGCCCGGCAGACAGTGTAGGGCTGTCAGCATGTGACAAAGGGAAGCCCGAAGTAAGGTCACATACCAGGCATAGAGTGGCGTTCTGCATCACCTGTAGCTTGGACAGGAGTGAGTCATTGGCTACTACTAACGGGGTATTGCCATAGTCTAAACGACTAATGATTAGGTCCTGTACAAGAGGCTTCCTGGCAGAGGGTGGAAGCAAGGGGGACACTTTCCTTAGAGCATGTATGATGGCGAAACAGGTGTACGAGACAGATACAATCTGATCTTTCATTGACAGCACCTGATTAAACCTAATACTAAGATTTTTCAGTCCAATTAGGTAATGGGGCTGCCCGGAGATCGAGTGCTACCTGTCTGCTGACCAGAGCTGCTGAGCTTTACAAAACAGCAGTATCTTGGTTTTGTCTGTTCATGTGCAGACCATTATTCTTCAGCCAGGCCACGATCCTTCTCGTGCAATCTGTGAAGCTGTGAATCGATGTGATACATCCTCAAATCTGCATCTTCAGGCTATAGATACATCAGAGTCCAAATTCAGTACATCCCTGTCAAAACAAACCTGACCAATTCCATTTATGGTATTCAAAATCTCAGTAATTTATTTTGAAGCAGTTTATTACAGAATTAATGCAAGAAGAAAATGAATCCTTGGATTTACTTCATCTGAAACGGAAGGCATATGTTGCAGGAACCAACAATATTTAGATGTAATTGAAAAGTATCCATATTTGGATTTGTTTCCAAATCCTAATAGAAGAAACACTACATTAACATGGAGTGTGGGCATTAACCTATGTAGACAAATACAAGTATTCATGAACATGGTGAAATTGAGCTATGCTTGTTCTCTGAACTGTAAATTAAATGTTAACTTTTATATCTTCTTGTTCAATGAACTGGTAATTTACTAAGGAGTATCTACTATTAGATTTCATTAGATTTTTTAATTAAGATGTATGTGTCTTTGTCCTTTGTTTTTACACATGGCACTAGCTCCCATAGACAGACCTTGGACCTATAAGCCAATATGTGTAATTTAAAAGTTGCTATCACTTTAGGAAACCTCCTCTGTATTTTTCCTAATATAAGTGGCTAAATCTAAATATTTCAATGCTTTCATCATATTTATTTTCCTGCACATAAATATAAATGAATAAGTATATAAATACATGAATAAAAACATAAATCCATACAATAAAATAAAAATGTCGTTCTTGAGTAACAGCATATTCCTTAATCCTGAACTTTGAATGTTGCAAACTTTCAAACACAAGCTGTCTGTGCTTTTGTACCTGTTTCAAACTTTAGCTGCTGCAGGAGCAAAAAGATAAATTTCAGGACAGGCAAAAATCTAGTGGATAAAATACAGAACAAAAGGTGAAACCTTAAAAGCACTGTGAGTTGCATTTCCATAAGAGAATTCCTCTATTAGTGAAGAGGCTCAACTATCTTGAGTAGATTTAAAATAGCACGGCAGGTTGTGTTCAACACTTTGATTCACCAACTATGTTTTCACCTTGATTAAGTGTGATAATCGATACAGCTATTCTCAAGGTTCTATAGAAATGTGAAAGATATTGAGTGAATCTATCAGAAATTATTGTAGGAGCCAGAAAATATTGGGCCATTTCCTCAGCTATTAGTGATTTGGACAGAGGATAGAAATGAGCATCTTTGAAAACATTGACATTGACAGTAGCCATTATCAGACAGTATTCTTCTGAAGATGGAAGCACTGTTATAATAACGGTAGAAGTAAAATGTCAACGTTCGTTCAGGATCCATTGATGATATATATATATATATATATATATATATATATATATATATATATATATATATATATATATATATATTGTTTAAAATGTATGCTGAGTGCAAATAGGGCAACCAAGGACATTCAAGGAGATCCAAGTAGAACTACCAGTCACCAAGACTGTTGTGGAAATAAATCCAGAATGGTCTTAACCCCTCTGTGACCCTACATTTATGTATCATGATATGTCTTCATTGCATCAATTTGTAATTCTTTTGTAGGGACAAGGATTGCGTGTTGACTAAAATATGTTTCATTTTGGTTAACTAGAGTAGCCATTTAGCTTGATGACTGTTCTTACATTGAAGATTTCTCAAACACTGTAAATTCCAATGATCTATTCAAATTTCAAAAAGCTCTTGTGTGCCCATTCATATTCAGTACAAGTCGTCTCATGGCTAAAAATATCCTCTCAAGTACCAAATAATTTGTTTAGATTCTGGCAAAATATGGGACAAATAAAAACAAAATGTTCTAATCCATTATCTTTTTTCATTTGTGATAGAACTGCATGTTGTTTTTCCACAGTGAATTGTCAGACTGATGTAAAATTGGTACTTGTGTAAATATTTGTTTGAGCATACTAAACGCTTTGTCGGCTTGATATTCTAAGAAAATTCTCCCTTCATATTTTATTTTTACAGACATGAATAATATGAATGCTGATATTTGTCATCTGCGAAGAAGTTTCATGGAATGATGATAACATTTGCATATATCAGTCATTCTCTTGGAAGTCAGTTGTTACTTTGCATGCCTTTACATTGCGAGTCATAACATAACAGCCAGTACATAAGGGTGTTTATATCAGGAGAGATTTTGCAACAGGGGAGATTTTACTTTGCATCATTGAGGAAAGTCTCTATCTAATTAATATATAATCATTTTTATGTGTTTCTTTAAAATTACTATGAAAGCTGTTATATTTTCAAATTATATTATTTTTTAATTAATATTGGGTTTTATTAAATGTAATTCTGAATTACCTTAATTTGAGATGTCACCAGTGATGTCATCAGTGATGTCACTGAACATGTCATGAGTGATGTAATATGTGACATTATCAGCAGTGCATTGCGGTGTGAGAGTTATGGTTAGTTCAACTCACTATAACAGGCGAATTTCTCTGGTTTTATATGAGTCAAATATTCAACTAACTAAAAGGTCCCTGAAACCTATGTTTTTTTGTGAATTTCTAAGGTTTTTTAAATGCTAATTCCCAACTATAACGTCTGTAAAACCTATGGTTTTTTCAGTGAATTTCAAAGGTTTTTTAGTTGTTTATTTCATATTTTAATGTTAAAAAACCTATACTTTTTCTATTATATTGTTAAATATTTTGGAATTCTATTATACTTCTTTTTTTAACTTTAAAAATCATGTAATGTTTTATATCTTCCCCCAAAAATATGTATATATTTTTTGGGGGGAGAAAACTGCACTCCCATACCGGTAGCGTGCCAAGCTCCATCACCACACGAATCCTATCTTCCATATTGCTAAACTCGTAAATGATGCGCATTTTGTATCGGACTAGTTTGTGGCACAGCGTCCTGCGTAACATCATATACGCACCCCAGGTACTACTTTGGTATCCGACATCTACGCAGTACCAAGCCACGCGTTACATCATGTACTTATGCGGTTGTGCCTACTGCGCGTTGCGTATTCGATGAGTGCACGCTACCAGGCCTGTGTTGCATCACAGACATATCGTATCGTGTCGGGTACGCCATTCCCTTTTTTTTTGTCTCAAAGTATATCTAAATATCTTTAAACAGTGTATGAGAGCAAGCAAAAATCTAAATTATTTTAAATGTTTATATATTTCTAACTGTAATAAACTTATATTATGATAATTATATTTTGTCAAAATCGCGCCTCCTTGCGCGCTCAGTGTGCGATTGCCTATGACCTTAAAAAAAGCATTTGATTGGTTCATAACATTTTCCGTTGTACGACTCCACCCATTTTACTCATTCTCTCTACAGCGTTTGATGATAGACACCTCTTCTGCTTAGAAAGCTTTTTTGAAAAATGTTTTCCTGTATACACATATCTTATACTACACACAACATGCAACAATCATCTTGATCAATATTCAGGCTCTGTACATTAGCCTTCCACATGTGATTGCCATGCATCTCAAACGTTCCATCAAAAAACAAATATGTGTTGCACAATGCCCCTGGTGTGTGTGCACATTATTGTCTTGCCTTTCGGCCTGGGTATTGGTGGCTCTAAGGAGTATAATCAGCCAGAGGCAGACTGCACATCCTAGATCACATGCCATCTCATTAACGATAGATTCCGCCCTCCCGACACATGCTACACTAATCTAAATTGCACACTCTGTTAGGTTAAAAAAGAAACACACACAAGTACACTTCCTGACCAGGCAGGAACTGAACAATGCCCAAGTCCCTGGAATAATTATTCACACCCCTACACTGGCCTGGCATACACAAGCCCAGCCCACTTAGCATATGTATAAATAGGATAACCCTCTTCTTCCACACTACCTCAAATGATATGCTGCATCCAACTCACACATCACAATGTGCAGTAAAAAAAAATATAGATCCATGAGTTGTACACCATCCTTGCAATCAACACAGGCTCTAAATTGTGAGCCCTGCTGCCAGTCATCTACGAAAGGGATCAATGAGGTGTAAACTCTCCTGCAATCAACACTCCATCTGCATTATGAGCTCTGCTGTCTGTAGTGTTTGCTCAAACAACAATGACAGCAGGTAAGCAGAGCAGCCTGGGTGCACAGGGCCTCCAATTGAGTGAACTGCGGTGAGAGGGGTGGGGTGCTTCAGCCTGACTGCGCAGGTGCGGACAAATGATATTGCTGTGCGTAATGATGTGATCTCTGACCTCATTCTGTCTTATCTCTGTCTCATTTTATAGACCAGCTGGACCGTACTGTAGGCCTAAGCCACTGGGCAGCGCTGCCCTACAGACACCTCTTAAGCGCAGTGCTGCGAGAGGGGTCGGATGCATCAGCCAGACTACGCATGTGCGAATAAGCGATATTGCCATGTGTTAATATGTGATCTTTGACCTCATTCAGTCACTTTCTGTCTCATTTTAAAGACCTGCTGTACCATAAGGTAGGCCTGAGCCTATGGGCAGCGCTACCCTACAGACACCTGTTGAGGGCGGTTCTGCAGGAGGGTGGGGTGCATCACCCTGAGGGCGCAAGTGTGAAAAAGCAATGTTGCCATGCATAATGATGTGATCTCTGACCTCATTCAGTCACATCGGTCTAATTTTAAGGACCTGCTGGACCGTACTGTAGGCCTGAGCCAGCGGGCAGCGCTGCCCTACAGACACATGGCGTTGGCTATTAGGACACTGTAGGGAGCTCCTTACTAAGTGTACATGCACACAGGCTCCCGCCACTGCAATACACGCGCACATTATGCTTATAGCATGCGCTCTGTTCCTTTGTACATAACATATTAATATTTAACCTTGTGTATTCTCGTGCACTCCAACTCCTCTTTGAACCATGATTACCACTAACAGTTGGTTGATCGCACTTCAAAAACGAAGGAGGCACTCAACACCTATTGTCTATCAAGCTTGAACTACACCTCCATTTACCTCCAGACGATTCCACCATTAAATTATTTCTCATTTTTCAAACATTCCACTGATTGCCACAAGAAGGGCGGAGTGGGAGCTGACCCCGTCATGATGCCCTGGCATTCTGACACCTTCCATCGTGGTATCAAGACACCGTCCCCGACCGGAGACCTGGTCTACCGTACAACTGTACCCCGGACTAGGAGCTTGTACAACACGTCGTGGGCCAGTGGTGGCAGGTGAACAGTGAAGCCTCGGTGTGCAAGACCTACAATTGAGCACAGTGTGGGGGAAGGGGTTGGGGTGCAGCACCCTGGGTGCACTGGTGCATGCCAGTGATTTTCCCGTAGCTAATAATGTAGGACTGCGTTATCAAAGAAAGGCAATTATATTATCACCACTTTAGCGACAGGATACTGCAGCTGAAGCGATGATAAGGGGTTGGTAATATGACCTTGTGAATTCCCATAGAAGCCCAGGTTCACACCAGAACCTGGGCTTCTAAGGGAATTCGCTAGGGCATATTATAAACCCCTTATCACCGCTTTTGCTGCAGTTTCCTGGCGCTAAAGTGTCGATAATGTTATCGCCCTTCCTTTTTAATATGGCCCATAACCTCTGGCCTCATGTATTTAATTTTAAGGACTTGCTGAACCACACTCTTTCTCGCAGACCCCAGCGTCCTAGACAAATGGGTGACAGAGGGTTAACACTAAGGGCTGGGTGCAATAGGCCAACACTATGTCTCCTCCTCCCTCTATTCTTTTGACTCTCCCTCCCCTTCTCCCTTCCACCCACTCCCCCTCCCTTCCATTCTCACTACGGTCCTTTCATTCGGACTACCTTTCTTTACCTCTTCCACATAGCACACATACTCATGTTTCATTTTTGACTTGCGGGTTTCCTACGCTCATTCCACTGGAGTCCAACCCACGTTTTTTTTTATTATACTGTTCTATTAAAGTTACATTTCTATTTATTTCTGTTTTAATAACTAACTGAGTGTATAGGTCTTCTTTATCTGACAACACTTGTCAATTATTTATTATGAAAATTATCTGGTTACAGGATATTTTAAGGACAACATTATTTAATACTAGAGTGCACCTACCAAACATAATCTAACTAACTATTAGACAAATGAAGCCTGGGTAATTGTAGAACTGCAAGAGTTCTATGAGTGTATCACTTTATAACACCATAAGTACTGCCCGTGTGATTACAGAAAAAATAAGGCACTGCCCAGGACTACCAAAGCTTCAGGAACTGCCGAGGCCCACCCAGTATATTTAAAGAAAGACCCGGAGTGTGGTGAACCCCGGACTTCGGTTGGCGTCGAACCCTCGAACAATTAGTAAACAAATCTGGGAAGGTGGCGCTCCCCTAGGCTGCAAAACGTCTTTGTGCCCTTCCTCACCTAATTTACATATGGCCTTAAGATCCACAGTCCTACAGAGACCCCGCAATACAATAATTGGATTGGCCACAGAACATTACCCACCAGGGGCCTCATTTAAAAGAACGGGTGAGACTCCACTCTTTTGTTGTTGTTCTTGTCTCTCCATTTTTACCATCCGCATCCCCTCTATTACAGCGATACGAGGTTTTGCTCCTCTTGCTTCAAGTAGTCAAACAAGTATTTGCTATCACAGGGTGGAAGCCATGCACTACCCTCTAATAGCAAACACAAATGTCCAGAGAATGCACACTCCTGGACATTGTATGAGCTGCGCCCGAGAGATCGCACTCCCTAGGACCATGATGCATTTGTTAGTATAAACGCATACTAACCCTACTTACACACGTGTAGTACATCGACCTGAATGTAGTGAAGAAGCAGAGAAGTGCAAAATCTAAAAATATAAATCCTACCAGAAGTCGGATGACATAGTTCAATGAGCAGACGATCCTGACATGAGTAGAAACAGCTACACGAACAAAACGGGTCTTCAGCACAACGCAAGCAATTTTGAAATATTGGTGAGTGGTGCTTTCTTTTTGCCTTCTCCCACTCGTCGCCAAATTTATGTAGTGAAAAGGCAGACAGCAGTGGATCCAATAAGTAGATTTATTACAAGAAAACAAGACACCTGAAGCAACCACGAACAGGAGCAGACAGAAAAGCAACCGTCTAATCCAGCACCGTGTTCAAAGTACGCAAGGTTCCTCTCATGACAGCCCTACATTTAAACATTACATACTGAGGGCCATATTATCAAGGAACAGCGTTAAAATTATCGCCGGGTTAGTGGCAGGAAACTAGTGCTAAAACGGCGATAATGAGCTTGATAATATGCCGTAGAAAATTGGGCTTCTGTTAAAATTCTCTACGGTATATTTTTAACATAAAAAAATGCGCCACAGGGGGTGTTTGCACACATGTCACCTGAGGCCCCGCCCTTCCCGTCACCCCTGTGCAAACGCGCCCCGTGGCTCGTTTCAAGTTGGGGGATTAAATCCCCTTGAAACCTGAGGGTCCCTGGGGTCCAACTAGCCCACCAGGTACCTCCAGTAAGCGCCACAGATCTCTGTAGAAGAGAGGTATAAAAAGGGGCATGGCCTTGACCACCTCTCTGCAATGCTGCCCTGTGGTGGTTACTGGATGTTCCTGGTGGGCTAGTGGGCCCCCAGGGACACCTAGTATTGAAGGGAAGTTAAGACCCCAATTTAAAATGCACCACAGGGCGCTTTTGCAGAGTGTTGCTGGAAGGGAGCGGACCTCCAGGATGATCAGCCTTTTTTTTAGAAGGCGGGCTGTGTGGCTCCCCTTATTTTCCCTTTTTTTGGGCCCCGGGGACTCCATCTCCCGGGGCACAGCCACAGTTCTTTTTTATCTTTTATGGAGGGGGACTATGGGGCCCCCATCCTGAGGCCTCTATTGGCCCCAGGGGCCCCATCTCCCGGGGGCAGCTTCTATTTATTGAATTTTTTTTTACATTTTGTGGAGGGGGCTGCGTGGCCCCCTTCCCGGGCCACTTCTGGCCCCGGGACCCCATCCCCTGGGGCTGGCCCTCTTCGTTGGGGACCCCAATTCCCCCACGGTCCAGCGGGCTCCCCGCTTCCTGTGGGAGCCGGCAATGCTTTTCCACATGGGCAGCTGCTAACAGTCAGCACCCATGTGGAAAAGCAATCTGCTTTGCTTCATTGAAGCGAGAGCAGGTTTACCTGCTCCCGCTCAATAAAGCAAAGCAGAGTTTGCAATGACAGACAGGGTGCGAGCCATACGGCTCCTGCCCTGTCATTGCAAACAGCAGTGTCCGGGGGATGGGTGCCCCAGGACACTGCAGGAGCCAGCCCTGGGGGGTGGCAGTCCCCAGGGCCATCAAGGGCTCCCCTCCCAACATTGGCAAAGCCCCGGGGAGGTGGTGGTCCCCAGGGCACAGGGGTCCGTAATGGGCGTGTGGGGGGGCTCAAGCTCGAGCCACTTCTAGCCTTGGGGACCCCAACCCCCGGGTCTGGCCCTCTTCGTTGGGGACCGTGGGGATATCCCCAAATCCCCCACTGTCCTGCTGGCTCCCCCTGTCCTGCCAAAGTAGGCGTTGCTTTTCCACTTGGGGAGCTGCTAACATGCAGCTCCCCATGCGGAAAAGCAATCTGCTTTGCTTCATTGCAGCGAGAGCAGGTTTCCCTGCTCCTGCTTCAATGAAGCAAAGCAGGGATTGCAATGACAGGGTGGGAGCTGTGCAGCTCCCGCCCTGTCAATGCAAACAGCAGTGTCCCTGGGGTGGGCATCACGGCTCACTGCAGGAGCTGGCCATGGGGGGGGTGGAGGTCCCCAAGGCCATCAAGGGCTCCTGGAGGGGGGCCACGTGGCCCTCTCTCACCATTGGCAAAGCCCCGGAAGGAAGTGTGGGAGCCTGCGCTTCCTTTTTTAAAAATGTTGTTGAAATTCGCCCTGGATGCGCGAATTGCTCTGATTTCTTTTAAACAAATGCTTTTTTTGGCCCTGGGAGTCCTTGTGGGACCCCCTGAGCAGGCTTAGGGGGTCAGAGTGTTTCTACCGCAAATGTTCTCATGGCATGTTACATTCCGTAAAGATTGATTTTCACTGCACGATCATAACAGGATATCGTCCTGTTTGAATCACTTCCATGCGCCGTTCTTTTTTTGCTAATGCCATGAGAACATTTGCGGTATGTACAAACTCACCTGACTGTTTTTATAGATAACCCCACAGCAACAACAGTGCTTGTATTTTGAAATAATCACCACAAAGGTCTTAACATTTTTGGACTTCTAGCTTGCAATTTAAAAATACTTTTACAATGCCTTGTTGGATCAGTATTATGGTGATGTCAGTCACATGATGCAATTAATTAAAGTACTCCCAAGCGCACCTGCGCGCTTGTGTTCCGGTCTGTGATCAAGGTAATGGTGCCGAAACGTTAGACAAATGGAAACTGGCGCTGCTGGATTTTGGAAATAAAGGCACTTTCACAGTATTGGGCCTCATGGTGTTTGTGTGACCTGTGTGTTTTTTATGGGCTGCTCCGTGCCCATTGTGTGAGGCCGCCCTGAAGAGTCTGGGGCTCCGGAACAGGGAAATGCTTTTCTGGATGTTCAATAGAGGAGCCTGACTCACATGTGCCTTCAACATACTAAGGAATGCCACTAAAGCAAAAACAGAATGGTGCCTGGAAGGGATTCAAACAGGACGATATCCTGTTATGATCGTGCAGTGAAAAGCTATTTTTCCAGAATGTAACATGCCATGAGAACATTTGCGGTATGTACAAACTCACCTGACTGTTTGTAAAGATAACCCCACAGCAACAACAGTGCTTTTGTTTTGAAATAATCACTACGAAGGTCTTAACATTTTTGGACTTCCAGCTTGCATTTTAAAAATACGTTTACAGGTCCGTGTGGGATCAGTAGTATGGTGATGTCAGTCACATGATGCAATTAGTTATTGCCCAAGTGCACCTGGGCGCTTGTGTTCCAGTCTGTGATAAAGGCAATGGTGCCGAAACTTTAGACAAATGGAAACTGGTGCTGCTGGATTTTGAAAATAAAGCCACTTTCACGGTATTGATCCTCACAGTGTTTGTGTGACCTGTGTGTTTTTGGTGGGCTGCTCCGTGCCCATTGTGTGAGGCCGCCCTTAAGAGTCTGGAGCCCCGGAACGGGGAAATGCTTTTCTGGATATATATTTATGAGATGTCATCAGTGATGTCATCAGTGATGTCACTAACCATGTCATGAATGATGTAATATGTGACATCATCAGCAGTGGATTGCGGGTGCGCGATATATAGTTAGCACATCTAACTATATATGGAATTTCAATGGTTTTATGCGAGTAAAATAAGGTTTTGTAAATGCAAATTCCTAACTATATATGTTCTATAACCAATGGTTTTTTCATTGAATTTTCAAGGTTTTGTAAATGCAAATTCCTAACTATATATGGTCTATAACCTATGGTTTTTTCTGTGAATTTCATTGGTTTTTTAAAAGCTAACATCTGTAGCTGTAAAATGTATTCTTCTTTAAAACCCAAAATATATTTTAGATGTTTATTGATAATTTTTTTTAAAATATTTTTTTTCTTCGTTTTCGGTAAGCGAACCGGGAAGCTTTCCGTTAGCTCATCTTGATGCCGCGATCTAGTACGCAAACCGGTAAACGTTTCGTTAGCGGAACTGTGACGCGTCGCGGAAGCGCGACGTATCACGTTGACGCGTAATGCGTCTTATGACGCGCCGCGTTAGCGCTCCAGAAAGTGCTCCGGACCGCGAACCAGAAACGATGCGGGACGCGGCGCGCACCGCGTAACGTAAGCGGAACAGGTCATGTGACTTGTTTATGAAACTTTTCATTGGTTCATTTCACTTTTGGTTTCCAAATGATGTATGACTAGGTCATGTGACCTAAAAATAACACTTTTCATTGGTTCAGAACTTTTGCTTTTTCCAAATGATGAAAACCCCTCCTTCTTTCCTCACTCTGACTTTCATCTTGGTGAGAGAAAGACCAATTAACTATAATTGAGCAATGGCTTCTGTACTTGCTTCAGCTGGTGCACCCCCACCACCACCTTCACCTCCTCATGAGAAGAGAGGACCATCATCTCGGTTCATTGCCAACACAGAGGAGGAGGAAGAGGATGAACTTGAAGAAGAGGAGAGAGAAGAACTAGAGTTCATACTGGAGTTGCCCCGTGTTTCCCGTCGGAAAACTAGTTTTATCTGGCAGTTTTTTTCAATCCCTCGAGGGGAGAAGAAAGTCAACGCAAAATATGCCACCTGTCTTATCTGTAAAAAAAGGCTATCAAGAGGCACTGAAAAAAAATATAGCATGGGAAACTATACATGCATCGCCATATGACCAGGTGGCATCCTCTCAACTACAGCCGTGCAGAGTTGCGTGACCTGCAGGATAATCCCTCAACAACTCCTGTGGCCAGGTCAACCTTGCATATCTCTCTGACTGGAGGAGAGGCACAGGAAACCGTGCCAAATATTCAAAAGAACTTCAAACACATGAAGCTAACCTGCTTGTATTGTGGGGCATTGCTTTCATGTGGGAACATGAGCGTAAACTTAATGAACATTGCTTACGAGAATCACAATTGCCCTAACCCACCCAAACAGTAATTTTTTTTTTGCTCCTGTTGGGCTTTTTTCAATGCCTGTTTTTTGTTGTTTCCCCTCCATCAAAAACAAAAAAAATTATAAAACTGTGCAAAAATACAAAAAAAACAAAAAATGTTCAGAAAAACAAAAAAAAAATAAAACAACAAAAACATAAAAAAAGTTCTTTTCAGAACTACCTCCCCTTTCAAATAAAATTGCTAGAATGTTTAGCACTCTGGTAAGCTCTATTTCTTTTGGTTCGCTTTCCAGTTCGCTGCCGGGTCGCGAACTTGAAGCGAACCAAAAAAATATTTTTTTAAAAAAAAGAAGAGTTAGTATAAGGGAAGTAAACAGAGATTAATGTAAAAAGAAAGACAGCTATAGGGAGTAAACCAGAGATACTGTTTAATAGATCTATTTATTAATTCAGGATGACGATAAGGTGTGATGTCTCCTGAGGTTTGTTTAAGGTGAGACCTACTCAGGGTTACAGATCAATTTTACACTTGTTGAAGAATACAGAGCAGATACAGCATGTGAAGGCCTACCAATGAAGTAAGTCATGTCCTCTTATTACATCATTCATGACATGGTCAGTGACATCATCAGCAGTGCATTGCGGGTAAAAAGAGTAGAAAACATTTACCTTATAATTCTTGTTACCTTTTTTAAATATTTTTTCATACTTTCAATCTGTAAAAGAGAGAACAAACATTTCCAAAAATATTACAACATGTATTTAAAAATTAGAAAAGAAAAGGGAAAAGGTTCAAGAAGAAACAGTTTTGCAACAACTTTGACATTTACAGAAGCCTCTGCTTCTCTACGTCCCCTACACAATCCTAAAGATATATATTTTAAACAAACAGTATCTTCATGCTGATGAACTGAGACATATTTTGGAACATGGTACTACTTTTGCACTGCTGATGTCTCACAATAGTGATGCAATAGCAGCGCAAAAAAAGATGTAAAGCCATCATAAAATTGTGTCTAATATTTTAAATGAGTGTTTCAGGATGCAAATAAGATGTGTGCTTTCAAGAGCTTTCTTTGAGGTGAGGCCTATTCCTTTTTTAAAAAATAAACAGTACCCAGAAGTACAGCACTGTTAGCATTAAAATTGACACTTACAGAAGACTCAGTTTCTCCATATCTACCTCATATTTCTAAATGTATATCATAAGTACAAAAAGCAGAACATTAATTATACATGTTAAATGGTTTATTTTTGCTGTTCTCAGAATGTATCAAATTTCACTTAAATCAGTGACTTGAAGGTATTCATCATGTAACAGCGGGGAAAAAAAAACACAATCAAAATGATTGTGTTTAAAAAACCCATACAACCTAAGAAATCTGAATTCAAAACTCCTTAAAATTAACTTACTTTCAATGACGTCGAAGGATCTCCTATGAACAGCGTCCACTCTGTTGTGCTATAAATATTTTCAGCCCGCCACTTTCTGAAAGAAAACCTCCATCGATTCGAAAAATATGTTACATACAAGAAAAGACTTCTCTCATTCTATCACATGTTTCCACTAGGCCAAATCATGTTGCCGCGATTCGCAACTCTTGTAATTCTTCCAATCAAATCCCGACATTTTCTATTTTCGCAACTTTCAAAAAGAATACATTTAAGATTATTTTCACAATCCTGGACTACTAATATCTTGCCCTTCTTTGTCACTCATGTTCTCCTTTTCCTATGACACTGATACTGCTTACTATGAAGCAGACTTACTTGCATCAGGTTTATATAGTTGGATTTTTAAAATGACATTATAATTAAAAGTTTTGGACCAATAATCTAGACAGCTTTGCAGACTTACATTCCCTCTACTTCATGAACCTTTTGCAATTCTTCACAGGAAATCCCGAGATTCTTTCATTAAAATTTTGGTTTTAAAAACACCAGGTAAGAATTTTTAAGGTCAAACGGCATTTTTTTTTTGAAAGTTACAACGGAATCATTGCAGAATGACCAGCCGTTTCGAGACTTTAAATAAGCTGTATAATGTCCTGATGTTGTTGAAGGACCATCGTGATAGATAATTGCTACAGTTACAAAAGTCCTTCCTGATATTGAAAGCTGAGAAGCCACAAAATGTTTTATTAAAGTTGACAATTTTGATCCATCAGGCCTACATCGTTGGATCATTAAAATGACATACTGTCCATATCTACGTATAAGTAATGTTGACATCATTTCAGATTTACATTGGCTACACTCCATGTTGTGATCCGCTGCATTTACTAGCTTATTAAAGGAGACTGATTTACTGTCTGGCAAAGTTAAATATATAAATCTTTCTGAGTCTACACTAGTAGTACTTGATACACTACAATTCTCGCAGTCATGCTGCCATTGATAAGAAAGCCCAAACAAGTGATCTACATCTACACCCTCATCTTGCAATACATCAAGCATATACATTAAAAACTCCTGACAATCTTGCTGATTATTTTCAGAGAAGTCTGTTTGACCTGAACATTCATCTAACAGATAACGAACTTCAGACACACTTTCTACTTTTGTTCGATCAGTGCTACATTTCTCGAAAACAGAATTCAACAAACAGCATAAAATTTGTTCTGAATTCAACAGAATCTGTTCTTTTAAACTCTCTAGTGAAAAGAGAACATTAACCACTACATTTGCATAGCAGTTGACACCAGAACTGTTTTCAAATTGAAAACCGACAACATCTTCAACAGAATCCACTTTCTTTCTGCTAACAATTTTCGGTTCATTGACTTTTAGTCTTTTTGCAACAACCTCCCTACTATTACTGATATTTCTACGTTTCTGGCCTACCACACGTTTCTCAAACAAAGGATATTGAGGCAAATGTGGCGCATACTCTCTTCTTAACCTATTGTATTCCTTAACACAATCTAGATCCGCACAAATGTTTGTGACATCACAGTCAATCAAGTACAATCCTGATAAAGTTCTAACTCGTGACAATGCCACATATGCCATACCCTCCTTGAACACAGAACTGCCAATATTCACCAATGCACTATCTACACTTAAACCTTGCGATTTATGGATTGTTACCGCATATGCCAAGCAAACAGGAAACTGTTTACGGCGAACATATAAGTCTTTAACAAGCAAAAACCTAGCAGAACAACGACCAATTAGCTGTACTTCCTCAATGCCATCAAATTTAATTTTTAAAAATTCTATTCCATCTCTATTTCTGTACTTCTCAAAATCAACAACATTACCCATTGATCCATTTACCAGACCTCTTTCAACATGTAAATTCCTTCTCAAAATGATTCGGCAATTTAAACACACATTCAAAGTCTTTTCAAAACCCGCTGTTTTAGATATAGTCTTCTCTAATGAATCCAATTTTGATTTCAAATTCTCAGACAAAATAATTGTTGATCCCATATGCTCTATTTTGTCAATAGCTTCAAGTTTCACAATCTCTTGCTTTTCTAAATTCAACATTTTGTTGTTGAAGATGGCACATTCTGCAAGAGTTGGCATCAAACATATTCCGGATTTCTTCTCAGTAATTTTCTGAAAAATATTCTCAGCCACAATCTCTTGTTCGGGATATAAATTTGAAAGTAATCGTGCATTTAAAGCTTCTTTTCCATGCTCGGTCACTTTTCCAATTCTAATATCTTGTAGAATATTCTTGTAATCTTCATCTTTTGCCTGACGCATATTTTCATGCAGTTCAGCATAATTGAAGTTTAACCATATATTGACGTTGCCAATGCTCCCTAGGCACTTCCTGGTATCTTCATGCGTGAGTATTTTGAACACAGGTTGTCCTTTTACTGGTGTCAGCTGCAGAAGATCTCCGAAAACAATGATGTGTTTGCCACCAAATAACACATCATATTCAGTTTTAAGTACTTCTTGCATTCTCAAATGCACAAAGGCAAGCATGACATTGGAAACCATGCTTACTTCGTCAATGATAAGTAGTTTCATTTTCCTCAAGACTCTTGAAACTTCACAGCAAGCATCCCCAGATAACTTGTGGTATTGTAATTTGTTGTCATGCTCTACCGGCAGCATCAGTAGACGATGCAAAGTAATACCTTTAATGTTATGTGCTGCAAGTCCAGTAGGGGCGGTGACAACACAAGACAGCGATGACTCAGTCCTTTCCTGCAGATAGCATGAAATTGCTTTAATGAGGAAACTTTTTCCAGTTCCCGCTTCTCCACTCACATACAGTCGGACAGGCTTCAACGATGTACATGAGCACTCTTTCTTCTCATGACTTAATCCATGCTCAATTTGCTTGGTAACTTCATCATATATTTTCCTCTGCTCAACGTTGAGTTGTTTTTCCAAGTCTTCTAAGTTAACTGAATCCTCATGAGCATGTGCCATGGCTCTTTCCACTTCATTCATAGCAGTGGCAGCTTCATTTTCGATAATAGGTCCTCCAAGTGGATCTTGACTCAATGAAACAGAACTCTGACTGTCCTGAGAACTGTCTCTGGCAATCTCGGCTGCAATCGTTGCTTCCTGCTCAATTTCCAAAGTTAGCATTTCTTGATATTTGGGAAAAGCAGGACATTCTATGGTCTCCTTAGCAGCAGTGAAAGAGTCTTCGTAACAGAGGAAATCTCCAAGCAGTTCCTCTTCTGCACGCCAAGGCTTGAAAAGTTGCAAAAGTGCTAAATAGAAAAACTCCTTTTTTTCTGGAGATTCGCCACTCAATTTTCGATGGTTTACTAATTGGCATTTTCTTTGCTTGACCAGGCATCCCTCACTTCCAATTACAGCATACACTCCTTTCTCAATATCTTCTTTGATGTTCCTCTTGAATATATAATTTTGTAAAACCTCATATAGACAAACATTCTCAAGGTGACTGCTTCGATTTGGATAATATGTATCCAACATGTTGGTCTTCAAAATGTCGGTACTGTTTGGTTCCTTTTCTGTCAAATATTCAATTTCCCGGACAGGTTTTAGAACCCGATTTCGCGTTGCAGCAAGACCAAGACTCGCCCAAACAATACTCCTGGATTTGGCATAGAGACTTGCTGAAGACAATCGATCTGAACATTCGTAAGCTCCGATTTCTCGATGCGACAACATCTTCAGACTAAAACTGTACAACTTCTTGCTGAGGCTCTTTTCATGGGAAATGTCCTCCCACATATCCTTCAGTTCTGTCTTTTCTTTTTTGGTGATGTAAGATGTCACATACCGAGCCACAGCCATACAGTTGTCACCCACAAACTGTATATCCATGTTAGCATTCCACATGGACAAAATCACTGGGTTGTAGTCGTTGATGTACTTGGACTCTTCGTTCCTTTTCAAATTGTATGTATTTTTGGGTGATTTCCTTGTCACATTATGTCGCAGTGAAGACATCAAACTGTTCACTTTTCCTTTAGAAATCACCGGTCGTGGAAAGTTGAAACGACATTTGGTGTAGAACTTGTCCTTGTTTCTGAATTTACGACGACAGTACTTTCCACAACGATGGCTTTGGAAACGTAGAACTTGTTCTCTTAGGCTTTTCTTCTCCGTTGCGTTTGGAACAGCACACGTAGAATACTGTTCTATGAAATTCATCACTAAGTCATCCGGATCTGTTCCAAATTTAGGTGCATCCTTGATCCACAACAACATATGTATATGAGGAGCACCTCTTGCTTGGTACTCCTTTCTCCAGAAGAAATCCAACACCTCTCCAAGAGGTGGATTCTTCTTATTTGTGATGAAAGACATCATAGCTTCAAATCTATGATTGAAGTACCTGCATACATTCACAGGATCCAAAGAACACAGTTCTCCAGGTGTCTTGAATTCAATGTTTTCAATATTTCCATTTGCCTCTCGTAGAAATTCAAGTAAGTCTTCCCAGCCATACTCGGCACAGCTCAGAGTGAGGAACCATGTCGGAGTTCCTAAGTTCCTCAGCATACATTTTAAATCACCATGATGACGGTACCAGTACTCATTAGTACCACGCTGACACGCCATGAGATTAATTAAGTGAGAATCCAAAATACTGTCTTGGACATTGACTTTATGCATAAAGTCCCTTGCCGAGATATTTCGCATCTGTATACCACTTTTTAAGATGTGGTTCACTGCATATGACAGTCCAGACAGATCGCTTTCAAACAGGAGATGAAACAAATAGGGAATGCATTGTCGAAACCTAGCATCTTCTGCATACAATCGTAAAGTCCGGTATTCTGAAGCAGGAATTTGAACAGGTCGCTCATCATATCGTCCTCCTCGACCTGTAGGAAATAGCTGTGGGAAACACCGAGCTTCCAAACTTTCCTCCCAAACACTAATGGGACTCCCTTTGGCTTGTTTCATCTGAAACACCTCAATAGCATTCCCCATGACTTCCTTGGAATGCAAAGGATGAACACTATAATGTTCATATATTTCTTCACTTTTAGAGGCCTCTACTTTCTCAATTTGGCCAGCACACAAATCGCTGTCCTCTTCTTCACTTACTTCCTCTTCTGCAACATATACATTCTTATAGTACTTATTATTTTTCTTCAAATACACTGTTGCCTTTTTGACTTTCCTAACATCCACTAAATCTTGCCATATTTTCTTATTCTTTGTCGGAACACCATTAACCAAGATAACCAGAGGTTCCTCTTCCACTTTTTCTACTCCAATTGTGTTAATGTTTTTGTTCAAATCTAGAGGCAAATAAACAACTCTTCCCTTTAATCCTCTCTGTAAATCTGCTGGAGGCAACTTCCCTGTCTTTGGCTCCATTCTTACAATAGCCTGAAAGGGATGGATACTTTGAATCAAAATAGATTCATAAGTATTTAAATCCTTCAATTCAGAAGGAATCCCAACCAATTCCAGATTATTATGAACTGCCCTAGCAGGCATCTGGTTTTGGTTTAATTTATTACAACAATAAGTACACACACGTTGCTCCGATCCCAAATCAAAATAATTTTCTACCATCAAGTATGTGGCAAAATCCTTCCATTCACTATTATTTTCCCTTTCACTTTTTGCATATAAATCCACTACCTTAGTCTGATTCTTATAATAAGTGCGTCGACAACATACACAAGTGAAATTAGGTCTCTCACTTGATTTGATCTGAAACGTGGCAATTTCCTTCTGAAAATTATCTGTACTGGAAACCTGTACATTATCTTCAACATTACCCTCTACTTCAGGGTCAATTTGAACATTCTCATCTTTACTACTAAAGTAACAAAACTCAATTTCTTCACAAATATTCTTCACATCTATTTCAGAACCATGCAAAAGAGCAGCACATAATTGTTTAAGCATAATTGCTGGACTCTTAGCAAAATACAACATCCTCACTAATTTTCTCACTTTATTATGATGCACTGCTAGCATCCTGAAATGATGAAAAACACTCTGGCATACTCTCCTGGAAAGACAAGCCAGTGAATGACCACGCAAACCTGTCATTTGTCTCACTCTGCAAGGATCTAAATCTTGCAACAACTTCATTTTCTGCTTCAAACTTTTCTTATTAAATGTCCGTATAAAATCACAAAGCAAATTGATGGAAACCTGTCGCACACTGCAAATAGAACTACACTTCCAAATGTACACAGGACCCTTAGGACGTCTTCCTAAAACCTCATCACTTACCGCCTCTTCTGTCTCTGTTGTCACAAGTTTTTCTTTTTCAACAGGACAACCATCCTTCACTTCATAAGCTCGACCACTGGTGTCAACTGCAAACACCAAATCATTATCCTGAAAATAACTCTCCTCATTAAAAAATGCCTCACAACTTGAACTATGCATCCATTCTCCGGAAAAAACTTCACAAAAGTTACTACGATTTACTACTCTCTTCCATCTACTGTTTGTTTTGAAATCAGAAATGACCTTGCTTAGTTTCCTAATTCTATTGATTACCAAAATAAACAACTTTCGCTTAATTTCGAAAGCATGATCAATAATTTTCTCTACATTTTTCTTCTTCTTACAAAATGCCACTTTCTTTTTGCATTTCTTAATATTTTTTAATAAATTAACTATTATCCTGTTACGGAACATTCGTTTTCGAATGTCCCTAAACTGTTCTTTCCTTCTACTATCATGCACAGAGTAATCTCTTCCTCTACCAGTAACATTTTTGATGGGTCTTTCCTTTCCATTTAAATTACTCTTCTTTTTCTGAACTGAAACATTGTTGCGATAAATACTTTTTTTACTAAAAATATTTTTTAAGAATGATTTTGTGCTCTTAACCGGAGCTTTCTTGGTGTTTTGATAAGTATTTGGGGAAGAGGACTGCTGCAATGAAACATCATCCTGCTGTATTTGACGTTTTCTAGCCTTTCTAATTCTATTTTTCGTAGGCATTTTTCAAAATAGGAAAAAATCTGCAGTTGAATCTGTGGAAAAATATAATAAAAAATGTTAATAACCACTATTACCAAACAGTAAATGAATAACAGTCATCAAAAACTTAATGCCCTACTTTGCACCAGCATTGCATCACAAAAATGACACACAGTGCTACAAAACATGCATAAAACAATCATAAATCTCTCCCTAATATTTTAAATGATAAATTCAGGATGACGATAAGGTGTGGCCTATCTAAAGGTTTGTTTAGGCCCAGATCTTTGGACTGGGGTGAATGTGTCATTGATCCTCATTCAGTCCATCGCCTGTTTTGTTTATTTAAGGTGAGGCCAACACATGGTTGCAGATAAGATTTTCACTTAACAAAACAAAGGAGATAATACATGTGAAGGCCTACCAATGAAGTAAGTCATTATTTGAAATCAATTACATTTCTGGATATGTACTGCTAAAGCTTCTTAGGTTGTTTTGGGTCATATTTTTAAGGCATCTGAGTGTGCATGATGTTATTTTTCCTTTTTAAATGGAAAGCGTCCTTCATGGTGCAAGTTTCTTGTAAATACGCTCCCACCTGCGAAACGGAACTTTGCGATGCGAAGCTGATTGGCTCCCCGGTGTCTGTCAACATTGTCAACAGTCCGGAGCGGCCGCCATCTTATCTCTCGGTAGGATCGAGAGAGAAGAGGTGAAAAACGAAGGGGGAATTTAATGAAAGGGGGCAAGGTATACCCCTGTTGACCCCCTAGGAATGTTGTTGGGGTTTTTAAAGGGTCCCGTGGGGAAAATAAAAAAAAAATATTTTTCACGGTAGAAGCGCTTCCCAAACACCGAACTGGGCCGCAAACTGCTGGCGAAACGGGAATTCGCCATTTTGTGCTTCGTTTTAATTAAATTACTAGGTATAAGCGGGTGCGGGAGACGTATCCTAATCCCTTATATTTTCTGAGGGTGGCTGAGGAGGCTCATATATGTTGATACATGTGTTCCAGCGGCTGTGCGTGAGCTTTTTTTTTTTTTGCTGCGTGACGTCTGTTAACGTTCGATTCGAAGGAAATCAGGAAGTGTTGACCACCAATTTGTCAGTGCGATAAAATATTTTGTTATAAATGAATCCTTATTGATAAACATTGTCTGCCCCATCTTGCCTTTTTTACAATGCCACAATTTTGTTATGCACGGCAGCCATTTTACATGCCAGGCCGGTCCCAGGCTATCACCTAGCCCTGCGGATGTAGTTTATGGCCCCAGCTGTAGAGAATCCAGACATGCCAACCCACCCGATTCAGGCGTGAGACTACTGATTTCAGTGCTACTCTCCCGCCTCCCGATTCCTGCAAACAAAAACCCGGGGGCATATTACCAACAACTAGCGATAACTTGTTTAGAGACAAAAATTATCGCCGAACATCGGCGATTTTTATCGCAGATAAACCTTGCTATTAGCAAGGTTTATCGCAAATGCGATAAAAAACGGCCGCAATGCATGAATATCGCTGAAAAGTCAGCGATATTCATGCATTATCCAGCAAATGCTCTTAGCCATGTTATCCACCTCCCATTGGATAACATGGCTAAGAACTGCTCGCAAATGCGAAAAAAAACGGCCGCAATGCATGAATATCGCTGAAAAAACAGCGATATTCATGCATTATCCTGCAAATGCTCTTAGCCATGTTATCCACCTCCCATTAAATAACATGACTAAGAAGTGCTCAGGGCCCCATGAGGAACGCTTTCCATTTAAAAAGGAAAAAAGAACATCATAGAAAAGAATCGTTTTTAAACACAGCATATAAATCAATTGTATACCTGCATTCAAGAGGAAATGACTTAAAATGTCCTTGAGACACATGAAAGCGTTTTCTGGAATGCCCTAGCACCATTTTTTCGACATTATTAACATGGCTATGTAACTCCCATAATCAAAATCTAAATTTGCCAAGCGCAGGTGGGAGCGTATTTACAAGACACTTGCCCCATGAGGAATGCTTTCCATTTAAAAAGGAAAAAATAACATCAAAGACACTCAAATGCCTTATAAATATCACCCAAAACAACCTATGAAGCTCTAGCAGTACATATCCAGAAATGTAATTGATTTCAAAAATAGTTTTTAAAAACAACATATCTGTTTCAGCTTACATAAAAGACCATGGAATGGGCTTCATATACAACAATAACTTGTATTACTGTATTCCAGAATGCTACACCGAATATGCAATTACAATTTCTCAAAGTAACAAAATCTATTTCTATATCACTACAGACAAAGCCACAGTTTAAAAACACAGCTTTCTTCATCATTTTCTCCTTAATTCATACTATTCTCTATCTAAAATAAATAAATCTTTTCTCACCTTAGCAAATACTTTTTGAGTTTTGAAAACAGTCTCAGAAATACACCAAATTGTCTTCAGCAGAAGAAAAAGGATGCACTCCAGAGGCTGCAGCTATTGAAAGCACAGAAATACAGATATTCATTTCACATATCTCTCATATTAGCCAATCATAACTCTTCCCTCACTTTTTTCAAATCAAAACCCTTCCCCCCTCTGCCCTCTCTGCCTTTTTTCCATAGCAACCACCTCCTGGAAGACCTCTCATGTTTGCAAGTTCACACAACAATGTTTCAATTGAACTCTGAACTCTCAGTGCACCTGCGTATCCAGTGCAATCTTTCATTAAAAGTTTCTTCCTTGACCATTCAAATTACATCTTTCGAAGAACACATCCATGCACCCTAACTTTCTGTTTTCAGAAATGGAAATGCACCAATCACTGCTAATGAATCATTAGCATTGGAAATCCACAGTTTTTTTTCTTTACAAACTCCTACTGTTTCAACTGCCCTTTCATTACCACACTTCATCTGACTGCAGCCCAACCTTCTCCCACCATGTTTAACGTCTGGATTGTTGGACATAGTTACATCCACTGGGCTCAAAGGTATGCTGAGAACAGAAATTTACACAACCTCAATTTACAAGATGTGGAAATTAAGTGGTTGGGCCAAAGAGGATTAAAATGTCACCAATTGATACCATTGGTGAAAACCTTTATGCATTTGCCAAAACCTGACCTGTTAATAGTGCACTGTGGAGGTAATGATTTGGGCACTTTGACAGGGGTAGGTCTAGAAATGCTTTTAAAGGACACCTTTGAGCAATTAATGGCACTTTTTCCTCAAACTGCCTTGGTATATTCCAATATATGCCAAAGACAGAAATGGAGGTGGTCCAACCAATTTTCTCCACAAATTGAGAAAGCGAGGAAGCATGTAAACAAATCTGTTTCAGCTTTCATGAGAGACCATGGAATGGGCTCCCTATACAACAATAACTTGCGTTACTACATGCAAGATATCTACAGAGGAGATGGAGTTCACTTCTCAGATGAGGGCAACAGAATTTTCATTCTGAATTTAAGACTGTGCATTGGTACCTACTTATAGTACCTAAATGTACCATAAACCCAAAAGCTCTTCTCAGAGCTACCCTTCATCTGATCACTCACAATTATTATTTTTTTCTAACTTTTTTCACTAATTTTCCACAAAATACGCTCCCCGGGGCGCTACCCGGTTCGCTAACCGAAAGCTAACCTCGCGGAATTTTTAAAAAAAATGTTTTTTTTCCGCACATATAAGCCTCCTCAGCCTCCCTCGGAAAACCTAGGGGGTCAAGATAAGTCTACCATGACCCCTTCTACCCATTCTAAACATTATTTGCCCTCCATCTTGTATCTTAAACCGACCGAAACACAAAATGGTGGACTCCCGTGACGCTTAAGGTTCGCTAACCGGGCCGCTTTGCAGAAAGCGGTCCTAAAAAAAGGTGGGAAAGTAATTTACAGAAAAACGACTAGAGACACTCTCACCAAATATAGATTAGCTCATACTACATAACAATCCCTTTCATTCTCACAAATTTGATTGAAATTTCATTTAGCCATTTAGCCTGTAGACCTATCTAAATACCCTGAGGTAAATTACATCACAAAACACATCTAAAGTATTGGAATTGACAACCAATGAAAATTTTACTTTCATTTTCAATTTTTATTACCTGACATTTGATTGGTTATATACCTGAATATATATAAAGGAAGAGAAGGAAACACAGCCATTTTCACTGCTACTTCCTGAACTACATTTCAAGAGCCTTTTCACCTCCCTGTAAAGTAAATTGATAATTTGTAAGTGGCACTTTAAATTAATTTATAAAAACGTTTTTTGATAATTATTTACTGTCCCCCTGCTATAGTTATAGATACAGAGAAGCTCCTCTGTTATATTTATTGATTGACTTACACTTCTCTGCTATAATTATGAATTTACTTACTTTAACTTCACTGTTAAAAAAACAGAACTACATGTCTGAACTTAAACCCAACAGTGCCCTAACTCTTCTAATATAATTATTTTTTTTATGCAATTTACAGCAAAAAAATGGAAGGGGAGCACGAAAAAATCAATGTTTCCTTCGACATTACAACAGAAGAGATTTTACCTGAAGAAAATATGGATGAAGATTTTATGGATGAATCTTTTGATGAACAATTTATTGAAAGCTTACAAGACATAGAAACATGCATGTTTGAGGAGATTCCAGATGATGTAATGCTGGAAGTTTTAATGAACTATGAAAATTCTGACCCATAAATTTTTTTATAATCAAAAAAAATAAATAAAAAATACCGAACAAAAACAACATATAATTAACATACAGTATTAGAAAAGTCTATCATTCTTTTATCCTTATAGTACGCTGCCCAGAACGCTTTCCGGTTCGCGAACTTGGCGCTTATCACGCAAAAAAAAAAAAAAAAAATTTTTTTTGACCCTCCTGGGCCCCTTTAAAACCTCCACATAAAACCTAGAGGGTCAACGAGGATCTACTATGCCCCCTTATGGTAATTTCCCCCTTTGTTTTGGCCTCCTCTTGTCTCTCGATCCTACTGAGAGACAAGATGGCAGCCGCTCCGGACTGTTTAGAATGTTGACAGACACCGGAGGGCCAATCAGCTTCGCATCGCAAAGTTCCGATACGCGAAAAGTTCGCTAACCGGATCGCTGCCCGGAGCGCTGTTACAGATATATATCTTGATTTAAACGTTAATTTCTCAAAATCCACTAAAGCACATATATTGAGACCTAGCAAAGGCACATCGGGCTAACAGTCCCTACAATTTTGCCAAGTTTCGTGGAAATCCATTCAGCCGTTCGAGCTCAAAGTGAGGCCAACCGCCCTATGGAAATTAACATGGGAAAAACGCGTTTTGGGACCCCCCTTTTTTCTCGGCCCCCCCTTGACGACCCCCCCCCAAATTTCCAGGAGCTGCTCAGAAACAAAATGTGCCATTTTCCTGAAATTTCAGCCGATTCCGTCCACAAACGCCAAAGTTATTAGACATAGAATTTTCAGAAATCCCATAGGGAAAAAATCCTAACTATATATACCTACTGGCGACCGCCAGTAGGTAATATAAATATTACCTACTGGCGGTCGCCAGTAGGTAGTTATAGTTAGGACCTTGTTAACATAGAAACATAGCAACATTCTATTCCCATTAACTTTGGTGCTGATTGACGAATCTTTTTGCGAAATTTTCAAAACTAATTCTTTGTTGAGATCAGCTTCTATGTTGAATGTTTGTGGGTGATTCATCAAGGGTGGGCCGAGAAAAAAGGGGGTCCTGAAATGTGTTTTCTCCATGTTAATTTCCGTAGGAAACTTTAGACAAGCATACAGGTCGAACGGGTGAACAGAATTATCGGTGAGTAGAGCTGAGGATCAAAGCGAGAGGTCTGTGCTGCAAAGTGAGATGGTCAGGCCACTGTGCCACAGCTGTGTGAAGAATACATTTTTTGGAGGGTTTGGGAGTTGGCGTTATATTGCCTTAAAATAGCAGGCCTAAGTTGTAAGTTATAGGGTAGCTCTAAAAAGAGCCCTTGTGTTCATTAGTTGGAGCTACATATACGTGCGGATGCACAGCTTCAAGTTATTCAGGAAAACTTGGTTTCCCTGATCTGTGACGTGTTATGTTATGTTATTATGAGCTTGTAAAGCACGTTATCACTCAGGGGGATCTAAGTGTGTGTACTTCATCACTTCTGTATATATCTGCCATATCAAAACTTATGATTTTGTTGTATATATCTGCCATATCAAAACGTATGTTTTTGTTGTATATGGACCCCATTTTGTGGTCTCTGAGGTATGCAGAGAAAGCTTCGTTTACTTTTTTCCAAGGTTTTTAAATCTGAGGACAACATTGTTTGGACCATTTCCTCTTCTGTATTTGGCATGTATTGGAATATACAAAGACAGTTTGAGGCAAAATTAACATCAATTGTCCAAAGCTGTCCTTCTTAAGCATTTCCAAACCTACCCCAGTCAATGTGCCTAGGTCGTTTCCCCCACAGTGCACAATCATGAGGTCAGGGTGTTGGAGATGCAAACAGGTTTAAACCAAAGGCAAAAATTGGTGCCACTTCAATCCTGTTTGTCCAAACTATTTAATGTCCACATTTTGTAAACCTAGGTCTAAGTCAATACATCTCTCTTCTGCATACCTCTTGCACCAGAAAACATAGCTATATCCTATGATCCACACTAGCATTTTGAAGGTATGGCTTGAAGGTATAGAAAGATGTCTGTAGCTCATGCAGTTCCTTCGTAGAAAAAGAGATATATTTAAAGATGGGGAACTAGTTTCTTTTCGCATACAAAATGGTACCTGATTGGGAGATGAAAAGCATTGTTTTTTAAAAGTAGGGTGCACATTTGTTTTGTGGAAAAGTATCTTTGTGATTGGTTAAGAAAAAGCCGTTTGCACGTAGAGTACATATTATAGGATAAAATGTGCTCAACTCAACCACCCCTGCTACTTGCAATTGGAAGGCACTGTTTGAACTTTTAACCTGCACGTGCCGTTAAATGTTCAAGAAAATGTCACAAAAAATATCATTGGGTTTAAAAAAAATGATGAACTTTTAACCTGCACGTGTTGTAGAATGTTCTAGAAAGTGTGTTGATAGAATATGTTGCATTTCTGACTTCGATGTGTACTTGAATATTAAAAAAACTATTTGTATGTAAAAGTAGAAAGACAGTAATAGAGAGAAGTTTTGAAAGTTCAAAAAATAAAGGAACTATTGTATTTGTTCTTGATTACCTACTGGCGGTCACCAGTAGGTAGTTATCACTATTAACGGCCTGAAAGTTCGGTGTTGCTCAGAGTGGCAGGGTGGTGATATGATATGGTGCTACACTCGGGTATGAAACCGAGAGTCTGAACCTGGAGGTCATTGCTGTAAAGTGATGTGGTCTGGTGTTTGTAGCATATGTGTGCAAGTAGTGTTAGTCGGTGTTTATACCATCCAGGGAGTGGGAATCGAACTACTGACCTCTCCTGTGTATTGATAGTATACCGCAAGCGGGAAGCGAAGTAGTTATGCTTACTGGTGTGAAGACTTGGGGATGAAACCAAGCTGATTGCTGTAAAGTGATGGGCTCTGGGCGCTGTAGGATAATATCCGCGGTAGCATAAGTGTGTAAGTAGTGTTAGTATGCGTTTATAGCTTATATAGGGAGTGGGAAGCAAACTACTCATCCCTACTGGTGTGAAAACTCTGGGATTAAACCGTGAGCCTAAAGTGTGAGCTCATTGCTGTAAAGTGATGTGCTCTGGGCTCTGTAGGATACCTATGAAAGAAGTCTTAGTTTATGTTTATACAATATAGGGAGTGGGAAGCGAAAGACTTACCCGTACCGGTCTCAAGACTCGTGGATGAAACTCATTGCTGTAAAGTTATGTGCTCTGTGTAGTATTCCATTGTAAGTCATAGTAGAATGTTAGTATGTAATTCTACTAGAATCTAAGGGACATATTGTCAAGGAACGCTGTTAAAATTATGTTTGCACACAAGTCACCTCAGGCCCCGCCCCCTCCCTTTACCACTGTGCAAAAACGCCCTGTGGCGCGTTCTACATTGGGGAATTAAGTCCCCATGAATCTTGATGGACCCTAGAATCTAACTCCACCTCCAGGTACCTCCAGTAGGCACCACAGAGCTGCATTGCAGAGAGTTAAATAGCATATTTCTGCCCCTCTGACTTAGAGGTAGTTTTAAGCCCCCTGCCCTATTATTTACTTGGGGCTTACAGAGGAGGTCATGCTAATCACAGGGGTACCCCAACACATAGTGTTCCCTTGTGTATGTAGGTGTTTTCACTGTATTCTAAGTATCTTTTAGCATAGCACTGGCTCTAGGCCTGGTTAGTCAGAGTCAGTTACCACCAGTACCCGTCAGTAAAAGTTGTGGGCACAGGATGATTTTGCAACAAGGCCTCTTTCTGCTCCTCATTTGGTTCTTTCTGCACATTTATTGCTTCTTCCTGCACTTTTTTTTCATGTTTGTGGACTTCTGTTGCTTCTTTCAGCATTTTTTTCTTCTTTCTGTGCGTTTTTTCTACTTTCTTCACATGTCCTACCTCTGTAGGCATAGTTAGAAACTAGCATTTAAAAAGCCTTTGAAATTCACTCAAAAACCATAGGTTTCAGGCACATTATAGTTACAAATTAGCATTTTAAAAAAACCTTTGAAATTCACTGAAAAAACCATAGGTTTCAGGCACATTATAGCTAGAAATTAGCATTTAAAAAACCTTAGAAATTCACTGAAAAAAACATAGGTTTCAGGGGCATTATAGTTAGTTGGACATTTCACTCATACCATATAAATTCTCCCGTTATAGTTAGTTCAGCTAACTATAACTCCCACCCCCGCAATGCACTGCTGATTGTGTCACATATCACATCACTACTGACATGGTCAGTGACATCACTCATGACATCACTGATGACATCTCAAATGACATCACTGATGACATCATCCTTGTGATAGAGTGGCAGGCCGCCTATCACCTTAATATAACCTTTGATACACACACTCTAAAATACAAACTACCATTTTCAAAACAATGGACACATTAATACCAGTTACAACATATCCATTCACTAATTCCAAGATCTACACACACATCCACTCATTCACCAAAAATCCTATACAGTCACTCATACATGCACTCACTCATCATATGTACTCATACACCTATACATACACTTACACAGCGCCACTCATCCATAGAGTTACTCACACAAATAGTCACACATGCAAAGAAAGTATCAAACATCCATTTACTTGCATATACAGTTATACACATACCACCGCACTTACTTCTACAGAAACTAACACATACTTACTCTCATAAACAATCACTTATAGAAACACATACTCACCATACAGGTACTCTTCCAAGGACCTCCTTCTACAAAAACATAAACACTTTATTTTATCTTTTTTCCTAATACGGAACACAAAACTAGCTTTATCAAATACTTTGCCCTTTAATACATATTATATAAATACCATTCTCAAATACTTTATAACATTATATTTATTTTTTTGAACGAACAGTTTTAAAATTTCTTAAAATACCAATCCAGTCACTCCTTATCACTATCGGGAAAAAAAACAGGCTGTTATTATAAAATGCAGTAGTAAAAAAAGTACAATATCTCTATTCACCTTACCTGGTCCAAACTAGTAGATGTGTTGTAGTGAAATGCAAAGAATACTGGAACACTCAGTATATTTATATTTAAACATTTTCAAATCTATATAAAAGATACAAACCATCTTTGTATCATTGACATGGATACATAACAGAAACTAACAAAGAACAATTATTTTATAACCTACCCTACTCTATCTCTATTCCTTATCTATAATTTAGTCTAGCGCTACTAATTACCTACTCCTTGGTCTTTCGAACTAGCCTCTCCTCTAGTGTTTATCTGCAACCTTTCTGCTTTCTCTTCAGGAATATCTATGGAGCAATTGAAAACCGGTCTAAACTCGGGAACGTTTTAGGTGAAGTGCGCACTTGTTAGGGAGCGCGTGCCTCACAAAGGATTCCCCACAGGTGTGTGGTAAATGACGAGACCGCCACCCCGTCTTTCCTCGAGGCGGCCATCTTAGAATTCCTCTGTTGCACTAAACCACTCCAACTCTGTTTTCTATGTAGATTATTCATCTCTCCTGCGCCAGCTATGGTTTAGATAAGTCATTATCGTATCTACTGATTGATTAGGGGTTCTGACAGGCAGACTCAGTATATCATTTTTTGAAATGTCTTTAAAAGATACAAACCATCTTCACACACTTATGTTCTCCATCCATGTTTTATTACTTCAGCTCGGTTGAAGCACATTCCATCGACCATTTTTAACAGTTACTTGTATTTACCTTAAGCATAATAAATAATAAAAAAATTACATATTATACAATTACCATCTGTGGAAGACACAAAAAAATACAATTACAATGACAAGCGTGGAGAATCACGACACGCGCACTTAGGACCAGGCCTCTCCGGACCCCGCCCGCTCCTGGTCTCTGGTGGTTGGTCCGGCGGACGGCCCAATCGGAGTCCGGCCGACCCATTTCCGCTCTGGCGATATCGCGTGACCCGAGGGTCAGGGGGTGGAGTCTCTGGGCCTATTTAGGGTCAACTCCCTGTGACTGGGTCTCTGTTCCCGCTATCACTCCTGGATACCTGACTGCTCACGCCGGCTCCTGGCCATTCTCGAGATCCAGGCCGGCTTTCCGAAATTCCAGAAGCAGAAGGACTGAGCATCGTTTGTGTGGCCAGGTAAGGGGTCGAGTGCCTCGGGGGCCTCGTGGGCAGCCGTGAGTCACGGTGGGTGCACGGAAGGGATTGGAGTGTCGCTGCCTTACGGGGCTTACGGCTGTGCGGGAGGGTCTTCGTGGTGCGGGCTCCTGCCGGGCGGCGTGAACGGTGCTTAGGGGTGTGGGAACAGGGAACTCAGGGCGCGTTAGGTTAGCATGGCGCCAAAAAAGGGTGGACAAAAGCGAAAGGACTCTGAACCAGAATTAGCGCAGATTATGGAATTGCTGCTAAAGAAGTTGAGCAAGGAGACCCCCGATAGCGGGACGAGAGTGATTCTTCCCGGGGGGAGCAGCCAGAAGTAGTAGAGCGGCCGCGCAGGGGAGTGCGACCGAAGGCTGCTTGTCCGCCATTGAAGAAGAAGGCCAAGGCGCAGCCAAAAAGGAAAGGGACGAAGAGTAGGCCTAGCCCTGCCAGGGGGAATAAGGACGAGGGATCAGTAGGTCCTGTCCCCACCCCTCCTTTAGATGCAGAGCGGGTTTTCCCTTCTGATCCTGAACCGGGTGTGGTCACACCAGTAGACCCAGTGGGGTCAGTTTTGTCTGAGATTAGGGAGGCGCTGAGGGCGTTGGCTCCGGGAGGCGCGGTGCCATTAGTCACGGTCCCTCCGGCATCACTCCCACCGCAGCCGGTGGCTGCAGTGGCAGCCGCTGGCGATCCGTTGGATAGCTTGCTGGCGTCAGTTTCCACTCTAGTGGACCTATTATCAGCCCCAGAAAAGGGTATTAGAGGGAAGGAGCGCTGGGGCGGAAGCACCATGGGTGCCCCCGCAGGTCAGAGAACAGGGCGCATTGCAGGATATTCAGAGGCAGTTTGCGCTGTTAGTCGAGTCGCGCAAAGCATTGCCCAGCGTAGCGATTGGAGCACAGCCCCCCCGTGACAGCGATAGCGGTGCCACCTACAGGAGGTAAGCCTGGTGACACTACGCTAAGGAGCAGCGAGGTGGGAACTAGTCAAGGGAACGTGTTGTCCCAGTCAGGGATGTTAGCTACGCATGTGAGTACAGAAATGCGAGAGAAGATTTGGAGAGGTGCCTACGTATATATATTCTCCCTTATCAGGCCGAAGAGGCGAGAGGAGGATTACAAAGACAGGGATGGGAAAGATCACTCCTTCCGAGATCGGAGACCTAGGATTGAGGAGACTATAACCAATTGGTTGTTCGGCTTTCACGTCTATGTTACGGTGTTGTTGGAAAAAAGGCCAGAGTTGGCGATTCCGCTGGTGTTTTATTCTAATAAGATTGTAAAGGAGCACGCCACTCATGGCGGTTCTGCCTGGCTGACATACGATAGGGAGTTTCGCTGGGCGAAAGAAGAAAACCCCCTCCATGTGTTGTGACCAAGTTGAGGTCAATGCTTGGTTAGAGAGCGTAAGCAATAGGGAACACCTGGCTAGGAAGCCCTTTCGGACTTTCGGACTTCCCAGGGAGGGCCGGGCGAGAAGAAAGGTACATGCTGGGCATTCAATGGTAAAGGGTGCACATGGCCCCCTGGGCAGTGCAAGTTCAAGCACGCATGCGCCTACTGCGGTCACCAGTCCCATCCGGAGTCAAAGTGCAACAAGAAATCCAAAGAGCGGGGGGGCAACGCCCCTAAGGATATCAAGCCTCCCCAAGTCTGATCTGCCTACTCCTGTTGACATTGAGAAACTTATCTTTTGGTTGAGCAGGTATCCGGATAGGGCAGCTGCCAGGATGTTGTTTGAAGGGTTTTCCAGCGGTTTTCGTATACCAGCATCGCATGTCCCCCCTATTACTCAGTGTAGGAACCAGGTTTCAGCAAGAACCCATCCCTCAGTAGAGGCCACAAAGGTGGAGAAAGAGCGGGCCTTAGGCCGAGTAGCAGGCCCGTTCCCGGCTCCTCCCTGGGAGAACTTTGTCTGCTCCCCTTTAGGAGTAGTGCCCAAAAAGGAGCCGGGACAGTTCAGAATGATCCATAACTTATCCGCACCGGAGGGTGCATCTGTAAGCGATGCCATCGACCCGGCGGTGTGCTCAGTGACGTACTCGTCCTTTGATGCCGCGGTTCAGAAAGTGAAGGAGCTAGGCCGTGGGGCGTTACTGGCAAAAACCGACATTGAGTCAGCATTCCGCTTGTTACCGGTACACCCTGAGGATTACCATTTGTTAGGCTTTCAGATCCAACAGCAATTTTATTACTACAAATGTATGCCTATGGGTTGTGCGGTCTCCTGCAAGTATTTTGAGACCTTTAGCTCCATGCTGCAATGGGTGTTTTTGCAAAAGTCAGGATGTACGGATGTGGTGCATTACTTAGATGATTTCATGGTAATAGGTCCCGCATCGTCGGATGCCTGCGCGTTAGCCCTAAGCCAGCTGGTGGTGATGTTAAAGGAATTTGGGGTGCCGCTGGCACCGAGCAAGACGGTCGGCCCTGACACGTGCATGTCCTTCCTGGGCATTGAAATTGACACAGTAGCGGGGGAATGTAGATAGCCAATGGATAAAGTAAAGGCCTTTTCCCTAGCCATGGAGGTAGCATTGGCATGTCCAAAGGTGACGTTGCACCAGTTACAAGTGCTTGTGGGGCAGCTAAACTTTGCTTTGCGGATCATTCCCATGGGACGCCCTTTCTCGAGGTCTATAGCTAGAGCGATGGTGGGTCTTACCCAGAAGCATCACCGGGTGAGGTTAAAAGCAGGGGTGAAGGAGGACCTCAAGGTGTGGCGGGATTTCCTGGCAGATTTCAACGGGCGGGTATTGTGGCCCGCGCCGCCGGTGTCCAGTAAGGAACTAGGATTATACACCGATTCAGCTGGTAGTGTTGGTTTTGGCGCAATCTTGGGCCCTGCCTGGTGTGGGGCGGTCTGGTCAGCGGAGTGGCACGTAGCAGGCTTGACTAAGAATTTAGCTTTTTTAGAGCTCTTTCCCATCTGGGTTGCAGTTATGGTGTGGGCAGAGCGCTTCAGGGACAGGGTTGTGACCTTCTGGTCGGATAACATGGCAGTGGTGAGGTTGCTGAAATTGTTGGTGTTGGCATGCTTGAAATTGAATTTGACTTTTAAGGCTGTGCATATACCTGGTGTTGATAACCATGCTGCTGACGCTTTGTCTCGTTCCAAGTTGCAGGACTTCCGGAGGTTCCACCCGTAGGCGGAAGAGCGCATGACGACGTTCCCTACGTCACTGTGGAAAATTGGAGCCCCGCTTTAGCGGGGCTGGTAGGTGCCGCTCTGAGTGATCGCACCAAACGCGCCTATCAGTCGCAGTTTAATGTTTACAAATCATTTGTTGAACAGTTGGGTGGGGGGAGGGTCTTATCAACTGAAACGATGTACGCCTTTTTACAGGTTCTGCGGGATCAGGGCAAAACAGTGTCCTATGCTAGGACTTCCTTGGCGGCGATAGGCTTCTTTGCTAAACTGGCGGGGGAGTGGGATCCTGGGGCTTGATTCTTGATCAGGAAGGCCTTAGCGGGATGGGCCCGATTAGACGGGACACGGCGGGACTGTCGTAGGCCTTTGGATCTCCCGACCTTGATTGAGATTTTGGGGATACTGCCTGTTATTTGCCAGTCACCATTCAAGGGAATCATGCTGGGGGCGGCCTTCTGCCTGGCCTTTTACGGGGCCTTCCGCCTGGGTGAGATTGTGGGCCCTCCAGAGTAGACCATGGGGGGGGGCCTGCAGCTCAAGGATATCGCCATTTCCCCGGGGGGCCTAGTAGTGTGGTTGAGACGGTCCAAAACAGACCAGACAGGAAAGGGGGTCAACATCCAGTTGCGGCCTGCCCCAGAGATAGCTGCCTGCCCCGTATCCCGTATGCAGGCGTACCTGGCCCGACGCCCAGCAGGGGGGGGTCGGCTCTTTTCGTCCACGAAAACGGGGATTGCATGTCTCAATACCAGTTTAAGGCAGTCTTTGGGTTGGCCCTGGGGAACCTGGGACTGGGAGCAGCGGGCTATTCTTCTCATTCCTTTAGGATTAGCGCCGCAACTTTAGCGGCAGGGGCGGGTCTGCCCCCCATCATGGTGAAAGGTGTAGGTCGCTGGACCTCTGGTTGCTACAAACGATATGTAAGGCCTGAATTATTGTAATGCAGATGTGTGCAGTGTCTAACGGTTCCATCTCTCTCCCGCTTCCGTGGTATGGGTGATCGGGCACTCTTTCGTGCTTCGCGCGGCGGTGCGCTTGCAGCGAAGAGAGGTGGTGAAACCGGCCCCATTGGGCGAGACCGAATTCGTATGGCATGGCGTTGGATGGATGCGGATCCGACACTTTAGGTGGATCGTCGAGGAGCTCAGGGCACGAGAGCACAAATCGCCGGATTGTATTATTTTGCATTTGGGAGGCAACAACATGGTAGACAGGGGGCGCTTGGCTGTCAAGGAAGCCCTACTAGCAGAGTTTGCCTGGCTGGGACATGTGTTCCCATCAACGAAACTAGTCTGGTCTGGCATGATATCACGCAGGGCATGGGGCCCAGGAGTGCGTCCTAGATCTTTGAACGTCTCGGTGAGGCGACTGGACAGCCAACTAGCAAGGCTGTGCTCAGTGAAGGGCCGCTTGCGCTACCTCCAGCACCGGATGATTTCCGGAGAAGCAATGTACCACCAGGATGGGGTACATTTGTCGGACTATGGAACGGATATGTTTATCCAAGAACTCTGGCCATTTATCCTGAACGCAGGTGGGGAGGGTGTCAGACCTGTGGGCCTTGGCCACCCTTGTGGCGGAGAAGAGACCTGCGATCAGTAAATAGTGGCTAAACAAGATGGATGGGAGCCCTCTTGCCGGGCTCCATAGGCCAGCTCTGAGGGGGGATATGGCAAGCTCTCCACTGGGAGGAAGTGACCACCAGCTGGGGAGGCTAGGGCGACAGATTTCGAGCCTCCCGGGCGACCCTGGGCAGCCTGGTGGTCGAGAGGTGGGCCCCGGTAATGGCGGACAAGGATAGAAGGGCGGGACCCACCACTTTAAGGGGCAGGTGCACGGCACTTTGCGTAGGATACCCAGTTGCGAGATGCGAACCAGATGGTGTTCCTCCCTTAGGGTTGGAAAGGTGAAGGAGCTGATATGCTCATGGAGCAGATATGCTCATAAATGTAGTTATGTTATAACTTGTGATTTTGATATGCATGTTGTTGATTGTCATGTTTATACAATGTGTGAATAAACATGGCCTTTTTAACCCCACCTGAATCTCTGGTGATTTCAAATGTGGGGATCTTGCATGTCTAGGGTAGTTGGGCGGCGGGGGCATATCTGGAGGGTACGGGTCCTATGACAAGCGTGGAGAATAACGACACGCGCACTTAGGACCCGGCCTCTCCGGACCCCGCCCGCTCCTGGTCTCTGGTGGTTGGTCGGGCGGACAGCCCAATCGGCGTCCGGCTGACCCATTTCCGCTCTGGCGATATCGCATGACCTGAGGGTCAGGGGGTGGAGTCTCTTTAGGGTCAACTCCCTGTGACTGGGGTCTCTGTTCCCGCTATCACTCCTGGATACCTGACTGCTCACGCCAGCTCCTGGCCATTCTCGAGATCCAGGCCGGCTTTCCGAAATTCCCACCCACCCGTCCCTTAGATTAATGGTTTGAGGGGCGTTCTGCGGAGAAGAGACCTGCGATGAGTAAATAGTGGCTAAACAAGATGGATGGGAGCCCGCTTGCCGGGCTCTATAGGCCAGCTCTGAGGGGGGATATGGCAAGCTCTCCACTGGGTGGAAGTGACCACCGGCTGGGGAGGCTAGGGCGACAGATTTTGAGCCTCCCGGGCGACCCTGTGCAGCCTGGTGGTCGAGAGGTGGGCCCCGGTAATGGCGGACAAGGATAGAAGGGTGGGACCCACCACTCTAAGGGGCAGGTGCAAGGCACTTGGCGTAGGATACCCAGTTGCGAGATGCGAACCAGATGGTGTTCCTCCCTCAAGGTTGGGAAGGTGAAGGAGCTGATATGCTCATGGAGCTGATATGCTCATAAATGTAGTTATGTTATAAGTTGTGATTTTGATATGCATGTTATTGCTTGTCATGTTTATACAATGTGTGAATAAACATGGCCTTTTTAACCCCACCTGAATCTATGGTGATTTCAAATGTGGGGATCTTGCATGTCTAGGGTAGTTGGGCGGCGGGGGCATATCTGGAGGGTACGGGTCCTATATATCTTTTACAACACAAAATAATGTGTAAAGTATTAAATTTGCCTTTTTTGCTGTTCTCAGAATATATTGAATTTCACTAGAAACAGTGAGTTCAATAGTACTCATCACTTAACAGCGGGCACACACATCGCAAACAATCATAAAATAAAAAAACATTTTGATTAATTTTCATACACTGAAAATAATGTTACTTACAAATATATACTGACAAAATATACAACAAAAACTTGTTATTAGTTTCACAAACTTTTCCGCATGGCCAAATAGTATGCGTCAAATTCTCACTTTGGGAATTGTTCAATAGTAATTCTGAGCATCTGCCTCCCAGCATTCTGATCCAAAACCACTGGCATCATTTGCACCGTCCTCCAGTGCTCATCCCTCAACCCGACGCTATTCAACATCTACATGGCCAATCTCACACAAGTAGCCCACCATCACAACCTCAACAACATCTCCTACACCAACAACGCCCAGCTCATCCTCTTCCTCACCAAGAAGCCACATACCACAAAAAGCAACCTCCACGACACAATAAAGGACGTCACCAACTACATAAAGAGCAGCTCTCTAAACATGAACTCGCACAAAATGAAGGTACTCATCCTCAGACCCACCCCCTCAGCCTTGGACGGCTCCTGCTAGCTGACTATACTGTGGACAGTACCAACACCTACCAACCATGTCCACAACCTAGGATTCATCCTCAACTCCTACCTCTCCATGTCTAAGCAAGTCTACACCATTTCCTCATACTGCTATAACACCCTCCACATGATCCGCAACATTTACAAGTGGATCTTAACCAAAAGAAGAAGAACCATGACACAGGTCCTCATCAGCAGCAGACTAAATTGTGGCAAAACACTCTACACAGGAATTCCAGCCAAACACCTACAACAACTACAACAAATCCAAAAGACCTCCACCTGAGTGATCATCAATGTCCCCTGCTGCAGCCACATCGCCCACCACCTGATACACCTACACTGCCTCAATATCAACAAGAGGATCACCTTCAAGCTCCTCACCCTCACTTACAAAATACTCTACAACAGCAGACTAATCTACCTTAACAGCAGTAATCCTGAGTTCTCCCTAATAATGAAACTTGACCAGCTATAACATTTTTAATTAAAGTTTCCAATTTTCTTCCATCAGCTTTACAACGTTGCAACATTAAAATTACATACTGTCCATATCTTTGTATAAATAATTTTGATGACATTTCTGATTTACATTGGCTACACTCCATGTTTTGACTTGCTCCTCTAATTAGATTGTTAAAATACACTGATTCACATTCAGGTAAAGTCAAATATATATGAACCTTTCAGTGTCTATGTTAGTGTTACATGTAAATAAACAATTTTGACAGTCATGTTGCCATTTATAAGAAAGGCCAAAACGGTTTTCAATATCTATACCTTCACCTTCCAGTAAACCAAGCATAAACATTAAACATTCCTGACAATCTTGCTGAATATTCTGCGTAAATTGACTAGAACCAGAACCTATGTCCAAAACATTTTGAATATCAGAAACACTTTATATTTTACTTTTATCACTACTACATTTCTCATAAACAGAATACAAAAATGAACAGAATCTTTCGTCCCGATTTTCAACAATTTGCTGTTGCAAAGTTTCAAGAACAAAAACAACTTTCACAACTACATTAGCATAGCAGTTGACACCAGAACTATTTTCAATCTGATAACCAACATTCTCTTCAACACTATCCTTTTACTTTTTGCTTGCAGGCGCAACTTCATCTTGTTTTTTTTCTTTTCCAACAGTTTCACTACAGATATTCTCAAATCTTTTCTATCTACCACACTTTTCAAATACTGGATATTGACCTAAATTGGGTGCATATTCTCTTCTTAACCTTCTTATACTCTTTCACACAATTTGCATCTGCACTAACCTTTGTCTCATCAAAATCAATCAAGTACAATACAGATAAAGTTCTGACTCGAGACAAAGCAACATATGCCATACCCTCTATAAACACAGTACTTCCAATATTCACTAAAGCACTATCTACACTTAAACCTTGAGATTTATGAATGGTCATCGCATATGCCAAACAAATAGCAAACTGTTTTCTGCGTACATACAAATCTTTTACAAGTAAAAACCGAGATGAACAACGACTAAATTGTTGTACTTCAGCAATTTCATCAAATTTTATTTTCAAAAATTCAATCCCATCTCTATTTACATAATTAACAAAATCAACAATTTTACCCATTGCTCCATTTACTAAACCTTTTTCCACATTCAAATTACGTCGTACAATTACCCTACAGATTACACATGCATACAAATTCTTTTCTAAACCAGCTTTTTTACTTATCGATTTCTCTAAAGAATCCAATTTCCTCTTCAACTTTTCAGTGAAAATATTAGTGATGCCTTCATGTTCTATTTTATCAATAGCATAGAATTTTATAATTTCTTCATTTTCCAACTTTAACATTTCTTAATTGAAAATAGAACATTCACGTAGTGTTGGCAAAAGGCAGATTACAGATTTATTTTCTGCAATTCTCATGTATATTTTCTCTGGAACAATATTTTCATTTGGAAACAAATTGGAAAGTAATTGTCTCTGTAAAGCTTGCTTGCCATCTTCAGTCATTTTTTCAATTGTTATATCTTGAAGAATAGTTCCATAATCAGCATCATTTGTGTGTCGCATATTTCTAATAAGTTCTTGTACTCAAAATATGACCAAAAGTTTACATTTTCAATACTACCCAAAGACTTTCTGGTATCTTCATGCGCCAGTGTTTTAAACCCTGGTTGTCCTTTTACAGGAGTAAGTTGTAGAAGATCTCCAAAAACTATGACGTGTTTTCCTCCGAGTAATACATCATACTCTGTTTTAAGAATTTGCTGCATTCTTAAATGTACAAAGGCAAGCATTAAGTTTGATACCATGCTTACCTCCTCAATAATGAGAAGTTTCATTTTCCTCAATACTCTTGAAACTTCAAAACAAGCTTCTCCAGATAGCTTGTGGTATTCTAATTTGTTTTCATGCTCTACTGGTATACTGGTAGCATTAATAAACGATGTACAGTAATTCCTTCAATATTGTGGGCTGCTAATCCAGTTGGAGCAGTGACAACACAAGACAAATGCGACTCAGTTGTTTTCTGTAGAAAAGTTGTGATTACTTTAATTAAAAAACTTTTGCCTGTTCCAGCTTGTCCACTCACATACATTCGGATAGGTTCAAATGATGAGCAAGAGCACTCTTTCTTCTCATGAAGTAATCCATGGTCAATCTGTTCTCTCACTCGCTCATATATTTCTTTCTGCTCAAGATTTAGTAGTTCTTCCAAGTTTCCTAAGTTTGTTACATCTTCTTGAGCTTGATACATTGATGTATCCACCTCTTCCATAGCAGTTGCTGCTTCATTTTGAACAATTGGTTCTCCTAGTGGGTCCTGAATCAACGGAGGAGAATTTTGACTCTCTTGAGAACTGTCTCTAGCAATCTCAGCTGCAATTGTAGCTTCTTGCTTAATTTCATCAGTCAATATTTTCTTTTAATTAGCAAAAACAGGACTTTCTATGGTATCCTTATTTGCACTGAATGAATCTTCATAGCTCTCGAAATCTCCAAGTAATTCCAATTCTGAACCCAATGGCTTGAAAAGTTGCAAAAGAGCTAAATAGTAAAATTCCCTTTTGTCAGGTGTTTTGCAACTCAGTTTACGGTGAATAATCAAATGCCAGTTTCTTTCTTTCACCAGACATCCTTCAGAACCAATCAAAGCATATATACCATTGTTGATGTTTTCTGTAATATTCCGTGTAAAAATATAGTTTTGCAGCACTTCATAGAGTCAAATGTTCTCAAGATGATGACTTCTGTTTGGATAATATCTGTACTTTTTGGCACTTTTTCAGGTAAATATTCAGTTTCTTGTACAGATTTAAGAACTCAGTTTCATGTTGCAGCAAGACCTAGACTGACCCAAATGATTCTTCTAGATTTGGAGTATAGACTTGCAGTTGATAAGCGATCGGAGCATTCATACACTCCAATTTCTCGATGAGAAAACATCTTCAAACTGTAAGTATATAATTTCTTACTTAGACTCTTCTCGTGGGAAATCTCTTCCCACATTTCCTTCAATTCCGTCCTTTCTGATTTTGTTATGTACGATGTTACATATCGAGCAACAGCAATGTAATTGTCTGCAACATATTGAATATCCATAATAGCATTCCACATTGACAAAATGACTGGGTTATAGTCATTTATGTATTTTGACTCTTCATTTCTTCTTAAGTTGTAGGTATTTTTTGGAGACTTTCTTGTGATAGTATGTCACAAAGATGAGATAAAACCGTTCACTCTTCCTTTTGATATTACTGCCCTTAGATTTGTACTTTCGACAACAGTATTTCCCACAACGATGGCTTTGGAATCGTAAGACTTGTTATCTTCAGTCCTTATCTTGTGTACTTTTGGGTATATCACATGTTGCATGGTATTCAATAAAAGACAACACAGTATCATCTGAGTCTGTACCAAATTTGGGACCATCCTTGATCCATATTAGCATGTGTATGTGAGGAGCACCTCTTGCTTGATACTCCTTTCTCCAAAAGAAGTCCAGAACCTCTCCAAGAGGAGGATTTTCTTTTATTAGTGATAAAAGACATCATAGCTTCAAATCTATGAATTGAAATACCTGCATACATTAACTGGATCCAAAGAGCACAATTCTCCAGTTGTCTTGTATTCAATATTTAGTATATTTGGATTTGCCTCTCGAAGAAATTGATGTAAATCATCCCAAGCATGTTCAGCACAGCTTAGAGTAAGGAACCATGTAGGAGTTCCTAAGCTCCTTAGCATACATTTCAGTTCTCCATGACAGCGGAACCAGTACTCATTAGTACCACGCTCACAAGCCATGAGATTAATTAGCTGAGAATCCAAAACATTATCTTTCTGCAGTACTTTATCCATGAATTCCTTTGCCAAAACATTTTGCAGATGTACACCTGTTTTCAGTATATGGTTTACTGCATGAGAAAGTCCAGACAAATCACTCTCAAACAAATACGGAATACATTGTCGAAATCATGGATCTTCTGCATATATTCTTGATGTCCGATATACAGATTAGGAATCTGCACAGGTCGGTAATCATATCGTCCTCCTTTTCCTGTGGGAAACAATTGAGGGAAACAACGAGCTTCCAAGCTTTTTTCCCATACACTAATGGGACTTCCTTTTGCTTCTTTCATTTGGAATAACTCTATAGTATTCCCCATCACTTCTTTAGAATGCAGTGGATGAACACTGTAATGTTCGTAGATATCTTCAGTTCTATACACATCCACTTTTTCAATTTGTCCAAATGGCAAGTCACTATCTTCTTCTACAGTTATTTCTTCTTTTCTCACATACACATTTCTGTAATATTGATTATTTTTTACCAGATATAACGTTGCCTTTTTCACTCTCCTAACATACACTAATTCTTACCAGATTGTCTTACTCTTAGTAGGAACGCCATTAACAAGAATAACTAAAGGTTCATCCTCTACATTTTCTACACCAATTGTTTCAATATTTTTCTTTAAATCTAGAGGCAAATATACAACTCTTCCCTTTAATCCTCTCTGTAAATCAGGGGGCAACTTTCCTGTCTTAGGCTTCATACAAACAATAGCCTGAAGTGGATGCACACATTGAATAAGAATAGACTCATAGGTATTTAAATCCATCAGTTTAGAAGGAATATTTACCAACTCAAGATTATTATGCACAGCTCTAGCAGGCATTTTGTTCTGGTCTAATTTGTTATAACAATATTTACAAATACGCTGATCAGAACCCAAATAAAAACAATTCTCTACAAATAAATAAGTTGCAAAATCCTTCCAGTCATTATTATTTTCCTTTTCACTTTTTAAATTCGTTCGTTTGTTCCATAACTTTATCTCGGCCTCAAAGGACCATAAAGGTTCATAAAAATACTTACAACGAAGGTAATAAGATAATAAATATAACCACATTTAAAATAGCATTTGCAGAGAAAATTTAAAATTACAATGCTATATACACCATAAGATAGAATTAAACAAGAAATTCATTATCGAACATTTCATTCATTAAAATAGAAAGTAAAAGCATATTAGACGCTGGCATCAATTCCCAGTGTCCACACCTGATCCACATCGCATTTAGAAAATGGGAAACTGCAAACACAATTGGGGGGGTGTGTATCATATTTCAAAACTCTAAAAGCATGTAGACATTGACAGAAACTTTCTGCAAATAGGCATTATCTAGTATCAACGTGCCCCCTGATACCCGGGGCAGAAAAACAAACCATGAATTTCGTTCTACAGATGGAATCCACAGACAGGACACTCCTTAGACTTGTTGCTATCCCACTTACTTGTAAATACTCTAAGTGGCAGGGTGCCCAGTCTAAACTGCATATACAATTTTCTTGCTACTGCAGGGAATATCACATCTAGAAATTCTTCCTTCTTGTAGTTTACCTTAACTTGCAGGAACTCAGTGGTCAATCATCCCACCTCCGAGCTCGAATGCAAGGAGGCTAAATTCTTGTAATGGCCAATGAACTCACTTTTGGGAATCACTGGGCAGGTAATTTCCGGGGTCTGAAACTTATGGGTGTACGCAAAGATATGCATATACATCCCCTGTGAGAGGCACTCCTAAGATGTTCAACACAATGATTCCAAAGTTCAAAGAAAAAATGTAGATTTATTAATCAATCTGCATTCATAGAGGTTTGTTTTCCAATGATATTCTCATCATATCACTGCAGTAAGTAGACAGTGCAACATATACATGGTAAACGCGAACTCCAATGCATTTCGGGCTGCACGCCCTTTGTCAAGGAGAGCTGGAAAAAAAGAAGAAACAAGCCCAAATCAGGGAAGGAGGGAGATGTGTAGAAACACTGATAGCGGGTAATAGAAGAGGAAATTATTTAAAAAGTGCAGATCAATGTAGTAATTGGGTCGTGTCCCGAGATTAAAAAAATGGGGTGTGGAACATGCGAGTCGATAGGTATGTGCACGGAGAGTTAGCTGGATGAGAGCAAGTGAACAACAATAAGCCGCCGGTGTTGGGGGCCGTGGGTTGACCTGGTGAAGTGAAATGACAACAGTGAACTGAAAGTAGTGAGCGGGTAGACGGTTGGGAAGTCGCGGTTCCGTAGCGAGAACCTGCGTACAGTTACAGCACTTACTTCATGACGGTAGCCATGTAGGTCGCTGCGTCAATGCGGAGGTCCGTGTGTTAAGATTCAATTCGCGCAGCCGGCATGAGGGAGTATAAATAAAAGGAAAGTGATGAGCAGGAAGTAAAGAAAGGACTAAGTGGAAAGTGAACGCGGGGGCCATCTTGGAGTGGGTTGAGGAGAGAAAAAAACTTGAATGGCTGAAGATAAACAAAGATAAACAGAGAAGGGGTGAAGAAGAGTACAAAGGAATAAAGAGTACAAAGGAATAAAGGGCAATGCGGTTATAAGTAACAATTAACAATTAAAGATAACAACTGTATTCAACACGATCATTCAATCCATGTGGTTTGAGTGTCTGCAAGCGATATATCCATTCCAGTTCTTTTTTGAGTAGTAGTTTGCGATTATCTATGCCTTCAGTGCGGGTAATGGTTTCCAATACTGTAAATTGAAGTTGTGCTATGGTGTGATGAAACTCGTAGAAGTGCATGGCAACATTTGATTTTTCTTGCTTTGTGCGGATGTTGGATTTGTGTTCGTTTATGCGAACTTTAATTTTCCTTTCGGTTTTGCCGACATACATTTTTCTGCAGGGGCATTTCAAAGCATAGATGAGGTTCATGGAATCACATGTAGCGTTTACTTGTAATTTAATGGGGTGGCCTTTCATAGGATGTTTGATGTTATTGCCTCTGATGATACAATTACAGTTGCTACAGTTTAAGCATGGTTGGGTTCCTTTATAGTTCTGGCTGGTCGGTGTTTGGGTAAAGAGAATTTCTTTGATGTTCTTGCTGCGGGTGTAGGTGAACAGTGGAGGAGTGTGAAAAATGTCCCGAAAATCTGGTTCCAATTGTAGAATAGGCCAATGGTTGATCTTCTCGATCCACCTTTTTGACCCATTGTGTCAACTAAAGGATCAATACATGAACCTACGGGCAAGTACATAAATAAATACCTTCAACCTTTGGTCACCAAATCCACCAGTTACATTAAAGACACCACTGAATTCCTCACCAAACTGACCCAAATTCAAGTTAACACCAACGACTCATATCTACTGTGTACAGCTGACGTTAGCTCACTGTACACTTCCATACCCCAACAGGGAGGGATTGAAGCTGTCGAACGAGTTCTTCTTGAGAGCAACATCGACCCCCTCATGCAAACTTTCATCATGCAACTTATGGTGTACACGCTAAACCATAGCTACTTTCAAGAGGATGATAAATGGTACCTTCAGCTATCTGGAATCGCGATGGGCAATTGTGCGGCTCCCACATATGCCAACATCTACATGGAGAATTTTGAAAAAACACATATATATGCCAATGACACCTTCTACGACAAAATAAAAATGTATGTGCGATACATAGACAATTTATTCATTATGTGGACTGATTCACAAGAGACACTCAGCAATGCACTGACAGAACTTAATACTAAACATGAACGCATCAAGCTTTCATGGCAAATAAGCGACACAGAAATTTCCTTCCTTGATGTTCACATTAAGATCACTGAAAAAGGAATCACCACCGATCTACATCGTAAAACCACCGACCGCAATAACACATTGCATTTCACCAGCTTCCACCAGGGATCACTCAAGAAGCATCTGCCCTTTTCGCAAATGCTACGCGTCAAACGGATTGTATCGGATGAACAAACTTATAACACTCGCATTAAGGAAATGCATCAACGTTTCCTAGATAGAGGCTACCCTGAAAACATCCTCAATGAAGCAGAAACACGAGTAGCCAACATCACTAGACAACAAAGCCTCTCCAGAAGATTAAAACAACCCAACGAACGCATGGTCCTGGTATCCAAATTTTCCACGGCCAGCAATAAATTTAAGAAAATTATCCTCAACCATTGGCCTATTCTACAATTGGAACCAGATTTTCCGGACATTTTTCACACTCCTCCACTGTTCGCCTACACCCGCAGCAAGAACATCAAAGAAATTCTCTCTACCCAAACACCGACCAGCCAGAACTATAAAGGAACCCAACCATGCTTAAACTGTAGCAACTGTAATTGTATCATCAGAGGCAATAACATCAAACATCCTATGAAAGGCCACCCCATTAAATTACAAGTAAACGCTACATGTGATTCCATGAACCTCATCTACGCTTTGAAATGCCCCTGCGGAAAAATGTATGTCGGCAAAACCGAAAGAAAAATGAAAGTTTGCATAAACGAACACAAATCCAACGTCCGCACAAAGCAAGAAAAATCAAATGTTGCCATGCACTTCTACGAGTTTCATCACACCATAGCACAACTTCAATTTACAGTATTGGAAACCATTACCCGGACTGAAGGCATAGACAATCGCAAACTACTACTCAAAAAAGAACTGGAATGGATATATCGCTTGCAGACACTCAAACCACATGGATTGAATGATCGTGTTGAATACAGTTGTTATCTTTAATTGTTAATTGTTACTTATAACCGCATTGCCCTTTATTCCTTTGTACTCTTCTTCACCCCTTCTCTGTTTATCTTTGTTTATCTTCAGCCATTCAAGTTTTTTTCTCTCCTCAACCCACTCCAAGATGGCCCCCGCATTCACTTCCCACTTAGTCCTTTCTTTACTTCCTGCTCGTCACTTTCCTTTTATTTACACTTCCTCACGCCGGCCGCGCGAATTGAATCTTAACACACGGGCCTCCGCATTGACGCAGCGACTTACACGGCTACCGCCATGAGTAAGTGCTGTAACTGTACGCAGGTTCTCGCTACGGAACCGCAACTTCCCAACCGTCTACCCGCTCACTCCTTTCAGTTCACTGTTGTCATTTCACTTCACCACGTCAACCCACAGCCCCCAACACCGGCGAATTATTGTTGTTCACTTGCTCTCATCCGGCTAACTCTCCGTGCACATACCTATCGACTCGCATGTTGCACACCCTATTTTTTTAATCTCCGGACACGACCCAATTACTACATTGATCGGCACTTTAAAAATAATTTCCTCTTCTATTACCCGCTATCAGTGTTTCTACACATCTCCCCCCTTCCCTGATTTGGGCTTGTTTCTTCTTTTTTTCCAGCTCTCCTTGACAAAGGGCGTGCAGCCGGAAATGCATTGGAGTTCGCGTTTACCATGTATATGTTGCACTGTCTACTTACTGCAGTGATATGATGAGAATATCATTGGAAAACAAACCTCTATGAATGAAGATTGATTAATAAATCTACATTTTTTCTTTGAACTTTGGAATCATTGTGTTGAACATCTAAGGAGTGCCTCCCACAGGGGATGTATATGCATATCTTTGCGTACACCCATAAGTTTCATATCTCTAGGCGCCTGACGGAAACGCCACCCTGGAGTGCACCCATCCCTTTTTCAAATAAGCATTTAAACTGCATTCAACCGTGTCATGCACCTCCCACTCTTCTATTTTGTCAATTTCCGGGGTCTCCCATAACTCTGGTGGGCCTATCCTATAGCAGGTTGTCTTAATGTGGGTGAGCCACCCAATATTCTTTCCTCGCAACGCCTGCCAGATTTCCCTAAATTCATTTCTGTAAGACTCTAGTTCTGGGACAGACCACAGTCTTTTCCTGTATGCTAAGGGGCTCGATGCCATTGCCTCCTCAATTGGGAAAAGCCCCAGGTCTATTCGGAGTGGAACAAGAGGTGTGTTCACAGGGAGGCCCATTATGTTCCGCAAGAAGGTGTGTTCAATCTTTGCTAGACTGCAAGATTTCCGGTTCCCCCAGAGTTCAGCTTCATAGAGTGCTACCGATCTTGCCTGAACATTGTAAATTTCAATCACTGGGGCTGCAGGCTTGAACTCCGATTGTCTATAGAGATTCTGGATCCCCCACCACCCTTGTCAGTTTAAGAGTAGCCTTAGTAAGCTGTGGGTCTCTTTCTAGCTGTTCTCCCAGGGTAATGCCCAGGTATTCAAAGGTCTTTACCCTCTCGAGTGTTGTACCTCCCAAAGTGGGCTTCAGGTGTGTCTGTTTAAGGGGATTAAAGATCATGAACTTGGTTTTATCCAAGTTTATCTCCAAGCCCCTTGACCCACAAAATTCAGCAAAACCATCCAGCGTGCGTTGGATGCCTGTTGATGTCTTGGACAACAACAAAGTGTCGTCCTCGAACATCAGAGCGGGCACCCGGCCAGTCACTAACTTCGGGGCATCTATGTTGCTAATACTATGAAGATGGTCTATCAGGCCATTAATATACAGGCAAAATAGAGTTGGTGCCAAGACACAACCCTAGCGTACCCCATGCTATACCGTAAAACTGGATGACAACTGTCCCTGCTTCCCGCACCTTACCTGGGCATAAGTACCAGTATGTAGTCTCATCAAGACGTTAAGAATGTATTGCGGCAGACCCAGCTCATATAGAACCTTCCACAATTTGTCTCTCTGTACCAGGTCAAATGCTGACCATAGGTCAACAAAGATCATGTAGAGGCTGCTACCCTCTACAGTCACTGTTCTCCAAAATAAGACCTGGAGTCTAAATAGCTGGCCCACAGTTGATGTGCCCTGCCTGAAACCAGCCTGGAAGGGTGACAGTATTTCATTATCCTTCATCCATGCCTGTATTCTGTCCAGAATAATACATCCCATCAGTTTCTGGGTAACATCTATAAGACTAATTGGCCCGTAATTAGATGGTTTGAGGGGACAGCCTTTTTTCAGAATGGGGACTACTTCAGCACCCACCAAGAATCTGGGGGTCCATGCCTTTCAAAATGGCATTGAATAAAACACAAAGATATGGAACCAATTTTACCGGTTCAGAAAGAAACAGATCTCCTGGTATCTTGTCCAGGCCGGGGGCCTCATTCGATGCCAATTTCAAAATAGCAGCCTCAACCTCCGGCAGTGTAATTTCCTAGGCCTCCTCCAGTCGATACTCGTGGGGAGGGGCATGGGAGAGAGACCACTGTACCATCACTACTCAGCGGGGAATAGAGAGCCCCAAAATGCTTCTCCCATGCCAAAGCAGCTATATTGGGTTCGTCGGCCGATAGACCTTCCCTATTCCCACAACTAACTATAGCCCAGAAGGATTTAGAGACCCTAGATTTTAATGCAGTTCTAAGGTCTTCCCATTTCTCTACCTCCCACTCCTTCTTTGCCTTCAGTATGACCTGCTTATACAGACGCCCGTTAGACTTAATCTTAAGTTTATCGTGTGTATTAACCACAGAGACCAGTTCCCTATTGGCAACCCTACAGTTAGTGTTAAACCAGGGCTGGACGGAGGTAGTTTTTGCCTTTAGTTTCCCTACCGGCCAAAACACATCAGAAAGTTTCAAAACGAGGCCCTGGTGTACTTTAAGGGGCTCATCACTAAGGCCTTCATGCAGGTTGTTAACTACCACCTATTCCATGTCACTAAGGCATGGCAAAGCCCTGCGATAAACATCAGCAAGTTTATTAGGCAAACCTAGAATATGTGGCCACTTCACCCTCCGTCTGTTACTAGTTAATCACAGCATAGGGCCAATTTGGTTTGGGTCAGTCTGTAGGTTTTTTAGGCCCATACTCCCAGGTTACAGGGACATAACCAAGGGGTTATGGTCACTATCCTTCCTAGGATGGATTGTAAAATCCAGGACCATATCCCATTATCTTGCTTGTACCAGGATGTAATCCAGGATAGCACATTGGCCTTCTCTGTAAAATGTCTTATGTCCCAGTCTATCTAACTTAGTTCTCCCATTACAAGCTCTTAGGGAGTAAAGTAGGGTAAAATAATTAATTTGTAGCACCAAGGGGTCCAGGCCCTCACTTCCGGAATCTGTGGATCCGGAATAGACCAATGCTGATCCTCAGCATCAGGCCCATTTTCTTTTGGGTCGGTGAGAGGCTCAAACTTACAATTAAAATCACCTCCTACAATGACGGTAACTAGCGGGTCCAGGGTCGAAATAAATTGCCCCAGTTGTTCAATGGTTTCAGACTCCTTCCCTCTGAAAGTTGGTCGAGAGTAAATATTTATGAGGGCGGTTAGGCTGTTTCCTGGGAGTGTAAGCGGCACACATTGTACATCATGTGAGTCAGTAGAGATCTGTTCTGCCTGGGCCCCCAAGTGTGTACCTACCCAAGTACTGAGTCCCCCAGATGGCCTCCCCCTTCCCTTCTTTATTTCTGGTTTGTTAAAAACAGAGTACCCACTCCTGTTTACATCCTCCACTGCCCATGTCGCCTGAAATAGGCATACATCATTACCTTCCACAAAAATTCCCCACTCTGGGCATAACAGTTTTTTTTTATCCCGCCACATTCCAAGACAGGATTTTAATAGAATCCTCCACCTCTTCCACACCAATTTCTAAATTCACTGTGTGTGGGCTATCTCCTCGAGTAGCCAGGTCCTCAAAAGAATCAACACGGGAGGTTTGCTCAGGCTTCCCTATCTCACTCTCATTGGGTTTTCCCCAGCCTCAGTTGGAACCTTGACTTCATCAGCGAGCACATTGGTTGGGCATGGGAATTGGGTGTTTGAGCCAGTCCCAAGGTCTTCATTCCTTGGCTCACCTGCTGTATGCCCTAGGTCCCCTCTATTTGTCCATCCCCCTATAGGGCTTGAACCTTTATTAATTTGTGTACACTCGTCCGGGTGTGGGGGAACCACACATAGATCCTCCACATCCTTCCCTCGCGGCTGGCCTGTACCTACATTCCAGCATCAGTTGATCTGATCTAACAGACTATATCTATTAGTCAGAGACTTCTAGGGTCAGTAGTATTATTTCTTATTTGAGCAACTTGTGTGACGTATGGCCTAAGTCCCGGAATATCCCAGCCTTCCCAGGTCTGAGGCCCTCTGTGCCTAAATATCGGGGGGTAGAAATAGGTCAAGGGAAAAAATTGGATTTGTGATCCTACAGATGCAGGGGCCCAGTTGGAAATATGGTCCACCACTCTTCGGTCCCTAAAATTGATGACTATACAGTCACCCTGGATACTCTTGGCCCCTGTCCCTACCCAGTCTATACGTCGTACAAAAAGTATTTCGCTAGAAACATACTGGCGTAGTGGCCTATTGGCATTAAGCCAATGAATACATTTATTCTTCAGATCCCCATAATCCTCCCTTTTATCTTTGGCCAAAGGTGGAATTCCAGCAAGGACAAACGCATAAGGAAGTGACTCGGGTCTGAGATTCAAACTATATGGTTCTCTGACAGGGGTTGGAGGATTCCAACTAGTGTTCCTCGAGCCTTGAGATTGAGTATATATTGCCTCACCACTATTAGCCCACTAATTTGTTCTAAGCCCCTTTGCTTGACCTTCCGTACGTATAATTGATTGATCCAGAGATCTCTGCTCCGGAATACTTTGCAATGTCAGAGGTGGCAGATTCGCTATTAGTAGAACAGGGGATTACAGGAGACATTTTCAGGCCCCTGCATCCTTTCACTGGTGTCATTGCTTACTAGTGGACGGGAGACCCCATCCTCCCCCGACATAGCAGTATACAGTCTCTCTATGCATGACAGTCTACTTTCAATAGCATTTAGTCTATCGTACAACGGGCGACAGGTTTGGAGAAAAATATTTTCCAATGTGGCCCAAAACTCCTCACCTAGTTCTGTTGGGCATACTTTACTGAAAGCTAAGGAAGTCCTGGATCCAAGTTTATGATGGGCATTAGCTGGGCTCTCATTGATTAGTGGCATTTGGTCTTTATCGCAGTTGCTGCATTTGTGCATTTTGGCCTTCCTTTTATTTAACGTAACACTCCCACACTTCCTTTTAGTTGCTACAACCGCAGTTTGTCCTTCCTTCTTCGCGTTGGTAGCTGAGCGTGTTTGGAGTTTCCTAGGGATTGGGCCTTGGGTGGCCCTCCTGTTAACAGATACATCAGGGCCAGAGAGTATATCGTCCTCCCCCCATCGGAGGCTTCCTGGTTCGGGGATGCCACAACTAGCCGCACTGGGGATACCATCGGTCTAGCTTCAATTTGGACCTGCAGGGAACACTCTCCACCAACTCCCATGGTCGGCGTTTCAGAGGATCCCTGGGGGTTGGGTGATGGCACCTGTGCCAACCAGCACAAAGAGGACCGCTTCTCAAAATCAGGGTCCAGCGATAGCCTTTTCTCCGTAATGTCGATTTGGTGAGTCAGCATCGACGATGCCCTGGTGAGAAACTGATCTAGAGTTCCTATGAACGACCCTTCAGTTTGTCTTCTTTCCCTTCCCCAATTTTGGATCAGCCATAATTGGTGTGTCTGTACCACCGAATGTTTGGGACCAACAAGGATGTTGCAAGCACTGAGGTACAACGTCCAAATGTATCGCAAAATTTAATACAATTGCTTTCCACTAACCTTATACTAGATCATTGCAGTACAGGCAAAGTGGAATGTCCCCATCCTCGCTCGTTCTCGAACGGGCTCAAACGGGCCCGCCCTTGGCCCTGGCTTTGCCTGGCTCGTCCCGCACGCGTCCCGCGTCACGGGAAAAGGAGCTCGATTAAACACTCCCACTTTGGTGGTAGGAGGGGCTTCAGCAGCGCATTGAACCCTTTGCCTTCTGGGTCAGGTAGTCCTCTGGACGATTGCCGTTAGTGCCCACAGCAGCCTCGGCACCTGGATTGCGGTAAAACTATGCGCAAATCAACAGTCCTGGTTTATTTTTTATAATGAGTTTGTCGACAACAGACATTAACAATAATTTGGCCTTTCACCTGAAATCACCTTAAACTTTGTCATTTCTTGCTCAAAATGTTCTTTACTACAATGTTGTACATTCTCTTCTACATTTCCTTCTATTAATATCTCAATTTCTGCACTGTCTTCCTCAGGACCAAAATAACTAACCTCAATTTCATCACAAACGTTCTTTACATTTGATACAGATCCATGCAAAAGAGCACTGTTCAACTTTTTTAACAGTAGAGCTGGACTTTTTGCATAATACAATCTTCTGACTAATTTCCTAATTTCAGAATGATGTACTGCTAACATCCTGAAAAACATTTCAACATACTTTTTTAGAAACACAAGCCAGAGAATGACCTTGCAAACCAGTATTTTCTCTCACTCTGCAAGGGTCTAGTCCTTGCAACATCTTAATCTTTTGTTTAACACTTTTCTTAGTACAGTTACGTAAGAAATTGCGTAAAAAATCAATAGATTTTCTCCGTACACTACAAATACTACTACAATTCCAAGTGTACACTGGAGCTTTAGGACGTCTCCCTAAAACTTCATCAGCTAACACCTTTCTGCATTTCTAGGAACAATTATCTCTTTCTCAATAGTACAACCATTTCTAACCTCATAAGCACGACCACTAGTGTCAACTGCATGAAACAAATAATTACTCTGACGATAACTTTCTTCATTGAAAAAAGACTCAGAACTTGAACTATGTTTCCATTCACCCAAAAAAACTCGCAAAAATTACTTCTGTTAATTACTCTTCTCCACTTACTTTTGACCTTCATTAAATGGATCGGCATATCTAGTGATCGAATTCTATTGATTACTAAAATAAACAATCTTGTTTTCAATTGGAAAGCTTTCTCAACTACATTTTCTATACCTTACGTCTTCTTATAAAATGCAGTTTTTTTTACATCCCTTAATTTCTTTAATTAAATTTAATACAATTCTATTAAAAAACATTTTTTTCCTAATTTCAAAAATTGGTTTTTCCTCCATTTACTATACACAAATATTTCTGCAGTTGACTTGCCATGATTGTTCTCTTTACTCTTCTTTTTCTTTTTCGATGCAGATACACTAATACCATTTTTCACTTTGTGCACACTACTCTTAGGGAGTCATTATGATGGCGGGGGTCCCGTGGGTGGATTTAGGATGTGCCTGCCACTGTGGTGGGCACATCCTGCATTTTTAGCATTGTGGCGGGCGGTGCTCTCAGCACCGGCCACCACAATGCTAAAAATGCACGTATGCATTTGCATAAACAAAGCGGCAGGCACCGCATGGTGCCTGATGCTTTGTTTATGCAAATGCAGGGGGGTTCCACAGGCACCCCCCACCTCTCCTTCACTCTGGGGGCCCACAGGGGGCCCCCAAAGTTAAGACTACATGCGATGCCACCACGGAAAGGCATCTCTGCAAGCCCATGCTAATATGGCTGGCGGTGTCTATTAGACACCGCCACCATATTGGATCTTTTCGAACCCCGGTCGCAAAGCGGCGGAAGGTCTTTCTGTCCGCCGCTGTCCCCCCACCATCCTAATATGGCGGCAGGTCATTTAGGTGAGGATGGCGGGCAGATTGCCCCCGCCCGGCCGGCGCAGGCTACTGCCAGCCTGGCGGGGCAATCCGCCCGCCATCCTAATGGGCTCCTAAGTCTTTAATATTTTCCTCAGAAAAGTGTTCCTTCTCTTACCAGGACTTTTTTTCTTTTTCTTAACACATGGTTCTTCATGTAAACCTTTCTTTTGTTGTTTCCTCTTTTGAGGTTTAGCAGGCATGATACGTTTTTTCAGTATTGATAAACGGAATCAATTTTAAAAATATATGTATAACATTACAAAAATAAATATATGAAATATTCTATAATATTACTTATAAGAACAGAGAGAGTATTATGAGAACAAATGTGAAACTATGAATATAAAAGTACTTACAACAAGAGAGGAAGAAGTATGAAACAAGGGAAAATATAAGGAAAAAGGGGAGTATAAACAGACACTGCAAAATACCGGGATAAAGGAAGTATGAATAAACTGGAAAGTATCAATAGATAATGGAGAGTATGAAGAGAAAGAGGGAAATATGAGGGGAGAAGAAAGAATATAAGAAGGAAAAAAGAGAGTAAAGGACAGAGGGGGCACTATAAGAAGAGAAAGACTCTAAAAAAAGAGAAGGCATATGTGAAAAAATGCACAACTATAAGAACAAAAAAAGAATACTATCAACGGACAATGTGTATAAAGACAGAGAGAACAGTACCAGAAGAGAGCACAAAGAATTTGGGAAAAAGTAGAGCATAAGGAAAAAGGGGTGTACAAGAACAGAGGATACAGTCAGAGGAAAAAAGAAGGAGTATAAACAGATGGAGGATTATGAAGAGTGAAAAGTGTATGACTAAAGAGGCAGAAGTCTTACAAGAGAAACAAGTATAAAGAGAGAGATCAGTATGAAAAGACGGAAAATATGAGGAAAGTGCTGCAGAGTGTATGCAGGAAGTCAAGGAGGAGTAAGAGACGAAACAAACAATATGAACAGATTTAAGAAGTATAAACAGAGAGGACAGAAAATGAAAATAGAAAAGAAATATGAAGAAAAAGAGGTTAATATGAACACAGAGAAGGAGTATAATACAAAAGGAAATATAAGAAAAACTCAGTAGTATGAGGAGACATGGAGAAGTAAGAGAAGAGAGAGGAGAATATGAAACCAGGGGGGAGTATAAGAAGAGGGGGAAAATGAGGAGAGGATTATGACAATAAGAAAAGATGGCAACATTAGTAGCGAGTGCAAAGTGTAAGAAAAGAGAGGAGAAATGTGAGTACAGAGAGGAGAGTATTAGAATAAAAAGAAAAGTATGAGAAAACAATAGGGAGTACCTGCAAAGAACAGCGAGAACAAGAAGAAACAGAGAATATAAGAACAGAAAAGTACATATGAAGAAAGAGGAAGGAATGCAAAAAGACACAGAGATAAAAATGTGGAGAAAAGTCAATTATAAAGGAAGATTGACCGTATAAGGAGAGAGGGAGTACTATGAGAAGACAGTAAGAACTATGACAACAGTAGTGAATATAAAGACCAGAGAGAATATAAAGAGGAGGACAAAAATGCAAAAAGAGGAGCAAGTATGAAAAAAAAGTATAAAAAGAGAGCAGAATATAAGAAAAAGAAGATAGTATAATGAGAGAGGAAGGAGTAAGATGAGACAGGAGGAAGTATAACAAGAGAGTGTAGAAAATATGCAAAAAGGTGCAAATATAATTCCTTAATGTACACACATGCACACTATGATATTACCCAAAAAATTATAAGACCATGCATTTTACCGAAACACATTTACTACTGTAAAACGTTTAAAAAGGAGTGAATATAGGGGCATATTATCAAGGACCGGTGTTAAAATTATCGCCGTTTTATCGGCCGGAAACTGCCACTAAAACGGCGATAATGGGCTTGATAATAAGCCCTTGTTAATTCCCATAGAAACTCATGTTCTGGTGTTAACATGGGCTTCTATGGGAATTAACAAGGGCGTATTATCAAGCCCATTATCGCTGTTTTATCAGCAGTTTCTGGATAATAAAACAGAGATAATTTTAACACCGGTCCTTGATAATATGCCCCATAATTACTTAATGTACACACATGCACAGTGTGATATTAGACAAACAAATATGAGACCATGCATTTTACCATTTACTACTGAAAAACGTTTAAGTGACTATACATATTCCATGTATTTAATTACTACATTTCAGTGAACAACACTGACTCATTTTCCAAATATATATGCAATTTACTACATTATTTCTGCCACTATTACATCAAAAAAACGAGCGCAATAAAACAACAAAGACGCACAAGGGGCTTGTAAATCGACCCAGACTATATACAGAGGGAGAGAAACAAGAAAAAGGACAGAACAGGGAGTGTCAAGAAATAAATTAAATATGAAGAGAAAGGGAAGAAAATGAGGAGACAGAAGGAATAAGAGAAGAAACAGGAAAATATAAAGACAAAGAAGGGCAATATGGCCACAGAGGACAATATAAGAAAAAGACAGTAGTTCAGAGAGAAAGGAGTAAGAGGAGAGAGAGGAAAGTATAAAAAGAGAGGCTAGAAATTATGGAAAAAGGAACAAATACAGGGCCATATTATGAAGAAAGGGCGACACATTAACTGCAGCTAAAGCGGCGATAATGGACTTGATAATATGGCCTTGTGAATTCCTATAGACGCCCAGGTTAACACCATAACCTAGGCGTCTATGGGAATTCACAAGGGTATATTATCAAGCCCATTATCACCACTTTAGCGGCAGTTTCCTGCCAATAAAAGCGGCGATAATGTATCGCCCTTTCTTGATAATATGGCCCATAATTCCTTAATGTACACAGACGCACAATGTGATATTAAACAATAAAACATAATAGCATGCATTATAGCAAAACACATTTACTACTATAAATCATTTAACAAGGGACGAATATAGGGGCATATTATCAAGACAGGCGCTAAAATTATCGCCGCTTTATTGGCAGAAAACTGCTGCTAAAGCAGCGATAATTGTCTTGATAATATGCTCTATGGAATTCCAATCGAAGCCCATGTTAGATGTCCTTCACATCTAACATGGGTTTCGATTGGAATTCCATAGAGCATATTATCAAGCCCATTATTGCTGCTTTATCAGCAGTTTCCTGCAGATTAAGCGGCGATAATTTTATCGCCTGTCTTGATAATATGCCCCATGATTCCTTAATTTACAAAGATGCACCACATACATTCCCATACAATTTATCAACCCACCTTTCAAATTGATTTGTAGATTAAGAAGAATGCCACTCACACAGTAAATATTCTTATACAGAATCTCTCTAGTTCAGTGTTTGCAGCAGAACCACGAAATGGAACATTTTCCCTCTCATTTTACACATACATACATATAAACAACCAATTAAAATCCTTCACAAATTAATTCAAAACGAAACACACATTTCTATTGCTTTAACATTTCAAACCTTTCCAACTGACAAAACTTTCCACCCTACCCCCAACAGATCATGCAAAAGTCAACTGTCAACAGAGGTCAAAAGTTCAGCACTGTATAAATCATTGCTCCACAACAATTTTAGACTATGCATAATCACTTACTTATAAGTACCAATAAAAAGAAATGGTCTCAATACAAGCAACCAACATATAAACACATAAACTTGATAGATATCTGTAAAACATATATTTTGTATTGATTTTTTCTTGCTTACGTACGCTTATGGAATGACTTTCAGAATTCGCACAGTACGCGTACACTAAATAAACCGTAAAAAAAAAGTAGCAATTATCACTAATGTCTTTCAATCTCCGGGGACCCCATCCCCCGTGGCTCAAATATAACGTTCAGCACCATGGGGGGATCCCCAAACCCCCCACAATCCCAGACGGCTCCCTGCATCCTTCGGGAGCCGGCATTGCTTTTTGTCAGAGAGACCAGCTTACATGTTGCTCTCTCAAACAAAAAGCAATCTGCTATCCTACTTGAAAGAAAACTTTTGCCCTACCATAGCAAACAGCAGTGTCCCAGGGATAGGCACCCTGTAACACTACAGGAACTGGCCCTGGGAGGTGGTGGTCCCCACGGCCATCAAAGGCTCAACAAAGGCCATCACAGATTTTGACCTTGGGGATCATTGTAAACCCCCCTAATCAGTCCTAGGGGGACAGGACGTCCTATAGCAAATAGCAAACTTTTCCTGTCAATCTACACACTCAGTCTACACACATATACAAATAAATAAAAAAATCACATTTATTCCCACATTAAATCAAAACGAAACACACTTTTATATTGCTTGAACCTTTGCACCCTTTACAACTAACAAAACTTTCAACCCTTCCCCCATTCCACAATCTGCCAGTTACCATAGAAACATTTCATGGATCACCTAACTCAGCACACAGGTGAAAACTTCATCATACATTGTTGCAAAATAAAACAGCAAGTGTGCTTGACTTCAGAATATACCAGCTTATCTTATGTAACATTCTTTTCTATCAGTTTTCCTTAACTAATAAAAATCAGGCATTTAAAAAACAGAAACATGCATCCTAGCTTAGTGTAGAATGTTGTAGAACAACCAATCATTTATTTTCTTTTTTTCAAAACTGCATGTTGTCCACCATTTTAGAAAAATCTTACTTTTCAAACTGCCTTTTCATTTACAGAGACCTTCAGAGTGCATCCAGACCTCTCTTCAAGATGCTTACAGTGTGGATTGTGGAACACAGCTACATTTTCTGGAGTCAAAGGTACGCAGAACAGAAAGGAATTCACAAAGACCTACGTTTACCAAACGTAGAAATTGAATTGATTGGACAGACAGGATTAAAGTGTCACCAATTGATGCCATTGGTGAAATCATTTTTGTATCTCCAATACCCTGACCTCATAATTGAGCACTGTGGTGGCAATGACCGAGGCACTTTGACAGGGGTAGGTCTGGAAATGCTTATGAAGGACACCTTTGCACAATTGATGATACTGTTCCCCAAAACGGCCTTTGTCTATTCTAATATATGACAAAGGCAGAAATGGAAGTGGTCCAACCACTAATGTCCACAGATTGAAAAAGCTAGGAAACATGTGAATGAATCTGTTTCTGCCTTTCTCCGAGACTATAGAATGGGGTCCATCTACCACAACAATCTGCGCTCAATATCCATGACATCTATAGAAGAGATGGTGTACATTTTACAGATGAGGGAAACAGAGTCTTCCTCTTGAACTTTAGACTCTGCATAAGTACTTACTTGTAGGTACTAAAATCTCCCAATAAACACAAAGGCTCTTTTTAGAGCCACCCAACATCTAAACACATGCACTTCATAAATATCTGAGAAATATTCTTCTTTTTCTACCTTCAGTATGCTTATGGGACAACTTCCAATCTTCGCACAGTACGTCATTCATACGTGCTTGGTACGTGTACGATAAATCTACCATAAAAAAATAGCCTTTATCACAATTTTTTTATAATCCCCGAGGACCCCATGCCCTGGAGATCAAATATAACATTGCGGACCGAGGGAATAGCCCCAAGGCATCCTTGGTCCCAGCTGACTCCCCACTTTGTGCGGGAGCTGGCATTGCTTTTCATCGGAGAGAGCAGCTTACATGGTTACATTCCACTTTCAAAGATGATTTCAACAGTTATACATTTTATAAAATAATATAGTACTGCACACTAAAGGAGAAAAGTCAGCACAATTATTATACAATAGAAAATAGAAAAAAAACTTCTACACTCAACAAACTCGTAAGCAGAGTAGACAGTTTAATTTAAAAACACCCTACCACAACTAGTTTTTGAAACGCATTATACAATAAAATGTGTCACAAAATGGTTTCATGCATGGTGACTGTATCGTAACGTCACATAGAAAAAAGAAAGCCACTCTTACCCTATCAGGAAAACACAACCACAGTACAAGGACCAAATTTCCATTGTAGTGATTTATTAGTTGCAAGTCTAGTTGTCAGATCGACACACACACTCCCTCATGGCTGTTATACACCCACGCCACACCCATTCAGTATATCCGTCCCTACATACGTGACCATATGTATAAAAAAGATGGAGCGCACGTATTGCATGCCATTTTAGAGTAGAATCAACCGCAAAGGATCGCACACTGATAGCCCCTCCTCCGGATCGCCCCTAAGGATTCTGGTACATATAGTTCGTAAGCGGTTCACCTAAGTAGGTGCAAGTAAGTACTTGTTGTTCTGAAGATCTCTAGACCCGAGATATGGCCTGGGTTTCAGGATATCTTCCCTCATCAGTAGAGGACGTAGTTGGGGTGGGTGGGTAGTGTGCAGCAGCTTCACTGTGTAAAATGTATCATTACCATCCAACAGATAACTTACAACAGATCTACAAGCGTATTACACCACTTTTGTGTCACTTTTAACATGGGAAATTGACGCAAGGAGCTTGTAGGTCTACGTCTGACTTTTCAAGAAAAAATCTCAACTCCAGACCCTGCGAGACATTTTTTATGTTGTTTTCTCTCTCTCACTCTCTGTGACATCATTTCTCTTTCTCTTTTAAACTTATAGACACTGCTGTCTGCTTTGACGTGTAGAAGCAAAGGTGTCTTCAAGTTGTGAATTCAACTGGCCGCAGTGTTTATACAACGGTAAGCACAGAGGCCTAGATATACAATACCTTCAAAACAATGCATTAGAAAGAAGTCGGCATATTTGCAATCAGGTTGTGCCACTTTTGTGTCACTAACGCAGTAGACACTTCCATATAGACACCACTTTACACAGCACTATAACAGAACTGAAATGTACTAGGCACACTGCACACGTAAAACCGTAGTGTTACCTTCATTTGTGAAAGAAGAGAGTGGGTAGTGTGCAGTAGCTTCACTGTGTAAAATGTATATTTACCTCCAAGCAGTGACAACAGATAGGTTACAACAGTCTGACAAACAGATCTACAAGCTTATTACGCAACATTTGTGTCACTTTTAACATGGGAAAAGTGACGCAAGGAGCTTGTAAATCTACGTCTAACTTTTCATGAAAAATTCTCAACTCCAGAATCTGCAAGACAGTTTTAATGTTGTTTTCTCTCTCTTTCTTTCTCTCTCTCACTCTCTGTGACATAATTTCTCTTTCTCTTTTAAACTTATAAACACTGCTGTCTGCTTTGACGTGTAGAAGCAAAGGTGTCTTCAAATTGTGAATTCCACTGGCCGCAGTGTTTGGCCGCAGTGTTTATACAACGGTAAGCACAGAGGCCGGGATCTACAATGCCTTCATTACAATGCATTAGAAATAATTCGCCATATTTACAATCCTGTTGTGCCACTTCCATATAGACACTACTTGAACGCGGCTTTATAACAGAAGTGGAATGTACCAGGCACACTGCACACGTAAAATCGTAGTGTTACCTTGACTTATACTGCTTCACCTCATTTACTCACATCTACATAATTCTAAACTCTAATTTTCCTTTTTTGTTTTGCAGATTACCAATCGTACGTCTTTTGGAGTCCACTTCACAATTTGTTTATAATATTGTTTTTTTAAAGTTATTTTTCTAGTTGTTTATAGTATAGTTATCATTAAAATTCGTTTACAGTTATTCTTTTTTTTAAATATTTCTTTTTAATAATACAAGGCATTCCAATACGTGCACAGAACAGAGATTAAACAATAATACTTTGGGGGATGTAAAAGGAAAGGAGGGGGCAGAAATATTATTACATACAAGGGTCACGGGGATGCAAGTATATCCGGTATTGAGTCAACTGGAGGTACGCAAATCTCCCCCTTGTATCGATTCCACAACCCCAAACAGTCATCCATTTACGAGGTCAGCCTCTGCCCAGATAAACGGTCTTCTCCCGGAACATACACCAGTCCATACTTTCTTTCCATTCCTCAAGCGTGGGCGGCCTCTTGGATCCCCACTGCTGTGCTATATTTTGTTTTGCTATCATTGCCTCTAGTGTGGCCCACCTGGTCTGTGCTGTGTTCAGATCTGTAGATTCCCAAATATTAAGGAGGCATCTCCTCACCTCTGGAGACACCGTTATGCCCAATACCTCTCGCATAACATCATGTATCGCACTCCAATACTCCACCATATAGTGACATTCCCAGAGAATATGGAGGAACGTGCCCATCTGCCCACATCCTCTCCTGCACAAGCCTTCGTCAGATAGCCCCATCCGGACCAAGCGTGGACCTGTGACATAAACCCTATGTAATATTTTCAACTGGACTAGTCGCAATCGTGCTGGGATCGCAACCTCCTTCGGGGAGGACACAGCCGATTGCCAGTCCAGATCATCCAGTTCACTACCATCCCTCATCCATTTATCTCTCAACTCTAACAGGAGATCTGCTCTGTGGTTGCACAATTTCCTATAAATGAGGGAAATAGTTTTCTCTGGCAAATGCCCATCCAATATTCTATCTTCCAATGGCGAGGCTTTGGGTATGTCCTCCTTCATCGGAACCGCCGACCGCTGCGCATGTCGAACCTGCGTATAGCGGAAATATTCTGCTCCATTCAGCCCAAACTCGGTTTGTAGTTCAGCAAATGTCTTAATCCTATCCTTGACCGAAATATCGCCAATCCTAGCAATCCCTATTAGATCCCACTTATCGAAACCCTTCGTGTTCCATAGCTTGCCCAGTTTTTCCGAATCAAATAGTGGAGTGGCCAAAGTGAGGCGGTCCTTCGACCCCAAAGAGCTGGTGGCGCCGTGCCATATCCTAACCGCCACCCTGGTCGGTCCTGTCAAACTTTTCCCTGCCCACTTGGCATAAAAAACTCTACTGTAGTTGCCACCCGGGAGTAGCCACCTGTCCATTGCATATCCAGGGTCTGAACCAGGCCCAAATATACCCTGGTTTATGGCCGCCAATTGAGAACCCCAATAATATCTCCTGATGTCTGGAAGGGCGATACCACTGTCATACCATGGCAATGTCAATTTAGCCAAAGCGTTACGTGGTCTACCCTCCCATAATAGTCTACATTGCATCCCCTCCACCTCTCGGAAATAACTGTCCGGAACTATATCTAATGTATTTTGGAGGGAGTAAAGAAAGCGAGGTAGGGACACCTTCTTAAAGAGGGCTGCCCTTCCCAACAGGGAGAGAGGCAGCTTCCTCCAGCTGTCTGCATCTCTCTTTGATCTAATTAATGGGGGAAGAAAGTTCCTCTCATATTGAATTTTGGTATCCAGTGAAATAAAGATCCCCAGATACTTACACCCATCAGTAGCAATTTGAATCGGGCAATTTCGTGGGGGAATCAGGGTGTCACCACTCAGAACATACAAATAGGATTTCCCCCAATTTATAGTGAGCCCCAAATTTCTACCGTAGGAAGCCAGAACATCACAGACAACAATTAAGGACTTTCTGGGTGATGTTAAATAGAGTAAAATATCATCCGCATATAGAGAGATCCGGTCCTCTACCTGAAGGAACCATCGAATACCCCGAATTGAAGGCTCCCTGCGGATGCAGGCTGCCAAAGGCTCAAGTGCCAGCGAGAACAAAAGGGGGGAGAGTGGACACCCCTGACGGGTGCCTCTTTCCAGATAAAATGCTGCCGAAACTCTGTTATTAACTACCACCTGTGCAAGAGGTTCAGTATATAACAGTCGTACCCAACTAATTAACTCCGGTCCAAATCCAAACTTAGCCAATACCGCCCATAAATAAGGCCATTCTATCATATCAAAGGCCATCGTTGCATCAATCGACACTATTATAGCCTGTTCTCCCAGGGTATGAGTTCTGGCCAACACTCCGTGTAACCTACGAAGATTCAATGCCGTATTTCTATGGGTAATAAAACCAGATTGATCAGCATGTATCAGGCCACTAACAACCTTAACAAGCCTATAAGACAATAATTTAGCAAGAATCTCGGGTTCCGCGTTTAATAAAGAGATAGATCTATAAGAAGCACACTCAGTTTTTGGTTTCCCTTCCTTATGAATAACTACTATAGACGCCACTCTCTGACCATATGGTAATATTCCCTGCTCCCGCACTGCTACAAACATATCTCTAAGCTAGGGTGCAATCCTATCGGGTCTAAGCCTATATAACTCAATCGGGGGTCCGTTAGGGCCTAATGCCTTACCAGAGTTCAAGGAACGCACAGCCAGGGCAACTTCATCAGCAGTGAGGGCACTGTCCATAAAGTCATGCTCTTCCTTAGACAGGCCCTGGAGTTGGATATCTCTCAATAGCATGTGAGAGTTCTCCTCTGGCCTTCCCTCGACCGAGGTGTAGACCATACTAAAATAGTCTGCAAAATTTTCCAATTTTCCCACGGGGTCAGTTATTCTCGCTCCCTTTGCCATCTCCAGTTCCGTAACAACCCGATCAGCCCTGTCTTTCTTGTCTAGCCAGGCAATAAGCTTCCCGGCCTTATCTGCGATATCGTATAGCTGGCCCTGCTGCTCTCTACTTAATGCTCTGTCACTATCAGTGACTAACGATTTATATTTAAGTTGTTTGAGATGCAGGACATGTAGTTCAGCACTTGTCACCTCCTGCTCCAATTCTGCCTCAATCCTAGTAATTTCAGATTCTATGGTCACCACTTCTTCATTCTGATCCTTCTTTGCCCCTGCAATCAGTGACAAAAACCTGGCCCCTTATGACCACCTTAAAGGCCTCCCACAGCGAGAGCGGAGACAACACTGACCCCTCATTGTACTGAAAATAATGCTCTAACGCCTTCAGCAAGTCCTTACGGATTTTAGGATTGCACATGTACCAGGGATTCATGGGGGCTATCCTACCGCCCGAATCCAAAGTGATGTTGAACCGGACCCAGAGTGGCGAATGATCTGATATGCCTCTAGCTAGGTGTGTAGCCTCAGTGATGCAATATGCCTGAGCCGCCGGCACTAAACAGTGATATATACGTGAAAGAATACCATCCGCACCAGAGTGGAAGGTGAACTGTCGCTGGTCCGGATGAAGCAGTCTCCAACTATCAATTAAACCCAACGCATCCATGAACTCAGGAAGCCTACCCCGCGTTAAAAAAAAATATATATATACCGCGTGACTTCATATACGGCGCCCCGTACACGTACTCCGCGAAAGATTCTAATTGTTCAAAAACATATATTTATGTATTTAATGTACATATTAAGAGAAGACATTATCTGGGATAATCATGAAAATAATTCTTTAAAACTTTAAAAAAGAGTATATTACTTTTAAAATCAATTACGGAAATGTCGGCCATATGTCGTAAGAGTAAAGATAGTTTGAAGACTTATACATTTTATAAAACAATATAGCACTGCACACTGAAGAAGAAAAGTCAACACAATTATTGACGCCTCTCCCAACATTTAAAAGCCCCTGGGGGGATGGTAAATTAATCGAGACTGAATACATTAGTACAGTCTACTGTGCTTACGCTACCAGAAAAACACAACATCAGCACAAAGACCAGATTTCCATTGCAGTGATTTCTTAGTTGCAGGTCTAGATGTCAGATCGACACACAGTCTCTCATGGCTGCTATACAACCACACTACACCCATCCAGCGCATCCGTCACTACACACATGACCCTATGTATAAAAAAGACGGAGCACACGTGTTTTACGGCATTTTAGAGTTGCTCCCAATTTACCGAACAAGGGGGCCCACTACTACATGTGTGGCCTCTTTGGTCACTGAGTTAGTTGTACCCAAAGCACTGAGCTGATGAACAACCTGCGATGATAATGATGGGAGCACGAGTATGTCGTCAGCCATATACATTTACCACCCATGATAAAGGCATGAGCATAATAATGGCTTTCTGGTGACGGACAAGCATTGTAATGGCTGTGGCTTACGTGCTTCAAATTACTTTTTAGGTATATGTGTGACCAAGTCTGATAAAATTGGATGCCGAAGACAAACACAGGACATCAAATCGATCACAGACACGATAGGTTGAGGGTAAAATGAAAGTAACAGGTATAAAAAAAAACGGAGGAAAACTACTAAAATGGCGGAGGACCGAGTATGTAATCAGCGTTTGGTGCCTCTGCAATATGATTATTAATATATTACAAAGGTATAGCAGCAGATGACACACACGGCTCGGGAAAAGAAAGCAGCAAATTTAATACCTGAAATGAGGACAGCTTTGCTTGGAGAACTTAAAGAAAATTAAAGAAACATGGGCTTGGAAACAGGGCTGTTCATGCATAGAGAGTACCACTGGTGCACAAAAAAAATGGAAAGTTTCACATACTATCATAGAAATATAGCTCTTTTCTTCACCAGTAAAGTTAGTTCTCAAAAAGAACTGTGGAGCATATTATCAAGCCTGGGCAAAAAACTTCTCGCCGCTTTATCGGCAGGAAACTGCCAATAAAGTGGCGATAATGGGCTTCATAATATGCTCTATGGAATTCCAATCGAAGCTGATGCTAGATGTCCTTCAAATCTAACATGAGCTTCGATTGGAATTTCATAGAGCATATTATCAAGCCCATTATCGCCACTTTGTCGGCAGTTTACTGTCGCTAAAGTGGCAATAATTTTATTTCCCAGTCTTGATAATATGGCCCTGTTTTTTTAGCCCCAGTGCCCCTACGATCCTCCTCACATCCTTCGAGAGCCGGCATTGCTTTGTCAGAGAGAGCAGCTTACATGCTGCTCTCTCTATCAAAAACCAATCTGCTTTCCTACTTGAAAGAGAGAGCAGATTAACTTGCTCTCTCTTTCAAATAGGAAAGTGGTTTGTTGTGGTAAAGTGGAAACAGCAACGATCCCGCACTATCATAGCAAACAGCAGTGTCCTGGGGGTAGGCACCCCAAGACACTGCAGCAGCAGGCCCTGGGAGGCGGTGGTCCCCATGGCCATCACAGGCTATAGGAGGGGGACCACGCGACCCCCTCCCAACATTAAAAAGCCCTGGGAAGTCCAGGTTCCCGGAGCTGAAAGGTCATTTTACATATTACTGACCCAGGAAGGTGGCGGTCCCCGGGGAGTATACGGGGGAAGGGGAGCTGAAAACATACTTAAAAAAAAAAACCTTACAAGCCCCTCTTTATAGATTAAAATTGCCCCCGAGATTTGGCCCTCCAGGAGGCTAATTAAGAATAAAACTTATTTCTAGTACCCCGCGATTTCTTATTTTTTTATTTTTTATTGGGGGCCTAAAGATCCATGTGGGACCCCTGAGCAGGCCTAGAAGGTCAGGATCTTTCTACACTGCCCCCTTTCCTTTTCTTTCAACTTTGTTGTACTGTTTTCTTGTGACTCGGTTCTACCGAGGCACAAGATGGCTGCCAACACTTCCTGGTTTGGACTGTTGACAGACAGTTGACATCCAATCAGCATGCAGCTTGTGCTCGTAATTGTACGGATTTCGGTACGTGTGCTGTACTTCTTCTCTAGATATCGCTATGATTTTCTCAGAAACTACTGAACGGATTTATACCATTTAACAAGAAGCACAATCTGCGAACCAAACTCTACATCTCTGCCAAATTTGGTGTAATTCTGTTCAGCCGTTCGGGCTGTAGCCCTGACTAAAGGTCCCTATAGAAAATTGCATGGGGAAAACCCCTTTTTTTCCCAGCCCCCACTTGACGAATCACCCCCAAACTTTTAGGGAATCAGCGGAGCGGAGCAGGCCATTTTCTTGGAGAAATTCGCGAAGATTTGTCCACCGGCACCAAAGTTATTTTAAATAAAATGTTGTGGATTTCCTATGGAAACTAGGTCCTAACTATAACTACCTACTGGCGACCGCCAGTAGGTAATATATATATATATATATGTATATATATATATATATATATATATATATATATATATATATATATATATATATATATATATATATATATATATATATATATATATATATATATATATATATTCACAGAAAAAACCATAGGTTATAGTGGATATATAGTTAGGAATTTGCATTTACAAAACCTTGAAAATTCAATGAAAAAACCATTGGTTATAGTCCATATATAGTTAGGAATTAGCATTTACAAAACCTTATTTTACTCGCATAAAACCATTGAAATTCCATATATAGTTAGAAGCGCTAACTATATATCGCGCACCCGCAATCCACTGCTGATGATGTCACATATTACATCATTCATGACATGGTCAGTGACATCACTGATGACATCACTGATGACATCTCAAATGACATCACTGATGACATCACTGATGACATCTCATTTGACATTACTGATCACATCACTGATGACATCATTCATGTGATTATACGATGAACCTCTTCAGACTCTGATATAACCTTAGATACACTCAATGTAAACAGACACTCACAGACTGTCACTCATCCATGGAGTTACTCACACACCTAGTCAGTCATGCAAAGAATCAATCACACCTCCATTTCCTCAACTATACAGTTATACACACCTTACTTATTCGAACATATACTAACACATATTTACTCTTTTATACAATCCCTGATACAAGTTCACAATGATCCATACAGCCACTCACACATTCACTGGCTCTTATGCACAGTAATTTATATATGTGAACTCTCACATGTACTGTGTTTTACATATGTACTTACTTTGACATGTAGCACTGAGATATCCATTCACTCACCAATACACTCGTACACAGTCAACCACCCATACAGCTGTTTCCACATGCAGTTTTGAACCCATAGATCTAGTGAATAAACTGTTCACACATGTATGCACAGAGTCAGACACCTCCCAGCCACCCCCACACACACACTCACTCTCCCATACAAATACTTGGACAACCAATCAATAACCCATACAGTTACTCATAAAGCTACTGATCAACACATGCAGCAGTTTGTAGAACAACAGATATAATGATGCACAAATTAAGACAGTTTAGTCACTAACCCATGCACTCAGTGAGACACATGTAATCACTCTCTCATACAGTCAGTCATGCACCTACTAAATCCTTCATCCAGACACTTACACATCCACTCATTCTTCAATATGTAAGACATATTTTAACTTTACAGAAACATACAGTCACTGGATGTTATCATCAGTGATGTCATCAGTGATGTCATTTGAGATGTCATCAGTGATGTCATCAGTGATGTCACTGACCATGTCATGAATGATGTAATATGTGACATCATCAGCAGTGGATTGCGGGTGCGCGATATATAGTTAGCGCTTCTAACTATATATGGAATTTCAATGGTTTTATGCGAGTAAAATAAGGTTTTGTAAATGCTAATTCCTAACTATATATGGACTATAACCAATGGTTTTTTCATTGAATTTTCAAGGTTTTGTAAATGCAAATTCCTAACTATATATCCACTATAACCTATGGTTTTTTCTGTGAATTTCATTGGTTTTTTAATAGCAAATATGAAAAGCTTTAAAATGTCAAGTACGTGATAGATAAAAACATTTTCGTATTTATGCACGCTGATGTGCTTTGAACGCTGCACCCCCCCCCCCCTCCCCTCTTTTGTCTTAGTAGTACTCTCTCTTTGCAGATACTGAAGGGTAGTTAACGCAGGCCTTTACCCCCGTTGTAATCCGTCGTGCCTCCTTGTCTCTCCATTTGATTGATTGTTGTCCAAGCATTTACTGTTTTAGAATTGGTTCTCTTTGGATCATTCTCTATTTACAAACAAGCACAAAGTCGCAATACTCTGTTTAGTCTTTGCAGATAGTGAAAAATCGTGTAAAAAAATAAAAGTAATCGAGCAAAATCAGTAGGCCACTAATTGGATCTCTTTTTGACCTCGCTAAAATAGAAATATTAGGAACAACCCTTCATGAGAAATACGAAAATAGTGAGATGAACTGAGCTCCACACCATGAGGGCTGCAAGACAGCTCGGCTCCATCACCCATCCCGCACAAAATAACGACAAACCCTATGCAAATATTAAAAATATAGACAACACACCAGCAAAGAAACAGAGTAAAACATTTTATTAAAAAACTATTTACATAACGTTGGTTTATAAGATGATGTCAGTAGTGGACCGATGTGTGAATAGATCGAAAACAGCACAAGGCTCCAAGATCCGGATGGCAAGCTCCTGGATGTTGGGTGCCATAGTTTAGAGTTCTGAATTTCAGCCTTTTTCAATGCCTGTGCTTTGTTGAATCAAAATGGCGGCTTGACACAAAGCTGACTCAAGCGTTGCTACTGATGCTATGCAGACCAAAACTGGTTTTCAGTTTGTACATTTTTCTAGATTTTTCAATCCAAGTTTGGTTGACTTTGTAGAACGATGGCTTCAGATTTTCAACATACGGTGTGGTGGCGCTGACTGGGAGGGGGCGCTTCGCTCCTGCCCCCTCCCCAAGTAAGATTTTCATACGTGAAAGTACGTTAATGGTTTTGGTCCCTGAGATCCTTCGATGTCACTACCATTCTCAAATAGCATAAGTTCTGGATGTTGGGTGCCATAGTTAAGAGTTCTGAGCAGTGCTTGTAACACTGTCTGAAGCTTATTTCCACCTACTGCAGCTTCACTATTCTCAAAGTAAGTGAGTGTCGTTTGTGGACCTGACTGCATTAGAAAACAATGTGATATGTTACCTTCCTAAACAGCTTGATGGAGGCCCCTGAGGGGCGGTGTGATGGCCATGGACTCGGAGAAGACGCTTGGCTCCGACACCCTCCCCAAGTCTTATAGCACTGGTGTAGCCTGAGATCGCCCCCGACATAGGCGGCCGGCTCCCGGGGTCCGGCGGAACTTTTTGCCTTTTGATGACTCTTCAATTCTGGACCTTGTCCCACAATCCGTTTGACCTGAAGACAAGCTGTAGTGGGGCGCCCCTTTATCGTTTTAGTTGCCATTCCGCCCGCTTTTGCTACACTGTGCCTCTTCCGCCATTCAGCTGTTTACCGCCCGCTCTTGCGACTACAGCGTCTCGCTCACCATGTAGTTGAGATGCGCCCGCTCTTGCGGTGCAGCGATAGGCGGCTGCCACAGGACTCTCAAAATGGCGGCCGGCTCTTCGGTTTTGGGCCTGGTCCACTAAAATGGCCCTGGGACACCTTGGAACTCGGACGCTTGTCTGCTAGGGCTTGGGTCCCATTCTCGAAAAGCGTCCCCTCAGCCGTGAAGATTCTACAAAAGTCTTGGGGGCCTCCGACTCCCGCAGGCTTCTGGTGGGGAGCGGCTGCCATGATTGCTCGTGGAATGGCCACGACGGAGCTACGAGATGGTAGTGGTCTCATGCTGACGCCAGCTTTAGTCTGAAACATCCAGAAACACTATAGACTACCAATTCGATCAGTTCCGGTAGCGCCCCAACATGACCCGGAAGAGAAGAACTTGCCCTCCCCTCTTTGACTGATGGTTCTTGTTGCCTGTCCCCTCTGTTGTCATTTAACAGAACTTTTTGGACTGCTGAAAGGGGTTGTGTTCTGAACGCTGGTTGGTGGAGACATTTAGACTATATTCTTGACCTACGTTGTCGCGTAATGCGTTTTATGACACGCCGCGTTAGCGCACCCGGAAGTGATCCGAGGCGCGGCGCGCAGCGCGTAACGTAAGCATAACAGGTCATGTGACTTGTTAATAAAACTTTTCATTGGTTCATTTTACTTTTGTTAATTTAATGATGAAAAGCTTGGTCATATGACCTAAAAATTACGCTTTTTATTATTTTCGAACAATATTTTTTTTTCAAACATATGTTATAATATTCCAGGCTAATGTACTTTCCCGGAAAATTTACAACTGTCTTGCAAGTAAAATATATTCCTTTTTCGAGAAAAAGGGCGTTTCTTCCTTCCATGACGGAGCCGTTGAGTAAAAGAGATTCGGCCTGCTGTCTTAGTCGCCGATACGCCTGATTATCAGATTCTTATCGATCACTTTATGTTGCAGACATGAAAAACACAACTGCCCTTGACCATTTATCTTTACTGCGTTCCTACATATTATACCTTTTATCCGTCATGTAATTGGACTGCTTTATTTCACTTGCCTTTTACTGATTCGAAAACAGTCACTAAAAGTAAAAACTTTACAAATGTAAATACTACTACCGTGTTTTGTTTTAAAAGCCTTTATTGTGAAAATGTCAGTATACAAATACGGGCCTATAACCACGTGGGCCGGCCACGGAGCAAACTGAAATCGTATATGATGAGGAGACATTTACACTGTAGAAGAACGTAACGAGCGGGCCATTAGGTGACAAGAACAAAGGTGTCTAACAGTTGCGGAATCGGTGGACGTACATTTTGTAATTAAAATACGACAGGGCCACTTACAATAACATTTTCTAGATATACATTTGCGGGCAAGGAGTTACGAGTCCCATTTATACCGGCGCCATTTTGGGCGAGGCCGGGCAGGTCCAAGATATAGTCAAAATGTCTCCACCAACCATCGGCCAGACCAGAACCCCTTTCGGCCCTTTATGCTACAAGATGGTGTCTTCCATTCAGAAAATATTGGTGGCAGCATTTTGAAAGGAAACAGAAACAGCCGTTCTCCTAGTGAGTTTCACATTGTTACATTTAGGAAGAATGTTGAAGAGTAGTATGTGGAAAATCTGAAGCCATTTTTCTACAAACTCTCAATCAGACTTGGATGGAAAAAAAAACCTGAAGAATGTACAAACTGAAAACCAATTTTTGTCTGTATAGCACCAACAGTAACGCTTGAGTCAGCTTTGTGTCAAGCCGCCATTTTCATTCAATCAATAGCGTCCCCCTGCACACATTCAGGGACCTGGTCGTGTCTTCAGATGAAACGCATTGTAGGAAAAGAAGCAGAAAGGAAAAGGAAAAAAGTTCCGCCGGACCTAGTGAAGCTGCAGCAGGTGCAAATAAGCTTCAGACAGTCTTACAAGCACTGCTCAGAACTCTCAACTGAGGCACTCAACATCCAGGACTTGCCATTCGGATCTTGGTGCCTTGTGCTGGTTCCGACCTATTCACACATCGGTCCACTACTGACATCACCTCATAAGCCAACGGGGCACCCCACGCCGACTTTCGGCGCAGCATTGTAGGATGGCCACACCAGTGCGGCCACTTGCTGGACACAACATCGGGGCCATCCAGATCTCGGCGCGTTCGACTCACTGTACCGCAACAGTGACCGCAACTCAGCTGGACACGCCGTCTTTCGGCGCAGCATTGTAGGATGGCCACACCAGTGCGGCAATTTGCTGGACACCACCTCGGTGCCATCCGGATCTCGGCGCGTTCGAGTCACTGTACCGCAACAGTGACCGCAATTCAGCTGGACACGCCGTCTTTCGGCGCAGCATTGTAGGATGGCCACACCAGTGCGGCAATTTGCTGGACACCACCTCGGTGCCATCCGGATCTCGGCGCGTTCGAGTCACTGTACCGCAACAGTGACCGCAATTCAGCTGGACACGCCGTCTTTCGGCGCAGCATTGTAGGATGGCCACACCAGTGCGGCAATTTGCTGGACACCACCTCGGTGCCATCCGGATCTCGGCGCGTTCGAGTCACTGTACCGCAACAGTGACCGCAACTCAGCTGGACACGCCGTCTTTCGGCGCAGCATTGTAGGATGGCCACACCAGTGCGGCAATTTGCTGGACACCACCTCGGTACCATCCGGATCTCGGCCCGTTGTGCTGCCTTCGGCCTATTCGCACATCGGTCCGCTACTGACGCCGCCTCACGTGCCAACGGATTTTCTACGCTTTTTGTAGCCCTATGCCGCATAACAGGTCATGTGACTTGTTTATAAAACTTTTCATTGGTTCATTTTACTTTTGGTTTCCTAAAGATGGAAGGCTTGGTCATATGACCTAAAAATAACACTTTTCATTGGTTTAGAACATTTTTTTTTCCCAAACGATGAAAGCCCCACCTTGTTTCTGGATCATTCAGACTGAAGCTGGCGTCAGCATGAGAGCACCACCATCTCGTGGCTCCGTCGTGGTCATTCCGCGAGCAATCATGGCAGCCGCTCCCCACCGGAAGCCTGCGGGAGTCGGGGGCCCCCAAGACTTTTATACAATCTTCACGGCTGAGGGGACGCTTTTCGAGAATGGAGCCCAAGCCCTAGCAGGCAAGCGTCCGAGTTCCAAAGTGTCCCAGGGCCATTTCAGTGGACCAGGCCTAAAACCGAGGAGCTGTCCGCCATTTTAAGAGCCATGTGGCAGCCGCCTATCGCTGCACTGCAAGAGTGGGAGCAACTCAACAACATGGTGAGCGAGACGCTGTGGCCACAAGAGCGAGCGCAACTCAGCTAGATGGCCGCCACCTGGGGAGGCCCGTTCACGCCGGCTCCCCCACGCCCCCCCCCCGGGCCGCCGCACGCCAATTTTCGGAGCAGCATTGTAGGATACCAAAACCAGTGCGGCAGTTTACTGGACATCACCTGGGTGCCTGTCGTACATGTTGTATCAGCCATGTGACACTGGACACAGACCGCTACTGACGAGGCCTCCCCCCGCACCACCCGGGACGCCCCGCGCTGTTTTTCTGTGCTGCATTGTAGGATCCCTAAACCAGTGCGGCACCCAGGCGACATCACCTGGGTGCCGTCCAGAACTCTGCACGTTGTGCTGCCTTGGGACTATTCGCACAACAGACCGCTACTGACGAGGCCTCCCCCCGCCCCACCCGGGACGCCCCACGCCAATTTTCGGAGCAGCATTGTAGGATCCCTAAACCAGTGCGGCACCCAGGCGACATCACCTGGGTGCCGTCCAGAACTCTGCACGTTGTGCTGCCTTGGGACTATTCGCACAAAAGACAGCTTCTAACCATTGTTGCTTTTTGTGTTGAGAAATGTTTAAATGTTTTTAGTTTTTGTTCCGTTCGTTAAAGTTAGTAGTTAATAAAGTTTTATAACCTTACTTTGTTGGAGTGTTATCTATTTTTTTAAAAACGGGTGAATGGGGCCTTGAATCGGGTTATTGTCATGTGTGGGCTTTGGAAGTGTGCTGCTGCAGGATCGGACATTTCAAACTCAAATGCACGTTCTTTTTCTTACCTTTCCGAAGCATGGAGCGCAATAGCAGGCAGAGAAAGGGTGATGCACGTGTTGAACACTACCTGACCTGGCAAGTTGCTGGCAGTGCCCCCCCGCCCGCTCCTGAAAGAGGGCACACACACACCGCCGCCCCGAGTACTTCACAAATCTTTAAAAGACCATGCGCTTGTTCATGAGGCTTAAATGGTTTATCACCTCTTCTAGAACCCCTGCATCGACCCTCTGACGTTTCATGGAAAAATTACCATGTAACACAATACCAAGCCCTGTCAGCTGAAACCCCAAGGAATCGTGGGGCATATTATCAAGGGGGTTTATCTCCGCTTTTTTGGCTTTAAAAGCCATGAAAGCGGAGATAAAATTATTTCCCTATTACCAAGCTGTCGCTAACACCAGTTAGTGACAGCTAAAAGGAGATAGCGACCATCTTGGGCCCCGCTTTGCATGTCAGTGATACTTATCACTAATGACATGCAAAGTGGCGTGCCAAGATGTTAGCGACTGGAAACAGTCCCTAACATCGCTACCTTCTATTACCAACTTTTGGAGATATTCGCGCTAAGCGCGAATATCTCCAAAATCTAACACCTGCCCTGAGCAGTTCTTAGCCATGTTATCCAATGGGAGGTGGATAACATGGCTAAGAGCATTAGGTCGATAATACATGAATATCGCTGACTTTTCTGCGATAAAAGCAAGGTTTATCTGCGATAAAAATCGCCGATGTGCGGCGATAATTTTTGTCTCTAAACAAGTTAGAGACAAAAATTATCGCTAGTTGTTCGTAATATGCCCCCGGGTTTTTGCTTGCAGAAATCGGGAGGCGGGAGACTAGCACTGAAATCAGTAGTCACACGCCTGAATCAGGAGGATTGGCATGTCTGAATTCTCTACAGCTGGGGCCATAAACTACATCCGCAGGGTTAGTGATAGCCTGGGACCAGCCTGGCATCTAAAATGGCTGCCGTGCACGACAAAATTGTGGCATTCGAAAAAAGGCAAGATGGCGCAGCCGCTGGAAGAGATGTATCAACATATATCAGCCTCCTCAGCCACCCTCAGGAAACATAGGGGATTAGGATACGTCTCCCGCACCCCCTTATACCTAGTACTTTAATTAACGAAGCACAAAATGGCGAATTCCCGTTTCGCTACCAGTTTGCGGCCCAGTTCGCGGCCCGTGAAGCGCTTCTACCGTGAAAAATCATTTTTTTTTTATTTTCCCCACGGGACCCTTTAATAACCCCAACAACATTCCTAGGGGGTCAAGAGGGGGATACCTTGCCCCCTTTCATTAAATTCCCCCTTAGTTTTTCACCTTTTCTTCTCTCTCGATCCTACCGAGAGACAAGATGGCGGCCGCTCCGGACTGTCACGCAGCAAAAAAAAAAAAAAGCTCACGCACAGCCGCTGGAAGAGATGTATCAACATATATCAGCCTCCTCAGCCACCCTCAGGAAACATAGGGGATTAGGATACGTCTCCCGCACCCACTTATAACTAGTAATTTAATTAACGAAGCACAAAATGGCGAATTCCCGTTTCGCTACCAGTTCGCGGCCGCGCTTCTACCGTGAAAAATCATTTTTTTTTTATTTTCCCCACGGGACCCTTTAATAACCCCAACAACATTCCTAGGGGGTCAAGAGGGGGATACCTTGCCCCCTTTCATTAAATTCCCCTTTCGTTTTCCACCTCTTCTTCTCTCTCGATCCTACCGAGAGACAAGATGGCGTCCGCTCCGGACTGTTTAGAATGTTGACAGACACCGGAGAGCCAATCAGCTTTCTGCGCGCAAAGTTCCGATAAGCGAAAAGTAAGCGGACCGGATCGCTGCCCAGAGCGCTGTTACAGATATATATCTTGGTTTGAACGTTAATTTCTCAAAAACTACTGGAGCACATATATTGAGACCTAGCAAAGGCACATCGGGCTAACAGTCCCTACAATTTTGCCAAGTTTCGTGCAAATCCATTCAGCCGTTCGAGCTAAAAGTGAGTCCAACCGCCCTATGGAAAAATGAATGGAAAAAACGCGTTTTGGGACCCCCCTTTTTTCTCAGCCCCCCCTTGACGAAACTCCACCAAATTTTCAGGGGCTGCTCAGAATCAAAATGTGCCATTTTCCTGAAAATTTCAGCCGATTCCGTCAACAAACGCCAAAGTTATTAGACATAGAATTTTCAGAAGTCCCATAGAGAAAAAATTCTAACTATATATACCTACTGGCTATCGCCAGTAGGTAATATATATATATATATATATATATATATATATATATATATATATATATATATATATATATATATATATATATATATATATATATATATATATATATATATATATATATATATATATATATATATATATATATACTGAATAAACCATAGGTTTCAGGCATGTTATAGTTAGAAATTAGCATTTAAAAACCTTAGAAATTCACTGAAAAAAATAGGTTTCGGGGGCATTATAGTTAGTTGGACATTTCACTCGTACAAAACCATAGAAATACCACTGTTATTGTTAGTTCAGCTAACTATAACCTGCGTCCCCACAATGTACTGCTGATGATGTCACATATTACATCACTCATGACAACACTGATGGCATCTCAAATGACATCACTGATGACATCATCCTTGTGATAGAGTGGCAGACCTCTTCTCATCCTAATATAACCTTTGATATACACACACTCTAAAATACAAAATACCATTTTCGAAATAATGGACACACCAATACCAGTTACAACATACTCATTCACTAATTCCAAGATCTACACACACAGTGACTCATTCACATAAGTCCTATAGAGTCACTCATACATGCACTCACTAATCAGATGTACTCATATACCTATACATACACTTATAGACCGCCACTCATCCCTGGAGTTACTCACACACATAGTCACACATGCAAAGAAAGTATCAAGCATCCATTTACTTGCATATACAGTTATACACACACCACCACACTTACTTCTACAGAAACTAACACATACTTGCTTTCCTAAACAATCACTTATAGAAACACATAAACATTCATACAGGTACTCTTCCAATCTCTCACTCTCACATATACTCACTTACATACACCAATACTCACATATACTAGTTTGAAACATATGTAGTTACTCATAAAGACACTACTGAGACAGTCATTCACTCACCAACACACCCATCCACACACTTATCCACCAATACAGTCCTGCATACATGCTGTCTTCAGCACATACAAACAGTGACTCACTCATTCATGCATCTATGCACAAAGTAATACCCCCAACGAACCACCCAGACACTCAGACAATCATACAGATACTCACAAAACCAATGAATAACCCATATTGACACTCATGTAGCTACTCACCAACCCATGCTGCCACTTATACACAAAGTAAGAGACTGATACAGATATTTACACATTTAAAGATTATTCAGTAACCCATGTATTCACTAAGATACACTTAATCAGTCAGTTATACAATCAGTTTCACACAAACAAAATCATCCATATACACACTTATATATCCACTTATTCTTCATCAGCAGTGCATTGCGGGGGCGCGAGTTATACTTAGTTGAACTAACTATAACAGTTTAATTTCTATGATTTTGTACAAGTGAAATGTCCAACAAACTATAACGCCCCTGAAACCAATTTATTTTTCAGTGAATATGTATATTATATATATATATATATCTATTGAGTGTACAAAGTATATTTGTCTAAGATGACTTTTTTACTAGTGTGGTACATTTGGGATGTATACTCATATTATTCTCCAGTGGAATCATTGTCCACTGAGCTGATCGATTGGGGGAAGGTGTTGAGAATGTAAATATGTAACCTTTAAAGTTAGCCGATGGAAATGTGATTTTGTTGCATTGTGATCTGGCCGTTGGTCTATGTCGGTGACACGCCGATACACGGCAAGATCAGTTTAATCTTCACCGACTTGGGTTATAACTTTATGTTGATATAGCATTAGGATAACATCTTAACCCAGAATGCAACTGTACGAGGATCATAATGTACAGAACGGTGTTCATAATGTATATAGTGTAAATATTTGTGAATATGGGGTCATAATGCCATGACATGCTGATACACAGCAAGATTGTTTTAATTCATTTAATATAATGAAAAGAGGCATCAGTATATCATAAGGGGTTGAAACACATTGTAAATATGCCATTGTGTTGAATATTTGAACCCACTTAGTAATGGCCGCTATGCTGTAAATATTTGCACGTTTGTCCTTTTTCCTTCTCACCTAACAGGAAGTGAAATGTATATATGGTGCCGGGTAAAATGGCACATACTAACACTGACGAAGGACTAGAGGTCTGAAACGCATCTGTTTGTTTTGGTCAGAACGCCGTATTAAAAATTCTTTGCAACATACCCCCGCAAGTGCGTTTTTCGTCTCTGAAGGAAGGGTCGAATGGAGCTGCAATATATATATATATATATATATATATATATATATATATATATATATATATATATATATATATATATATATATATATATATATATATATATATATATATATATATATATATATATATATATATATATATTACCTACTGGCGGTCGCCAGTAGGTAGTTATAGTTATAGTTAGGATTATTTTCAATACAAAATCTCAACATTCCATTGTGAATCACTTTGGCGCCGGTTGAGGAATCTGCCTGAAAATGTCTTCAAATTTGCCCCGCGGTGCCCCGGTCCTTCCCTGAAAGTTTGGGGGGATTTGTCAAGCGGGGGCCGAGATAAAAGGGGGGTCCCAAAATGTGTTTTCCCCATGTTAACTTCCATAGGGCGGTCGACCTCACTTTTAGCCCGAACGGCTGAATGGATTTCCGGCAAAATTGTAGGGACTGTGACCGGGGAGCTAACCAGCGCGCTATGCGAGTTCACGCGCAGAAAGCTGATTGGCTCTTGGGTGTCTGTCAACATTCCAAACAGTCCGGAGCGGCTGCCATCTTGTGTCTCGGTAGGATCGAGACACAAGAGGTGGCAAAAACAAAGGGGGAAATGACCATAAGGGGGCAGAGTAGACCCCCCCTGACCTCCTAGGTTTGATGTGGGGGCTATAAAAGGGCCCTGCGGGGCAAAAAAAAAAAAAACGGGGAGCGTTCCATGGGGAAAAAAGAATGATAGAGTTTTTAAAAAATGTTGCCTTTTTTATAATTTGGAGGTAGTTCTAAAAAGAACTGTTTTTTTTTCTTCTTTTTGTTGTTTTATATTTTTCTAATGTTTTTTGAACATTTTGTACTTTTTTTGGCTTTTATGAACTATTTTATATTTTTTTTGTTATTTTTATGGGGAGAAACAAAAAACAGGGAATTGAAAATGGCTCAACTGGAGCAAAAAAAAATCAGGAAAAAATTAGGGTGTTTTGGGGCAATTGTGGTTGTCACCAGCAAGGAGAATGAGCTTTTTGCTCTGCTCACCATAGGAGATGGTCTTACCACAAAAAATACATGTGATCCTGAATTCACCAAACCGTGGTTGTATGCAAGGGATCGTCTCCCTTGTATCTGGTCCCGATGGAGTGGGTTGCTTTCTTTTGGAGGTGCTGGTTGAAGATTGGTAGGGTTACTGGCCATTTCTCTCACCTCTGCGGCAGCATAGTTGTTCAGATGCTTGCGCTGCATGTGCCTAATCATGGTGTTATTACCAAATGAATGTTTTTTGTTAGGGTTCCCCCTTGAAAGTTCAATGCCACAGATTTCACCTTTGGCGCATGACTTTCTTCTTGCCCTCTGGGATAGAAAAAAACTCCCATACAATGTGCTACCTTGGCCTGTATGGGGTATTGTCTTCTGGCAGCCACCTTCTCCCCTCCTCCTCCTCCTCCTCCTCCTCTTCTTCTTGACCACCAATGTGATGTTGTGGTGGTCCTCTTGGTGGTGGTGGTGGTGGTGCAGATGCTCCAGCTGCTGCTGGTACAGTAGCCATTTTAAAGTACAAAATATTTCTCTTATATATCCAAACGGGTCTTCCTCAGTCAAAGGACAAAGTCAGAATAAGGAAAAAAGGTGGGGGCTTTCATCATTTGGAAATGAACCAATGAAAAGTGTTATTTTCAGGTCACATGACCCGGGCTTTCATCATTTGGAAACCAAAACTGTTCTGCACCAATAAAAAGTGATATTTTCAGGTCACATGACTCGACGAGCTTACACGACGCGCCCCCGGGCGCTTACGGACACGCGCCACGGGGCGCGCCACGGGGCATGTCAGATGCTTACGTTGCGCAATCGTATTTGCTCGAGTACTTCCGGGTGCGCTTACGCCGTGCGTATCACGCGGACGCGGCTACGCGATACGTCACAATGTTTTCGTTCGCGGCAATAGCGCTAACAGGACGCTCACCGGTGCGCGACCTGGGGCACTCCAGAAAACTGCGCTTTCCAGTGCGCACACCGGGGCGCGCAACCGGAGCGCACCAGGGCAAAAAAAAAAATGTATTATATAAATATACAATATAGGATTCATTATAAAAAACATTACATTTCATAGGTTTGAGGCCTTATATATAGTTAGGAATTAGCATTTAAAAAACCTATGAAATTCACTAAAAAAAACATATGTTTCACACCAGTTATAGTTAGGAATTCCCATTTAAAAAACCTATTAAATTCACTGAAAAAACCATAGGTTTCACACCAGTTATAGTTAGCTGAAAATTTTACTGATATAAAACTATAGAAATTCCAACGTTATAGTTAGTTGGACTCACTATAACAAGCGCGCCTGCAATGCACTGCTGATGACGTCACATATTACATCACTCATGACATCGTCAGTGACATCACTCATGACATCACTTATGACACCATCCTTGTGACAGAGTGACAGACCTCCTTTTAGTGTAATGTAACCCTTGAAATAGAGATTCAAAAATAGAAACTAACATTTTCAAAAAAATGGAGATACCCATACCAGTTACAACAACCAATTCAGTAATTCCACCATCTATATACACATCCACTCATTTACCAACAGTTCTATATAGTCACTCATACATATACTCACTCATCATATGTAGTGATACAACTATACATCCTGTTATACACCGACAGTCATCCAAAAGTTACTCACACACATACTCACACATGCAAATAAATTATTGAACATCCATTTATTTGCATATAAAACTATACACACACTACCTCTTTACTTCTAAGGAAACTTACACATACTTACTCTCTTAAACAATCATTTATATAAACATATACTTATTTAAACAGGAACTCTTATAATCTCTTACTCTCACATATACTCACTTATATACATCAAAACTCACATACACTAGAATAAAATATATGTTGTTACTAAAAAACACAATAGTGAGACAGTCATTCACTCACTAACACACATATATACACACTCATCCACACATACAGTCCTACACATATGCTGTCTTCAAAACACATACAAACAGTGAGTCAGTCACCAACCCATGCAGCTACTTATACACAAAGTGAAACACTGATACATATATTTTAATATTTAAAAGTTACTCGCTAATATATGTATTCAATAAAATACACTTAATAAAGCAGTTAACCAATCATTTGTTTTTAAAACACATCCATTTACACACTTATTTAACCATGTATTCTTCCATCAACCTTTACAAATACAAATATTAAACATATTAATTTTAAAGAAAGACACACATTCACTGGCTAGTGTCATCAGTGATGTCATGAGTGATGTCACTGACAATGTCATGAGCGATGTAATATGTGACATCATCAGCAGTGCATTGCAGGCGCGCTTGTTATAGTGAGTCCAACTAACTATAACGTTGGAATTTCTATGGTTTTATGTCAGTAAAATTTCCATCTAACTATAACTGGTGTGAAACCTATGGTTTTTTTAGTGAATTTAGTAGGTTTTTTAAATACTAATTCCTAACTATAACTGGTGTGAAACCTATGGTTTTTTCAGTGAATATATAAATGTATATATATATATATATATATATATATATATATATATATATATATATATATATATATATATATATATATATATATATATATATATATATATATATATATATATATATATATGTATATATATATATATATATATATATATATATATATTAACTACTGGCGGTCGCCAGTAGGTAGTTATAGTTAGGATTTTTTTCAATGCAAAATCTCAAAATTCTATTTGGAATAACTTTGGCGCCGGTTGACGAATCTGCTTGAAAATTTCCTCAAATTTGCCTCGTCGAGCTCCGGTCCTTCCCGGAAAGTTTGGGGGGATCCGTCAAGCGGGGTCCGAGATAAAAGGGGGGTCCCAAAACTCATTTTACCCATGTTAATTACCATATGGCGGTCCAACTCACTTTTAGCCCGAACGGCTGAATGGATTTACACAAAACTTGGCAAAATTGTAGGGACTGGTAGCCCGATGTACCTTTGCTATGTCTCAAGATATGTGCTCCAGTGGATTTTGAGTAATTTAGGTTAAAAAAATATATTTATCTATGGCAGCGCCCCAGTACGCGCGCCGGGGAGCGCGCCACGCAATTTGGGCACGGAAAGCTGATTGGCTCTCGGGTGTCTGTAAACATTCAAAACAGTCCAGAGCGGCCGCCATCTTGTGTCTCGGTAGGATCGAGACACAAGAGGTGGCCAAAACAAAGGGGAAAATTACCATAAGGAGGCAGGGTAGACCCCCCTGACCCCCTAAGTTTGATGTGGGGGCTATAAAAGGGCCCCGCGGGGCAAATAAAAATAAAATCGTTTTGCGCGGCGGGAGCGCTTGGTACGCGCACCGGGGAGCGCACTAGGGAGCGTACCATATGGAAAAAAGAATGACAGACTTTTCAAAAATTGGTTTGTTTATTAATTGTTCTTTTTGTTGTTTTTTTTATTTTTATTACGTACCAATATGTAGGTACCAATGCAGAGTCTAAAATTTAATATACACCGTCTCCTTTGTAGATATCTTGCATGTTGTTACAGAAGTTATTGTGGTATATGGAATTCATACCATAGTCTGTCAGGAAAGCAGAAACAACATGGAGGCAGGAGATGATAAATAGATGTTAAATGCACATTGGAGATAATATAGTGGGAGAAAGGAAGTAACTATGAGCAAACTTACTATGTAACACAAAAAAGTTGCACAGTATACTATAAGTCTCACTTTATATTATAAACATGTTGGAACTACTTGATGAATTACATATAAAAATGAATAATGGCTCGAACATTTTTTGATTATTAAATATAAATTTATTCTTCGTATTCTTTTTCATAATTTAATAAAACTTCTAACAATATATTGTCTGGAATGTCCTCATTTTCATTCTGTGATTCTATTGATTCCACACACTGAAATAATTCATGGTCCAGAGACTCATCCATAAAATCAAAGTTATCATTCTCAGCAATTTTTTCTTCTGTGCTGTTGTCCAAAACAATTTCAAAAGAAATATCCTGTTCTCCTTCCATTTTGTTGCTGTAAATTGCATAAAAAATAAATATATCAGTAGAGATAGGGCACTGTTGTGTTTAAGTTCAGACAGGTAGTTTGGATTTTTTAACAGTGAAGTTATCTTTGGGTAGGGTATGGTATCAGGCTGGAATTAGAAATATAAACAAGTATATGTGATAAAGCCTAAGTAAATTTATAATAATACAAGGGAAGCCTAACTCAATCCATAACTATAACAGAGAAGCCTATCTCAATCCATAACTATTACAGAGGGATAGTATATAACTAACAGAATATTTTTTCTCAAATTAACTTAAAGTGCACAACATACTTCACTTTCCAAAATAACAACTTACCTTTAAGAAAGCATTTGAAGTTCTCAGTGTAATTTCTTTTCAAATGTACTTCAGGAAGTAGTAGTTAAAATGGCTGTGTTTCCCTCTCTTTTTTTATACATATTCATATTCATAACCAATCAAATGTCAGGAAATAATCGTAGAAAATGAAAGTAACTTTTTATTTGGTTGTAAATTCTAACACTTCATTTGTGTTTTGGTCATGTAATTTACCTCAGGATATTTAGACAGGCCTACAGCCTAAATGTCTCCATGGAATTCCACCAAATTTGGGTAAATGGTAGGGACTGCTATGTAGTAGGGCCTATTCTATATTTGATGAAAGTGTCTCCAGTAGTTTTTCTGTAAATATTTTCCCACCTTTTTTTAGGGAGCGCTTACCGGTGCGCGCCCCGGTACGCGCACCGGCAGCGTTATGGGAGTCCTCCATTTTGTGTTTCGGTACAATCGAGACACAAGATGGAGGACAAACAACGTTGGGAATGGGTAGAAGGGGGCACGGTAGACAGCCCCTGACCCCCTAGGTTTTGTGAGGGGGGCTTAGGAGGCTCATATAGGCCCAAAAAATATATATATTTTTAAATTTCGCGGGGGGAGCGCCCGATACGCACACCGGGAAGCGTACCGGGGAGCGTACTTTGGTGAAAAAAGTTAGAAAAAGAAAATCATTATGAGTGATCAGAGGTAGGGTAGCCCTGAAAAGAGCTTTTTGGTTATGTGGCTGAATTAAGTACCTACCAGTAAATTCCTTACGTACATATAGTAAGAAAAGTCTAAAACAAAAAATGAAGATCTTGCAAGACTTAGATCCTTGCAGAGTGAGAGAAAGCACACGTTTGCATGGGCATTCACTGGCTTGTCTTTCTATAAAAGTATGTCAGAGTGTTTTTCATCATTTTAGGATGTTAGCAGTGCATCATAATAAGGTGAGGAAATTAGTGAGAAGGTTGTATTATGCAAAAAGTCCAGCACTTAAGCTTAAACAGTTAAACAGTGCTCTTTTGCATGGATCTGAAGTAGATGTGAAGACTATTTGTGAAGAAATTGAGTTTTGTTATTTTGGGAACAAAGAGGACAGTGTAGAAATGGATATAGTAATGGATGGTAATGTGGAAGACAATGTACAGATTTCAAGTACAGAAATGTTTGACGAGGAAATTGCCAAGTTTAAGGTGAAATCAAGTGAAAGGCCATATTTTTAACTTGCGTGTGTTGTCGATGCACTCATTATAAAATTCAGACTAGGTTAGTTGATTTATATGCAAAATGTGAATTGGAAAATAATAGTGAATGGAAGGATTTTGTAAGTTATTTGTTGGTTGAGAATTGTTTTGATTTGAGTTTTGATCAGAGTATTTGTAATTATTGTTTGAAAAAATTATATGAAAATAGAAACTTAGGAACTCCTACATGGTTTCTCACTCTTAGCTGTGCTGAGTATGCAGGGGACGACTTACTTCAATTTCTATGAGAGGCAAATGGAAACAGACAAAATATAGAATATAAAACACCTGGAGAACTCTGTTCTTTGGATCCAGTGAATGTATGCAGATATTTCAATTATAGATTTGAAGCTATGATGTCTTTTATTACCAACAAAAAAAATCCTCCCCATGGAGACGTTTTGGATTTCTTTTGGAGGAAGGAGTATCAAGCGAGAGGTGCTCCTCATATACATATGTTGTTATGGATTAAAGATGCACCCAAATTTGGATCAGATTCGGATGAAACAGTGATGAGTTTCATTGAAGAGTATTCAACATGTGCTGTTCCAAAAACTACTGAAGAAAACAGTTTAAGGCAACAAGTTTTACGTTTTCAATCTCATCGTTGTGGAAAGTACTGTCGTCGAAAATTCAAAAACAAGGAAAAGTACTACACGAAATGTCGTTTCCACGACCAGTGATTTCTAAGGGAAGAGTAAATAATTTGATGTCATCTCTATGACATACTGTGACGAGGAAATCACCCAAAAATACATATAATTTAAAAAGAAACGAAGAGTCCAAGTACATCAACGACTACAACTCAGTGATTTTGTCCATGTGGAATGCTAACATGGATATTCAGTTCGTTGCTGACAAATCTATTGCTGAGGCTCGATATGTGACATCTTACATCACAAATAAAGAAAAGACAGAACTGAAGGAAATGTGGGAGGACATTTCATATGAAAAGAGTCTAAGCAAGAAATTATACAGTTTCAGTCTGAAGATGTTGTCGCATCGAGAAATTGGAGCATATGAATGTTCTGATCGGTTATCATCAGCAAGTCTCTATGCCAAATCAAGAACAATCATTTGGGTGAGTCTAGGTCTTGCTGCAACACGAAACCGAGTTTTGAAATCTGTACAAGAAATTGAATATTTGGCGGAGAAAGAACCAAACTGTACAGATATTTTGAAGACAAATATGTTGGATACATACTATCCAAATAGAAGCACTCACCTTGAGAGCACTTGTTTGTATGAAGTTCTGCAAAACTACAGTTATAAGAGGAACATCACAGAAGATATCAAAAATTGAAAATATGCTGTCATTGGGTATGAAGGATGTCTAGTGAAGCAGAGAAAAGGCCATTTGATTAATCATCAAAAATTGTGTTGCGAAGCTCCAGACAAAAGAGAATTTTACTATTTAGTTCTTTTGCAACTCTTTAAGCCATGGCGTACAGAAACTGAACTACTTGGAGATTTTCTCTGTTATGAAGACTCTTTTAATGCAACTAAGGATACCATAGAATGTCCTGCTTTTCCAAATTATCTGCAAATGTTGAATGAAGAAATAGAGCAAGAAACCACAATGGCTGAAGAGATTGCTAGAGACAGTTCTCAAGACAGTCAGAGTTCTACTTCATTGAGTCAGGATCCACTAGGAGGACCAGTTATCCAAAATGAAGCTGCAACTGCCATGGATGAGGTGGAAAGAGCTATGGGACAAGCTCAAGAGGATGGAGTTAACTTAGAAGATTTGGTAAAGCAACTAAACGTTGAGCAGAAAAAGATATATGACGAAGTTACAGAACAGATTGAAGATAGATTTAGACATGAGAAAAAGTGTGCTTATGTACATCATTTAAGCCTGTTCGACTGTACATAAGTGGAGAAGCGGGAACAGGAAAAAAGTTTTCTGATTAAAGCCATTGCAACTTATTTGCAGAAAAGGACTGAATCACCACTGTCTTGTGTTGTAACCGCTCCAACTGGACTGGCAGCACATAACATTAAAGGCATTACTCTACATCATTTACTGATGCTGCCAGTTGAGCATGATAATAAATTGCATTACAACAAGCTATCTGGAGATGCGTGTTCTGAAGTTTCCAGAGTCTTGAAGAAAATGAAACTTCTTATCATTGATGAAGTAAGCATGGTCTCAAATCTAATGCTTGCTTTTGTGCATTTGAGAATGCAAGAAATTCTTAGAACAGAGTATGATGTGTTATTTGGAGGAAAACACATTATTGTTTTTGGAGATCTACTGCAGTTGACTCCAGCAAAAGGACAACCAGTGTTTAAAATGCTTACGCATGAAGATACCAGGAAGTCCCTTGAAAGCATTGGAAATGTTAATATATGGTTAAATTTTAAATATGCTGAACTGCTTCAAAATATGTGAATTATAGAAATAGAGATGGAATTGAATTTTTAAAAATAAAATTTGATGGTATTGAGCAAGTACAACAAATCAGTCATTGTTCTGCTAGATTTTTGCTTGTAAAAGACTTATATGTTCGCCAAAAACAGTTTCCTGTTTGTTTGGCATATGCGGTGACAATTCATAAATCTCAAGGTTTAAGATCTGTGTTTAAAGAGGGTATGGCATATGTGGCATTATCACAAGTCAGAACTTTATCAGGATTGTACTTGATTGAGTGTGATGAGACAAAGATTTGTGCAGATCTAGATTGTGTTAAAGAATCAAACAGGTTAAGAAGAGAGTATGCTCCACATTTGCCTCAATATCCTCTGTTTGAAAAACGTGTGGTAGGCCGAAAAAGAAGAAATGAGAATAATTGCAGTGAGGTAGTAGCAAAAAGACAAAAAGTAGATGAAACTGTAATTCAAAAAAGAAAGAAAAAGGATTCTGATGAAAATGTTGTTGGATTTCTGTTTGAAAACAGTTCTGGTGTCAACTGCTATGCTAATGTAGTGGTTAATGTTGTTTTTTTTCTTCAACTTTACAAGAACAGATTGTTGAAAATCGGGATCAAAGATTGTGTGGTTTATTGAATTCTGTGTTTGAGAAATGTAGCAGTGATAGAGCAAAAATAGAAAGTGTAACAGAAATTTGAAATATTTTAGATATGTGTTCTGGTCAAGATAAATTTTCACAGAACATTCAGCAGGATTGTCAGGAATTTTCAATGTATATGTTTGGTGTTTTGGAAGATGAAGGTGTAGATGTAGATAATCTTTTTTGCCTTTCTTATCAATGGCAGCATGACTGCCACAACTGTAGTTCATCAAGTACTACTAGAATAGACACTGAAAGATTTATATATTATCCAGACTGTAAATCAGTGTCATTTAAAAATCTAGTTAAAGCAGCAGATCATGATATGATGTGTACCCAATGTAAGTGTCCTTTTAGTTTTCCAACGATGTAGACCTGATGGAACTAAATTGACAACTTCTATCAAACATTTTGTGGCTTCTCAGTTATCAATTTCAGGAAGAACCTTTACAACTGTAGCTATTATTTATCATGGCGGTTCTTCGACAACATCAGGACATTATACATGCTACTTAAAATGTCCAAAGGTTGGAGTTACTGCAATGATTCTCATTTGACTTATAAACAACGTTTGCTTTATGACTTTAAAAATTCTTACCTAGTGTTTTTAAAACCAAAGTTTTAGTAAAGGTAATTGGCATTTGAAGACGGGAGTAGGTAATAAAAGTTAGTTAGTTAGTCTAATGTTTAAAATTATTTATCTGATATAGGTACTGTAAGTGGATCTCATAGTAAAAAATACTCATATATCTGACACGATTTGGCCGTAAGGAAAGTGTAAGGTATGATGTTCTTAGATCTTTTTTCATAGGAAGTCGATGAAATGGAAGTTATAGAGAACAACAGACTTTTTTTCCACCAAAAGGACCTTCACTATCTTCTTTTTGGCCTCAAGGAAAAGTAAGTGAATCAAAGATTACTGTACATATATGATTTGTAAGTTTTTATGTTTTTTTTAAACACAATCTTTTAGATTTAGATTTTCCCGCTTTTATATGTTATATGATGAAGAGTTTGAACTCACTAATTTAAGTGAAATTCAATATATTCTGAGAACAGCAAAAATAAACAATGTAACATATTGTATAAGTCATTCTATAGTTTGCATTGTGTAATTTATATTGTATTCCCATTGTCTCACACTCATTTTCCTTTTTCCACCCTTATTTAGCTCTCTTTACTCACTTACACAGCGTTTTTTTCACTTTGTTTCGTCGCTGTTCCTTTACTCCACTTCTTTCACTACTCCTCAATCCAATTTCAACTGTCTGCATTTCCTCTCTCCCTTCCACCACTTTTCAGCTTTCTCACATTCTCTCAGTACCACTGCTTTAGTTCTCTTCCCCTCTCTTTCCTTCTTTTGCTCGTTTACTCTTTTTCCTTTCTCACTCATTGTACTGCAGTTCACTCAGACCTTCCCTTTGTCTTTCTGTGTACTAACTTTCTCACTCCTTTTTCCTCTATCGTTCTATATTAACCTCATTCCTTTCACCCCTTCACTCTGTGACTCCCCTTCACTCACTCCCAGTCATCTTCCATTCCTCTTTCTTATTAATGGTTCCTCATTTAGACTCCTTTCCTTTTCACTCATTTTCCTTTTACTTTCTTCTCTTTCCTGATTTCGTTTTGGTATCTCACATTCTTTTAGTATCTTACTTATCTTCAGTAATTTGTTCTCTTTCTATTTCTTTTTCCCTCTTTTTTGTCTTTCTACATTACTTTATTTCTGTTTTTGTATCCTTCACTATTACTTTATTTCTCAGTTATCAATTTCAGGAAGAACCTTTACAACTGTAGCTATTATTTATCATGACGGTTCTTCGACAACATCAGGACATTATACATGCTACTTAAAATGTCCAAAGGTTGGAGTTACTGCAATGATTCTCATTTGACTTATAAACAACGTTTGCCTTATGACTTTAAAAATTCTTACCTAGTGTTTTTAAAACCAAAGTTTTAGTAAAGGTAATTGGCATTTGAAGACGGGAGTAGGTAATAAAAGTTAGTTAGTTAGTCTAATGTTTAAAATTATTTATCTGATATAGGTACTGTAAGTGGATCTCATAGTAAAAAAATACTCATATATCTGACACGATTTGGCCGTAAGGAAAGTGTAAGGTATGATGTTCTTAGATCTTTTTTCATAGGAAGTCGATGAAATGGAAGTTATAAAGAACAGCAGACTTTTTTTCCACCAAAAGGACCTTCACTATCTTCTTTTTGGCCTCAAGGAAAAGTAAGTGAATCAAAGATTACTGTACATATATGATTTGTAAGTTTTTATGTTTTTTTTAAACACAATCTTTTAGATTTAGATTTTCCCGCTGTTATATGTTATATGATGAAGAGTTTGAACTCACTAATTTAATTGAAATTCAATATATTCTGAGAACAGCAAAAATAAACAATGTAACATATTGTATAAGTCATTCTATAGTGTGCATTGTGTAATTTATATTGTATTCCCATTGTCTCACACTCATTTTCCTTTTTCCACCCTTATTTAGCTCTCCTTACTCACTTACACAGCGTTTTTTTCACTTTGTTTCATCGCTGTTCCTTTACTCCACTTCTTTCACTATTCCTCAATCCAATTTCAACTGTCTGCATTTCCTCTCTCCCTTCCACCACTTTTCAGCTTTCTCACATTCTCTCAGTACCACTGCTTTAGTTCTCTTCCCCTCTCTTTCCTTCTTTTGCTCCTTTACTCTTTTTCCTTTCTCACTCATTGTACTGCAGTTCACTCAGACCTTCCCTTTGTCTTTCTGTGTACTTACTTTCTCACTCCTTTTTCCTCTATCGTTCTATTTTAACCTCATTCCTTTCATCCCTTCACTCTGTGACTCCCCTTCACTCACTCCAAGTCATCTTCCATTCCTCTTTCCTATTAATGGTTCCTCATTTAGACTCCTTTCCTTTTCACTCATTTTCCTTTTACTTTCTTCTCTTTCCCGATTTCGTTTTGGTATCTCACATTCTTTTAGTATCTTACTTATCTTCAGTAATTTGTTCTCTTTCTATTTCTTTTTCCCTCTTTTTTGTCTTTCTACATTACTTTATTTCTGTTTTTGTATCCTTCACTATTACTTTATTTCTTAGTACACTTTTTTAGATTTTTTACCTCTTGACCTCTTGACCTGGTGAGTGATGTCACTGACCATGTCATGAGTGATGTAATATGTGATGTCATCAACAGTGCATTACACGCGCAAGTTATAGTCAGTCCAACTAACTATAACGTGGGAATTTTAATGGTTTTATGTCAGTAAAATTTCCAGGTACCTTTAACTGGTGTGAAACCTATGGTTTTTTCAGTGAATATATATATATATATCTTTCCAAAACAATGCCCTTGCATTAAAAGACACACTCCTCCAGCCAGTGATGTTCACAACCTTTAATTCAAAAGGAACAGGTGTGCAATTCCGATTATTTTGTCCCTCTGCCTGACGTATTTCAGAGCAATCATGCTCTTTCCTCAGAGCCACTACTAGCCCCGGGGACCCCATCCCCCGGGGCTGGCACTCCTCGTTGGGGGCTGTGGGGGAGTCCCCAATACCCCCACGCCCCCTGCCGGCTCCCCGCATCCTGTGGGAGCCGGCATTGCTTTTCTACACGGGGAGCAGCTAACACGCTGCTCCCCATGTAGAAAAGCAAAGCAAAGAATATGCAGTGAACAAACCGAATGGGAAAAACAGAGCATAACTGCTAAGAAGAGATTTCAGAAGAGAAACTATAACAGAAATATCATCATGAAAGGTTGGACACGGGCCAATGATAAATCACAGGATGAGTGTTTAAATGAGAAAGAAGCCCCAAAAGTAACTGAAGACCTCATATCTGGAGGAGAGATCAGATTAATTATGGATTGCACACATGAATCAAATGCCATAATGTCCATATTGCGAAAAAACTGGAAGATCTTAATATTGGACAATATCTTGTCAAAAATTGTAGGAAACAACCCAACGGTAACATACCGCAGAGCACGCAATTTAAAGGACCATTTAATCCACAGCCATTTTGGCACAAACCGAAAGGAAAGTTGGCTCCAAAAAAAAGGTTTTGCAAAATGTTTCAACTGTAAGGTCTGTCAAATAGCGAAACCTACTCAAGAGGTTCAAATGGCGAACAGCAAAAAACCTTGGGTAATCTGTGAGCTAATCACCTGCAAAAGTAAATATGTGGTTTACTTCATAGAGTGCCCATGTGCATTAAGATATGTTGGGAGCACCACATGTGAACTTAAAAAAAGAATCTTTGAACATGCGCGTGCAACTAAAAACAAGGATAAAAGCAATGTAATTGCCAAGCACATGGAAGCAGCACATAAAAGTGATTGGATGAGCCTAAAATTCTATGGGGTGGAAATGTTGCACCCAAATGTGAGGGGTGGAGACAGGGAGAAAATTCTCCGCCAAAAGGAATCATGACACATCATCAATACAAGGAGCATGAGCCCCTTTGGACTGAAACAATGTATTTATTTATTTATTTATACAACTTATATAGCGCTCAAATACCTTAAGGTGTCTCGGCGCTGTTCAGATCAAGTGCATAGAGAGGTCAAGTTCTTACTGTTTAAAAAGCCATGTTTTGTATTGTCTCCGAAACGTCATCAGAGAGGGACTGGATTTTATATGGAAGGGGAGAGTGTTCCATAGCCTGGAGACAGCGACTGTAAAGCGTCTTTCCCTCCAGTTCACTTTCTTGTGTGACGAATTGGAAACAGATTAGCTATGGATGAGCGCAAGGCTCTTTTGGGCGTTTAAGCAGACAAGGCTTTCTTTAGAAATTCTGGCCCTATATTATTCCTGGCCTTATAGGTGATACATAGCACCTTAAATTTGGTGCGGCTCCTAACCGGGAGCCAGTGCAGTTGTCGGATAATCGGGGAGATGGACGAGAATTTCGGAGTATGGGTCAGGATTCTGGCAGCAGCGTTTTGGACGAGTTGCAACTTTTTTAGGACTTGCTCTTGGGCATTTAGTAATAATCCATTACAGTAGTCAACCTTAGATAGAACTAGAGTACACATCAAGGTCTTGCCCGCGCTGGCTGGGTGAAACAGCAGTAGTTTTTTGACCATCCTCAAAGTATAGAAAGATGCTGAGACTACCGCATTGGCATAGCTTACAAATGACAGTTTACTGTCAAATAAAACCCCCTAGGTTCCTGACTTTATTAACTGGTGTCGGGGAAGGGCCTAGATCAGAAGGCCACCATGCTGGAGACCAAGACGGGGTCAGGCTACCAAAGATCATGACCTCCGTCTTGTCTGAGTTTAACTTTAAACAATTGTGATCCATCCAGGAACTGATGGCCATCATACCATCCTGAAAGTTGGCCGCAACTGCTCCTCCGTTGTTATGAACAGACAGAAGCAACTGGGTATCATCAGCGTAGGATGTTAACCCAATACCGCATGATTTGATGACCTTCGGTCCGACACATAGATGTTGAATAGCGTCGGGCTTAACGAGGATCCCTGGGGAACACCACACGGTAAGGTGAAAACAGGGGAGAAGAAGTCACCCAGTTTAACTGACTGCTCACGGCCAGACAGAAAAGAAGTCAGCAGTGATTTAGCTTTGTCCTGAATGCCAATCTTTCCTACACGGTCGATCAAGATGTTATGATCTACTGTGTCGAAGGCCGCAGACAGGTCCAATAATATCGGAACTGCTGCGCCTCAAGAAGATTATTCTGACCGATGTAATTGGCCAGCTGATGATTCATAATTTTTTCAAATATTTTTGACGGGAAGGGGAGAGATGCAATGGGTCGATAACTCTTGGATTCTAAGGGATCCAGACTTGGTTTAGAGCGAAACATAACATTGCAGATGTTTGTCCGAATGGGAGCTATCAAGTTAGTCACTGGCTTGATGATCAAAGGTGGATATGGATCCAGTGGTGATCCCGATTTGATGGTTGTCATGATTTCCTTTATCTGTGTAGGGGTGATTTGAGTAAATTCGCACAAAGCTATTGAAGTTGGGGGATAATTTGTATTGGGACTGGTGGGTTCTGAAGTTGTCTTTGTAGAAAAGTTGGAGAAGATGTCATTAACCTTGAGTTTGAAATAATCTGCCAGTTAATTACACAGATTTTGAGATGGTTCTATGGTAGTACACATTGGTGGGGTGGACAAATTCGAGACAACTTGATAGAGTTGTTTAGTGGAATTTTTGGCTGACTCTATTTGCTCCCGATAATATTTTTGTTTTTCTGTGGTTAACAGCGTTCTGTAAATGGCCAAAGCTTTTTGGTAAGCATCTCTATCGTTGTTATCATAGAGATTACACCAACGTCTTTCTAAATTTTGACAACGTTGCCATTCCAATCTAAGGGTTTCAGAAAACCAAGGAGCGGAAGGTGTGTTGCGATTAGGCAGCATTGTTTTTGCAGGGGCTAACGAATTGAAAGCAATATTGAGCCAGACAGTGTAATTTTCTGAGGCAATGTGGGGATCTGTTGTATCTCCTGGTTGAGTAAAGAGCTGGGTAGACTGTAAGGTTAGGTCATCCAAGTTCTTCCAGTCTCTCATTTGTATATAAGAGCGATTTGTCGTGTATGAGTTTTTAACATTTCTGGTTATAATGGTGAACATTGATGCAGCGTGGTCTGTCCATGTTAGTGGTTTTACTGAAGGTGAGTTGATATAAGGATTATTAGGAAAAAGGCCATCCAGTGTATGACCAGCCTGATGGGTAGGGGCGGTAATCAGTAATTTGAGACCTGCTGAAGAAAAGTCGGAGACTAATGTTGATGAATCTCTGTCATTGAGATTTTCTAAATGAAAATTGAAATCGCCTAATATTGTGTAATCAGGGTTGGCTGCAATAAGGTATTAGGGATGCTAGCAAGGGGGTTCGAGGGGAGGGTGGACGGTAAATAAGAGTACCTTTGAAGGATTGCGTGGGGGAGAGCCTAATGCAGAAAGTTAGTGCTTCAGCTGAATCAAGGTAGATTGGTTCTATCCTTGTAACCAGGTTTTTTCTATATACAATAGCAATACCGCCTCCTCTTTTCCCTGGGGGTCTATCCTGCCTGACCACAAAATATCCATCAGGGACTGCTGTAAAGAGGAGGTCCAAGTCTTGGCTTAGTATGAATTCATAGATATCCTCTTTATGTTTTGTAAGTGAGCGAGCATTGATAAGCGCACACTGGGTAGGTTTGGCCTTGGTGTTTCTTTGGGGAAAATGTTGCATTTGTTGAGGAAACGGGAGTGTCAATTTAAACGTACAGTTTGAGCATTGAACGAATTGTAGGTTAATTAAAATGTCTGCATTAAAGTGGGGACAAAGCGAGCCTCCCATGGTGTTCCTTATGTCCCTCAAATGATTGCTGGAATAAGTAATAACCTTACCTCCTTGGTGGGGTCTAAGGGGGCCAAGGGGTATGGCGCTAAGCGCGGTCTTAGCGCGGACGGGCACAGACGGGCTTGCCTTAGGCACGCTTTCGGCGCACTGCCGGCGCGCCCGCTGCAACCGCCCGCTGCGCCGTCGAGGATTGGTGTTCATTTGTAGGAGGAGTAGAGGAGGGTGGCAGCCAGCAACTGGAGCGCTGTACAAGGTACAAGGGAGAGGTGGGGGCTATAACAAAGTGCAAATGCGAGGATAGCGGCAATGAAACAAACAATGAGCCCTCTTAGCCTAACAGCCCCCGGCTTCCACCTCAGGGGTGTAAGCACACTAGATCTGTGCTGTGCGCGATTCTTTGTGGCTTTTAAGTAGGTCGGGAGGGCGGGAGTCAGCCAGCAACTGGAGTGCTGCCCCTGCCTTCCCCCCAGGATGGCGTCCGCCTTCTCTCACCCCAGCAAGTAATCTGCTGTGCGAGGACTGGGTATAAGGTACAAGGGAGAGGTGGGGCTATAAAAAAGTGCAAATGGCGATTTAAAATCAGCAAACAAGAACACACAGCGTATTTTTAAAAATTAAAATTCGATCGTGAGTCACTAGATAAAAATGCGAGGATAGCATCAATGAAACAAACAATGAGCCCTCCTAGCCTAACAGCCCCCGGCTTCCGCCTCAGGGGTGTAAGCACACTAGATAAATCAGAGGAATTGTATATTCATTTATGAACGATAAAGTTTTGTGACACAACAAAAAAATTCATGGTCAATCAAGATCAACAGTGGATCACAAGATGAAAATAAAAAAATAACTAAATAAATAAATAAAAAAGCCTCATGACAGGTGAAAATCCAGCTACAACAACCAGATGCCAATAAACATTCATATATAAACAAAATATCGATTTAAAAAGTGATTCAGAGTTGCAGAGGATAAGCATATCCCTGCAAGGATTGCCAAACAAAGAAAAAAGACGTTGGAATAGTTTAATCTGGTTTGGTTACACAATTTGAATCATAAAGGTGGAGCACACACGACAATATTTGGATTGTGCAACATGAATGCAAATCGTGCAGTGAAATGAAACACCTGTTTGATACTATTCACTCTAAAAAGTGTTGATTCCCAACTATAAAAAGAAGAACACATCATGAACAGTGTGGGTCACAAAACAATTGAATTTTAAAATGTTTTTCTGTTGCAATACTCTTAAGATAATTTAAAATCTTATGTCTGTTTAGTTAAGGTTAAATACACTTCGTTTGGCTATTAAACTACATGTCCCAGAAAACCCTTGGTTAGAGGATATGTAGAGGAAATGACATAACAGTCGGTTAAAGGTTAACATTCAAATCGCAGGGCATTACCGTGAACAAGGCATTTCCAATGCCGAAACGCGTAGGAGATCGTGTGTCTGTGCCTGCAGAGATGAAATGATGTCTTTGCGAGAAAAATACATAAAATACTATTAAGCAACCTGAATCGAGTGCAGCCCATTTTCCTGGGAGACCGGGGAGTTTTGCGACTATATATAGATTTCTATTATATATTTATACGTTATTTCAATTGGGACGCATCATGTGATCAAGCTCCTTCGTGTTTGAGATGCCGGAATAAACATCTCACTGCTTTCACACTCTATTTTGTGTGTTAGTCCGGAATTCAAGGGGAAAGCTTTGAAGAGGTCCGTACCTGAGGGTTTTCCGCCGGACATCAGGCGGTCAGGAAGTTTCTGCATTCGTTCATCGGAACTGGCTGTTTCCGTTTTTTGCGGACCCTCCCATTTCCTGAGGCACATCGTGAGCACAGCCGCCTGTGCCTTGATGTACTGCCATTTCAACTCTGAAGAGTTCTGTGACTTGTTGTGCCCCCTGCCACGACTGCCTGGTGAGTCACCGTTGTTGTGGAATTTCCGACGGCGTAGAAGCTGTGGAATCTGCGTGGTTGGCTGACCAGTAAGAGCCCCAGTGTCAAACCCGGTAAGGCATTCTGCAGCGGTGAGGTAATTCAAGAAAGATTTGGCGGGTTACGGGATGATTCCCTAGTGTTATTGACAGACTGTTTTCAGCAGTAATATGGCAGATACATATGCCGAAACTAAATTATTAAGGCATCATGCTTTCCAGTGATGCGCTCCGAAATAGAGCATCAGCTGCGGAAGCCGTATTTGACCACCTCCGTACTGTCACAGAAGAGCCACTTAATAATAAAATATTCAATGAAAACAGCAATGTTAAAATCATTATTAAAGACACTTGAAAAACTGTTAAGAAATTAACTCTCAAAATGGTGGGAGAAAAAATCTCTTGAAAAATACAGAGACGCTAACCGTGTACCAAGAAGTATGCGTGTATTAATTGCACCCAGTTTTGAGAATCCGAATCATCTAATGTTACAGGAGTGGGCGGAAAACAATCTACAAGCTTCCATGAACATGATACATATTCTCATTAAATATGCTGAGATTAATCGTGATGTGTTGCTTTCTGAAATAGAATGTGTCAATGGGCTATTGGATGCTTCAGGTGAAAGTGAATTTATCATTAAAAAAAAAGAGATTGAGGCAAGAATCAAAAAACTCGAGGATGTCATTAAAGAGCGTAAAATTTACAAATTTGCTTGTGATCAGAATGACTACGCGACCGGCAGAATATTCACCTTTGCCCGGAAATACGATAATTATAAGAGGCAAGCTTTAACCGGGAATCGAATGCCAAATAATCAAACCAATGATGCAATTGCAATATCCACAGCTGAAGGTGATGTTGATTCAGCCTCACTGACATCCAATAGTGATTCAGATGATGCAAGACTGGGACCTTCTCTATTGAATCCAGCAGGTATGAGGAGCTTTACCCTGTTGTAAATGAATCTCGGACCCTAGTATAAATTTCCCGATTCATGCCCTTATATAGGTATACTTTATCATTTCCTTATATAGGCATAGACATCATTACCATATTTGGCCTAAACCATACAGCCCAAATACGGCATGGATACTTCCACTAAGCTCCAAGGATTACAACGTTTTCTTGGAAAAACCTGCCTTCAGCAGCTCGGGACTTCCCCCTGCTTGAATATTAAGTTCTCCTAGAACTCCCGGCGTTTTCCAAGAAATGACCCTTTGAGTGACGTTATTAAGCCCAAACATGCGTCAAACTCGGCACCTTCAAAGTATAAATATGCCTTGATTTGCCTAAACAAACACACAGTGGTTTGGAGCAGATCGACTATCTACTTGCCACACGCCCTGCAGCAGCAAGTGCCGAAGGATGTCGACCCTCCAGCAGACGCACTGCGAGACTCTGTCATTTCTCCTGCTGAGAAATCCAGCTCCATTGTTTCCAGCCTACCCTTGTGGGTATCTGGGAAATCGAGAAAACAGGATACAAGACCTCCTTCATTCTAGAACAAAGGTACGGAGCTGATTAGACCTCTTAGAGAATTATCGGAATCAGATTCCTAGCAGAGGACTCCTAGACTTAAACTCCTCCTCTTATACTCCCTTTCTCTTACCAGACTTAGGTTAGGTACACTGGGGTAGGCATATTCTAGAAGCATCAGTTGAGTATTTTAGTAATCCTTTTATCACTGTATGTACTTTCTGTATTTTCTGTATTTTATACATTTTATGCACGTTATGGCATAGAAACCATATCATGCTTTTAAAGTACTACTTTATAATACTGTTCATATTATATGCATTGTACTTCATAGTAAGCCTTACTATTATAGCAGTTCATTTTCAATGCTTGAGAAAGAAGACTGTTCAATAAATGTATTGAAAACGCCCGTCACTCTATTTCTCTTGCACCTCTGGTGAAACTAAGCATGCACGATTGACTAAGTGAAATAGTTTTCTATTGTTTCCGCGACTCTAGGGATTTGATTTCTTTTTCTTGGGAAACAAAGGGGCATATTATTAAGGGGGTATATCTCTGCTTTTCCGGCTTTAAAAGCCAAGAAAGCGGAGATAAAATTATCTCCCTATTACCTAGCTGTCGCTAACACCAGTTAGCGACAGCTAGTAGGAGATTGAGATCATCTTGGGCTCCACTTTGCATGTCAGTGATATTTATCACTAATGACATGCAAAGTGGGCATGCCAAGATGTTAGCGACTGAAAACAGTCGCTAACATCGCTATCTCCTATTACCAACTTTTGGAGATATTCGCGCTAAGCGCGAATATCTCCAAAAGCTAACACCTGCCCTGAGCAGTTCTTAGCCATGTTATCCAATGGGAGGTGGATAACATGGCTAAGAGCATTAGCTCGGTAATGCATGAATATCGCTGACTTTTCAGCGATATTCATGCATTGCGGCGATTTTTATCGCATTTGCGATAAACCTTGGTAATACCAAGGTTTATTTGCGGTAAAAACGCCGCAGCTCAGCGGTAAATTTTTGTCTCTAACCAAGCAATAGCGATAATTATCGCTATTGCTTGGTAATATGGCCCAAAGTTGTCATGTTTTATGAGGTTGTCATAAACTAATCCCTTCTTGTTTATTTGAGAAAGTTTCTAGTGACCTCTGAGCTAGCTGGCACTCACAATTAAGTCTAATATAACCGGTAGAGACCTAGGAGACCTCAGTCCTACTTCTAAGCTACAGGATATATTATTCCAATGTGCAGAGCCTATTGGGAATATAGGAACTACACCACAACCCTGGCGCATGAACTAAATTTTGTGAGCGAGGACCGGCGGTACTCCCTGCGGCCCGCAAACCTCAACAGAAGAAATTAAATCAGCAAATAGGCGAAGGCGCAACAGAAGGACCAAGTACAGACAGAGGTACATCGCGAGTCAATGTAAGGAGGAATTGTAGAAGATAACACAGGTTACAGAAAATACAGTTGTCATCTTGAGTGATACAGTGTTCTCTAAAGCATAGGAACAGCTTCCTTCACTGGGACTTACATTCTGCCCCAAAAATCGATTTTCTTACAATCAGGTTCGCATTGATGTGTTCAAGTTCATTCGCAAGATTAAAGTTATAAAGTATTTCCAATTGAACAGATTTCAAAAGAAAGTTCCAACTGAATTACCAGATGCCAATAAGCCAGCCGACCCAATACAAGTGAATGACATTCACAATCTACAAAATCTTTTCTGGCCTATAAAAATGATTCAGAAGTTACCCCTGTTGTCTGCAAAGTTGTTTATGTAAAGTTGTCAGCACCAACCCCCATTCGTCCCACATCTACCTTTCTGCCTTTAATGCCAAAGGACGCCTTTGATGTTTTCAGCGACAGAGTAATAACTGAGCTCAAAAATGTAAATCGTACAGTGATGTCTCAGACAAGGAAGAATGATTACAGAAATAGCCGATACCATCAACTGATCAAAAAACTCCAGAGTAACCATAATGTGATCATCAAAAATTTGGATAAAGGTGGAAATACAGTCTTATGGTCAAGGCATGACTACCTGACTGAATCAGAGAGATACTTATCCGATACCTCTTGCTATAGAAAGTCATCTAAAATTGAAATGCGGAAATCTGAAGAAAAAACTTGCGAAACAATCCATCAATGGCAAAGGAATGGACTGTTAACAAAAACAGAGATTACGTTTCTTAATGTGGAACATCCAATCACTTCAGTCCTTAATTTCTAACCTAAAGTTCATAAGATGATCACTCAGGTAGCTGGACGGCCAATTATCTCAGCTCAAGGGAGCATGAACAAAAATCTTTCAAAATATGTAGATTTTTTCTTACAGCCCCATGTAACTGCTTTACCATCTTATCTTAAAAACACTACAGATTTTTTAAACAAAATTAAGAATGTCATTTGATGCCCTAATTATTTGTTGGTTGTTATGGATATCGAGTCCCTTTATACAAGTATTAACCACTGTCATGGAATCAATGCTACTAGATATTATTTAGACAATCATGATTTAAGTCTAAGGGATCATAACAACATGCTATTGGAGATTTTTGAGATCTGCCTTAATACCAACTTCTTTCAATTCCACAATAAGATCTTTCAGCAGATGCGTGGAGTGGCGATGGGCTCATGCTTCTCCCCCAGTTATTCATGTTTACATATTGGCTGGTGGGAGGAGCGTGTGCTCAAAACCACTCACCACTGCTGGTGGAAAAAAGTGATACACTACTGGCGTTACATAGATGATGTCTGCCTTGTCTGGAAGGGGTCAAAAGAAGAAGCATCTGCCTTTGTTAATGACATCAATGTAAACGATCTTAATCTAAAGTTTACAGCATCAATCGATGCTACATCTGCTGAATTTTTGGATGTCTTAATATATGTTGAGGCTGATGCTCTTCAAACTAGTGTACATCGTAAATCTACGGCAGGCAATTCAATTCTCCATGCCCATAGTTCACATCCGAGGCACTTACTACATAGCATTCCATACAGAAAATGTATCCGTATTCGCTGAATCTGTAGCTGTGACTCTGTTTCCAACCAATGTCAGTTGGAAGCAGATGAGAGATTTCTCAACAGAGGTTATAAAAGGAATATACTTGATAAGGCTTAAATAAAGTCAATGGCAGGGCCAGGGACAAATTACTTCAGTTTAGCACCAAACAAATGAATAATGCAGCAAATGTCAGCAAGAATGAATGTCCAGTTTGCCTCATAACAACTTTCTGTACTCAGGAACAGTCCATTTGTCGCACTATCTATTCTGAATGGCCTATTATCAATACTGATAACTTCTTGGGTCCTATCATGCCAAATCAGCCAGCTATTACCTTCAGAAGGGCACCTTCGATGTGGGATGCCCTTGACAAATCTATGTCGGAGTTGATACCTAAAAAATCATGGTTGACAAAAACAGGTTTCTTTAAGTGCTCATCGTGTCGTGATTGCACATTCGCTAAGAGCGGTACTCACTACAAAACAGCATTTATTGGAGAAGCTACGTCACCAACTAAAATGGCTGCATATGCGCCCGGTTCCGCCGACCTCCTTATTCTAAAATCACGCCCGACCTCCAGGGAGATGAAGCCTTGCTGAATCGTTTTGTTCAATTCCCAGACTTTTGTTGCCAGAATTGACGGAGTTATATCGTCTTCTGGATCCAGCCTAAGGCAGCTTTTAAGCCGGGGCCTCGAGTTTGAGCCCAGCCGGGACGTAGTTGAACAACATCAGCCGTGTGGCTACTTGGTCCGGTCTCAGCAGTGGAAGTCTCCAGATCTGATTTTGATGGCGATTGACGTTGTTTTCTTGATGTTGTTGGACAATTGACCTGCACGTCTGTGGAGGTTCTGGGACTCCTGGCCCAGGGACCCAGTTAGACATCGCCGGGGTCCGCCGGGGTGGGGCCCTCGCCTGCTGTCCAGGGCCACTGTGTCTACAGGACGCCCTCAGTTGTGACCCGCTCCACTCTGTCATGGCCCCCCCAGGATGACCGGGCTCCTCGGGGTCTGCCACTATGCTTGTGATCGGAAGAGCGGAGGCGGATCTGACGAAGAAAGAGCGGACATTGTGGACCGTCCTGGCCGCCGTCATGGAGCTACAAGCGCATAATAAATCTCGACTCGATAATATGCTTGCCGATGTGCCTGCCGTGGACTGTTTGGGACCGGGTTCTGATCTTCCACTACGTCTACCAATATCGACGCTTCCCGTGAGGTCTGGGAGGGCCAATGATGACCTCCCAGGGCAAAATGATCTGGTGCAGCCCTTCAGTTGTGTACCAACAAATAGTAGCAAACTTGGTTCCCCGGAGAGTTGGTCGCATCCGCCATTGTTGTCTCCTGGGGTGGCTCCGCTGGGCCTCTTTATCCTGGAGTTTCCCATCGGAGCCGACTGGATTGCCACAACATCTCTGCCTTCCCCGTGTACTTTGCCGCTTCTGCGGAGGGAGCATCATTTGGACAGGGTGCGATGATAGAGGGCCTATTGATGATGGAGGTTGGTAATGACTTTTTTTTTCGGGCTCTCTGTGGACTATCCTCTCCGATACTCCTCTCGTATCCTGTATCTACAATGACTGCGGTGCTGTTGCCGGATGGTGTTTGTGTGCAAGATCGGAAGGGCCAAGGATGAGACTGCTTCGATGGGTTTGAGTTTGGGGCTTTGGCGGACATGGGACTTGGATCTGGTATTAGAGTGAGGTCGGGCGGGGTTTAGTGATTCCCCGGTATTTTCACTGTCATTTCTCCTGGCATTATCTGTGCTATTCGTAGGGGTGGTTGATGTCCGGTTGGGGAGAAGGAGACCGAGTGCCTATGCACTTCCTCCTCCTCCACTTCTTCCTACTTTTAGGGTTTTAGTTATTCGGGACGGCAGGCACGCTGCTACGGGGGTTAGGCTGTAGCCAACTGCAGGGGTGCAGGGTGGGGGGCTGGAGGTTTTTTTGTTTGTTTTGCCTTTATTTTGTTTCTATGACCTTTTTTTCCTTCCCCTTTTCTTCCTTTTATTAGTATAGTTGGCGAAACGTCCTGATTGGCATCGTGTATCCGTATCGGGGGCTCTGGCTTCTTTCATTAACCTGATCTATGGGTGGGCGGGCTCTGAGGACTGGCGCTAGAGGTAGACTGTGTCCTGTATGGTTTTATGTCCTGGATAGTATGCTTTAACGTTAGTGTCTCAATTATTACTGTTCCTGATCTACATATCCTGTTGCTCTGCCTAGCCACCGTATTAGTATTTTCGATTGTGTGGCACCCGATACGTTTATTTAGTTAATTAAAAAATAAAACCTTTATCTCATTCTGTGAATTAATACTGCGTTCAATACGAACTTTATCCTGAATCGCTGCCAGACCTCAGGAATGTCGGCTGAAGAGCTGTGTTATACCGTACTATACTTGCTCCTAATTTTGATTGGCGGCCAGCCCCTGTGGTTGTAGGCCCATGCCTGTAATGTTATTGAAATGAATAATAAAGGTTTAAAAAAAAAACAACAAAAAAAAACTGCATTTATTGAGAAAATGATCGCAATCCAGGAACATCTAACATGTTGTTCTGAATATGTGATATACAAGCTTAAATGCACATGCAATTTAGAATATATTGGTAGCATTAAGCTTCCCGTATATAAGCGAATCCTGCAGCATGTTAGGGCCATTGTCAATTCGGATCACAATTATCCGGTGGCCAGACATTTCAAGTCCGTACATGAAAATAAACGGAAGGACTTGGAATATACAGTCTTAGGCTCTGTTCCTAGCCCCGGATGGGGTGGAAATCGAGAGAAACTTTTATGACAACACGAAACCCATTTTATTCTAACTCTCGATACCAGAGTCCCAAATGGCCTGAATATGAATGAGGACACCCATAATTCTTTATAGTTTTTTATAACTTTCTGTAGTGTCGTAGTTAATTATGTGATCAATTAGTGAGGGATATGTCCACTTAACTCTTCTTAAAAAAAAAATTTAAAACAATCTTTTTTGTTTTAAAAAAGACTACGACTTGAGCTGGATTCATTTTAAATCTGTATCTATAAATAAGGTTTGTCTTAGTAAAGGCATCCTTTTCTGCTGCTACTGTGATGATTTGCTTTTTGCACAATAGTCACTATTTGCACAGCACTTTTTGCACTTTATGACTGGTGCACTTTAGCTTTTCAGCATGTTTTCATGTTTTTATTATGTAAATAGGATAGGTTTTTACTTTTCATCAATTGAATACATACTTGCATTAATTCTAACAGAATATATTTATTGTGCTGTTTCTTCAAATGTTTCTCTGTATCTATGCATTTGCACTTTAGATTGAAAGTAATTATTGAGAATACTTTTTAAAGACAGTTACTTACTGTTCCTGAACAATTTGTTTTTTTTACTATGTATATCTATGTATGTCCTTGCCCTTTAATCTTGAGTTCTGTTACAAATCTGCAAAGCTAATTTATTAAAGGAGTTGTCATCATTAGGCACTAGCCATAACTGACCTTTTTGAGGGTCCACATCCTTCATCATTAGTCACTAAGTGATAGTTATCATTGTGCATTTGTTATTTAGGCTACTTTTGCTTTCAAATGCTGTGGATTTTGCACTGTTTACTATTTTAACTAGTGACTATACATGCACTATGTATTTATTTTTGATGTGATTTGTGGATCGCATATTGGTAAAACTCCTAATAAGTGACTGTAATTTGATCTGTTGCAGTTGCTGCTCCAGTCTGTTGTCTATGTTTATCATTTGCACTTTCTCACCAATCGGTTTATTTTTGAGAGCCGGTTGGGCTTTTAGCACACTTTAAATACATCATTTCTGTTCTGACGCATCATGTGATCAAGCTCCTTCGTGGAGCGAAATGTATCATGGAAGACACTTGTCTGTTTTAGATGCCGAAATAAACATCGCACTGCTTTCACACTCTATTTTGTGTGTTAGTCCGTAATTCAAGGGCAAAGCTTTGAAGAGGTCCGTACCTGAGGGTTTTCCGCCAGACATCAGGCAATCAGGAAGTTTCTGTATATATATATATATATATATTCAATGAAAAAACCATTGGTTATAGAACATATATAGTTAGGAATTTGCATTTACAAAACCTTATTTTACTCGCATAAAACCATTGAAATTCCATATATAGTTAGATGTGCTAACTATATATCGCGCACCCGCAATCCACTGCTGATGATGTCACATATTACATCATTCATGACATGGTTAGTGACATCACTGATGACATCACTGATGGCATCTCAAATGACATCACTGATGACATCACTGATGACAACATCCAGTGACTGTATGTTTCTGTAAAGTTAAAATATGTCTTACATATTGAAGAATGAGTGGATGTATAAGTGTCTGGATGAAGGATTTAGTAGGTGCATGACTGACTGTATGAGTGAGTGATTAAATGTGTCTCACTGAGTGCATGGGTTAGTGACTAAACTGTTTTAATTTGTGCATCATTATATCTGTTGTTCTACAAACTGCTGCATATGTTGATCAGTAGCTATATGAGTAACTGTATGGGTTATTCATTGGTTGTCCAAGTATTTGTATGGGAAACTGAGTGTGTGTGTATGGGTGGCTGGGAGGTGTGTGACTCTGTACATAGATGTGTGAGTAGTTGATTCACTATATGTATGGGTTCAAAAGTGTATGTGGAAACAGCTGTATGGGCGGTTGACTGTGCATGAGTGTATTAGTGAGTGAATGGATATCTCAGTGCTACATGTCAAAGTAAGTACATATGTAAAACACAGTACATATGAGAGTTGACATCTATAAATAACTGTGCATAAGAGCCAGTGAATGTGTGAGTGGCTGTATGGATCATTGTGAACATGTATCAGGGATTGTATAAGAGAGTAAAGTAAATATGTGTTAGTATATGTTTGAATAAGTAAGGTGTGTATAACTGTATAGTTGAGAAAATGGAGGTGTGATTGATTTTTGGCATAACTGACTAGGTGTGTGAGTAACTCCATGGATGAGTGACAGTCTGTGACTGTCTGTTTACACTGATTGTATCTAAGGTTATATTAGAGTCTGAAGAGGTTCATGGTATTATCACATGAATGATATCATCAGTGATGTGATCAGTCATGTCAAATGAGATGTTATCAGTGATTTTATCAGTGATGTCATTTGAGATGTCATCAGTGATGTCATCAGTGATGTCACTAACCATGTCATGAATGATGTAATATGTGACATCATCAGCAGTGGATTGCGGGTGCGCGATATATAGTTAGCACATCTAACTATGTATGGAATTTCAATGGTTTTATGAGAGTAAAATAAGGTTTTGTAAATGCAAATTCCTAACTATATATGTTCTATAACCAATGGTTTTTTCATTGAATTTTCAAGGTTTTGTAAATGCAAATTCCTAACTATATATGGTCTATAACCTATGGTTTTTTCTGTGAATTTCATTGGTTTTCTAAAAGCTAACATCTGTAGCTGTAAAATGTATTCTTCTTTAAAACCCAAAATATATTTTAGATGTTTATTGATAATTTTTTTTAAAATATTTTTGACGTTTTCTAGCCTTTCTAATTCTATTTTTCGTAGGCATTTTTCAAAATATGGAAAAATCTGCAGTTGAATCTGTGGAAAAATATAATAAAAAATGTTAATAACCACTATTACCAAACAGTAAATGAATAACAGTCATCAAAAACTTAATGCCCTACTTATTATTTACCATAGCAAATCTTTTGCACCAGCACTGCATCACAAAAAACACACACAGTGCTACAAAACATGCATACAACAATCATAAATCTCTCCCTAATATTTTAAATGATTAATTCAGGATGACGATAAGGTGTGGCCTATCTAAAGGTTTGTTTAGGCCCAGATCTTTGGACTGGGGTGAATGTGTGTCATTGATCCTCATTCAGTCCATCGCCTGTTTTGTTTATTTAAGGTGAGGCCAACACATGGTTGCAGATAAGATTTTCACTTAAGAAAACAAAGGAGATAATACATGTGAAGGCCTACCAATGAAGTAAGTCATTATTTGAAATCAATTACATTTCTGGATATGTACTGCTAAAGCTTCTTAGGTTGTTTTGGGTCATATTTATAAGGCATATGAGTGTGTATGATGTTATTTTTCCTTTTTAAATGGAAAGCGTTCTTCATGGTGCAAGTTTCTTGTAAATACGCTCCCACCTGCGAAACGGAACTTTGCGATGCGAAGCTGATTGGCTCCCCGGTGTCTGTCAACCAGGGCCGGACTGGCTACCGGGCAGTTTGGAATGCTGCTGAGCTGGGGACTGATTTCGCTGATGGGGGCCTGCGTGTACTAAACAAAATTCGTTTTGCTTTCATTATTTCGAAAGCACACGCAGGTTTCCATGAACGAAATCAGCCCCCACCGCTGTGAAATGAGCCCCCAGCTCGGCAGCATTCCAAACTGCCCGGTAGTCAGTCCGGCCCTGCTGTCAACATTCTAAACAGTCCGGAGCGGCCGCCATCTTATCTCTCGGTAGGATCGAGAGAGAAGAAGAGGTGAAAAACGAAGGGGGAATTTAATAAAAGGGGGCAAGGTATACCCCTCTTGACCCCCTAGGAATGTTGTTGGGGTTTTTAAAGGGTCCCGTTGTGGTAAATATTTGATTTACCGTCCTAATTTCTATGCAGGTAAGTACTTAATCAATAATAACTCAATCGGAAAGAAAGAGGCAGAGTCCGTGGTGTTAGAGTTCTTAGGGGTTTTATTCCTTAAAAAGGAATGGTCAAGACCGGATATCGGGTTCCTGACACCACTGGGGTGCAGGAAGGGATAGAGCAATATTTTATTGACAATACATAGCTTATATACTTAAGTTGCATTATAGAAACCAATACAGTAGGCGTAACAGCTGAGAGAAACAAGATAACAGCATCCACGTGGTAGTGATACGTAATTAGAAGGCGTGAACTAGGCGTGAACATAGAGGTGTGTGCTAGAAACGTCACAGATAGGTGTCACAAGTGGGTGGCAACAAGGCAGAATCTTGTAATGTCAGCAGAAATCTGAGGCCTGGATGCGCGCGCAGCTGCATGACGTGTGATTGACGTGAAACTGGAGGGTGCAGGGGACTTGACATTTACACTTGACGGAAAGAGACAGAAGTCTGGCATGTCAGATCAACTCGTACTTCTATCATATCTGATATCTGATGTTTGGGAACCATATTATCTAAACGGAAAAGGTCTCTGGGGTAGAAGCTATTCTATACTGAGGGTGAGTGCGTGTATAAGCGCCTAAGTGTCTACATGAGAATGCGAGGGGCATGGGCCTACCATGGTAACAGAGGCTATGAATTACTTGCACGGAGACAGTGAGGCCGGGCCCTTTGCTCTGCAGCTGGGGGGATGTTTACTTAAACTAGTAGGCAGGAATGCATTTTCGAGGAGCGGAACAGATAATTCGAAGGTTGAATACAGTCTTGGCAGGCAGCAGGCTGAGCTAAGCACCGTGAGCCGCACAGGGAGTAAGGCAGAGGTCACGGGTACAGAGACAGCCTGGGCTGAGGCTTTCGGAGTCGGACAGCAGGGAAAAGGCTCGATGGCAGAATTCAGGGCCTACTTTGCCAGAGCTGAAAAACGTGTAAAGTACACCACAAAAAGACGTTGGCATAGCATACTTGGGAACGGAGCATTCAACCCATTCAGGGTGGGTCTGAAAGAGGACATGTTAACGTTGGACGCAAATGTATTTGCGTCTTCATAGCTGGCACAGGAGGGAAGTTACATGCACTTTAAGCTGGTACATGGAGACGGTGGGGTACACGGTAGGGAACATTATTTGACCATAAAATTTATATTTCCTCACCGTGGGGAAAATAAAAAAAATATATTTTTCACGGTAGAAGCGCTTCCCAAACACCGAACTGGGCCGCAAACTGCTGGCGAAACGGGAATTTGCCATTTTGTGCTTCGTTTTAATTAAATTACTAGGTATAAGGGGGTGCGGGAGACGTATCCTAATCCCTTATATTTTCTGAGGGTGGCTGAGGAGGCTCATATATGTTGATACATGTGTTCCAGCGGCTGTGCGTGAGCTTTTTTTTTTTTTTTGCTGCGTGACGTCTGTTAACGTTCGATTCGAAGGAAATCAGGAAGTGTTGACCACCAATTTGTCAGTGCGATAAAATATTTTGTTATAAATGAATCCTTATTGATAAACATTGTCTGCGCCATCTTGCCTTTTTTACAATGCCACAATTTTGTCGTGCACGGCAGCCATTTTACATGCCAGGCCAGTCCCAGGCTATCACCTAGCCCTGCGGATGTAGTTTATGGCCCTAGCTGTAGAGAATCCAGTCATGCCAACCCTCCCGATTCAGGCGTCAGACTACTGATTTCAGTGCTACTCTCCCGCCTCCCGATTCCTGCAAACAAAAACCCGGGGGCATATTACCAACAACTAGCGATAACTTGTTTAGAGACAAAAATTATCGCCGCACATCAGCGATTTTTATCGCAGATAAACCTTGCTATTAGCAAGGTTTATCGCAAATGCGATAAAAAACGGCCGCAATGCATGAATATCGCTGAAAAGTCAGCGATATTCATGCGTTATCCAGCAAATGCTCTTAGCCATGTTATCCACCTCCCATTGGATAACATAGCTAAGAACTGCTCGCAAATGCAATAAAAAACGGCCGCAATGCATCAATATCGCTGAAAAGTCAGCGATATTCATGCATTATCCAGCAAATGCTCTTAGCCATGTTATCCACCTCCCATTGGATAACATGGCTAAGAACTGCTCAGGGCCCCATGAGGAACGCTTTCCATTTAAAAAGGAAAAAATAACATCATAGAAAAGAATCGTTTTTAAACACAACATATAAATCAATTGTATACCTGCATTCAAGAGGAAATGACTGAAAATGTCCTTGAGACACATGAAAGCGTTTTCTGGAATGCCCTAGCACCATTTTTTGGACATTAATAACATGGCTATGTAACTCCCATAATCAAAATCTAAATTTGCCAAGCGCAGGTGGGAGCGTATTTACAAGACACTTGCCCCATGAGGAATGCTTTCCATTTAAAAAGGAAAAAATAACATCAAAGACACTCAAATGCCTTATAAATATGACCCAAAACAACCTATGAAGCTCTAGCAGTACATATCCAGAAATGTAATTGATTTTAAAAATGGTTTTTAAAAACAACATATCTGTTTCACCTTGCATAAGAGACCATGGAATGGGCTTCATATACAACAATAACTTGTGTTACTGCATGCCAGAATACTACACCGAATATGCAATTACAATTTTTCAAAGTAACAAAATCTATTTCTATATCACTACAGACAAAGCCACAGTTTAAAAACACAGCTTTCTTCATCATTTTCTCCTTAATTCATACTATTCTCTATCTAAAATAAATAAATCTTTTCTCACCTTAGCAAATACTTTTTGCGTTTTGAAAACAGTCTCAGAAATACACCAAATTGTCTTCAGCAGAAGAAAAAGGATGCGCTCCAGAGTCTGCAGCTATTGAAAGCACAGAAATACAGATATTCATTTCACATATCTCTCATATTAGCCAATCATAACTCTTCCCTCACTTTTTTCAAATCAAAACCCTTCCCCCCTCTGCCCTCTCTGCCTTTTTTCCATAGCAACGACCTCCTGGAAGACCTCTCATGTTTGCAAATTCACACAACAATGTTTCAATTGAACTCTGAACTCTCAGTGCACCTGCGTATCCAGTGCAATCTTTCATTAAAAGTTTCTTCCTTGACCATTCAAATTACATCTTTCAAAGAACACATCCATGCACCCTAACTTTCTGTTTTCAGAAATGGAAATGCACCAATCACTGCTAATGAATCATTAGCATTGGAAATCCACAGTTTTTTTTCTTTACAAACTCCTACTGTTTCAACTGCCCTTTCATTACCACACTTCATCTGACTGCAGCCCAACCTTCTCCCACCATGTTTAAGGTCTGGATTGTTGGACACAGTTACATCCACTGGGCTCAAAGGTATGCCGAGAACAGAAATTTACACAACCTCAATTTACAAGATGTGGAAATTAAGTGGTTGGGCCAAAGAGGATTAAAATGTCACCAATTGATACCATTGGTGAAAACCTTTATGCATTTGCCAAAACCTGACCTGTTAATAGTGCACTGTGGAGGTAATGATTTGGGCACTTTGACAGGGGTAGGTCTGGAAATGCTTTTAAAGGACACCTTTGAGGAATTAATGGCACTTTTTCCTCAAACTGCCTTGGTATATTCCAATATATGCCAAAGACAGAAATGGAGGTGGTCCAACCAATTTTCTCCACAAATTGAGAAAGCGAGGAAGCATGTAAACAAATCTGTTTCAGCTTTCATGAGAGACCATGGAATGGGCTCCCTGTACAACAATAACTTGCGTTACTACATGCAAGATATCTACAGAGGAGATGGAGTTCACTTCTCAGATGAGGGCAACAGAATTTTCATTCTGAATTTAAGACTGTGCATTGGTACCTACTTATAAGTACCTAAATGTACCATAGACCCAAAAGCTCTTCTCAGAGCTACCCTTCATCTGATCACTCACAATTATTATTTTTTTCTAACTTTTTTCACTAATTTTCCACAAAATACGCTCCCCGTGGCGCTACCCGGTTCGCTAACCAAAAGCTAACCTCGCGGAATTTTTTAAAAAAATGTTTTTTTTCCGCACATATAAGCCTCCTCAGCCACCCTCAGAAAACTTAGGGGGTCAAGATAAGTCTACCATGACCCCTTCTACCCATTCTAAACATTATTTGCCCTCCATCTTGTATCTTAAAGCGACCGAAACACAAAATGGTGGACTCCCGTGACGCTTAAGGTTCGCTAACCGGGCCGCTTTCCAGAAAGTGGTCCTAAAAAAAGGTGGGAAAGTAATTTACAGAAAAACGAGTAGAGACACTCTCACCAAATATAGATTAGCTCATACTACATAACAATCCCTTTCATTCTCACAAATTTGATTGAAATTTCATTTAGCCATTTAGCCTGTAGACCTATCTAAATACCCTGAGGTAAATTACTTCACAAAACACATCTAAAGTATTGGAATTGACAACCAATGAAAATTTTACTTTCATTTTCAATTTTTATTACCTGACATTTGATTGGTTATATACCTGAATATATATAAAGGAAGAGAAGGAAACACAGCCATTTTCACTGCTACTTCCTGAACTACATTTCAAGAGCCTTTTCACCTCCCTGTAAAGTAAATTGATAATTTGTAAGTGGCACTTTAAATTAATTTGTAAAAACGTTTTTTGATAATTATTTACTGTCCCCCTGCTATAGTTATAGATACAGATAAGCTCCTCTGTTATATTTATTGATTGACTTACACTTCTCTGCTATAATTATGAATTTACTTACTTTAACTTCACTGTTAAAAAAACAGAACTACATGTCTGAACTTAAACCCAACAGTGCCCTAACTCTTCTAATATAATTATTTTTTTATGCAATTTACAGCAAAAAAATGGAAGGGGAGCATGAAAAAAACAATGTTTCCTTCGACATTACAACAGAAGAGATTTTAACTGAAGAAAATTTGGATGAAGATTTTATGGATGAATCTTTTGATGAACAATTTATTGAAAGCTTACAAGACATAGAAACATGCATGTCTGAGGAGATTCCAGATGATGTAATGCTGGAAGTTTTAATGAACTATGAAAATTCTGACCCATAATTTTTTTTTAATCTAAATAAATAAATAAATTTTAAAAAACGAACAAAAACAACAAAAAATTAACATACAGTATTAGAAAAGTCTATCATTCTTTTATCCTTATAGTACGCTGCCCAGAACGCTTTCCGGTTCGCGAACTTGGCGCTTACCACGCAAAAAAAAAAAAAAATGTTTTGGACCCTCCTGGGCCCTTTTAAAACCTCCACATAAAACCTAGGGGGTCAACGAGGATCTACTATGCCCCCTTATGGTAATTTCCCCCTTTGTTTTGGCCTCCTCTTGTCTCTCGATCCTACCGAGAGACAAGATGGCGGCCGCTCCGGACTGTTTAGAATGTTGACAGACACCGGAGGGCCAATCAGCTTCGCATCGCAAAGTTCCGATACGCGAAAAGTTCGCTAACCGGATCGCTGCCCGGAGCGCTGTTACGGATATATATCTTGATTTAAACGTTAATTTCTCAAAATCCACTGAAGCACATATATTGAGACCTAGCAAAGGCACATCGGGCTAACAGTCCCTACAATTTTGCCAAGTTTCGTGGAAATCCATTCAGCCGTTCGGGCTAAAAGTGAGTCCAACCGCCCTATGGAAATTAACATGGGAAAAACGCGTTTTGGGACCCCCCTTTTTTCTCTGCCCCCCCTTGACGAACCCCCCCCAAATTTCCAGGAGCTGCTCAGAAACAAAATGTGCCGATTCCGTCCACAAACGCCAAAGTTATTAGACATAGAATTTTCAGAAATCCCATAGGGAAAAAATCCTAACTATATATACCTACTGGCGACCGCCAGTAGGTAATATATATATATATATATATATATAAATATATATATATATATATATATATATATTCACTGAAAAAACCATAGGTTATAGACCATATATAGTTAGGAATTCGCATTTACAAAACCTTATTTTACTCACACAAAACCATTGAAATTCCATATATAGTTAGTTGCACTAACTATATATCGCGCACCCGCAATCCACTGCTGATGATGTCACATATTACATCATTCATGACATGGTCAGTGACATCACTGATGACATCACTGATGACATCTCAAATGACATCACTGATAACATCACTGATGACAACATCCAGTGACTGTATGTTTCTGTAAAGTTAAAATATGTCTTACATATTGAAGAATGAGTGGATGTATAAGTGTCTGGATGAAGGATTTAGTAGGTGCATGACTGACTGTATGAGTGAGTGATTAAATGTGTCTCACTGAGTGCATGGGTTAGTGACTAAACTGTCTTAATTTGTGCATCATTATGTCTGTTGTTCTGTAAACTGTTGCATGTGTTGATAAGTAGCTATATGAGTAACTATATGGGTTATTGATTGGTTGCCCAAGTATTTGTATGGGAGACTGAGTGTGTGTGTAGGTGGCTGGGAGGTGTATGACTCTGTGCATAGATGTGTGAGCAGTTGATTCACTAGATGTATGGTTTCAAAAGTGCATATGGAAACAGCTGTATGGGCGGTTGACTGTGTGCATGAGTGTATTGGTGAGTGAATGGATATCTCAGTGTAAATGTAAATGTATGTATGCTACATGTCAAAGTAAGTACATATGTAAAACACAGTACATGTGAGAGTTGACGTATATAAATAACTGTGCATAAGAGCCAGTGAATGTGTGAGTGGCTGTATGGATCATTGTGAACTTGTATCAGGGATTGTATAAGAGAGTAAATATGTGTTAGTATATGTTTGAATAAGTAAAGTTTGTATAACTGTATAGTTGAGGAAATGGAGGTGTGATTGATTCTTTGCATGACTGACTAGGTGTGTGAGTAACTCCATGGATGAGTGACAGTCTGTGAGTGTCTGTTTACACTGATTGTATCTAAGGTTATATTAGAGTCTGAAGAGGTTCATCGTATTATCACATGAATGATATCATCAGTGATGTGATCAGTAATGTCAAATAAGATGTCATCAGTGATGTCATCAGTGATGTCATTTGAGATGTCATCAGTGATGTCATTTGAGATGTCATCAGTGATGTCATCAGTGATGTCACTGACCATGTCATGAATGATGTAATATGTGACATCATCAGCAGTGGATTGCGGGTGCGCGATATATAGTTAGTGCAACTAACTATATATGGAATTTCAATGGTTTTGTGTGAGTAAAATAAGGTTTTGTAAATGCGAATTCCTAACTATATATGGTCTATAACCTATGGTTTTTTCAGTGAATTTCATTGGTTTTTTAAAAGCTAACATCTGTAGCTGTAAAATGTATTCTTCTTTAAAACCCAAAATATATTTTAGATGTTTATTGATAATTTTTTTTTAAATATTTTTTTTCTTCGTTTTCGGTAAGCGAACCGGGAAGCTTTCCGTTAGCTCATCTTGATGCCGCGATCTAGTACGCGAACCGGTAAACGTTTCGTTAGCAGAACTGTGACGCGTCGCGGAAGCGCGACGTATCACGTTGACGCGTAATGCGTCTTATGACGCGCTGCGTTAGCGCTCCAGAAAGTGCTCCGGACCGCGAACCGGAAACGATGCGGGACGCGGCGCGCACCGCGTAACGTAAGCGGAACAGGTCATGTGACTTGTTTATGAAACTTTTCATTGGTTCATTTCACTTTTGGTTTCCAAATGATGTATGACTAGGTCATGTGACCTAAAAATAACACTTTTCATTGGTTCAGAACTTTTGCTTTTTCCAAATGATGAAAACCCCTCCTTCTTTCCTCACTCTGACTTTCATCTTGGTGAGAGAAAGACCAATTAACTATAATTGAGCAATGGCTTCTGTACTTGCTTCAGCTGGTGCACCCCCACCACCACCTTCACCTCCTCATGAGAAGAGAGGACCATCATCTCGGTTCATTGCCAACACAGAGGAGGAGGAAGAGGATGAACTCCAGAGGCTGCAGCTATAGAAAGCACAGAAATACAGATATTCATTTCACATATCTCTCATATTAGCCAATCATAACTCTTCCCTCACTTTTTTCAAATCAAAACCCTTCCCCCCTCTGCCCTCTCTGCCTTTTTTCCATAGCAACGACCTCCTGGAAGACCTCTCATGTTTGCAAATTCACACAACAATGTTTCAATTGAACTCTGAACTCTCAGTGCACCTGCGTATCCAGTGCAATCTTTCATTAAAAGTTTCTTCCTTGACCATTCAAATTACATCTTTCGAAGAACACATCCATGCACCCTAACTTTCTGTTTTCAGAAATGGAAATGCACCAATCACTGCTAATGAATCATTAGCATTGGAAATCCACAGTTTTTTTTCTTTACAAACTCCTACTGTTTCAACTGCCCTTTCATTACCACACTTCATCTGACTGCAGCCCAACCTTCTCCCACCATGTTTAACGTCTGGATTGTTGGACATAGTTACATCCACTGGGCTCAAAGGTATGCTGAGAACAGAAATTTACACAACCTCAATTTACAAGATGTGGAAATTAAGTGGTTGGGCCAAAGAGGATTAAAATGTCACCAATTGATACCAATGGTGAAAACCTTTATGCATTTGCCAAAACCTGACCTGTTAATAGTGCACTGTGGAGGTAATGATTTGGGCACTTTGACAGGGGTAGGTCTGGAAATACTTTTAAAGGACACCTTTGAGCAATTAATGGCACTTTTTCCTCAAACTGCCTTGGTATATTCCAATATATGCCAAAGACAGAAATGGAGGTGGTCCAACCAATTTTCTCCACAAATTGAGAAAGCGAGGAAGCATGTAAACAAATCTGTTTCAGCTTTCATGAGAGACCATGGAATGGGCTCCCTATACAACAATAACTTGCGTTACTACATGCAAGATATCTACAGAGGAGATGGAGTTCACTTCTCAGATGAGGGCAACAGAATTTTCATTCTGAATTTAAGACTGTGCATTGGTACCTACTTATAAGTACCTAAATGTACCATAAACCCAAAAGCTCTTCTCAGAGCTACCCTTCATCTGATCACTCACAATTATTATTTTTTTCTAACTTTTTTCACTAATTTTCCACAAAATACGCTCCCCGGGGCGCTACCCGGTTCGCTAACCGAAAGCTAACCTCGCGGAATTTTTTTAAAAAATGTTTTTTTTCCGCACATATAAGCCTCCTCAGCCACCCTCGGAAAACCTAGGGGGTCAAGATAAGTCTACCATGACCCCTTCTACCCATTCTAAACATTATTTGCCCTCCATCTTGTATCTTAAACCGACCGAAACACAAAATGGTGGACTCCCGTGACGCTTAAGGTTCGCTAACCGGGCCGCTTTCCAGAAAGCGGTCCTAAAAAAAGGTGGGAAAGTAATTTACAGAAAAACGACTAGAGACACTCTCACCAAATATAGATACTACTCATACTACATAACAATCCCTTTCATTCTCACACATTTGATTGAAATTTCATTTAGCCATTTAGCCTGTAGACCTATCTAAATACCCTGAGGTAAATTACTTCACAAAACACATCTAAAGTATTGGAATTGACAACCAATGAAAATTTTACTTTCATTTTCAATTTTTATTACCTGACATTTGATTGGTTATATACCTGAATATATATAAAGGAAGAGAAGGAAACACAGCCATTTTCACTGCTACTTCCTGAACTACATTTCAAGAGCCTTTTCACCTCCCTGTAAAGTAAATTGATAATTTGTAAGTGGCACTTTAAATTAATTTGTAAAAACGTTTTTTGATAATTATTTACTGTCCCCCTGCTATAGTTATAGATACAGATAAGCTCCTCTGTTATATTTATTGATTGACTTACACTTCTCTGCTATAATTATGAATTTACTTACTTTAACTTCACTGTTAAAAAAAACAGAACTACATGTCTGAACTTAAACCCAACAGTGCCCTAACTCTTCTAATATAATTATTTTTTTTATGCAATTTACAGCAAAAAAATGGAAGGGGAGCACGAAAAAATTAATGTTTCCTTCGACATTACAACAGAAGAGATTTTACCTGAAGAAAATATGGATGAAGATTTCATGGATGAATCTTTTGATGAACAATTTATTGAAAGCTTACAAGACATAGAAACATGCATGTTTGAGGTGATTCCAGATGATGTAATGCTGGAAGTTTTAATGAACTATGAAAATTCTGACCCATACATTTTTTTTTAGTCAAAATAAATAAATAAATAAAAAAAAACGAACAAAAACAACAAATAATTAACATACAGTATTAGAAAAGTCTATCATTCTTTTATCCTTATAGTACGCTGCCCAGAACGCTTTCCGGTTTGCGAACTTGGCGCTTACCACGCAAAAAAAAAATTTTTTTTTTTTTTTTTTACCCTCCTAGGCCCTTTTTTAAACCTCCACATAAAACCTAGGGGGTCAACGAGGATCTACTATGCCCCCTTATGGTAATTTCCCCCTTTGTTTTGGCCTCCTCTTGTCTCTCGATCCTACCGAGAGACAAGATGGCGGCCGCTCCGGACTGTTTAGAATGTTGACAGACACCGGAGGGCCAATCAGCTTCGCATCGCAAAGTTCCGATACGCGAAAAGTTCGCTAACCGGATCGCTGCCCGGAGCGCTGTTACAGATATATATCTTGATTTAAACGTTAATTTCTCAAAATCCACTGAAGCACATATATTGAGACCTAGCAAAGGCACATCGGGCTAATAGTCCCTACAATTTTGCCAAGTTTCGTGGAAATCCATTCAGCCGTTCGGGCTAAAAGTGAGTCCAACCGCCCTATGGAAATTAACATGGGAAAAACGCGTTTTGGGACCCCCCTTTTTTCTCGGCCCCCCCTTGACGAACCCCCCCCCAAATTTCCAGGAGCTGCTCAGAAACAAAATGTGCCATTTTCCTGAAAATTTCAGCCGATTCCGTCCACAAACGCCAAAGTTATTAGACATAGAATTTTCAGAAATCCCATAGGGAAAAAATCCTAACTATATATACCTACTGGCGACCGCCAGTAGGTAATATACATATATATATATATATATATATATATATATATATATATATATATATATATATATATATATATATGTATGTATATATATATATATATATATATTACCTACTGGCGATAGCCAGTAGGTATATATAGTTAGGATTTTTTCTCTATGGGATTTCTGAAAATTCTATGCCTAATAACTTTGGCGTTTGTGGACGGAATTGGCTGAAATTTTCAGGAAAATGGCACATTTTGTTTCTGAGCAGCTCCTGGAAATTTGGGGGGGTTCGTCAAGGGGGGGGCCGAGAAAAAAGGGGGGTCCCAAAACGCGTTTTTCCCATGTTAATTTCCATAGGGCGGTTGGCCTCACTTTTAGCCCGAACGGCTGAATGGATTTCCACGAAACTTGGCAAAATTGTAGGGACTGTTAGCCCGATGTGCCTTTGCTAGGTCTCAATATATGTGCTTCAGTGGATTTTGAGAAATTAACGTTTAAAACAAGATATATATCTGTAACAGCGCTCCGGGTAGCGATCCGGTTAGCGAACTTTTCGCGTATCGGAACTTTGCAAAGCGAAGCTGATTGGTTCTCCGGTGTCTGTCAACATTCTAAACAGTCCGGAGCGGCCGCCATCTTGTCTCTCGGTAGGATCGAGAGACAAGAGGAGGCCAAAACAAAGGGGGAAATGAAGGAAAGGGGGCAAGGTAGACCCCTTCTGACCCTCTAGGATTGATGAGGGGGATATTATAGAGCCACGCGGGGCCAAAAAAAAAAAAAAAAAAAATCCGATTTTTCGCCGTAGAGACGCGTCTTGGTAAGCGAACCGGGCAGCTAACCGGGCAGCTAACCGGGAAGCTAACCGGCAGTGTAACAGGAGTCTGAGGAGTAGCTGATTGGCAGTCAACATTGTAAACAGTCCGGAGCGGCCGCCATCTTGTCTCTCGGTAGGATCGAGAGACAAGAGGAGACCAAAACAAAGGGGGAAATGAAGGAAAGAGGGCAAGGTAGACCCCTTCTGACCCCATAGGATTGATGAGGGGGATATTATAAAGCCACGCGGGGCCAAAAAAAAAAAAAAAATCCGATTTTTTCGCCGTAGAGACGCGTCTTAGTACGCGAACCGGGCAGCTAACCGGACAGCTAACCGGGAAGCTAACCGGCAGTGTAACGGGAGTCTGAGGAGTAGCTGATTGGCTGTCAACATTGTAAACAGTCCGGAGCGGCCGCCATCTTGTCTCTCGGTAGGATCGAGAGACAAGAGGTGGAAAAAAAAAGGTGTAAATGAATGAAAGGGGTAAGGTGAGGAAATATAAATTCTATGGTCAAGTTTGTGTTCCCTAGCGTGTACCCCACCGTCTCCATGTACCAGCTTAAAGTGCATGTAACTTCCCTCCTGTGCAAGCTATGAAGACGTAAATACATTTGCGTCCAACGTTAACATGTCCTCTTTCGGACCCACCCTGAATGGGTTGAATATTCTGTTTCTAAGTATGCTATGCCAACGTCTTTTTGTAGTGTACTTTACACGTTTTTCAGCTCTGGCAAAGAAGGCCCTGAATTCTGCCATCGAGCCTTTTCCTTCTGCCTTCTGACTCTGAAAGCCCCAGCCCAGGCTGTCTCTGTACCCGTGACCTCTGACTTACTTCCAGCGCGGCCCACCGCGCTCAGCTCAGCCTGCTGCCTGCCAAGACTGACTTCAACCTTCGAATTATCTGTTCCGCTCCTCGAAAATACATTCCTGCCTACTAGTTTAAGTAAACATCCTCCCAGCTGCAGAGCAAAGGGCTCGGCATCACTGTCTCCATGCAAGTAATTCATAGCCTCTGTTACCATGGTAGGCCCATGCCCCTCGCATTCTCATGTAAGACACTTAGGCGCTTATACACGCACTCACAGTCAGTATAGAATAGCTTCTGCCCCAGAGACCTTTCCGTTTAGATAATATGGTTCCCAAACATCAGATATCAGATATGATAGAAGTACGAGTTGATCTGACATGCCAGACTTCTGTCTCTTTCCGCCAGTGTAAATGTCAAGATTCCCCTGCACCCTCTGGTTTCACGTCAATCACACGTCATGCAGCTGGGCGCGCATCCAAGCCTCCGATTTCTGCTGACATTGCAACATTTCTGCTTTGTGCCACCCACTTATGACACCTACCTGTGACGTTTCTAGCACACACCTCCAGTTCACGCCTAGTTCACGCCTTTTAATTACGTATCACTACCACGTGGATGCTGTTATCTTGTCTTCTTTCAGCTGTTACGCCTACTATATTGGTTTCTATGATGTGATTTAAGTATATAAGCTATGTATTGTCAATAAAATATTGCTCTATCCCTTCCTGAACCCTTGTGGTTGCAGGAACATGATATCCAGGTCATGACCATTCCTTTTTAAGGAATAAAACCCCTAAGAACTCTAACACCACGGACTCTGCCTTTTTCTTTCCGATTGAGTTATTATTGATTAAGTACTTACCTGCATAGAAATTAAGACGGTAAATCAAATATTTACCACAATATTTTGGCGCCCGAATAGGGACCCCTCCCCCACCCCACGCGCCGGTTGGTGCGTTGCAAGCTCTGTCCCCTGCCATCAGTTAGACGGAAACTACGCATACTGGCAGGATTTCCTTTATCTCCCTCTGGCCCACGGAGGTGACGAAGACTGCGATCAGCACCCAGACGAGGCGGTGAGGAGTGCGGAGGATCCCGACCAGAGCCTAGCCGAAAGAAGCAAGGTCCGAGGTGTCAAGAGGCCCACCAGTTTCCGAAGTATCCACGTGTCGAGTCGAGTCCGGTCCAGTCCAGTTGAGTTTTCCGAGGCCTTCTGTTTCCGTGCTTCCCGGTGAGTACCATTGCTGGGACGTATCAAGACGGGTTTGGGTACACAAACACGGTCTGCACTGTTTTAGACAGTGTATCTGTACTGTTTAGCAGTACATCCGTTATTCAAGTTCTTGCACTGTCATCGACAGTGTATCTGTGCTGTTTAGCAGTGCATCCAGTATCTAGAGTAGGGATTTATGTTCCAAATGTCTTTCATGTGATTAATGTCGTGGTATGAGTGTGACTGTTTTAATGTGCATTATTGTATTCTTGTGTAACTAGCTGTATTCAGTATTAAGTAGCAAGGATTGAGTATTCAGTACTAAGTAAACAAGATGCCGTTTTTCAACAAGTTAAAGCAGATAGGGACTAGGAAAGGGATACTAGAGGAAGAAATTCCTATCCCCCTAGGGACACTCCAGGAAATTTTATGTACCACAAGCATGGCGATGCCATATTGTATCTAGATTTATGGGCCGATTATACTAAGCATCTAGACGAAAGACACTGATGGCCTGTTACCGGAACATGGGATGCCGAGTGCATCATGAAGGTAGAGGAAGCACTATGGAAAAAGAAAGCCAGACAATCTCAGAAAGACGCCATAGAGTTTTGGCGTAAGGAATCACATAAACGTGCTGAAAAGGCACTCCGTCAAGAAGACAGACTTAAAGAATCAGATAAAGCCCGAGAAAATGAATTAGTTACTGAAGGGATCCGAGTGAAATCAGAGCAAATAGACCGCGCCCGAAACAATCTCGTAAATGGCATGTACCTCGCGGCCGAGGGTTCGCCTGAGGCCACTTCAGAAATACAGAAAAATCTGCTGCCACCATTGGTCCCAACTAAAGTAAAACACAGGACTACTAAAGACATATTCCTGAATTCCTATCTAGAGGATGTAGCACCCGCTTACACCAGTATGCCTGTCCGCGTCCCGCCTACTGACGGTGACGGGGGTGTCAACCCGCCTCCAGACCAAATTCCGCCACAACTGCAATCAGGTTTCCCCGTTCGACAGCCCATCATTCCTCCACCTCCACCACTTCCCGCACTTAAAATTGATCTACCAAAACCGCTTCTACCTGATTCTACTAAAAGACAAGTTCAAGTACAGATACAGACTCCGCAGAGAGGTAATGTCCAAGCTTCCGCTTCAGGAGGTGCGACCGGGGGTCACCAGACCCCGCCCCCAACACACAGATTACAGCTTAGGGATATGCAGAATCCTTTTACGTTCCAATCACCCCGTCTCGACATACTCAAAGAACCGCTCCAAGTTTGCAGATACGATCCAGTACCCGGTAAAGACGATAGGATGTTTTTAGCATCACTACGCTTACGACATGCTGCAGATTACCTATTGTTATTATCAGGAATGAAAGAGCACCTAGATAGAATATATCACTTTGTCCAGACTGGGCAAGACCCTGAAAGTATTAAGGATGCCATGGCGCATCAGAAAGTTGACATTCAAGCATATATACTACGCTTTTTTATAAATTGCCTAATCAGAGAACGAGACAGGCCTGGGACAGAACAGGATGAAATGGAGGCACTCAACAAGTGGGGCCAGAATATATCTGAAGGAAAACATGATAAAGGGAGTTGCATAGCCAGTATGTACAAGAGAATAAGAAAAACAGTCATAGAAATACACGAAAAAGAAAAAGCAAATGCTTCCTCCGAGGAGGAGGAAGAACCTGAAGAACCAGAAAAGACTACAGATACGATAGCATATGTAGGTAAGGGAACTTACCTTAGGAAAGGCATTCGTCCAGAAAGCAAGAGAGTTTTTCTCTCTGGCATAACCAAACCGAATTCTCCTGAACATCAGTTCCAAGAGACTGATAAAAGGCTTCGAGACCGAATAGGGTACCACGTACTCAATTCTATGGATGAACAAGAACTAGCCCGGTCAGCAGTATTATGGGCTAACAATCCGAACATATACAATGATGACACAGTGGCACAGACTTTTCTGAACCTTTCCCCAGACGAGCAGAAATTAGCAGGTGTATACATGATTCAGCACCTCCTCACGTTATACAGAAATCAACATTCTGATCCAGGTCCCTTACACGATACATTAGAAGCACTACTTATGGATAGATGGAGAGGTCTAAGTACCAAGTTAATACAAATGATTCTAGAACAACGACATAGATATAACACTTTCATAAGCTCCGAATATGTTCCCGCTCCGCCCCCAGAAAGAAAAATGTATCATATGGAGCGTCTGCATGGCATTGAAAGTCAGAACCCCTTACGAGAAGTACATCCAGTTATGGGTGACGATCATACCTTGAAACGTGTGTATGTACACACGCCTCTGACCAAGTTAGAACTGTTAGAAATGAAGAAACTAGTACCGTGTCATGATAAAGACCCTGCAGGTTTTCACAGAGAACTTAAAGACATGTTACTGATGGGGGATTACACATATGAAGATATCATGAAAATGTTAAAGGTATTGTTGCCTACCGGCATCTACGAGAAACTCAAGGAAAAAGAATGGGAGGTGGGAGAGAAAAAGATTGTATGGGCCGAAATAGAAGACGAGGAGGAAAAACGTATCCCAGGGCTAGGCCTTGGGGAGAAAACTAAGGCATTACCAGGTCTGATAGTACAGGTTCTGCCAAGATTACTGACAACTAGAAAGGAAGATTGGGACGCAATCTCAGCATGTAAACAGAAACCAGATGAAGATACTAGTGACTTCTATTCAAGATTCGAGAAATGTTTTATTATTAATAGTGGTCTAAAACCAAGTAGCGAGTCGTACCGCATCTTTTTGTATCAAAGTTAGTGGAGAATTCCCTGTTAGCAGTTAAAAACCGTGTATACAAGGTTGAGAGTACATGGCAAGCAAATACGCCATCACAGATGTTACAAATGTTACAATACCATCAGAACAGAATTAGAGAAGAACAGGATCATGAACAGAAACGCATGAAAGACACGAAAATGAAAATGTTAGTGGCCCAATCAGTTCCAGCCGACAGCCAGAGAAAGGGTACGACCCAGACAGGTCACACCGCAGCTCCCGTTAAAGGGACATGCAACTATTGCAAGCAGCCAGGTCACTACGTACATGAATGTCCAGTTCTGAAACATAATATAGCAACAGGTAAAACTAAAGAAAGACCGCATCCGCCTAGACAAGACCAGGCCCAGCAACAGACTTCACAGAATGTACAGCCCATGCAGAATACACAGCCTATGCATGCTTCACCACATGCCGCACAGACAGTAGCGGTATCACAGCCACAGCCCATTGCCGCGACCCAGCAAGTTTTACAACAGATGTACCAGTACGCCCAATCTGCTTACCCCGATTACCCACGATACACATGAAACAGCCTAGAGAGGGAATTTGGCTTGCCTCTTATTGAAATTCCTGTAGATCAAGAGGGTCCTTATGTACATAGTCAAGTATTGGGAAAAGACAGAAAGTTTTTAATTGACACTGGGGCAAGCCGCACCACAATAAGCCATGACGAAGTCCCAGGGGCACCCCTCTCAGGCTCACAGAATGTTTCCCTTGGTTTTTCAGGACAACCTATTGTAAATGAGGTATCAGAACCCGTTCCCCTGGCTGTGGGTCCATTATCACGAGTCACAGACCTGTTACTGACGAAATCATGTCCAGAAAATCTGTTAGGAATAAAGACATTGAAGGCTCTAGGAGCTGTGATATGTTGTTCTCCGGAGGGAGTTAGATTGTTTTTGAGAGATTTCAAGGGTCATTATGTATTACGAGAGTTTGATGTCAGGTTGAAAAATGTACCAAATCACTTGTGGGCACAAGGCCCAACTGATGTAGGCTGTATGCATATCACACCATACCGTGTTACACTCAAGCCAGGAGTTGTTTTACCCCGAATCAGACAATACAAGTTACCACCCGATGCTGTAGTGGCTTTACTGGAAATCATTGAAGAGCTCATTGCCCAAGGAGTGGTCGTAGAGACCGACTCCAATATCTGCAATTCCCCTATCATTCCGATTCTTAAACGTACTGATCCCAATGCACCGCCAGTATATCGGTTGGTGATTGATCTGCGAGAACTGAATAAATGCATTGTACCACAGTACCCTGTGGTCCCCGATATCTCTTCCCTATTGACTGCTATTGATTCCGAAGCAACGTTCTTTACCGTAATTGACCTCAAGAACGCCTTCTTTAGTGTACCTATTGATCCAGAGAGCCAATACCTCTTCGGATTCAGTTTAAATGGACGAAGTTTCAAATTTTCCCGCGCACCTCAAGGATTCACAGAAAGCCCCAGCATCTATAGTCAAGCACTGAAAAGACAACTAGATTGTATTCAAATGCCAGTTAACACCGCTTTACTGCAATACGTCGATGATCTGCTGATCACCGCACGAAGTGAGCCCGAATGTGAACAAGCATCACTGACAGTTTTACATTTCCTGGCCGACAAGGGACACAAGGTGTCTCCTTCGAAGCTACAATTCTGTGTTCAGCAAGTTGTGTACTTGGGTCACTTGCTGTCCAAAGTGGGGAGACAGCTCACTCCCGATCGCATTCAGTTAATTGTAAATATGCCGCAACCCCAGACACAAAAGGAAGTGCGGGCCTTTATAGGCCTCACCTCGTACTGCAGACAATGGATCCCTCAGTATGCATTTCTAGCCAAACCACTCATTCAGTTAACAACACAGGAGGCAGCGACTTCGACTGTCCTCCCTTGGACTCAGGAACACACACAAGCCTTTGAAAAATTAAAGAAAGCTTTATGCCAAGCACCAGTTTTAGCGACACCATGTTACAGCAAACCTTTTACACTTTTTGTTACAGAACGTGATGGTACAGCGTTGTCTGTCCTCACCCAAGATCAAGCAGGTTCACATAAGCCTTGCCCCTATTTTTCAAGTACATTGGATTTAGTAGCCCAGGCACTCCCTGCGTGCTTGAAGTCAGTAGCAGCAACAGCTTTAGCAATCAGACAGAGCGACTCAATTGTTTTAGGACATCAGTTAACAGTACAAGTTCCACATTCTGTAGAGGTTCTTTTAAACAGAACCCAGACTCAGCACTTAACTATAGCACGACTGACAGGTTATGAATTAACGCTATTCCAGCCACACATAGAAATCAGACGCTGCAGCATTCTGAACCCCGCAACATTGTTACCTTCCATTATGACAGATCCAGCCCCGCATGATTGTCTAGAGATCATTAATGCAGTAACAAAGCCTCGACGAGACTTAACTGATGTTCCATTGACAAACCCAGACCTGACACTTTATGTGGATGGTTCATGTATGAGAACAAGTACAGGAGAATTAGTGGCCGCGTATGCAGTGACCACTGAAACTGAAGTAAAAGAAACACATCGTATTGACACACTGTCCGCTCAAGCGGCAGAGCTCATTGCTCTGACCCGAGCATGTATACTAGCTAAGAACAGAAATGTTAACATATACACTGATTCCCGTTATGCGTTCGGAGTTGTACACGACTTCGGAATGTTATGGCAAGAACGAGGTTTTTTGACCTCTCATGGTGCCAAGATTCAACACGGTCCCCTCATTCAAGCACTGTTAGAAGCAATACATCTGCCTTCAGGCATATCCGTCATGAAGTGTAAAGCACATACTAAAGTTACAGATTCTGTTTCCCAGGGTAACGACCTGGCAGACCAGACAGCAAAACATACAGCACTGACCCACACTCAGACAACTGACGTGACAAAGACAATAGTACCGACAAATTGTATGACAATCAGGGATCCCACACTAGATGTAATCGATATTCAGACACATGCTACTGCAGATGAAATAAAGAAATGGACTGAACTAGGAGGGATCCAGACAGATCAAGGTTGGATGACGAAGGGAAAATCTACATGGTTTCTCCCTGACTCTATGGTTCAAGTCATAATCAATACAGCACATAGTCCAGCACATCTAGGAGAGAAAGCGATGTTAGACAGTTTACAGAATCTCTGGTGTAATAAACACTTACGAGCAGCAGCAAAACAGAAAGTGCGTACTTGCATGATCTGTTGTCAGTTCAATCCAGGTAAAAGCGTCCCTGTAGAGCAAGGTGGATTTCATCCTCCCGATCACCCTTTTGAAGTCCTCCAGATGGATTATATCCAGATGGACCGTTGTCGAGGATTCAAATATGTCCTCGTAATTGTTTGTACACTTTCCCGTTGGACCGAAGCATATCCAGTCTCAGATTACACTGCTCCGACCACTGCTAGACAGCTGGTTCGAGAATTCTTCCCACGGTACGGCTTGCCTCGTGTCGTGTACTCAGATAACGGACAACCATTCTCATCCGAATTAATGAAACAAGTTTCCTTGCTGCTAGGATATCAGTGGAAATTCCATTGTGTCCGACATCCCGAAGCCGCTGGCCTTGTAGAGAGGCATAATCAGACACTAAAGACTCGCCTTCCTAAAATATGTAAAGAGAAAGGGGTCGACTGGATAGTCGCCCTGCCAGTTGCATTATTCTACATGAGAATGGTTGCCCACTCGAGATCAGGACTATCCCCGTACGAAGTGGTCTTTGGCAGACCACCGAATATGTGGGGGACGCCCATTCCTAAGAAAATTACTGATGTTGATTGTAACATGTTGACAGATTACTTTGCCTCCTTGATGTCTGCACTCCAATCATGTCATTCACAGGTTGCCGCAGCCTTCCCTGACAACACTGATGTAAAGCCGCATGATGTCCGTCCTGGGGATCTGGTCTTGATTAGGAACTTTGACAGGAAAAGTCCGCTGGAGCCCCGCTGGAAAGAGCCAAAGACCGTCCTTCTTACTACGAGGACCGCGATAAAGGTGGAAGGCAGAAAGGGGTGGATACATACGAGTCATATTAAAAGATGCAACGAACTGAAACCAGACCCAGACTCGTCCACCCCCTCCAAAGACTGTATTGAGCCTAGTGACTTTAAAGTTTCCGAACGAGAAAAAACTCCCCAAGAGGAGTATAAATTGAAACTTCGATCTAGCAAGTCAGACAGTTTAATTGTTTAAGTCCTCCCCTAGGTGAATCGGTTAAATAGTTTCTGACATGTATCCCCTAGATCGAGATAGAGAGAGAGAGAGACAACTCAAGAAACGTACATATTGCAAATCACTGCGTAGTCACTGTATAGTGACATTATTAATTATGTTTTTTCTAAGTCTTCTGATTATTGTTGCCAGTATACTGCTCCCTATCTATTACCCTATTTTCAAACGTGAACAATCTGCCTACAATGTTTCTGCTGAACATTCTTTCAGTGAATTACCTCCACACGAACTTTCTTACAGACTTGCGCTGCGCAACAACACATTCATTAGTATGTTACATCATTCCCATCAGACTAACAATGCTACAAACTGCTGGATATGTGGCCGACTCCCTCCCTACCAGAAATACAAGGGAGCTCTGCCCCTCTTTCCATACCCGTTCACTCACAATGGCTCCTGTGGTGCATGGTTTAAAATAATTAATTCCTTAGATCCTGATATTGCTGTTTTCAAAGGGAGCTGGGTTTGGGGAAACTTGAACTTAGTTCTACTTAATGTCTGTTACCCTGACAAGAAGGGAATCCCCACTAAAATAGGAACTGATCTAGAAAATGAAGTATATGGATTAGGTAATTACACAATCAACCTTATGATTCTTACTGTTGAATCCGAAGCTGCACCAGTTCTCCCTGCTATGTCAGTATTACCAGTCACTGGTGAATTATGTGTCAGTAAGAAAGGTTCCGTACACTTAGGTCATAGTAAATGTACTACTGTGGTCGAATTCAGTGATCAAGGTAAATCTTCCTTTAGAGCTACCCGTCATTCCTATTTTGTTTGTGGTCATACCGCATGCATACGCTTACCTCCAGATTGGGATGGTACCTGTTATATTGCATTCCTTCTGCCACCTGTTTTTCTAGCCCCTCCTGATTATCACAGAAATACAAATCTAGTAAAGAATAGACTCCGAAGAGACCTCCCGCTTGTCGACTACACAGAAAAGGCATGGGAACAATACACCGATTTTAATAAAAGATTCTTTTTCTTCTTAGGTCCCGTCCAAAATAGTAAACTCATACGCAGATTAACTAGAACACTTGAAGCCGTAGTAAATGAAACTGCCTCCGCCTTAGGTAACTTAACCGAAGAGCAGTCCGCCATGCGGGTTGTTGTCCTTCAAAATCGTCTTGTTATTGACGTCATCTTGGCAGATAGATGTGGAGCTTGTAAGGTCATCGGGTCAAGTTGCTGTGTTTTCATTCCAGAAAACGCGCCGTCTGTATACAAAGCTATTACACGTCTTCATAAAATTGCAAATCCGATACATCAGAATCCAGGCACCTGGACTTGGTCCGGTTGGTTCTGGACAACGTTAACTGCTTGGGGATGGAAGATCCTATCCTTCCTAGGCATTGGCCTAGTCATAGTATTCAGTTGTTGCCTGTGCCTACAGTGTGGGCCAGCGATTTGTGGACTGTGTGCCACATCATGCATTGAACATTCCAGTTTTCTCTCAAAACGTGAAAGAAAGAAAGAAGAACAAATGATGTTACAAGAACAAACTGATCGATTCATGAGGATCGATATATCATGAAGGGTCCGTAGGGAACAAGGAGGGAATGAGGAAATATAAATTCTATGGTCAAGTTTGTGTTCCCTAGCGTGTACCCCACCGTCTCCATGTACCAGCTTAAAGTGCATGTAACTTCCCTCCTGTGCAAGCTATGAAGACGTAAATACATTTGCGTCCAACGTTAACATGTCCTCTTTCAGACCCACCCTGAATGGGTTGAATATTCTGTTTCTAAGTATGCTATGCCAACGTCTTTTTGTAGTGTACTTTACACGTTTTTCAGCTCTGGCAAAGAAGGCCCTGAATTCTGCCATCAAGCCTTTTCCTTCTGCCTTCTGACTCTGAAAGCCTCAGCCCAGGCTGTCTCTGTACCCGTGACCTCTGACTTACTTCCAGCGCGGCCCACCGCGCTCAGCTCAGCCTGCTGCCTGCCAAGACTGACTTCAACCTTCGAATTATCTGTTCCGCTCCTCGAAAATACATTCCTGCCTACTAGTTTAAGTAAACATCCTCCCAGCTGCAGAGCAAAGGGCTCGGCATCACTGTCTCCATGCAAGTAATTCATAGCCTCTGTTACCATGGTAGGCCCATGCCCCTCGCATTCTCATGTAAGACACGTAGGCGCTTATACACGCACTCACAGTCAGTATAGAATAGCTTCTGCCCCAGAGACCTTTCCGTTTAGATAATATGGTTCCCAAACATCAGATATCAGATATGATAGAAGTACGAGTTGATCTGACATGCCAGACTTCTGTCTCTTTCCGCCAGTGTAAATGTCAAGATTCCCCTGCACCCTCTGGTTTCACGTCAATCACACGTCATGCAGCTGCGCGCGCATCCAAGCCTCCGATTTCTGCTGACATTGCAACATTTCTGCTTTGTGCCACCCACTTATGACACCTACCTGTGACGTTTCTAGCACACACCTCCAGTTCACGCCTAGTTCACGCCTTTTAATTACGTATCACTACCACGTGGATGCTGTTATCTTGTCTTCTTTCAGCTGTTACGCTTACTATATTGGTTTCTATGATGTGATTTAAGTATATAAGCTATGTATTGTCAATAAAATATTCCTCTATCCCTTCCTGAACCCCTGTGGTTGCAGGAACATGATATCCAGGTCATGACCATTCCTTTTTAAGGAATAAAACCCCTAAGAACTCTAACACCACGGACTCTGCCTTTTTCTTTCCGATTGAGTTATTATTGATTAAGTACTTACCTGCATAGAAATTAAGACGGTAAATCAAATATTTACCACAAAGGCAGACCCCTCCTGAACCCCTAGGATTGATGAGGGGGCTATTAAAGTTCCCTGCGGGGCAAAAGAAAAAAAAAATTGCGATTTTTCGCGGTAAAGGTGCTTCCTGGTACGTTAACCGGGCAGCTAACCGGCAGCGTAACGGGAGTCCGACATATTGTGTTTTTTGAACGTTTTTGATATGTGCACGTGTGGATTTTGTCTAATTAAGGTTAAAAAAATATATATATATCTTTAAGCGTGTTCTGGCGCGCTTACGTTTTGGGTTTGGTTTGCGCTGCAGAGACGATACGTCACGGTTATGCGATGCATCATGAGGCGTCTCACGGGCTACGTGATACGTCACTTAATAAAGAATATATTTTACAGCTATAGATATTAGCTTTGAAAAAACCATTGAAATTCACAGAAAAAACCATAGGTTATAGACCCTATATAGTTAGGAATTTGCATTTACAAAACCTTGAAAATTCACTGAAAAAACCATAGGTTATAGACCATATATAGTTAGGGATAAGCATTTAAAAAACCTTATTTTATTTGCACAAAACCATTGAAATTCCATATATAGTTAGTTGCACTAACTATATATCGCGGACCCGCAATCCACTGCTAATGATGTCACATATTACATCATTCATGACATGGTCAGTGACATCACTGATGACATCACTGATGACATCTCAAATGACATCACTGATGACATCTCAAATTACATCACTGATGACATCACTGATGACATCTCAAATGACATCACTGATGACATCACTGACATCTCATTTGACATTACTGATTACATCACTGATGATATCATTTATGTGATAATACATCTTCAGACTCTAATATAACCTTAGATACACTCAGTGTAAACAGGCACTCACAGACTGTCACACATCCATGGAGTTACTCACACACCTAGTCAGTCATGCAAATAATCAATCACATCTCCATTTCCTCAACTATACAGTTATACACACCTTACTTATTCAAACATATAGTAACACATATTTACTCTCTTATACAATCCTTGATACAAGTTCACAATGATTCATACAGCCACTCACACATTCACTGGCTCTTATGTTCAGTTATTTATATATGTCAACTCTCACATGGAGTGTGTTTTACATATGTACTTACTTTGACATGTAGCACTGAGATATCCATTCACTCACCAATATACTCATGCACACAGTCAACTGTCCATACAGCTGTTTCCACATGCACTTTTGAACCCATACACCTAGGGAATCAACTGCTCACACATCTATGCACAGAGTTATACACCTCCCAGCCACCCACACACATACTCAGTCTCCCATACAAATACTTGGGCAACCATTCAATAACCCATATAGTTACTGATATAGCTACTGATTTAAACATGCAGCAGTTTACAGAACAACATAAATAATGATTGCCAAATTAAGACACTTTAATCACTAACCCATATACTCAGTGAGACACATTTAATCATTCTCTCATACAGTCAGTCATGCACCTACTAAATCCTTCATCCAGACACTTATACATCCACTCATTCTTCAATATGTAAGACATATTTTAACTTTACAGAAACATACAGTCACTGGGTGTTGTCATCAGTGATGTCATTTGAGATGTCATCAGTGATGTCATCAGTGATGTCATTTGAGATGTCATCAGTGATGTCATCAGTGATGTCACTGACCATGTCATGAATGATGTAATATGTGACATCATTAGCAGTGGATTGCGGGTCCGCGATATATAGTTAGTGCAACTAACTATATATGGAATTTCAATGGTTTTGTGCAAATAAAATAAGGTTTTTTAAATGCTAATCCCTAACTATATATGGTCTATAACCTATGGTTTTTTCAGTGAATATATATATATATATATATATATATATATATATATATATATATATATATATATATATATATATATATATATATATATATATATATATATATATATATATATATATATATATGTGTATGTATATGTATATATATATATATATATTCACTGAAAAAACCATAGGTTATAGACCATATATAGTTAGGGATTAGCATTTACAAAACCTTAATTTACTCGCACAAAACCATTGAAATTCGCATATATAGTTAGTTGCACTAACTATATATCGCGCACCCACAATCCACTGCTGATGATGTCACATATTACATCATTCATGACATGGTGAGTGACATCACTGATGACATCACTGATGACATCTCAAATGACATCACTGATGACATCACTGATGACATTATCCAGTGACTCTATGTTTCTGTAAAGTTAAAATATGTCTTACATATTGAAGAATGAGTGGATGTATAAGTGTCTGGATGAAGGTTTTAGTAGGTGCATGACTCACTGTATGAGTGAGTGATTTAATGTGTCTCACTGAGCGCATGGGTTAGTGACTAAACTGTCTGTTGTTCTGTAAACTGCTGCATGTGTTGATCAGTAGCTATAGGAGTAACTATATGGGTTATTGATTGGTTGCCCAAGTATTTGTATGGGAGACTGAGTGTGTGTGTGGGTGGCTGGGAGGTGTGTGACTCTGTGCATAGATGTGTGAGTAGTTGATTCACTATATGTATGGGTTCAAAAGTGCATGTGGAAACAGCTGTATGGGCGGTTGACTGTCTGCATGTGTGTAGTGATGAGTGAATGGATTTCTCAGTGCTACATGTCAAAGTAAGTACATATGTAAAACACAGTACATGTGAGAGTTGACATATATAAATAACTGTGCATAAGAGCCAGTGAATGTGTGAGTGGCTGTATGGATCATTGTGAACATGTATCAGGGATTGTATAAGAGAGTAAATATGTGTTAGTATATGTTCGAATAAGTAAGGTGTGTATAACTGTGTAGTTGAGAAAATGGAGGTGTGATTGATTCTTTGCATGACTGACTAGGTGTGTGAGTAACTCCATGGATAAGTGACAGTCTGTGAGTGTCTGTTTACACTGATTGTATCTAAGGTTATATTATAGTCGGAAGAGGTTCATCGTATTATCACATGAATGATATCATCAGTGATGTGATCAGTAATGTCAAATGAGATGTCATCAGTGATGTCATCAGTGATGTCATTTGAGATGTCATCAGTGATGTCATCAGTGATGTCATTTGAGATGTCATCAGTGATGTCATCAGTGATGTCATTGACCATGTCATGAATGATGTAATATGTGACATCATCAGCAGTGGATTACGGGTGCGCGATATATAGTTAGTGCAACTAACTATATATGCAAATTTCAATGGTTTTGTGCGAGTAAATTAAGGTTTTGTAAATGCTAATCCCTAACTATATATGGTCTATAACCTATGGTTTTTCAGTGAATTTTCAAGGTTTTGTAAATGGTAATTCCTAACTATATATGGTCTATAACCTATGGTTTTTCAGTGAATTTCAATGGTTTTTTATTAGCAAATATCAAAAGCTGTAAAATGTCAAGTACGTGATAGGTAAAAACATTTTCGTATTTATGCACGCTGATGTGCTTTGAACGCTGCCCCCCCCCCTCCTCTTTTCTTTTAGGAGTATTCTCTCTTTGCAGATAGTGAAGGGTAGGTAACACAGGCCTTTGCCCCCGTTGTAATCCGTCGTGCCTGCTTCCCTCTCCATTTGATTGATTGTTATCCTAGCATTTATTGTTTTGGAATTGGTTCTCTTTGGTTCATTCTCTATTTACAAACAAGCACAGAGTCGCAATACTGTGTTTAGTCTTTGCAGATAGTGAAAAATCGTTAAAAAACAAAAGGAATCAAGCAAAATCAGTAGGCCACTAATGGGATCTCTTTTTGACCTCGCTAAAATAGAAACATTATGAACAACCCCTCATGACAAATACGAAACTAGTGAGAGGAACTGAGCTCGACACCATGATGGCTGCAAGACAGCTCGGCTCCTCTGCCCACCCCACCCATAATAACGACAAACAGTATGCAAATATTATAAATATATACAACACACCAGCAAAGTAACAGGGTAAAACATTTTATTAAAATGTAAATAACTATTTACATGGCAGCCTGCTGCAACATCGATCCAAACAAGCCTTTGTATTTTGGGCTCAAAAAAAACAATCAATAGTAAGATTTTTATAGGTCAGTGTAGGTTCATGGTTTTCCATCCACAGACTAAAAGCCTGGAGTGGGAGTGAAAGAACATTAACTAGGTAAGAAGGAAGGCAGAGGTTGTGGGAAGGACTCTGGATATGGTATGTTGCTAGGTCCCTGAGATGCTTCGATGTCACTGCCTTGCACAAATGGCATAAGTCCTGGATGTTGGGTGCCATAGTTGAGGGTTCGGAGCAGCGCTTGTAACACTGTCTGAAGCTTATTTGCACCTGCTGCAGCTTCACTATTCTCAAAGTAAGTGGGGGCTGTTTGTGGACCTGACTGCATTGGAAAACAATGTGATGCGGTGCCTCCCTGAACCGCTTGACGGAGGCCCCCGAGATAATTGCGCCTGCTCCACACCTTGTCCCACAATCCATTTGACCTGAAGACACGTCCTGCGGTGCCCTGGTCCGACCATCACATATACCTGCGCTGGGAGACGGCGTGGGGTGCAGTAGAAGGGAGAGGCGGCGCGAACGAGCCTCCCCCACCTTCCCAGGTGGAGGTTTCTCAGCTACACCCCAGCGCTTCACTCGACCAGCTGACTTGCGCCCGCTCTTGCGACACAGTGCCTCGCTCGGCCAGCTGAATTGCGCCTGCTCTTGCTATTACAACGTCTCACCCGCCATCCAACGGAATTGCACCCAATCTTGCGGTACAGCGACAGGCGGCTGCTACGGAGCTCACGAAATGGCGGTCGACTCCTCAGACTTGGGCCTGGCCTGCAAAGATAGCTCTGGGCAACCGTGGAACTCGGACGCTTGACTGCTAGGGCATGGGCCCCATTCCCAAAAGAGTCCCCTCAGCCTTGAAGATTCTACAACAGTCACCGGGACCCCCGACTCCCGTAAACTTCCGGTGAGGAGCGACTGCCATGATTGCTAGCGGAATGGCCACAACGTAGCCACGAGATGGTGGTGCTCTCCTGCTGACGCCAGCTTCAGTCTGAAACATCCAGAAACACTGTAGACTACCAATTCAATCAGTTCCGGTGGAGCCCCAACGTGACCCGGTAGAGAAGAACTTGCCCTCCCCTCTTTGATTGATGGTTCTTGTTGCCTGTCCCTTCTCTTGTTATTTAACAGAACTTTTTGGACTGCTGAAAGGGGTTGTGTTCCGACCGCTGGTTGGTGGAGACATTTTGACTATATTCTGGACCTGCGTTGTAGCGTAATGCGTCATATGACGCGCCGCGTTAGCGTACCCGGAAGTGGTCCGGTGCGCGAGGCGCAGCTTCCCGGAAACAATCCAGAGTGCGGCGCGCAGCGCGTAACGTAAGCATAACAGGTCATGTGACTTGTAATAAAACTTTTCATTGGTTCATTTTACTTTTGTTATTCTAATGATGAAAGGCTTGGTCATATGACCTAAAAATAACTTTTCATTGCTTTCGAAAAAAAATTTTTCCCAAATGATGAAAACCCCACCTTTTTTTTTCTCACTCTGACTTGTAAAGCAAAGGACCCAGATGCATTTACAGTTTATCACTAACAATGTTCCAGGCTAATGTATTTTCCCGGGTAATTTACAAGTGTCCTGCAAGTAAAATATTCCTATTTCGAGAAAAAGGGCGTTTCTTCGTCCCATGAGGTAGCCATTGAACAAAAGAGGCTCGGCCTGCTGTCTTAGTCGCTGATAGGCATGAATATCGGATTCTTATCGATCACTTTATGTTGCAGGAGTGGAAAACACAACAGCCCTTGACCATTTATCCTTACTGCGTTCCTGCGTATTATACCTTTTAACCGTCATGTACTTGGACTGCTTTATTTCACTTGCCTTTTACTGATTCGAAAACAGTGGCTATTATTCAAAATTTTACCAATGTAGGTACTACTACCATGTTTTGTTTTAAAAACCTTTATTGTGAAAATGTCAGTATACAAATACGGGCCTATAACCACGTGGGCCGGCCACGGAGCAAACTGGAATCGTATATGATGAGGGGACATTTACACTGTAAAAGAACGTAACAGGCGACCCATTAGGTTGCAAGAACTAAGGTGTCTAACATTTGCGGAATCGCAGGACGTACATTTTATAATTAAAGTACGACAGGGCCAGTTACAATAAAATTATCTAGATATACATTTGCGGGCAAGTACCATGGGTGACGTTAATTCGAACTTTCAATAGTACAGTAATCAATAACACATCAGAACTTAATATCAATAGGGATGTCCAAATGTTCAATCAATTCTCGTCCCCGCCCGCCATGTGCTTCAAAACTGCATACGTATCTCGTGATATCAAGGTTGGGCAACCTGTACACAACGCGGAGTTACGAGTCGAATTTATACCAGCGCCATTTTGGGCGAGGCCGGGCAGGTCCAGGATTTAGTCAAAATGTCTCCACCAACCAGCGGTCGGACCAGAACCCCTTTCGGCAGACCAAAAAGGTTCCGTTAAATGACAACAGAAGAAATAGGCAACAAGAACAATCAGTCAAAAGAGGGGACGCTTTCGTGAATGGGGCCCATGCCCTAGCAGGCAAGCGTCCGAGTTCCAAGGTATCCCAGGGCCATCTTAGTGGACCAGGCCCAAATCCAAAGAGCTGGCCACCATTTTGAGAGTCCTGTTGCAGCCGGCTATCGCTGCACCACAAGAGTAGCCGCAATTCAGCTAGATGGCGGTTGAGTCACTGTACCGCAAAAGCGGGCGGAACTCAGCTGGAAGGCGAGTGAAACGCTAAGAGGCGCCCCACTGCAGATGAGGTGCCTCCACCTGGGGAGGAGGGAGAGGCCCGTTTGCGCTTCCCCCCCCCGGGCACCCCACGCCGTCTTTCGGCGCAGCATTGTAGGATGGCCACACCAGTGAAACTTGCTGGACACCACCTCGGTGCCATCCAGATCTCGGCGCGTTCGAGTCACTGTACCGCAAGAGCGGGAGAAACTCAGCTGGATGGCGGGCAAGACACTGTACCGCAAGAGCGGGCGGAACTCAGCTGGATGGAGGGTGAGGCACTGTGCCGCAAGAGCGGGCAGAACTCAGCTGGAAGGCGAGTGAAACGCTAAGAGGCGCCCCACTGCAGATGAGGTGCCTTCACCTGGGGAGGCGGAAGAGGTCCGTTTATGCCGCCTCTCCCCCCCCCCCCCCCCAGGCACCCCACGCCGTATTTCGGCGCAGCATTGTAGGATGGCCACACCAGTGAAACTTGCTGGACACCACCTCGGTGCCATCCGGATCTCGGCGCGTTGTGCTGCCTTCGGCCTACTGTAGCAGCAAGTGCGGGCGCAACTCTGCTGGACGGCGAGTGAAACGGTAAGGGGCGCCGCACTGCACATCAGGTGCCTCCACCTGGGGAGGCGAGAGAGGCCAGTTCGCAACGCCTCCCCCCCCCCTCCCCCCCCCGGGCACCCCACGCCGTCTTTCGGCGCAGCATTGTAGGATTGCCACACCAGTGCGGCAACTTGCTGGACACCACCTCGGTGCCATCCGGATCTCGGCGCGTTGTGCTGCCTTCGGCCTATTCGCACATCGGTCCGCTACTGACGCCGCCTCACAGGCCAACAGATTTTGTAGGCTTTTTATAGCCCAAAGCCGCATAACAGGTCATGTGACTTCTTTATAAAACTTTTCATTGGTTCATTTTACTTTTGGTTTCCTAATGATGAAATGCTTGATCATATGACCTAAAAATAACACTTTTCATTGGATTAAAACATTTTTTTTTCCCAAACGATGAAAGCCCCAACTTTTTTTTTCTCACTCGGCAATCCAAAAAGGTTACATTAGATGACAACAGAGGGGACAGACAACAAGAACCATCAGTCAAAAGAGGGGAGGGCAAGTTCTTCCCTACCGGGTCACGTTGAGGCTCCACAGGAAGTCATCGAATTGATAGTCTACAGTGTTTCTGGATGTTTCAGAGTGAAGCTGGCGTCAGCATGAGAGCACCACCATCTCGTAGCTCCGTCGTGGCCATTCCGCAAGCAATCATGGCAGCCGCTCCCCACCGGAAGCCTGCGGGAGTCGGGGGCCCCCATGACTTTTGTAGAATCTTCAAGGCTGAGGGGACGCTTTCGAGAATGGGGCCCAAGCCCTAGCAGGCAAGCGTCCGAGTTCCAAGGTGTCCCAGGGCCATTTTAGTGGACCAGGCCCAAATCCGAAGAGCCGGCCGCCATTTTAAGAGTCCTATAGCAGCCACCTATCGCTGCACCGCAAGAGTGGGCGCAATTCAACTAGATGGTGGGCGAGACGCTGTAGCCGCAAGAGCCGGCAATAAACAACTGAATGGCGGATGAGGCACAGTGCAGCAAAAGCGGGCGGAAAACCGCTGAATGGCAAATGAAACGCTAAAGGGGCGCCCCATTGCAGCAGAGGAGCATCCACCTGGGGAGGCCTGTTCACGCCGCCTCCCCCCCCCCCTTCCCCCCCGGGGCGCCCCACGCCGTTTTTCAGCGCAGCATTGTAGGATGCCAAGACCAGTGCGGCAAGTAAAGGGCATCACCTGGGTGCCGTCCAGATCTCAGCGCATTGTGCTGCCTTCGGACTATTCGCACAACAGACTGCTACTGACGCCACCTCACAGAAGACCATTGTTGCTTTGTTTTAAATGTTTTTTTTATAACGTGTTTACTTTGTTGGAGCGTTGTATATATTTATAAGTTATTAAAGTGTTATAATCCTACTACTTTGTTGTAGTGCTATATATTTTTAATGTGACAAATAATTGTGAAGACTTTGATGTACAAAAAGGCATCCCTGGAATCTTCCGCTTCAGGCTTGGTCCCACACACCCTCACAGTGAGAATCCTCTCCCCAATCACAATTCAGGATCGTTATCAGATAGTAGGAACGCGTGTGGTGTGACGGATCTCATGGGGTGGGGGCCTTGATCTACTGCAACTCCTTTGAAGAGGGGTGATTCTTTACAGTTGGAGCCATAAACTACTTCCGCAGGGTTAGGTGATAGCCTGGGACTGGCCTGGACAATCGGACACAGAGGAAGAGGAGTGTCAGAGGGTGCGGTAGTGAAAAAGGTGAAAGGGAGGTGTCGGGCGGGTACGGGGTGTGATTCTTAGGGAAAAGCAGCGCAGATGGGGGGAGGTTTATGACCCATGCATGAGAGAGAGAGCGGGGGTGACCAGTGCGTGGGGGAGATGCTTGCGAGGGTGGGGAGCCATGCTGAGGATTGGCGGCGTGCAGAGAGTGGGTCTGGTCAAGGCATCTAAAATGGCTGCCGTGCACAACAAAAGTGTGGCATTGGAAAAAAAGCAAGATGGCGCAGACAATGTTTATCAATACAGATTAATTTATAACAATTATTTTTAACAATATATTTACTCGCAGTGTCAAAATGGCGGTCAACACTTCCTGATTTCCTTCGAATCGAACGTTAACAGACGTCACGCAGCAACAAAAAAAAAAACGCTCACGCGCAGCCGCTGGAAGACAAGTATCAACATATATGAGCATCCTCAGCAATCCTCAGAAAACATAGGGGGTCAGGATACGTCTCCCGTACCCCCTTATACCCACTTCTCACATTGTTTTTCCTCCATCTTGTAATTTAATTAAAACGAAACACAAAATGGCGAATTCCCGTTTCGCTACCCGGTTCCCGAATCGGGAAGCGCTTCTACCGCAAAAAATCAAATTTTTTTTATTTGCCCCACGGGACCCTTTAATAACCCCAACATCATTCCTAGGGGGTCAAGAAGGGTCTACCTTGCCCCCTTTCATTAAATTCCTCCTTCGTTTTTCTCCTCCTCTTGTCTCTCGGTAGGATCGAGTGCCTCTGGGTAGGGGACCTCAGAACATAGTCCCGGAGTAGGGCCTGAAAATAGGGTCCCCACTCCATGGTACAGCTCATGGAAGGAGCTTGGCTTCCCAGTTCACAGTTTACAGCCCAGGGGGTTCGGGTCCCCAGGGTCACTGCAGGCTTGTGAAGGTGGACCTCCTCGCCTTTAATAAAATGAATGCTGAAGGCAGTGGGGGCAGGATCCCTAGTGACTTTTTAAAATTGTGGGAGGGGGCTGTGCAACTGAATTTGTTAACGCCCCTGGGAGTTGCTGTTGTATATACCATGCCAGCACTATCATTAAAGGGTGTTCCTTCATTTGCATGGCGGCCTGGCCCATTGCAAATGAGGGAATCTTTTTACCTTCATAAAGTGCACCGAAAGTATCCCTCAAAAAGGAGTGCCTTAAAAAGGTGGCAGACTTTCAGTGCGCCTTCTACATGGAGCTGCCTAAAGTGATGAAAGACATACACTCTCCAGACAATTCCTTGCAGGCAGGTGCAGTCACTCACTCCATCCGCGTGCACAGGGATCTCTAATCCCTTTTAAAACTGCAGGCAGGTTGCCACCTGCACAGAGAAACACGAAGCAGCTTTTAAACAGCGGTTCCATACTTCACTTGGATTTGCCATCGTGGTGGCAGCACACTTTCCAAGTTTGCACCCAGTGCACCTGTTTTAAGATGTGCTGTGGCGCAAACATGGGAAGCGTGACCTCTCTGTAATATGGGCCATTGCCCCTCTCTAAGGGTTATTTTAGAGAAAGAAATCAAAGCCTGTGCTTTTCTCACATTTTTCACATGTGTGGATCCTCTGCAAATTTGCGCGCCAACATTTTTTTGGGGCCCAAGGTGGGGTCCACACCCTGACCTAGGGGTATTCCTAGTGTGCCCTTTTTATATATTTTTTGCTAAAGCTTAGGGCTGAGTCCCCAGTCCTAGGATGACTGCCACCACATAAGTGTTGATGTGTGGGAAGTCAATCAGATCTCACCATGAGATCTGTCAGCCCATGGATCCTCAGCAGTTTGATATATATGAATTTGTTTGCATTAATTGGTCAAAAACTATTCACTGGATTTACACTAATTCACTAAAAGCACTCTTTCTGGACCAAGATCTAGCTCTCTGCTAAATGTGGCATAAATCTGTTTGGCCAATTGGACTAAAGCAGTTTCTAAATTTCCTATGGAAAAAAAAATATGGAAAACACTTGCTGGTAGAGGGACCCCATTTTTCTAAGCCCCCACTTAACAGAACACCCCACAATGTTTTGGGAAGGAGCTGAGGTGAGAACAATTCTTTTTGGGAAAGTTTTGCAAAAATTTGTCAAAAGGCTCATAAGATAGTAGCAAAAGTAAACAATTATCTCTTGTGGAAAGATGAGCCAAACTATTACTTTAGGATGTTTAGATACATGTAAACATTTTAACTTTTGCAGCAAACAGGCCTAAAATAAACAGTCTTAAATCTCATTCATCCCCTCCTACACAAAAGATAACCTCTAGTAACAAACACATCACCACCCCTTTACCCTACAACTTCCACTCACAAACAATACTATACAAACAAATTAATCTGATAAAACAAATACATCAGCACCTCTTTTCACTACTCCTCAAATACAAAAAATATCATGCACATCAGCATATCTAAATCTTGCAAACACAACACCTCATAAAATGTACGGTCACAAAATACAATTATACACCCACATATCAAACTATACAAATGAACAAACTCTAATGCCAAGCTTACTCCCTTCTACCACACCTAACACATATACAACAGCACAGCACTCTCTTCCAACTGCCTCTTATCCATTGGACAATTTAGAACCTTACTACATGACACACATGCTGAACCACCAACATTGACTCATGCACCTTCCACCCTGAACATATGCAAACAATATAAACAACGTGCCACACATCACAACTTTGCTTCTCCATGTCTACTGCACAACAGGGTTACACCACAAAAACAACACAGCATCCCACCTACGCATGCAGATCCATCGAAATGTCTTCTTAGCCTGCTGGATGAGGAACACATTGCAGAACAGATACACAATTGCTATCCTCATACAGCTAATACAAGCACTTAAACACACAAAATGAAGTCTCACTGTCAGCAAAACACATTCTCTAAACTGTCTACTAATAGATGCTTGAACGCTCTCTACAAACAAACACCACATCTATGACCTTCTCACCGATGCACAACCAGACATACTATTCATAACTGAATCATGGTTGGGTGATGATATGACTCCAGTCCTGCATGCAGCCATTCCACACCCAGAATCGTATAGGTAAAAAGGGAGGTGGTCTAGCTGTAGTGTTCAAGAAAACATTATCTATCACTAAAGTTGACGACATCTCCATAAAGAATTGAGAGGCTCTTCTAACAAGATGCAATCCCACACCGTCATCCTTATGTAACTTCCTGCTCCTTCACAGACCTCCACCTAGCAGGGCGACATTCCCAGGTGCCTTCTAGAACCGGTTTCAAACCTGATAACAATACACTCCAACCTATGCGTTCTGGGTGACCTCAACATTTGTTTTAACAAACCCAATATGACCCATCCAAAAACAATAATCACTGGCCGAGAAGCACTGAACCTGCATCAGATTGTTCACAAACCCACACACATTGCTGGACATATCCTGGATGTCATTTCTTCTAATACCGAACTAGTTACTTTTCAAACTATAACTCCAGTCACATGGTCAGACCACCATTTGCTTGCTTTCAAACATAAAACAACACTATGCGACTCACCTAAAACCCCCTTACGTGCATCCACCTATAGACCCTGGAACAAACTCAATTTAGAATCCTAAGAAACACAACTAACATCCAGTACAGATCTGGAAACAATAAATGCTGTTACAAAACTATATGAGTGGCTACAGGAAGCTTTTGATATCCTGTTACCACTCAAAATCTCACAACAGAACAAAGGAAAACAAGCACCTTGGAGAAATACAGAAATAAAAAGACATACAACTACAAATTAGAAAGCTGCAATGTGCCTGGTTCAAAACAAAAAACAAACAAGACAAACTTCACCTACAGAAAATTTACAGATTATACAAGTCAGCTATAAAAAAATATAAAAAAAGTACTTTTCAGCCAGATTTCAAAATGCTAAATGTGCCATTAAAGAATTCTATAAAATACTCAATGAATTTCATAAACCAAATTGCCTAGAAGAAACTCATCCCGTTACTCAAGATTTCACTGACAAACTGGCAAATCATTACAGAGACTAAGCAGACACGTTGGACTCGTACTTATAACAGAGACAAAGCATAAGCACTAACCCTTTTACAAAACAAAAATCCAAGAATTCTCCAACTCAGCCTCTCCATTCATGCCAACATATTTCATACAATGAATTTATGGACTTGGTCAAAGCAAGCAGGCCTGTCAACAGCCCTTCTGACCCATGTCCACCACAAACCTTCAAGAGTAATCTTCTAAGAACCTCTGCTGCCAGTCCAGTAAGAAATATCATTAACGATTCCTTAACTACCGGAATATTTCCAGAAGAACTAAAAAGTAGTACATATGCCCTTTACTGAAGAAAACAAACTTGGACCCCCTGAACCCTGAAAACTACAGACCCATTACTAATGGACCTTTCCTGGGCAAACTGATAGAAAGAGCAGCGTTCTCCCAGATGTCACGATTCATTGAAGAGAATGCCATACTTTCAGACTTCCAAACAGGATTTTATCCAGGAAGAAGTACAGAATCTGCCCTCCTTGTCATCTGGGATGACCTGAAGAACACCGTTAACAGCAACTGGGTTGCTGCACTACTCCTCTTGGACCTCTCGGCTACCTTTGACACGGTTGGCCATGACACTCTAATACAAAGTCTCTACAAAGCTGGCATAGAGGGGACTGCTTTAGACTGGATCGCGCCCTACCTTCAAAATGGAACTAATGTCATCCATACCCCACCTTTCTCATCCAAACCGTAGTCAACAAAAGCTGGGGTCCCTCAAGGCTCTATCATCTTTCACATGCTTTTCAACATCTACATGAAGTCATTACCAGTACTGATCAATCAATTTCAACTCACATGCTATAACTATGCAAATGACATGCAAGTACTCCTTAAACTGTAATGCCCCAAAGTCATTCGAAACATGCCAAGTTTCAGTTGTTTCAGAGATGTGAATCAATGGATGACTTGGAGCCATCTCAAATTGAATGCTTCCAAAACGGAAATACTCACGTGTGGCAATTCGAAACATTATGACCCACTTGCTGTCAGGCCTGATGAACTGGGATCACTGCCTTAAGTATCGAAGGAAGTAAGAAACTTTAAAACTTCAAAATGACCATGGACTTCAAGCTATCGATGAATGCCCATGTGGACAGACTAGCAAGATTAAGCTTTGCACTATAAAAACTCTGCTACAAATATTCCCCCATTTGGGATTCCCACACAAGGTCCAAGCTACCATCTCCCTTGTTCTGTCCATACTCAATTAGGCCAATAGACTCTACCACAGATCACCTTTAACAACTATGAAAAGTCTACAATGGATTCAGAACAGCGAGACCACATCTTCCCTGCCTTGAAAGCCCTGCATTAGTTACTGGTTGCCAGAAGCTCCACATTCAAGCTGCTTTATATCGCCCACAAAGCCATGCATGGAATGGGAACGCTCTTCATCAGGAATAAAATCACAAAACACATTAATCATAGGAACCTCCGCTCTAGAGTGGCACATCACCCTAAAATCCCAAGATACAAGAACAAAAACATGGGTAGCACATCCTTCTCTGTTCAAGCGGCCAACTCTTTAACCCCAACATCAGATCCACTGACAACCACCGTATCTTCAGAAAACTACTCAAGAATTGGTTCTTCCCCACATAAGCACCCTATGCAAACACCATATCCCTCTGTATATAAGATTTATTTGTACTATAGATATGTACCTATATATGGGTATTGCTTTGTATTAACATGTAGAATAATTCTGTTTAAAAAATAATTAAGTTCAACACTTCAAAACCAGAGTTTATCCTATGCATCTTTAATCTATTTATAATTACTTTCTTTATGCATCTATATACCTTCCATGTACTTGGATCTTTAAATTTATTACTTTCCTCAAAAAAATAAAATATATTATAAGCACTACCCTAGTTCTCACCCTATACCTCTATCAATGTCTTTAATCTGTATAGACTTAAATCCTTTATACATCTATACATTTTTCATGTTCCACCACTCAAATTACTTTAATATTTCACTATACTAATTCACCACTATTCCTTATGGGTTCCGGAGTAGCGTGCTACTCACCAAGAAAGTTCTTCAACACCCTATTAGGGGTAAAACGCACTATATACATATAAACCTTTTCCCTCTTTTCTATCCATCCGCTATCCTTGTCAACCCAAATAACTGATTAATATCCACGACTCAAGTTACTTTCATATTTCACTTTACTATTTCATCACTAATCCTTATGGGTTCCGGAGTAGCGTGCAACTCACCAAGAAAGTGCTTCAACACCCTATTAGGGGTAACAAGCGCTACTAAAAGCTAACCTTTTTTCTCTTCTATCCCTCCGCTATCCTATTCAATCCAGATAACTGACTAACATCCACCACTGAAACTACTTTCATATTTCACTATACTAGTTTGCCGCCTATCCTTTATGGGTTCGGGAGTAGCGTGCTAGTTGATGAAAAAAGTGCTTTAAACCCCATCAGGGTTAACAAGCGCTATATCAATACAAACCTTTTTCCCTCTTCTATCCCTTCGCTATCCTTCTGAATCCAAATAACTGACTAACCTATCCATCACTCAAATTACTTTCATATTTCACTATACTAACTCAACACTAATCCTTTATGGGTTCCGGAGTGCGTGCTACTCACCGAATAGGTGCTTTGATACCTCGTCAGGGGTAGTAAGCACTACATGAATGCAATTACAATACAATACAATACAACAATTTATTGAATTACCTATGGTGTGAAAAAATCCAGATAAAAAAGAAGGAAAACGTACCATGCAATGAAGTGACTCAAAATGTAATAACCATAATTTAATGATTCCTGGTAAAAGATTCTGAAGTAATGGCAGCACATACATTTGGTTTATTTGAAGACCAGAAGAACGCAGTCTAAATTCTAGATAGCTTAACTACTTGCTTGTCAAACTCATGCTTCTCAGGCTTACAAATCAAATGATGATGCTGGAGTATCTAAGTAAAGCAATAAAAACGAATTCAATATGTCAGAAAGATGGACGCCGAGAGCGCTGAAAAATGAAAAAAAAAGAAGGAAACCATTAGATAGTTAGTAGAGCTACTTAGGGAAAATCATAGGCAACCTTGTACATTCTAACTTTTGGACCATTTACAAATAAGAATTGAAATCAAGACAGAAGCTTTGGGGGAGGAGCTTCGCTGCCAACCAAGATGGCCGCGTGAGCTCGGAGCTCCGAAGACCTCCCGATCCTCCGCAAAAATCCTGTGATCCATCCTGTCCCACGATTGTGGGAATCGGTTGCTAAGCCGGTCCTGAGGCGGCACCCGCTTTCGGAATGAAAATCGGACATTCCTAGCCTCAGTTGGCTCGACGGATCCTGGAGGCTCCGCCCGCATCACTGGCGACCGTTTTGGGTTACAGCGTTGTCTCCACATGGTACCTCCCTGCCTACGCTTCTTCATCCCGTTGGGTGCTTCTGATCCTTGAGCGCCTTGCTGAGCGGCCTCAACACTGGCCTTTGGAGATATCGTCGTGTGCATTGGACATACTATACTGGACTCCTTCGCCCCTGGTGTCCCCCCGTCCCGAGAGTGCCAACATGGCGGGCAAGGGAGGCTCGGACGCAGGCAAATCTCAGCGGCTCAACAGGAAACTATCCCAGTCCCAGTCCACCATTCCGGAGCGATTCTCCCAGTCTAAGGGATCACCGGTACTGGCGGGTCGTACTAAGGACTCAGGAAGAGATGAATCGCCGGACGACTCCGAGATAACTCTTCGGGACGTCATGGGAGCGATATCGGGGGTGAAGACGGAGATGCACACTCTCCGCGAGGAACTGTCCAGCAAGGTTGACTCCCTGAAGATTGAGTTAAACCTCATCAGGACCGACCTCGGGAAAACTAATGACCGGGTGAAATCGCTGGACCTTAAGACTTCCAGCCTGGTCACGGATGTGTCTGATATACAGTTGGAGGTGCGCGACCTGAAAATGGCTAACGGAATGCTGGCGCGTCGACTGGACGAGTTCGAGGGTCGCGCGCGGCGCCAAAATGTTCGCATCACCGGTGTACCGGAAAAGGCCGAGGAGGACTCGACTGAGCTCTTTGTGGAAGAACTGGTGGTTAAGAACTTGGCACCGGGGGGCCTGAGCAAGTTCTTTTCGGTGGAACGGGCCCACAGGATCCCGGGTGGGCCGCCGAAATCGGGTGCCTCCCCTCGCCCCATCATCGCGAGGCTGTTCAATTACAGGGACAGAGACGCTATCCTGCAAGCATCGAGAACCGCGGGCCCTCTCCGCTTCCAGAACTCTGATGTGAACTTCTTCCCGGATTTCACCCAGGCTGTTCAGAAAAAGCGCCAGAGCTTCACGGGGGTGAAACGGAGACTGAGGGAAATGGGCCTGCGCTACTCTATGCTCTATCCTGCCAAGCTCCGCATTGAGCGTGACCACTGGACCTTCTTCTTTGACTTCCCGGATGATGTGTGACACTGGCTCAATACCCTGCCCCAGGAACGACATGAGCCGACCGACCAGACGGAGGAGACCACCGGAGGCGCGGAAGCGCAGGAATGATTGTTTGGTTACTTGCCTTCCGAGAGCTGGGTTGCCGTGAGGGGCTTCGGCTTTTGACATTGCTGCTATTATTTTGACTCGTTTTGTAATTAATATGGGGGATGACGGGGGGGATGGGATGTCTCCTTTCTCCTCTGTGGGCTTCTTGTAGGTTAGTTAAGGGGCGACAGGCACACTGCTAGTTGGGGTGGATTATAGTCTGATGCAGGGGTGCAGGGTGGTGGGTAGTTGGGGTGTGTTTTTTCGTACTTTTTCTTTGTCTTACTCTTTGTTCTGGCTGAGGAACTACTGGACTGAACTATTATTGCTGTGGGCGCTGATGTGGGTGGGGGGGGGCGCGGAACGTCCTTGATGATGGGGGGTAAATCTCTTAATTTGTTGAGCTGGAATGTTAACGGGTTGGGGGACCGTATTAAGAGGGGTGTTGTGTTGCAGATGCTCAAGCGCTGTTCGCCTGATGTGGTTTTTCTACAAGAGACCCACTTGGTGGGACATGCCTGTAAGGCCTTGAATAGACGGGGATACAAAATGGTGGCACATTCAGGGTTCTCCTCGGGTTCCAGAGGGGTGGGCATCATGGTGCGCACGTCCCTTCCGTTGGAGGTGGAGTCTGTGCTTGCTGATGAAAGAGGCAGATACGTGGCGTTGGTGGGCAAGTGGGAGGGCCGCACGCTAGTTTTGGTTTCGGTTTATGTTCCCCCGGGGCTGCAGGAGACTACTTTCAGGGACTTGGGAGGCGCCATTTTAGGTCTCCCCGAGGGATTGTTGCTGGTGGGTGGGGACTTCAACTCTGTAGTCTCGGGGGAGTTGAACCGCTTTCCATCCAGGGATCTTCGCCCTTCCCAATTTTGGCTGCCTGAATTTTTGAGTTCCATGGGGATGGTTGATTGCTGGCGATTTTTACATCCCGCCCAGCGGCAGTACACCTTTCTCTCGGGTGCCCACGGTAGCCTTTCTAGAATAGACTACGTCCTCACCCCGGCTGCCCAGGCGCAGTCTGTGTCCACCGCGCGTCTCTTAGCTAGGGGCATTTCAGATCATTCCCCGGTCTGGGTCTCTTTTGACTTCCAGATCCCCGCGTCTTCGCGAGTGGCTCCCATTAACCCGTGGTACTTTCGCGACCCGAAGACCAGGGCTCTCCTGACTAAAGCTATGGACCGGTACTTTGTCGAAAATACTGGCTCCGTTGACTCCGCTGTCTCCCTTTGGGAGGCCTTTAAAACTGTGCTTCGCGGCGAGGCCTTCTCCCTGATTGCGGAGGCTCGCCACGGCCGGGATGAGGACGTGGTGCGGCTGGAGTCTGATCTCGCTGACCTGAGCGCCCGACTGGAGCTGGATCCGTCTCCCGACTTGATTCACGCTCTCTCCCTTAAACAGTCCGAACTCCGGGCAACCACCACTGATGCAGCGAAGGCCTTGAGCAGGGAACAGCGGGGTAGTATATATGACTCGGGTGATAAGGCGGGCAAGCTCTTGGCGTGGCTGGATAGACGGGAACTGGCGTCCCGGGTGGTCCCAGAACTGGTGGGTGAGGATGGCCTATCCCTGACGGACCCGGCGGCTATAGTTGGGTCCTTCGCTGAATACTTTGAGGGGGTATATACCTCCGCGAATCCTCTCCCAGAGTCTGTCTCGGCCTCCTTTCTGGAGGACATTGACCTTCCCTGTCTCTCGGATCTTGACCGAGAAGACATGGATCGAGATCTGTCTGTGGATGAGGTGGCCCTGACGATCCGCTCGCTGCGCTCCGGCAAAGCACCGGGACCCAACGGTATCCCGGTCGAGCTTTATAAACTCAAGGCTGATGCGCTGGCCACACCACTGCTTAATATGTTCCTTGAAGCCCGCGAGACAGGAGTACTCCCCCTCGACCAGAGACTCGCCACCATTGTGGTGATCCACAAAGAAGGAAAACCACGTGATTTGTGCCGGTCCTATAGACCCATCTCGCTACTGAACGCCGAACCCAAGATCCTGGCCAAATTGCTGGCCAACCGACTGGTGGGTGTGATCACGGACTTGGTTCACCCGGACCAGTCCGGCTTCATACCGCACCGGAACACGGCGCTCAACTTGAGGAGACTTCACGCGGTCATGGCACGTGCTCACCTGCTTCGTGAGCCTGCAGTTCTCGCCTCGCTTGACGCCACCATGGCTTTCGACTCGTTGGAGTGGAATTACTTGTGGGCTGTACTTGCCAAGTTGGGGTTTGGGCCCACTTACATCGGATGGGTCCGACTGCTATACACCGCACCGTTGGCTAATGTGGCCGTCAATGGTCGGCTGTCGGCCTCCTTTGCGCTGCACAGGGGCACCAGACAAGGTTGTCCGCTCTCGCCACTCCTGTTCGCCCTGGCACTGGAACCCCTGGCGGCATGGATCAGGACGCACCCTGATGTCTCCGGGATTACGTGGTCACCTGGCCTTAAGGACCGAGTGTCGCTTTACGCGGACGACATCCTCTTGTATCTCACCTCTCCTTGCCGCTCACTTATTGTGGTTTTTGACCTGCTGGGTACCTTCGGGACCCATTCCGGCTTGGTGATCAACTGGTCTAAATCCTCACTATACACGTTGTGTGGAAACACTCCGCGCCTCCCCCGTGGGTGCTCAATACAGATAGCCCAGCAGGGCTTTCGATACCTGGGCATTTACGTGTCGCGCGACTCCCGAGCCCGATACTCGCACAACCTTCTACCACCGCTTGCGCGGTTACGCAGGGATGTCGAGGGATGGAAGAAGCTACCGATCTCCCTAATGGGCAGAGCCGCTTTATTCAAAATGATGGCGCTACCTAGCTTCCTCTACGCTTTGCAAAACACCCAAGATCCGGTCCCGGCCAAATACTTTGGAGAGATTGAATCGCTGCAGCGAGCACTGTTGTGGGATGGGAGGCCACGAATCTCGTTGCTCAAGCTGACTATACCGTGCTACGACGGAGGTATCGCCCTACCGGATATGCAACGCTACTATTGGGCGTCCCAGCTTGCGGCCATCAACCACGGCCTTTATGGCCCAGCGGCCAGCCCGGGCTACGCCATGGATCGGTGGCTCGTGAACGACGGGAACTATTATAGAGCCTTATACTCCAGGTCCTTGGACCGGAAGCTGACGGGCCCCACCAAAACGATGGTACATATATGGCGCGCGGTCACTGACACTCTGGGCTGGAAAGATCGGATTACCCTGGCCACACCCCTATATGACTCAGACATACTGGGAAAGCTGTGGAAAACTAAAGGATTCGACCGGTGGGACACCATCGGGATATCTAAGGTTGGGGACATGATGGCGAGGGGGAGGGTCAAGTCGTTTGACATGCTACAGTCTGAGTACCAGCTGGCGTCGACGGAATATTTCCGACACGCCCAGCTTAGTCATGCCCTCTCCCCTCACATATCTGATGGAGATGCGATCCCTGAGTCATCACCCCTGGAGGATCGGGTGCTGGACGGCCACATGCCGGACAGCGCTATCTCCCTGACGTACAAAAAACTCATCAATGTGAGAGTGGATCTGCTTGAACGATTGAGGTTGCACTGGGTGAATGATGGTATAGAGATGGACGACGAGGAGTGGCAATCAGCGGTCTCCTCCCCCCGGGAGGTGGCCATATCAGCACGACTCCGCCTTGTTCAGTTGAAAATACTACACAGGGTGTATGTCACTGGCCCTAGACTTATACATATGGGACTTTCCACGGATGGCCTGTGTCGGAGGGGTTGTGGTATGCTTGCTACTTTCCTGCACATCATATGGGAGTGTCCTGGGGTTGCCCGGTATTGGACGCGAGTGCATGAGGTGATGGAGGAAGTGACTGGCGTGGCCTTACCGGCTGAGGCCCGGCGATGCCTCCTCAATGTTTGGTGTCCGAATGATTACAGTGTGGCCCAGACCCGTTGGGTCACCCTGGGTAATATGGTGGCCAAGAGGGACATCGCCCAGAAATGGGGTGCGCCTGCTCCTCCCTCCCTCAGCTTATGGGAAACCAACATGGACTGGTGCATGCTGCGTGAAAAGACGGTGTACATGGCCAGGGGCAAGCCTAAAATGTGGAGGTCTGTGTGGGGAGCCTGGAACTCCTACAGAGGTGACATTTGCGACCCCCCAATAGAGACGGACTCTGAAGTCCAACCTTCCCCGTAGAGCCCCTTCCCGCAGTTCCAGATGGGTTATCCTGGTGTGTTACCCCCCAAGTGCCTTATTGTTGTCACTGCCATTGTGTGCTGTCTTGGGTGTGCGGCCCTCGACCCCCTCCCGCTGCGCAATTCCACTACTTCTGTACTGTCCTCAGCCACTCCTTTTTCTCTTTGACTCCCTTTCGTGCCTAGCGCACGCCTTTTTCTCTTAGCCTTTTTGAGACTTTCCTATTCTTTGGTTTATTTATACTAAGTTTAATGCTATTGAAAATTAAACCTGACTGCTTCTGCGCACAGTATTGTACACGATCTTACCTGCTACCTCAATGCTGCCTGGCCTCCGGGATATAGGGCTGAATAGCGGTGTACTTTTTCTACAAATAAAGGTTTTCCAAAAAAAAAAAAAAAAAAAAAAAAAAAAAGACAGAAGCTTTAATGAAGAAAGCTACAAACAAATGCATGCTATAGTGAATGCCATAAATAGAAATGCACATGCTTATAAATTGAAAGAAGGTACACATTTTAAGAAAGGAACAAGTAGTACCTGAAAAATATGCATGCATTCTATTAGCTATTTTTTCACAAAGACATCCCTGTGTATGAATGGAATGGAAGTGTAGTGATCTTTTCAGATTTAAACAATAATCAATTAACAACTTGAGACAGTTTGCAAACTGTAACTCTCTGGTAGCAATGAAAAAAGAAGCAGTGAATTCTGCAGATATATCCATATACAGCTTTAAAATTTGCAACCTTACAGCAAAAACATGTGTTTGATTCCCCCTAAAAGTGTATGATATCACATTTCATTACATTTTGATGCACTCTATTTTCTATACCAAGATGCACAGTCTAGTGCTCCAACTGTAGTAGGTAGAAAGTCCTCCTCTTCATATGAAGCAGTTAATTAATGTATTCTTAATTTGAAAGGTTTCAAATGTCAGTGAAGTGCCAGATGACATTCAAATGAAGTACTTTGGACCTGGAGTAAAAGATGAAGAGTGCACTGTTAAAGCAGACTTAAGGATTAGGTCATAACTTCTTAAAATATACTTGACTTGTTAACAAACAAACAGCTTTTTTTACAAGCAATTGTACAGAAAACAGAAACAAAATATGTATTTTTTTGCTTTTAAATACATTCCAAGGCACCACAAAGAGAGTAGATGTAAATATTATCAAAGTGTTGACTCAGTGGAATATTTTGTGTCACTAAAAATAGCTAAAATAACAATACAAAATTAATTATCCCCATTAAAGTATTGCACAGACTCCATCTTGTTTGTTCATGTGAATGACGTCTTTATTGATTTTTTTTAAAAAACTTTTTCTTGTGTCTGCTTGTAGCCAAAGTCTTTTGTCCACATGGGCTGCTTCAGAGCTACAAAACACACATAAATTACAAAATCTTTAAAAACTGTGCCCTGTCCATTAACCATATACAGACTTTTCTCAAAAGAGTTTTATATAAAACCACAGTACAACCCTTTATTTTAAAATCACCAGTTCATCAAGTTTACAAATCCAATATTGCAAAAGACAATGTAATTTAGAAAACATAAAACATGTATCTTTCTCTCATTATATATCAGTTTAGGTAGATTTAATTATGAGGGAGATAATGACAAATCAGTTTCACTTTGGGATCAGTTCTTGTTTATAATTGTAATTTGGATTACGAGGGAGATGTTAATAAATTAGATTAACTTCGGGGTTTTGAAAAAATAAATAAATACGCTCATTATGGACGTTCCAAGATACTTTTGGACGAATTGTGTAATTGCTGCCATGTATGCTGCTGTGATATACAAATTGAATATTTGAATCTCGAGGAGGATATAGGTAAATCAGCTGTACTTTGGAATTCTAAAAATAGCATAAGTAGAAATGACACTCTATTGAAATAGGTGGCTAATGAATACAACAGAGGACATAACACAAAGGTTTTAGACTCTCTAAGATGGCGACCAAAGTTCTGCATGTTATGAAGGTGTTGCTCGGTTGATATAGGTGATGCCAATCACTCAGGATATTAAAAAGGTAAATAACCAACATTAAAATCACGAAGGAGCTATATATAAATAAGTTTTACTGAGGATTTTAAAAATAACGAAATTGGACATGAACTGTTATTAAAACAGGTCATTAATGAATATAATAGAGGACATTACACTAATGTTTTAGACTCTCTAAGATGGCGGTCCAAATTTTATATGTTACGAACGCACCACTTGGTTGACACAGGTGATGCCAATTACCAAGGATATAAAAGTTGTGAATTCCCAGCAGGTCTCTTTTGGCCTGGTTGAGAATCAAGCAGTGATCATTTGTTGACAGCCACCATGTTCGCCAGTAATTATTCTGATAGGAAGTACTGAGAATGGGTTCTGTAGGGTGTTAATGAAATACGTTTGACTGAGTTCAAACATTCTAATTGTAAAAGGGTGTTAGATGTATCATGCAGTAATGGTGATTGAAATGTATGTGGATAAAGTATTTAATTGAATTTGTAGTGATTCATTTGAACACAGGGACTGTTGTAATTTGAAATGGGAGATGTTGCTTAGTGTGGGTCAAATCTTTTTTCCTTCGACAATTTTAATCAAATCGTCCAGTTGGAAAACACTGGGATATCTACAGGGTAAAGGACAATAATCTCCACCATATATTGATACATCAACATAGGACCATTTGTAAAATGTGTGTGAGCTTGTCAGAAGAGTGAACCATGGGATTTGAACCTCTCGATACATATTACTTTTAAATGGTAATTGTTTCAATTAGAAAGTAGATATATATGGTGTTCAAATTAGAAGAGGAACTGTGTATTCATTGTTGCCAACCCAGTTGTTCTCTTGGATATCTTTTTTGCATTGGTTTGAAATGACATGCAGAGGACCAAGGAAAGGCTTGGATTTGAAAGGGTACAAGCGCAAATAGAATTTTATCTGGTTAAATATTATTTTATATAAGATAAATAGTGGCTTTTTGTTAATTAATATTTTCTGAGATTGATAGAATTCTGCCTGATGTAGGGTAAAGTGGAAGACTGAAATAATTGTTGGGCTAATATGTGGATTTATTTGTATAACACTTAAGATGGAAAAGACTTAATGCTTGATACCTTGATTTGTATACAGGAATCTGCCAACATATGATGTATAATATAGCTACAAAGTTGAATTTATGATAATAGTAGCATACACCTTTTTTCAGAAATGTGATAAAATTATTATTTTTTTGTCTTGATTATAAATAAGTAAATAAAATAGTACACATTTGTTTATATATTGGAGGAAATAGAGAACAGATTTGCAAGCTAACAACATTTTGGTCCAGAAAGATTAAGGATCAAAAGGTGTGACTGCTCTGATAAAATAACTAGATGAGTTGTTACGAATAGACTATAAGGGTATGCTAGGATGCTCATTATGATAAATGATTATTGAATGGTCCTCTCTTCTCGTTATAAATAAAGTGGCTGGCCTCACTATAAAAACCTTTATCTACATAACTTGAATCTTCAGATCACATTGTCAATTATTTGCACAGTGAATTGTGACCTGATTATATGGCTCTTATGTAACCTGCCTAAACTTGTATATAATGCAAGAAAGACTAATTCATTATGTTTTTTAAATTGCATTGTCTTTTGCAATATTTGATTTATAAACTTGATGCACTGGCGATTTTATAATGAAGGGTTGTAATGTGGTTTTGTGCAAAACACTTGTTGGTAATAGTCTGTATGTGGTTTATTTACAGTAGACCGTTTCACACAGTTCTTGTAATTTACTTGTGTTTATGTAGCACCCTGTGGATGAAACACATTGCCTATGACCAGACAAAAGAGATGGTTTAAAAAGAAAAATTCAATTAAGGAGTCATTCACATAAACAAAGAAAACGGAGTCTGTGTAATACTTTCCTGTGGATAATTAATTTTGGATTGTATTGTTAGCTACTTTTAGCGGTAAACAATATTCTGCTGAGTCATTCATTTTGAAGAAGTCAAGTGTATTTTCAGAAGTTATGACCTAATCCTCAAGTCTGCTGTGATGGTCCGGAGAAAGGATTTGGGCACTTTAGACATACCCATTGGGTAGAGAGTTGACATCACTCTTCCTAACCATAAAAAGATGGTGGACCTAGCATATACACTGGTTATCGTTACCCTGGCCACTTTTGATTTCTTGGTGTCGAGTATATTTTTCATTTATTATCACAACCCTGCACAGAGTGACTATACATATATTGCTTATCGTCCAGACGAATGCCCTGAATCCCATAGGGGTCATACATGGGCAGAAACATGTTGACCACTGTTAGGGGTATATATATATATATTTTTTAAATAGGCCTCTTTTCGTTTTACTTTATACAAGTGAACCATTGAATGAAGTGTTTTGGCCCCAAGAAGATAGTTTTAGTCACCTTTACTAGTTATACCTCTGCACTCTGTCCCTCACTGACCCCATTACATCGCTCATCATAAAACACCTCAGCTCCTCCCAGTAGAGGAGTTGTAGCTCACATCATGGACCTTGCAGTCCAGGTATGAAGAGGGAACCCCATGATGAAGGATGTCACTCTCCGTGAGTGAGGGTCTTTTCCTGAAAAAGAAATCTCTTCTTAGGCAGCTCCATCACACAGACATCAAGTAACAACAGGACACTATTTGATTATACAATTTTTACTATAGCATATTCACTTTATGACCAAGCATACATGTTGTGAGTTTTATGTTGATTAGAAATTAGTGCACCTCCAGTCTGGCCCCTCCCTAGTTGATACCCTCTGTGTTTATATACATAAGGCTCTCATCCCTGCCTACCATAATTCCACAATAATACCTGTAGGTGGGAGTTAAGAGCAAAATTAAACCCTTTAATACATTAAATTAGGTATATGTTTCATCTGTAATGTCAAATATACATCTAGAGGATGCATTTTCCAATACATACATATAAATATGCATCGCAACGTACTCACCCCTCTTGTGGACACTGCAAGTCTCTAAAAAAAGTTGGTGTTTCTAGATTGAGAACGTATACTGTAATATAAAAACAGTGAATTTGCATGCAGGTGCAAAAAATGTCAATCATACATTCACAATTAGAGACTTACCCTATTGTGGAGTATCACAATGTTTCCTGGTCAGGAGTTGGAGGTGTCTCCCCTGTAGTCACATTTTAGGTGTATGGGGAGAAAACATATATAAGTAGATACTTTAACAAACTCAATTTGTGTTTAATTTGTCATTTTTGTGCCTGCACATTGGTTGATTTCGAGAGTGCACAGGTATTTAAAAGGTATATTAAGCTCTAGACCAATGGTGTTAATGTTTATTGCTTATAGAAGCAATATATTAGGACAGTGTATAAGACGCATACCTCCATCTCCACACTAGACCGACACTTAGGCCAGGAACATTAAGCACCTTATACGAGATAGCCCAATCTAAAATCAATTGTCATATCACAGAAATGACAGTTCTCATTCAAGACCTCCAGGGACACATGGTAAAATGTGAATAGAGGAAGATACATTTTAGTCAACTCAATGGTGTTTCTCATAATTAGAAAAATATATGTATAGCTGAGCATAACAAGGATGTGCAAAAGAAATTACAAAGGCCTCTAAATAATCACATTAGTAGGGAGCATTATAGGCATGTATTAATTGTATCTTTTTGGGGTTGTAGTTTATTTCACTACCCTACATTAGTTTCTATTGGAGGGTGTTGCAGTACCAGTGATTGGCCATGTGTGGTGCTGGACTTACTACTGTTTTTGTTGTTTTTTTGTTATAACTTACACCTGAATTTAGTGAATAAGTAAAAAGTATTAAACTTTCTCAAAAGTGTAACTTACTAAAAAAGTATAGGTTACCTTCATGAATCAGTCCCTGAGTATTTAGTCTGTAAAGGCAAATTCCTTTTGTGTCCTTTATCATTACACAAAATTCTGGTAGAAGTACACAGTATAATATCTCAATTTAATATAGCTAAACATAGGATAGGGTTCGGTAAGCTCTAGAAATAGGAGAACGTGTTATTGCTTCCAAAAGATGTTAGGGCAAATGTGATAGACAATTTCCTCTCTAAATATTCCTGTATAAAGACATTTTTAAAACAGAGCATTTTAACCTTTGTTTGATGGAAAAGGTTACTGTATAATTCGTATTCACCCCATAGATTTGCAATCACCTTTTGAAGGGACATAAACCACTTTCATTCATTACAGAAAGCATCTTTGCCAGGAAAGGAGGACATTTTTGTTGGATGCTATTTGGAATACAAGCACATACTCTGTACCAGTTGCTATTGGAAATATTTACAATATATTTCACACATAAACTTTCAGTAGGTGCCCATACTTCAAATAAACGGAAAGATTCTCATAATCCTAAAGCACAATAGATGGAATGTTCATGTTGAAGATTTTCATAAATAGGGTTAACAAATGACCTACATATGTACAATTACGTTTTAATAAGGCTCCAGAAATTAATAAGTCTACTCAAACAAGAGCAACCCTAATGTCCACGTAAACATGGGTATCAAGTATAGAGCTTGGAACAGGTGTTCACATGGAACTAATTTTTAGCAATACCATGTAATAGCGCAGGAAATCCTGTGTAGACTTAATCTGAGTTAAACAAATTATATTAGGGCAGATAAGGTTCTCTCTATAATTAATCTACATAAATCTCAAGGAAAACAACCAGTATTTCACCGTTATATTCGACCAACCCTAATCAAAATGTATTTCATTGACAAAACAATAGATTGACTAGAAAATCACAATCCTGTGAATTATGGAAGATTTTCGCAAGAACAACTCAAATCAAAAAAAAGAAAAACCACATAAGAAAAAAGTGACACATTGATTGAGATTAAAAGGTATGTTGGGTATTATTGCAAAAGACAGCCAGTTATATTACATACAATTAAATACAAACGATAGGGTCCCACTGCGTAATTTACAAATGCATAGGGTCTGTCTTTTTGTTGTTGTCCACAGTGTTTCAACTGTTTACAAGATACTAGGGTCATCAGGACTGAACTGAACCTGGGGGATTGTTGTGTTGCTAGATGGGGTTTAATACCATTGGGTAAATGACTACAAAACTGAGCAACATGTACGGATCTGGAGGGTGACCAGAGAAAATTCAAACAAGTACATGCATATTGATGCAGGACGGTGCGGTGTTATAAAAACAGTTGTCAATGCCCTGCGATTAGGTGTATTGAGACACCTGAAATGTCCAGTATTTGAAAGGATATATTACAGAGGCTCCCAATGAATTCCGGCTGATGGGTGTAGTGAGTTTTGAAACACCTGGGGAAGTATTGGATCTTAAAGGTAATAGCAGCTGGGTGAGGCTGTATTAAGCCGTCTCCCAGCCAGAGATTTACTAATTGTGAAACTTTAACCCTTTCGCTGCGGCGGCTATTCGGCCGCAGTGCTAAGGGGCGGAGGGGCCGCGCGGTGCTCCGACGATGGTGATGGAATCGCTCCATCACGCCCCTCGGTTGAGCTGAGCTGGTGACGGAACGGTTCCGTCACGGCCCCGCACGCTCAATAAAATGCGCCGCGTAGGCATGAAATCAGTGCTGTGACGGAAACGTTCCAGCAGAGCCCACCCGAGGGGCGTGATAGAGCAGTTCCGTCACCATAGTGGGAGGGGTTAATAAGGCTTTGATGTTTACATATTTTAAATGGCTATTCATTCTAATTTAGAGTTCTGTTAAATAATGAACACAAATACTTGATTTATTGTATTTCCTTAAGTTTGAATGCATCTAAAAACTAAGGGAAGTTGTTTAGTTTCTTGCCAAATATCAGTATTTCAGTCCTTTCTATTTTTATGGTCTTTAAATTTACTTTACTATGCTTTGTAGGCAATCAAGCTTACATTGTAATCCCACCTCTTTAAAATCCAGAACAATTAGATCATCAGCGTAATGTAGACACAATATGTGGGTGCCTCCAATTTTGAGGAGAATTACTTAATTTCTTTCAGTGAGTCCAATAGGTCCGCCAAATAGTCATAAGAAAGGAAGTGGGCGAATACAAATTCTTGCTGTTTTGTTTTTACATTCATTTAGATAGCCTCTCAGAACAATCCTAATCTACATCGCCCGATTTGATGTGTGTAGTCATTTTATTAGAGAAAAAAAAGGCGCTTAGGGCATATGCATGAAGTCAATTTGAGATCGGAAATTTCAGCGTTTGCAATCACAAATTAGCAGTGTGCAATGTAGCACACAAAACCCCTTTGCAAAGTAAGGAATCACAAATATTGTGATTCCCTATTTTGCAATTGCATTTAAGGAATCGCAAATTGCGATTCCTAAAATACAATGTAAGATGCGCATAAGAAAGTGCGATGTGGCCTTAAGGAATCGCAAATTGCCACCAACTTCAAATTGGTGGTAATTTGCAATTTCACTTAAAAATGCACAATTTTGCATTTTTTAAGATGCCATTTGGCACACATACATGTCCTTAGGGCATGTATGTGTGTCACATGTGCACACACACACATTTCAGGGGTGCAATAGGGTGTCCTTTTAACACCCTGGCACCCTTGAAATTGTATTCTTAATTTGCAAATTCTCTATTTGCTAATTGCAAATTGAGAATGCCTTAACATTCATTCCTATGGGCCTCTTAGCCCATAGGAATGAATAGGAAGGTATGCCATATTTGCGAATCTCAATTTGTGATTCACAAATGAAGAATATGTGGGATTCGCCAAATTCTTAGCAAATCCCACATACATTGAATTTTACTAATCTAAAATTGCGAATCGCTGAAAATCGCAATTTGAGAATCGCAAAACTCAATTATCATACATATGTAAGTGATTTTCAATATTCTAATTTGCTCCACAGATGACCTCTGTAATCAGAATGAAAAGCTGTATGGAAGTAAACAAAGCAGAGACACGATCTTTGGTTTACCTTTAATACCTTCCATACTAAAGCTCATAATGCAACACAATGATTGGGAATGGAATGGCGCTCTAGAAACCCACTCTGTACAAGAGGAAGGAAATTTTCCAGCCATCCACTACTCTAGTTGAAAATTGATTATTTTCACGAAGACTTTGGAGACAGCATCTATAAGACCTATTAGTTCACAGCTACTTGATTCTACTCGTTCACAACCATTATTCTATAGCTTTTTAAACAGTATAAGAAATATGTGCATTTGGTTAAACTTCCAGTATGTTAAATTAACTAAACATGTGAGACAAGCTGCAAATGTGAAATACAGAAAAAGGCTGTGAGACATTTGTACTGGCAGACAGAAGATGACAAAAGAGGTCTGAAAATGTAAACACTTTCATACTTGTTTAGCAAATAAAGAACACATTCAAGTACAATGGAACAGCTGCTGAAAGACAGAAAATAGTCTGTATGCTTTATGCCAACATTGGAGGAGTCTGAAAAGTTTAATAGTACAATAATGCTCTTAATTCTGCTGTCAGAATAGAGAATAAAGGCTTGAATTTACCACTGTGTGGAAAGGTTATAAAGAAACTTTATGCATTAGAAAAGCCAGTTTCCAGGACAGCTAGATTAGAAAAAAAACATTCTGTTTATTTATAAAGTAACTTTACAGTGCAAGTTAAGTGTTGAGGATGGTCCAGAAAATGGTGCAATAGGAAACGTAGTTCAGTTCTTTATATGCCCACACTGAGACAACTTTGAAACCGTTTTGTTAAATTTGATAAAGTATATGAACCAAAACAAACTGCCTGATGAAGTGCAATATTTTTTACAGTAAAATACATTTATAAACAGAGTGAACAGTTTCCTTTTCGTCTTTCAATTTTCGGCACTGTACTATTCACAAATGTCAATGCTTATGTTTAGATGTGGCTATGATAAACATTGGTCACAAATTATTCAAAGAGGGACTGTCCTGTTTGGCATTGTCACAATGTATGTCAATGTCAATATTGTGCTTTTTCGAATTTATTGAGAGCAAAATAAATGTTCACATCTCATGTGTCCCAGAATGCAGTAGATTGAGATGCTTGTGTGCGCCTCATAATGGGTCACCACCCAAAACCAGAAATACGTGCACTCTGTAAATCCATTGACAGTTAAAATGTCCAGAAAAGAAAGCTTCACTCAGGACAGAGAAATACATTTTTCAAAGACAGGGAAATATATCTGTTGCTGACAATTTTAGTGCAAGGTCTTAATTTACAAACTTATCTTGAGAGAACTGCTATTGCAATATCATAATGAAATATCTCTTCCATTTAACGCATGTGATGTTACATAGTCTGTTTAACTGTGACAAGTCCTTGTGTATAGTTTTGATTACCTTGCAAACAAATGAAGACTTAAAACACATTTAGCACACTCTGCAGCCTCCATTAGGAGTGCTGTGGATTTCTTCTCTTTAAGAAGCCTATTCACTTTAAAAATTGCATGACTCTAACGAGTTTTAGATGGTAGTACTAGAAATGTTTGGAAAAATATGTTTCTGTTCATTACTTTTTTGGAATGAGTTGCAATTGGAAATGTTGTTTTAGTGCATTGGATCCTTCCCATAGATTTAAGCATTTGAATATACCAAACTGAAAAACTCTATCAACTCTTCCAATTGATATATGAACAAAGAAAGTAGTACAAAAAACATGTCCAAACTGTAGGGCAGGTATGCTTTCTAATATAGTATTATATTAAATTGGCAAATATGTTGTTTTAATTTAGGGGTGCGTGCTTTGCTTTCATGTAATTATAACATTTGGAATATTAAATGAAATAATGAGCAACTAAAAACATTGGTGCTGTATTTTAGTATGAAATGGATCCATGCGCCCACTTTGGAGACTAGATGGCCTGCAAAGGAATGTGGATGTAACAAATTTCAAGTAGGATCAAGTCTACCTTAAACAGAAGTCATATACTCTCTAATCGGTAACATCCTTTACCACACGGACAAAACCATGTAGTGCCTTTACAACACAGTCACTACCACAACTGCAACGTTACCAAACATTCCTTTGACACAACACAAATCCTTACAGTGACATGCTTTAGGGAGTTCGGTGTTGGACTGGTGCTGGATTTCAAGTTCAACATCTTCCCTACTGACCGGAGTTTGAATAGTAATCTAAGTCAAGCACTTCCTAAAGCAAGTCACTATAATGACTTGCATGCTAAAGGAACATGTGGTAACAACGCACACTTTGTTTAGACTGTGTTTTTGCGACATGCGTTGTTTAGGCATGCGAGATTCTGTCATACACCCTCTGCAGGCATCATGTTTCATGAGCATGAAACAATAACATTTGGTCATTACATAGTTTACCCGAAAAATAACTGAACATATATCTTCTTCCCGGATCACATTTTTAGCCTTCTTAGACAGTTTATATAGTTAGGAAGTGCACAAAACTAGAATATCTTGACACATTGACTTCATCTTGTTATTCGGTCATGAATAATAACTACGTATATATATATATATATATATATATATATATATATATGTGATCAAGGGCCAAGGTAGGCTCGAAACGCATCATGGCTGAGGTGCGGGGTTTTATGCACAAATAAAGAAAATTGCACCTTCAACTGCTGGGTCCTGTAAAATAAGGATCCACAACTTGTAGGTAAAAAGTAGAGGTTTATTCCAAGAAAAGATCCCATCCACAGGTGAACATCCAGCCAGCAATAAAGTAAGATAGCAACTGCTTAGTGGTCAAAGGATAACATTCCATCTGAGAATCCAGTGTCTCATGACATCAGCGCAGCTATGTCATGAGGCACAGACACACAGGACCAGGATGCCACACATCTCCCTTCTAATAACAACAAGACAATTATAAGAGAAAACAAAACAAAGCTAAAACAATAATCACACAGTGACGTAGTCTTTTAAATATTTAGGAGAATGAGAAACCCTTGCAGACTTGCGAAGAAGTGAGGAGGACTCAACTCTAGGAGTTTGAGAATGACGACTGCAAGAAGCTTCCACAAGATCATTTCTAACCACCACCACCCTGTTCAAATTCCAAACACGATGATCAGCAGTTTTGATGGCGTTCTTGAAAACTTTGATGACACGAATAGGCTTCTTAAAGGTAGCAGAAAGAGCCTTATTGTTTTTGCAGGGATTCTTAATAAGTACCCAATCTCCCACTTTAACAGGTGTGACCTTAACAGAATGTCTCTTATCAAACATCCTTTTTCTAGACTCAATTCTAGAAAGTTCACGCAACATCCACTCATCAGAGTCATCACGAGGAGGTGGTTGCAAGTCATTGACCCATGCCGGTACCACAAGGGTATTAGGAGTGCGTGATCTAAAAAGTTCAAAAGGAGTCTTTCCAGTAACGGCATGGGGAGATAACCTGTAAACCTTAACCTTCTTAAAGACATCTGTTCTCCAATCTGTACCAGCAGACTTAGCCATTCTAATAGTCTCTTTAAGGACACGGTTAAATCTCTCAACCATACCATTGGTTTCTGGGTGGTAAAGGGAAGACCTTTTGTGTTTAACTCCTTGCCCTAACAGAAAATTCTCCATCTCTTTAGAGACTAATTGGGGACCATTATCTGTGAGGATGGCGTTAGGGATGCCCTCTCTAGCAAAAAGTTTAGTTAAAAAATCCACTACATGCCTAGTCTCGATACCACGAGTTATGGCAATTTCTGGCCATCTAGAAAAGAAATCAACCAGAACAAGAACATACCACTCACAACCTGCTGAAGTAATAGGCCCCAAAATATCCAAACCCACTTCTTTCCAGGGCGCATCCGGTCTGTCTCTAATCACCATGGGTTGGACTTTAGGTTTTACTACCTTCTCACTAAGAGCACAGTCAATGCAATCCCTAACTTTGCGCTCTACTTCCAAATCCATATTTGGCCACCAATATGAGCTCCTTAAAATCTCCTTAGTCTTAGAGATTCCTAAATGACCGATATGTGCTAAAGACATAAGCTCATCCCGAAGAGCTAAGGGTGGAACCAATCTAGTTCCTCTGAAAAGTAAACCATTTTGTTCAGAAAGCTGATCCTTGACATGCCAAAATTTCTCAAGACCTTCATTACACTTAGGTTTAATCTTCCATCCTGTCATTAGGAGTTTAAGTACCTCAACCAGAGTCGAATCTTCCTGAACCATCTTCAACCACCTCTCTTTATCAACGACAGCCTCTTCTACAACACAAACCATCTCATCATCAACATCACAATCTTCCTCATCCTCAACCTCAGAACTGGGAACAAGGCGAGACAAAGCATCAGCTACTTTGTTTTCTACTCCAGGTAGATACTTTACACTAAAATCATAATCCTGTAAACCAACAACCCATTTTGTGATTCTACCAGACACCGCATCTATACCTTTTTTCTTTAAAATTTCACAAAGCGGCTTGTGATCTGTCCTGACCTCAAAATTGGTTCCCCACAATAAGTTTTTAAGCTTCTTGACTGACCAGTAAACAGCAAGAGCTTCACGCTCAATCACTGAGTATCGAGTTTCAGCTCCCTTCAAACTCCTTGACAAGAAAAGAATGACCCTCTCAATACCTTCAAATTTCTGTACAAGCACCGCACCTAAACCTTTCAGGCTTGCATCAGTAATCAAAATAGATTTCTCAGAAGGATCAAAACTGCTCAATTTCGGAGCAGAAGCTAGCCTCTCCTTGATGACCTCAAACTCACGCTGACATTTCTCCCCCCAAATGAAGTCTACACCCTTCTTCAACAAATACCTCATATTGGTACACAAAGAGGCAAAGTCTTTCACAAATTTGTTATAATACTCAGCAAGTCCCAAAAAACTCATCAACTCTTCCTTGTTCTGCGGGGGAGACATCTTAGAAATTGTAGAGATAAGATTTTCCTTAGGCAAAATACCTCCTTCTGTAATGGTGTGACCTAGATAATCAATGGAAGTTTTTCTAAATTTACACTTCTCAATCTTAACAGTCAAACCTGCATCACACAACCTTCCTAGAACAGCAAATAGCCTAAGATCATGTTGAGGATTATCTATGCCAAACACAAGAATGTCGTCCTGATAGACTCTAACACCATGTAAACCTTTTAAGACTTTCTCTAATGCCCTCTGAAAAACCGATGCGGCTGACACTAAACCAAATGGTAGTCTAACGAACCTAAAAGTGCCATATGGTGTCACAAAAGAGGTTAAGTCTTTCGAATCCTCTTCCAATCTAATCTGATGGTACGCGGACCTTAGATCAATGGTGCTGAAAATTCTAGCACCTTTAAGAAGCATAAGCATGTCCGCAATCTTGGGTAGAGGATAGTGATCAGTAACCACACACTTGTTGAGTTCTCTTAAATCAACACAGAGACGGAGAGAGTTGTCCGATTTCTTGGCTGCGACAATCGGGGCGACCCACTCCGTTCCCTCTACTGTCTCTATAATGCCTCCCTTGACCAGCTTATCAAGTTCATCTTTAACTTGTTCTCTGACCGCTACAGGTACATTACGCACTTTGCAGCAGACAGGTACAGCATCCTTCTTCAAGATGATACGATGACAATAGTCATTAAGGCATCCTAAATTTTCCGAAAAAACTTTAGGGAATTTGGATTTCAGTTCACTAGTGAAATCATGAGAAACTAATGAAACAATTTGAGGTGTGCAGGGAAAGGGTTCTTTTAGGAGAATAGGGGGTGTCGAATTCGGATCAAGCATAACACCCAAATCCTTGAGAGCAAACCAGCTTATTATGCTATCTCCTTTTTGAGAAACATAAATTTTTGCTTTGGCCAACCTATTCTTATAATTAATCATACCTTCAAAAACTCCAAGTAGTTTAATGGGTTGACCAGCATAACCAAATGGTCTTATATCGGGGCGTGAGAGCTCAAGTTTATGTCCCAACTTACTCAAGAAGAAATCTTTTGCCACAATAGTAATCTTTGCCCCAGAATCGAACAAAACTTTGGTAGGATAACCTTCTACCAAAATTTCATCACAAGGGGAATTCTTTGCTTCCTCAGCACTCACAGTTTGAATATAAATTTGCCCACAATCTAGGTGTTCATCTAGATTATCATCATTTTCAAAATCATAAAATATTTCATTCACTCTACCTCTATAGTTTCCCCCTTTACAACATGAGGTGAAGTGTCCTTTCTTTTTGCACTTACTACAATAAGCTTTCCAACCTGGACATTGTCTATCAGTGGCAAAATGCCCTATTTTACCACATCTGTAACACTTTACTTGAGAGAAATCCAAACTGTTTTCCTTTCTTTTATAAGGAATTTTGTTCGAAACATTTTCATTTCTAGAGTCTTTTTGCTGATTTTCACTTGTTCTAGCAGTAGATTTCACAACATTCACAGTCTCTTTCGTAGTTTTGTTGTCACCATTCTTTTTGATGACTTCTACACACTTAATAGAATGTTCTATCCTCTTAGCAATAGTAAGAACTTCCTCTAAAGAAGGTTCATCCTTTTGCCACAATTCCTCTCTCACCTTTTCAATATAACACCCAAGCATGAACTGATCTCTAATATGCTCATCAAGACTTGCCCCAAACTTACATGAGGACGCAAGTTTCCTTAACGCTGTAATATAGTTCTCAATTGTTTCTTCTTCCATTTGTGTTCTCCGACCAAAATGATATCTTTCTAAAATTGTACTGACTCTAGGAAGATAATGCTCATCCAGTTTTGCAATACATATTTCATATTCATTTAAACTACCGTCATCAATGTCGGGTAAATGATCGAATACCTCTTGTCCTTCTGCCCCCAAACAGTGTAAAAGTAGAGCTGTCTTCCTTTCAGCACTCAAACTAGATCCACACACCCTTGCATACCTTTCGAACACTTTACGCCATTTTTTCCATCTAATAGGTGGATCCCCAGGTGAGGACAAGAAGAAAGGGGGAGCAGTGACATTTTGCATTTTGTTGTTGAATAAAGAAAATTAGAGCACAAAATGAAAATAAGAAAAGAAATATCTACTATGTGTGCGTGTCACAGAAGTGGGACACACAAAATCAGCTCCAAGTGAGTGTATCAAATAACAATGTGTGTGTGTGTCACAGAAGCAGGACACACTATAATGTGTGTGTGTCACAGAAGCAGGACACACTACAATGTGTGTGTGTCACAGAAGCAGGACACACTACAATGTGTGTGTGTCACAGTGGCAGAACACACAGCAGGGCTTTCCAGTGAGTGTGTCAAATATTAGAAAAGGAAAGAAAACAGTACCTTAAAATTGTTGATAGAGAAGGTGGCAAATATTGTAGATAATAAGAGAGTTCAGGGTAAAATAGAAGAATAGCGATGACTAGCGGTGTTCATAACGCGATTACCGCGTAACGCGTATATTGTGAACTGGAGATCGAAAAATTCCCCAATCAAAGATGGCGCCCACGTCTGCGTGACTCCCAGGGTGCCTTGCGGCACGTTTGCGTGTCTCCCGGCAGGCTTTGTGAAGAGTCGAGAAGCGAGGTGAAGCAAGATGTTTATCTTCCAAAGCTTCCAGATTCTGGCAATGGCGTTCTCTTGGAAAAGGCAGCTCGTGAGGACACTCGCTCGTGAAGGCGCTTGCAAAGACGTTGGCAGGTAGGAGACTATTCGAAAAATGCAGGTTGCAGAGATCGAGTGCGCTATATAAAATACGCGCAAAAGTGTCTGAATTAGTAATTAAAAAGTCAATAAAGTTAGCACCGCTAGGTTACACCATCAGAAATATGCAGGAAGAAAACAAAGTGGTTTGTTTTCTTGTTAAAAATTAAGTTGAAATCTTCTTACCCTGAAAACGGAGATAGAAGTCTCTTTCTCTTTTAAAGTCCAGTGCAAAGTTATTCAATTATGTTCCATGTTGAGAGTTGAATGCCACCAGGGTATCTCGGGTTGTTCCAAGTATCCAGGAATTTTCAAAGGAACAAATCCTTTTTAAAGGAACAAATATTTTTTTTAAAAAAAAAAAACTTGAGATAGGTGTTGAGATCTTATCTTCTTCTTCCCATCCTGCGTCGCCAAATGTAAAATAAGGATCCACAACTTGTAGGTAAAAAGTAGAGGTTTATTCCAAGAAAAGATCCCATCCACAGGTGAACATCCAGCCAGCAATAAAGTAAGATAGCAACTGCTTAGTGGTCAAAGGATAACATTCCATCTGAGAATCCAGTGTCTCATGACATCAGCGCAGCTATGTCATGAGGCACAGACACACAGGACCAGGATGCCACAGGTCCGCTGTCGTCCTTCTATTGCCTTGAAGTGTCGACTTTCCTGCATATATATATATGCATGTGAACAAGGGCTTTGGAAGCCCGAAACGCGTCTTGCCCTCGCAGTTTTCAACCCTTGAAATAAACCATCTGTGTATCCAGTCTGTGGTCCATCTCGTATTTGCCTGGAGGGTTCTGATTTTCACTAGAACCAGCAGTGGCTGTATTTGGAGTTTGCGCAGATATATATATATATATATATATATATATATATATATATATATATATATATATATATATATATATATATATATATATATATATATATATATATATATATATATATATATATATATATATATGTGTGTATATGTATATATATATATATATATATATATATATATAAATATATATATATATATATATATATATATATATATATATATATATATATATTTTTTTTTTTTTCATATGAAAGACCAAACCCAGCGCTATTAAAGGAATGGGCAGAATACACGGCATAGAGCGCCAAAGGAATGGTAAAAATGCTAATAAAATATGCTTGGATAGACAGAGATGACTGTTTGAAAGAAATAGCGGACCTGGAGAAAACGATCGCAAATGAGAAAGACACCAAAACCAGTGATGACCTAAGAGCCACAATGTTGAAAAGAGTAAAGGAATTTGAACTAGGAATCAGAAAAAGGAAACAAAATAAATTCCATAGAGATGAACAAGACTATATGTCAGGAAGAATTTTGACGTTTGCTTGCAAGTTTGATGCCACCAGGAAACGCTTGGCGCAAGGGGCCTCTGGACCAAATAATGCAGAAACTTTGGAATCTGAAGCTGAAATTTCAGATGAAGAGCGAACGGGGGCACATGGGAGCAGAGATAAAACCAACAATGCACAAAACGAAAATGTTTTTTTCGACGAGTTTCAGCTGATAAAAGAAACAAGACAGAAGCTGCAACAACGCAACCATCTCCCAATGCAAAATCAAAGAGGAAAACAAGGAGGGGCAAGAGGGGGAAATGCCGCTACCGCCTCGCCAAGAGTAACGAGGAGTGCCTCCAGATGCACGAAATGGTAAAAGACCAAACCATTTTCAACCTTTCCACAAGAACATTAAGGAAAGATGAGGAAAGTGTACTCAAGAAAGGCTTGAGCTTCTGTCCTTACAATGATTTCAATCTGGTTGACACCAAGATTGACCTTTTCAGATACATTAGGAAGCTGACATTCCAGAAGATCTTTGCTATGCATCCTAACACCCCAAGCAGTGCAGACAATCAAACTGTAAATGAAGTTGAAGACAGTGAAACCCTCACTCAACTCTTGGAGACGATAAATGACACAGCTTTGACTACAACAAATACTCAAAGCGTGGATGCACAAACTCCATCCAGTGCGAGCAAACAAATCAGAGACCCTAGCAATATGAAAAAGAAATCGAAGAAACTTCCCAAAACACAGTATGATGCAATTGACGTCTTCAGTGATGCAGTTCTTATGGACCTTGAAAAATTGGCAAAAGAAAAACTAGATGTGAAAAACTCAAATATAACTCAGAAAGAATGGGAAGCGATAAAATCTTTACGCAGTGATGAAACCATTGAGATCAAACCCTCTGTTAAGGGTGGAAACATTGTCATTTTTACCAAAGAGAACTATCAGGAGGAGGCCCTGAGACAACTAAAGGATACAGACTGTTATAAAACAATCAACAGGGCAGAATATAACAAGAGCATTACAGACTTCCACAAACTATTGGGAGGCTGGAAAGATCAAGGAATGCTCAACATGGACGAACTATTATATCTACAATGTGAATCACCCATTCTTCCCACATTCTATCACTTGCCAAAAGTCCATAAAAATCCAAAGAGACCTCCAGAACGACCAATTGTCTCGGCAATTGGTAGTTTACTGGAAAACGCATCCAGGTTCATTGATGGTTACATTGCACCAATTGTAAAGGAACTTCCCTCCTATGTGAGGGATACACAGGACTTTCTTCGATTGATTGACACTATCGCCTGGGAACCAGATTTCCTATTAATAACTCTTGACGTTGTTAACCTCTATACCTGTATTGCCCATGAAAACGGTATTGCTGCAGCAAAGTGGTTTCTGGATAAGAAACATGACCAATACCGGGACCACAATGAAATGCTGATACAATTGATGACATTCTGCCTAAACAACAACATATTTTTGTTCGCAGGACAGCTGTATAGACAGGTTAGAGGAACATCTATGGGCTCGTGCTTCTCTCCCAGCTACACAAATTTATTCGTCGGCTGGTGGGAGAAGCACGAGGCCTGGGGGGAGGCCAAAGACCAGTGGACAGACAACATTCTTCTATGGACAAGATACATAGACGACCTGTTTGTGGTTTGGCACGGTAGTAGAACCTCGGCTGAGGAATACATTGCCATACTTAACAACAACAACTGGAACCTCAAATTTACAAGCACAATCAGTGACACCAGTGTCTATTATCTTGATCTGGAGGTCTATGTACATAAGGGGAAAATGCAAACCCGGCTCTATAGAAAACCCACGGCAGGGAAAGCTGTTTTACATGCAGCTAGCCAGCACCCCAAATGCCTAATCGGGAGCATTCCGTATGGCGAATTCCTTCGCCTGAAAAGAAACTGCTCGGACGAGGAGGAGTACGTTCAGGCAAAGGAGGAAGCCAAAACGAGATTCCAGATCAGAGGATATTCTCATAACGTACTGAGAAGTGTGGATGAGAAATCCAAGAAAATCCCAAGAGACCACCTTTTGGTAGCAAAACAGGTGTCAAAACAAGAGGAGTGTCCCAGAATGATAACCACATTCAACTCGAAGTCAGCAAGGATAATGCACATATTTCAAAAGAACTGGCATATCCTCAATACTGACCATGTAATGAGAAAAGTCCTTCCAGAAAGACCTATAATAACATACAAACGTAGTCAGTCTCTGGCGGACCATCTTGTCCATAGTCACTATGTGTCCAACAAGAAGAAGTCTGTACAAATCTCTAAATCCAAAGGATGTTTTCCATGTCGAGCCTGCAAGGCCTGTAAAAATAGTAAAACAATAAGAACATACCCAGGGAAAACTGATGAAAATGAGCCCGAGATAAACATCAAAAAATTACTCAACTGTAATTCGGAGTACACCATCTACTGCCTCCTATGTCCGTGTGGGAAACGCTATATAGGCAGTACAATCAAGCCTACTAAAATGCGAATTCTCGAACATATGCGGGCAATTGCGAATAGAGACAAGTCGTACCCTGTGGCACGACATTTCGCAGAATTCCACAAAAGCGACAGGGACCAGCTTAGCTTTTACTGTATTGAACAAGTGGAACGTACCGAAAGGGGTGGTGACAGAGAGAAAGTACTCCATACTCTTGAGTCTAAATATATCATTGGGCTAAAAACAATGGTTCCCTGGGGACTCAATAATAATGAGGAAATGTGGGTACATCTGTAAAAACAAGTGGGTACGGAATAACACCTGACAGTACTTCATCCCACAAGCAGGTTCTTGCAAGAGCCACATTCTCTGAGTCATATTGAAAATTCTACTTGACTTTGCCCATTCAGGGCTTAATAAAACGTGCATACCCAATAGTTCCACCTAGGCCCATCCAGGGCGCAGGTTTAAGAGGTCAAAAAGTCCTGGGTACGATGCAAAAATAAAGGCATTGGTCCGAATGAAATATGATTATAAACATCGTAGCAGGCAGAGTAGAATAATGTTTGACACAAAATCTCAGCATGCATGCACTTTCGATAAAAAAGAGTAACTGCTTACCTGAATGTTTTTAAATTGCACTGAGCACTTTATGATATTACAACGCCATGATGATTATATGTATGTTTTTGCGAAATTTGCACACTAAAAGATGGCTGCTGCGATTCTTCTGCTGAAAATGTAAACAGTCATTTATGTTTATGATGAGGTGGCTTTAAATGGCACTGTATAGTACTACACAGGTGAACACTGACGAAGCCTTTTGGCGAAACGCGTCTGTTGTGGGGGTAGGGGCTTTAAATAAAAACTCATAAACCTATGGTATTGTGTGCTGGTTGTTTGTCTAGCCGAATTGGTGTGGACTGTTCCCAAATATATATATATATATATATATAATATATATATATATATATATATATATATATATATATATATATATATATATAGATATATATATATATATATATATATATATATATATATATATATATATATATATATATATATATATATATATATATATATATATTTACTGAAAAAACAATAGGTTTCACACATGTTATAGTTAGCTGGACGTTTCACTCATACAAAATTATTGAAATTCCCCCGTTATAGTTAGTTCAGCTAACCATGCAGCCACTTATACACAAAGTGAGACACTGATACAGATATTTAAATATTTTATTTAAAAATTACTCGCTAATATATGTATTCACTAAGATATACTTAATAAGTCAGTTATACAATCAATTTTACAATTTACCCATTTATTCTTCCATCAACCTTTAGATATACATATATAAAAAATATTTATTTTTCTGAAAGACACACATTCACTGGATGATGTTATCAGTGATGTCATCAGTGATGTCATTTGAGATGTCATCAGTGATGTCATGAGTGATGTCATTGACCATGTCATGAGTGATGTAATATGTGACATCATCATCAGTGCATTGCGGGTGCGCGAGTTATAGTTTGCTGAACTAACTATAACCGGGGAATTTCAATGGTTTTGTATGAGTGAAATGTCCAGCTAACTCCAACATGTGTAAAACCTATGTTTTTTTCAGTGAATTTGCAAGGTTTTTTAAATGCTAATTCCTAACTATAAAACCCCTGAAACGTATTGTTTTTTCAATGAATTTCAAAGGTTTTTTAAAGGATAATTCTTAACTATAACCTGGATAAAACTTTGTTTTTTTCCGTGAAATTCAAAAGTTTTTTAAAAGATAATTCTTAAATATAACCTGCCTGAAACCTATGTTTTTTTTCAGTGAAATTCAAAGGTTATTTAAATGACAATTCCTAATTACAATGTTGACCACTTCCCCATATTTTCAAGTTGACCACTTCCCACTAACAAATTAACGTCAACATTTAACTAATGTAAGGACGTCGACTATGTACTGCGTGAATTACATCCAACTCACACCCATATTTAAAGAGCAATGTGTGATAGAGGTTCTGATTATAAACTTCTGAAACCAAACAAAATCACAATACCCAGCACCACCACCACTACAACAACCCCTCCTAACCCCTACCCCTCTACTACTTCACAGGCAGCGAAAAACAGGACAACAAACCTTTCCAAAATAATATATATCCCCTCAACAGCACTCTAGCTCAATGTTCAGAGATGTAGCAACCAACTATGTATAAGGGAAAGAACTCGCACATCAACAACAATGTACACAACGCCAAGATTACCAGTGACATGCTATACACAATTCACTATACAAACCAAAAAATTTTCCGTGTGTAGATATACCATTGATACATGTAGTGTACTCCATAGTGGACGCAACCATATTATGTCAGACAGTGGGGACTATTTCGGTCATGTAGCTGTGTTCTGCCCCTTTGAAGCAGAAAGGGAGTGGGCTGGTCCAACGTACGGAACGTCAGCGTAAGACTATAAATTATTAGGCTATGCCTTGGGCGTGGTTCACTTCTACAAAGAAAAGAGACCCCACCACAGTGAAGGTCCTCATCCTGCCACGTGGATGCCGCCATGACCACATGCCTCCTTGATACAGACCCATTATGAACTCAGTGCCACACCACCGCAGACTTATGTTTGTATCGACTACGGCCTTTGATCTACAGTGCGGACAGCAGGGACACACAACTTAAATTCAGCTTTGGATCTACACTACGGACAGCATTGAAGTTAGGCTTGATTTATGTAAGGCAGAGACAATTGTACTCTATGTCCTCAGACTTCGTTAAAATAAGTGACAAAAATTCTTCGTCGATATCTGTGCTGACTACTACCCTCGATCTACAGTGTTGTCAGTAGAGTTTACACCTTGGTACCATTTGCGATTAAGCACTACAGACAAAATTGAATTCAGTCTTGATTTATTTAAGGTACAGACAATTATACTATGGCCTCAGATTTTATTAAAGTATGTGACAAAAAAACATTCCTCAATGTCTGTGTCAACTACTGATTTCGATGTACACTGCGGACAGCAGGGTTCACAACCTGAATTCAGCTTTGCATCTACACTAGGGACAGCATTGAAGTCAGCCTTGATTTATGTAAGGCAGAGACAATTTTGTTAAATGATGCAACAAAAAATATTCCTCAATGTCTGTACTGAGTACTGCCTTCAAATGTACACTGCGATCAACAGAGTTCACTACTTGATACCAGAAGTGCTTCAGCACTACAGACAACACTAAATTCATTCTCAATTTATTTAAGGCAGAGACAATTGTACTGTGTCCTCAGATTTTGTTAGCTGTGACAAAAAAAAATCATCAATGTTTGTGTCGAGTACTGACTTCGATCTACACTGCAGACAGCAGTGTTCACAACTTGAATTCAACTTTGCATCTACACTATGAACAGTAGGGAATTCACCCATTGGAGAAGTGTGGCTCAGGGGTTAGAGGCGGCAGACCCGGTAGCTGAGATCGGTCCTGGACCAGGGTTCAATTCCCCGCCTCGGCGGGTCTTGGGCTAAAAATTCCACAGACTCGATAATTCTCGCTCCGGTGCCTTCTCGACTCACGGGTTCACACTCTGCGACTCTGGGCAATAGCTTGCTTAATCTCCACAACGGCCCCTCGTGGCGGGATGCCTGACTTTCACCTTGTGGATACCCGCTGGGGGTATCACACAGGGGAATATCAGGACGGGTTCCCTAAGCAAGCGCCGGGACACCCACTGCGGGTAGCTGTGCGCTATATAAGCTCAACTACATTTACATTTACATCTACCCTTGATTTATTTAATGCAGAGACAATTGTACTGTATGTGTTCAGCTTTTGTTAAAATAAGATACAAAAATCATTGGTCCATATCTGTGCTTAGTACTGCCTTCGATCTACAATGCGGACAGCAGGGTTCACAACTTCAATTCAGCTTTGAATCTATACTACGGACAGCATCAAATTTAGCCTTGATTTATTTAAGGTAGAGATAATTGTACTTTATATCCTTAGATTTTGTTAAAGGATAGGACAAAAAGAATTTCTTGATGTTTGTGATGACTACTGCCTTTGATCTACATTGTGAGGGCTCACGACTCAGGTGGCATGGCGATTGCACATGACGCATTCCAGTAGGCAAGAGACATTGTACCAGTGCGACCTGCCGGAACCACAAATCATCGCAGGGTGCGCACACGCTGAGTTCTTCAGGTACCACTAACTCACTGCACCACCATTCATCTCCCGAGGACCTTAAAGGCTGAATTCACCACTCAAAAACATTGCTCATAGTGCTGCCTGCCCGGACCATGCATCATCGCAGGTTACCTACACGTCAGCTACTACTAACTCAGTACACCATAATTCATTGCCACGTGACTATTTTGAGTCAGATGACTTATTTTGAAGAAAACATATCATAGTTTTTGGAGATCTACTGCAACTTACTCCCATAAAAGGACAACCAGCATTTATAAGAAAACTTGATTTTAAAGAGTTTGCTACTAGTGCGTCCTGCTCGGACCTCGCATCATCACAGGCTCCACAGAACCTTGTTGCTTAAGGTGCCGCTAACTCTGTGCACCACTTATCATTGCTGGCTGCACACACACTAAATTACCAATACTGTGCAGCTGTACTCGTGGCCGTGGGCTCTTGCTAACCGCTACACTGCGGTCATCAGAGCTCACAATTAATTAGACTGTAAATTCATTATTTGCAGAGTACAATACTAAACTAAATATAACATTTATCAAACCATATACAATATCCCTTTAGTATGCTTCCTTTAAGAAATTCTTTTATATCACTTATAGATGTAGCGGAAGAATAAAATTCACGCTGCAAGTGCAAAGGCACACTTAATGGCAGTCTACACTGTAGGTAGCGTAGGTCACAATTTGAACATCACTTTTTCTTCTTTGTAAACCTGAATTTCTTTTTGGGAGACTAAAATGGCTACACCACTGGAAGAATCATCTGATTCTGATCATTTTGGTGCTGAAGAATTGATAACCATCCATGGTACTTTTGTTCTCTCAAAGTACATGCAGTCCAGTATGCAACAGTCAATACTTTGAGTGCAGCCCGTTCAGACCACGCATCATCGCAGGGTGAGCACACGCTAAACACGCTAAACACCAGACGTACCACTAACTCAGTAGACCATAAATAATCACCACAAGGCTTTATTAAGGCAAAGTTCAGTAGTCAAAAAACATTGGGGCATATTAGCAAGAACCTCATTAAAAATATTGCCATTTTAGCGGCAGGAAACTGCCGCTAAAACGGTGATAATGGGATTGCTAATATGTGTTATAGAATTCCAATAGAAGCCCAGGTTAGATGTCCTGCACATCCCTAGTGCAGCCTGCCTGGACCAAGCATCATCCCAAAGGTACTACTAACTCAGTGAACCATAATTCATTGCCACATGGCCGTAGCCAGGGAGAATTCAACTGATTCTTCATTCATTATTTATAGAGTGCAGTACCAAACAAAGTATAACGTCCCTCAAACGTACACAATATCCCTTTAGTAGCCTTCCTTTAAAAACTTTTATTTCAGTTCTAGGTTTCGTTGAAAAACAAAATTCACGCTGCAAGTGCATAGGCACACTCAATCGTAGTCTACACTGTGGACACCACAGGTCACAACTTGAACTATAATGTCTCTAAAACATACATATTTTGACAATGTATTCCGCACATGTTTCATCTTTTATTTCAATCGTGATTCCAGATTATGCAGTCCAGTAGGCAACACGCTGAGCACCAGACGTACCACTAACTCGGTGCACCATAAATAATCGCCATGTGACCTTATTAAGGCAAAATTCAGTAGCCAAAAGACATTCTTAGCAGTGCGGTCTGCCTGAACCACACATCATTGCAGGTTCCACACAAACCGACCCTATCTTAGTACACCACAACTCATGAACCCTTTATGATAGAATATTCTGTGTATTATTTCACATGTAGTGCTCCTACCTTTGTACAGCAGAAGTTATAAACCATTTAAGATTGAATATCTATGTATGATATCATGATTACTATTCTACTTGTTACCAACAGCAACGTAATAAAGTCGAGGACACTTGCCCGTACACACTTCATCTATCTATTTGTGTCTGTGTATTTATTAAGTTTGTAAAATGCTGCTCCTGTGCCCTACCACGTTATATTGTGATATAAATAGCGAATACAACCATCTTACCTCTGACAATAAGTGTGGACTATTCCTCCTTTTTTTTGTGCACATTTATATAGCACAAAATCAACCAAAAACTATATCAGCAATTTACGTGAGCATCGTATTTTCAGGCACTCATAGATTACGTCATTAGTCTACAATAACAGGATGTGGGCGCAACTACGAGCCTCGAACACTGATTTCCAGCACCATGTTCAACAGAATACCTGAATGACCACATACGTATATATATTATCTGCCTTTCATGTGCCAAAAACTGCAACTTAAACCTTTCACAGCCCTGTATTACTACAGCTACAACACTCCACTGAATGTACAACAAACATATTCGCAGAAATGCGTCATGTCCACCATCTTTTATGTATGTAACTATAAATGAATATAGAGTCAGTGATACCCCGTACCTTTAATGTTGGCCATGTTGTGGAACTTTACAGATATAATAACACATTTGCGTTTAAGACCCGGGTGACGTCAGCACTACAAGACGGACACCCAAATCACTTGATTTCTCATATAGCTCATGACCGAACCATGCCCCAAGCTCCGGAATCATGATTTAGAGCCTTGCACAGCACAGGCATACGTCAGGCCAGGCCACTCCACTTAAGCTTCCAGGAAAGAACAAAAAAACAACTTGCCCAGATTTCCATTGTACTGATTTCTTAGTTCCAGGTCTAGTTGACAGAACGGCACACACACACTCCCTCATGCCTGGTATACACCCACACCACACCCATCCAGCACATGCGTCACTAAACATGAGACCTAGCAATAAAAAAGACAGGGCGCACATGCTCTACGCCATTTTAGAGTTGCTCCCATCACAATCGCTGTGATGGCTCATCCTAGTGGTTCGGACACCTCATGTAGACCCTAACCACTGAGTACAGGGGCCCACCACTACGTGCGTGGCCTCTTTGGTCATTGAGTTAGTGGTACCGCTAGGACTCTGCACCATATGTGAGACGTCTTGGTGGCAAAGCGGGGCTGCTTATTGTACAAGGTGTCCTGTTCACGAAAAGGTGAGCAATGAGGCCTGAGAGCGCATAGGAGAGAGTCAATGGGGTGCAGCAGACTGGATACAAAAAGGCAACACAGCGATTTAGGCATCTGCAGTCCCATTTACCGTATCTTATTGCATTTATATATTTTTTTCCAATAGCAGGAACGTTTTTATAATCGGTCAAAAGTCCGAAGTCGTGATGATCAAAACCACGTGTATCACTTCGCATCACTTGCTTTCACAACCGGATAAAAACATTACCACTATAGTGATTTTTCAAAAATCGAAGCCTATTAAACAAGTTGGAACTGTACAAATAGTTCTTTTTAAATGCAGGAGGGATGGTGTGTGAAAGGGCAATGTAATTGTACTCCACATTAAGATAGTAACAATTAGCAATCATAACATCTTTCTTTTACTACCTTTTAGATGTAGAGCTTCAGAGTGCAATATGTCCCGGCACGTGGTGAAAAACACACCGGTGTTGGAAAGGTGAGCTGCAAATATTATTTTCAGTCACTCTCTCACTTCCTCTGTCCTTTGATAAAGAAATGACACACAATGTTAACTTCCTTTTTATCTTACAGGTTGTGTTTCACAAATTGGCGTCCCCCCCAAACACCTCCAAAGCTCAACGTTCGTGCATTCTGCAATGATGCATGGCCATCGTAACAACATCTGAGAAGGCTGCTTCGACATGTGGTGCACCCTCTTTGAATCACGCCAAAGGCACAAGGTGAGCAAAGAAGCTTGTTTCCGAAACAATGACAAGTCATCTGTGGACAGAGAGAGTGGGTAGTGTGCAGCAGCAAAGTAATGTACAATTACCTCCGAGAAGTGAGAATAGATAGGTTACAACAGTCTGAAGGGCAGATTTACAAGCCACTTACACAACTTTTGTGTCACTTTTAAAATAGGAAAAGTGGTGCACGGAGCTTGTAAATCTGCCCCAGAGTGCGCAAGAAAAAGCACTCATCTCCGGACTCTGGGAGTCAATGGGGAGCAACAGTCTGGGTACGTAGTAATTAGAACTCACCGCTATGCAGTGGGAGTGCATGGGATATAGTACTTTGGAAGAAAAACAGCGCACAGACACCTATTTACAGTGGAAGTTGATTAAATACAGTATCCTGTCTTTACAAAGACATAAAGTAAAAATATACTTGTGCAGTTGTGTATACTCTGCTATTACCAACTCTATACTATCTTTCAGATCACTAAACTAGAGGGTGCACTATGAACCGGCACGTGCTTGGACACACCATGGAGGCAAAAAGGTGAGATACAAAGATTTTCTCCAGTATTAACTGCTCCATCTATAACTTTCTCTCTCCCACAGTTTTAATGTTGTTTTTTCTCTCTTTCTCTCCCTCACTCTCTCTCACTTCGTTTCTCTTTCTCTTTTAAGGTTATGGACGCTGCTGTCCACTCCGCCAATAAAAAAATCAAGGCTGTATGTAATGCAGTCTGCAGTGTACAACCAAATCTGAGTTCAAGTTGTGAACTCTGTTCGCCACAGTGTTCACAGAAGGTAAGCAGAGCAGCCTAGATACACAATGTCTCCAATTAAATGCGTTAGAAATAAAGGGGCTTATTTACAAGCCCCTTGCACCACTTTTGCATCACTTTTATCATGGGAAAAGTGACGCAAAAGTGGCGCAAGGTGCTTTTAAATAAGCCCCAATCAATATTTTCCTGCATGATGACTTGATCTCTCACCTAATTCTATCTCATCTCTGAATCATTTTAAAGACCTGTTGGTCCATACTGTAAATCTGACGCAGTAGGCACTTCCGTACAAACACCTCTTCAACGCAGGCCTACAAAAGAGGTGGAATGTATCAGGCACACTGCAGGTGTGCAAATTAACAAATATTGCCAAGTATTACCTTAACTTGTAATCTTTGACCTCCTTTAGTCACATCGATTCAATTTTAAACACATTTTCATTTTTGTTTTGCAGATTACCTAACCTACTTCTATTGGAGACCATATCACATTTTGTTTAATATATTGATTTGTTAAAGTTATGTTTCTAGTTATTTATTATATTGTTATCTTAAATTTACGTTTCTAGTTATTTATTGTTGTTTTCATAAAATTTTATTTTAAAAAGTATATACGTCTTCTTTTTCTAACAGCATTTCACTATTATTTAGTGTGATAATCATATACTTAGAAAACATTTCAAAATAGAAATGATATTTATAACTAGAAGTATAATACTGAGGCTAACTCTTTGCCAGCTCTTTACCAGAGTCTATAGCTACTACTAACGGTTCCTATGGAACTTTTTTTAAAACTCCAGCACAGTAACTGTTTTGATTAGCAACATTGTGTGGTGAACTTCTAACCTGTAGGCTCACTTAAGTATTCCATGAACTTTTACTATGGTAACAGGCAGTAAGCAGTTTGGGGGTAGGATTGAAACTGTTATATTTACCCAGGATCCTCTACATGACAGAAAGGAAAGCAAAGTAAGACAGACCACTGTGTAGCAGATTTACAAGCCCCTTGCGCCACTTTCGCTTCACTTTTCCCATCTTAAAAGTGATGCAATAGTAATGCAATGAACTAGTAAATCTGCCCCTATGCACATTACGAGCCAAAGAAGTACACAACTCTTTGAATTCTTTATCAATCACAATTAGACAGTGTTGCTTCACCATTCACAATGCACTTCAATAAATACTTTGTGCCCATTTAAATGGGAGACGGGTTTGTCAACTTTACAAAAGTTAGGGGCATATTTACAAAATCGGTGTTAAAATTGTCACTGCTTTAACGGCAGCAAACTACAACAAAATCTTACCCGAAGATTTTTTCAACATTGCTGTTTGCTATGCAAGAGTAAGAGCCACCGACTGGGGCTATAAAATAAATGGTTTAGGGGCACCAAGGCCTCCCCCTGCAAAATTAGTGGTGGGGGGCCTCAACGACCCCCCAAGCCCCGGGGCCCACCACCCCGGGGCTTTTTGTATTGTTGGAGGGGGCTTGCGTGGCCCCCCTCCTGGAGCCCTTGAGGGCTCTGGGGACCACCATCCCCCAGGACCAGCTCCTGCAGTGTCCCTGAGTGCCTACCCCGGGACACTGCTGTTTGCTATGAGAGGGCGGGAGTCTCACGGCTCCCGCCCTCCCATAGCAAACTTGGTTTGGATTTTGAAAGAGAGAGCAGGGAAATCTGTTCTCACTTTCAAAATCCAAACTAAATTGCTTTTCCACATGCATGTTAGCAGCTCCCCTTGTGGAAAAGCAATGCCGGCTCCCGAAGGACGCGGGGAGCCGGCGGGACCATGGGGGCATTGGGGCTCCCCCCACAGTCCCCAATGCTTTTTATAAGCCCCGGGGGATGGGGTCCCTGGGGATATTAGAAATTATTGATAGAGGCTATTTTTTTACGGTAGAATTTGGAGTCGCACACCCAGCGTGGCGCTCAGTGCGGCCCCCTGGTGTGCATGTTTTGGAAGCACGCTTATAATCCGTAGAGTGCGCGACTCCAGTACGTTTGGTGCAAGACTTCTATGCGTTTGGGAGCCGGCATTGCTTTTCCACATTGGGAGCTGTTAACATGCAGCTCCCCATGTGGAAACGCAATCTGGTTCGGATTTTGAAAGAGAGAACAGAATTCCCTGCTCTCTCTTTCAAAATCCAAACCAAGTTTGCTATGGGATGGCGGGAGCTGCGAGACTCCTGCCCTCTCATAGCAAATAGCAGTGTCCTGGGGGTAGGCACCCCGGGACACTGCACGAGCCGGCCCTGGGTTGTGACTGTCCCCAGGGCCCTCGAGGGCTCCTGGAGGGGGGCCACGCAGCATATACAGAAAGCCCCAGGGGTGGTGTTCCCCGAAGTTTCGGCGGGTCATTGAGGCCCCACCACTAATTTAGCAGTGGGGCCTTGGAGCCCCCTCAACCATTACTTTATATCCCCAGCGGGTGGAGGTACCCGGGATAGGGGGCTCATCTGGGCCCCCCATAAATGTTAAAAATTTGCCCCCAGGATTTGGCCCCCCCAGAGGCTAATTATAAAAGAAGCCCTGTTATATATTTTATGGCAGGATCCGCGCACCCTGCTCGCACCTGCCGAGTTAAAAAAAAAAAAAACTTTGGCCCTGGGGGTCCCTTTAACAGGTCTAGAGGATCAGGATATTTCTACCCAGTCTCCTTCTTACGTTTAGCACACTTGTTACACTGACTTCTTCAGCCTCGCTTCTACTGAGGCACAAAATGGCTGCCAACAGTTCCTGGTTTCGAATGTTGACAACCACTTGACAGCCAATTAGCATTCAGCATGTGATCGGCAGTGTGAGGTTATGGTGCGCTCATGGTACGCTCATGGTGCGCTCAGGAGGTGCGGCTCCACCGCGGCCATAGATATAAAAATGATTTTATCTGTCATTTTCTCAGAAACTACTGAACAGATTGACACCATTTCAGCAAAAGGCACAAGTCTGAACTGAGGACTACCTCTTTGCCAAATTTGGTGTAAATCAGCAGTTCGGGCTGTAGCTACGTCAAAAGGTCCTATGGAAAATTGCATGGGGAAAACACGTTTGGGACCTCCCTTTTTTCTCGGCTCCTGCTACACGTATCATCCCAAAACTTTACGGATAGGAGCGGACCGAAGGTGATAATTAGTTTGGAAAATGTTGCGAAGATTCATCAACAGGCGCCAAAGTTATTCAAAATTGAATGTTGCAGATTTCCTATGGCAGCGGGTTCTGGCAAGGACGCAACCCTTTTCACCTCAAAACACCAATCTTTCATATTCATAGAACAGATTGCGCCCAGCCCAGTATTCAATTTAAATGTGGTTTATTCCTTCAGTTTTGACAAACAAACGTCTGACGTGTTTCGGAAAAAGACACAGGACTACTAGATAACTTTAAAGTTCACAGTGAAAACGGCATCCATTTTGGAATGGTATTTCATATGGATATACATATACATTAGTCAATTGAAATAGTATTTGAAATACGACAAATGCAAAAAACGAACGTAAATGATACTTATGGTTTGCTTACATTGCTTATACTGGAATAATTCAGGCGGAGTACACAAACAAAAATATCATGTGATTACGTTCGCCAAAACTTCCCCAAAATTAAGGAGCATATATTACACTTCAATTCTGCCCCAGGGGGCCTTGATTATTATTTATATATATTTACATGATAAATCAATCAATCAAGCACGGCATTTGTAAAGCGCGCTACTCACCCGGGAGGGTCTCAAGGCGCAGGGGGAGGGGGGTATGTTACTGCTCGAACAGCCAGGTCTTGAGCTGCTTCCTGAAGGAGAGATGGTCTTGGGTTCGCCGAAGGTGGGTGGGGAGGGAGTTCCAAGTCTTGGCTGCCAGGTAGGAGAAGGATCTTCTTCCGGCGGTGGCTCTGATATGCAAACAAAATTCATATTAGGTACAATTCTGCCCAGTGGGCAAATATTACATGGTATGGCCTCCAAAAAAATATATCTTTATATGAATATACAAAAAAACGCAATTTATGTGACATGTATCATCCTCCAAGGATAGCACGTAATGTGTTTCTTCCTTACAAGAAGTTATCTTCGTCTCCTAAAAGATCAAATTTAAGGCACTGATCAATAACGATCCTGCTTTTTTCTTAAATCAACAAATATCATAACTGAGAGACACTCAAGACATATACCAATTTAAGAGCAGCTATATTGTATTTGTTGAATTGTTCATAATCCAGCCAAGGTGTACCGCTAATTCCTCATCCTTGTTCATACCCTCCGAATGCATCGGGCCATATGTAATAAATATTTTGGATTCCAACCTTCTCAACTCACGGATCCTGTTCCCTCCCCTCTCAGATAGTGGTATTCTATCTAGAGCACATTATCTAAGTAAACCAGCCTTCTTGTTATGGCATTCTTCAAAATGCTGGGCTATGGGATATTGTCTGTCCTCATTAGTAATTGCCAGCATGTGTTCCAGTATACGCCTTTTTACTCGGTGAATAGTACTGCTAATATATACTAACTGGCATGGGCAAATGAGGGCATATACGCATAAGTCTGATTTACAACTCAGATATTTGGAAATGACAAATGGTTTCTGTGCTGTCGAAAGTTTCACTTGCTTACAGTTGGTACTATTTCGGCATGCCTTGCATGCTTTGCAAGTGTAAAAACCTTGCACTTAAAATTGGGAATTCGTCTCTACGGGTAACATACTCTTACATAATATATCTTTTAATGTTGGGCATCTCTGAAATGTGATACTAGGATTATCACCCAAGCATTCTGCCAGAGTCTCATCTGTACTTAGAACACTCCCGATTTTTTACACATTTGCCTACATCTCCTCCCTGGATAGTAAGGGCCATATGTATGAAAAATCGAACTTGCGATTCTCAGATTGCGATTTGTAGTGAATCGAATTTTGAGAATAGCAAATCGATATGTAAATAAATATTCACAAATAAATAGCGATTGCTTAAAAATTGCATATTTAAATGAGAATACCTGAATAGCGATTCCTTAATTGAGTATCCGCAAAATTTGAGAACTCGCAAGGCAGCAATCGCAAATCACTACCCATGCTGCACCTGAGGTTCAGAAGCAGAGTGAGAGGCTCGGAGGAGAGCTGTAGCACCACAGCACTGCTACTGTGAGAGGGGACATGGCCAGCCAGGACAACCAGAAGGGGGGAAAAGCAAGGAAGAGAAAAAATGAGTTTTCTGAAAGGGAGCAGAAGGTCCTGAAACAGGAGATAGTGGTGAGCCATGAGCTCCTCTTCAGCAAAAAATCCCTGCGTGTGCCAGAGACACGCAAAAGAAGAATAATGGCGGAGAAGGTAAACCCCATTGGCGTCACCCACCGCAGTGTTGAAGAATTGCGCAAACGGTGGTCTGACATGTGCCAGCGCTCACAAGAAAGGGTTGCTGCCAGGCTGCAGGAGGTGAAACAGACCGGTGGAGGCACTTTCACTGCCACCGTTTCCACGCCACTGGAAGAAATGTCAAGGGGACCCTGCTACCGGAGAGTGTTAGCGGCGTGGTAGACCTTAACAGCTCTGACCCCCCCAGAACCAAGACAAGGTAAGAAGTATGCCATCACACCCCTGATACTGACCTACTTCACCCCCACACCCAGGAGAGACCCAGGTACACATCAAAAAAGCAAATCAAGTGCAGGCACACAAGCAGTATGTGTGTATCAGTGAAGGCAAAATAAGACAGTCATTACTACAAATAGTGTAATTTTAATGCATTTCCAATGCAAGGCAGGACAGCAAATTAAAGTGTGCATTTACGTCCACAGCACCACAAGAAACACAGGGACAGAGGCCCGGAGGGGAGGATGAGTCCCACAGCGCAGCAGTGTTAGGGCAAGTGGGGGAGGAGGAGGAGGAAGAGGGCAGCCCAGTTATCCCAGCAAAATGCCCCCGGTGCATAGCAGTGGCTCCATTGCCACCGCTGGAGGATGACACCCGGGACACTGATGATGAAACCAACCAAGTCCAGGGACAGTCTGAACCACAACCCAGGCCTCGAGCACTTCTAAGTGCCATACCAGCCATGCCATTCAGGCGCAGGGCACGTCCATCCACAAGTACATCAGCCCCAGGAGAGGAGACAGTCTTCAGCGGCCTGGAAGGGAACATGCTTGAAGTGCAGCGCCTGCAGGGACGAAGCATAGGGTCAATTCAGAGACAGCTTAGGGTGGGCTTCAGGGGCATTACGGGTGCCCTGGAGGCAGTCTGTGTTGAGATAAGGGAGGACCATGCTGCTAGGCGCAGGGAGAGGCAGCGCCTCCACACACGCCTTGACCTATTTACAAGGGCTGTCAACTGTCTGGCCTCAGCCACCTCAGTGCAGTCACAGCGCAGCATCAGCATGCAGCGTGAGGTGGCATACTGCAGCCAGGATGTGGCCAGGGGACTAATCCAGGTCACATGGGCTGTGGACCAGCTGCGGACAGTTGCTCAGTTCACTGGAGGAGGACGCCCAATCAAGCAGGAGAAGCATCACTCCGCCACTCCCACAGGACAGGCGCTGTAGTGTGTGTCATGGCAGGGCTGCAGATGCCACTGAAGAGGGCAAGGAGCTATGGGACATCAGCACCGCCGTTTGAGGTGCCCTGACTACCAAATGGCAATGGGTGGATTAACCCATTGCACACAGACACCTGTGAACAATTGTTTATTCGCACTGTGTGCCCAAGATGTGCGAGACAATAATACCTACATTGTGTGCTACACAGGCTGTGTGATGTAATACATCTTGAACTCAAGTAAATTAAACACAGTTTAGCATGAATACATCGCATTGTGTCATCATTTCTCACGTAGAAATAGTTCTGTATTATTTCATCTCACCTCTGGTGCCCGGCAGCCGCACCAATAACACTGGCTTGTCTGCATCCTGGAGCTGGCCCCTCCTCATCTGATGATTCCAAATCGGTGAGCTCCACTAGGGTGCATTTCCTTGTGGCGATGTTATGCAGCATGGCACACGCAAGTACAATCTTGCAGCAGGTTTCAGGGCTGTATTGTAGTGCCCCTCCACTCTTATGCAGGCAGGGGAAACGGCTCTTGAGTATACCAAAGGTCCGCTCAATGGTACTGCAGGTGGCAGTGGGGGCACTGTTGTACCTTCACTCCCCAGCATTGGCAGGATTTAGGTACGGGGTCAATATGTAGTTACGGACAGCATACGCACTGTCACCTGTGGGGCAAGAGAAACTAAGTTAAACATTGTCCTGCCACTGCTGTACTTTACTATTGTGTCACTGTTTTCTATGCAATTACCTAGCAGGCAGCCCTCACCAAACTCCCCATTGGTGAGTCGACAGTGGATCCCACTGTGGCTGAAGATGAATCAGTTGTCGGTGCTGCCTGGGTATTTCGCAACAATGTCAGTGAAAATGTGCTTGGCATTGCACACCACTTGTATATTCAGGGAATGGTAGGACTCTCGATTCCTGAACACATACTCGTTCTGGGAGGGGGGAGATAGCGACATGGGTCCATCAAAGCAATCGATGATGTGGGGAAATTGTGCAATTTGATAGAACTCCTGCTTGGTCTGGTCTAGTGCCTATGGTGTGCTGGGGAAGTGGATGTGGTGATGCAGCTTCTGGACTGTTGCAAAGGTGAACTCTGTGACACCCCTCCTGCTGTGGCTTTCACCCCCTAGAAGCTCCCTGATGCCAAGAGGTGCAGTGAGCACAGGACCTGTACATGAGTGGGGATGGTGTGTGTCCTGCGTGTGGGGTGTTCAAGTATGGGTTTGAGCTCCTCAATTAGGTCCAGGATACTCTCCTCATCAAGCCTATAGTTAATATGGATCTCCTCCTCAGTCAGCTGGTACAGGGTAATGCACGCTTTGAAGATTCTTTGCAGGCGTCTTCTTCTATGTACAGCAGCTCTGAGTCGCAGCCTCCTGGCTATTGCATACAGCCCAGCTATTGTGGAAAAGTACGGTGGCATTGTGGGCATCTTTAAATAGGTTCCACCTGGTTACCACCTGTTCAGATTTGGTGGTAATTGCGATTAGCAATTTTGCCATTACTGAGTTTTCGCAATTAGTGTTTTTTTGATGCATTGCATTTTGCGAATTCGCAATTTAGGAATTCCTCATTTGCGAATTTTGCAAATGTTTTGTAGTTGTTTGTGAATTCACAAATTTATTCTCAGATTCAATTTTTTGCACTTTTGCTAATCGGTAATTTAGCGATTAGCAATTTTGCGATGAGGATGTCACTCATACATAGTATGGCTGTATTTTGCAATCGCAAACACTGTTTTTTTGCAATTCGGATTGTTTGCGATCGCATAACAGCTTCATACATATGGCCCTAAATGATGTAATGAATCTAAGGGTGTTTTCCCCTTCCTTGTCATCAGTTTTGACTTTTGGCAACTCATCCCCTTCCACTTTTTTCAATTTTTCACACGCTTTGTTGATAACTTTCTGTGGATAGCCCCTTTCAGCAAACCTTTTTCTCATGTTCCCCACTTCCTCTTGAAATGCTATGTCAGAACTGCAGTTCCGACGTGCCCTCAATAGCTCCCCATATGTTATACTATTTATGAGGTTCACTGGGTGGCAACTTTCGGCATTTAATAAACTGTTGCTGATTGTTTTCTTCCAATCCAGTTTACATTCTATTAGATTTTTACGCACCTGCAGTTCCACATTAAGGAATTCAATAGTCTTGCTATCCATGGAACATGTGAACCTTAGATTCAAATTGTTTCTTTTGAGGGACTCAACAAAATCTAGGGCTTCTTGTTCATCTCCTCTCCAAACACAGAATATTACATCTATATACATTACGCAAAGAACAGAGGATGACATGTCTGTTAAAGGCTTCGATGTTATTAGTCACATGCTCCTCCCACCAGCCTAGGTATAAACCTGCATAGCTGGGGGTGATGCAGGTTCCCATCACCATTCCCTAGGCTTGGTAATAGATTGTGTGATCAAAAATGAAGAAATTATTTGTTAGACAAATCAACATCATATCCAGCAACATCTCAGTATGCATAAGATAACACAATGGACTGGTGGGAGGAGCAAGTGTCTAACAACATCGCAAGCCTTTAACAGCCATGTCGTCATCTGGGTAAGGTATATAGATTACATATTCTGTGTTTAGAGAGGGGATGAAAAAGAAGACCGAGATTTTGTTGAGTCCCTTAACAGCAACAATTTTTCTGATTCTGCCTGTGATATAGAACATTCAAGACTTAGGACCTGATTATATTTTCGAGGATGGGTTACTCCATCACAGCGCTGACGGATATCCTGTCCACCGAAATTTTAATCCCATAATATCCTATGAGATTTATATTTCAGCAGACAGGATAGCCTTCATCATTGTGACGGAGTGATCCGTCTGCCGAAATCGAAATCAGGCCCTTAGTTTCTGGGATATTCTAGGAGCCCTAGGCTATGCTACTTCTTATCGGTCGTCTTCCTTCTCTCAAGCCTTCCTCTGTAGCTCAGTTGTTTAATTTGAGAACCGGGCCTCCAATAACAGCAACATTGTTTAATGGAACTTTAATTAATGAATACAATATTTCTTAAAGAAAAATATGATTCTAATTGTTTTTTCTCGCAATACAATATGTATTAAACTATATTCTTGTAAATATTTTTTATGAAAACAAATAATGTAATGAATAGTTAGCAACAGTTTACATGTAATCATTTTTTCAATGCTTTACAAATTAAGATTATAGAATATTAATAAACATTTACTATTTTTATCTTTAGAATGCGTCCTTGTTCATTCATATTTCATTCATAAACTAGTGAGAAATTAAGGGCCCAAATGTCTCCGGTTGTATTTGCTGGTGTCCAGATGGAGGCACAGAACTTTCGATCAGTGATTTGATTGGCCAGGATGGATTTTTCAGCTTTACTCCTGCGGGAGTGAGAGTCTCCCATGAATCTCATGGGTGCTCAAGTTCTGAAGAGAACATGAAGAGAAATGTTGCCGCTGCCATTATAGGCCTCAGGGACCCAGTCATTGTGTCCTGAAAATTAACAGAAAATAAGGTATAAGGTGGCAGGGTAGGGGTATCCTGATCCCCTGTACTTTTTAGGGGAATCCCAGAGGGACCCCACCCAGGGCCACATTAACAGAAAAGGTTTCCAGGCATCACAATCCTGTGGGAGTTTCATGGGAGCCAGTGTAGGTCCCTGGCCTTCAGCGTGAGTACCGCAGGATTCCATGCAGCCCCTTTGCTCCAACAGGATAAGAAACAATTCAAAAGAAATAAAATGGGGGATTTGTGTCCATTCAGGTTAGGGATGTTTGGCAAGCCATGTGGGGTTGGATGCAGGACGTGCCCACAGGCCAGTCCCTGTAGTCAACCTCCCACTGCGCATGGCTGTACATGGCAGGGAGTTGGCTGTTGGCCACTTTGTGTGGGTTGGACGCAGGATCTGGCGTACTGTGGGTGGTTGTCATACTTACTTATGTTAATAAAATTTTACTTTACTGTTTAAAAAACCTATAAATTCACTGAAAAAAATAAAGTTACATTCTGGTTAGTATAAAATGTCAGTTTGTAATAACTTTTTTAACTAAAACACTGAAATTCGTTAGTTCTAGTTAACTCAAGAAATGCCCTGCTTCTGACCTCCCATATTACAGCACTCATGGCATGTTCTATGACACCATTTATAATATCACTGATGAGAACTTACTTAGATAACATTGATAACAACACTGTGCATGGTGGGGACACAGATATAATTTCATGAGTTAACTATAACTGGTGATTTTCAGTGGTTAGTTTGAAAGTGTATGTTTAAAATGGCATTTTCACATCAGTGTAAAGTCAATTAACATTTACTTTTTTAAGTGGATAATATATTTTTGGGTGTGAATTATAAGGGTGTACTGATTTTTCATAATTTGCTTTTGTGTAATTACATGAAATTTCCGAAAACTATGTAAAATGCAAAATCGACATTTAATTCTATTTTTGAGCATGGAATCTGTCCTCACCTCCATTTTAGACATAAGGATGCATTTGGAGGTAAAATGATAGTGCAAAAAACACATGTGCCTCTAACAGCAGCCACTTGCATTCTGGTTGCTCATGTTCTTCCCATGTGCTGACACAACCTTTTTGCTGCAAATAGCAAAAATACTCCAGATTCAACACGCATAACTGAAATCTCACCCAGGACAATTATAGCTAAATAAACACCTCTGTTTAGTAAGAGTTTCCTTTGAACAGGCCTTTTTTGTTTTCCTAATACCTTTGCCACAATTGGACCAAAGTGCCCCAAGCTTTCCAAGACTTCATGACAAGGTTTGTGCAGATCCGTCAAGCAGGGGTTCAAAGAAGGTAGTGGTACAAAAAGTGAAATTTACCATTCCTATCTCTCATAGGATACTTTCCTGTTCAGTAAACAGGAGATGGCCAAGTGGAATTTCACCAAGCTTGGCATACTAGTAGAACTTTTCTCATGGGAAATGCAATTGCTTAGTTTCTGTGAAATCCTTTTAGTATTTTTTGACAAACTCGATTTTAAAAAGTTTTCTTGTCTAGTCATGAGAGGATATACTTTAGAGATATCTGGACTGTTAATTCACAAAGGACTCAAAAATTAAATTCAAGTAACTAAAATCACACCTTTTGTAGAAAGGTGCTTTTTACGTGACATGATGTGAGGAATCACAAATCCAGCTGTGGTTTTGCTGGCCATCTCATTGATTTTCTTGCTGTGGACACCATTACCCAGCATGGTTCATTGAGCACCGTTTTGGTAAACGAAAAAGAAAATCACCATGCCGGGGAAGGGTGAACTTTCGCTGAGCCCAGCTCCAAAGAGACTCTCTGGCTATAAACCAATATAAATAATGTTTTTGCAAGTGGAATCCAGAATCCTAGCATTTCGGATGGTCTCAAAGACTCTCCTTGGCTCGCTGGATTTATACATTTTGTGCAGGATTAGTGAATCCTAAAATGAGGAAAGAGACATTCAGTGCACTATACCTGTACTTGGTCAACAGCCATATTTTGTGGTTGGCTCCATGCTCGAAGCATGGTCTGACACAGTCTGGCCATGTGCCAAAACTTCACTATTGATTGCCAAAGCTTGTGCACAGTGAGCATCGGGAATACATGTATTATAAAAAACACAATCAAACTGAAAAGAAAAATAAAGTTAAAAACTGAGGTGGGGTCCTAGCTCAAATGCACAATATCAATGAAATTTGATAGTAATAGTATGCAACGCACACAATGCACACTGTAACTCAATGTTTGCATAGGCTTCAGGGGTTGGTTGCCCACCTAATGAAAACAGCCAAAGTACTTGTGCAAGGTGTTGGTTGACACCAGTGGCAGGTGCAGAGTTAGGTGCAGGGCCTAGCCATATACCAGACCCTTTGTCCATTACTGTACATGGCAGAAGGCCATATGCACTGGGGGTTGGTTGTAAAAAATAGTAGGTTAGGAACAAGAAACAGCTGGATGTGATATATTATAGAGAACAATTACTGAAGAGGTTAATGGACATGTATACGTAGCTTTGGTTACCTTCATGTATGTTTAAATACACCCCAGAATTTCAATTGAAAAGCCCATAAAAAGCAGGCACAGTTACAAAACAAAACCACTGAATTTCTTAAGGTATGGTTAGGTACACTAGCCATAATGTGTGCCCTGGCATGCATTTCTTATTACCTTACATATGACATGGCATGTTAAATGACATCATTTATGACAACACTGACAATTCTGTCTACCAACAGCAAACATGGCAAGGATTACATTGTGCATTGCACCATATAGAGTTAATTACAGAGGGTTTTTAGCGTATTTGTTTCCTGGACCTTATGTTTAATAGTGCCCTTTTCAAATTACTGTTTTTTAATGATATAAGCATCCAGCTTTCAGATGACAAATCCCCCGCTGCGCAGGGCGTCTAGCCCTTTATAGCGGATTGGCAGCAGGGTCTGGTTACAGGCCAAGCCCTGTGGCAAAGCCTTACACATAACCCAAAGTGGAAGGCAAGTCCGCACTGCACATGGCCTATGTGCAGTTGCTAAGATCTGAGTTACCTTGGAGCAGTACTCTCCAAAGGTCCACCTTCCAACAGCCCAGGCTCAGCACTAATTATACATGAGGTTCTGAATGACTAGACAAGAGGAAGCGATTTTAGGGAAGGTACTGTGGGGATCTGTCAATATTTCAAGTTTACACGTTAAAACACATATAAGAAACAACTGTTCCTGTAGAGGGAAGAGTTAGAGTGACTTAATTTCATAATCATGGAATTATCTTCCTCCCTGGAACTCCTCAATGCTGAGGGAATCAAAGTAGATCCTTTATCGCATTCCTCTGCTGCGGATATTCTGGTAGCTCCTGTGAAGGAAGGCAATTTATTTTCCTTCCCCCCTCTACAGCAAGAGGACACAGATCGCCTGTCTAATGGAATCTAGACTGTTTGCGCATTGGAGTCCTGCTCTTTGAAGAATTTGAAACTGGGAAGGGTGGTTATTGTTTCTCACCTGACCTCAATACTTAATGCTGAAAGTACATTGGGCAGTACCCCATCTCTTGGAAAACCACAGTGGTTAAACCTATTTTAAAAAAGCCCTCTCTGGACTCCACAGAGTTAAAAAATGATCATCCCATCTCCCTATTGCCTGTCCCAGCAAAGAATTTGGAGAACCACCTGAATTTGCATCTCAGTTCCTATTTGGAGGAGCATCAGCTGCTTGATGAATTGCAGCATGGGTTCAGAAGTGAGCACAGTACTGAGACAGCGTTAACCTCTGTACTTAATAACATCCGATTTCAGGTTGACGCTGCTCATATGACACTACTGATCCTTCTGGACCTTACGGCGGCCTTCAATACTATTTTTCCTCTAAGAGTCGTGGGCAGGCTTAAGAAAATAGGGATCAAGGGCTCTGCCCTGAATTTGCTCACCTCATTGCTTATGTTGCCCCTCTTGCCAGGGTCGTAAGACCTTTTGGGCTGGAGGCGCTATCTTACGCCGATGACACCTCAAATTATGATATCCATTACTAATAGTGTTGAAGCTTCACCAACAAATTTTTAAAATACATGCAGGCAGTGGCCTCCTGGATGGAAGAGAACTATCTCAGACTCAGTGGGGACAAAAAGGAGGTTTTAATTTTTGGAAACCAACAGGACATCTGCTCAGAGGCCTGGTGGCCGGATACGCGTGGCCCTTGCCCTCGCCTGAGTCCAGCGCTAAAAACCTTGGCATCATAGTTTACAACTTCCTCTCCCTGAGCCCCCAGATTAGTAGAATGGTTTGCACCTGCTTTAGGATTATTAGGACCCTTAGGAAGATTTCTCAATTTCTCTCCTTTTCCTTGGGTATCAACAAGGGACTTGTACATCGACTACAGCTGGTGCAGAACGCTTCTGCCAGGCTGGTGACGGGCCTTCCCAAATACCACACAGTTTTGGCTACTATCAGTAAGCTGCACTGGCTCCCTCTTGGCCGGAGATTCCTATTTAAAGCCCTCTGACTCACTCACCAGACTTCTGTAATATTGGGTTGGAAGGCATCAAAAGGCTCTTTTGAAGATATGTCCCTACCAAGCAGTTAAGATCCGCCAGCAAGAATCTGCTGGTAGTTCAGAGTTTCTGAAAAGTAAGATTGGGCGGTAGAGCCTTTTCTCTTGCTGTGACCAAACTCTGGAATTCCCTTCCTTCCTCAATCTCTGGACTGGAACCTCAATTTTTCTTACGTAAAGCCCTGAAGACTTGCTTTTCACCCTTTCAACATCGTGAGCCTTATACACCATCAATCAATCAATCAATCAAAGACATTTATAAAGCGCACTACTTACCCGGAGGGTCTCAATTGTCTGTTGGCCCCTTTCTGCAGATCCTTGATGCCTCTGGGCAAACTTTGCACTTTACAAAGCTAATATTCATTTATAGTTAACTTGTTTGCACTTTAAAAGTTGGTAAAGTTCACCAACTTTTTAGTCTAAACCTTCAAGTAATTCTCTCTCAAATTATTTTGTTTGATTAAAAAAAATGGATTCACATTGAAGTGCAGTAAGTCTTCGTGTGCCTTAATCAAAACTTTGCCTTTTGTTTTTAACAAGCTTTAGACAAAGATCTAGCATTGGCTTTTCAAAATGGGGAAGCCTATAAACCTTTTTATCACAAGACCTCAAAGTTTTCATTTAGTCTTAACTTTCAATTTGGTCTCACTCCACAAATCTTTACATATCCATACCTTTGATTGAATCTGGGCTCATTACTCAGCTTTACAATCTCTTTCACGTGGTCAGCACCTTTCGTGCCATGAATACTCAATTTTCTGCACATTACTGCAACTTTGTGATTAAGCATGCTACTTGTGGAAGTCCAGCGCAATCAGTAGAATTCTTAGGGTGTGCCTCAATGTTTTCCTACGACCACGAAGTAAGAAACTGAAATCTTGCTTCACGCAATATAATAGGCAGCATGCACTGGATCTCTCAGCTTTCTATTCAATTTATGTAAAATAGCGGATATGATTAGCTGTACTCTCTTGAGAGCGCCAGGACAATTTTCTCTAAAGAAAGTTGGTCTGATTCTGCATTTTCTGAACACCCTTTCAAATGAGATACAGCTTTAGTCACTTCAGTGTGGAAAAAACTAAACTTGGATCATCTTTTTTGTCCAATTACAGGCCTGTTTCATTGCTACCCACCTACTCTAAGGTGTTAGAGAAACATGTGAATAAACAACCTACAGAGTTCACAGAAGGTAATAGTCTTTTTCATTCCTCACAATCAGGGTTCCGTGCAGGTCAAAGCTCTGAATCACCTCTTCTCGGTGCCATGCATTGCCCAAGATCTCAGTTGGATAATGGCGGTGCTGCTCACTGATTCTTTTCTCAGTGCAGCATTTGATGCAGTGAATCATAGAATGCTCCTTCAGAGAATCCAAGGCATGGGAATATAGGACACAGACCTTGCCTGGCTAAGATTTTTTTTTTGCACGATCGTACTTTTCAGGTACATACCAACCAGTACAGATCGAAATCTCTCCCACTTGTTTCAGGTGTGCCTCAGGGGTAGACTCTGAGTCCTTTGCTTTTTAATTTGTAAGTTAAGCCTCTTGGAGGATATTGTTGAGAATTAGGGACTTACACTTTTCTCATATGCTGATGATACACAAATTGTTGAATCACTCTCAGCTAAGGATAGCCAAAAGGTGCAGGCTCTCAACTCTTGCCTTAATCAAGTAGCAGCCTGGACGTGCTCCAACGGGATGTATGAAGTTACAACACATACTTTTACAACGCATGCCTTTACAACGCATTTTTTACAACGCAACATCCATTACAACGCATGCCATTACAACGATTTTTTAAAAACTACCTTTACAACGTATGCCATTACAGCACATACTACCTTTAAAATGCATACTATTACAACGCATACCATTACATTGCATATATGGTAAGTATTGGATAGTGTAGGGGTAAAAATTACTATTCTAACTCCAGGGGGGTGCAAGAGTAGGGTAAATGTTGGATACCGTAGGGGTAAAAATTACTATTCTAACTCCAGGGGGTGCAACAGTAGGGTAAGTGTTGGCTTGTGTAGGGGTAAAAATTACTATTCTAACTCCAGGGTTGCAACAGTAGGGTAAGTGTTGGATAGTGTAAGGGTACTATGCGTTGTGATGGTATGCGTTGTAATCGTATGCGTTGTGATGACTGCGTTGTAATGACATGCGTTGTAGTGGTATGTGGTGTAGTGTCATGCGTTGTAATGTTTGCATTGTAATGGCAGGCGTTGTAGTGGATGTTGCATTGTAAAAGTTTTGTTGTAATGGTAGTGCGTTGTAAAAGTTGCGATTTAAAGGTTGTTTCCCGCTCCAATTCCCTAAAAATAAAGTGTGATAAAAATAAGGTCCCGTTGATAGGGAATACTTCTATTCCATTGGACTCTGAGCTAAGGTCTTCAACCATGGGCAGTCCTCCCAGTTCCAGTATCAGTCATAAAAAAATGAAGACTGTGGATTGTTGACAAACTCGCTATTAGACATCAAATCAATAAGGTTGCCGCTCCCTGTTTTGGCATTATAAAATGGCTTAGAAAAATACTATACTGTCTGCCTATTGCTGTTCAGAGAACCATAGTTTAGGTCTTGGTGACCTCAAGACTGGACTATGGGAATATGTTCTATTAGGGATGGGAACAACTTTACTTAAATTCCTCCAGATTGTTCAAAATGCATTGCCTATTGTTGGGACAGAAACATCCTGGCATGCAGGCAGACGTGCACCCTTAACATGAGTGCCCCAGCTGCTGGTAACTGGCCATGATTTCTAGTCATGGGCTGTGTGTGTGTTGCCTTACCTAGGGCTGTCTCTTAGGAACGTGATCGAGTTAATTGTGAGGGGCACACCATGTGCGACCCTTTGAGTGGTAGATGGCTACTCAGGGGTGGCCAGCACAGCTCGCAGGTAAAGGGGCAGGTGTGGGGCGCATGCTGCTTAAAGTAAAACTTTTACTTTGCCACCCGCTGGGTCCCGTGTCTCCTCTCCCGCTTACCTGTATCCGACTCCAGGTCAGAACAGGAAGCAGGCAGCCCGTCACCCACCCCTAAGCCAATTACAATGCTCCAGTGGAGCATTGTGATTGGTCTGAGCACTGTGATACGGCGCTCAGCCAGTGACTGGCGGGGTGGGCATGTTCTCCATGCAGGCTGTAATCCAGCGTGCATGGAAAACTGGGGAGTGCACAGGACTGTTTGGGGGAGCACGAGAGGGCCGACCAACCAGTCCTTGGGCACAGGTACACAGGAGTGCTCTACCACTCTTCCCCTGCGGCTCCACCCCGCCCCCTCATGCACTGCTGTAGCAGGAGGAAAATAATAAATGATAACATTCTTGTTGTGTATTCATGCACGCGTAAACGCTCGCGCATTCACTTTGTGTGACTCGCGCTTGTGTTCCTTTTCAAGTGTATCTCGTGATATGTGACTCGCGCTTGTGTTTCTTTACAAGTGTATCTCGTGATATGTTTATACTTGAATGTGTGTGCCTCGCTACACTACACAGTTTGTTAATGTACTATTCTATGCCATAACTGTTACTGTTAAGTCAGTTACCGCTGACTGTCCGGAGCCTTCAGATGTGTCCCAGGGAGTGCTTCTTATTCTACAAATAAACTTACTTTTACCATCAAGATTTCTGTGGATATTTACTCTACAATTCTGTTAATATCATTTTATTTTTCCTTTCTTGGCGGCTCCTAGCAGTGGGGCGACGCACCTCCGCCTTAGCAGAGGAGTTGCCTCTGCAGCTACTACCTTTAATAGGCGTTAAGTGACATGAGCATAGTAGTAGCAGCATATCGGTTTTGTGTTTAGTAGTGATCAGTAGTGTGAACAGACCTTTTTATCTATGTCATAGGAGTGGTGTTTACTGGCCTTCTTCTGTAAAGTGCCATGGCTGCATAATTAACTTTCCCTTGGCCTGCATGGATTGTGTGTAGTGCCAGACAAAGCATGATATTTATGTCTGCTTGCGGTGTGCGGTGATACGTAGGTACCTGTGTGTGGTACATAAGATAATGTTCTGTGGGTTCTATTTGAGAAACATTGGCCAGGAAAGGCTAGGAGAGGGGAGGACTGCAACCCCAAGACAGGAGATGTGTATTACTAATATTCCTGAGGGCTGTGGTGGGAGCCCACAAGGATGGAAGGGGAACAGAGCATCTTCTGTACATTGCAAAGCTCTCTTTGATTACAAGAAGAGTTACTGATCAGGGGAGTCTGGGTTGATTATCAGGGAGATGGTGGGACTGAATCATTGGCACTGTGGACCGGGGAGTCCTGATAGAGAGGAAGGCTTAGGACTTTTATTAGGCACATTTCAGTGGAGACTGACAGCCAGCTATGATCCCTTGTTAGCCCCTTGACCTGTGTTACTCATGCTGTGACAAACAGTTCCTTTGAAAAAAGGCAAAGCAAAGGAGGGAGCACTTTAAAGTATCACCTACAACCCAAATTTCAAAAGATCGGACACTGAATCACGTTTGTGTCTGGACGTGGACTATAAAGGTGGGAGCATGAGTCCCAAACATTCTTCAGCAACACTGTTCAACACGAGATAAGTTCACTATGTCTTGCAGCTGCTGGAACCAGGACTAGACACCGAGGTCTGCTAATGTCCTTGCTGGGGGAGGGGTTCATCACCCAGGAAGAGAGGGCCACTTGCCCTGAGCCTGGTGCATCAGCTAGAGGGTGTTGTGGGTGGGTGTCAGGATACCATTATATTTATTTAGGTGAGAAGGGGTAATAAATGCAGATAGTCCTGAGGATGAGTGACAGGACACCTAGTAAGTTTACTTGGGGATGAGGCAATGCTGCGAGTGGTGGGAGAATGTGGCAGGATGGCATGTACGTTTTTGAAGTGGAGGCAAGATGGTCATAAGTTGGTGGGGGTTGGTAGCAGAACATCTGCTATCACACGGGTGCGGGCTGGTCAGGTCATGTTGTGCATGGCTCCCCCACCACTCCCCTATCCCAGCATAGCTGTTTAAAGCAGGGGCAGAGTATTTAGGTGGACCGTCCATAATATAAAATTGTAGATGGGTAACAATAAATAATGGGGATGATTTTTTGTTTGGCATTCTGAATGGTATTATAGAGAATTGGAGCTTTGCTCTTGTTGACTATTTGATGTCACTCTGAACCCCTTGGGGAAAAACATCACAGTTAATCACTGTTACTTGGATCTATAATTATTTATGATTTGTTTTGCAAGTCCCTGCTTAAAATGGCTAGTGAATTAGAATATAGGGCTATTTTTTGTGTGTAAGCCCCCTAGAATCACACTCTGGTGCTGATACAGTGTTACTGGGGCTTCTTGATCCATATTTTGGAAACCTCTGAAAAATATGAACATTGTGAGGGATCAGAGTGGCAAACTGCTTGTTGTCTGTCTTCCTTTGTGTGGTCATTTGCTCTTAATGACAGAAGGGTGAGATATACCTCTGACTTACTGACATATTATGCACCTGATGACACAGATATAGCGAGAAAGTCTACAATTGCCTAGCTGAGTTAAACAACACACTGGGGCATATTTAGAAGAAAGTGGCAAATTGTGTTGTTAAGCTAAGAAGGCCACTGATGCGCTTTGTCACTTTAGAAACACAGGGCTGCACCATATTTACTAGTATATGGTGCAGCTCTGCATTTCCCCCTGTGCTGGCGCTAAATTAAGCTTCCTAGCACCAATGCAGGCACCCTTGCATCGTAGTGCAAGGCTGCCTGTGTTAAGGGGAAGATTGTTTATGTGCAGGAATGTCCTCCTTCCTGCACATAAACAATCTTTAAATGCCGTTTTGTAACTTCTATGTGTGCCGCTCAATGCAGCACACATAGAAGTTGCAAAACTGCATTTTTTAAAATGATTGTTTAAATGCAGGAAGGGGGACCTTCCAGCACATAAACACTCATTGGCGTTTTGCTGTTTCCATGTGTGCTGCCCAAGGCAGCACAAGTTGAAACAGCAAAAACGAGGAGAAATAAAGCATTTCTCCTTGTTTCACCTGTTGAAGACCTGATTTCAGCTGGTCTTAATTTTGGCATTGCCTCCTATTTACGCTGCTTTTGTAAATAGGGGGTAGCGTCAAATTCAATGGGTGTTGTGGCCTCTTTCGCGTGTTGCATGAAAGGGGGCCTTATTTACAAGGCCGCTTTAAGCCACGTTAGGTGGCTTAATGCTGCCTTGTAACTAAGGCAAAGATTCTATCTGAAAGTGACGTTGTGGTGGCGATAGGGGCTTGTAAATATGCCCCACTATCTCTTCTATAAGACGAGGTAAGAAAGCTACTCCTAGGTATCAACAAATTACTGGAAAAACTTGAAACAGTGTCTTGTTATTAGATGACATGCAGCGCTGCAGACGGCAAAATGGTATTCGGCCGGGAGTACTGAAAATCCTTGCACTTATCCAGTTTATCTTCTCCTACATACACATATTCAAATATCAACCCTCAGTGTGAAGTTAAGAAACGTGAATCCACGCTGTTTACAGGAAAATTATTTGAGGAAAGAAAAGAAGGCATGTGTTTAGTTTGTATTCAGAGGTGTTATACTGAATGAAATGGCAGCGACAGAAAGGTGGACAGGGGCTGGATTGACAAAGATGATGAGAAGTCTTTATTGGCCTTCATGGGTAGCATTCATTCCTATTCAGCCTGAAGGAACACTACTGGCTGAGACTGGGGAGAGTAGTCTGATTGTCTTTCATTTCAGAGTGCAAAGCATTCTAATGTTACTTGAGAACTGTGCTTATTATAACATCTGTTATGGATACCGTGCTAAAGGTGTAATGTTATTTTTTATATAACCATATGTATATTAAAATAACATTCTTTTCAGGTGAATCTCTTTTGAATAATCTAAAGTAAAAAAAAACAGATACAGTTTGAAGTCTGAAAACACATCAGTGGAAAACGTTTTCCCTTGAAGTACAATATTCTTCAACAGACACAAAGAGCACCTAGCCATAATGTCACAAAGCATATGTAAACAATCTTGAAGTTAGGTTTATTTTCCAAACACAAAAGGAGTCTGGAGGGAAGCGTGATTAGAGAAGTGGAATTTCTCAGCAAACAGCAAGAATCACTTACCAGGAAATGGTTTGATTGGAACATATTAATGGTTTGCATCTGTTAAGCAGTCAAAGAAGGTTACTCTTTGAAACTTAATCTGTGTTGTTACGAGGGAAATGTAACGATTTCAAACACATCTCTAAGAAGATGCTTTGTGCAATTTAGATGTCCTTGTTTAACAAGGCGTTGCAGACAACAGCACATATAAATGAAATATCCTCTTCAAATTCAAATGCTGCTTTTACTGCACTCGAGGTGGCTGCAAACGAGCCTGTTTTTCATATCTGCCCTTTACATACTGAAACTATTTCGTATTTGCTTTGTTGTTTTCTTTTAATTCATGAAAATTAATCTTAGGGATGTAGATGCCAGATTTACATTAATTAAAACTCGACTGCAGAAGCCTGGCTTAATTGCAATCAAATTTGCTTAATTATGCATGGCGAGAGATTCCCAAACGAGGAAGGTTTTCGCAAGGATTTTTGTTTTTTGTACTGACAAAATACATTTAGAATGTCTTTTTTCGGTGTTTTATGTAAGACTTGCAAATAATTTGTGGCACACCTTAAATCTTCTATGAGAAGAAATGCTATTCCTTAAGTAATTATAACAATCTGCATTTTTCATTGTTAATTGTGGGTGTCAGTCTCATTAATTTTAATTTACAGGCTGTAATGAAATTAAGTGAAATTTGTGCTGATCTGTTGAGACTTCTGCAGGAAGTTACTTAATAAAGGCAAAATTTGATAATTTGGGAATGTCTTTTTTATTTTTATTGGTTAATGGGTTGTATGACCTAGAGACTTTTAAAAGCCGGACTCTCACAGTGTTAATACCAAGATTAGTCTGCGGTACTCCTGGACCAGTCCTTGGTGAACAAGAAAGGTGACTTCAGATTTCATGCAGTTGAAATGGTTTTTAAACAAACACAAAGGGTAGTATGGTGCAAACTTTAAAAAGAGTAGGCCTAAGTAAAAGTTAGAATATGCTGGAGTAATCAAATTCATTTTGATAATTCCGCTTGATTGTTTGATGCAGAATTACTAAAAAATGCACAAATACCCCGCTCGTGTGATTATGATAAATGTGGGGGAGAAAATCAAACCACAAAAATACTTTTAGCAAGTGCAAGCGGACGCTTGTGCTTGCTATTCATGTTCTGCCACATTTAGCCCTATTTCTTAGAGCAAAACACATCCTCCCATCCATTTAGGACAAGATAGTACATTTTGTGCTAAGAAAGTAGCACTAACGGCAAGTTGTAAGTTTGGGGAACATCCTACCCCAAAGGCACATTTAGCAAGCGTTCTGTTGCATTTAGCACTATTTCTTAGTGCAAAATGAATTCTCACTTCCATAATGCTAAAATCTGAATTACTCTTGCAAAATTCAAGTGTAATCTTGCATAATTCTTCGGTAATTCTAAGTGATTACATTACATGCAATTACACAAGTTGCTTCCACCCCTAAAAACGATAGGGCAGTTAATTTAAAAAAAATGCATTTCCAAAGATTGAAGTCATGTTATTTGTTGTCTAGCTGCCAAGGACGAGCAAAACATATGGAACTTTACATCAGTCATTATCACTTTTTCATTCTACAGTAAGCACAACAGATATGGTTGTAACTAAAAGAACATTCAATTAGGGTGCGAATTCCACTAATTTCTGAAAATTAATAAAGCATACAAGGCCACACAAAATAAATATTGTGAAGCGGTTAATATTTACAGATTTTGCACACCTTTATGTACTATGTTCAGCTATGGTGAACAATATGTCACCAGACTTGTCATGTTGTTTCTCATTTTGAATTGTAGATCACTGTGTCCTACTGTCATGAATGAATAAATTGGGCTATCAGAGAAAGGGTGCGGGCAGTTTCAACATGCTTGGAAAAGACCTGGCTGCAGCACGAAAAGGAAGGATGCTTGCACATGGACAAGGCAAGCAGAATGACCAACCAGGGATAATATTGCTTGATGTGTTCAATTACCTTCTTTTTTCAGGGGGTCGATAATTAAGCAATATTGCGGCATATTATCAAGGGGGTTTATCTCCGCTTTTTGGCTTTAAAAGCCAAGAAAGCGGAGATAAAATGATCTCCCTATTACCTAGCTGTCGCTAACACCAGTTAGCGACAGCTAGTAGGAGATAGCAACCATCTTGGGCCCCACTTTGCATGTCAGTGATATTTATCACTAATGACATGCAAAGTGGGCGTGCCAAGATGTTAGCGACTGGAAACAGTCACTAACATCGCTATCTCCTATTACCAACTTTTGGAGATATTCGCGCTAAGCGCGAATATCTCCAAAAGCTAACACCTGCCCTGAGCAGTTCTTAGCCATGTTATCCAATGGGAGGTGGATAAAATGGCTAAGAGCATTAGCTCGCTAATGCATGAATATCGCTGACTTTTCAGCTATATTCATGCATTGCAGCTGATTTTTATCACATTTGCGATAAACCTTGGTAATACCAAGGTTTATCTGCGATAAAAGTCGTCGCAGCTCGGCGATAATTTTTTCACGCTAACCAAGCAATAGCGATAATTATCGCTATTGCTTGGTAATATGCCCATTGTCCTTAGGAAAGGGTTCACCCAGCTAGATATTAATTTAAAAAAGGATCAGGAAGTTCCGAAAACAGATTGGTCTAATCCACCCTAGTCAACATCTACTTTACTCCTGCCTCTGGAAGTAGCTTATTTACAATACAAATTGGAATATCTCACACTTTCCTCCCATGGCTGGCTGAGTAAGGACACCTATGGCATGTAAGAAGAAAAGGAAACCAAGGAGGGGCCAGAGCCTCCTTATTAATGCAGAGCACAACTTATGAAGAGGAAGAAGAGCCTCTATAATCCTGCTCTCAGATTGTCTGCAAAAGCTTCGTCTACTGAGTTCATGCCCCTGGGGCGTCTCCCTAGCAGCTATTGACAGAATATGAGCCAAAAATAATAAAATATTCTAGTAGTGACAAGTGTGCTGGTTTACATTTTCATTAACCTCCTCCCCAAATTGGTGTGCCTCAAACATTACATGTCCCTGTAACTTTTCTGTTAGCCAGTGAGATTGAATGATTTGCCCAGACAGTTCAGAAGCAATTCGTTTTTTTTGCTTCACTGTGTGGGGGTGGATACACAGTATAACTGTAATTTAGAACACATTAATTAATTCTCCAATAGGTGACCAGTCACTTGTATAAGTATTATTATTGATCATCTCAAAAAAGCTGTGAATATTCAGTGAGTTCCTAGGTATGGGTTTGGAGTAGTGCAGCCACCGATCTTCATCTTATCTATGCAACCAATAATATTAAAACAGGAGAGTCAATCAATCAATCAATCAATCAAAGACATTTATAGAGTGCACTACTTACCCGTAGGGTCTCAAGGCGCTGGGGGGAGGGGGGTGCCGTTACTGCTCGAACAGCCAGGTCTTCAGCTTCTTCCTGAAGGAGAGGTGGTCTTGGGTCAGGCGCAGGTCGGTTGGGAGGGAGTTCCAGGTCTTGGCGGCCAGGTAGGAGAAGGACCTTCCTCCTGTTGTCGCTCTTCGGATGCGGGGGACGGCGGCGAGGGCGTGGTTGGCTGAACGGAGGTGGCGTTTGGGAGCGTAGAAGTTGATTCGGTTGTTGAGGTAGCTCTGGCCTTGGTCGTGTAGGGCTTTGTGTGCGTGGGTGAGGAGGCGGAAGGTGATTCTTTTGTTGACGGGGAGCCAATGCAGGTCTCTGAGATGTCCGGAGATGTGGCTGGTTCATGGGATGTCGAGGATGAGTCTGGCTGAGGCGTTCTGGATCCGCTGGAGTCTCTTCTGGAGCTTGGCGGTGGTACCGGCGTAGAGGGCGTTGCAGTAGTCCAGTCGACTGGTGACAAGGGCCTGGGTGACGATCTTCCTGGTCTCGGTGGGGATCCACCAGAAGATCTTCCGTAGCATGCGTAGGATGTTGAAGCACGCCGAGGAGACGGTGTTGACTTGCCTGGTCATGGAGAGGGAGGAGTCCAGGATGAAGCCCAGGTTGCGTGCGTGGTCTGTCGGCTTGGGTGCGGTGCCCAGGGCGGGAGGCCACCAGGAGTCGTCCCAGGCGGAGGGCGAAGAGCCTAGGATGAGGACCTCCATCTTGTCTGAGTTCAGTTTCAGGCGGCTGGTCGTCATCCACTCGGCTACCTCTTTCATCCCTTCGTGCAGATTGGCTCTGGCGGCGGCGGGGTCGTTGGTCAGGGAGAGGATCAGCTGGGTGTCGTCGGCGTAGGAGATTATGTTGAGGTTGTGTTGGCGTGCGATGGCCGCAAGGGGGCTCATGTAGACGTTGAAGAGGGTGGGGCTCAGCGAGGATCCTTGAGGGACGCCGCAGATGACTTCGGTGGCCTCTGACTTGTACGGTGGTAGGCGGACTCTCTGTGTTCTTCCGTCGAGGAAGGAGATGATCCATTCCAGAGCCTTCTCCTGGATTCCGACGTTGCTGAGGCGCTGTACTAGGGTGCGGTGGCAGACAGTGTTGAATGCCGCGGAGAGGTCAAGGAGGAAGAGGGCCGCTGTTTCTCCGTTGTCCATAAGGGCTCGGATGTCATCGGTGGCGGCGATGAGGGCGGTCTCGGTGCTGTGGTTGGCTCGGAAGCCAGACTGTGAGGGGTCAAGGGATCCATTCGTCTCCAGGAAGGCGGCCAGCTGCTTGTTGACGGTCTTCTGATGACTTTGCCTGGAAACGGGAGGAGCGAGATGGGGTGGTAATTCTTGAGTTCGGTGGGGTCCGCTGTGGGTTTCTTGAGTAGAGCGCTGAGTTCGGCGTGCTTCCAGCTCTCAGGGAAGGTGGCGGTGTCGAAGGATGTGTTGATGATGTCTCGCAGGTGGGGTGCGATGACAGCGTCGGCCTTGTTGAAGACGTGGTGGGGGCAGGGGTCGGTCAGAGATCCTGAGTGGATGGAGTTCATCGTGCGGACGGTGTCTTCGGTGGTGATTGGAGTCCAGGCGCAGAGGGTGGTGGTGGGGGGTGGTGGTTCGGTCGTGGTGTGCGTTGGTTGGTTGTTGAAGCTGTTGTGTATGTCCGCGATCTTGTTGTGGAAGTATGAGGCGAGGGAGTTGCAGAGGTCTTGCGATGGGGTGATGTCGTTGTTTCCTGCGCTGGGGTTGGAAAGCTCTTTCACGATGTTGAAGAGTTCCTTGCAGTTGTGTGCGTTGTTGTCCAGCCGGTCCTTGAATGCAGTTTTCTTGGCGGCGCGGATCAGCTGGTGGTGCTTCCGGGTGGCAAGCTTGAAGGTGGTCCTGTTGTCCGGTGTTGGTTCCCTTCTCCAGCCTTTCTCGAGGGCTCGGCAGTTCTTCTTGGAGCTCTTGAGTTCGTCGGTGAACCATGGGGCTTTCTTGCTGCCGGGTCTGCTGGGCGGGGTCCTCAGCGGGGCGAGCTTGTCCGCGCAGTTGCTGATCCACTTCTTGAGGTTGTCGGCGGCCTGGCTGGGGTTCGCTGAGCTGGCAGGAGGGTGCTGGCTCAAGGAGGTGGCGAGCTGGTCGGCTGTGATCTTGTTCCAGCTTCTGCGGGCAACCTGTTGCTGGTGGTGGTGGGTCGTCGTTCTTTTGAAGGTGAAGTGGACACAGCTGTGGTCCGTCAGAGTAGCATGAACACAATGAAGACTTATGTACTCCTTATCGAAACTACCTTTCATTAGGATATGGTTTACACCAAATTGGTAATTACCAGAATGTATTGAAAATATGTCCATTTACTGCAATTCAAAAAAGTACTATGATTGCATTTATTGAAGAAAATATGATTTAATAATGATAAACATTTTAGCCAATCGGTGGCTGTCATTTGATATTACCTAACCTGAATGATAAAAAATTAATTATTTCAGTTTTTACAATTTGTTCTAACGAGTTGTGCTATGGTTAATGATTGAATTTAAAATCTAGACATTGAGGTTTGGTCAATTTCTCAAAGGATATGTGAGCAAAACCCAGGTGTTTTCTATAATTCACAGGTCCACTTCCTGTGGATGATCTGCACTTTTGCAGATTGTTAGGGAAGTTCAGGAGAGACAGACTGCTGCAATACGCACCAAAACACACTGCAACTTAAACCCTTCCTTGCAAAGATATCACAACAATACCGTATCCAAACTCCACAATCTGGCACTCCTGACCACAAACTACCTGAACAGCAATCCCCTATCTTGTTAAACTCCTCACTAAGCCCCAACTACCACTTCCTTGATGTCTTCCCTGATGTCCCCCTGCCACATAGATGATCTTTTTGCTCCGAGAGAAAAACATTATTCATGTGGAGCAATAAGACATACCTAATATCTTCTCTTATTGAATGTAAAATCCCCGGTGCTCCTAATCGAGTTGAGCATTATTTACCATACCAATTGCACTATGGTGTTTAATTTTGAATTTGTTAAATTGAATGTACTGCTATTAAACATCTGCAATAGAATGGGAGTTTATATTATGTTTATTTGCATGCTGGATCAAAGTTCTATGTACCTCTATCTATATTTGGTGACAATTGAGACATTAGCATGTGTCTGCCATGCTTTACTGGATGCTTATCAGCTATTTGCAATTGGGCTGTAAATATTTTACTTTGTTGTAATGTTTTGATTTATACATAGAGCCACTAGCTGAGAGTATAAGATTAAATCAGAAGATTGTCCCTTTTGAAATGAATGGGTTTGTACGAAAGGTAGCACTGTACGTGGATGATCTGGTTCTTTTATCATCTAATGTTAACATTACACTCCCAGAGCTTATAGCTGAAGCCCAAATGTTTGGAACTCTATCAGGCTATGAGATAAATAATGAGAAAACTGAGATTATGGCCTGGAACATCGAGGATCAGGAGAGGAACTTTGCCAAAGAACTTAGATACCTATGAGTTAGAATAACTCAGGATCCTGCCCAAATCCCTAAAATCAATCTAGATAAAGTTTCAAAGTAGGTTAATGTCCTACTAAAAAGATGGCAGAGTATCCCATTGTCTCTCTATGGGTGAGTCAATCTGATTAAGATGTCTGTCCTGCCAAAAAACACTTACCTTTTTAATAACATCCCCTTAGAATTTGGAAAATCTGATATTCTCAAAATCCAGGCCAAGATATCTTCTTTTATCTGGGCAAGTAAAGCAATTCGGCTATCCTGGAAAAAACATAGACGTAAACTCCAGCGAGGGGGGTGGGCCTGCCAGATTTTCAGCTGTACTGTTGGGCCTATCAACTGAAATTGGCATGCTGTGTAAATGTTTGCATGTCTTCCACCATATCCAAAGCTTCTTTTGCAGTTTTTTCATGAAAGGTGGGCAAAGTTTGTACTCACCAAAACCAGAAAAACAAAAAACTAGAATACAACAATCAATCAAAACAAATACCTCCGCCGTCAAATGCAACAGAGCAGCCAAAAACAATGGTGTTGTTGTGCATATGAAGTGGTCACTGTTGAGTGTGGCTGAATGTTCTTCATGCAGATCAAAAACTCAGATTCCAATTCCCTGATGCTGAACAATGCTCTAAAACCCTTCTCAATCAGCGTGCTTCTTGATTAATATCCAATTTAAAGAGAAAAGGTCAAGGTGCACCACTTAAAGGTTCTTAGAAACTGTTATCTCTATTAAGGTAAACAGTAATGATCACATCAACTATTTCTTGTATTCTTGAGGTTTCTTTATTGAATTCAGTTGAAAAAGCTATACACAGGGTCTACAGCCGACGCGTTTCGTCCTCAAGGGACTTCTTCAGGGCAAGATGGTAACTAACGGTGATGTCCCTGGGTCTTCTCCCGTTGTCGAGGGGTGTGTATGTTTGTCCGCGATGTTACACTATGGTACAAATGGCATCACATTTTATATACACCTGTCCGTTTTGGTTTTGTTCCGGAGGATCAATTTCTCAGAGTGACAGTGTAGGTCTATTCGAATTTGATGAAAATCAAATTACACCAGTGGTATGATATGTTTCAGTATTGTACATTCAAGCCACATCCCAATAAGGATAATTTTCCAATAGCAGTGAACCAGGGTAGAAGGGTAAGGGACGCTCCGTCTGTCGTCTTCTAGAGCTTTTTCTACTTATTTCCTCTTTTTAGTAGATGAGTGGATAGTAGTTCTATTCCCAAGAAACTCTTAATAAAGTGAGCTGCCGCCTCCCCTGGTTCATCCGTGGCTCGGTGCAGGAACCTGACCGAGGGTGACGCTTTTCACCCGCTCTCTCACCGAGCCACGGATGAACCAGGGGAGGCGGCAGCTCACTTTATTAAGAGTTTCTTGGGAATAGAACTACTAGCCACTCTTCTACTAAAAAGAGGAAATAGGTAGAAAAAGCTCTAGAAGACGACAGACGGAGCGTCCCTTACCCTTCTACCCTGGTTCACTGCTATTGGAAAATTATCCTTATTGGGATGTGGCTTGAATGTACAATACTGAAACATATCATACCACTGGTGTAATTTTGTTTTTATCAAATTCGAATAGACCTACACTGTCACTCTGAGAAATTGATCCTCCGGAACAGAACCAAAACGGACAGGTGTATATAAAATGTGATGCCATTTGTACCATAGTGTAACATCGCGGACAAACATACACACCCCTCGACAACGGGAGAAGACCCAGGGACATCACCATTAGTTACCATCTTGCCCTGAAGAAGTCCCTTGAGGACGAAACGCGTCGGCTGTAGACCCTGTGTATAGCTTTTTCAACTGAATTGAATAAAGAAACCTCAAGAATACAAGAAATATTTGATGTGATCATTACTGTTTACCTTAATAGAGATAACAGTTTCTAAGATTGTTTAAGTGGTGCACCTTGACCTTTTCTCTTCAAATTCTCTCATAGTTCATGTTTTGAACCTACACTGTAACAGTGGGTGTTGTGGAGTGTGCACACAAACTGCCCCGTGTACTAGGGGGTGGGCCCAAAAGGGAAAAAAAAAATTTCTGGAGAATCCTTGACTAGGTGCTGTTTTCTTAGGAACCTTCCACTGTTGTCTTACCCTCTTAATAAATTGATTAATATCCAAGGCAAGTTTTTTTAAAAGAGTGCATAGGCAAGCTTGTCCCCTTCATACCTTTTATGATCCTTCCTTGCAATCTCAGTGGCTCAAGTCAGACAATATACCCATTCTCTTGGGATCGCTTTCAATACAAAGAGTCTGGGTACAAGTGCTCCTGCCATCTAAAGCAGCTAGGCCAATAAAGTGACTTAATGCCAAAGAAAGGTCACTCTTTTTTAAAAGATCACTTTAATAGTTTTCCATCTTTATTATTTTGCGAATAATACATAATTAATATTATTTGGTATGGTATGGAAACAGAAATTGACTCTGAACAGTGATTATAATCATATATTTACTTATTGGAACAAGATGTACTTTGCGATCAGTTGTTTTTGAGGCATGGTACGTTGGAATCAGTCAACAATATTATCAATAAACATAACACCGCAACAGTGGTATTCTGTTGTCGAATTTACAAAGTGCTCCATACACCTGGCAAGACTGCAAACTGCTCCAACTCACTCAGGATTTCTGGTCACTTTTTTCAGAGTATACATGTGATAAGATGTCAATTGTAGTTAGGCCTACATTGAAGATGTTGAAATTGGTTTCTGATGTTCAGAGAAGTACTTTAACTCACTTGTGTGGGAGGCGCAACTACCCGCGACAGGCAAGGGCCCAAATAATTTTGAGGCAACATCAAGATTACCTATCAAAAAACGATTTGGGCCCTTGCATGTCGTGGGTACTTGCGCCTCCCACACAAGTGAGGCACCATTTGTATTGAGAGACCTGGGGGAGTGCTGGGTGGTAGGAAATTTGTGTGAGCCCGGTGATGTCACACTTGCACACACAAAAAATGGTGAAAAAACAGATTTTTCAGCCTTAATTGAGGTTTGCAAGGGATTCTGGGTAAGGGGACGTTGGGGGATTCACGTAAGCCATACCTCCTTGGAAGCCCCCGGATGAATACTTTCCAGAAATGTGTGAGTTTGGTAGGTTTCCCTAGGTGCCGGCAGAGCTAGGGTTAAAAAACTACAGTTAGCCACTTTGCCAAAAAAGGGTTATTGTTCACTGCGAAATTGAGGTGTAACCATGTTGCGTTTTGCGCCGTTTCCTGTCGCAGGCACTATGCCGACCGACACAAGTGGGGTACCATTTTTCTAGAAAGACTTTGGGGAACGCAAGGTGGAAGGAAATTAGTGGATACACGCAGATTCCAGAACTTTCCACCACAGAAATGTGGAGAAAATGTGTTTTTTAGTCAATATTTTAGGTTTGCCAGAGTTTCTGGGTAACAGAACCAGGTGGGAGGCAGTCTAGTCACCCCATCCTGGATTCCCCCGAGTGTCTAGTTCTCAAAAATGTATAGTTTTGCTAGGTTTCCCTAGGTGCCGGCAGAGATAGGGTTCAAAAACTACAGCTAGGCACTTTGCCAATATAGGGTCATTGTTCACTGCGAAATTGAGGTGTGACCACGTTGCGTTTTGCCCCGTTTCTTGTCACAGGCACTAGGCTGACCCACACAAGTGGGGTACCATTCTTCTTGGAAGACTTTGGGGAACACAGGGAGGAAGGGAATTTTGTAGATACACGTAGATTCCAGAACTTTCCACCAAAGAAATGTGGAGAAAATGTGTTTTTTTTGTAAATTGTTTAGGTTTGCAAGGGATTCTTTGTAACAGAACCTGGTGGGAGGTAGTCAAGTCACCCCATCCTCGATTCCCCTGGGTGTCTAGTTTAAATTTTTTTATAGATTTGCTAGGTTTCCCTAGGTGCTGGCAGAGCTAGAGTTCAAAACCTACAGCTAGACACTTTGCCAAAAAAGGGTAATTTTTCACTGCGAAATTGAGGTGTGACCACGTTGCGTTTTGCGCTGTTTCCTGTCACAGGCACTAGGCCAACACACACAAGTGGGGTACCAGTTTTCTCGGAAGACTTTGGGAACGCAGGGTGGAAGGAAATTTTCTGGATAAAGTGTGTTTTTTGTCAATTTTTTTGATTTGCAAGGGATTCTGGGTAGCAGAACCTGATGGGAGGCAGTCAAGTCATCCCATCCTGGATTCCCCAGAGTGTCTACTTTTCAAAAATGTATATGTTTTCTAGGTTTCCCTAGGTGCCGGCAAAGCTAGGGTACAAAAACTACAGATAGGCAATCTGCTAAAAAAAGAGTCATTTTTCACTGGGAGATTGAGGTGTAACCACGTTGCGTTTTGCGCCGTTTCCTCTCGCCAGCACAAGGAAGACCCACACAAGTGAGGTACCATTTTTATTGGGAGACTTAGGGTAATTTAGATTTGTAAATCAACTGTTATTACCTATTGAGTTTTCATGCATTTCCCCCTTCCAAATGAAAGACATTGTGTAAAAAATAGGTCATTTTGAAAAATGACCAATAATTCACATGCTAGTATGAGTACTCCCAATTTTGAAAATGTGCAAATATGTACTGTTTCTAAACTCTATAATTTGTACCCATTTCAGAAATACATAGGTGTCTTTCATACCGATTTTTCCATGTATACATTTTCCAAGAATAATTACACTATACCCGGTACATAATAAAATACCATTGGAAGTTGCTGCATAGTTTTTGACTGTGGGTTCGGCGGGTTCTTGGTGAAACTACAAGTCCTATATATCCCCACAATTAAGAAGGTCCAGCGGATGTAACGGTATATTGCTTTCAAAGAGCAGTCATAATTACAAGAAGTTACAAAAGTTACAGGTGAAAACGTTGACTCAAAAGGCTGGTTTTTTCAACTATTTTTCAATTTTTCCTCAATTTAACTGTTAGTTTCTATGAAGAGACCTTCATGGATTTGGACAAATGACCCCTTTCTGCATTCAGAATTTTGTCTTCTTTTCCGAAATGTAAAGCTTTCCAAGATCTATTATTGCTTTCATACTCATTTTTACCATTAACTGGAAGGAGGTTGAAAGCACTAAAAATAGCAAAAATAGGCTATGTCCCAGAAAAATGCTCAAAATGTTGGTTCTCTGACAAAAGACTGTCATTCCCTAAAAGCTGGGTAAATGGTGATTTCAGCCCCACAAACCCTTTTTTGATAACATTTGCAGGGAAAAACCCAGATGCTTTCATTTGCAGCCCGTTTTTCCCATTTTTCTGAAAAAATTTTACTTTATTTTGCTTAATTTCTGGGACCCCTCCAAGGGAATCCACAAACCCTGGGTATATTTAGAATCCCCATGATGTTGGAAGGAAAGGAGGCAAAATTGGCATGGATACCTTATGTGGTCAAAAAGTTACAGGGGTCTAAGCGCGCACTACCTCAAATAGCCAAAAAAAGGCTTAGCACTGGAGGGAAAAAGGCCTAGCTGCGAAGGGGTTGAATAATAAAATATTTGTTGTTAACATCCAGCATTGAGCAGTTTTTGTAAAAATGGCAGTTGAACTGGAGTCTGCTATTGACCCAGGAATACAAAAGGAAACTCTTAGTATAACACATACAACAAATGGTTGACATTAGCATACTAGAGGTAATGCTTGCCACTGGCTTACTAGAGGTGGAATACCTGGCATATGGGGCACCAGGTGTGTTGTGAACCCCCTGCTTTAGCAGCCACAGCAGAGGGTTGGGTTTTTTATTGGCCTCTTTTATGTGCAACCTGGCAGATAAAAGCTCATAATTAACACTAAAAAGAAATGAATGAAGGCTAGGTTGATACAAAGGGGAAAGAAGGACGGACAAGTTAAATAAGGAGTTGGTAAAAATATCGGTGGATGACTAGGTGAAAGCATGGATGGATGGGTGGGTGTGTGGGTAAAAAATGAATGAGTGGGTGAAAGGACCCATGATCTACGAATGGGTGAAAGGTTCAGTGAGTGAAAGGATGGATGGGTGAGTTAAAGGGTGGGTGTGCAAAAGGATGGATGAGTGAGTGAGTGAGTGAAAGGATGGGTGGGTGAAAGGATAGATGAATAGTTTTTAGAAGATGAGTGGGTGGAAGTATGGGTAGATGAGTAGATAAAAGGATGAGTGAATGAGATGTTGGGTTGATGACAAGATTTCTGAATAAATGGAAATCCGAGAGGGAGGATGGATGGATGGATGGATGGATAAATTAATGGATGGATGTCAGTAAATGAAATTATGGGAGTTTAGATGAGTGAAAGGATGACATAGTAATTTGAAATGAAAGATGATGGATGGATGGATGGATGGATGGATGGATGGATGGATGGATGGATGGATGGATGAATGAATGGATGGATGGATGGATGGATGGATGGATGGATGGATGGATGGATGGATGGATGGATGGATGGATGGATGGATGGATGGATGGATGGATGGATGGATGGATGGATGGATGGATGGATGGATGGATGGATGAATAGATGGTTGGAAGAATCTCAGAGTAAATAAAAATCTGAGATAAAAAAGGATAGGTGGGTAAAATAATGGCAGTGTATAAGACAATCAGAGTGGATGGATGGATGGATCAGAGGGTGAAAGGATATCAGATTAAATGGAATGCTAAGAGGATGGATGGGTTGCTGAAAGGATGGTAGAATAAATTGAAATCCGAGAGGATGACTAAATGGGTGGGTGAAAGGATGGCAGAGAAAATGGAAATCAGAAAGGATGGATGGATGGATTAAAGGGTGAAAAGACAGCAGAGTAAATATACATCTGAAAGGATGGATAGATGGGTGGGTGAAAGGCTGTCTGAGCAAAATAAAATCTGAGAGGATGACTGACTGAGTGGGTCAAAGGATGGCAGAGTAAATGGAAATCTAAGAGGAAGGGTGAAAGGATTGCATAGTAAATGGAGTTCTGAAAGGATGAATGGATATACAAAAGGATCAATTTATGGATGAAAGACTTTATTTATGCATGGGTAAGTCAAATAATGGATATACAGGTGGATGGATGGATGGATGCATAGATGATGGATGTGTGAAACGGCCAATGAATGGATGACATGGTGAAAGATTGAATGATGGATGAAAGAAAGAATGGATGACAGAATGTAACGGTCAAATGGTTGATATCAATATAGATGGAAGGCTGAAAGGATGAATGGATAAACACTTGCATGAAAGAGAAAAGGGAAATATTCTAGGCATGTTAAAGCAAACTTGCTCCACTTGCCTGGTGCCATCAGAGCTTCAGTTTCCAGTGGGGAGTATTTTAATTTTTTGGCTATTCCCTTGTGGGACACCCATGCCAAAATACTGACACATGCATAGTCAATGTAATTTGTGGTGTACCATGCCATAACTGGCACAACACTGAAACCCACTGCACAATACTAACACTGTCAAACCAGAGGAAATTCTTGGCATCACCTTTGGAGAAATGATGGTGCTGACATACTGGAGGCAGTTCTTGGTATAAAGGGCACCTCTTGGAAAATGTTTGTGATAGCACATTGGAATCAGTTCTTGGCATATGGGAGGGTCAGATATGCATATCGGACAGAGGGAAACGTAAACAAATGTTGGCCCCAATATGCTAGAGGTCTGCTGTTATTCTGTTTTGTGCACCAACAGTTCTGTGGTTTGCTGTGCTTTAGATAGTGTCTGTAAACTGCAATAAAATCCATCTCCCAGTTGGCAGTAAATGGTGCTAGGTGTGTGCCTGGACTGAATTCATTTTGTTTCTATCTAGCTCAGGCTAATTATTTGTTTAGCCCAGAGTCATAGAACCACAGTTTCAAGTTCCAAGTTTATTTTATTTTTTATTTGCTTTGGTACTCTACTGAGGACCACAAATAAATTAAGCATAATATTCACAGCTCGGGTTCTTCCTCTTGGACCTTGAGGCCAAGTGAGGCAAGCTTTCATATGAGGCGATGCCAACCCCAAATCATGAGAACCAGGTTTAAAAGCCAGCTGTGGCTCCGAATCCTTTGAATCCTGGGCAAATCACTCAGGGGCACATGCATCAAAGTAAGGAATTACGATTCCTTAATAGCTATGTTTAAGGAATTGCTATTAAGGACTTTCAATTCCTGATGCATGTAGGGATTGCTAAATAAATTTCGATTCCTACACATTCCCTAATAGCGAATCACAAATTGTGATTCGCTATTAGGGAATGCCTTCCTGTTCATTCCTATGGCCATAGAGGTCCATGGGAATGAATGGCACAGCGTTCATAATTTTGCAAATGGAAATTCAAGGGTGCTAGGGGGCCTAAAGGACACCCTGATACTCTCCTGAAACATGCATGTGTGCACATGTGGTGCACACACATGCCCTAACGGCATGTGCTTGTACCACATGGCACTTAGAAAAATGCAATTGTATGATTTTTTCTAAGTAATTGCATATTACCATCAACTTGAAGTTGATGGTAATTTGCGATTCATTAATGTAAAGTCACAATCACAGGTTGCTTCTTGCATTGTATTTAAGGAATCGCACATTGTGATTCCCTAAATGCATGCGCAAAATCATTAATCACAACATTTGCGATTACCTATTTTGCGAATGGCTTTTGGGTTGATGCATCCCAAATGGCAAAATACCGGTCGCAAAGGGACTGATACTGCGAATCGGCCCCTATGCGACCTGTATTTTGCCTGAAGCATGTGCCCCTTAATGTTCTTTCGAAAAAGAAATGTACAACTACTCTGAATTTGTTGTTTATAGGTTTGTTTATGACCTCCGATTCAGCTACGGAAAACTGCAAAAAAAAGTGGAACGCTCTAACATCATATGCCAAGATTTAAAAATAAAGAATTGATATTTTATATAAAAAACAGATACCAATCTAGTGGCTAATAAGCACGGGATGAAACTACAAAACTTTAGATCAATCACAGCTTCCTTGCTTCCCCAAATTGTGTGATCCTAGGCAAATAATTCGTTTCACAGTTTTTCTACTTTATCACAAATGAAAGAGCTTGAACTAGTCCACGGCAGTAATTTAACACCCTGGTGAATAATGGAAATGCTTGGGTTCATTCCCTTCATTTGCACTAAAGCAATGGTGGTGGAACAATTTTCAGAGTGGGGGGCTGACATCAGTGTTACATCACTCAAGTCATAGCAACTGTGGAAAATATAAGCTTCATGTTAAGAGAACAAGTGCAGCAAATGATCCGCACTCATTCAGCAGAAGTGTAGTCAGCATTCTTTATGTTGCCATTGATACATTTTGCAGCACACTAGTGCACATATATTACAAAGACGTGGTGTGCTAGCACCCTGTTGTTTACAGACACTACATTTTCTATTGAAATGGACACTAAATTTGAAGAGACATGATGTTTTACTGATTGAAATATCTAGCACTTAAACAAAAATTTGTGTGGAAATCAGGTTTCACAATATCTATCACTTGTACATCATCAAGTAAGGTGCCTTCATTTGTTTTGATCAAATTAAAATCTTTGTTTTCATCATACTTCACACTTAAAAAATGCACTACATTGGTTCTTTCCTAACTTCTGCTATATATTGAATATTTTGCACAGTTCATTTGCAGTCTTTAAAATTTTGAAGTGTGTTAGAAAAAAATAATCACATTTTACAGGCTTTACTATATTTCCCATACCTCTGCAAGATTGTGACATAGTTTAGTTTGCAAAATCCTCCCACTCGGTTAACAGTCAGAGAAAGAAATGCAAACGCCAATCTCCATATAAGAAGAATAAGCACCAATTTTGACAGAAGATGTATCCTGACATTTTCCCTCTAACTTTTAATGCTCAATTAATGTAACATGTCCAAATATAAGAAAATGCATTGTTATTTATCTTTCACTTTCTGAATTCCAGCATGGTTATTTGGGGGATGCTGCAGCACTCCACGCAGCTCTACTTCCAGACATATTTACAAGCCCCTATCGCCACCACAAAGTCACTTTTAGTGACATTGGGATGGCAAAAGGAGCTTTGCCTTTTTTACAAGGCAGAATTAAGCCACAATAAGTGGCTTAATGCTGCCTTGTAAATTAGGCCCCCTTTCATGCTACACTTAGCATGAAAGAGGCACGCAATGGGTGTTGTGGTGTGCTTTCCACCGTAAAACCCATTGATTTGGACTCTGCCTCCTACTGACAAGAGCAGCGTTAATAGGAGGCAGCGCCAAAATTAAGATCAAGGAAAACCTGGTCTTGAAAGGCGAAATGAGGAGAAATGCTTTATTTCACTTCGTTTTTGCTTTTTCATTGTGTGCTGCCTAAGGCGGCACACATGGAAACAGGAAAATGCCAATGGTTTTTTATGTGTAGGAAGGTCCCACTTCCTTCACATAAACAATCGCTATAAAAAAATGCAGTTTTGCAACTTCTATGTGTGGTGCATTGAGCAGCACACATAGAAGTTACAAAACGGCCCTATGGTGCAAGGGTGTCTGCATTGGCGCTAGGTAGTTAAATTTAGCACCAGTGCAAGGGGAAATGGTGGGCTGCATCATATTATAGTGAATATGGTGCAACCCTGCATTTAAAAAATGATGAAGCATGTCTTTAGCCTTCTTGGCTTAACCACATTCATTGCCACTTTCTTGCAAATTTCACCCAATATATTGAAGTACCATGCGTTATTGGATTTACGGGCAAAAACATTATGTTTATTTGTCCTAGAGTTCATAACACTTCAAAAGGACACATTTTGAGTCTGCGGGGAGGACATGTCCAAGACACGTGTCAAATGACTCCTTTTGTATGTGAACAATTTTTTGGGCCAACCTTGATTTTTGAGAGAGAAGGCTGCTGCATACTCTGCTGTTTTGAGACAGTTGTATGAGCATTAAATTGTACAACAGGGGGTGATTTCAACTATTTATATGATAACATGGACATAAGTGATTTGTTTATCTTGCAATAAAGTGTCACTCAAATGCATTATAATGTCACACGATATTATTATATGAATGGTTGCAATAATCCCTTTTACTAATAAAATGCTCATGAAACTGGTTCAAAAGAGGCCAGAATACAACATGCTACTCTCTGAAAATCCGAACCTGGCCAACGACATCATTCACACAAAAAAGGGGGCCTAGGACACATGTATGATCTACAAATCCACCCCCTAAGACACTGAAGGAATTTCAGATTTTGCAATGTGCCCATTTGCAGTTTTGTTACAAACTCTAGCACTAGCAAACATTCATTTCTTGCTAGTAAAGCCATTAAAGTATGGTACTTTAATTCATAGGCTCTGGAAGTCGGGGTGTGTGGGGTGCTGCACAGCGGCACCCCAAAATAACTGTGCTGAAATTCAGAGGGTGTATGAGAAATCAAAATGCATTTACATTTTGATAATATTGTGTTACATTTGCTGTGCTTTAAAAGACTTAGGTCAAATTCCAGTCCATGTATTCTGTGAAAAACACAAAACTTGGCAATAATACCCAGGCCACAAAGTTCCAATCACCACCTTTTCAGCTGGTGCAGATCCTAGGTACCCCAACCCTCACAAAGCAAGTAAACAGGCTCTTGGAAACTTGCTGCCTTTCCTTTCGATAGTATTCTCTGGAGTTGGATTCATCATCAGCACTTTCGTCAAGGCATCCAGCCCCTCCCGAAGGTCTTGTGTGCAGCTGAGGGTTAAATGTCTCCTGGGTTCATTCTGCTTGGGCTTCCTCTGCTTCTTTGCCAATGCATTGACAGCAAACCCTGGGATATGACGCCAGCAGGAATTGCTTTACAAGGGAAAAGCTTTACCTGCACTGGCCTTCCTTTTCCTCATCCGGGGTACACCTTCCCACTCTCACCCCATGCTGCACAGCACTTCAACAGTGCTGAGGCGAAATCCCTGCCTTCAGCCAAGGTCCATCCCAAAGAAAAGAAAAGGTGGGGGCAGTGGCAGAGAGGGTTGATGAAGCCTTTTAGAGGCTTACTGCATTAGGCTGGTGTTATGTCTCTCAGAAGTCGTTTTTAAAATCAAATTCTCTAAATGCTAAAATATCCATTAGTATAAACGCTACACAATGTGCAGCTTTAGTAGAAATGATACTGTAAAGGAATTGTTTCATATTTTTAGAATTTTAGTGAACGTACATCAGAAAGTTTGTTGCATGCTGTCAGCTGAACCTTGCAGCCCGAGCTGAAGAAGGTGAGTTGGGGGCCTGAAGCCCTTTCTGCCCAATAGGCACTCCGCACCTGCTGTGAGCCATGACTCCGATCGGGCAGCAGGGAGACTTAGGCACCCATTATGAACATGCCAAGACAATTAAGCATTCTGTCATCCTTGACAGAACGAAGGTGACATATTTTGGTGAAATGAAGAAACTGAATTTGGAGGTTGTGAACATCTATTGAAATTTGTTGACTCAATTTGATAATAGATGCCCATGTTATGACGTAAAATAATGTTTGGTGCAGGCATTGCCAAATGTCTTAAGAGCTGTAAGGACAGATGTGGTGGCAACTACTAGAAACCTGCCATAAATGTCTATAAAGACAAATTGGTGTCATGTATGCCTGTGTAGAGACTATTTGTGGTTTCCCCATTGTTCACTATCAGCTGGTGTGCTAGAGGTTCATGTCCTTAGGCAATAGTTTAGTCTTGAGAAAATAACACATGGAGAAGGTGTCTTGTCTAAACTAGGCCTGAGAGTAATTTTTATTATGGCAGACTAATCAGAGTAATTTCGGAAATTCTCTGAATTTACAGATAAATAGTTGTAATTTAGCCGGCTCTCATAATTAACAGTAATTTGTGGTAAAAAAAATCCTACTTTGAGAGCATATTTAGCAAGTGGGTGTGGCTGCTTTTGCTGCTGTTTACCTTCTCCTGCATTTAGCTACACTACCTTTGCTCCTAGGATGACTATACTTGATTGAATAAGAAAAAATAAGAAAGGTACAAATTTGATTTAGGAAGAACGTATGATGCCTTCAACATGGCACATAACTTGTACAGCACTTTTTATTATCACCAGTTAAAAGTATGTAGGTACCTATTCATATTTAATCATAGTCATTGCACATTGGATTTTATTTAAACACATTAAGGATTAATTATATACACTTTCCCCGGAGCAGATTTATCAACATTTCTATGCAATCTATGATGCTGTAGTGAATAAGGGGCATATGTATGAAAATCCTCGTTTACGATTCTCAAATAGCTATTTTTTGAGAATCGCTATTTGAGAATTGCAAAAAGGGATGTATGTAGAAAATCGCAATTTTTTTGCGATTTCTTAGTCTTCCTTAATTGCGATTCGCAGTTTGTGAAATCGCAATTAAGGAATACTTTCCCATTCATTTCTATGGGCCAGGATGCCCATAAGAATGAATGTGAAGTCATTCTCAATTTGCGATTCGCAATTTGAGAATCGCAAATTGAGAATAATTTCAAGGGTGCAACGGTGTCATATGGACACCCTGATGCACCCCTGAAATGAACATGTGTGCGCATATGGCGCACAAACATGCCCTAAGGGCCTGTATGTGCACCACATAGCACCTTTACAAATGCAAAAAAGTGCATTTGTGAAAGAAATCGCAAATTATCACCAACTTGAAGTTGGTGGTAATTTGCGATTTCTTAAGGAGTAATGGCACAAATAGGGTGCTTGATACATAGCATTTAAGGAATCGCAATTTGGGATTCCTTATATGCTTACGCAAAATTAAGGAATCGCAAAATTTGCGATTCCTTAATTTTGCGATGAGAAAACATATCATAAATCCCGTTTATCGATTTTTCATTCGCAAACGCTGTATTTTTGCGAATCACAGCATTTGCGAATGAAAAATCGTTTGATACATATGCCCCTAAGACACTAACCAGCTCATAATTGATAAATAATGTGTTGGTAAGGCAGTAGCATACGGAAGTTAAGACGGGGCATGGTGAAACCCTTGAGAATGAAGGCCCATAGAAGCAATCCCACGGGTAGAGAGATTTTGCAGTTTCTGTCACTGAATGTCATTAAACCAATGACAAGAATTATTGTATTGCACCTGCCAAGTTGACATTTACTGAATCACATTTGGAAGCTCACCATATCACAGTTAATATAAAAACATTGATACTTTGAATTAATTCAGATAAGTACCTACAATTATGAGGATTTATATGTTTGGTAAATTTGTAGCTAGTATGTTGGGAAAACAAACATAAATGTCAATTATTTTATTTTTATTTATGTGCTTGGATAAGTTAATGGTAATTGGTTGCATAATTGCAATTTTAATACAGTAAGTACTTGAGTGTTTTTACAAACAAGAATTTAACTCAATAAAAAAAGTAAAGTAAAAAAGTTAGGAAAAGAGAGTGTGCCACTCTCCCATGGCTTGAGAAATGTGAAATTATTTTAAAAACAACTTGTTCGACAACACTCCCAACACTTTTTATTAATTCAGTATTCTCCAATCAAGGACTTTTTTTGCCGATTATGATAATTCATCCTAGGTTAGTTGTGTCTGTGTAACGCGAAGGAGTACCCTGTCCGTCACACTTTTGGTCTCACTGTCTCATTTAGAAATGCCTGGACTGTAAGGTTTTCAACGACATTGCCCCCGTTGGCTTGGCTCTGTCAACTGAAAACATCATTCAACAGCCCAATAAGGGAGGGGCTTTCAAAGGATGGACATTACACAGCCTGCACTTTGGGTGGATGATTTAATGTCCCATTTTTCTGCCCTTAACTGCCAGTAAAAACCTAACTGTGAGAGCCAATAAAAAATAATATTAACCCGACACCGTAGGAGAATACTCCAAAAGTGTGGAGGTCATTTGTATTTTGTTTTTCAAAAACAAAATCCCATTTTAGGAGAAAATAGTTTGGTGGAGAGTGGTTACAAGTGACAGCTGCCATCCACCAAACCTTTTGCAATTTGACGGGGGCCACGCCCCACAGTGGATCCTTTCGATGTAAAGGCATGATGACTCAGCCAATGGTCACCTCTACCTTTGGTGGACAGTAGTCCATAAGGATGGCAGAGGTAACGTCCAATGCTGATGATGGAGTACTGTCCAACAAATTTAAATTCCTGACACCGTCGACCTAGAACATATGTGCTATGACCCTGTGCATGAATTTATGGCAAACCAAGGGCGTTAATGTTAGGCTGGATTAGGGTGGGCCAAAAGATCCCAACCAAAAATGTCACTTACTAATGGGATGGCTGATGATTTTCTCTTTGAATATTGGGGGCATGGCTTGATGTTTATTGAAGATAGCAACATTCAAGTGACTCTGTTCGAGATGGCACCGATTGGATGTGATGTTTTTGATGTGTGTCCTCATGGCGGCTGGCGTGCTTTGAGAGCACCTTTGGATTGATCGCCTGAAATTGTCTTGTCTTTGTTTTCTTCTGGTTATGCACAGCATGTTTCTTTGAAGACGATTCATCTCCTCTCATGGCGGAAACAGCACCCACCATTTTGTTACTGAGAGAAGGCTGGGGACACAAAGGGAAGCCTAATCAGGTTTGCACTGCTATATTATCCTGCTTTGCAAGAGTATATTCCTCAATTGCTATTTCCTAGAGGACCCTTTTTTAAAATGTTATTATTTATTTATTTTTGGAATTGATACTGCCTAATGCAAACCAAGCCTTCAACTAAATATACCATAATATATGAAGTTTTGTGCTCTTCTTAGATGGAACTAACTTTGAACTAATCAAGCATTTCTCCAGTCAAGTAGAGGAAACAAGCTGAGGAGGGAGAGTTCAAAAAACAATTATCACATTATTATTGTTAACGTATCAATATATTAGCTAGTACCTTCTTTCCATTTTGTAACCTACACGAGGAGCATACATAAAATGTATTGATGCTTGCTTGGCTTTTTTCAATGCCGAAGCCTCCCATTTTGTGCTGACAAACTATAGATAAGAGAGCTTTCTATTTGGACTTTGTCTTGCTTAAATCTGCAATTCTTTATGGTATACAATGCAGCACCATTTTTTACTAGACAAATATTTTGACATAATGTCTCATCTATACTAATGTATGGATTCTCATTTATTTTCATGCTATAATGTACTGCAATGTTTATGATTTATGGTGGTAAATAACAATAGGAGTCTGTCACATATGCAGTTGTTTTGGCATAGTTGAAATTCATTTTTACAGGCCTATGAGTTTGTACATATTTGTGAAGGAAAATTTGCATGAGCTCTTAAACATTTGCTATAAACACTGACTTTTATTGGTATTGTGTCTCAACTCTAAATGGGAAGACTAAGAAAATTGAATTCACCTTTGACGTGCTCCTCTCATAAAATTGCTTCTATCTTCTCCCAGTTCTATAAAATGGAAGAACCTTTGGCTTCCCTTAATAAAAGCACTCTTTTGAACTCTGTTGTGACATCTCTACTAACTGGGATAGCATTCACCAAAACATTTTAACTATTATCAGCCTTCCCCTACTAAATCTCTTTCTACAATATCCATGTATCTTCTATTTAAGGAAATTTGTGCTTTGTAACCTTTCATGGAAGAGACCAATGACAAGCTACAACATCTTACTGACAGATGGCCTCAGGTGGAACAAAGACTTACCACAGCTGAGCCACATATAATGTCATTTGGAACAACTAACCTGAAATTAAATACTCTCCAAGCTCAAGTTTCCTCTCATCAAAAACAAGTGGAAGAACTTGAAAACAGAAATAGGAGAAATAACCTAAATATACATAGTTTACCTGAAGGCACTGACGGTACTGAGCTGCTCACTTTCTTTAAATCCTTACTTCCTAAACTACTGAATATGCCAGAAGGAATTTAGCTTAACATCCATTGTGCTCACAGATGAGGTCATCAAACCTGCTAATGAATCCACTTTTAGACAACCAAGAAGAGTTGTCCTATATTTCTTGGAGTAAACAGATCTACCTCACATTCTTTCAGCAGTCAAATCAATTAAACATATCTCATGGTCAGGCAGTCTCCTATATTTTGCTCAGGACTACTCTAAAAGTACTGCAGACAGCTGCAGAAACTTCCTCAGTGTGAGGCTGACATTTCATTCTCTTAGTGCTTCTTTTGGTTAGTTTCATCCTTGCTTATTTAAATTCACTAATGAATATAGGACCACTACATCTGAGGATCCAGCTAGATTGAAGAGTTTTATTGACACTTGTAACATTGAAAATATGGATACCTCTGGAGCTTCTAAATCTTAATCTGTTTAAACTCAGACACTTCATGCACTCTTTTAGATGATTGTAGTTGTTTCAACAATGCTTTCTCATGTTCTCATGTTGATGCTCAGTTATAAGGTTTTCTGAATTGCAGAATGATTATTTTACATAGTGATCTAACAGTTATTTTTTCTTCTCTACATGTATTGTCTTCTTATTTATGCCTGTCTTCATTCAACGTTTTATGCGCTGCAATCCTCTATGTCGTTCCCCTTGGAGTTTGGATGTTTCATCTGTTCCCTGTGGTCTCACCCCCGTCATTTTTGGAAAAATATTTCAGGAATGTTTTATTCTCTCTCCGTTATCCTATTAATGACATTCTTCTTTTTCAATCCCAGTCTTCATTTTCTTCCTTAATACATTTTAATTCACTTTTATTCCTGTCCTTCTTTAATACATTATTCCTTTTTCTTCTTCACTTTCTTACAGTATTTTAACATTTTCCTGATTATAATGGTTGCTACATAGTTATTGTCTAGTTTCTTGTATGGTATGTCTGACCTTTTTCTTTGATGTGTTTATATATCTGAAAATTGTTTCTACAAATGTCAGAAGTTTAAATTCCCCTATTAAACAGCAACGTGTTTTGACCCATTTCTCAAAACTTGGGGGTAACTTACCATTAATTCAAGAATTGCACCACTCAGAAAGTTATTAATTGATAAAGTTCCAGTTTCTTTATTTAATGTTTATGGTCTCTCGACTACTGATTGTCAATTTTAGTTTCATCTTGCCCAACAACTCATGAAATATCCTAATGATAACTTTATTTTTGCAGGTGATTGCAATAAAATTGTTGACTCATTTATTGATCGAAATTCTACAGTTTCATATTCCCCAAATAAAGTTCAAAACATTTTATCCAAACTCTCAAACAGTTAAATCTCACAGATGCATGAAGGCTTTGTAATACCACTTCAAGAAAACATACATATTTTTCTGCAGCTCATCATATGCAATTAAATGTTCACATCACATAATATAGCATAAACCTTGCATTCTGCAGACATAGACTCCATCCTCATATCCGATCATGCCCATGTATCCATACAACTTGATATCCTTCCTAAGTCCTCCATAACAAAATGTTAGCAACTCATCTTTAACTTAGTTACTTCATGAGTATTTTCACTTTAACCAAACTGACAATTTACAGTTTCATAATATTTCGGATACAATCAAGGCTGCATTCCATGACTTCATAACAGCTATATTTCTAGGAAACAAGAGAAATCACGCGCCCAAACTGCAGAAATTCTAGCAAAAATAAAAAGGCTAGAACACTCCTATTATGCCCATAAATCGAAAAAGTGTTTATCAAAACTCATAGGTCTACAGAAAATGCTTCAATAGATTTTTTTAAATCTGGTGCAACTGTTAGCAAATTACCTCAAAGTCAAAAGTCATAAACTTGAAATTTGATTGACCATAGAAACACAACATATACTGAAACACAAATATTCCTAAATCCTAGATAATATTGTCCAATTTTACAAATCATTATATATCCCGGAAGATACCCCTACTGATTCTCAAATTCTTCAATATCTTTCTATTATCCAAAAACCTTCTGATGCTCAACTTGATCCTATTATCGTAGAATCCGATATGACACAAACAAAACTCCACTCTACATTGAATATACTTACAATGGGTAAAGCCCTGGGTCCCGATGCTTTAACTGTCAAATTTGTTACGGTTTTTCCAAGTTAAGTTACTTCTACCAAATGTACACACTCTCATATCATCTTTCTCCCATTTATGGAGATCTGCTGGTTCTTTTTTAGATGCTCTTATTTTCCCTATCCCAAAGGAAGGAAGAGACCCTCATTATTGCTAGAATTATAGACCCATTTCCCTTGTTAATGTTGATTATAACAATTTCTCTAATGCTTTAGCCTTACATTTAGAATCCTATCTCCCCAGACTTCTTGGCAAAGATTAATCAGGCTTTGTTAAGAGAAGGTTTATTTCTGATAATACTTCTCATCTCTCTGATTGTCTAGCAAAAATTGCTCTTGATGCAGAGAAAAAATTTGATCAAGGTATTGGCCCTTTATTTTTCACAACCTTAAATGGTTTGTTTTCAGTCCATAAAGAATCTACATGATTTCCCATCTTTATACAGCCCCTCATGCAGCTATTTTTGCAAATGGCCTCACCTCTTCATACTTTAATTTAAGTAGAGGAATTCACCAAAGCCGCCCTCTTACACCTTTTCTTCAATTGAATTCAATCAGACTTTATTCGGTTACTTATTTAAGATAACCATAAAAGCATAATAACATTTCTACATGATTGGTAATCCATAAAAAATCACTATAATACAATAAATAAAGTATTTACAAAAAGGATAAGATCAAAAACATTATCATAAAATTACATCATAATAGATTTTCTGCATTTTAATACGTTTTTTTAAAAAGCAGTCACAGAAGCAATGACAAGTTGTAGGGCCAGGAGTCCTGGGCGACATTGTCTCAACCTGAATGATCTCAATACAGAAATGATCCACCTCCTTCTCAAGACAGAGTAAAATGTACAAAAAATAATACATGCAGGGTCGACTGTACAGAAACATTGTCACATGGACATTTACTTAACACTCTCGTCCAATTGTTTAACTCTGGAAAACTTATGGATTTATGTAAAATACCCAGTTTAAAAGTCAATAACAAAAATCTATTGTAGTTTCCTATAATCATCCTGATATATGGCTGCATTGTTAACTTCGTAAGGGTGAGATGGTGGGCTTACACTGTTGGTTTTGTCAGTTCGGTTGTAGTTCTGATTTCACCCAATAAGCGCAGGCAACTATCTTTAAGATATTTCCTGGACCCATTACACATGGTATTGGGGTCAATATAATATTCTAGATGGCCTAGGTCAGACAAAAACGTTTTCTTTTTATTCTGGCGTTGGTACCTTTTTTATCTTAAATAAGACAAAATCAAGAAATTCATGGTTTTACACATAACAGTACACTGGACAAATTAGCCGCGTGTGGAGGAGTGTGGCTCAATGGTTAGAGCGGCAGACCCTGATGCAGAGTTCTGGTCCGGGACCAGGGTTCAATTCCCGCCTCGGCGGGTCTTGGGCTCATAATTCCTCAGACCTGATTTCTCGCCTCGGTGCCTATTCTAATCATGGGTCCCACGCTGCAACTCTGGGCAATAGCTTGCTTAACCTCCACACCGGCCCCAAACAGCGCTGTGGATGCCTGGCTTCACCCTGGGGGTGCCCAGGAGTGGACACTTCACAGGGAAAGCCAGGAGGGGTTCCACAGCGGTATGAGTAATAGCGCCAGGAAACCGCTTGGTGACAGTGCGCTCTACAAATACCTTGACATTTACATTTACATTTACATTTACATGCAGATGATGTGTTAATATTTCTTTCACGCAAAACTTACACTATTAGGTCAGGTGATCCGTTGTATTTAATTTTACGACCACTTCTTTTTAAGACTTCTGTGTTAAACATACCAGAGGAGTTTGATGAATAAATAAGATTTTTAGTATACTTCTATATGTATTTTATATTTACTTTTGTCCCTCTTAAAAAACAGGACCCAATGTATTGTCCTGATCTGAGATTTATAAGAACTCCTAGGGATAGATTAGCTTTCCATAGTTGAGCCTGCCGGGGCAGCACTGTTCCTAGCCCGGTGTGAGAGTTCGTCAAATGATGAAGCATGCCTTGATAAGTTTTGGGTAAGATGACTTCTCAAAAATCTTCTGGTGACCCTCGCCTAAGAGTATTCAGTAAACCAAATAGGATATGGTTGACACAAAAATAACCTTAAGTATAACTTTTGTGTTGCATACTTTTGGAGGACGTACTTGAGGTAGAACCTTCATTACTCTCTCCTTAGTTATTTTTGTATTTCTTTCAAAGCCTCAATCCTCAGTCTTAGCATTTTTACGTGAAGTTACTTCATACACTTTAGTATCCAATATTAGCTGAATAATAATGAATGCAAACTCTTACCCCTGATTAAATATAGCTTTAAGCATGACGTTTTAGCACCCAAATTTTTGAGGAGTCCTCAACATTTTAAATATATTGGCTTGTGGTTTATTAACTCTATGAATTCCTCAATCTCATTGAACATAGAAACATGTATTCATAAATTAATCACATTACTAGTATATGGCATCCCTTATACCTATCTTAGTAGGGCCCCCTTGACACTATCAAAATAATGCTACTTCCCATTATTTTAAATACTATTTCTAAAATACCATTACATGTAACCCTTAAATCCTTCAAATTTATTAAATCTATACACTCTTCCTTTTCTTGCAGTAATAAAAAACCTTGTATATCACTATTAAAATTAATATGTCCAAAATCTAAGGGTGGTGTAAACTTCTCTGATTTTTTCAAATACCACGCAGCTTTTTTACTGTGACAATCATCTTATTGGCTTTCATAGTCTCCAATTAGTTTTCCAATATGGATAGATATTGAGAATAATTTTTTTCCCCATTTTCTTTTCAATACTTCCTATCTTTCGGTTGTAAACCATAAACCCTCTTTACTCCTGTTCTTAAGCTTTCATGTAAGCTGCTAGAATCTATGCCAACCTACACTGCTACTGATCTTCACTCTTTCCTTAATTCTACTATTTGGCATAATAAGTTTATACTAATTAAAAATACACCCATTTATTGGAAATCCTAGAGGAAAAAGGCTTAATTTGGATTAACCAACTCTTTGATCACAACACTTTCATTTCATTTATACGAGCTCCTACCATCTTTAACCTTCTTTTCACTTTTCAAAATAAATTTGGACTTCTACCATATGCTCTCTCCATTGCCTATGCTCAATTTAAATCTTGTCCCCCTTCAGCTGTAATTCCTTTTAATAGCTTTCGCATTCTTTTGACCACTGTAATTGTAATTGTAGTGAGATTTCTAAAGCGCATGGCTGCCCGTGAGCGTCCCAGCGCTAACAGATGATCCGGGTGGATCAGGCGAGTACAGGAAAAGATGGTTACGGGAACAGCCAAGTCTAAAGGGCAAAAGGTTGTGTTGGGCACGGAGGTCAAGAGGGAGGGCATTCCACAACTTGGACACGTGATAGGAAAAACGTCGGCCTCCGGAACGTGCTTTCTTGATCCTGGGTATCTGGGTTAGATGGGCATTAGAGGATCGGAGAGTTCTAGACGTGGTATGCGGGACAACAAGGTCCTTGAAGATCGGCGGGGGTTTTCCCCGAAGGATTTTGTGGGTTAGGCACAGGGCCTTGAACTGCACCCTTTGCAGCACGGGCAGCCAATGTAGTGCTCTGATCGCTGGCTTAGCCGTACAGCGGTTCCCTGTGTCAGTAAGAATTCGGGCAGCGGCGTTTTGCACAACCTGTAGCCTAGCTGTAACTTTCTTCGGTGCGCCAAGATACAGGGCATTTCCGTAGTCCAGTCTGGACAGGAAAAGGCCCTGTAAGAGGAGCTTTCTTGACTGGAAAGGGAGCAGGGGGAGGATCTTGCGAGTAGTGCGTAGTAGACCAAAGCAAGTTCCTGCTGTTTTCCTTGCCTGGGTGTTTAGGGTGAGGTTATGATCGAGCCAAATCCCCAAGCTTTTGATGTCAGCTTTGGGGGCTGGAGAGGACCCATGCACGGGGGCCACAAAGACTCCGGATGGAAGTGAGACTGGTTGCCCATCACCATTATCTCCGTCTTGTCGCCGTGAGTTTTACGTGGGATGTGTTCATCCAGCTGACTATGTCCCCCAGGCAGGAGTACAGATCAGCAGAGAGATTTTCCTGCCGGCTGAGGGAGACAACCAGCTGGGTGTCATCCGCGTAGGTCAGGAGTTTGATTCTGTACGGGGTGATAATTTTTTCATGGGGCGACATATATATGTTGAAGAGCGTCCTGAGGCACTCCGCAATGTATAAGGGTCTCCCTGGAAATGAAGTCACCCTCCGCCACCTGGAAAGAGCGGTTGTGGAGATAGGATTTTAGCCAAGACAGGGCAGACCCTGAGATACCAAGGTCTCTGAGCCGCTGAGCCAGGATAAGGTGGTTGACGGTGTCGAATGACGCGCTGAGGTCCAAGAGGACCACTGCCACTAATCCTCCTGCATCGATGATCTTCCTAGCCTCTTCGACAACCGCTACCATCGCTGTTTCCGTACCCTGGCCCGGGCGGAAACCTGTCTGTGAAGGTTTTAACAGTTCGTTGGTTTCCAGGTAGTTCGACAGCTGACCGTTGATAATTTTTTCAGCCATCTTGCTGATGCAAGGGAGGAGGGAGATCGGCCTGAAGTTAGCCAGATTGCTGGGATCAAGGTTGGGTTTTTTGAATAAGGCTCTAACTACCGCCTTCTTCCAGCTCGGTGGTACCGTTCCGTTTTCTAGAGAGGTGTTTATCAGGTTCACCATTGGTGCAAGGATGGTAGGAGCGACTTGTTTTAGATGTTTGACTGGGGCTGGATCATGCGGGGATCCCAAAGCTTTGCCCACCTGCTCCTATTTGCATTAGTCCTCTACTAATAGGCACAAAACAAGCATTGAGCTATCCTGGAAACAGATCTAGGGCAAAATGAGAAAATCCCCTAGAGTGGTGAACACCACAAAACACTTTTCTTTATATATAATGTACTTCTCCTCCTACTGTGACCTTGCATAATCTTTAACCAGACTTTCCTGACACATGCTGGACATGCTCATCGGAGCATGTTGATTTGAAACACTTACTTTTCATAAGTCCCATTGTTCGTGATTCTGCATCATCTTTTTCCTTCACAAAATTTTCTTGGGAAATGTATCTAATGATTAGGTCACATTTGTATTCAATTTACAAATCTTAGACCTACTACTAGCACTAGTGTTTCAACTAATCACCACAAATTGGAAAGACCTAACCAAACTATCTTTCTAAGCATGGTAGTGTGCAGTGTGCCATAATCATAGATTACATTTAGCTTACATACACCCTGTCTCACTAGTTTTGAAATATTTTATTTTATTGTCTGCTGTTACATATTTTTGACTGACCATGCAAAGTGTACTTTTCCACACACACAAGTTCAGCAAGAAATACTTCAACCTCCTTCACTTTCTTTTTGTTAATGGTATCAGTATTTTATCTAACTTCATAATCTGATTATATAATGCATTCAAATTTTCTGCATATCCTCATCAATGTATATCCCTCTTCCCAAATAATGTATAGTTTCATAATTTCACTTCTGTGTATACGTTACACTATAATGCATTCTTTACCTTTGTTTGAACTTATACAAAAAGTCTTCCCTAACACCTTCCCACTCATTTTTGCCAGATATGTAAAATGTATATTTTATTTCATGTTTGAATATGGCGGATGGATGGCTGACGGATGAAAAGTAGTAGTATTGTATGTTTGTGTAGTTTGTTTGCATGCTTATCAGACGTTTTTGCGAGGCTTGGTACAAAAACCTAATCCAGGGTCCAGGCAGGGCTCTCTTAATGCTTCTTCCATTTTAGCCCCATGCAATAACCACATGTTTCTATGAATCAAAATAAAAGAAGCCCAGGGTGAGAGAAAACATGGCATCTGGCACCACCTGGTAGTATGATCAATCATGTAGGCAGGCATCCTTTAAATTACAAATGTATCAATACATTTTGCTAAAGGAGATCGGGTACCTGGAAAGTTTGGGGCTTGTGGCATAATGCCTCCCCTGCAAACTATTTTTCCCCAATGGCAGATCTGTTTTGTTTGTCTGAGGACTCTCATAATCAATCTGGAAGCATTAACAAGTGTTTTTTATTAAAGCCTTCTCAGTTCTTTGGATATTGGCCCTAACTTTCATAATTATGTGCAGTTTTTTTTAAAAACCAGTTTGTAAGTATGAGTACATTTTGTGAATAATCGTGCATAGATCCTAATTGTTGAGCTGTGTGTATTTCCTGTACTTTCATGTTTGTCATACACCTATGATGCCCACAATCCTTTGGTAATGCAAGAGTAGGTTGGAGCATAAATGTCTCGGGAAATAGTAAAACAGAATGTATGTCACTTGAGCCACCTTGTGCTGGCTAATTCTCCTTACAATTTGTAGAAAACAGATAGATAGACACATTATTTTCTCTTGCCACAGTTATTTATTTATTGCACTTCATGCTTTGAGTTTTTTCATAAGAACAGTGTGTGAAACCAGGATCTCAATACTAAAAGCATTGCAAAGGTCATGTTTTCAAGTGGAAGCCCACTTTGTGTAAGATTATATGCATGGTTTGTGCAAGAATTACACATGGAAAAAAGACACAACTTCGCAGAACTCTACTCTCAAGTTTGAATGTTAGAGCATTTTAATACAGCATACCCCTTTGTACCTGGAGTTCAACTGTTGATTTTTGTGCGCTAGAAGCAGAAAGTGTAACATTTTGTAATCCCTTCTTAAACATTTACCATTCAAAATATAAACACTTGTGCCAGGCACTATAGGGCATTCATTCATGCTGTCAGCAACTCAACTGCATACACAAGTCAGCCAAAATATAAAGACTTTTGAGTTAGCTCTTGCTTTTATCCAGACACTTTCACATGGTACTCTCTCTTGCACCAATTAGATTGATCTTCAAAAAGGCACAAACAGTCATTTGGCCGATTCTGTAAACGGACGCTTTTGCGATAGTGACAAAGTCATTGTAATATTATCTATTAAAAAAACAGAATGTTTGGTAAGCTTTATTTATCCTTCCTAATTTAAGTATGATAAGAACATATGATACTTTTTAGTTGTCTTAGCTTTCAGACACCGTATTTTTCAATGTAAGAAATGGTGAGTAATATTTACCATACTCTTTCATGCAATTTTTTAGAACATTTTCTTACATTTTAGAAATAATCTACTTTGCTTCAATTTTTATTAAACAAACCTATCATTCCCTTTGTTTGAAAATCTCAACTTTCAAACACTGTTCTGTTGAACATGTTTAAATGTATGCGATGGACATGATGCGACTGATGTCTACGTGAGAATGAGAATTTAGCGTGACTTGAAGCAGCTTTCTTTTTTCTTCCGTAAGCCCAGTGTCATATGGCATGCATTACCCAATGAAAAGACAGCTGGCCAGCAGCAGGTTTTTTGATAGAAAGCTGAGGAGGACAAGAAATGAGTAGATTTTGGCGAGGTCTCCCTGGTGGTTGAAGAAGGTTCAGCTACATGAAAGTGATAAAACATTGCAATTGTCTTGCCTGCACAAGGTACAAATATTATGCAGAGTGCTACATAAAATGGTTAGTGGTACAGTATCAAATGAAATATTTTCTTTTTGGGATAATCAAGTAATCTAAGATGACTTTGCTGTCCTAAACTGTAACCAAGAACAGCTCTGTTTTAAATTATTTAACAAATGCATCATCACAACTGAATAAAAAAAAAATATGCATAGACATAAGAAACATGTAAGAATTGTTACAATTTTGAGGAGAGTCAATAAATATTAACAACCACAAATTTGATTGCAAAGCAACATAAAAAGTATATATGACTCGCACTAAATTTGTAATGTCTGGATCAAACAGTAATATGTACATTTTTCTAATATCATGCTCATTGGCATAGAAATGGTAGGAAGATTCTCAGATCCTTATTTCTTAGAAACCATCCCACTCTCACCCTCCTGACCCTAACAACCGCTGTCGCAACTCAGCCTCTTATGGCTTACTAAAGTAATGGAAGTATCAGCCACTTCTCAGCTCCACCCTCACTTGGAGACTAATAAAATACTAACACATTTTTTGCCCAAAATACATCACTAAAACATCACACATCAGCATAAGAGCTGATATCCTTGACATGGCTAACCAAGGTTCACTGTGCATGATGATCCCACTTGACTGATCTGATGCTTTGCCATTGTGGATCATGTGATTCTCCTGCACTATCCACAACGAGTAGCCCCTCTCACAGAGCCCTCAGTAAAACATGGATGACAAGTAGAAGTAAGACTATGTGGGCCTCCTCTTTCACTCCTACACCAACAAAATACTAATCTTTGAGTCACTGGCAAGAAATACCAATTCACCAATTGTCATACCACAGTTTGCCAGTGCTGTGTGTTTCTTGTTGTCTTCACTACTTTCCAGTTAGGTAGGTGTTGTGTTATGCTGCGCCACTAAGCTGAAATTCTCAGAATCTTCTCAAGAGCACAGATAATTCTCCAAACTCTTTTGTGCACAACTCGCCCTATTATGATGTCGGACGGACTCATGTCCACCTGAAACCGTTGCAGAATTGGGACCGACCAACATCTGGTCGGTGGTCCCAAAGGCCGCATTACAATGCAGCCGCACATGGTGCAGTTGCATTCTCCCATCTGTCTGTGGAAGCCCGTGCTGCAGCCGTAAACCGACCGAAGCCCAACTCCCATAGACAAATTGGAGAATCTGTTCATCCCTGCACTGCGTGGCAGGCACATCAGGATGCCTGCCACAGGGTGCATGGATTATCTCAGCCCCCAACTGGAGGCTTCAGGTTGAAGGTGTTCCTGCTAGGGGCCCCCAATATCGCTTTCCAACTGGCTTACCATGTCAGAAAGTCCTACATGGAAAGCCTGTCAGAAACCAACATCCATAGGGATTACGGGCCAGCCTCTGATGTGCCGTCTACTGATGCTTCCACCACCTCAGAAGTAGACCTTTATAAAATAATACACAACAAAGGAATATAAAGCTACTCACCAGTTAAACAGTGAAGATAATGCTTCTATTATAAAATCAAACAGTAGCCTATCGAAGCACAGCTTAAAAAGATTTACTATATATATTTTTGACCACACACAATTAGGATGCTAAAAGACCAACTGTATCATTTCGGGACGTGCCAAGGTAGCCCAATATGTTGCTTTTCAGCGACACTTTCTGAAGGTTGCCTTTTGTCAATACATCACCCAGCTGTAATATAACTTTGTGATTTTATTAGATAATTAGCGTATCAGCATCATTAGCTATATACACAACGAAACGTGCTAAGTGCCTTAAACCAATTAATTAGATGCTAGAAATGCATACATAATTTCTGATCGCATGCATCTACAAAGATCTACAGTGCAATTATAGTTCTCTCCAAGTTATTAATCATTTGAATAATGTTTTCTTTGTGACAAAATTGGACTGGATATTTTTCTCATTTATTAATTTCATAGGTTTATGCAAAAGAAATCTCTGCAACGTGCAGTCTTGGTGTTTAAAAACATGTAGGTATATTTCTGAATCACATAACTCACACAAAATGTATTTTAAGTAAAGAGATCATTCTTTTCTGCTGCTCACTGCGTGAAAACATCAGCTATATGGTCGCTTTAATGCAATACCTGACACATTAAGTCCTTTCTCCCTGAGTATAACCTGCCTTCAGTTTGCTATAAAGAAGTTTCAATCTAACCGATAACTAATTCAAAGACAATTTTAACTAAGACCGATAGCTTTTGTAAACAACGACCTCCCCCAAGTATCAGAGTAGAGTAGAGTGGGGTCCACATGATCGCAAATCTTCACTGTCCCATTTTCTAAACAATTCACAACAGTATTTGGATACAGGGGCAATATTTTCAGAGGTACCTTAAGGATGTAACAAGCATTTTGGAGTATTTTTCTTTGCCCCAAAGCATGTCAGTGTTACAGAAGGGGCTGCAGATGAAGAGACGAGAAAACACCAAATTGATGGAGGGGGTCGAGCCAGGGGGCCTGGTTTGGTCCTAAGAGCCTAAGACAACACAATGGAAGACCCACCAGGTCTTTACACAATATTTGGTCTGTAAAACAGAACCCTGACATTTCAGAGGCAGGAGTTAAAATACATATTTGTTATTGTACTTTAATTATATTCATGCTTTTACTGTGTTGCAGTTGTTGCTTATACGAAAAGCATACAGGAGAGGAGAGAAGGCAGTGGCCTGATTCACAAATGAATTGTAGGGCATTAGCTGTGTTAGGCCAGGCCTAACACCAGAGGAAGGCTTAAGCAGCCTTGGCACAATCACTAATAGACAGACGCTTTTGTCACCTCTAATGTTATGTAGATCAGACTTGCACACATTTTACACACCTGTAACCAGAAGTGGGCATTCCCTCATTTGCACTAGATGTGGGCCATGAAATTGAGATAACATCGTTGTCCCTGCACACACACATACTACAGATGTAGGCATAATGGTGTGTGCCCAATAAAGATGCTTCTAGCACAGATCAGGACAGTGTGCTGGATGATCAGGCACCAGGAGCCATATTATAGATGTGTCCTGGGGTGACAACAGGCATCTGCATCTTTTTTTCTTTTTTCACAGATGCCTGTGTATCCTTTCATTAATACTAATTGTGAGGACACATATTTTATATCTGTTTAATGACAAGGAAGCTGTAAGGAAATGGGTTCTGGCCATCAATTCTGCCTGAATGTTTTGTTTTTGGTTCACCAGGTTTTTAACCTTTTTACTGTGGGTGAACCTCACATCTGGTGACTCATTCACTATAAACTCCTGGTAAACTGACTGTTTGTGTTTACTGCCACTGTGATCGAAATATGATGCCCTCTAGGGGCTATATTGATGCTTGTGTTTTCAATGCTGAGATTTCAATGATGAGAATGTATTAAGAAATGTACAGGCCCATGTGATATTCCTTTTTAAACGCTTTATTCAAAGAATAATGTTGACAGTTTTAACTGATCACAAGGTACAAGCTTCATTGTAATTTTAAAATGTTTAGGGACAGATTTATGAAGGGGTTGTGCAGCTTTTGTGCCATGCAACGTGGTGCAAAGGAAGCACAACCCCTAAGGTGTGATTTATCAAGTCATGAAAGGCCCCCTTGTGTGTCCCTGTGTGGCTTGATAAATCTGGAGTAACAAACGCAGCACAAATGGCTGTGCTGCATTACTCTGCCCCAGGGAGGTGTTTCATTGGTGGTGTTTGGGTGTTCCCATGCAAAACCCACGGATAATAACAAATTCCCTGTTTTACCATTACTGGTAGACTCTAGAATGTGCCAAAAAGCTACGCCTTCCCAGTGGAGGCATAACAAGGAGAAATATCAGAATTTCTCTTTGCATTTCTCTCTTTTTGAGCAGCACATAAAGAACAGGAAAATGTCTCAGGGGATTGTTTTTGTCCAGGAAGGTGACCCTTTCTCCACACTGCAATCCTGCGTTAATGCAAGCACCCTTGCACCATGGTGCAGGAGTGCCTGCATTGGTGCTAGGCAGCTCATTGTGCTTCTGCACTGAAACAAATGCTACGCATACAAATGATGGACAGTATGCTGAATAAATCATACATTCACCTCTAGTCAAGAGATCTGGGTGAAATCCATTGTTCTTTTACTCACCATGACACCCTAGTTTAGACCCAGCCATATGCAAATCAGTCATGGGAAAAGACCAGACCGAACTTTCAAGCCAGGTCCTCATTGGACCGGAAAAAATAATCCTGGAACCGGTCTGGGCATTACCCTTCATCACCCAGGCTAGCTTGAATCCAGTGGGGCAGTGAGCAAGGGACCCACGTCGGGCATACCCATCCCATTTAAGGTGAAAAGTGCTATCCAAACAAATGATGGACGGATTGCTAAATAAATCATACATTCACCCCAGTCAAGAGAGCTGGGTTAAATCCATCATGCTTTTGCTCACCATGCCACCCCAGTTTAGACCCAGCCATATGCAAATCAACCTTGACCCTGTGCCTCATAGAAACAGTCCAGACCGAACTGTCAAGCCAGGTCCTCACTGGACTGTAAACAAGCATCCTGGGACCGGTTTCTGGATATTACCCTTCATCAACAAGGCTAACTTGAATTTGGTGGCATAAGGAGCAAGGGACTCAAGTCTTGGCATACCCATCCCACTTAGGGTGTAAAGTGCTACGCAAACAAATGATGGACAGTATGCTAAATAAATCATACATTCACTTCCAGTCAAGAGATCTGGGTTAAATCCATCGCTCTTTTGCTCACGATGCCACCCCAGTTTAGACCGAGCTATATGTAATTCATTCTTGACCCTGTGCCTCATGGGAACAGTCCAGACTGAACTGCCAAGCCAGCTCCTCACTGGACCAGAAACAAGCATCCTGGGACCGGTTTCTGGGTATTTCCTGGTATTACAGTGAGCTAGGGACCCACGTCTGGGCATACTCATCCTACTGAGGTTGAAAAGTGCTATGCAAACAAATGATGGACGGAATGCTGAATATATCATATGTGAAACCCAAGTCAAGAGTTCTGGGTTAAATCCATCGCTATTTTGCTCACCATGCCATCCCAGTTTAGACCCAGCCATATGCAAATCAGTCTTGACCCTGTGCCTCATGGGAACAGTCCAGACCGAACTGCCAAGCCAGGTCCTCACTGGACTGGAAACAAGCATCCTGGGACCGGTGTCAGGGTATTACCCTTCATCAGCCAGGCTAGCTTGAATCCAGTGGCACAGAGAGCTACAGACCCATGTCTGGGCATACTCATCCCACTTAGGGTGAAAAGTGCTACTTAAACAAATGATGGACGGAATGCTGAATAAATCATACATTCACCCCCAGTTAAATCATACATTCACCCTCCAGTCGAGAGATCTGAGTTAAATCCATCATTATTTTGGTCACCATGCTACCCCAGGTTAGACCCAGCCGTATGCAAATCTTTCTTGACCCTGTGCCTTATGGGAACAGTCTAGAACGAACTTCCAAGCCAGGTTATCATTGGACCGGAAACAAGCACCCTGGGACTGGTTTCTGGGTATTACCCTTCATCAGCCAGGCTAGCTTGAACCCAGTGGCACAGTGAGCAAGGGACCCCAGTCTGGAAATACCCATCCTACTTAGGGTGAAAAGTGCTACACAAATTATGGATGGAATGATGAATAAATCATACATTCACCCTCAGTCAAGAGATCTGGGTTAAATCCATTTTTCTTTTTCTCACCATGCCACGCCAGTTTGAACCCAGCCATATGCAAATAAGTCTTGACCCTGTGCCTCCTGGGAAAAGTCCAGCCAAACTGCCAAGCAAGGCGCTCACTGGACCGGAAACAAGTATCCTGGGACAGGTTTCTGGGTATTACCCTTCATCAGCCAGGCTAGCTTGAATCCAGTGGCACAGTGAGCAAGGGACCCACATCTGGGCGTACCCATTCCACTTAGGGTGAAAAATTGCTATACAAACAAATGATCATTGGAATGCTGACTAAATCATACATTCACCCCCAGTCAAGAGATCTGGGTTAAATCCATCATTTTTTTGCTCACCATGCCACCCCCGTTTAGACACAGCCATATGCAAATCAGTCTTGACCCTGTGCCACATGGGAACAGTCCAGACCGAACTGCCAAGCCAGGTCCTCAAAGCACCGGGAACAAGCATCCTGGGAATGTTTTCTGGGTTTTACCCTTCATCAGCCAGGCTAGCTTGAATTCCGTGGATTTAGGCCCAGATCTTTTTACTGGGGTGAATGTATGTCATTGTTCTGCTGCGGCGTTCTAATCTAGGATCCTGATCGATACTGTGACCTTATGCCCCTATTCGGCTATAAATCCATTTATTCCCTATATTGGCATAACCGTTCAAGTGCAATATTCAGTAACTCATCTCTGGCCTCTCACGAACAGAGCCACATTCCAGAATAGCTTTCTCGGCCACTTCCTTTGCAACCAATTAGTGCAATGACAGAGCAGAAGTCACTATCTGAGATTCCTAGATTAACACACTGAGTTCTTCTACAAGATAAAAACTCAGCAAACCTGGAAATCCCCGCTTGCTGTGTTTTGATTAGTAATAGAACTCTAATGAGCACTGATAGACGATCACTTCCTAGTGACATCTTTATTGACGTCTTATGTCCAGCAAACTTACGTCAAACAAGGCACCTTTCAGGTATAAATACTACCAACGTGGCCTTAAGCAAGTCCCCTGTTGCCCGTCGCCTGAAGCTGCTGTTATGCTGAAGATATCATAGCTGCTATCGCTACTGCTATCGCTGCTAACTAGCGAACGATGGTGTGGTGAACTTAGGAGCTGAAAAGCCATCCCCCTGCAAGAGCCCAGCAGATGCAAGCTGCCCGCGGACGCTGTCCCCCCTCCTTCTCCTCCTCGACGCGCTGAGAAGAGACGCTGTCTTTCTCCTGCCGAGAAATCCAGCTCCAGCGTTTCTGGTCTACCCTTGCGGGTGACTGGGATATCGAGCCCTGAGGGAGATACCAGACCTCCATCATTCTATTCCAGAGGTATGGTGTTGACTAAACCCTTAAGAGAGAATTCTTGAAGCAAACCTTGGCAAAACCAACTTAACTTAAAGCTACTTACTTACTCCCCTCCCAAGTATTAGGCTTAGGTCAGGTACACTGGGGTAGGCGTAGTTAGAAGCACCAGTTGAGTATTTTAGCCTAATGTATATATGAATGTATATATGTTTTATTCCTTTTAAACCATTGTATGGCTAAGAAACCATATCAATGCTTTTACAGTATTATTTCGCAATACTTATCTTACTGTACGTACTTTTTATAATAACAAGTCTTGCAATTGTGGCAATTCATTTCTCTTGTACGAGAAGAAAGACTGTTCAATAAATGTTACCTTTTATTGAAAACGCCCGTCTCTCTATTCTCTACATATTGTGAAAGTAAACTGCACAACCACTGACTGAGTAAAATAACTGTCTATTTTTTCACACGACCCTAGAGATTGACTCTTGATCTGAGGAGCAAAGTTGTCATGTTGCACGGTTGTTGGAAAACTGAATCCCTTCTTGTCTGTGCCAGGGAAGCTGATCACTTCCTATTTCAGTCAAGAAAGTTTCCAGTGACCTCTGAGCTAGTTGGTAACAAACCCAATTAAGTTTAGCATAGTCAGTAGAGGCCTGGAAGATCCGCACTTCTACGTCGATACTACTGTTTATGTTATTCCAATGCGCAGGGCCTATTGGGAAAATAGGAACTACGCTACATGGCGCCCAACGTTTGGTAAGGCGATAAACTAACGCAAGACGTTAGAGTAACTCAGTCGTGCATATTTCACACACACCCCTTTCTCCCGTAAATACTCCAATAGACGTCTGGAGTGGGTGAAAGGTTAAAATCCGCCCGAACTCAGTAGGAAGAGATTCCTATGTAAAGCTCTGGTTTATTCAACGTTGAAGGATACAGTGTTCCAAAATATTGTGCACCTAATCTTTGTCTCCTTGGAGACCTACTCTGCAAACCTTGCATTTATACAATGCCAGGAGAAAACGGAACCACTGGGGCCGCAGCAGATGCGACTCAGCAGGGTCCCGAAGATACTGACCCGGATGCAATTATCATCCCGGTCCATTTAAGAAAATCTATAACTTTAAAACTTATAGAAAACGGACTGACACCACAAGGTGGTACAGTAATTTTCATGATAGAGGCACACGAATATCGGCAGACAGAGGTATTCTATTCATGGATAAACTTTCCAGCGGCAAACGCTAGAACAAAAGAGTTTCACTATTACAAAATAGAGAAACCACCGGAAGAGTACGCTCCTTTCGAGGAGACTGAAATCCCACTAAAATTCCAAGAGCACCTGCTCTGGTTTAATGGCGCCCTAAAACATAATGATCATATTACCAGGCTCGGTCCACTAGGTAGACCAGGAGCAACGTGGCCGGTTCTAGCCAGCTACACACCACATCCGGACATTGCAAAAATGTCAAAGGAAGAGATGTTAGTACAGCTAAAAACATCAATTAAAATACATAGGCAATTAGTGCAATATGTAATGAGGACTGCAACAGTCCAACCAGCTGTTAATGTACCACAGCTGACCCCTCATCAGGGGAACACTAATAAAATTACACCACAGAACATACAGTCATGTCTTGGTAAAACACCCATAAAACGGGAACAAATTCCTTTCTGGTTAGCACAGAAAATCACTCAAATAGAGGCAGTATTTCCAGATACTACCCCTATTGAGAAACACAGAATCTTGACCATCTGCCTTCCTATGGGAATCGCACCACACGTGGAGGACTGCGACACTTGGGGTACAGTCTTTGCTTCCATTTACACAAAAACACATGGTGTTCAGTCTATGGCGGTAATACCAGAAGTGCTAAAACAAATTCAAAATGAATACCGTCCAGAGCCCGCTTTAACTCTTGGTATGAAATTACTGAAAGACTTCAAGCAGGTCTCGGCTATATTATTAGCCAACATAAAGGGAGAAGCAGCATCTGTGGCGATCCGCCAGAAGTTGAAGGAAACAGATATAACAGATCAGCCAGTTGAGCTTGCCAGAATCATAGAAAAATGCTATGAAGAATTAGGTAGAGACAGCTTGGGTAGAAAACCAGTAAAGCCCCAACTGCTCGAAAATCCTGAAAAAATATTTATTAAAAATAATTCAAACACTCCTAAAAAGAGCTGGGATGGAAATAAACAATCCACTCCCAAGGAAAAAGTTTTCCAGTCCAGAGGAAGGTCTCCTCGATGGAGGGAAAGAACTCCGACTCGAGAACACCAGTCTCCCCAGAGGGAGCCCTCTGAGAAAAGATATAACCTTAGAAATAGGGATAATTTGAAAAAACCTGATAGATATCAAAGTATTGATACACGTCCCTCTCGATCTTTTTCTCAGAAATCGGAAAGAAGAGGACGGTCAGACCCAGGAGAGCACACCAGGTCCAAAGACAAGGAACCTGCTCAGAGTAAAAAATCTCAATTTCCAAAAAAGAAGGTAGCCAGTATTAGAGTAATCAACCATGCCAAGAATACTGAGGACACAGTTGAAAAACGGGGAGTGGGCATTGACAATGTTGGACAGTGCAGCAGAAATCAGTATAGCCCGCAAGATCCTGATGAGTCATCTGGAGACAGTGGACACGAATGAATACATTCAGGTTGAAACTGCCGACACCAGACTTAGCGAGCCCCATAAGATATACGAAATAACATTGCGTATAGAGGGTGATAAGACTAGGAAAATAAAGGGTCTATTTTGGGACAAGCTCTCAAAAGGCTATGATATTCTGTTAGCTGGAAAAGATTGGCCCCCAGAGTTTGTCAGGGAGTGCCCTCATGGCGAAGAAGTGATTATGCCTGCCTTCTCGAATCACATTCCGATTCACAAAAAATATACTTATGCAAGGAAATGGGCCACGATGACCACTCGGTCATCGTGCTGCACTGAAGGGACCCCATTACGGCCCCTCTACGAGCGATTTAAGGCTCGCACGGAAGGCTCCATTGAACGCCTGACTATTAAACCGATTCCTGGTTACGACTATCATCGCCCCTCAACTGAAGTTCTGTACCGAGCCTACGCTACACGCTAGGCTCTCCCTGTCACGAATAAAATTGATCGATGTTGGCCGGCTTCTCACCTTCTTATTGATACTTTGGAATTGTCACCTGGTATCAATATCAATTGGAACTGATCGCAAGCTTGTTTTCCGGCCCACCCAGCCCAACTCGTGGCTCACTTGATAACTCAGGCAAAATCAATTCTAGTCCTGAAGATGATCCCAGTACATCATTGGAGATAGGGATCGAAACGTTCGTCGACTGTTTTGCAGTACTGCCCGTTATATGTTTTTTAATTTTCCGGCAGTTACTGTGGGTTTGTGCTTATTCAAGAATTTCTTGCATTGTATTTTAAGCCACCCTGTTCTCCTTGTTTGCCTGTGAATCTTTTGTCTTTTCTCTCTGTATTGTCTCCCCTTGACTCGGTACAGGCTTGTGCCCAGTTATTAATGTGCGAAATGTTTTCGCTTTATGTTGTCTATCTTCATTATTTTTTAAAATAAATACTTTTAGGTCCGGCTGGACACTAAAGCAAAAAACACAGTCTTCATTTTTAGCCTGTGCAAACTAATCCTTTAGATATCATTATAAACCTAGGACCTTTGTAATTTAAAATTATGGGCAGTAGCCCAGGCACCGGCATTATATAAAAATCATGTAGGATGGGATGATGACTCACCTCCTCACAAAATCCAGGTAAAAAGTGAACCGACTGCCCAACGGCAGTATCCCATTAAGCAAGAAGCTAAAAAACAAGTCAGGGAGATCTTAGATCAACTTGAATACCAGGGGGTGATTGAAACATGCACCTCTCAAATGAACAATCCTTTGTTTCCTGTCTCCAAGCCAGACAATTCATATCGTCTAGTTTTGGACTACAGACACCTTAATACATGTTGTAAAACTTTTGCAGTACAAAACTCGCATAGTGCAGCTCTAATGAATAACATAGTTAGGAAAAAATATAAAACGACATTAGACATATCTAATGGTTTCTTTTGTCAAAACATTGCACCAGAAAGCAGATATTTGACCGCTTTCTCAGCATTTGGGTCGCAGAAAAATTCTGTCGACTCCCACAGGGGTTCAAGAACAGCCCAGGACTATTCTCAGCTAGGGTAACAGTTACTACAAATATATGATGATGAGGCATTATCTTACGTAGATGATATTTATCTCACAGACGACAACTTGGATACTCACTTGAAAAGCGTGAACACCATTATACTTGGGTTCGCAGCAGAGGGTTACAAATTCAACTTTAAAAAGTCTCTAATTGCCCATCTGACAGTACTATTCTTAGGATACGAATTATCAAGTGAAGGAAAAAGCCTAGCGGACAACTTCTTAGAGAAGTGCGCTGTACTCCAAGCTCCAAAACGCTGAAGAATTTACAATCCATACTAGGTTTTCTGAATTTCGGAAGAACATACATTCTAAATTACGCAGAGAGGGTTAAACCTCTCTACGAACTAATTAAACCTGATTTTAAACAAATCAATTGGACTCAAAAACACACAGAAATTTTGAGATCACTGCAAACAGACATGTTAGCTAAAACAAAATTAGATACATGTGACAATACACGCGATCTTGTAATCCGAGTCATCCCAGGAGGATGCGGATTCACGTACCTGACCTCTAATGAGGGAGAAAAGGTACCAATTACAATTAAATCTCACTTGTACACAAAAGTAGAAAAAACATTCAGTCACACAGAAAGAACTGTGAAAGCAGTGCAAATCGCATTAGCAAATGAACGAGAACTAGCACACGGCAAAAGGATCAATATCCTCACAGCGGAATCCGCCTTCGAGGCGCTATTCAGCCCAGTAAACTTGCCAACAGTGTCACTGGATCCAAAATGGATACAGTGTGTAGATTCTCTAGGAGCGGAAGATGTGAAATACTATTTCGCCCCGCAATTCGAAGAACTGAATGATTTAGAATTTGAAGAAGAATATCCTCTGCCAATCGAACTTCTGCCTCTCCCAGAGTACGCCTGTATAATCTATACAGATAGATTTGTACAGCATTTCAACGTAGAGAGTAAATCCTATGATGCAGCCTGTGCGATTGTTAAAGGTCGTTGGCTGTGCGGTAAATTCAGACTGAAAGTAACAAAAACTGAATCAGTAAGAAACTGTTCGGCTCAGAGAGCTGAAATCAGATGTTTAAAGACGGCGCTCGAAAATGCAGAACGTGAATTCCCGACACTTATCGTGTGCGATTCTCATTTATGTGTGGTAAATAAAGATTTACTGTATTCTTAATTTCTATGCGGTATAAGTTCAATAAAATAGCTCAATCAAATGAGAGGCAGAGTCCGTGGCATCTGAGTTTATAAGGGTTTTATTCCATGTAATGGAATGGTTCGAACCATGGTATCATGTTCCATCACCACGAAGGTTCAGGAAGGGATAGACAATGCTTTATTAACAGTGTACAATATATATAGTAAATGCATGCAATGGTGATGGATACAGAAGGCGTAACAGCTGAAAGAAACAAGATACACGAGGGCGTACACGGAGGTGTGTGCTAGAAACGTCACATGAAAGTGTCACAGGTGGGTGGATTCATAGAGGAATCCTGCAGTGTTAGCAGAAATATTGGGCTGGATGCGCGCGCAAGCAACATGACGTGTGATTGACGTGGAACTGGAGGGTGAAGGGGACTTGACATTTAGCACTATAAGGGGAGACAGAAGTCTGGCGTGTCAGAACAACCTAAACCCAAATCATATCTGATATCTTGTGTTTGAGGAACTGTATTATCTAGAAGGAAAGGTCTCTCGGGCAGAGGCTATTCTATACTGACTGCTAGTGCATGCATATGTGACTACGTGTCTACGTGTAATGCGAGGGGCCATGGGCCTACCATGGTAACGGGAGCAATGAATTACTTGCACGGAGACAGAAAGGCCGGGCCCTTTGCTCTGCAGCTGGGGAGGTGTTTACCTAAATCTCTAGACAGGAATGTATTTTCGAGGAGCGGAGCAGATATCTTGAAGGCAAAATACAGTTTTGGCAGGCAAGCAGGCCGAGCCGGGCACCGCTCGCCGCGCAGGGAGTAAGGCAAGGGTCATGGATGCAGATCCAGGCTGCAGCTTTCAGAGGCAGAAGGCAGGAAGGGCTCGATGGCAGAAATCAGGGCCTAGCTCGCCAGAGCCAGGAAAACGTGAAAGTGCACCATGTAAAGACGGTGGCACGGCATACTTAGGAACTGAATTATCGACCCATTCATGGTGGATCTGAAAGAGGACATGTTAACGTTGGACGCAAATGTATTTGCGTCTTCATAGCTGGTTGTGGAGGGAACATACATGTACTCGTAGCACGTACATGGAGCCGTTGGGGTACGCAGTAGGGGACACATCTGATCATAAAAATTCATATTACCTCATTCCCTCCTTGTCCCCTACGGACCCTTCATGATATATCAATCTTCATTAGTCCATCTATTTGTTCATATAACATCATTTGCTCTTCCTTTTTCAGGCGAGATTTAGAACGTGAACTTGGATGAGGAATGCATGATGTGGCGCACAAGCCGCAAATCGCTGGCCCACACTGTAAACATAGACAACAACTGAATACTATGAGAAGGGCTATTCCGAGGAAGGATAGGACTTTCCATCCCCAGGCTGATAACACGCTCCAGAGCCAACCGGACCAAGTCCAGGTGCCTGGATTCTGGTGTATCTGACTTGCAATCTTGTGGAGACGGGTTATGGCTCTATACACTGATGGTGCGTTTTCTGGAATGAAAACACAGCAACTCGATCCGATGACTTTACAAGCTCCGCCCCTATCGGCCAGGATGACGTCAAGAACGAGACGATTTTGAAGAACAACCAGTCTCATAGCAGACTGTTCCTCTGTTAAGTTGCCTAGGGCGGAAGTAGTTTCATTCACTACTGCTTCAAGGGTTCTGGTCAATTTACGTATCAGTTTACTATTCGAGACAGTACCTAAATAGGGAAAGAAACCTTTATTGAAGTCTTTATACTGCTCCCATGCCGTTTCAGTATAATCAACAATCGGGAGATCTCTCTTGGGTCTATTGTGTACTAGATGGGAGTCCCTATGATAATCAGGTGGGGCTAGGAAAACGGGTGGCAGAAGGAATGCAATATAACAAGTACCATCCCAATCTAGGGGTAAGCGCATGTATGCTGTCTGACCACAAATGAAATAGGAATGGCGGGAAGCTTTGAATGTAGACTTTCCTTTATCACTGAATTCAATCACAGTAGTACATTCACTATGACCTAGGTGTACTGAACCATTCTTTCTGACACATAATTCACCTTTTACTGGTAATACTGACATAGCGGGTAAGTCTGGTTTTGTATCGGACTGGACATTCAGAATCATGAGGTTAAGTGTAAAATTACCTAATCCATATACTTCGTTTTCTAGATCGGTCCCTGTCCTTTGTGGAAGACCCTCCTTGTCAGGGAAACATGCCTTATGCAAAACTGTGTTCAGTTTTCCCCATACCCAATTGCCCTGGTAAACTGTGGAATCAGAATCTAAGGAATTTATTAAACTAAACCATGCACCACAGGAACCATCGTGTGTGAACGGGTACGGAAAGAGGGGCAGAACTCCCTTGTATTTCTGATAGGGAAGGAGTCGGCCACATATCCAACAATTCGTAGCATTGCTGGTCTGATGGGAATGATGTAACATACTGATGAATGTATTGTTGCGCAGCGCAAGTCGGTAAGATAACTCGTGCGGGGGCAATTCACTGAAAGTATGCTCGACAGTGTCATTTGAGGAAGAATGTGCACGTACTGAAATAGGAAAGTACATGTGTAACAATAAACTTGTAGCAATAATTATAAGACTCAGAAAAAACATAATCAATAATGTCACAATGCAGTGACTACGGAGAGATTTACAATATTCTCGTTTCTTGAGCTGTTTCTGTCTGTCTCTCTCTCTATTGGGGTCTAACTGGTACATGTCAGGAACCTGTCTAACCGCTTCACCTAGGGGAGGACTTAAACAATTAAACTGTCTGACTTGCTAGACCTCAATTTCATACGAAATTCTTGAGAAGGAGTTTTCTCTACCAGGGGGAGTTTAGTATCAGTCTCTGGAATGGGGCAGGGCTGGGAGTCTGGTTTTGGCGGAAGTCCATGGTATTTCTTGATGTGACTCGAGTGGAGCCAGCCCTTGCGGCCCTCCACCTTCACTGCGGTCCTTGTGGTTAAAAAAACAAGCTTCGGCTCCTGCCAACGGGGCTCCAGCGGACTCCTCCTATCGAAATTCCGGATAAAGACGAGGTCTCCAGGAACGATCTCGTGTGGCTTCACCTCGGTGTTGTCGGGAAAGGCTGCAGCTACCTGTGAACGACATGATTGTAGTGCAGACATCAAGGAGGCAAGGTAATCTGTCAGCATATTACAATCAACATCTGTGATTTTACGAGGCAGAGGCGTCCCCCACATATTCGGTGGCCTGCCAAAGACCACCTCGTACGGGGATAGCCCTGTTCTAGAATGTGCTATCATTCTCATATAAAAAAGGGCAACTGGTAAAGCTACTATCCAATCTACGCCTTTCTCTTTACACACTTTAGCGAGACGTGTTTTCAGGGTCTGATTATGTCGTTCCACGAGACCTGCTGCCTCGGGATGTCAGACACAGTGGAACTTCCACTGGTAACCTAGCAGGAGTGATACCTGCTTCATGAGCTCAGACGAGAATGGCTGACCATTATCTGAGTACACGATACGGGGCAAACCATACCGTGGGAAGAATTCACGTACCAGCTGCTTGGCAGTGGTCGGAGCAGTGTAATCTGGGACTGGATATGCTTCTGTCCAACGGGAAAGTGCACATACAACTACGAGGACATACTTAAATCCTCGACAACGTTCCATCTGGATATAATCCATCTGGAGGACTTCAAAAGGGTGATCGGGAGGATGAAATCCACCTTGATCTACGGGAATGCCTTTACCTGGGTTGAACTGACAACAGATCATGCAAGTACGCACTTTCTGTTTTGCTGCTGCTCGTAAATGCTTATTGAACCAAAGGTTTTGAATACTGTCTAACATGGCTTTTTCTCCTAAATGTGCAGGACTATGTACAGTGTTAATGATAACTTGAACCATAGAGTCAGGGAGAAACCATGTAGATTTTCCCTTCGTCATCCATCCCTGTTCTGTCTGGATCCCTCCTAGTTCAGTCCATTTCTTGATTTCGTCTGGTGTAGCATGTGTCTGTATGTCAATTACATCTAGGGCGGGATCCTTAACTGTCATGCAATGTGTCGATGTCGGGACTACTGTCTTTGTCATATCAGTTGCGTGAGTATGAGTCTGAGCTGTATGCTTGGCTGTTCGGTCTGCCAGGTCGTTACCCTGGGAAATGGTATCTGTAACTTTCGTATCCGCTTTGCACTTCATGATAGCTATGGCTGTAGGCAAATGTATTGCTTCTAACAGAGCTTGAATGAGGGGACCGTGTTGGATTTTGGCACCGTGAGAAGTTAAAAAACCTCTCTCCTGCCAGAGAACTCCGAAGTCGTGTACAACTCCAAAGGCATAACGGGAATCTGTGTATATGTTAACTTTCTTGTTCTTGGCTCGAATACAGGCTTGGGTCAGAGCGATGAGCTCTGCTGCTTGGGCTGACAGGGTGTCAATACGATGTGTTTCTATGACTTCAGTTTCTGTCGTTACTGCATATGCGGCCACTAACTCTCCTGTACTGGTTCTCATACATGAACCATCCACATAAAGTGTCAGGTCTGGATCTGGTAATGCGATGTCTGTCAAGTCTTGTCTGGGTTTCGTCGTAATGGTAATGACTTCAACACAATCATGTGCCAAAGGGTCTGTCTCACTTAATGGCAAAAGTGTAGCAGGATTCAATGTATTGCAACGTCTGATTTCTATGTGTGGCTGAAACAATGTCAATTCATAACCTGTCAGTCGTGCTATAGTCAAGTGCTGAGTCTGTGTTCTGTTTAAAAGAACTTCCACGGAATGTGGAACTTGTACTGTCAATTGGTGTCCTAGCACTATGGCATCGCTTTGTCTGATTGCTAGAGCTGTTGCTGCTACAGATTTCAAGCACGCAGGCAGAGCCTGGGCTACTGGATCTAATGTACTAGAAAAATAAGCACACGGTTTGTGTGAACCTGCTTGATCCTGGGTGAGTACAGACAATGCAGTACCTTCGCGTTCCGTGACAAAAAGTGTAAAAGGCTTGCTGTAACATGGTGTCGCTAAAACAGGTGCTTGACATAAGGCTTTCTTTAATTCGTCAAAAGCTTGTGTGTGTTCTTGAGTCCATGGGAGGACAGTCGATGTCGCTGCCTTCTGTGTTGTCAACTGTATGAGGGGCTTGGCTAGAAATGCATACTGAGGGATCCATTGTCTACAGTAAGAAGTGAGGCCTATAAAAGCCCGTACCTCCTTTTGTGTCTTGGGTTGTGACATGTTTACAATTAACTGGATGCGGTCAGGTGTTAGCTGTCTCCCCCTCTTGGACAGCAAGTGCCCAAGGTACACCACTTGCTGAACACAGAATTGCAGCTTCGAAGGAGACACTTTGTGTCCCTTGTCAGCCAGGAAATACAAGACTGTCAGTGATGCTTGTTCACATTCTGGTTCACTCCGGGCGGTGATCAATAGATCATCGACGTACTGAAGTAGGGCAGTGTTAGCAGGCATGTGAATACTGTCAAGTTGTCTTTTCAATGCTTGGCTATAGATGCTGGGGCTTTCTGTGAATCCTTGAGGTGCGTGTGCAAATTTGAAGCTACGGCCATTTAAACAGAATCCGAAAAGATATTGGCTTTCCGGATCAATGGGAACACAAAAGAAGGCGTTCTTCAGATCAATTACAGTAAAGAACGTTGCCTCAGAATCAATAGCTGTCAATAATGAAGAGATGTCTGGGACCACAGGGTACTGTGGTACAATGCATTTATTCAATTCTCGTAAATCGATCACTAATCGATAAACTGGAGGTGCATTCGGATCAGTGCGTTTAAGAATCGGAATAATAGGGGAATTACAAACGTTGGAGTCGGTTTCTACAACCACTCCTTGTGCAATGAGCTCGTCAATGATTTTCAGTAAAGCCACTACAGCATCTGGTGGTAACTTGTATTGTCGGATTCGTGGTAAAACAACACCTTGCTTGAGTGTAACTCGATATGGTGTAATGTGCATACAACCTACATCAGTGGGGTCTTGTGCCCATAAGTGTGCAGGAACACTCTGTAATCTGGAATCAATATCTCTCAACACATAGTGACCCTTAAAGTCACGCAGAAACAATCTTACTCCTTCTGGAGAACAACAAATTACAGCTCCTAGAGCCTTCAGTGTCTTGATACCTAACAAATTTTCTGGACATGATTTCGTGAGCAATAAATCTGTAGTGCGAGACAACGGACCAACTGCAAGGGGAACAGGTTTCGATACTTCATTAACAATAGGCTTTCCTGAAAATCCAAGGGAAACATTCTGTGAGCCTGAGAGGGGTGCCCCTGGAACCTCGTCGTGACTGATTGTCGTTCTGCTTGCCCCTGTGTCAATCAAAAACTTTCTATCCTTTCCTAATACTTGACTATGTACATAAGGTCCCTCTTGATCTACAGGAATCTCAATAAGAGGCAAGCCAACTTCCCTCTCTAGGCTGTTTCATGTGTATCGCTGGTAATCGGGATAGTCAGTTTGTGCATATTGGTACATCTGCTGTGTTGCATGTTGTGTTGCGGCAATGGGTTGTGGCTGTGGTACCGCTACGGTCTGTGCTGTCTGTTGTGGAGCATTCATAGGCTGTACATTCTGCGGAACGTGTTGTTGGACCTGGTCCTGTCTAGGAGGACGCGGTCTCTCTTTCGTTTTACCTGTGGCTATATTGTGTTTCAAAACTGCACAATCATTTACATAGTGTCCTGGCTGTTTACAATAGTTGCATATCCCTTTAACAGGAGCTGCCGAATTATTGGATTGTGTCATACTCTTTTTCTGACCGTCAGTTGGAACTGACTGAGCAACTAGCATTTTCATCTTTGTGTCTTTCATACGTCTCTGTTCGTGATCATGTTCCTCCCTGATTCTGTTCTGATGGTACTGTAACATTTGCAACATTTGGGAAGGCGAATTAGCTTGCCATGTGCTCTCGACTTTCAATACGCGGTTCTTAACCTGGGGCAATGAATTCTCGACTAATTTGGATACAAAAAGGTGTGGGTATGACTCGCTACTTGCTTTCAGGCCACTATTAATAATAAAACATTTCTCAAATTGGGAATAAAAATCACTAGTGTCTTCATCGGGTTTCTGTTTGCAGGCTGAGATTGCATCCCAGTCCTCATTTTTAGTTGCTAACAAACGTGGCAAAACCTGTACTAACAATCCTGGTAATGCTTTAGTTTTATCCCCAAGACCCAACCCTGGGGTTCGACCTGTCTCTTCAGTTTCTAATGCAGCCCAATCAATCTTTTGGTCTCCCACCTCCCATTCTTTTTCTTTGAGTTTCTCGTAAATACCGGCAGGCAATAACACTTTCAATATTTTCATAATGTCGGGATAGGTGTAATCTCCCATGAGTAGCATGTCTTTTATTTCACGGTGAAAACTTGCAGGGTCTTTATCATGACTGGGCACTATTTTCTTCATTTCCAATAATTCCATTTTAGTTATGGGCGTGTATACATACACACGTGTAAGGGTATCATCAGTATTCCTGACTGGATGTACTTCTCGTAGAGGATTCTGTTTGTCAAAGTCAAAGTGAAATGGTTTCCTGACTGGGGGTGGAACAGAAACAAGATGTGGAGTCAAGAAGGTTCTATATTTGTGGCGTTGCTCTAAAATCGTTTCAATTAGATCGGTACCTAGAACTCTCCATCTTCTCAGCAGTAAGTCTTGCAGTAAATTATATAACGGACCTGGGTCAGATGCTTGATTTTCATACTGTATGATGAGGTGTTGTGTCATGTATATACCAGCTAGTCGCTGTTCTTCTGGAGTAAGACTTAAAAACGTTTGTACTACTGAATCGTCTTTATATATGCTGTCATCCCCGGCCCACTGTACTGCGGACCGGGCTAGTTCCTGATCACGTAAGGTATTGAGTTCTTGGTAACCTATCCTTTCTTTTAGGACTTTGTCAGTCATTTGGAATACATGTTCGAGGGTACATCATTCAGGTATTGGGCAAAGGTATCGTTTCTTGTTTTCTAACGTTTATTGTTTACGAATGGGTCTATCGAAGGGCCTATCAAGAGGATGCGGTCTAGGGAGTTTCTCTCTACCTACATATGCCACCATGTCTCTACTTGCTAGTTGCGATGTTTCTGCTGTTTTCTCTGATTCATCCTCCTCCTGCGAGGAGTTCGGATCGTCTGATTCGAGTGGCTCATCGGATTCCCGACGGGCATGTATATCTATTATTTCTTTACGGATCTTTCTAACCATAGCATGTACACTTTTCTCTTTATCATGTTTACCATCAGCAATATTCTGACTACATTTGTTCAATCTATCCATCTCATCTTGTGGAAAGCCTGTCTGATCTTGTTCCCTTATCAAACAATTAACCAAAAATCGCATAATTAAACCTTTGTTCTCTACTTTCTGACGTGACATGGCTTCACCAACACTCTCCGGTCTTTCTCCTGTTCTGATAAAATGATACAATTTGTCTAGATGGTCTGGCATTTCTGGTAGTAATTGCAAATACTCTGTAACACGTCTTAAACGTAGGGACGCTAACAACATGGGTCCTGTCATACCAGGCACTGTGTCATATCTGCAATCCGTAAGCTGTTCTCTAAGTTGTTCTACCGGGGCACCTCTAGGTGTCCGTGCCATTGCGAATTCTCTCATTGTCACACGATGTAACTGTGGCGGGGTTCGATAACCTCCTGTAGCACCTCCTGAAGCGGAGGCTTGAGCATAACCTGGCTGTAGGGTCGGTACCTGCTGTAACTGGGTTGGAACCTGAACCGTGCCAGTCCCAAAAGGATTAAGTGGATGTAATTGTTGAATACCAGGGGGAACAACAGGTAAGGGTGCAGGAAGCGGACCGGGAGGGGTCTGCTGTTGCGGACCTGGGGGCAGACGATCAGCGGGTGGTACAGGTGCAGGTGGGACGGGTACATTGGTATATGCGGGAGCTACATCGTCTAAATAGGAAGAAAGAAAAATGTCTGCTGCGGTCTTATGACGTAATTTGGTCGGAACCAATGGAGGGGGCAGATTTTTCGGTGTTTCCGGGGTCGCCTTGGGCAGGCCCTCGGCCAGGACTGGATACAATCCTGTCAAAATGGCATTACTCTGTCTTTCGTGTTGTTCTGTTCTAACTCATTCTCCTTCTTCTAGTAGTTCTTTTTCCTTGGCTTTTTCAGAATCCTCTCTACTTTTCTCTGCCTTTCTGAGTGCTTTCTCTGTCCGTCTATGTGATTCTTTACGCCATAGTTCGATGGCATCTTTCTGTGACTGTCTAGCTTTCTTTTTCCATAATGCTTCCTCTACTCTCATGATGCACTCGGCATCCCAGGTCCCTGTAACGGGCCATTTCTGATTCTCTGCTAAGTCCTTCGTGTAATCCACCCACAAGTCGAGATATAATACGGCATCTAAGCCGTGCTTGTGGTACATAAAATATCCGGGAGTGTCCCTGGGTGGGATGGGAACAGCTTCCTCAAGTATCCCTTTCCTAGTTCCGATCTGTCTCAGTTTAGAGAATAGAGGCATTGCTACCTCGTTCTAGACACTACACACAATAAACACAGATTGATTTATCACAGAAAAAATGTGAACAATCACTCATACTATGACATTAAAACACGTTTAAACATTTCGAAACGAACAACAATAACTAGATAACTGGATAACTGGATACTAGATATACTGCTAAACAGTACAGATACACTGCTAAAACAGTGCAGACCGGGTCTGCGTACCCAAACCCGTCTTGACCGGATACAAATTAATGCACCCGTCTAGATGCATCCCCAGCAACGGTACTCACCGGGAAGCACAGAACGGAAGGCCTCGGAAACTCGACTGGACTGGACCGGACTGGACTCGACTCGACACGTGACGCAGGTACTTCGGAACTGGTGGGCCTCTAGACACCTCGGACCTTGCTCTCTCGGCTGGGCTCTGGTCGGGATCCACCGCACTCCTCACCGCCTCGTCTGGATGTCAATCGCTGTCTGCGTCACCTCCGTAGGCCTGAGGGAGATACAGGAAATCCTGCGGGTACGCGTAGTTGTCCGGCCGGCCGGCGTGTAAGGTGGGGGAGGGGTTCCTGTTCGGGCGCCAATTATGTGGTAAATAAAGATTTACCGTATTCTTAATTTCTATGCGGTATAAGTTCAATAAAATAGCTCAATCAAATGAGAGGCAGAGTCCGTGGCATCTGAGTTTATAAGGGTTTTATTCCATGTAATGGAATGGTTCGAACCATGGTATAATGTTCCATCACCACGAAGGTTCAGGAAGGGATAGACAATGCTTTATTAACAGTGTACAATATGTATAGTAAATGCATGCAATGGTGATGGATACAGAAGGCGTAACAGCTGAAAGAAACGAGATAAGAACACATGTGCATAACAGAAGGCGTGCACGGGGGCGTACACGGAGGTGTGTGCTAGAAACGTCACATTAAAGTGTCACAGGTGGGTGGATTCATAGAGGAATCCTGCAGTGTTAGCAGAAATATTGGGCTGGATGCGCGCGCAAGCAACATGACGTGTGATTGACGTGGAACTGGAGGGTGAAGGGGACTTGACATTTAGCACTATAAGGGGAGACAGAAGTCTGGCGTGTCAGAACAACCTAAACCCAAATCATATCTGATATCTTGTGTTTGAGGAACTGTATTATCTAGAAGGAAAGGTCTCTCGGGCAGAGGCTATTCTATACTGACTGCTAGTGCATGCATATGTGACTACGTGTCTACGTGTAATGCGAGGGGCCATGGGCCTACCATGGTAACGGGAGCAATGAATTACTTGCATGGAGACAGAAAGGCCGGGCCCTTTGCTCTGCAGCTGGGGAGGTGTTTACCTAAATCTCTAGACAGGAATGTATTTTCGAGGAGCGGAGCAGATATCTTGAAGGCAAAATACAGTTTTGGCAGGCAAGCAGGCCGAGCCGGGCACCGCTCGCCGCGCAGGGAGTAAGGCAAGGGTCATGGATGCAGATCCAGGCTGCAGCTTTCAGAGGCAGAAGGCAGGAAGGGCTCGATGGCAGAAATCAGGGCCTAGCTCGCCAGAGCCAGGAAAACGTGAAAGTGCACCATGTAAAGACGGTGGCACGGCATACTTAGGAACTGAATTATCGACCCATTCATGGTGGATCTGAAAGAGGACATGTTAACGTTGGACGCAAATGTATTTGCGTCTTCATAGCTGGTTGTGGAGGGAACATACATGTACTCGAAGCACGTACATGGAGCCGTTGGGGTACGCAGTAGGGGACACATCTGATCATAAAAATTCATATTACCTCATTTGCGTCAACTCTTACAATAATAAACTGCAGAGTCGGATTGAAAACGATTACAAAGATGACACAGGTGCCACAATAAAGCATAAATTGCTCTGGAAACAGGTAGCTCTTTTACAAAAAGAACTACAAAAGACTCACGTGATACACGCACAGAGTCTTCAACGTGATGGCGTTCACGTTGCAGGGAATTCATTGGCTAATACAGCCACAGCGGAAGCAACTAACCCGGCTTCCGTAGCCACAAAAAAGCGTACAGAAAAATACATAGACGGGGAAACCATGCTGGCAGTAAAAACGACCGTAAAAGGCGACTGTGCAGCACTACCCGTGAACTATCCACTCAATTATGCATATGTAATCGATGCAAACTCCGTTCCTTTTGCTTGAATCCCTGGAGTGGGGGAAAGGGTAATTCCAAACAGGGACCGGAGGGGCTTCCTCATACAGGAAGCACACATGGGATTGGGTCTGAGACACCAAACAAACAGGGACTCTCTGAGAGAATTAGAATCAGAGTACTGGTGGCCGGAAATGAGTGAAGGCATTCATCAGTATGCAAAAAACTGTGAAGACTGCAACAGAGATTGCAGTGGAGAACCGGCCAGTGTAGTGTCAGAAGCCATGATAGAAAGCATCAGGCAATCTATCCGCGCTATCAAAAAAGAGAAGCGCGTCCCATTGTACATCGTTAAGGCTAAACACACTTAAATAATGTGGCCTCCGGCGCTCGGCTGACGCTAGAACGGTTATAAAAGATCTGCGAGTCTTTATCGGCACATACGCAATTACCACGTTCCATTCTGACCAGGGTCCTGCTTTTAGCTCTCGAGCTTATAAGGAGGCCATGGCCAGCATGGGAATTGGGTTGCGGTATTCTTGTCCGTCGCACCCCGAAGGGAATAGTGTGGTTGAAAGAAAAAACCAGGACATAAAGCGATCTATAACAGCGAAGGTATTAGGTTCAGGCGCTGGGTGGGTCAAACATTTAATAAGTGTCCAAACCAGTCTTAACAATTTGCCAAGAAAATCTCTAAAAGGTTTCAGCCCATACGAGCTATTGTTCGGAATTAGAATGAGAATTCAGGACTTAGATAGTCAGGTATCAGTGGTACAAGATAAGAAAACAGACTTTGACATCAAAGATCATTTGGCTGTTTTACAGGAACTGAATGAAACAAGAAAATCCTTAAGCAACATAAAGTTAAAGCAACAGCCAGATACCACTGACGAGGCACCACAAGCAACAGCCCCAGCAAGGCCTGTCTGGATTCCAAAGATTGGGGATCGAGTCAGAGAAAAAATCGCGGTGAAGAAGGAATTTGGGCCTTCTTACAGAAAAGCAGTACCTGTCTTGGCAGTCACCGGAACAAGATCAGTAGTACTACCGCCCCTTGCTGGTAAAAAGGAGAACAGAGTCGTGTCTATCGACCTGGTAAAACCACAACCATGTGGCCTATATTCAACAGTAGGCCCAGTGGACTCCCGAGAAACAACAGAATACCCAAACTTGCAACAATCCAAGAGGTTCAAACTGAAAGACTAATCACATTTGATCAGCTTGCAGTACACAGAGAAGGACTATGCAATAATGCCATGGAACTCTTGCCTCTTGAGACACAGATTGAAACAGTTCGTCAAGAAACACCAGTCTACAATAATGTGGCATCAGAAAGTGCTACCGAGAGACAGATTGAAAGAACAATCCCAACAATTGACAGAACTGCCTCTGGTTATTTCATCAACTTCGACAACTTCTCTGAAGATCAAAACGACCCCGAAGTGATGCGAGAAACAAAAATGACTTTTAAAGAAAAAGCAACGGAACTCTTTCATCAACTGAAGGAAATCTACCTTATTTCCCCTTGGTTAGAGTTCTGGTTCGGTCTAGGTGTATTTTTCCTCCTGCTTTGGCTCATCATGGTACTTTGTTTGGGAAAATTCATTGAGGGAAAATATAGTAGAATGGACACAGCAAGTCAGAACATCAACCTAGTCCTCAAACCACACAGATCATCCCACGTGAAGAAAAGAGAACTGTCAACAGTAAATGTCACAGCCATTCCAATACCTGGTGGGGTAGTATGGGAGAAAACTGACTATGAAATCTATGGTCCGGTCGAAATCCTGAAGTATCCTCATCAACTGAAGGTTTCCTTAAGTGACTTTGTAAAAGCTAGTACATTCACTGATGATTGGGACTTTAACAGTATTAATGACATGATGTCTGATTTAGTAATGTCAGCTAGATTCACAGAACATGATTATTTACAAGGTTCATCTAGTTATGAACAGTTATTCTGCTACACACATTATGGCGATCATTATTTGCATAAATCTGCACAGCCTAGAAATGTTTTTAAGTATAACCAATGGGAACATTGTGCTACACCACCTAAAAGCAGTTCTAAAGCATTTTTTGAGAAATTCAAGTACTTCTCAGGGTTTAACACCGGTGATGCAGAAACGTTTTATTACAAACTGTTAGATAAAACAGGAATGAAAACAATGCTGACAAATTCTAAATTGATATATTCAGAAGCATTTTATGAAAAAATGATGACATTTGGTTTTGATTATTGGAAAAATAACATTGAAACAAAAACCATTTGGGGTACGAAAGATTGGCAGGTACAAGGTCGTGAAGCACTATTCAGAACCTGCATGATCCCAGAACAAATGATGTTTTTAAATGACACAATTCACCAAACATGCTGTCTTGGCCTAGCTAAGATCAAAGACCTTAACAAACCGTCTATTCCAAAGCCAATACCTGACAATGCAACAACAGATATTGAGATAGACGTAAGTAAAATTTTACATTTTAACAGAACACATCCTGATTGGAAAAAGTGGTTAATCTGGCCTACAGACGCAAACAACTGTCAAGATAGATTCCTGAACAAAACCCAGGGGTTAAAAATGACCAGACAAGACCCTAGATACTCCCAGAGACAACATCCAGGGATAGTAACAACATACAGTGTAGGGAAACTCTGCCTCGAATGGCTAGGATCATCCACACTGGCTGAAATTAAGCAACACTTGTCTTTACGAAAAGATGGTGCTGATTTGCGCGATTTCATTCTTGGTCCACGCAAACAGCGTCAAAAACGTTTCATAGTGGCCAGCATCTATGCTGCGTACAACGAGGCTTGGAAAGTCACACAAATTGAAACAGCAGAAAAAATACGAGAAATTGATCGTATTAATTTGGAGAAATCACTTTCTGTAGTGGACAATGGGTTAATGACTCTGTCCTCCAGAATATATTCGTTGGACAATATTGTATCTTCTGCCTTTGACATAATAGACAGAGACTTGCTAATGTTACAGCATGGCCAATCTCAATTACGTTCTATTGTACAATTGGGCTGGACGCTGCAAAATCTTCGTTCAGGCTATGTGCCTTGGCGTTTAATCAACACAACGTCATTATTTTCCATTTTTAACCTTACTCATAAACAAATCAGTTTGGCACAGAAAGGAGCAGACTATACAATCCTGAGCATCGAAAAACTTGAGAGATTACCATTGACAATGTCAGAGAGTCCTGTCATTGAACGGATAATACACGGAATTATCACTATTCCGATAACAACTTTCCGATTTAAAAATTGCCTTGAATACATACCTACTGGCCAGTATGAACGATTGGGTAAAGGTTATGTAAAATCAGAATGGAAATTACCATACACACATTTATGCTATAGTGACAGCGACAAAAATGTATTTCTTAGTGGTGAAAACTGTAAACATTCACTAAGCGGTATACTTTTGTGCCAGGGTATTAATTTACACGGAGCCTGTGAAGGTAATTCTAACAACCTTTCATGCCACCAGCTAGTCACACCTGCAACTCAGATAGAGCCCTTCTTTATGCAACTTTGATATTTGATATTTGATATTTATGGGTATTTGTATAGCGCGAGCGTTCGCCCCCAGGGGAGCATCATGGCGCTGGGCGAGTTACAGAGGAATAACTGAAAAAGTGTGGTGAATGGAAGATAAGGCTAGATGGCAGCCAGGACAGAGGAGTCTGGTAGTTTGTAGACCCATGTCTTGAGAAGTTTCCTGAAATTATTCTCATTGTTAATGGCTCTAAGGTCAGCGGGTAATGTGTTCCATGCTTTAGCTGCCAGAACATTAAAGGATTTTCCTCCTCTGGTCTTATATTTAAATCTGGGAATTTGAACAAGGTTAGTCCCAGAAGATCTCAGGCAGCGCGAAGGATTATATCGCTTGAAGCGGTTTGCAAAGTAACGGGGTCCTGTGTTTTGCATGGTTTTGTGGACTGTAAGAAGCAGTTTGAAAAAGATTCTTTTGTGCAGTGGCATCCAGTGAAGTGAGTTCAGGGCTGCAGATGCAGATGACCTTCTGGGGAGTTGTAGTACTAGTCGGGCTGCAGCATGTTGTAGGCTCTGCAACTTCCTGAGGGTAGATTTTTTCACCCCGGCCATAAGGCCGTTGCAGTAGTCAAGTCGGGAAAGTAAAAGGGCTACCGCGACTGACTTTCTGGCTGCAATTGGGAGGAAATCAAAAAATTTCCTCAAGGAATTTATTAGTCCAAAGCATCGACCGGCAGTGATCTTAACGTGGTCGTCAAAGGTGAGGGAAGAGTCAAATTGTACGCCCAGATTTCTAGCTGATGTAACTGCACTAGGGGGGGCCTCGGATCCTGTGGGCCACCAATCTTTAGGGGAAAAAGAAGGATTCTTGCCTATTGGGATGATCTCTGTCTTTGCACTATTACATCTAAGATGATTAGTGTTTAGCCATCCAAAGACATCAGAGAGGCAGTTTTTGAAGCGGAGCTCTGCGTCCGTACGCTGTTTGTCAATGGTGACGACCAATTGAGTGTCGTCAGCGTAGGACGTGACCAGAATCCCATGTGATTCTATCACAGCTAAGAGGGGTGCCATATAGATATTAAAAAATAGGGGGCTCAGTATGGACCCCTGGGGCACTCCAGATGTAATTGGCTTTTCGCAGGAGAGATATGGTCCTAGTGCCACAGTCTGAGACCTATTTGATAGGAATGATGAAATCCAGGCCAGAGCTGAGTCTGTCACGCCAATCTCTCGCATTCGATTGATTAAGATAACATGCGAGATGGTGTCGAATGCCGCTGTGAGATCCAACAGGATGAGGACAGCTTGCTTGCCCTCATCCTGTAGGAATTTAATAGAATCAGCAAGCTCGATCAGAGCAGTTTCGGTCGAATGACCGGAGCCGAAGCCCGATTGCTGTGGGTGCAAGATGTTATGGGCTTCTGTGAAGGTTTTGAGCTCCTCGTGCACTAGATGCTCCGTGACTTTGCCCAGGAAAGGAAGTAAGGAGATGGGCCGCATATTAGTCAAGTCTGTGGATGGTTTATTCTGTTTTTTCAACAGAGGTTTGACAGTAGCCTTCTTCCATTCGGCGGGTACAATTCCAGATTCAAGGGATTCATTAATGATTCCATTAATGTGAGGATTGACTGAATCAATCAGATGGTGAAGGATGATTGGAGGACAGGAATCCGTGGGTGCTCCTGATTTACAGGCACGGATTGCCTTGCTTGTCTGCTGCAGGGATACTGGTTTAAAATTGGAGAGAGGAGGATAATTGACTGTAACTTGTGCGATGGTCGTCGGAGGTGGAGGAAAGTCTTTCTGAATGTTGACAATTTTATCAACAAAGTAGTCTGCAATTTGGTTGCAGAGACTCTCTGAGGGAGGTATGTCAATGGTAAGAGCTTTCGGATGGGTAAAGGACTTGACTATGGTGAAAATGGTTTTTTGGTTTTGGCGCGCTTCCATTATGAGATTAGTAAAGTAGTCTTTTTTAGCTGCTTTAATGTCAGAGAGATATACTTTCCTCTGTTGGACATAGCGTATTTTGGAGGCCGTGTCATATGTTTGTCTCCAGTGTCTTTCTAGTCTCCGACATTGGAGGTGGCTATCTGCTAGGGTCTTGGTGTACCATGGGGCATTGGGTTTTTTCTTCTTGGGTCCCTTTCCTTGGTTATTTTTGAGTTCAGAGTTAACCGCAACTGTTTGGTGCATCCAGGTGTGGAAGTTGCATGAGTCAACTTCGACATCTCCAGTTAGCGTAGGGGGAGGGGGTAGTGGTTTTGGTTCAAGCTGAATTCGTTCAGCCACCTTCTTCCAATTGACTGTGAAGGCGGCTTGGGTATGTCTAGGGCTGGATAAAGGAGCAGTAGGTGTCGTGAGGTCAAAGGGGATGAAAAAATGATCGGTCCAGATTAGGGGCAATGGAGGGGAGGTGGAAAGGGTAGAAATATTAGAACAGATGCCATCAATGGTATGTCCAGCACTATGGGTGGCCATGTTAATATGTTGGAAGAGTCCAAAGATATCCAAGGACTGTAGAAAGGAGGTGGTGTGGGGGTCAGTGGATGATTCCATGTGTAGGTTCATATCACCAAGGAGCATAAAATTGGGATATTGTAGCATGAGTGCACCGAGGGCCTCATCCAAAGAGTTGAGGAAAGAGGAGGGGTTGCCCGGGGGACGATAGAGGAGTCCAGCCGAGAGAGAGAACGATGCATTAATTTTAATTAAGAAACCCAAGCTTTCAGCGTCTTTAAGATGGTATAGGTCGAATTTGTGGCAAGGGAATGTGTCCTTAATAATTAATGCTATCCCACCGCCTCGACCTGAGGGTCTATCCCTCCTGAAAATAGTATAACCTGGGGGGAGGGCAATAGCAAGGTCAGGGTTGGAGGATTCATTAAGCCAACTTTCCGTGATAAACAAGGCATCCAGCTCTTGGTTTATTATTAAATCGTGCACATCTTGACAGTGGCAGGCTAAGGACCTGGCATTTACCAGGCCTCCCTTGAAAAGGGTGAGGCGAGTCTTTGGAGGGGCGTGCGTATCGGCGACGCCATTTGTGGGTATAAGGGGAGTCCATTCACAGCAAGGACATAACAGGGGATTGGAATTGGAAGAGGGGTCAATATGGGGGCAGACGTGACCGTGAGGGGCGAGTGGAGGGCGTAGGGACAATAAATGATTGTTGTCATACCTGATAACGGGTTTTAGACCGACAGCGTGCCCTGCGCCCGGCGCGATCCGGTCTTGCGAATGGGAGTTACATTCTAAGAACGGATCACAGATGTTGTGGCCTTGTTCCAGGGAAATGTTATCTAGTAAGCGTAACATCCATGGTCAAATGCTGTATGCAAGCATTGTTCCCGAGCGGGCCTGTAGACACTGAGACTCCCATCTGGCCTCCTCTGAATCTCTATTCTATACGAATTGATACTTTAAGCAAAATGAAGTCTGTGCGTTTGCAGACAACAGTGTCCATAACGTCATCAAAAGAGACGTATGATCTTCTAGTTGCAAGGACAGCTACGGAGGTTCATGACCTTTTATCAACAAATTGCCCCGTGCATTTCGTAGAAATGCTTAGCCAACTCCTTAACATGTCTAGTGCCACAGGCATCCCAGGCATATTTAAGACGATTTTTACGGGACTGCTAACACCATTTCAAGCAATTCTGGGAATCGTTCCAAATTTTGTCCACTCTGTTTTTGGCGGCATACCCCTATTTTTGGGACTTGTAGCAGGGATTTTATTTTTGACCCTCCTGCTTCGTTATGGCAAGCCAAAGTTCGTACATGACTCCTATGGGAATGGAAGAGACAATCCTAGCAATCCGCTACCGGGACAGAATAACTAGAGTCCTTGGATTGGCCAGGCTGAGAGATCTAAACATGACCTGGTTCCTTTCATTCAGACCGATATGGCAATCCTGTATCTTACCGGTACTTTGATGTATGCTATGCGGAGATGAGTGCGTGTTGGACATCTGTCTTTCACTTCCATCAGCAGTACCAATGGACGTCGATACTTTGCTCAGTCCGATAACGGCTCACTCATTGTGTTGTCCCCAGCGGCTACCAATCCTGATGACGGCATTCGTTGAGACTCCTGTGCTACGACTAGGTGGTAACAGTGGAGCGAGTGACAAAAGCAGCATCACCCAGGTACGACCTTCTGTGAGCATTTCTGATCCCGACTATGATGACAGCAATCATTCTCACACCTGCCAAGTTACAGCACTATCGAATTTGGTCGAACTGTCACCTGATTTTGTAGACCAATTCTTTGAGAGCCTGTCTGATATGATGTTCTCACCCGAACAGAAATATTAACTTTGGAGAAACATTCCGACACACAGCGTTCCCTTGAACTCTGAATTCGGCCTTCAGTTTTGAACAACAAAAACTGCTAAAAGCGTTGGAACTCTATTTTCCCCGTTCAAGCAATAATTCTTTTGAATTGAACACTTTTTAATATTCACCCTTTTTGGCACGAAAAATTCTTTGCTTAAAGTAAAAACTATTCTTAGAGAACAGAAGCTTCAACTTCTATTTTTAAACACATCTAGAGACATAATAACTTACACCAGCCTCTAGCACATTTTATTGCAATGCATTTATATGTGATGATTTATCTCGCCCTTCTTCTGTTTCAGAGATATTTCATGTGTAATTCTTTTTGCATAATCGTTCATTGATTTCATATGCTACAATTTTTGAATGATTTCTATGCTTCAAAAACGTACAGTACCTAAAATTTCACGTATTACAATATACGCCCATTTCAAATGCATTTATGTATTTTGGGGTGGGCAATATTACACGTGCATCTTATTGCTCTAGTTTTAGTAATTTGATGGACATGAATTCATGGAGTGGGTGTGGCGTTCTAATCTAGGATCCTGATCGATACTGTGACCTTATGCCCCTATTCGGCTATAAATCCATTTATTCCCTATATTGGCATAAACGTTCAAGTGCAATATTCAGTAACTCATCTCTGGCCTCACACGAACAGAGCCACATTCCAGAATAGCTTTCTCGGCCACTTCCTTTGCAACTAATTAGTGCAATGACAGAGCAGAAGTCACTATCTGAGATTCCTAGATTAACACTCTGAGTTCTTCAACAAGATAAAAACTCAGCAAACCTGGAAATCCCCGCTTGCTGTGTTTTGATTAGTAATAGAACTCTAATGAGCACTGATAGACGATCACTTCCTAGTGACATCTTTATTGATGCTTATGTCCAGCAAACTTACGTCAAACAAGGCACCTTTCAGGTATAAATACTACCAACGTGGCCTTAAGCAAGTCCCCTGTTGCCCGTCGCCTGAAGCTGCTGTTATGCTGAAGATATCATAGCTGCTATCGCTACTGCTATCGCTGCTAACTAGCGAACAATGGTGTGGTGAACTTAGGAGATGCTAGAAAAAGAGGGTGGGGGGGTCAACAGGGGAAGATTTAATGACCACGGTAGCTCAAACCCCTTTTATCCACTAAATAAACAAACAAGAGGTACCTGGTCAGGTAGCTTATCTATGAGTTGTGTCGTGCCAAAGAGACCACTACATCAAATTGTCCTTCCAATGATAATACTTGGTTTAGAAAAAGTCCCATCAGCCCACCCTTATTGGTGGAGTGTCGTCATGTGGGATATGGACCATGAACCAAGATTTTCTCCTGATGCACCTAATAATGATGCAGAGATAGGTTCTGGAAGGTGATCTTCTTAACCACAGTATTACAGAGGTAGGACCAATGGAGTGCAGTGCTGGTGAAAACCAAAAATAAAGGTGATTTTAAAATTGGCTCCTGGGACAAAAAATATGTTTATTAAGTATTGTCCAGGGTCAAAAGTAAAAACAGCGCCTATAGTCTTAAAAAATGGCTATGTCATGGCGTAGTGCATAGTGGTCGACATGTTTCAGCTCTGGGGACAACTAGTCCGAGCTTTCTTCAGGACCTTAAGATGTTATGCATCTGCACTATTAGAAACATGAAGTGTAGTTAACATTTTGGATTAATCCTACCGGATCTTTGAGCCCAAAGTATTCCCTGGTAGTCGTCCAATTGGTCTTGATTTTCCCAGCAATCTCTGGGAAAGCGCCTCACCTCCACTCCCACTTGGACGCTGGCCATTGGGGGTACCGACGGACAGAGCGGGGCCTCCTTCTTTCCCGAGTGGGTGCCGGGTGAGGTGAGGCGCTTTCCCAGAGATTGCTGGGAAAATCAAGACCAATTGGACGACTACCAGGGAATACTTTGGGCTCAAAGATCCAGTAGGATTAATCCAAAATGTTAACTACACTTCATGTTTCTAATAGTGCAGATGCATAACATCTTAAGGTCCTGAAGAAAGCTCAGACTAGTTGTCCCCAGAGCTGAAACATGTCGACCACTATGCACTACGCCATGACATAGCCATTTTTTAAGACTATAGGCGCTGTTTTTACTTTTGACAATACTTAATAAACATATTTTTTGTCCCAGGAGCCAATTTTAAAATCACCTTTATTTTTGGTTTTCACCAGCACTGCACTCCATTGGTCCTACCTCTGTAATACTGTGGTTAAGAAGATCACCTTCCAGAACCTATCTCTGCATCATTATTAGGTGCATCAGGAGAAAATCTTGGTTCATGGTCCATATCCCACATGACGACACTCCACCAATAAGGGTGGGCTGATGGGACTTTTTCTAAACCCAGTATTATCATTGGGAGGACAATTTGATGTAGTGGTCTCTTTGGCACGACACAACTCATAGATAAGCTACCTGACCAGGTACCTCTTGTTTGTTTATTTAGTGAACTTAGGAGATGAACAGCCGTCCCCCTGCAAGAGCCCAGCAGATGCAAGCTGCCCACGGACGCTGTCCCCCCTCCTTCTCCTCCTCGACGCACTGAGAAGAGACGCTGTCTTTCTCCTGCCGAGAAATCCAGCTCCAGCGTTTCTGGTCTACCCTTGCGGGTGACTGGGATATCGAGCCCTGAGGGAGATACCAGACCTCCATCATTCTATTCCAGAGGTATGGTGTTGACTAAACCCTTAAGAGAGAATTCTTGAAGCAAACCTTGGCAAAACCAACTTAACTTAAAGCTACTTACTTACTCCCCTCCCAAGTATTAGGCTTAGGTCAGGTACACTGGGGTAGGCGTAGTTAGAAGCACCAGTTGAGTATTTTAGCCTAATGTATATATGAATGTATATATGTTTTATTCCTTTTAAACCATTGTATGGCTAAGAAACCATATCAATGCTTTTACAGTATTATTTTGCAATACTTATCTTACTGTACGTACTTTTTATAATAACAAGTCTTGCAATTGTGGCAATTCATTTCTCTTGTACGAGAAGAAAGACTGTCCAATAAATGTTACCTTTTATTGAAAACGCCCGTCTCTCTATTCTCTACATATTGTGAAAGTAAACTGCACAACCACTGACTGAGTAAAATAACTGTCTATTGCTTCACACGACCCTAGAGATTGACTCTTGATCTGAGGAGCAAAGTTGTCATGTTGCACAGTTGTTGGAAAACTGAATCCCTTCTTGTCTGTGCCAGGGAAGCTGATCACTTCCTATTTCAGTCAAGAAAGTTTCCAGTGACCTCTGAGCTAGTTGGTAACAAACCCAATTAAGTTTAGCATAGTCAGTAGAGGCCTGGAAGATCCGCACTTCTACGTCGATACTACTGTTTATGTTATTCCAATGCGCAGGGCCTATTGGGAAAATAGGAACTACGCTACACTGCATTCTGTCTTTTTGCATTTGTCACCCTGAGTGTGACGGGTATGCCAAGACGTGGGTCCTGTGCTCTCCATGCCACTTCAGTCAAGCTTTCCTGGCTGATGAGGGCTGAAAGCCCGAAACTGGTCCTAGGATGCTTGCTTCCAGTCCAGGTAGGACCTGGCCTGGCAGTACGGCTGAACTGTTCCCATTGGGTGCAGGGTCAAGGCTGATTTGCATATGGCTGGGTCCAAACTGGAATGGCACGGTGAGCAAATAAAGATGGATTTAGACCCAGATCTCTGTATTGTGGTGAATGTATGACATTATTTTGCATTCTGTCCATCAATTGTTCTTTTAGCTTGTGTCACCCTGAGTGGGATGGGTATGTCCAGACGTGTGGTTACGTGCTCTCCATGCCACTGGAGTCAAGCAATCCTGGCTGATGAGGGCTGGCAGTTCGGAATGGACTGTTCCCATTGGGTGCAGGGTGAAGACTGGTTTGTATATGGCTGGGTCCAAGTGGAATGGCATATTGAGCAAAAGAACCATGGATTTAGGCCCAGATCTCTGTACTGGGATGAATGTATGGCATTGTTCTGCATTCTGAAAATCAATCGTTCTTTTTTGCATTTGTCACCCACAATGGGACGGGTACGCCCAGATGTGGGTCCCATGCTCTCCATACCCCTGGAGTCAATCTATCCTGGCTGATGAGAGCTGAAATCCTGAAACTGGTCCTAGGATGCTTGTTTCCAGTCCAGGGCGGACCTGGCCTGGCAGTTCAGGCTGGACTGTTCCCAAATTGGATTTAGGCCCAGATCTATGTACTGGGGTGAATGTATGACATTGTTCTGCATTCTGTCCATCAATTGTTCTTTTTGCACCTGCACTGGAACAAGGCAGAAATGTGATAAATATGATGCATTCCTACCCTTTCGCTATAATGGAGCACAGTGTAGCATCGTAACTTGCTGCACTGCAACATTACATTTTGATAAATATGGCCCCTCATTCAAGGAATAATGTTGACAGTTTTTACAGATCAAATGGTAGGAGCTTTATTAACATTAATAAGTGCATTCCTCCATGATTATTATTGATTATTGAATTTTCTCCTAAAATGATGATACTCTGGTGCGGTTTGTTGGTCTTGTCCACATTAGGTGGCCAGAGGTGATTACGCAATGCCATCAAAAGGTATCTTCATCAGCCTTATGCATATTTCCAAATTATTGCATATCGTATCAGGTAGTTTGTGTGTAAAAAAGCACTTCTCCATTTTCAAAAGAAAAAGCACAGGCTGGATAATCATTTATTGAGTGCTATTACTGCGTGTCAGAGAATGGTTTCTCCTAGCCCACACCATCTCCCTTGAGTAGGCCTTGAGCTGCTCTGTTTCAATCCCTTTAGATAGTCAAGCGCTACAAAGGGGTGTTTGGTTCCCAGTGGAGGACAAATGTTGAGCCATTAATTGCAAATCGTCACAAAATTAATGCCCCATTTCCTTATACAAGCATTCTCTCATTTTCATGGGATGTAGCTTCTAGAAAATTAGGGAATGTCCTTGTCCCTTCACCCATGTCAAAAACAAACAAACTCAATGATCTACTATGAAGGCTTTGTTCAGCAGGGGTTCATTAAAACAACCCAAGACTGATCAAAATGTGAAATCTCTACCTCCTTCCTTTTTCTTAGGTGGAATGAGAATGATTTCTGGAAATTGTGGTAGACCTTTGTCCAAAATTGAGGGTTCTGAATTGGACCTGTTAATAAACTATTGCTCTGCTACAGCTGCACAATACAGTTTGGAAATTGGTTGCTGATACAATGAAGGACAGAGCTATGAAATTCATTAATCTCACTAAAAAAATGCGGACACATTGTCAAGTTAGCTCCAGACTGTACACTAGGGGCTAGATATCTTTAGCTATTTGGTAATCAGTCGCAAACTGGTTACCGACCACTAAAATAGGGTTTGGCTATGAACAGAAGTCTATTTTCTGCATTTTTTGTAAAGCAAGGTTATGCCGAATCAGTAATTTAGAAGCTCCAAACTGCTAATCATTATTATAGATTTCCTAGTATTTATATATATATCTTTGTAAGAAGTTTTTGTGTATCGCAGCTAGTTGAATAATGTTGTTTTTCCATAAGCAAATTACCAGCAAGTGGAATCAGGTGGTAATCTGGTACAACCTATATAAACAACCCCAAAATGCATCGGATTCTTTCAATATGGCAACTTTGTATGTGTTGGCAAGGAGGATGAGAATTTTGCCTGCTATGCAGAGGATTAGGAGGAGACAGAGAAGGATTTTTAGAGTTAGGATACCGGATTTTTAACAAACAGAGGAGCAGATATATAAGAAATATAGGGGCATATTATCAAGGGGGTTTATCTCTGCTTTTTTGGCTTTAAAAGCCAAGAAAGCAGAGATAAAATGATCTCCCTATTACCTAGCTGTCGCTAACACCAGTTAGCGACAGCTAGTAGGAGATAGCGACCATATTGGGCCCCACTTTGCATGTCAGTGATATTTATCACTAATGACATGCAAAGTGGGCGTGCCAAGATGTTAGCGACTGGAAACAGTAGCTAACATCGCTATCTCCTATTACCAACTTTTGGAGATATTCGGGCTAAGCGCGAATATATCCAAAAGCTAACACCTGCCCTGAGTAGTTCTTAGCCATGTTATCCAATGGGTGGTGGATAACATGGCTAAGAGCATTAGCTCGGTAATGCATGAATATAGCTGACTTTTCTGCGATTTTCTAGCATTGCGGCCGTTCTTTATCGCATTTGCGATAAACCTCGGTAATAACAAGGTTTATCTGCGATAAAAATCGCCACAGCTCAGCGGTATATTTTTGTCTCTAACCAAGCAATAGCGATAATTATCGCTATTGCTTGGTAATATGCACCATAGATTTAGTAGTCAGGTCATTTTTCATCGAATTGCTGATTTAAAGCCATTTATAGATAGAACAATAGAGAGCTTTAATGCAATCTGGCCACTTGTCAAGAACCCTGTTCTCAAAACCTGTAAGCTTCTGGAAGTTTCCATGGAATAATTGCAGTAGCAGGGTGAGTTTCATAAAGTGCCTTATCCCGTTTTGTTTTGTACCATTTTTTGGATGTGATATTCTTAAACATTATCATTACAGATTGTTTTTCTAGCTTAAAACAAGAGTTAAATCCGATTTTTATTAAATTGCCCAACTGCCCCCTATTATAGGTTTTGTTGATGGGGCTCGCATTGCAGCATATCCAACATCTGAAAATGAATTCTTAGAAAATAATTGTACGAATAGCCATTCACTCAATATACAGTTTGTGTGTGATGCCTCTTGTAGTATAAAGAATGGTTAATTTGAGCCAGGGGCTTCCGGTGCTTGGAACCAGTGCTTAATTGTATCTGTATAATTTAGAAATGAGCACAACAGTCATTTATTAATCCAGTATACATTAGCATGGACTAATACCTGCTGCCCTAGCCATTCCTAAAGTACTAGACCCCTGGAAAGGTCTGAATTGCCACACTTGTTGGAGTGTAATGGTTAGTAATTGTGTTGGTACTGTCATTGCCAGCACTGGCAGGGGCAATTGGTGGTGCAAGTTCCAGTGGCCTCTTTGCAAACGAAGCACTGGTTAAAGCAAACATTATAGCCCATTTTCCAGGCAGTACACATTACTCTTACATGGTCTGCCAGAGTTGTTTTCTAGAGGAAAATTTTAAGATTGCCATTTGCTTCATAAGTCTGTTTTTTCGTTTGCACATCCATGTAGGTTGTGTAAAAGCTTTTTTTTAAAAATATTTTTTATTATCTTATTTTAGGTGGCAGTGCTTATGCTTTACAGCTATGGATAAGGACCCCATATCTAAATCCTACCACCAGTAGTAACTGAGCTCACAAGAGCACACTTTCTTAAATAGAGCACACATTTGGCATTCTGAAAGGAGGATTTATATGTCTTCATAATAGTGGGGTGTCAGACATCGTCTGCAAAATACTAGCCCAATTTGCTATGCTGTATAATCTTACAACAAGAGGTGGCCTATCCAATGTTAACATTCTGATTCACATGCAGAGAATGTTTATCCAGCTACCCCAAGATGCCTCTTATGCTTGTAAGGAATGAGGATGTTATGAAGACACAACTACACATTCCTTTAATGTAAGCTTAAAACAAAGAAACCTTTCACATAAAAGACAAGACATTGTTTGTATGCCATTAAACAAAATATACCTGTTATTCAGGTTTGTGATTGGTGGAATATGTTTTGGATATTCACACAGCAAGAGAATATACTTTTAGGAGATTTGAAAATATATTTTGCATCTTCAAAATAAATGCAAAGCCATGATAAGGACAAAATAAAATAGTAATGCCTCCTTTTTGCCTCTACTTGCACTTATTTTTACAGTGCTAGGAGCTGGAGGAGTAGCAAACACATTAGTACTTGATGCTTGTCTGTGACCAATGGTAAAGGCGTCATCATCGGAGAGCTGCTGAACAAAGTCATGGTGAAGATTCCAACGTTTATACTTATGGACTGTTTAAGAACTTGGTCTCCCTGCCATGGTGGTTACAAGCTCTCAAGCTGACGATGGTCCGCCTGCCATTTTCTGGTGTTGTGGTAATAGACAGTGGACCGCCGGAGTCTGCTGGCTAATAGTACTCCATTGCCGTCAGGCCGATGGGTTTGCACCGAGCCAATTTAAATGTTCCCGTTGTGCTGGCAGTGTCCTAGCGGTGGTCTGTTGACGAAGTGAGTTTCTGGCGGAGTGGAGACTGGTAAGTATAACTTATTAATGTGTCAATACACACATGTGTCATGTTTGCATGAAAAACATATGTAGACAATGTGCTATGTCCCTTTGTGTTACATATTGCATGCTACGCACACAACATACACACACTATTGAATGCCCTCCAGCAGGCACCACTAGCACAACCCACCCAAGAACCACTACAACAATTATTTGTTATATGTATCAATACAGGTGTGTTCAATTTACCTTGATGAGTAGGAAAATGGACATTACTGCATTACACCTAAGAGAAATTTTGCATGTAAGACCAATGCAGAAATACAAGAGGTTGTGGCAATTTTCAACACACAACAGTACAATTGTACAAGTAGCTTACCTTAGATCTTGGTGACAACAGAGTTGTTTGGCATTATGGTGGAGTCAGAGCCGCAAACGAGGGACAAGGACGATGGGGAACAAGACAGAAAGGAAAGCAGGAAATAAATAATGTTTTTGCCTCATTTCCATTGATTCTGTCAACTCAAAGTAGTAGGCATTCCGACACAGTTGCCTCGACGGAAAGGCACATCGTAATAGGCTTGGTGGGACTCTTGGCTTGAGCCCCACCACTAGCTGTTTCTGCCTATGGCGCCATCGATGCAGTTGAATATTCCTGTTGGTAGCTGGAGGACTGTGATGGTATTTTGCCTCTGAAGCTGCCAACATCTAAATAGGGTGGATGGACCACCAGTTTGGTGGGCGGTGAAACCATCAAAAACAGGACAGTGGGACCTTTACCTCAAGGATCTAAATCGGGCCCTAATGACTTCTTTTAAGAGGCACTATCAGCACTTTTGCGTCCCGGAACGTCACTTTTTTGAGGTTTCGGTGACTCAGTGTGCCACAGCATATTCATAAGGCCATGTAAAGCCACTTTACGTGGCTTTTCATGTCCTTATAAATATGTGCCCATTTCACACTGTAAACTGCATGAAAGGGGCATTCCATGGGTGTTGCTGTGGGTGTTCCATTCATCACTGTTTCATATACTTATTGTGTCACTATAGATGGGAGGATATGTCCAGACGTGGGTCCTGTGCACAATGTTTTACTGGAACAAAGCTGTACCTGGCTGATTAGCCCTAACTAGGGTGAAAATGGTTCTGGCTTGCTTATGTTCCAGTTCAGGGAGGACCTGGCTTGGCAGTTTGGGCTGGACTGTTCCTATTGGATCAGGATCAAGACTGATTTGCGTATGACTGGGTCCAAACTGAGGTGGCATGGTGTGCAAAATAAAGATGGATTATGGTGTGGCCTGAGGGAGTCGCAGTGATGGAGATTATTTCAAACATCCATCCATCGCTGTTTTGTACATTTACAGAGTCCTAAGGCCAGCAAAAATTAGGGCAGAAAAATAGAGGAGGAAGGAAAAAAGTTGGGGGAAGTTCACCCTAAGGCTGACAAGTCTAATATGGCCCTTTTAGGCACACCTACTTTCACTATTGTTTAGCTGTCTGGGAGGAATAAACAAAGTTCAACTGCCAACTACACACAGTAATGGGACCCAGGAACAAGCAGCAGGCACAAAATAGCTAGGACAGCAAAATGTCAACTTTTAAAATTGTAACTTAAAATCCGACTTTACCATTAAAGAGGATTTTATATTATAAGTGCAAATACACCAAACATGAATTTCCTACCTGCTCCTACTCAAAAGTTAGGACTTATTAAATGCAATAAGGCAACCAAATGTTATTCTTTGACAGAGGTAGGCCTCACAGTAGTGACAAATAAATTCAGGAGTTTTTCAGGACATCTAAACCTTAAAAGCACATGTCCAACCTTTTAAATACGATGCACCCTGCCCTTTGGGCTGCCTAAAGCCTACCTCAGAGGCCACTTATATTTTAATGAAAGAAGAGTTGAAGGCTTGTCAAGAGAGTAATTTTGGCAAGTTGAATTGGTAGTGTAAAACTGCATCAGGTTGCAATGGCAAACCTCAAACACGTTTTAAGGGGCTGCTCAAGAGGGTGGCAAAATAACTGCTGCAGGCCCACTAGTAGCATTTGATTTACATGCTTTTGGTATATGGTAAACCACTTTATTAGGGTCTTATAAATAAATTAAATATGTCAATCCGGTGTAAACAAATGTTAGCATTTTTTAGGGAGTGAACATAAGTACTTAAGCTCTGGGTAGCAGTGGTAAGTGGTAAGGTGCAAATAGTACTAGGGCCAGGAAAACCGAATTTAGAAAAATAGAAGGGTGAAGGCAAAAGGTTTGGGGAACACCACCCTAATGCTGACAGGTCGAACAAAGTCGAATAATTGGTTCACCCCAGAGGCCACAGCATTTGATTTATTGCTACAGACAATGGTAGTAATATTGTCAGACCTCTTCAGATGGAGGATATTTTAGACTGCTATGGTTTGCAACTTTGCATCAACTTTATTGTGCAGGACTTCCCAAAGAAAGAAATCTCAACGGCGCAAGGAGATTTCCAACGCATCGCCGTGCCGCTGCAAAGATCATGGCAGCGCCTGTCGCAGCTGCATGAACTGACACATTTAGGGATTGCGGCTGAAGAGGACCGACGCCAAGCCACGCAATGCCGCCGCAACGATTGCTGTCACATCCCGAAGATCTATGCATCGTACCTTTGCAAGTCGCTTTCCCAACACATCACCTGCATAGGGGAACTTGCACAAAAACTCAGCGCCTCGCTCCCCCTACAGACCAGGCTCGAAGAAACCCGTCCGCTGAGTGCAGCAGGGCTGTCTTATCGTCTCCTCAAGGTCTCAAGAGTGTTGCATCTCTTTGTTTTTCGACGCTGCAGCTATTTGGCTTGGGAACTTTTGTCGCATCTCCAGGTACTTTGGTGCAAAGTTGCGCATCCATAGATTTCTATGGTACAAGTTCTTGAAACCTTTTTAAAGACATATTTTTAAACTGTGTATGTTGTATTTTTGTCGTTTTGGTCTTGTGTAGTTTAGATAAAGATACTTTATTTTTCTAAACTAGTGTGATGTCCATTTGTGGTGTTTTCACTGTGTTACTGTGAATGTTGGTACAAATACTTTACACATTGCCTTTGGGATAAGCCTGTCTGCTCGTATGGTGCTACCAGCGGGTGAGCAGGGGTTATCTTAAGAGTGTATCCGCCTTACCCTGACTAGCAGCAAGGGTCCCTATTTGGTCAAGGGTACCCACCTCTACAAACTAGAGACCCCTAGTTCTAACAAATTCCATACTGTGACAAGAGATTGTATCCTCTGAATAGCACCACATGTTCATTTCTTTGTCAGCACTGAGTTTCTCCATTTACAAGAATTAGTCATCAAGCAGTTGAATTGGAAAGCAAAAGATAGATACTTCCAGGGAAAAGAACTGAAGGGCTGTCTTTATCAATTTCTAAATAGACATGCAGCAGCATCTGACAGTGATAAACCAATGATAATTCCAGCACACACCTGCTACTAAATCAACAACACTAACATCATCATTTCAACCCACTTCTCAGAAAAAGCAAAAGTCAGCAACTGGGACAATAAAGAATATGTTACAAATCCACTTGGAGAACCAAAAAGAATTTTGCTTGAATCAAAAGTCATTAAGTTATTGGCATGGGAAAAGGAACAATGGGCAGCACTCAGCAGACTGGTAACAAAATGCTCAGCAAGTACATTTATGCTGCCAGTATATCTTCAGAGTGTATTTTTATGCAACTGGGGAAATAGCAGAGTCAAATGGACCAGTATATCTCCTCAAAATGTGAAGAGACTTATGATGATCAAAATGAATAAACATTTTATCCTAAAAAATGATAATGGTACATAAGACTAAACAGTGAATAAAGATGATTCTTCTTATATCTCAAGTGTGGGGAGTGATTATCAACCAGACAAACGGTGTGATTTAGATATTGGTGGATGGGTACTCCATCACAATGGTGACGGATATCCTGTCCACTGATATATAAATCCCATGGGATAAAACAGGATTTATATTTCGGCGGATGAGATACCTGTCACCTTTGTGACGGAGTAACCCGTCCGCCGAGATCTACATCAGGCCTAAAGTCTCTGGATATGAATATAAGCTCTACAATCTGGAAAAGAAATAAGACTTTTACACTAGTAACACAACAGAAATGTCTGCTGTTAAAACAAAAGAAAAAGTTAAGAAAACAAGATAATTTTTTATTTATGTATTATCGATCAGTGTGCAAGGCACAGACAGATCATTAAAGTGGAAACAGCCATTTTGGCCTGGTGACTCAAGATTACACAGAAAAAAAAATTCAACCTTAGAGTTAGCCATACACTTTACAATACTGCAACAGGTGCATCCGTTTCCTGATAATATAATGTATGAGTCCCATACCTAACCTTTCATTCATTCCCATGCAAAGCTGTCAGAGAAGATTCAAAGGCCTGCTCCGCTTATGTGTATTGCTTTGCTGGGAAAAGAGACACATAGATACCACATTTGGAGCAGACCACTTGCATTTATTAATGAACAACACATGTGAATTATGTAACAGATGGAAGGGGCTTAGGTAAACATTTTTATTTTGGAGGTCTGAGTGATTATTCAATATGCACGCTTCTATGTGCCACTTGGAGTGTTAATTAATTTACATTCACTTAACATCACATCAGCATCTCCTGATTCCTATGATACCTCTAAATTTACCTTGATTCCAAGTCTCAATTTAAGTTCCTTTTCTTCTTTAACAGGCCTCGCTCTTTTGGAAGAAAATAAAATCTGCATGTCCTCTCAGCAACATCCAAGAAAAGGTTTGGTCTCTACCTACTTTGATGGGAAAAGACACTTAGAGGCATTCCCCAATGTACTGCATACAGGTGATGTATTAGGAATAAATTGTCTTAAAACAATCTCAGCCTGGATGGAAGGCTCCTTCCTCCAACTTAATGGAGCAAAAACTGAATTGATGCTTCTGGGTAAACCGCTTCCAGAGGGATCTACCCCCTTGTGGCCCAATTGTTTAGGAAATGCACCTTTCCCCAAAGATCAAATAAAAGGTCTGGGAGTCTGGCTCCCCCCCTAGACCCCAGACCCTCGGTTCAAGGCCTGCTCTCTTCCCCACAGCTCCGCTGTACACTGCTGCGCCTTGAGCCCCACTCTGGTTGGGTTCAATACTGCTGTCTGCCACTTCTGTGATCGTGTTTCTCTGCCCTGTCTTTTTACTCTGTATTTTATTGTTACCTTGCCCCAGGTGGTTTTATTGTGCTTTTTGTTCATTTTTGTCCCTTATTGTGGTTTTGCCTCAGATTTACCTCAGGCCTGCCACCCACTGCAGTGTCTGTGTGTGCACTTTACTGCCACTTCAAATTGGCATTTAAAACTAATTGCTAAGCATTAAACTCCGCCTTTTATTACCTATAGATGATCCATAAGGTGGGACAATGGGCAAGGTGCTATTTGAGTAAAAGGTAGCACATGTACTTTTATGTGTTGCATGTCCTGGCAGTGACAAACAGCCTATTACAGTTTTTCGTCACCATTAGGCCTACTACTTTCAGAGGTTAGCATTGGGAATTCCTTAACATACTTTTAAGTTCTAATTTATGATCAGAGAAGTAGCTTTTTGTGTTTCAAATGTTTGGGGTGGTAATGATAAATCCTTTGCACTGGGGAAGGTGGATTTAACATTACTATTTTAGAAATGCCACTTTTAGAAAGTGGACCCTTCCCTGACCGTACTGCTCTGTGTGCCTGACAGCCTGCCTCCTATCCACATCTGGGGTGGCTGCTACTGCATTCTGATGGTCTTGCCTTGGCAGGATGAAAGAGAGGGGCTATCTCTTCATTTGAACAGGCAGCGTCCTGTTCCCATACAAAGGACTGATTACCCACCATGGAATGTTGGCAGACATGACTGGGTTGTAAGGGATGCTTGTGTTCTTCAGAGAGCTGCTATGAAGTCACTCCCCACATCAAAAGGACTTTTGGGTATAAGTACAAGGTCTCCAACCCTTCTAAAATCATCACTCACTACTGGACTTGTAACTGACACTGAACTGTTTTCCTGCTTAAAGGATTCATCTGGACTGCTGATCTGGAAGGCCTGCTTGTTGCCCTTCTTCCTGCTACTCTCTGACTCTGCTGAAGGAAAGACTGACTCTGCCTTCACTGCACATGGTCTCCAAGGGCTTGTTGACTTGCCTCTGTTGCTGAGACTCAGGGTTATCAAAGTCTCTACCCCTGCGCCTGGCTCACTGGAAGTGGCCCAGAAACTTTCAACATGGATTTTGACCAGTCTCCTGGCTGCATGTAGTAGAACCGCTGTATCAACCTGGTCGCAGGAGTAAAATTGGCACATCACATTGGAAACAAAACTTTGCCTTCAGAGATCGGATCATCGGACAGTGCATCACCACTGCTGCAGCTAGGTGAGATCCACGCATCCCCTCGACTGTGTGGCAAAATCCGGCACATCACTCGATGCCTTTCGACCCCTGCACCCATCTTTGGAATTGATGCATCTCCTTCACTGCGTGGAGAAGATTGATGCACCTCACTGTTTGCAACCAAGGAAGGTACTTTGCTCACCAGGGCCTGTGTGGTTCCTGTAGCCGACCGGCACTCCATTGAGGTTTGCCCAAACTTTGACTTTGACTTGTTCCAGCTTGACCTAAAGTAACCTGTTTAGTGCTACTTGCTTGAAAGGACTTAATTTCATTTATTCTTTTAAAATTCAATATTTCAACTTCTATACATTGTTTTTTATTGTTTTGGACTTGTTTTGTTCAGAATATAATAATCTATTTGTTTAAACCTCTTTGGAGTCTTTTTATGGTGTATTCATTGTGATACTGTGCATGTATGTGTGTGTTGCACAGATACTTTAAATATTGCCTCTTTAGATAAGCCTGACTGCTCTGTGCCAAGATACCAGAAGGTGAGCACAGGTTATCCTTTATGGGTGTATCTATCTTACACTGACTAGAGTGATGTTTCCTGCCTGGCTTGGGGGCATACCTCAGTCATCCAGGAATCCTATTCCTAACTGGGCCCATTAGTGTGTTGCTCAAGTGTGAATTCATCTTGAAAGAATACAAGATAATAGAGGCTTTGGCAAAACTAGAACAGTTGGCTTAATTAAACGCAGCAACCATAAGAGCAGGCAGCAGATTCGGGATCCGAAGACTGTCTCAAAGCACATTTGTTTCGGCTGTCATTTTAGAAGTTACATTGAGTGTCATAAAGCAATTTGTACTTTCCTTTGGAGACAGAAATCTGGCCCTGGTCAGGGGTCCAAAAAAATGGTCATTTGATTAGAAGTGCAGGTGGGTCTCGACCTTGCGAGGACACAATGTGGGGCCAGTGGGTATGTGTCCAGATGTCCAGCATGAGGAGCTTGTGATCACTTCTGATTAGCTGAGTGTTACTAACTTAGTGTGGCAACTGACTTTATGGTGTTTTGGGAACGCATGCCCCTCCAGCCAAATGTGTGTTATTGGGGCCAATCTCCTAATACCGCTGTCGTATCACTGCTTATCTGTGTGATCCATCTGGGTTTACCTATTTGCACGTTTTGTTTAACGTTTATGTGTCACCCCACCTGTGATCTTTCAATCAGGTGCTTCAGGCCTAGGTTGCAGGGCTTGCCAGTCCATGTATTCTGACTTGGGGTTGATGGAGATGTCATATCGGGTGGATGCAAGTTTGTTGTTATACGTACATATATCATGGTATACATCATATTTTTCAATACTAACACGTCAATTAGGTGACTAAGAAAAGTGACCCATGTATGCAAAATGTGGCAGTGTTGACCATGTAAAGGCACGCTGTATAAGAATTTTGCAAAGTATGGAAATCTACATGAGTTTGAGCTTGCTACTGGCAATGTCTGTAGTAATATCAGGAAAAATCATCAGAAAAATCTAATCCATCAGTCCTAACAAACTCCCCACAAACAGCCCAAAAAGTGGCCACACACTGGCCTGTAATCAACCCATCGGTCACTGCTTGATTGCCTGATAGACCAGTCCAACCCTGGTGGTTCGGTAACTCAAGAAGGATACATTACTGCACCTTACTCAGACACCTGAAAAAAGAAATTAGATGCATGGGCTCCCTTCGGTGCAACACATACATTTGATGAGGATATGTCAGAATTTCATAGCCACTTTCCTGTTTATCGGTCCTAATGTGAAATACATATCACAGAATAGGAATGTAAGCTAATTTTCTAAACATTGGTAGAGCTGAAAATTAGGCTGTGTGCGTCTATGCAGAAAACATATTTCACTGCAGAGGAACCTTTTGAGAACAGTGACTGTCTTGTGACTTTTCTTCCCTCTGTTACTTCCATTGACCTGCCCCCTAAGCTCCGACAAAGGACGGCAGTGACTGCCTCGGCACAGACTTGGACTTAAGTTTCAACCCATTCTGTATTCTCTTGGCATAGAGACCTTCCAAGAAACCTATATTTCCAATTTCCAAAGAAAAGAGGACTCCTAGAAATGGCCTCTTGTATTAATGTCCCTTTTTATGCCAATATCATGTGAGCTTGACAGGGGCTTATTTTTAAGGGGGTGTTTGGGGTGTTAAATCCCCCTCATAAATATATTCTCCAGTAAATAGTTGGTTACAGGTGTTCTCAGTGAGGTATGGTAAGATCTTTGTAGATTTTAAACTAAATTATTATATATACCCTCACAGACGAAAACATACACTCTTTGCACCCCCTAATCTGTTTTGAAGGTTTTCAAAACGTAGGTTGTTTTACAAAATATTGCATTTTCTTCCACATTCTACCCCTAACAATTCACTGACCTCTCCCTCTCCACTGTCCCGTAAGCCCCCCATTCCCTACTTGTTGTATATGTATTATACATGGATATACATGTGTGATAGTTGAAGAAATTAAATGTCCTGCCCCCAATTCTTTCTGACCAAGATACTCCCCTGGTGCTTGATTGCCAGTGGCATAACGAAACTTGAGGGGGGCCTTCAGATTACATGGAGGGGGTCCTCCACTCTCCAGACTCAGTTAGGAGCTCTCAGGCCAGGGGCCCGTTGTCCATGCAAAGTGCCGGAGGGGACCCCGGGGAGTTAGAGGGACCCCCACTGCAGGGGTTATGAGAGCTATTGGTACATCACTGAGCTAAACCCATGCCTGTTTAAAACTAAGTATGGGCGAAATTTGCGAATTCGTGTCAGGTGAATCAAGTCACTCTTACCTGAAAGGCTCTGTATTCTTACCTGTAAGGTGCTTGACGGGTTTTGCAGAGACGCTATGAGCCAAACTCCCTGAAACCTATCCTACCTCTGGTGGTTAGTAGATTTACGCGCCAAGATGCTGGATAGCTAAAAGGGAGAGTGGCCGGATCTGACGCTAATGTGAGTTCTTGTAGTCGACCTGCAAAGCAACAAGCTCACCTTAGTATCTTGTCTACAAATGGGTTGACACTCTCTTACTTTTAATCTATAACTCTTTTAACCTCTTTCTAGGTTTACGTATCCTACCTGCGATCTACTAAGAGAGGCTTCGCGTCCTGGAAGTGATGTGGTGTAAGAACTGGTTAGCAGAGATGAGATGATGAGGAGATGAAGTTCTTGAAGTTAAATGCAGCGTGGCATCCTTTTCACTACAAAGATACAAATGCACAATTATACCAATTCTACTGAAAAGATCCTAAACCGACTTCCTTTCCACTTGCACTTACTTTTTGCTAACTGTATCTTTCACCACTTCCACATTTTCAGATGACTTTGATTTCCTGCTTTAAGAACTAAGAAAGTATATCTATACATCAACAGAGAAATATACTTATTGCCAAAACTAAAATCTCAATTTCACAATGTCCGCATTGAACACATTAATTCAAATGTCTTTCTCCCAATAATTCCCCTCTTGTGAATTCAGAAGGAATGTTCCAAAAATTGTTCTTTCCAAAAAAAGTTGCTAGCGGTGGGCGCCTATGAAGAAAAGAGTTTGCACTTAGCTTTCTGTATCTTGTTGCTGCATTGTCCTGAATTGGTCCTTCAAACGATTTACTGCAACCAGCGAACCTTGAAGGATTCCTGAAGGTCTTCCGATGATGCGCGATGTTTCCCCAAGCAAGGCTGGAAGGCTAAGCATCTTCCAGAAGCTCGGGTGTGGTTTTTATAGCCGAACCACACCCAAACGCTGAGACGCATGCGTGCCTTCTGACGTTGGGCTTCGCTCTTTGCGCAGAGAGAAAAGGTAAACAAACGCGCCTTTCCGCTTTCGGCTGAAGCGGAGCACACGCGTCTTTCCTAAAGGTAAACAAACGCGTCTTTCCGCTTTCAGCAGAAGCGAAGCACAAGCGTTTTTCTAATTGTCTGCTGAAGTGAGGCAGAAACCAATGTTTTATAAGTCCAAGCATGACAATGCATACCGCCACAAGTTACCTCTTAGCAAAACAGATTATATCAAGCCTTCCCCGCCAAGAGTCACAAAAGGAAATACGTGTAAACACAAAATTATGCATGCACTCTCAATTCACATAACACATCATAATTATCGTCTCTTCACATACATATACACATGGAGTGCTGGATGCACGGGACAGGGGTGGGTTTTCTAAACTGAGTATTGACCCTGCTTTTAAACATGCGCGTTGCAGGTTTTTACTTCTATGGGGATTGAAGAGGCTGTGAGTGTGGTTTCATGACAGTACTCCCCTCGTAGAATCCCTCCTAACACTGTAGGAACCGGTTTGGGCTTGTTAGGGTATTTAGCATGAAAAACCTTCAGAATTTTAGGAGCATTTTGCAGATTCACCAAAGGTTCCCAAGTTCTTTCCTCAGGACCGTAACCTTTCCAATCAACTAGGTAATGTAATTTTCCTTTTACCCTTTTGGAATCCAGAACAGCTTTTACTTCAAATTCTGGAACTCCATCAATATCTATAGCTGGAGGATGTTTAAGATTTCTGGTTCCTGGATTACATGGTTTTATCAAAGAGATGTGAAATACAGGATGAATGCGAAACCTAGCAGGTAACGTTAATTTCACACAAACAGGGTTAACCACTCTTTCTATAGGAAAGGGACCAATGAACCTGGGCCGGAAAGTTTTGTGACATTTCAACCTAAGGTTTTTTGTCGCCAACCAAACCTTGTCTCCTACAGAATACAGTGGTGACTTAGAACGATGCTTGTCAGCATACAATTTTTGGGTTTCTTTTGCTTGTGCCAGATGTTGTTGTGCTTCTTGCTGAATACCAACTAAATCTTTTACATAGTCAGAAACTGCTGGAACTAAGGTTGAACCCAAATCTGATCCTAGTATCTCCTTAGGATGATAACCAAAAGTGCAAAAGAAAGGGGACATACCAATAGAGGAGTGGTCAGCATTATTGTATGCGAATTCTGCGGCCCAAAGAATTTCTGACCAATCCTGATCATGAGTGACTAACATGCAACGTAACAGCTGTTCAACAGTTTGATTTGTGCGCTCTGTTAACCCATCAGTTTGTGGATGGTAACTCGTAGAGGTACGAACTTCCATATTCAAAGCCTTCCCCAAATTACGCCAAAAATGGGAAATAAACTGTGGACCCCTGTCTGAAATTAAGACTGATGGTATTCCATGTAATTTCACTACTTCTTTCATGAATACTTGAGTTAATTCAGAAGCTGTGGGAAGCTTAGAAAGAGGTATGAAATGAGCATAGCGAGTGAAATGATCTACTACAGTGAGTATCGTAGTGTAGCCTGACTTGGAGCGAGGTAGTTCTACAATAAAGTCTAACGACACTGTATGCCAGGGCTGAGGTGGTAAAGTTAATGGTAATAGAAAACCACTAGGAGCATGATGTACCAGCTTGTTCTGACTACAAACAGTACAAGTGTCCACGTAATGCTGTATGTCTTTATACAAAGAAGGCCACCAAAACTTTCTCTTGATCAACTGGTACATTTTTGTTACTCCAGGATGTATGGACAGAGAAGTATGATGATACAACTGTAAAACTCTTTTCTGAAGAGATTCAATAGGTACAAACACCTGATTATTCATGTACAAAACATTTTCTTTCCACTGTAACAAAGGATAGGCCTTATTCCATTCCTCCTTTGATTGTGGCTGAAAGGCTTCTTTAAGATCTAACACTACATCTGAGTTTACAAGACCTACAAGAAAACGTTCAGCAGGAATGATCGGAAGTACGGGCTCTTGTCTTATGTTCATATCATCACTACCTCCAATTCTTGATAAAGCATCCGCTTTATTGTTTTCTTTTCCGGGACGATAGGTGATGATAAAATCAAAATCATTGAAAAACAAAGTCCACCTTAACTGTCGAGCTGACAAAGCCTTTACAGATTTAAGTGACTGAAGGTTTCTATGATCTGTGTAAATTGTCACAGGATGTCTGGCCCCTAGCAAGTAGTGTCGCCATTCTTTGAAGACAGCTTTAATGGCTAGTAATTCTCTATCTGCTATGGCATAGTTTTGTTCTGTGGGATTTAGTTTTCTAGAGAAAAAAGCAACCGGATGCATGTGACCAGTACTCGTACTTCTTTGGGAAAGAATACCTCCAATAGCAAATTGAGATGCATCAGCCTCTACAATAAATGGTTGGGAAGGATCTGGGTGTTTTAGAATCGGAGCGGTAGTAAATTGAGTTTTCAATTTCTGAAAAGCAGTTTCAGCTTCAGCGTCCCATTCAAATTTTACGTTTTTTCTCAGTAATTTAGTAATCGGGGTGATGATTTGTGAGAAATCCTTAATGAATCGCCTATAGAAATTTGCGAATCCCAAAAAGCTCTGGATTTGTTTAACGCTGTTTGGGATGGGCCAATCAATTATGGCTTGCACTTTCTTTTGATCCATTTCTATGCCAGAAGGACTGAGGATATACCCCAGGAAATCCACGGTGGTAACATGAAACAAACTTTTCTCTAGTTTAACGAATAAAGAATTCTGCAAAAGCTGTTTCAAAATGGCTCGTACTTGCTTCACATGCTCAGAAGTATTTTTGGAGTAAATGAGGATATCATCAATATAGACGATACAACATACATCAAGAAATTCCCTTAATACCTCATTTATGAAGAATTGAAACGCTGCTGGAGCGTTGCAGAGTCCGAAGGGCATGACTTGATACTCATAAAGTCCAAACTTTGTGCGGAAAGCAGTTTTCCACTCATCACCCTCTCGGACTCTTACTAGATGATATGCTCCTCGTAAATCTAGTTTTGTATATACTGCTGCATCTTTAATTTGGTCAAGTAAAGTTGGAATCAAGGGCAATGGATACCTATTCTTGACAGTCATGTTGTTAATTGCGCGATAATCGATGCAAGTGCGCAATTCTCCCCCTTTCTTTGGTATGAAAAATAAAGGAGAGGAGACAGGGGACTTAGAGTGTCTGATAAAACCGTTAGCAAGATATTCATCTAAATATGCCCGTAGATGTTCATTTTCTTTCTCTGTAAGGGCATAAATTCTACTACATGGTAATGTAGCTCCAGGAATAAGATCAATTTGACAATCATAATCCCTGTGCGGTGGTAAGGTATTGGCTTTTGTTTTGTCAAATACATCCAGTAGATCATGATAGTCTTCTGGAACCCCTGTAATAGTTAGTACACTCTGAATTTGTTTAGGAAAATTATAGCCCTGAACTATGAGGTCTGTACCTGGATATTGCCGAAAACATTTTGCATGACAGTAGTCAGATTTGAAGAGAATGGTTCTATTTACCCAATCAATGTAAGGGTTGTGGAGCACTAACCAAGGAATACCCAGGATTAGACCAAACTGAGGGGCATCAATAATATCAAAGGTTATATCCTCACTGTGTTTAGCTGCACATATCATAGTCAAGATCTCGGTGTGATGTTGAATAGGACCTGAAGTCAATTCTTTTCCATCCACGGCCCTGACTATTTCTGGAGACTTTTTCTCAGTTCTTTGCAAACCTAATTTCTCAAATAATTGGGTGTCGATAAAATTGCCTGTGGCTCCTGAATCTATCAAAGCATCCACAGACCATGAGCGGGTGATGTCTAATTGTGATTGAAGTAGAACTCTCATACAGAGATGACTATGTGAGATAGTTGGAGCATTAGAGGCCAAACTAAGTTGCTTACCCGATAAACTGACCTCCTGGTCTACCGAGTTTACAAGTTTTCCGACTGTGATATCGCGTTGACATCGGCTGACTTTGCTTAAGGTTTTGAGGGTCGAGTTGGGCACTCCTTAACAAAGTGCCCAGATTTTCCACAATACATACATTGGTTCAATTTTCTTCTCTTCTCTCTTTCGTCTTTGGACAAAGGCCCTCTAACAGTCCCTATTTGCATTGGTTCAATTGGATCTTGTCTTGGTGTGGACTCATGTTTTAGATTTGTTTTGTCTTTTGATAAGAAAATTTTGAAATCTGTCTTTCCTTTTTCTCCCTTTCTTTCTATTATGCGATGATTTAGCTTAACTACCAGATCAATAAATTCCTCACAGTCAGTGGGGGGATCAAGAATTTGTGTCACCATGTCTTTCAAATCGTCCTTCAACCCCCTATAGAACAAAGACACTCGTTTGTCTTCTGGCCATTCAGCTTCTATTACTAATCTGTTAAAGGAGGAGATATAATGTAAAAGATCTGAGGACCCTTGCTTCAAACTCAGCAGTTCGTAATCAGCCGACTGCACAAAGACATGCTTGGCGAATAGTTTTTTCATGGTGTTTTTAAATCGCCTTAGATCATATAGAATTGCATCATTCCTTTCTACATAAGGTACAGACCAAAGAGCTGCTTCACCACCCAAATAAGAAAGAATAAAAGCTACCTTCGCCGAATCATCAGGGAACGCTGTGGGTTTGGCTACGAAATGCAGATGGCATTGGTTTAAGAATATAGCAAACTTGTTGCAATCGCCATAAAATCTCTCTGGCGGTGCTAAGGGTACAGGAACAGGGGTAACCACCTGAATTTGGGTAGTTGCAGAAGGGGAACTAGATGTGTTACCACTATACAAAGTTTGCATTGTAGGTTGAAAGGTTGCTGGCCTAATAGGAGAAGTCCAAGAGGTTCTAGAAGTTTGTAAATTATTTTGTAGTTCAGAAACGTCCCTACGTAGTTCAGCATTCTCGTGTCTTATCTCAGCTAACATAGCTGCTATGTCTTGAAGAGACACCTGATCTGTTTGGTCCATAGCGTCTGGGCAAAACTGTTTCCGTGGGCTTAGCCTTCTGTCAGGTGAATCAAGTCACTCTTACCTGAAAGGCTCTGTATTCTTACCTGTAAGGTGCTTGACGGGTTTTGCAGAGACGCTATGAGCCAAACTCCCTGAAACCTATCCTACCTCTGGTGGTTAGTAGATTTACGCGCCAAGATGCTGGATAGCTAAAAGGGAGAGTGGCCGGATCTGACGCTAATGTGAGTTCTTGTAGTCGACCTGCAAAGCAACAAGCTCACCTTAGTATCTTGTCTACAAATGGGTTGACACTCTCTTACTTTTAATCTATAACTCTTTTAACCTCTTTCTAGGTTTACGTATCCTACCTGCGATCTACTAAGAGAGGCTTCGCGTCCTGGAAGTGATGTGGTGTAAGAACTGGTTAGCAGAGATGAGATGATGAGGAGATGAAGTTCTTGAAGGTAAATGCAGCGTGGCATCCTTTTCACTACAAAGATACAAATGCACAATTATACCAATTCTACTGAAAAGATCCTAAACCGACTTCCTTTCCACTTGCACTTACTTTTTGCTAACTGTATCTTTCACCACTTCCACATTTTCAGATGACTTTGATTTCCTGCTTTAAGAACTAAGAAAGTATATCTATACATCAACAGAGAAATATACTTATTGCCAAAACTAAAATCTCAATTTCACAATGTCCGCATTGAACACATTAATTCAAATGTCTTTCTCCCAATAATTCCCCTCTTGTGAATTCAGAAGGAATGTTCCAAAAATTGTTCTTTCCAAAAAAAGTTGCTAGCGGTGGGCGCCTATGAAGAAAAGAGTTTGCACTTAGCTTTCTGTATCTTGTTGCTGCATTGTCCTGAATTGGTCCTTCAAACGATTTACTGCAACCAGCGAACCTTGAAGGATTCCTGAAGGTCTTCCGATGATGCGCGATGTTTCCCCAAGCAAGGCTGGAAGGCTAAGCATCTTCCAGAAGCTCGGGTGTGGTTTTTATAGCCGAACCACACCCAAAAGCTGAGACGCATGCGTGCCTTCTGACGTTGGGCTTCTCTCTTTGCGCAGAGAGAAAAGGTAAACAAACGCGCCTTTCCGCTTTCAGCTGAAGCGGAGCACACGCGTCTTTCCTAAAGGTAAACAAACGCGTCTTTCCGCTTTCAGCAGAAGCGAAGCACAAGCGTTTTTCTAATTGTCTGCTGAAGTGAGGCAGAAACCAATGTTTTATAAGTCCAAGCATGACAATGCATACCGCCACAAGTTACCTCCTAGCAAAACAGATTATATCAAGCCTTCCCCGCCAAGAGTCACAAAAGGAAATACGTGTAAACACAAAATGATGCATGCACTCTCAATTCACATAACACATCATAATTATCGTCTCTTCACATACATATACACATGGAGTGCTGGATGCACGGGACAGGGGTGGGTTTTCTAAACTGAGTATTGACCCTGCTTTTAAACATGCGCGTTGCAGGTTTTTACTTCTATGGGGATTGAAGAGGCTGTGAGTGTGGTTTCATGACAATTCGCGTTTTGCGAGTTCTCGCAAAATTGAATTCGCAATCTGCAAAATCCGCAAATTCGTGCGAATTTGCGGATTTTTGTTTTTTGCGTGTTCGCAGGGTTTTTTGCATGTTTGCGGGTTTTTTTGCATGTTTGTTGGTCTTTTGCGTGTTCGCGGGCCGCCTGCATGGCGAAGTTAGCCATGCGGTCGTATATGGGCACATCACCCTCTGGTTCACCACTGCCACACTCTGGTACAGCACTGTCACCCTCTGGTTCACCACTGCCACCATCTGGTTCAAGACTGCCACCCTCTGGCTCATCACAGCACCTCTGGTTCACCACTGCCACCCTCTGGTACAGCACTGTCACCCTCTGGTTCACCACTGCTACCCTCTGGTTCATGACTGCCACCCTCTGGTTCATCACAGCACCACTGGTTCACCGCTGCCACCCTCTGGTTAACCACTGTCACCCTCTGGTTCAGCTCTGCCACCCTCTGGTTCAGCTCTGCCACCCTCTGGTTCACCACTGCCACCTTCTGGTTCACCCCTGCCACCCTCTGGTTCACCACTGCCACCCTCTGGTTCATCACAGCACCCTCTGGTTCAAACCTGCCACCCTCTGGTACAGCACTTTCACCCTCTGGCTCACCACTGCCACCCTCTGGTTCACGACTGCCACCCTCTGGTTCATCACAGCACCTCTGGTTCACCACTGCCACCCTCTGGTTAACCACTGTCACCCTCTGGTTCAGCACTGCCACCCTCTGGTTCACCACTGTGACTCTCTGGTTCACCACTGCCACCCTCTGGTTCACCCATGCCACCCTCTGGTTCACCACTGCCAGCCACCCTCTGCTTCACCCCTGCCACCATCTGGTTCATCACTGCCACCCTCTGGTTCACCCCTGCCACCCTCTGGTTCAGCACTGTCCTCCCCTGGTTCACCCCTGCCAAACTCTGGTTCATCACTGTCACCCTCTGGTTCATCACTGCCACCCTCTGGTTCACCACTCCCACACAATACCGAGACCTTCTGTGATGTTCATGGGACTTTTTGCGTGTTCGCGGGCCGCTTGCATGGCGAAGTTACCCATGCGGTCGTGTATGGGCACAGCACCGTCTGGTTCACCACTGCCACACTCTGGTACAGCACTGTCACCCTCTGGTTCACCACTGCCACCCTCTGGTTCAGGACTGCCACCCTCTGGTTCATCACAGCACCTCTGGTTCACCACTGCCACCCTCTGGTACAGCACTGTCACCCTCTGGTTCACCACTGCCACCCTCTGGTTCACCACTGCCACCCTCTGGTTTACCCCTGCCACCCTCTGGCTCACCCCTGCCACCCTTTGAGACAGCACTTTCACCATCTGGTTCACCACTGCCACCCACTGGTTCACCACTCCCACCCTCTACCGAGACCTTTTGGGACGCAGCGGCAGCACAAAAGATGCACCATGGTGCTGGATATTAACAACCCTCTGGTTAACCACTGTCACCCTTTGGTTCAGCACTGACAACCTCTGGTTCACCACTGCCACACTCTGGTTCACCCCTGCCACCCTCTGGTACAGCACTGTCACCCTCTGGTTCACCACTCCCACCCTCTGGTTCATGACTGCCACCCTCTGGTTCATCGCAGTACCTCTGGTTCACCACTGTCACCCTCTGGTTAACCACTGTCACCCTCTGGTTCAGCACTGCCACCCTCTGGTTCACCACTGCGACTCTCTGGTTCACCACTGCCACCCTCTGGTTCACCCATCACTGCCACCCTCTGGTTCACGACTCCCACACACTACCGAGACCTTCTGTGATGTTCATGGGGCTTTTTGCGTGTTCGCGGGCCGCTTGCATGGCGAAGTTACCCATGTGGTCGTGTATGGGCACAGCACCGTCTGGTTCACCACTGCCACACTCTGGTACAGCACTGTCACCCTCTGGTTCACCACTGCCACCCTCTGGTTCAGGACTGCCACCCTCTGGTTCATCACAGCACCTCTGGTTCACCACTGCCACCCTCTGGTACAACACTGTCACCCTCTGGTTCACCACTGCCACCCTCTGGTTCACGACTGCCACCCTCTGGTTCATCACAGTACCTCTGGTTCACCACTGCCACCCTCTGGTTAACCACTGTCACCCTCTGGTTCAGCACTGCCACCCTCTGGTTCACCACTGCCACCCTCTGGTTTACCCCTGCCACCCTCTGGCTCACCCCTGCCACCCTTTGAGACACCACTTTCACCATCTGGTTCACCACTGCCACCCACTGGTTCACCACTCCCACCCTCTACCGAGACCTTTTGTGACGCAGCAGCAGCACAAAAGATGCACCATGGTGCTGTGTATTAACAACCCTCTGGTTAACCACTGTCACCCTTTGGTTCAGCACTGACACCCTCTGGTTCACCACTGCCACACTCTGGTTCACCCCTGCCACCCTCTGGTACAGCACTGTCACCCTCTGGTTCACCACTCCCACCCTCTGGTTCATGACTGCCACCCTCTGGTTCATCGCAGTACCTCTGGTTCACCACTGCCACCCTCTGGTTAACCACTGTCACCCTCTGGTTCAGCACTGCCACCCTCTGGTTCACCACTGCGACTCTCTGGTTCACCACTGCCACCCTCAGGTTAACCACTGTCACCCTCTGGTTCAGCACTGCCACCCTCTGGTTCACCACTGCGACTCTCTGGTTCACCACTGCCACCCTCTGGTTCACCCATCCATGCCACCCTCTGGTTCACCACTGCCACCCTCTGGTTCACCCCTGCCACCATCTGGTTCATCACTACCACCCTCTAGTTCACTCCTGCCACCCTCTGGTTCAGCACTGCCACCCTCTGGCTCAGCACTGTCACCCGCTGGTTCACCCCTGCCACCCTCTGGTTCACCACTGCCACCCTCTGGTTCACCCCTGCCACCATCTGGTTCATCACTGCCACCCTCTGGTTCACCCCTGCCACCCTCTGGTTCAGCACTGCCACCCTCTGGCTCAGCACTGTCACCCGCTGGTTCATCACTGCCACCCTCTGGTTCACCACTCCCACCCTCTACCGAGACCTTTTGTGACGCAGCAGCAGCACAAAAGATGCGCCATGGTGCTGGGTATTACCAACGTGACGCATCTGAGAGATGCATCATGTTGTAATGCCCTGCGCCATCAGGAGGCGTTCCGGCGCAGGGGAGGGCGTTCCTGCGCAGGAACGCCTCCTAAAAGTGGCTGAGTGAAATCTACAAGAATTCACTCAGTCACTTTTAGGCCAATGCTGCGTCAAAACGCTGCTCCTGCTTGAAGCAGGCGCAAGGCTTGATGCAGCATTGGGGAGATCGGGCCCCCTAGAGCATTGCTGGAGCTGCGTTGCAAGCTCAACGCAGCTCCAGCAATGCGCTGCTTTTACGGAACAGATACGTGACGCATCTGTGCCATTTTTGCCACATGGTGCGCCGCATTGTAAATGCGGCGCACCATGGGTGGCGGAGCACAATAACTGGTGCATCCCTGGGGATGCGCCAGTTATTGTAAATCTGCCCCTATACATTTAGCCAACAAGGGAGCACTTACTGATTAGACAGTAGAAAGTACTCCAGTTGAGTAGAGGTATTGCACAAAAAGGTGGCATCTTCGTGGACAAACACGCAGGGCAGGATTCATTCTGCCCCCTGTTAGACCCGTTTTTTGTGCCCTTCTGCCCTCTGTTAGACTCGTTTTTCCCTTGTTTTTGTGCCCTTCTGCCCTCTGTTAGACTCGTTTTTCCCTTGTTTTTCTGCCCTTCTGCCCCCTGTTAGACCTGTTTTTTGCCCTTCTGCCCTCTGTTAGACTCGCTTTTTGTGCCCTTCTGCCCTCTGTTATTCCCTTGTTTTTGTGCCCTTCTGCCCTCTGTTAGACTCGTTTTTTGTGCCCTTCTGCCCTCTGTTAGACTCATTTTTCCCTTGTTTTTCTGCCCTTCTGTCCTCTGTTAGACAGTTTTATTCCCTTCTGCCCACTGTTAGACTCGTTTTTCCCTTGTTTTTCTTCCCTTCTGCCCTTTGTTAGACTGCTTTTTGTGCCTTTCTGCCCTCTGCCTCACCACATCATCACTCAGCGCTACCCCAGCATCACTCAGCACCACCACATTATCACTCAGCACCACCACATTATCACTCAGCACCACCACAGCACACCAGCGCCACCACAGCATCACTCAGCACCACCACAGCATCACTAAGTGCCACCACATTATCACTCAGCACCACCACAGCACCACTCAGCACCACCACAGCATCACTCAGGACCACCACAGCATCACTCAGCCCCACCACAGCACCAATCAGCACCACCACAGCGCCACTCAGTGCCACCACAGCATCACTCAGCACCACCACAGCATCACTCAACACCACCACATTATCACTCAGCACCACCACAGCATCACTCAGCACCACCACAGCATCACTCAGCACCATCACAGCACCACTCAGCACCACCCCAGCATCACTCAGCACCATCCCAGTATCACTCAGCACCACCACAGCACCACTCAGCATCACCACAGCACCTCCACAGCACCACTCAGCGCCACCCCAGCATCAATCTGCGCAACCATTCAACAACAACTGGTTCAAATATGTTCTCTCAATGTTTCAAACTTTATTACAAATGTCACAAAAAGATGTTATTATTTCACTTCTGTTCTTTGATTTTCGTCACAATAAAATACACTGAACATAATCTTCACAAAAGTTATGTACAAAAGTTTAAGCTATTGCCATTATAAATTAAAATCACTTTTATTTAAGTATTAATTATTTTAAAAAATTAAAAGCCATTGTAATTTGTAATATCAATACAGCTAAGTCACGTAAATACAAAACATGTTGCATTACAAATGCTATAGGTGTCACATTTGCGAAAGTTATAACTATTGGCATTGTAAATGACAAAGCTATTAATTTAGCTATTTTCAAAACCAACACATAAATAAAAAAAATGGTCATTTAGAAGACCAATAGCTCAAACTTTCCTAATGCGAGACCTATTGCATTGCAAATGCTTGTTTTTATATCTGTCAGTGCTTCCTGTTGAGGTTTAATTTTCGTGACAGGCGCCTCATTGCCGACTTGTAACTATTCTCTGACCCTGCTTCAAGGGTCAGAGCAGGGTCAGAGAATAGTTGCAAGTAGGCAACAAGGCACCAGGAATCACTCACAGGCTTACAGCAGCAGGTGCCCAAGTTGAAGTTATTTCTTTGTAACCCTTTTGTAAAAGGTTACAAAAAATTAGCTTCAAGTTTTGCACCTGCTGCTGTAACCCTGCAAGTGCTTGGCTGAAAATTCGTCCCAGCTGATTCGCGGATTTTACCGCGATTTCGCGAGATTTGCGGATTGCGAAATCGCGGAAAATCCGCAAATTCCGCGAGCTGAACGAATTTTCAGCCCAGGCTTATTTAAAACATCAAGGTTTGGTGTCGCCCTTAGCCAAAGTTCCCTTGATGTTTTGCAATCACAGCGATGTACCAACCATTGGTGTGGCCAGGGCACTCAGTATCAGTGCTACTCAGGACCTTGACTTGTGAATAGTATATCATGCAGTTCACACCCACAAATGTGGATGCACCTGGCAAGATGGGGTTAATTACCGATCCACCTGACATTGCTAGCAAGAGCAGTTCATGTTGGGTTGGGTCTGCATTTCTAGTTAAGGAAGTTTGATTTCTGTTTGGTCCTGCAAGAATTTCATAGTGAAAGCACCATTTACTGTTCTCTCACATCAATCGACTTGAGTGCTCGAGGCTAGAGGGAACGTTTGATGGTTAAAAATACATTTGTATCATAACCTTCATTGCCCTTTGAGTCATTAAGTGCAGTCTATACATTTTTTTTAATCATGCAGGTGAAATTTGCATTTTTCTAACCCTACTCCAGCGCACCCTATGATGTCCATTCCACCAAACTTCAAAACAAATAGTAATCCAGACTGAAGGCAATGGCAGCATAAAACGTGTATTCATGGACCAAGAGGAAATGTGAGGTTGGCTACAAAAAATGCTTACGTATTGTTTGGAATGATAGATCATTGCAGTTGGAAGACATATCTGTTGCTTTCATTTTGTGATTTGTTAATACAGTTTTGTGTGTTTGTGGTTTAAAAACCCAAATAAAGCCAAGCAGTGATTTTACTGGAGGGTTGAAGGGGCGTAAGCCTAGATAATACATGCACTGCATACTCAAAGTGTTCCATGTTTCATGTTTAAATGTGTATCACCTCCATAATTTTATGAACTGCTAGAATGTGTGAGCTTGTGAGCAATATGGGCAATGATGTTACAACAAGAGTGATACAGATGGAGAACTGCAGGGGAGTAAAGGGGCAGACAGGTTTACAGATTAAGAGGTCAAAGCTGGATCAAAGAGAAAGGAACATTGGCGTTTGACCTAGGACTGGCCTAGGATGAGAATCTGGTCTAGTGGCTGTGCTCCACCAGATGAGCGGAGTCCATTGCCTCCTCTGACCAGGTGGGCCAGCTGGCTACCTATCATGCTTTAAATTAATGTAATGAGTATGGAATGTTTTTTGTAGATTTGATCATGTTACAGTGACAACGTTTTCTTTTTCTGTTATGTACCATTCATTCCTTAATTAAAGGCCCAAGGCCACTTTGTCTGAACAGCAGAACGCAATACTGGTATTAGTAAAATAACCAGAATATATATTAATTTATATATTCCCTTGTGATTGAACACTTAAGAAGCATGTTTCACCGAAGAGGACAAAAACTTCAAGATGGTTTACAAACATTTTGACAATTATTTTACTCATTTGAAATTTGAGCTTTTTAGATATATTTTTCATTGCCTTTTTTTCAATAACAAAATGAATGGTGTTATTGTAATTACATGTCTTAATAAACAAATTAAGCCAGTAATACAAGGCAGCCAAATACGAGTTCATTGTATATGCAAAGTAAAATGTACATTGCAATACTATTTCAAATATTACATTCTAAGCCAGTAGGGAATTTAAACTAGCAAACACGAAACAGCACAAATGGTTCACTTTTTACAGCATATCTTTGAATAGCTGCTTACAAACAGTTGATAATTAAATTCTACCTGAAGCATTTTTCATATAAATTATTATTATATTATTATTATTATAAAGGCTTTTGTAGCGCGCTCTGTTACTAAAAAATAGTATCCTGGCGCGAAAGGGATGAGAGGCTGGGCAGAGGGGGACTCTATACAGTGATGTTGAAAAGGTGGGTCTTCAGTCCCTTCTTGAACAGAATGATGGATGGGGCTGTTCTTAGCTGCTGCGGAAGGGTGTTCCATGCTCTCGCCGCTCTGACTGAGATGGATTGGCCTCCAAGCCTGCTGAATTTGAATTTTGGGACAGTCATTTGATGCAGGTTAGATGATCTGAGGGGGCGGTTGGGAACATATAGGGAGAATCTTTTTCTCAGGTAGGCTGGCCCAGCTTGGTGGACTGCTCGATAGACGAGGACAAGGATTTTAAATTGAATCCTGTGGGCAACTGGGAGCCAGTGTAGGGAACGAAGAGGTTGCCGGACACTTAAACTCTTTGGGATATTAAACAGAAGCCGGACAGCGGCATTTTGTATGACTTGGAGGCGATGGATCAGGTAGGCAGGAAGGCCACAAAAGAGGCCATTTGCGTAATCCAGTCTGGATAAGATGAGGGCACGGATGACGGTTTCTTTGGCCACTCTCGGGAGGAGTGGAAAGAACCTGCGTAAAGTTTTAAGTCTAGCAAAGCAGATCCCGGTAAGTTTTTTTAAGTGATCCTCGAATCTGAGGTCATTGTTGAACCAGACTCCAAGGTTTTTGGCAGGGCCTCCGATGGATTTGGGGCATGGAAGATCGGCCGGCCAGAGAGAGTTGCAGAAGTTGTCTGGGAAAGAGCCAAATAACAAGATTTCAGATTTGCTTTCGTTGCATTTTAGTTGGGCGAGGGCAAGCCAGCGAAAGACAGATGACAAGCAAGTTTGGGCTCCGGATGTATCCAGGTTGTTTTTGGGCCACGTGAACAGGAGCTGAGTATCGTCAGCGTAGGCCATTATTTTTGCTCCCAATTGTTCAGCAAGGTAAATGAGGGGGGTTAGATATATATTAAAAAGCAGGGGGCTGAAGGTGGAGCCCTGAGGTACACCTGTTGCAAGTTTCTTGGGGGAGGAGGCAAAAGGCGGCATCCAGACTTGTTGGAATCTATTGTCCAAAAAAGACGTTAGCCAGTCAAGGGCGGAGCCCGTAATGCCTATGGCCGCTAATCTGGTAAGCAAAAGGGAGTGAGGGACAGTATCGAAGGCGGCAGACAGGTCTAATAATATCAGAGCCGCTCTGCCACCTTCGTCCAAACATTCCCGGATGGCCTCAGATATTTCCACCAGTGCCGTCTCCGTACTGTAGGCTGCTCTAAAGCCTGACTGCGCAGGATGAAGAGCCTGGGAGTTTTCGACGAATTTGTCTAGCTGAGTGAAAGCGACCTTTTCACACACTTTTGCTAGAGCCGGCAGCAGTGATATGGGCCGGAAGTTAGTGGGATAGCAGGATCTAATCCATTTTTCTTTAGAAGTGGAAGCAGTTTAGCTTGCTTCCAGCAGGCCGGGACCGTGGCAGTGAGGAGAGAGCGGTTGATAATATGCGTTACCTCGTTGCCGATTGTGTCTGCGAGACGCGCAGGCACTCTGGCAGGACAGGGGTCAGAGGGAGATCCTGATTGTAGGGAGGCGAGGATGCTAACAATGTCCGTGTTTTCTGCTGGGGTGAACTGGTGAAACCGTTCCGTGGGGGTAGGTAGTACAGGAGACGGAATGGCCAGTGTGGGTGGAAAACTGTTGCATACAGTAAGTAGATCATCCTGGATTTTGGTGATTTTGTCAAAGAAGAAAGCGGAAAGTTCTTCACACCATTTCTCCGAGGAGGCAAGTATGGGTTGGGCAGCGCAGGGTGAGGTGAAGCTTTTCACTATGGCAAAGATTTCTTTGCTATTATTAGCCCTTCGAAATATTGGCCTTTTGCGGATCTGATCGCCGCATAATATTTCTTTTGCGCCATTCTTAGGTTCTTTTTTGCCTCGGGGAGATAGGCTTGTCTCCATGTCCGTTCAAGTTTTTTACAGCCTGACTTAAGATCACGGAGGGTGGAGGTGAACCATGGTTTGGAAGGGGTGTTACGCAGTCTGCAAACCAGGTCTATTTTTATAGATGCGGCCGATCCTCCTTCAATCCAGGAATTGAATGTGCTAGCGGCTGACTCAATTTCCATAGGTAGAGTGGGACGGGAAGTGTCAAGATGTTCAGCCATGGTCTCTACATTAATTTTTTGTTTATGAGTAGTTGGGTCGTTAGTCTTGGCCGGGCGTGTCAGAGTCCAAGAAAATCTGATCAGCATGTGGTCGGACCAGGGCACAATTTCGGGATTAGTTAGATTAATATCGATATTGGTGCAGACCAGGTCGAGGACATGTCCACCTGAGTGGGTGGGAGTTTTAACCCATTGTTTGAGCTGGGCCATAGCAAGAGCTTCACTTAAGCGGGACGTGTCAGGGAGGTCCAAAATGTCCACATGTATATTGAAGTTCCCCAGAAGAAGGTATCTGGAGTATCTCAACACCCGTGGGACTACTATGTCCTCCAATGTACCTAGGAATCTACCAACATGGCCTGGTGGTCGGTAGACCAGGGTACCCCCTAAGGTGAAGTGCGCCCCAAGTGAAAGTGAAAAGTGCAGTATCTCAGCATCAGCTGGGGGGCCTTGGGGTTCTAGAGAGAAAGTCCATTGGTCTCTGAATATAACTGCTAGGCCACCACCTCTGCCTAATGGGCGGTCATTCCTGGCAATGTTGAAACCCCGTGGGATGGCAAATTCAACCACCGGTCCGCATGTCTCGTTTAGCCAGGTTTCAGTGATAAAGAGGAGATCGAACTGGTTATCACTCAGTAATTCAAAAATGTCCTCAGAGTGCTTGACCAGTTATCTGGCATTGATCAGGCCTGCACGAATGAGTGACGGATCGCCAGGGGGCTGAGTTGGATATGGGAGAGTGGGCTGATAGCGGAAGTTGCAGGCTAGACAAACCCGTGAGGGATCGCCGGCTGCTTCCCATGTGTTACTGCAGGGGCAGGAAGGTAATTTAAGTGCCAGGAGGTACTCACAGGAGTAGCGAGTCCTGATCCTGTGGGGTATTAGTGGGGCACCGACAGGGGGGCTGGCCCTGGGCCCGTCCGGGACACGGACGGGCACAGACGGGCCCTCCTTTGGCGCTCCTTCGGCGCGCATACGGCGCGCCCGCTGCGCGAGACCGCTGCGCGTTCTGGGAGGCATCTATATATATAGGTAGTTATAGTTAGGACCTAGCTACCATAGGAAATCCGCAACGTTCTATTGGTAATAACTTTGGGGCCGGTTGAGGAATTTGCGTGGAATTTTCCAAAATTTAGGCCAGCTCCGCTCCGCTCCTTCCCTGAAAGTTTCGGGGGGATTCGTGAAGTGGCGGCTGAGAAAAAAGGGGGGTCCCAAAACGTGTTTTCCCCATGTTAATTTCCATAGTTCGAATTGACAAGGCTACAGCCTGAACCGCTGAACGGAATTACGCCAAACCTTGTAAAATTGTACGCAGATGTGCCTTAGCTATATTTGGTGAAATTTGCTCCAGTGTTTTTTTTTTATTAACTTCAAAAACACATATATATCTATAGGCACGCTCCGAGAGCTCACCGGTGCGCGTACCGGGGAGCGCACCCGGCACGCTACGGGAGTGCGTGAGCGGAAAGCTGATTGGCTGTCAACATTCTAAACAGCCCGGAGAGTCCACCATCTTGTGTCTCGGTAGAATCGAGACACAAGAGGTGAAAATAAAAAGGGGGAAATGATTAAAAGTGGGCAGGGTACACCCCCCTGATTCCCTAGGTTTTTTGAGTGGGACCTAGAAGCACCCTGAAGGGCAAAAAAACGTTTGGTTTTTTTTGCAATTTTCACGGGGTAAGCACTGGGTTCGTTCCCATGTATGTTCACTGGTACGCGCACCCTGAGCGCACCACTGGGGAAAAACAGTGTAAAAAATTAGAGTAAAAAAATAATTTAGAGTGCTTAGAGGTAGGGTAGCTCTGAAAAGAGCTGTTGTGTTATGTGGGTATTTTTTGCACCTACAAGTAGGTACCGATGCAGAGTCTCAAATTCAAGAGGAAGACTCTATTCCTCTCATCTGTAAAATGTACACCATCTCTCCTATAGATGCCTTGCAGTTGTTGTGGTAAATGGAACCCATACCATAGTCTCTGAGGAAAGCAGAAACAGATTTATTTACATGTTCCATTTTTGCCTTTGGCATATATTAGAAAATACCAAGGCAGTTTTTCGAAAAAGTGACATCAATTGCCGAAAGATGTCCTTTACAAGCATTTCCAGACCTACCCCAGTCAAAGTGCCCAGGTCATTGCCACCACAGTGCACAATTATGAGGTCAGGGTGTGGTAGATGCATAAAGGATTTTATCAATGGTATCAATTGGTGACTTCTTAATCCTCTTTGTCTAATCCACACAATGTCCACATTTGGTAAATCAAGGTTGTAAATACCTCTGTTACATGCAAATTTTTCACTCCAGTAGACAAAGCTACGACCCACAAACCAGACTTTTGGCATCTTGAAGGTAGATGTGCTTGTATTCGAATGAGTTGTGGAAATGAAATGGCAGTTTGAAAGTAGGAATTATGAAAAAAAGTGGTTGAGATTCAGTGCACTTGAAAAACAAGAAATGATTGGTGCTTTCTTAAAATTCACCACTGAAAATTAGAGTGCATGCTTTTTTTTAAAGAAGTCATTTTAATGGTTGGGAAAAAGTCATTTAAAGAAACATTGCACATGATTATCTAGTGCATTGAGAGGTCAAACACCCTTGCTGGATTCCTTTGCAACATAGTATGATGAACTTTTCAACTGTGTGCTGGGTTAGGTGGGAGTTACCATGGTAACAGGGTGAATGAGTACTGGGGGGATGGGTGAATATTATGTGAATTTCAAAGTGTTGAAATGTACAACCAATTAAAATGTGCAGTTTGGTTTTGAATTCTCTCACCCACCCATACCCCCGTTCCCTTACTGCGCTTCTCTCACTTATTCTCAATCCCCACTTTTACTCCCCCTTTCCTCACTCCCCTCCCACACTCACCTTTTTCAGACCTTCTCGTTTACTTTCCTTCCTCTCTCTTCCCTTCCTTCACTCCTTCACTCTTTTCCCTTCCCTTACTCTCCTTACTCCACTTCACTAACTCCTTCTCTTACTCCCTCTGTCCTCTTACTTCTACGCTCCCCTTCCCTCATTCCCTCTCTGTTAGCCTCATTCTCTCCGTCCTCTTAGTCTTTCACTCCTCTTCTGTCACGCTCGCTCCCTATAACTCAGCCACACTTCCAGTCACTTTCTTTCAGATCTCCTGTTTTACTTCCTTTCCTCTCTCTTCCCTTCCTTCGCTCCTTCACTCTTTTTCCTTCCCTTACTCTCCTTACTCCACTTCACTAACTCCTTCTCTTATTCCCTCTGTCCTCTTACTTCTACACTCCCCTTCCCTCATTCTCTCTCTGTTAGCCTCATCTCTCCATCCTCTTAGTCTTTCACTCCTCTTCTGTCACGCTCACTCCCTATAACTCAGCCACACTTCCACAGTCACTTTCTTTCAGATCTCCTGTTTTACTTCCTTTCCTCTCTCTTCCCTTCCTTCGCTCCTTCACTCTTTTTCCTTCCCTTACTCTCCTTACTCCACTTCACTAACTCCTTCTCTTATTCCCTCTGTCCTCTTACTTCTACACTCCCCTTCCCTCATTCTCTCTCTGTTAGCCTCATCTCTCCATCCTCTTAGTCTCTCACTCCTCTTCTGTCACGCTCCCTCTTTATAACTCAGCCACACTTCCACACTCACTTTCTTTCAGATCTCCTGTTTACTTCCCTTCCTCTCTCTTCCCTTCTTTCGCTTCTTCACTCTTTTCACTTCCCTTACTCTCCTTACTCCACTTCACTAACTCCTTGTCTTACTCCCTCTGTCCTCTTACTTCTACACTCCCCTTCCGTCATTCTCTCTGTTAGCCTCATTCTCTCCGTCCTCTTAGTCTCTCACTCCTCTTCTGTCACGCTCACTCCCTATAACTCAGCCACACTCCAATACTCTCTTTCTTTCAGCTCTCCTGTTTTACTTCCCTTCCTCTCTCTTCTCTTCCTTCGCTCCTTCACTCTTTTCCCTTCTGTTACTCTCCTTACTCCACTTCAGTAACTCCTTCTCTCACTCCCTCTATCCTCTTACTTACTCACTCCCCTTCCCTCACTCTCTCTCTCTTACCCCCATTATGTCCGTCCTCTTAGTCTGTCACTCCTTTTCTGTTACGCTCACTCCCTATAACTCAGCCACACTCCCTCACTTATCTTTCTTTGCTCCCTCACTCAGTCCCTTTCTGTCACTCTTCTCTTCAGTACCTCTATCCCCTCACTTCCTCACTCCCTTTGTCTTACCCTCACTCACTTTTATCCACCTCTTTCATCCCTCTTTACTCACGCTCTCTGCCATTCTTTCACTCCCGTTCTCTTAGTCTGGTTGCCTCACTACCCCTCATTCCATATCTTTCTCTCCTTTTCCCTTTACTTTCATCCCCCACTCACCTTCTCTCAGTACCTATGCTTCAGTCCTCTTCCCCTCTCTTCCCTTCCTTCGCTCACTCACTCTTTCCCCTTACCTTACTCACCTTACTCCACTTCACTCACTCTTTCCTCACTACCTCTATCCTGTCATATCCTCATTCTCCTTCCCTCACTCCTGCTCTCTTAGCTTCACTACCTCCATCCCCTCACTCTCTCACGCCTCTTCCGGCACACTTACTCCCTACACCTCACCTACACTCCCTCACTTATCTTTCTTTGCTCCCTCACTCAGTCCTCTTCTCTCACTCTTTCCTTCACTTCCTCTGTCTCCTCATTCCCTCACTCCCCTTGTCTCACACTCACTTGCCTTTATCCACTCTCTATCACCACTCTTTCCTCAACCTCACTGCTCTTCTCTTACCCTTCCTCACCTGTGGTAAATAAAATTTACCTATGCGGAATTTCTATGCGGTAAAGTTCAATAAGAATAACTCAATCAAAAATGAGAGGCAGAGTCCGTGGCATCTGAGTTTATAAGGGTTTTATTCCATAAAATGGAATTGGTTCGAACCAGGTATCATGTTCCATCACCACGAAGGTTCAGGAAGGGATAGACAATGCTTTATTAACAGAGTACAATATATATAGTAAATGCATATAATGGTGATGGATACAGAAGGCGTAACAGCTGAGAGAAAAGAGATAAGAACACATGTACGTAACAGAAGGCGTGCATGAGGGCGTACACGGAGGTGTGTGCTAGACAACGTCACATGAAAGTGTCACAGGTGGGTGGATCCATAGAGGGATCCTACAGTGTCAGCAGAAATATATTGCAGAGATGCGCGCGCAGCGGCATGACGTGTGATTGACGTGGAACTGGAGGGTGAAGGGGACTTGACATTTAGCACCATACGTGGAGACAGAAGTCTGGCGTGTCAGAACAACCTAAACCCAAATCATATCTAATATCTTGTGTTTGAGGAACTGTTTTATCTAGAAGGAAAGGTCTCTCGGGCAGAGGCTATTCTATACTGACTGCTAGTGCATGCATATGTGACTACGTGTCTACGTGTTAATGCGAGGGGGCCATGGGCCTACCATGGTAACGGGAGCAATGAATTACTTGCACGGAGACAGAAAGGCCGGGCCCTTTGCTCTGCAGCTGGGGAGATGTTTTCCTAAATCACTAGACAGGAATGTATTTTCGAGGAGCGGAGCAGATAACTTGAAGGCAAAATACAGTTTTGGCAGGCAAGCAGGCCGAGCCGGGCACCGCTCGCCGCACAGGGAGTAGGGTGAGGGTCATGGATGCGGATCCAGGCTGCAGCTTTCAGAGGCAGAAGGCAGAAAGGGCTCGATGGCAGAAATCAGGGCCTAACTCACCAGAGCCAGGAAAACGTGAAAGTGCACCATGTAAAGACGGTGGCACGGCATACTTAGGAACTGAATATTCGACCCATTCATGGTGGATCTGAAAGAGGACATGTTAACGTTGGACGCAAATGTATTTGCGTCTTCATAGCTGGTTGTGGAGGGAACATACATGTACTTGAAGCACGTACATGGAGCCGTTGGGGTCTACGTTAGGGGACACAATTGACCATAAAAATTCATATTACCTCATTCCCTCCTTGTCCCCTACGGACCCTTCATGATATATCGATCTTCATTAATCCATCAATTTGTTCATATAACATCATTTGCTCTTCCTTTTTCTGGCGGGATTTAGAACGTGAACTTGAATGGGGAATACATGATGTGGCGCACAAGCCGCAAATCGCTGGCCCACACTGCAGACATAGGCAACAACTGAACACTATGAGAAGGGCTATTCCGAGGAAGGATAAGACTTTCCATCCCCAGGCTGATAACACGCTCCAGAACCAACCGGACCAAGTCCAGGAGCCTGGATTCTGGTGTATCTGACTTGCAATCTTGTGGAGACGGGTTATGGCTCTATATACTGATGGTGCGTTTTCTGGAATGAAAACACAGCAACTCGATCCGATGACTCTACAGGCTCCGCCCCTATCGGCCAGGATGATGTCAAGGACAAGACGATTTTGAAGAACAACAATCCGCATAGCAGACTGCTCCTCTATTAAGTTGCCTAGGGCGGAAGTAGTTTCATTCACTACTGCTTTGAGGGTTCTGGTTAATTTACGTATCAGTTTACTATTAAAGACAGCACCTAAATAGGGAAAGAAACCTTTATTGAAGTCTGTATACTGCTCCCATGCCGTTTCAGTATAGTCGACAATCGGGAGATCTCTCTGGGGTCTATTGTGTACTAGATGGGAGTCCCTATGATAATCAGGAGGGGCTAGGAAAACAGGTGGCAGAAGGAATGCAATGTAACAAGTACCATCCCAATCTAGAGGTAAGCGTATATATGCTGTATGACCACAAATGAAATAGGAATGACGGGAAGCTTTGAATGTAGACTTGCCTTTATCACTGAATTCGATCACAGTAGTACATCTACTATGACCCAGGTGTACCGAACCATTCTTTCTGACACATAATTCACCTTTGACTGGTAATACTGACATAGCGGGCAAGACTGGTTCGGCTTCGGACTGGACATTCAGAATCATGAGGATAAGTGTAAAATTACCTAATCCATATACTTCGTTTTCTAGATCAGTCCCTGTCCTTTGGGGAAGGCCCTCCTTGTCAGGGAAACATACTTTATGCAGAACTGTGTTCAGATTTCCCCATACCCAATTGCCCTGGTAAACTACGGAATCAGAATCTAAAGAGTTCATTAAACTAAACCATGCACCACAGGAACCATTGTGTGTGAACGGGTACGGAAAGAGGGGCAGAACTCCCTTGTACTTTTTTTTTTTTTTTTTCTTTTTTTGGTAATCCTCATATATCACAAATGGAACTCTTGATGGGACACTGGCTCCTCCATGCACTGCTGGCCGTTCTGCACCGACCCTCGTTGGTTTTGGCCTGATGCAAGTTGGTTTGCCCGTACCCTCAAGCAGCCACTACCTTCCCCTCCAAACTCCTTTTCTTTTGCCGATCTGTGTGCGCCCCTTGCTACTTAGGAGTACGGGGAACCAGCAGGGCTCCAGACAAATCATTGGAAAACCAATCATCGAGATTGCCATGCCACCAAGGCTGCCCAAACATTCGTCACACTTCTGAGATCGCATGCCACATCTGATTTACAAGTTAACATAATCTGCCTCAGGCAATTAGCAAAGGTTGGGGGAGTTGGATCTTTCCATGCCCTACAAATCTCGCGCCTTGCTAAGAGGATGATAAAAAATACAAATTTAGTGGGAAGGTCATTAACTTGATAGTTCATAACAAGCCCAAACATGACTGTAAACCTTGGGAGTGCTATAGGCATTGAGAGAACTTCTTCCAGAAATTTCTTTATCTTCCCCCAATAGTCCGCTAAATCAGGACAATCCATAAACATATGAACATCGTCTGCCCTCAAGAGGCCACACCTTGGGCAATTGTAGTCAATATTTGAGAATTTTGCCAATTTCTTCGGAGTTATATAGACCCTATACATGGTGTATAAATGATTCCTTTTCAGCGCAGCCGGCTTGATTACGGCATTTAACACCCTGAAGGAGTCGCGCTAGAAATCCAAAAAAGGCCCGTTAGTCGGGGTAAGAGCGTTACACCACAATTTACTGATTTCAGCCTCCGTCACATCCTCCCCTTCTAACATTGCCGAATACCAAAAAGATATTTGGCTTTTCCACTTACCCCTTCTAGCTACCGCATCAAATTTAGGGTTAGGGGGGTTATTATCATTGGGTATCCCAGATCTCGTTGTCCACCAGCCTGACAATTGGTAGTATTTAAACTGCGTCAGGGCCCCCCTAGTTAGATTGGACAATGTGTCCCAGCTTAAGAGTTGGCCATCTCCCTGCAGATCTTCCCACCTCTGCAACCCTGCCTGCTTCAAAGGTAGTGACAGTTGATCATTAAGGCAGGCTGGGAGGCCTGGTGAGTCCCATATGGGTGCCTGCGGCGCGTAATAAGTAATGTTTAGTTTAATCCTTACAAATACCCAATTTTTCAAAGCTGACCTTAAAATCTTCAACCTTACTTTTTTAAAGAATTTTGGGTCCCCAAACTTGTAAAGAAAAAAACTGGAACCCCGAGGAACCTCCTTTAATAGAACAGAGAATAGCAACCCCATTGATGATTGGTCCATACGACCCGCCATAATTCTAAAATGCTTAAAATGAAAAGCGTGGCAATACAGCATTAAGTCTGGAAAGGCAAGTCCTCCTGTCTTGAGACCCCTTCTTAATTTCTTCCATGCTATACGAGGGCCTTTGGCATTCCAAATGAATGAGCCCAATTTTCCTTGTAGTTTTTTAATTAAGGGTGCTGGAAAAGATAATGGGATGGCATTAAATAGAAAAGTAACCTTAGGGAGCACTATCATTTTCAGGAGATTCACTCTCCCATATATGTTTAAAGGCAGAGAGGACCAACGTTGCAATAAAGCAATTGTATCTTTAATGATCCTTTCTAAGTTAATTTTGGGGATTTCATCTATCTCATTGACCAAATGGATTCCCAGGTACCTCATTTTATTCTTCTTCCCTATCGAGCTAGACTGCTGGTTCCATTCCATTATTTCCGTCTTTTCGGCATTGATTGAGTACCCCGAAATATTACCAAACCCCTTTGCAAGATCTAATAGTCTGGGGATTGCCACATCCGGATTTATTGTATACATTAACAAGTCATCCGCGTACAAAGCCAACTTAAACTCCATATCCGCAATCTTAAAGGGTTTAATTATTGGATCTGCTCTTAATAAACAAACGAAGGGCTCTATATACAAGTCAAACAAAAGGGGGGATAGGGGACATCCCTGACGAGTGCCTCGGGAGATATGAAACTGCTCAGTCAGAGAACCATTTACTAGGACCTTTGCTGTTGGGTCTGAGTATAAAAGCTTAATGGCTGTTATGTAGTTCATCGGAAAGCCAAATTTTTCCATCGCCAACCACAAGTAGTTCCAGTCAACTTGCTCAAATGCCTTCGCGGCGTCTACTGCTACTATGGTCAGAGGCTGCTTCTTTTCTTGAGCTACATCAATCGCAGCCACCACTTGAAAGGTCAGCTCATTGAGCTGCCTGTCCGGGATGAAGCCCCTTTGGTCACAATGTACTACCGATTTTACTACCTTTGCTAGTCTCGTAGCCAATACCCCCGCGAATATTTTATAGTCCACATTTAGAAGTGAAATGGACCTGTAGGACTCTATCCTACTCGGGTCCTTATTTGGCTTCAACAGTAATGTGACCGTTGCCTCAGACCAAGACCTAGGGACCTGTCCTCCCCTAAGTAAGACTTCGTTGAACAATAGGGTCAGAACCCCTATGATCTGCTCTAAAACGATCTTAAACAGCTCCACTGGAAGCCCATCTGGGCCTGCGGCTTTGCCCTTAGCCATTTTCGCCACCTGAGCCCTGACTTCCCCTTCTTTGATTTCTGAACTAAGGTAAGAACAATCTGTCTCAGATAGCTTAGGGAGCTGGACATTTGCAAACCAGGATTCTGCTTGTTGCTTACCCCTAGAGGAGTTAGGTCCATAAAGAGACTGCATGTATCTCTTTGCTTCTTCTCTGATACAGTCATCCTCGTTAGTTTTTTCCCCTGTACTTGATAAAACCAAACTATCTATCTGATTTCTTGTTCTGTCGGCTCGGGCCTTCCAGGCCAGGAGACGTCCACACTTCTCACCGTAAGCAAACTGCTGTAAATTACTAATGTCCCACTTTTCCTTCAAATCCTTGTCCAACCCTGCTTGAAATTCTGCTCGCAGACAATCGAGCTCTCTCTGATGTATTTGCCTGTTGTCCGACTCCTCTGCCGATGCCCTCTGTAACTCCAGCTCCTTAAGTTTGATTCTAGAAATCCATGCTTCCCTTTTCTCTTTCCTCAGTCTATTCCTCCTGATCATCAGAGTTGTTAACAAGCCTCGGGAAAAAGCTTTATACGATTCCCAGACGATTTGTTTATTTGCTGACCCTGTATTGACCATAGAAAATTCTTCAGACTGGGTAACTAAATCCTGTCTGACTCCTTCTTCTAGCAGCAGCGTCCGATCCAGTGTCCATCTCCTGTAATGTTTTTTCTGTTTCATATTGACTACCATTTCCACCATTGAGTGGTCTGACAGAATTGCAGGGACATAAGATATAGAGTCGACTGCCGATGAGAGGTTATTATCTACCAGGAAAAAATCTATCCTAGAATGGTGCCCATATCTTCTACTGTAGAAAGAATAATCTCTTCCCCCTCGGTTTTTAAATCTCCAAATGTCCATCAAATTAAAATCCCTCATGATATTCTTAAGTTCTAGACTAGTTTTTTTGGGGGGGGAAAATCTCACTCTTGATGTTCTATCAAGATCTCTATCAAAAATAAGATTAAAATCTCCCCCTACAATTATCGGGCCAACATACTTTATGCAGAACTGTGTTCAGATTTCCCCATACCCAATTGCCCTGGTAAACTACGGAATCAGAATCTAAAGAGTTCATTAAACTAAACCATGCACCACAGGAACCATTGTGTGTGAACGGGTACGGAAAGAGGGGCAGAACTCCCTTGTACTTCTGATAGGGAGGGAGTCGGCCACATATCCAACAATTGGTAGCATTGCTGGTCTGATGGGAATGATGTAACATACTAATGAATGTATTGTTGCGCAGCGCAAGTCGGTAAGATAACTCGTGCGGGGGCAATTCACTGAAAGTATGCTCGGCAGTGACATTTGAAGAAGAATGTGCACGTTTGAAAATAGGAAAATAGGGGACGCCTTTCTGCATTTTTGCTGTGACCTGGTTGGAGTTGGGAGCTTGGAGTTTGCCATCAGCCATCATCCCACTTCTTGCGGAACCCGCTCCGCGGGTCCCGCTGCGCTTGGAGTGCTGCCTGCCGTGGTCTACAAGGGGACGCTGAGGGAAGGATATTCGTAGGGGCTGCGAGCGAGTGCGCGCGCTGCACTGGGACTGCATATCCCAGGAGCGCCCGCCTGCCTGCCTGACTTGCTACACCTGGGCCGCTCTCCCCGACCCCTCCCCCCTCTCACCGAGCGCTTATCAGCTGCTTCTTTGGTTCTGGCGAGTGGGACGCCTTTCTGCGTTTTTGCTGTGACCTGGTTGGAGTTGGGAGCTTGGAGTTTGCCATCAGCCATCATCCCACTTCTTGCGGAACCCGCTCCGCGGGTCCCGCTGCGCTTGGAGTGCTGCCTGCCGTGGTCTACAAGGGGACGCTGAGGGAAGGATATTCGTAGGGGCTGCGAGCGAGTGCGCGCGCTGCACTGGGACTGCATATCCCAGGAGCGCCCGCCTGCCTGCCTGACTTGCTACACCTGGGCCGCTCTCCCCGACCCCTCCCCCCTCTCACCGAGCGCTTATCAGCTGCTTCTTTGGTTCTGGCGAGTGGGACGCCTTTCTGCATTTTTGCTGTGACCTGGTTGGAGTTGGGAGCTTGGAGTTTGCCATCAGCCATCATCCCACTTCTTGCGGAACCCGCTCCGCGGGTCCCGCTGCGCTTGGAGTGCTGCCTGCCGTGGTCTACAAGGGGACGCTGAGGGAAGGATATTCGTAGGGGCTGCGAGCGAGTGCGCGCGCTGCACTGGGACTGCATATCCCAGGAGCGCCCGCCTGCCTGCCTGACTTGCTACACCTGGGCCGCTCTCCCCGACCCCTCCCCCCTTCTCACCTATTCGTGCATATATTACGGGCCCTGCACTTCCGCTGCGCGGGAGCGCGCGGGAGGGCGCCGGGAGAAGCCCGGGACAAGGGCGGGACCGTCTGTGGCCGTCCGGGGCCGGAGGAGGCCGGGCTGGGCCCCACTACTAACATTTTCCTTCCTGACTTCTCTTCTTAAATTGTACCTTGGTTATATTTATATAGTTATAATTTGTGTTCATAGTGACGTTAAAGTCCCCTTATTTGGAAAGATTAACATTGTGTCTTGAGTGGCTTTGCCAACTATTAAGGTTGGTTATATTCCTGCCTGCTATACCCTAAAAAGATTAACAAAAATGACTCTAAGATCTGGCAAGGAGAGGCAGGTTCAGGTCTCCACCTCTAATGGTACCTTTACTGGTACAATTGATCAATTTTTTAAACGTTCAACTGCCATATTAGAGAAGGAGATCGCCTTAGTTGAAAAACGCCTTTCGCTTGATATTATTACTGGCAAGCGTTCTTCACTAGGTAAAATAAGCGAGGCTGTCTCCCCTGTCCCACTCTCCACGTTGAACTCGGATAGTAATGTAGATGTAATGTTGGCAACTGTTTCTGAGATTCATACTGGGGAGATTACGAATTCTAACCAGGAAAATGTGTTTAATACTGCACATGAGAACTTACCTAATAGTGGGACCATTTGTTTAGATCAGTCCGGGGATAATTCTGGTCTTTCAGACTCTCCAAAACTTAACATTAGTAATGATCTAATGGATTCTCCTTCTCTATTAGAACAGACACCGACTCAGAATCCTGGGAAACGCAAGAGGGTTGCCTCACCAGATTTGGAGGAACAAACTGAGGGGGTGGTAAATGCCTCAGCTTCGCCCCCACAGCCACCTAATATTAACGCTACTACCCAACAAGGGGGGGGGTGAGACTATGACTATGATTAGCATTACAGAAGAAATATTTTTGGCTAAAATTGAGTTGCTATTCAAATCTCTTCTTTTACCTCTCTTTGAAAGGACAAGGTTGTTAAACACAAAAATGGACACCTTAGATCTGCTAGTGAAGGAGAATATAGCGACTTCTGATAGAATTCTCTCCAGCTTAGCAAGAGCTGGTCTGTCCCCTCCTGTCCCGTCCAATCCGAAGCCCATGATTGTGACAAATAATAAAGCGGGGGGTAATAACACACAAGTAGGAGCTTCTAAACCAAAGGCCCCGCAAAAAACTGGACCCGCTCTCAAGAAAATAGCCTCTACAGAGAATCCTGCAAGGCCTAAGCCCACTAAAAACCAGCAGGTTCAGAACAATCCAACACCAGCCAGGGGTCAAAACACCACCCATCAGCCCATTGCCAAACCCATCCCAAAGAAACAGTGTGTGAACCTTCCACCGGAGTCAGTGCCTTATACAATTGTTTTAACCGGCGTGGCTCCACTTGTACATGGCAAGAGGGAAACACACAAGGATCTTTATAACAAGGTCACATTTTGGCTTAATAAAAACCGGCCACTCCCTCCTAATCTAAACCCTGAAATACTTAACGTAAGGAGGGTGGACTGGATAGGTTATGGTAAGAAAGACCTTGAGGGGGATTGTGTGGTGGTTAGCTTCAGAGAGCCCTGGGTTGCCGAATACATCGGCAGGGAACCAAGATTTGGTAGAGTTGGGGACGTACAAACCTTACTATTGCATTATTTTTATCCAGCTTTATATGCTAATAGATCCCACACTCCGTTTCAACATTCGAGAAGGGACAGGCCCAGAGGGAGATTTCATTTCGACACCCCGCTCTATCCAATGTTCTATCCTCACCTTGCGAACCGGTTTGCTCCCCTCTCCGGTCTAGAAGGTGTGGATTGACTTGATGTAGAACAACTGAATACTGGGAGTGCTAGCGCTGTACTAACTTGCTCTCCAAAAAATGTGTGTGTTTCAGGGGTAGAGACTGTTTCCATACCTAGCGCAAAACCTAAGAGGGTGGAAAAAAGGGAAACATTCTTGTCAGGTAACCCCAGACAGAAAATCACTAAGGCTATTGTTAACCCATCTGCCAATATGGCAGAGAAAACAACATACACCCTTGCAGTCTTGTCTTGGAACATAGCGGGATTGAAGGGGAAAATGTCAGAGGCCGCTTGGGGTTCTTTTGTGGATCTACATGATGTAATCATCCTGCAGGAAAGTTGGTCAACAGAAGCTATCTATCGGGTTGGCTATCTTAATTACTATAAACCAGCCAGCAAAGGACCGAAGGGCCGCCCCTCAGGGGGTTTAGTCATTTGGATCAGACAATCCTTAGCCATCACCATCACTGAACTCCCTACTTTGGGTAATGATATTCTAGCACTGAAATTAACAGATAACAATAACCAGGACTCTTTTCTGTTTAATATATATGCTAGAGGGATACCAGGTGGGAAGCCTGCGGGAGTGGTAGCTGAACTTGACTTCCTATTGAATGACATTAGTAGTGACAGCTGTGTCATGGTGGCAGGTGACTTCAACTGTTGCTTCGAACCATTTCCCAACCTTGATAGTGGGGGATATGGGGAAATTGATCAGCTCTGGAACATTCCCCCTTTGTCTGTCCCCCCTATTAAAAAAGTCACGGAGGCAGTTATGCAATGGTTGGGTCTTTGTCTTGAATGGGACTTACGTGCAGTGAATGGTAGGACCAAATTAGACCCGATGGGAAAAGTTACATTTGATAACTCCACAAACTCAAGTCGTATTGATTATTTTCTGCTTAAGATAGAGTTCTGGAAAATGTTGGTGGACATGGAAGTAGTCAGTAGATCTGAGAGTGATCATAATCCCCTGGTGATATCATTATCAGTATCTGAGGGTCTCCGTATGAACCCTGTTACAAATATTGAAACTGCAGATGCTGGCCTTACAAATGACTGCAGAAGGGTAAAATGGGCTGGGCTCCAAGACAACACTGCTACTATTAGCAGGATTGCCATGGAGGTCTTAGCGGCCACAAAACAGATGGCACCCATACTTGAGGCTGGTACTCCACTCGACCAAATTGGGACAATTCATGAGACTCTTTTTAATAAAATTAAGTCTTTTTTTATCAAAACTGTTAAGGGAGGAAGTAATAAAGCCCAAGCACATCCTAGGCTGAAATGGTACGATAAGACCTGTAGTATTGCCCACAGCTCTCTGTTAAGTGCTATCAAATCCAAATCATGTGCGGACATAAGGATAGCTAGGGTGAATTATAAGAAGGCATTAAAAGAGGCAAAAACCAAATGGGATGACCAGCGTTGGCTAGACTTATACCAGGCAAGCACCTTATCTAACCAACAAAGATTTTGGGAGGTTGTGAAATGGGGAGAATCGGGGGAATTACATACTCCGGTAAACCACGTCCCTGCAGAGCAATGGGTCAAGCATTATGAGGCGCAGTTCAGCCACACGGAACGGATCTCCCTTACTACCATTAGGGAAGATGCCAGTGTGCAGCCTGAATTGTCCTCACTTGATCACGTTGTTTTTACCGAAACCGAAGCTATTTCTGCTCTTAAACAAGTGCAGAATGGCAAAGCCCCCGGTATGGATTGCATCCCTGCGGACCTCTTCAAATATGATCAAAAACACTGGGTCCCGTATATATTAATTTTAGCAAACGCTATAGCTAGGGGCACTAGGATCCCAAACTCCTGGAAAGGGGCTGAGATTTTGCCAGTGCATAAAAAAGGGGATAGATCTGATGCGGGAAATTACCGCCCCATCAGCCTCATCGACGCCCTTCAAAAAGTAATAGCCAGAATGTTGTTGGGGAAAATTCACATGTGGATGATAGAAGTAGATATCCTGTCTCCGATGCAGGCTGGTTTTAGGGCACACATTAGCACAGTTGATCAGATTTTAAGATTTGTCATGATCTATTGGAAAACTGTGTTACTGAGAGACGGGAAGATCTTCGCTGCATTTGTGGACCTCAAATCAGCGTTTGATCTGGTCCCTAGAGGGAAGATGTGGGCTGCATTGAGAAGGATGGGGGTTCCTTCCGCACTTTTAGAACTTACCATTAGGATGCATGAGGGTAACTTTGCAAGAGTCAGATGGGGTCGTCAGGGCCAGGTTACCGAATCCTTCCCCGTGACCCGTGGTGTGAGGCAGGGTTGTGTCCTGGCCCCCACCCTATTTGTGCTCTTCATTAATCAGGTGGTTAAGTTCCTTTCAGACACCCCCACTGATGCTCCTTCACTGGGTGGGACAAAATTCCCTCTTTTAATTTTTGCAGACGATACTCTCATATTGGCCAAAACACAGAAGGGTTTACAGGTTGCAATAAACAAATTCATGGATTTTTGTAATATGAATGATCTTGAGATTAATATTAATAAAACCAAGTTCATGGTCTTGACCAAGAAAAAGCGATTGAGGGGCAATATTTTAATGAATGGGTCCAGACTGGAACAGGTCGATGTAATGACTTATCTTGGTGTTACCTTGGATTATAGGTTAAAATGGAAAGAGCAAGTAGCGGCACTTTGTCTGAAATTTGCCCGCTTGACTGGTTGCCTAGTAAAAGAGCAGCGGCGCTCCCTGACTAAAAGAGTACTGCCCGCGCTCAAAATCTATAGTGCTAAAATCAGCTCAGCGATATTGTATGGGGCAGATGTTTGGGGTTGTGTGGACTTGGCTGTCCTGGATAGGATACAGAATAAATTTCTTCGTAACCTAGTTAGTCTCCCCCCATCAACACCAGTCCTTCCACTTTTGATGGACATGGGCATGCACACCATTAAACATCAGGCCCAGTATAGGATGGTGGCACTATGGAGACGCATATGGTCCACCCCGGAACTGGCCATGTTTGCCCGTGAGCTTCAGGATGTGAGACTGCAACAAGGGGCAGGTGACATACCGTGGCTAAAGCAAATTAAGAATACTCTTATTGAAATGGGCCTACCTTTGCTATGGTCAGAGCCGGGTTCCCAAACCTTTCCTACTAAGGATGAATTCAAACTTTTTTTCTGGTCCATGGTAAAAACGGAACACGTTGCACTTTCTGAGAAAGTGAACTTGACAGGCCAGTTCTTGCTCCACAAAGTAATTCCTAATAAAGAAGTATACTGGGATTTTATCCTTAAAACATTAGATAGGAAACTATATCATCAGTTCCGTGTAGGCACGTTGCCCTTGAGGGCCTTTACTAGCGGCTGGCAGAGGCTGGAGTCAAGTTTCTGTCCCTGTTGTGCCGTCTGTGAAGAAACACTAGGCCATTTTTTATTTGTCTGTACTGCCTATTGCGAACCTCGTAATAAGTGGCTGAAACCTGTATGTACTAGACTAAACACCCGAGTGAGTAGTGAAGCACTGTACACCTTGAAAACGAATACTTCTGAATGGCTAACTATAGGATTGGCGAAATTCCTCGGGTGGGCTTGGCTGATAAGGTCTAAGTCAATCAGTTCATAAATCATGATCTAAATAATTTGTATACCATGTTCTCTGACTGCTTTTTTGGTCTATGAATTCAATAGTATTGATGATCTGCTAATTTTATATATGCTCAAATGATTTTACCATTTCTCTTGACGTCTTTACATGTATGTTTAATTGAGATCTTAACTTCACTTGTCTTCCTTTAATGATTTTGTCTTGTTCTTCTTTTCTGATTTGGTTATTACATGCATTTAAATATTTATATCGTTATGACTTTGTTGTATCCATTGTAGACAATGTAATTTTTGTGTATATATGTGTCTTTTATGATGAAAAATCGAAATAAAGACGTTAAAAACTGAAACTGAAAGTACATGTGTAGCAATATGCTTGCAGCAATAATCATAAGACTCAGAAAAAACATAATCAATAATGTCACAATGCAGTGACTACGGAGAGATTTACAATATTCATGTTTCTTGATCTGTTTCTGTCTATCTCTCTCTCTATTGGGGTCTAACTTGTACATGTCAGGAACCTGTCTAACCGCTTCACCTAGGGGAGGACTTAAACAATTAAACTGTCTGACTTGCTAGACCTCAACTTCATGCGAAATTCTTGAGAAGGAGTTTTCTCTACCAGGGGGAGTTTAGTATCAGTCTCTGGAAGGGGGCAGGGCTGGGAGTCTAGTTTCGTAGGCAGTCCATAGTGTCTTTTCACGGGACTCGAGTGGAGCCAGCCCTTGCGGCCCTCCACTTTTACTGCTGTCCTTGTTGTTAATAACACGAGCTTCGGCGCCTGCCAACGGGGCTCCAGCGGACTCCTCCTGTCGAAATTCCGGATAAACACGTATTCACCAGGGACGATCTCGTGTGGCTTCACCTCGGTGTTGTCGGGAAAGGCTGCAGCTACCTGTGAACGACATGATTGTAGTGCAGACATCAAGGAGGCAAGGTAATCTGTCAGCATATTACAGTCAACATCTGTTATTTTACGAGGCAGAGGCGTCCCCCACATATTCGGTGGCCTACCAAAGACCACCTCATACGGGGATAGCCCTGTTCTTGAATGTGCTATCATTCTCATGTAAAAGAGTGCAACTGGTAAAGCTACTATCCAGTCAACGCCTTTCTCTCTACAGATCTTGGCAAGGCGAATTTTCAGGGTCTGATTATGTCTCTCTACGAGACCTGCTGCTTCGGGATGTCGGACACAGTGGAACTTCCACTGATAGCCTAGCAGGAGTGATACCTGCTTCATAAGCTCGGACGAGAATGGCTGACCATTATCTGAGTATACGATACGGGGCAAACCATACCTGGGGAAGAATTCACGAACCAGCTGCTTGGCAGTGGTCGAAGCAGTGTAATCTGGGACTGGATATGCTTCTGTCCATCGGGAAAGTGCACATACAACTACGAGGACATATTTGAATCCTCGACAACGTTCCATCTGGATATAATCCATCTGGAGGACTTCAAAAGGGTGATTGGGAGGATGAAATCCACCTTGCTCTACGGGAATGCTTTTACCTGGGTTGAACTGGCAACAGATCATGCAAGTACGCACTTTCTGTTTTGCTGCTGCTCGTAAATGCTCATTGAACCAAAGGTTTTGAATACTGTCTAACATGGCTTTTTCTCCTAAATGTGCAGGACTATGTACTGTGTTAATGATAACTTGAACCATAGAGTCGGGAAGAAACCATGTGGCTTTCCCCTTCGTCATCCATCCCTGTTCTGTCTGGATCCCTCCTAGTTCAGTCCATTTCTTAATTTCGTCTGGGGTAGCATGTGTCTGTATGTCAATTACATCTAGGGCAGGATCCCTAACTGTCATGCAATGTGTCCGTGTCAGGACTACTGTCTTTGTCAGGTCAGTTGCGTGAGTCTGAGTCTGAGCTGTATGCTTGGCTGTTCGGTCTGCCAGGTCGTTACCCTGGGAAATGTTGTCTGTGACTTTCGTATGTGCCTTGCACTTCATGATGGATATCGCTGTAGGCAAATGTATTGCGTCTAACAGAGCTTGAATGAGGGGACCGTGTTGGATCTTGGCTCCGTGAGAGGTCAAGAAACCTCTCTCTCGCCAGAGTACACCGAAGTCGTGTACAACTCCGAATGCATAACGGGAATCTGTGTATATGTTAACTCTCTTGTTCGTTGCTTGAATACAGGCTTGGGTCAGAGCGATGAGCTCTGCTGCTTGGGCTGACAGGGTGTCAATACAATTCGTTTCTATGACTTCAGTTTCTGTCGTGACTGCATATGCGGCCACTAACTCTCCTGTAATTGTTCTCATACATGAACCATCCACATAAAGTGTCAGGTCTGGATCTGGTAATGCAGTGTCTGTCAAGTCTTGTCTGGGTTTCGTCGTAATGGTAATGACTTCAATACAATCATGTGCCAAAGGGTCTGTCTCACTTAATGGCAGAAGGGTAGCAGGGTTCAATGTATTGCAACGTCCGATTTCTATGTGTGGCTGAAACAATGTCAATTCATAACCTGTCAGTCGTGCTATAGTCAAGTGCTGAGTCTGTGTTCGGTTTAAAAGAACTTCCACGGAATGTGGAACTTGTACTGTCAATTGGTGTCCTAACACTATGGAATCACTTTGTCTGATTGCTAGAGCTGTTGCTGCAACTGATTTCAAGCACGCAGGCAGAGCCTGGGCTACTGGGTCTAATGTACTAGAAAAATAAGCACACGGTTTGTGTGAACCTGCTTGATCCTGGGTGAGTACTGACAATGCAGTACCTTCACGTTCTGTGACAAAAAGTGTAAAAGGTTTGCTGTAACATGGTGTCGCTAAAACAGGTGCTTGACATAAGGCTTTCTGTAAGTCGTCAAAAGCTTGTGTATGTTCCTGAGTCCAAGGGAGGACCGTCGATGTCGCTGCCTCCTGGGTTGTCAACTGTATGAGTGGTTTTGCTAGAAATGCATACTGGGGGATCCATTGTCTACAGTAAGAAGTGAGGCCTATAAAGGCCCGTACCTCCTTTTGTGTCTTGGGTTGTGACATGTTTACAATTAGCTGGATACGGTCAGGTGTTAGCTGTCTCCCCCCTTTGGACAGCAAGTGCCCAAGGTATACCACTTGCTGAACACAGAATTGCAGCTTTGAAGGAGACACCTTGTGTCCCTTGTCAGCCAAGAAATGCAAAACGTCAGTGATGCTTGTTCACATTCTGGTTCACTTCGGGCGGTGATCAATAGATCATCGGCGTACTGAAGTAGGGCAGTGTTGTCAGGCATGTGAATACTTTCAAGTTGTCTTTTCAATGCTTGGCTATAGATGCTGGGGCTTTCTGTGAATCCTTGAGGTGCGCGTGCAAATTTGAAGCTTCGGCCATTTAAACAGAATCCGAAAAGATATTGGCTTTCCGGATCAATTGGGACACTAAAGAAGGCGTTCTTCAGATCAATTACAGTAAAGAACGTTGCCTCTGAATCAATAGCAGTCAGTAATGAAGAGATGTCTGGAACCACAGGGTACTGTGGTACAATGCATTTGTTCAATTCTCGTAAATCGATCACTAATCGATAAACTGGAGGTGCATTTAGATCAGTACGTTTAAGAATTGGAATGATAGGGGAATTACATAGATTCGAGTCGGTTTCTACAACCACTCCTTGTGCAATGAGCTCGTCAATGATTTTCAGTAAAGCCACTACAGCATCTGGGGGTAACTTGTATTGTCGGATTCGTGGTAGTACTACTCCTGGCTTGAGTGTGACACGATATGGAGTGATGTGCATACAACCTACATCAGTGGGGCCTTGCCCCCATAAATGTGCAGGAACATTCTGTAATCTGGAATCAATATCTCTCAACACATAGTGACCCTTAAAGTCACGCAAAAACAATCTTACTCCTTCCGGAGAACAACAAATTACAGCTCCTAGAGCCTTCAGCGTTTTGATACCCAATAAGTTTTCTGGACATGATTTCGTGAGCAATAAATCTGTAGTGCGTGACAACGGACCAACTGAAAGGGGAACTGGTTTCGATACTTCATTTACAATAGGCTTTCCTGAAAATCCAAGGGAAACATTCTGTGAGCCTGAGAGGGGTGCCCCTGGAACCTCGTCGTGACTGATTGTTGTTCTGCTTGCCCCTGTGTCAATCAAAAACTTTCTATCTTTTTCCAATACTTGACTATGTACATAAGGACCCTCTTGATCTACAGGAACCTCAATAAGAGGCAATCCAACCTCCCTCTCTAGGCTGTTTCATGTGTATCGCTGGTAATGGGGATAATCAGTTTGTGCATACTGGTACATCTGCTGAGTTGCATGTTGTGTTGCGGCAATCGGTTGTGGCTGTGGTACCGCTACGGTCTGTACTGTCTGTTGTGGAGCATGCATAGGCTGTACATTCTGTGGTACGTGTTGTTGGACCTGGTCTTGTCTAGGTTGACGGGGTCTTTCTTTAGTTTTACCTGTAGATATATTATGTTTCAAAACTGCACAATCGTTTACATAGTGACCTGGCTGTTTACAATAGTTACATGTCCCTTTAACAGGAGCTGCTGAATTATTGGACTGTGTCATGCCCTTTTTCTGACCGTCAGCTGGAACTGACTGAGCAACTAGCATTTTCATTTTTGTGTCTTTCATACGTCTTTGTTCGTGATCATGTTCTTCTCGAATTCTATTCTGGTGGTACTGTAACATTTGTAACATTTGTGAAGGCGTGTTTGCTTGCCAGGTGCTCTCGACTTTCAGTACACGATTCTTAACTTGGGGCAGAGAATTCTCAACTAATTTAGATACAAAAAGGTGTGGGTATGACTCGCTACTTGCTTTCAGGCCACTATTAATAATAAAACATTTCTCAAATCGGGAATAAAAATCACTAGTGTCTTCATCGGGTTTCAGTTTGCAGGCTGAGATTGCATCCCAGTCCTCCTTTTTAGTTGCTAATAATCGCGGCAAGACCTGTACTAACAATCCTGGTAATGCTTTAGTTTTGTCCCCAAGACCCAACCCTGGGGTTTGGCCATTTTCTTCTGTTTCTAATGCAGCCCAATCAATCTTTTTGTCTCCCACCTCCCATTCTTTTTCTTTGAGTTTTTCGTAAATACCGGCAGGCAATAAAACTTTCAATATTTTCATAATGTCGGGATAGGTATAATCACCCATGAGTAACATGTCTTTTATTTCACGGTGGAAACCTGCAGGGTCTTTATCATGACTGGGCACTAATTTCTTCATTTCCAATAATTCCATTTTAGTTATGGGTGTGTATACAAATACACGTGTAAGGGTGTTATCATTATTCCTGACTGGATGTACTTCTCGCAAGGGATTCTGTCTGTCTATGTAAAACATTTTTCTTTCTGGGGGTGGAGCTGAAACAAACTGTGGATTCAGGAAGGCACTATATCTGTGTCGATGTTCTAAAATTACTTTAATTAAATCGGTACCCAGGCCTCTCCATTTATTCATGAGTAACTCTATTAGTACATCAGGTAAGGGACCTGGATCAGAATGTTGGCTCTTATACAATATAAGGAGGTGCTGTATCATGTACATACCAGCTAATCGCTGTTCGTCTGGGGAAAGATTCAAAAATGTTTGTGCTAATGCGTCATCATTATATTTATCGGAATTGTCAGCCCATTGTACAGCTGACCTGGCTAATTCTTGTTCGTCCATGGAATTGAGTACATGGTACCCCATTCGTTCTTGAAGTATTTTATCGGTAGCCTGAAATAGATGTTCAGGAGTCTTCGGGTTTGACATAGCAGAGTGAAAAAGTCTCTTGCTTTCTGGACGTATCATTTTATTAAAGGGTCTACCCTTTCCTACATATGCTATTGTTTCTGTATGTTCTTCTTCTAGCTCATCCTCCTCTGAGAATTCATTCTTGTCATTATCTGCTTCGTTTTCAGCTTTCTCTTTTTCATGAAACACTGTTATTTCTTTACGAATTTTTCTGTACATGGCCTCTATACATGTCTTTTTATCATGTTTTCCGTCTGCAATATTCTGACCCCATGTAGTTAGTACCTCCATCTCTTCTTTATTTACACCAGGCCGGTCTCGTTCTCTTATGAAACAGTTTATGAGAAATCTTAAAATCATACTTTGAATGTCTACTTTCTGATGTGCCATGGCCTCGTGAATACATTCCTGACCTTCCCCAGTCTGAACAAAATAATATATCCTGTCTAGATAATTTTTCATTCCTGGAAATAGAACTAAAAAGTTTGCAGCACGTCTTATACGCATTGAGGCTAATATCATGCAACCATCCTTGCCTGGTACTGGATCATATCTACAGTCTGTAAGATACTCTTTAAGTTTTTCAATTGGAACTGCTCTCGGGGTACGTTGCATTGCTAGTTCTCTAATAGTTAATCGCTGTACTGGTGGCGGGGTATGGTAACCTCCTGATGCACCTCCTGAGGTGGAGGCTTGAGCATGACCTGTCGGTACGGCCGTGTCAGGCCCAAAAGGATTAAGCGAATTAATAGGGGGTGCAGGTAAGGGTGGAGGAAGCCGACCGGGAGGGGTAAGCTGTTGCGGACCTGGGGGCCGACGATCAGCCGGTGGTACAGGTACCGGTGGAACATTGGTATATTCGGGAGCTACGTCGTCTAAATAGGAAGAAAGGAAAATATCTGCTGCGGTTTTGTGACGTAATTTAGTCGGAACCAATGGAGGGGGCAGATCTTTTGGTACTTCCGGGGTCGCCTTGGGCAGGCCCTCGGCCAGGACTGGATACAATCCTGTCATAATGGCATTACTCCGTCTATCGTGTTGTTCTATTCTAACTCGTTCTCCTTCTTCTAGTAGTTCTTTTTCTTTGGCCTTTTCAGAATCCTCCCTACTTTTCTCTGCTTTTCTGAGTGCTTTCTCTGTCCGTCTGTGTGATTCTTTACGCCATAGTTCAATGGCATCTTTCTGTGACTGTCTGGCTTTCTTTTTCCATAATGCTTCTTCTACTCTCATGATGCAATCGGCATCCCATGTCCCTGTAACGGGACATCTCTGATTCTCTGCTAAATCCTTAGTGTAATCCACCCACAAGTCGAGATATAATACAGCGTCTAAGCCGTGCTTGTGGTACATAAAATATCTGGGAGTGTCCCTGGGTGGGATGGGAACAGCTTCCTCGAGTATCCCTTTTCTAGTTCCTATCTGACTTAGCTTGGAAAACAGAGGCATTCTGAGCCTCGATACTTGACACTTGATACTTACTCGGACTTGGACACAACTAATGCAAAAAACACAGTAATGAAAATCAAACAATCACTCATACCACGACATTAAAACACATTAAAACATTTCGGAACGGACAATAACTTGATAGCTGAATACTCGATATACTGCTAAACAGTACAGATACACTGCTAAACAGTGCAGACCGGGTCTGTGTACCCAAACCCGTCTTGACCGGACACAAATTAATGCACCCATCTAGATGCGTCCCCAGCAACGGTACTCACCGGGAAGCACGGAACGGAAGGCCTCGGAAACTCGACACTGGACTGGACCGGACTGGACTCGACTCGACTCGTGACGTAGGTACTTCGGAACTTCGGAACTGGTGGGCCTCTGAACACCTCGGACCTTGCTCTCTCGGCTGGGCTCTGGTCGGGATCCTCCGCACTCCTCACCGCCTCGTCTGGGTGTCGATCGCAGCCTCAGTCACCTCCGTTGGCCTGAGGGAGATACAGGAAATCCTGCGGGTACGCGTAGTTGTCCGTCACGGCTGTGGCAGGGGACCAGGCCTGCAACGCACCGCCGGCGCGTAAGGTGGGGGAGGGGTCCCTGTTCGGGCGCCAATTATGTGGTAAATAAAATTTACCTATGCGGAATTTCTATGCGGTAAAGTTCAATAAGAAAAACTCAATCAAAAATGAGAGGCAGAGTCCGTGGCATCTGAGTTTATAAGGGTTTTATTCCATAAACTGGAATTGGTTCGAACCAGGTATCATGTTCCATCACCACGAAGGTTCAGGAAGGGATAGACAATGCTTTATTAACAGAGTACAATATATATAGTAAATGCATATAATGGTGATGGATACAGAAGGCGTAACAGCTGAGAGAAAAGAGATAAGAACACATGTACGTAACAGAAGGCGTGCACGAGGGCGTACACGGATGTGTGTGCTAGACAACGTCACATGAAAGTGTCACAGGTGGGTGGATCCATAGAGGGATCCTACAGTGTCAGCAGAAATATATGGCAGAGATGCGCGCGCAGCGGCATGACGTGTGATTGACGTGGAACTGGAGGGTGAAGGGGACTTGACATTTAGCACCATACGTGGAGACAGAAGTCTGGCGTGTCAGAACAACCGAAACCCAAATCATATCTAATATCTTGTGTTTGAGGAACTGTTTTATCTAGAAGGAAAGGTCTCTCGGGCAGAGGCTATTCTATACTGACTGCTAGTGCATGCATATGTGACTACGTGTCTACGTGTTAATGCGAGGGGGCCATGGGCCTACCATGGTAACGGGAGCAATGAATTACTTGCACGGAGACAGAAAGGCCGGGCCCTTTGCTCTGCAGCTGGGGAGATGTTTTCCTAAATCACTAGACAGGAATGTATTTTCGAGGAGCGGAGCAGATAACTTGAAGGCAAAATACAGTCTTGGCAGGCAAGCAGGCCGAGCCGGGCACCGCTCGCCGCACAGGGAGTAGGGTAAGGGTCATGGATGCGGATCCAGGCTGCAGCTTTCAGAGGCAGAAGGCAGAAAGGGCTTGATGGCAGAAATCAGGGCCTAACTCGCCAGAGCCAGGAAAACGTGAAAGTGCACCATGTAAAGACGGTGGCACGGCATACTTAGGAACTGAATATTCGACCCATTCATGGTGGATCTGAAAGAGGACATGTTAACGTTGGACGCAAATGTATTTGCGTCTTCATAGCTGGTTGTGGAGGGAACATACATGTACTTGAAGCACGTACATGGAGCCGTTGGGGTCTACGTTAGGGGACACAATTGACCATAAAAATTCATATTACCTCACACCCCCATTCCCTTACTCCGCTTTCCTCACTTATCCTCATTCTCCATGTTCACTCCCCTTCCCCTCACTCACCTCCCACACTCACCTTCTTTCAATCCCCCTACTTCACTTCCCTTCCCCTCTCGTCCCTTTCTTTGCTTCCTCACTCATTTTCCTTTCCTATTTCACTGTACTCCACTTCACTCACTCCTTTACAATATATAAAGAATATAGCTCTTTTTGGAGAATTGGAGATAGTTCTAAAAAGAACTGTTTTTTTTCTTCTTTTTTTGTTTTTTTTTTGTTACTTTTTCCGAACGTTTTCAAAAAATTTTTTCAGAACAAAAAAAAACTAGGGAATGCCAAACTGCTCAACAGGAGCAAAAAAAGGGGGAAAAATTAGGGCTGGGGAGGGCAGCGGTGTTCTTCTCTTTTTCGAGCAATTAGTTGGATACTCTGCTCCCCATAGCAAAGCAGTTTGTCACACTGCTTACACCTAATGGTAATGTTAGTAAAAACAGGCTGAATGTTTGGTATCAGCTCGACTGCTCTTCCACTCCCCGATGATGTTGCTCCACCGGTGGAAGTCGAGGCGCCATCTCTTGGTGCATTCCGTGTCAGGTCCCTGACACTCTCCCAGGCATAGTTCTGGGGGTGCCTTCTTTGAACATGCCTGATCATGGTGGATTTCCCAAAGCTGTATTTCTTTCTGGGGTCACCACGAGACAGAATAGTGTTGCAGATTTTTCATTTCACCTTCGGAGCATTTACCTTCTTCTCCCCTTCTGGAATGCTAAAAAACTTCCAGATGAAGTGCTGCTTCACTTTTGGCCGAGGAGGTTCCTCCTGGAGAAACTCATCAGAGTCATCACTGCTGCTTGGTGGTCTTGCAGCCATTCTTTGCAAAGAATTGAAGAGAAGAAGGGAATAGGTCTTGCTCTCTCCAAAGTGAAAGAGGTAGTGAAGGAAATGGGTGGGGTTTTCATTAGTTGTAAAAAAAACTGTTAACAACCAATGAAAAGTGATATTTCGAGGTCACATGACTTGACGTGCTTACACTACGCGCTCCGGAGCGCTTCCGGGGGCGCTTACGCGGCATGTACGTAGGCGCTTCCGGGGGCGCTTACGCGGCACGTATGGAGGCGCTTCCGGGGGCGCTTACGCGGCACGCCTGAAAGACGTTTTGTTAGATTTTAGGAAATGAGTTTAAAGTTAAAATACGGTTATTTAAAATCAAAAATACAACTTTTATAAGTATGCCACTAAATGTCTTGTATTATTATTTACTTTAAATACATACTTATATTTTTTTTCGCACGCCGAAATAGCGGTCTCGCTACGTGTATGGGTGCATTTACAGGTGTGCGCACCCAGAGCGCTCTGAGGTAAAATGGTAAAAAAAAAAAAAAACAGGCAAAATACATTGAAAAATTTCTTTTAGAAAAAAAATAATAATAATAATTTTATAAAAAATATTATAATTCATAGTTATAAAAAACAAATTAAAAAAAAAATTAATAATTCACTTTAAAAATCGTAGGTTACAAACTCGTTATAGTAAGGAATTAGCTTTTTAAAAACATTTGAAATTCACTGAAAAAACATAGGTTTCACACCAGTTATAGTTAGCTGGACATTTTACTCATACAAAACCATTGAAATTCCCACGTTATAGTTAGTTGGACTCACTATAACTCGCGCGCCCGCAATCCACTGCTGATGATGTCTCATATTACATCATTCATGACATGGTCAGTGACATCACTGATGGCATCACTGATGACATCTTAAATGACATCACTGATGACATCACTGATGACATCTCAAATGACATCACGGATGTTATGCGTGAGTCTCACGGGCTGCAAAACCCCACAAAATAGTGAAATTCTCAGAAGTTTGTGCGTGTATTATACCGCCGGAAGTTCACATGTCTAACAATAGTTTTTGGAAACCAGAAGCAATGCATATATATGTCGTTCAAAACCCCATATCATGTGTGTGTGTATAGTATATGGAGCTACTGGGTTGTACGGCATGGAGTGAAACGGTCAGATGTGACATAATGCCCTGTATGTGGCCTGTGATGTAAAGACATAAATTCACCAACTGCGCTATGGCAAAGGACAGCAGCAAAACAAAGCTGAGTTTAGAGGTAAGGGATAACATAACACACAACAATCAGCACACCATGACAACATAGGAAAGGGTTATATAGAACACCATACAATTCCACTGCACTGCATAACAACACATTAAATATAATTATCATAGATAATATAAAGTGCAAGAATGTAGTATACACTACCATAAAATGGCATATGATAAATGACCATACCATAACATAGCATAATCTAAAATATATACAACAGCATTGTAGAGATTAACATACACATCTAATTATAACGGAACACAGCAAAGTTTAACCTGGCTCAAACTAGAATACTTGACAGAACATAAAATACAAACTATGATAACATAGCACATAATACAGCAAGGCATAGTTCTAGCACTGATGCACCTTTCCACCCCCCTCCAATCCCCTGCTACCAAAGTACCCTCTGATTTGAGGAAGACACCCACACTGACATCAAATGTAGGAATCCTTCCATGCATGGGACTGGCATTGGCAACCATCCCTCAGGCACCACTCCATTCCTGTGGCCTTGGTTGTGTTTGGGTGACACCTCCCTCCCACCACCATAACGTGCATAGGGCTCTCATCACCCGGTGGCTTGCGGGCCCCCTTTCACCCCTCTGGTTTGAAGTGGCCCCTTCCATGTTCCTATACGCATGCGTCCTAGGATCCACCGGCCTGCACATGAGACTCAGACTTTATAACACCCCTCTGGCTTAAAGTGGACCCTTCCATCCTCCTCTGCTCGTGCGTCCTGCCAGCCTGCATATGACACTCAGGCTTTGTAACCTGGCTGTAGTAGTCCCTGTGAGGATGCGCTCACCTGCAGCTCTGTAGTCCCGCATCCTACTGAGACCCTCAGCTCGCAGGAACTGTGCCATGTACGTCCCGCCTGCACCCTTTCCGTACATATAACTTTTAAAGAGCTGCTCAGCCTCACCAGCCTGAGAATCATCCAATGTGCCAATGGCTGCCCTGCCTGAGAGGCAATTATACCATGAACAGAAGGGCCCACACTCAGAGCTCACCGCCTGGACCCACTCGGAAGCATCAATAGCCGCCAAAATAGATCCGGTGCCACTGCAGCTGCTGCACCAATAATAGGCTTGTCCCTCTGGATAATCAGACGCTCTAATACCGCATTAAATCACAGAAATGCCGTGGCAAATGACCACATTTATAAGGTTGGAGTGAACTACGATTGCCGAAACGCGGAGAAGCTTGTGGTAATGGTAACTTTTCCCCATCTGCGTGCTGAAAACAACATGCCTCGGGCCGAGGCACACTGTGCACCGTGATTCAGTCTCTGCACTGCACGAACGCAGATAGGTTCCATAACACAGGAATGCGACCTCGGGTTGTCTGGGGTGAACGGCTTGGTTGCATGCACTTTGAAGATCGGTTCAGTGTGCAGAGGGTCAGACGTGGACACACGGGGGAGGGATGTGCCAGGTAGACTTCTTTCGGGACCTCTGCAGGTAATCTGGCTGGGCCTAGATGAAAGGGCAGGTCTCCAGGTGACCTGCTGTTGTTTCATGTGTAGTCCATTTTGGGGGTGACGTAACAATAACTAGGGTATTTTCAATTGATTTTTACTGCTTGTCTACTATGGCCTTAACAGTAGACTTCTGAATTGTGCAATGCTTTCTGGAGCCATATCGACTCATATACCTGATTATGTACTCATTACCCAACATCAACTGTTTATACAAATAAATAAATGTTGGGGAAAAATCAGTTTATTTTATAAAGCTGTGAAACTGGAATATGTTCAGGTCATGCTGGAATAGCTGCGGTGGCTATTTCCCTCCTGCCAACGTTAGAAGGATGAACGGCTAATGTGATGCTGCTGAGATGTTACTGTGTGATATGTAGGTTACACACAGCTGCTGCATGCAGCAGATACACTATGTAAGCTGTCCAACTGTAATTGTAGCCTGTGATCTGCAGAGCAGAACACAGAGATATCTCTGCAGGGAGCATATTAATGCAGGGAATTTATTTGCCACCTTGGGAGTTGTGACCTTCAGGACACACACAGCGGTCTGCAGCGGCCACTTGGATGAGAACCTGCAGATCACACAACAGTCTCTGCAGGAGATGTGTTCACAAGTTGCTGATCTTGCATCTGCAAGTTGATGCTATCAGGATCTCAGCAGCAGTTGCAGAAACCATCTGAGCATTTGTACGGAGCTCTACAGCAGGTGAATTAACCTTCAGTCCCCTTACTTGGACAAGTTGGACTAGTACCTGCATATCACACCCAGATCTCTGCAGTGTGTATTCACAATCCGAGCTATCTTAGATCAGAGCCTGTGACCTGCACAGCAGGTGAATACATCCACTGCGCATTCTCACTCAGACAGAAGCTTATGACTGGAGCGGGCCCACTGAGCTATCGTATTGTCATTACTACTGTTACCTGCAGTTCATGCAGTGTTCACTGAGGCCTGATTTCAAATAATGAGCAGCATAATTGCTGCAGCACAAGTTCAACACAGTTTGCAATGCTTCCGTTCACTGCCATGATGTTGCATCCTGCCTTTCCAGTACTGATCACTAATATCTTTTCAAAGCCTGTTACGTCGCTCCGCGGGCGGTCCTTTGAATACTTAGGGGGCAGCCGTTCTCTTTCATTTGGCTTCCCCTGGACGGGGCAGAGAAATTAATCGGTTTAGTCACACATGAGCAAAATCTGCGGCCTCACAAATCCCGCCTTTAGTTACAGTTTGTCAGTGCTACTGCAGGAAGAAAGAGGGCAGAGGCTGGCCTCTTGCTTCTGCTTTCTCTGAGAACCACTGCCTCAGGCTGGGCTACAAGACCAAAGCCGTGCCGGAGAGGAGGCGGGTGCAATAATTGTATTAATATAAGTATTAACAGCATTGATAGCTCTGTGTGTGCAGTCGCAGCTCGCAATAAGCGCGGGGGGTCGGGAGGGGGCCGAGGGAATTAAAAATAAGGTAAAACACTTGGAAAGCTTACCTGACCGGGTCCGCGTCCGTGCCGCCTCTGCTATCTGCTCCTGAGCCAGGGTCCGCGTTGGCGACATGAACGTCTTCTGCATGAGTGGCTGGTGGTGGCACTGGCAACCCCTCTCTCAGCCAATCCAGGCTGCTCCAGAAGCGCCAGGATTGGTTTGAGCAGGGACTGTCCCCGCCCATAGGAGAGGCCACTGGCCACTGGCAGCCCTCGCCTTTGCTAGCTCTCCTAATGCAGTGCACTGCAGTGCACTGCAGTGCGCATGTTTGGGCTGATCAGAAAAATTATCAGCCCAAACCCGAACATGTGCACTGGGCCTGTCCTGCTGCTGTCACTCAGTCAACTATTAGCAATAATGGGGTAACCCTGTGTCCCTCAGAACCTGGGTATGTATGATATATAAAGAAGTGGTTCTGTTGGGAGAGTGACAACTTCTTTGTTCAATGTAATTAATATATCCTGAACATTCAATTCTAAGTAGCAAACTTTGCAAACTTTATGAAAGCTACTGGTTCAACAACATTTTTCAAGATCAAATGGAAATACGCAGAACACACCACAAAGACAAAATATGTTTTGGGTAAAACAATTACGGTTGTATTGTATGGGTATTATGTACACATATTAATGAATATGGCTGTCAATAAAATAATACAATGCACGGCGTATTACCATTTGGTCCTTCAAAAGTGTTGTTGAATCAGTAGTTTTCATAAATTTTGTAATGTTTGCTACTTAAAATTGAAAGTTCAGGATATATTAATTACATTGAACAAAGAAATTGTCACTCCCCCGACAGAACCACTTCTTTATATGTCACTCAGTCAACAACACAAACCCAACCCTGCAGTGCTGCCCCGCACACCCCCTTCAGCGACACATCCTGATTGACTCCACTGGCAAGATTTCAACTAGGAAGAATGTGGCCGTGCTGTGTTAGTGGGGCAACGACCCAATGGCCGCACCACCACTACCTGTGCCGCTGCCCAGGTCGATGGGTCAGAAACAGCCTATGATATCTATATTTCTAAAATCCCTATGCTTGAAAATGAAAGGCTCAGAGGATATAATCTGATAGTAGCTTCATCTCAAACGACAAACATAAGGGGGGTTGCAATATTGGCTAAAAGTTGTCATGAACAAGGAATACGCTGTGCGTCAGATTCATATGGAAGATGGGCAATTGCTAAATTAGTTAGTGGAATTACGATATGCACTGTCTATGGATCTAATCAGGATGATCCTATAATTTTTGAAAAATTAGAAGCAGAATTAGCCATTTGGCAAGGTCCACTAATTTTCTGCGGCGATCTTAACATTTCTTTAATACCATCCTTGTCACCGTATGTAACTAGATTAAAATATATTGGCCGGAAACCAAAGGTTTATCGGGCTATTAGTAATTTAATTTGTAGCCTTGGGCTAACTGATATTTGGATGCAAAATAGCCCAACTGATTCTGGTTACACGTATTACTCACACCCCCATCAAAAATATGTACGGATAGATTACATTTTTACATCTAAAGATTTAACATCCTCCTCACACATAAAGAAACTTCCGAAAACACTATCAGACCATAATCCCCTATTATTATCAATTGATTATAAAACTAATTATATTCAAAAAACAACATGGTCCTTTGATAGGAAATTATTGTGCAACCAAGAATATATTGATTTTATTAAAGCCTGGACTGAGGAATTTTTTAGCATGAATCGATTTAGTGCTTCAAGAAATATTGTTTGGGATACTTATAAAGCCGCTCTAAGAGGGGAAACCATTAAGTACCAATCTAAAATTAGGAACGGGGAAAAACAAGAATTTGAAGTAAAAATAGCTGCTCTAGCTAAAGCCGAAGAAGAACATATCAGTAAAATTAGGCAAAGACAAGATACAAGTCAGGTGATGATGCAGGTAGGTAACTAAAATCAGAATTAAACTCTAAACTAAGTCAGAAAGCTGCTGAGACATATCAATCACACAGGAAGCAAGTCCATGAAAGCGGAGAGAAAGTGGGCAGACAACTGGCACTTAGTACGCGTCAGAAAATTACAAGAAGGGACATAGTTACTATAATAGAAAATGGGCAGACCTTCACTCATGCAGCTGAAATTAATTCCCAGTTTCAGAGGTATTATCAGAAGCTATATACAGAGGATACTAAGAGGTCTGAGATAGAAACAAAAGTTTTCATAAACAATTTTCTTAGTAACTCCGAGGCTACGAAAACATTGGATAATGATACAAGGAGGATCTTGAAAAAGAGATAACAATTGCAGAAGTTAGGACCGCATTATCATTATTAGCCTCTGGCAAAGCAGCCGGTCCAGACAAGATACCGATTGAGCTATTTAAGATACTTAGCCATCAGTTACTACCGATTCTACATGATTTGTTTCTTGGAATACAATTTAATGGTGTACCTCCAATTTCTTGGGAGGAAGCTAATATAATCGTCTTTCCAAAAAAGGGAAAATCCCCAGAACTTCTCACGTCATATCGTCCTATATCCCTTATCAATTCGGACTCCAAATTATATGCAAAAATCTTAGCACTCAGGCTCAGTGGGGTCATTGAACAGCTCGCTTCCCCATGGCAACATGGCTTCATCCCTGGAAAGGGAACCACTGATCACATCCGTAGGGCAATTGCCTTATTCGACGCCACGACAGCCAGGGGGGAGCGTATGTCAATGATTCTACTGGATGCTGAGAAAGCTTTCGATCATGTCACCTGGAAATTTCTATGGGAAGTTATGACACGCAATAATTTTGGCCCCAAATTTATTAACTCAATAAAATCAATGTATCACCGCCCCAAAGCCAAAGTTCTCGCGGCCGGACTATTTTCTGAATACATCAATATAACAAGAGGTACTAGGCAAGGCTGTCCGTGCTCGCCTCTGCTATTTGCCCTATATATCAACCCTCTTATCTTGAAACTATTAGAGAGCACTATTATTAAACCGGTTGTCAGTCATCAGTTTGAAACGAAAGTACTGGCATATGCTGACGACATTGCGATCGTCACACCCGATCCAACAGAAGCTATCCATGAAATAGAGGTAATTACTTCTGAATTTGGGACTTATTCTGGGTACTCTCTCAACAAAGGAAAGACGATTATAATAAGTACACCCGACACAGTTTGTATGGATCCACGAAGAGTTGAAAAAGCTACTTATCTGGGCATTGAACTCTGTGCAAACACTAAGATAATCTCACAAATTTATTTTGATCCATTACTGAAAAAAATCAAGAATGATTTTGAAAGGGTCAATAGCCTTCATCTATCCATTATAGGGAGAGTTAATTATGTTAAAATGAATACGTTACCCAGATGTCTCTATTTATTTAGAGCAATACCACTAGCCATTAAAAAGGAGACTTTAATATTGATAAATTCACTTATATCTAAGTTTGTGTGGCAGAATGGGAAAATTAGGAGATCTATTGAACTATTGTCTCTTCCTATTGATAATGGTGGCCTTGCCATACCTAATATGGTATTATATTATTGGGCAGCACAACTAAAACAGTTTACACCTTTGTTTAAAGGATATAGCGAAGAGAATTCAGAGGGCCGTGTTGAAATACCGCCAATATATGAACTTATAGTCGGTCGGGAGGCAAAAGGCTTGTTATTGCGAAAAACTGAGACAAGAAATTATAAAGATTTTAAAGGTGAAATTATGATTCATGTTTGGAAAATTTGGAGTAAAATTGCTAAATATAGTCAAGTTGAGAAAATTAATCGCTATACACCACTTGTTCATTCTAATCTTATTCAAGGACAGGATTCAGATGCCTTTTTAAAACATTGGGCCAAGATAGGAATTAAGACAATAGGTGATTTTCTAATAAATGACTATGACACAACTTTTCTAGATGTAAAAATTAAATATAAACTACCGAATGGGGATTTTCTGAAGTTTGCACAAATATTTACTACACTAAAAGCTAAGGAATCACTAATATGCTTGCATAAGTATGAAATTATGGATGTAATATTTAGAACAAACACTAGAATTGGAACCCTATATAATATTCTTTTAAGCATGAAGAATGATGATCTCGATAAAACGGAAAAAAATGGTGCTTAAAATTGAATAATCCAAATGTGGATCTAAACCAGGTGTTAAATATGAGTCAAAAGTTATTGATGGCAAGTAATCTTAAGGCACAATTGTACAAAACTATCTTTGACCTTTACTTTACCCCTGCTAAACTATTTACATGGGGCAAACGGGAGAATGATTTATGCCCAAGATGTACTCAAGGGCCGGCAACCCTTACCCATATGTTTTATACTTGTCCTAATTTGACATTAGTGAAAAGTATGATAAATTCCTTTTGGGAGGACATTTTTGAACATATAATACCAGAATCCGAAACTTTATTTCTCTTTGGCCATGACCATACCTTAAATCTGGAAAAATCTGAAGAAAGATTAGTTTTTATTGGCATGGCTGTTTTCAGGATACTCCTATCTGCGAGATGGAAAGATGTAGAGCCTCCAAGTTTTCAGATGTGGTTAGCACGCTTTTTGGCAGCTTATAGATATGAATCTGCAATATTTAAAACAAGAGGGATACGATCTAAATTACGAGGAGATATGCTTTGGTGTCCAATAACTGAATGGAAAAATCGCATTGTCCCTGGTGGTATCGGATGATTGGTGACTATACTTATAATTGACTTTAGAGTTTGTTTATATTGTTGTATAATCTTTATCTTTCTAAAATGTTATTTATGTTGATTTTTTAATCATTTCTGTGAATTTCAAACCCTGCGATTTATTTATTCATAATACTGTATTATTTGAGTTAATTCTGAATTGATGTACTATTGCAATGATATCCTACTTATTATGCCTGAATAAAATAAATTTAAAAAAAAAAAAAAATGAAAGGGAGGAATACATAGTTCATAAAAAGTGTCCTTTATCTAGGAGAGCAAACTGACAAAACGTTTAACACATCAAATCCCAACACAAAACTCTTGGAGCTCTAGCAAGGATGAAATTATTATAAAGAGCTCCATTATACTCGCTTTTTAAAAGATGGTTAAATCTCTCTAAACAATTAGAAACCTTTCTAAGCAGCAAAAGGTTTTAGACGGTGGATCTCATGGCTTGCCACTCCCTGGCAGGTTAATGACGAATGCTGAAGGGCGTTCTGCATCTGGTACTGTTACTTCCCAATGTACCTTATATTTACAGAATCAGGGGATACGGGTGGTGAAATGGAATTACCAAAATAATTCTAAGGAAATTTGTTTTTCTCAAAGACGGTTAAACTAAGTGAGGGATTCAAAGCACAAGTGGAATTTCTAGTTGCATACTTATACACTTTGATATTTCAAAAGTAGAGAAAATGGGAGGAATATGAAGCCATTAAAAAATCCAAGTGATTGGAGGCATTTAAACTATATTCCTCCCAAAAAGACACTGAATCGTTATTTACCACAAAATATTATTTTGTGGTAAATAACGAATTCTTAAGGGCCTGTGGCACTGTTTTCAGTGCCACCTACATCTAGATTTACCGATTCGGTAACTTTACCGATTCGGTATTTTATTAAATCGGTAAATTTATCGAATCTTAAATTTACCAATTCTGTAAATTTTAGGCCCCCTACATATCAAAAACCAAATACCGGTCGGTAACGGCCGAAATCGGCCGATACCGACCGGTATTTGGTGTCCTACATCTGGCCCTTTGCCCTGTATCTAGCTGACCTTCCAAAGACACATTTAGATATCCATTCCTTTTCTCTGAAAATGGGAGGCTCCCATACATCATGTCTCCTTTAATGGATGATTTTGTCATTATTCACCGAACCCCAGTTGGTCTACAATGGAAATTGGTGGAGTTCGGAAACTACTGGCTTAAAAACAAGTGAATTATCAATTTTGAGAAAAGCAAAATTATGACCTTTGGCAAGAATGAGCTTAGTGTTGTGTAGTCTACTTGGCAGTTTTAAATTGAGGACACCTCAGAATGTAGATATTGGTCAGTTGATGGCTTAAACAAATTAAAATGTGATTATGGTGGGCCCTCCCTCCAACCAATGATAGTATCTTATAAAGCACTTATCACTTGTAAAGTCCTATATGGAGTAGAAATACTGGACCTAGGAAAAATTGTAGATTGGGATAAGGTAGTAGGCTGGTGTCTAAAAAATCTGCTATCCCTTCCCAAACGTACAATGGCATTGGTTATAAGGGAGGAGGCTGGGGTCCAATCCTGATTTACAACTATAGAAAAAAGAACATTAAGTTTCTGGAGCAAATTGTTGACATCTGGGCAACCTAAGATAGCCACTCTGTAACTATCAGGTGATTTTAAGATATTTTAATTGGGCTTATAATACGAGGGAAAAGCTGAAGGTGACGGCAGATGTACTCAGGATTAGGTATTATAATTAAGGCTCCCTGTTTTCCATTTTTACTGATTTCTACAGATAAATACAGACAGAAAACATTCTTTTTCCTGTCTGTAATATTTTTTTTATGTGTATAAAAATGGAAATTGTGTTGCTTTTTGAGTAATTCCAAATACCCTCTGCCATGACTGCCAGGCCAATAGACGTGTGGATTGATAGATAAGGGGGTTCAAAAATAAAGGAATTTTAGAAAGAGACTTTAACAGCAGTAGGTATGCACAAGGTTGATACTGAATTTGCGGGAGTTCACAGCACTGAAACCTGGCAGACATTCCGCATGAGTGAATATTTATCAGTTAAATAAATGTGGAAATATCCTAATTTCATCTTCGTTTTTCCACAAAACCCCAAAAAATGTGGATAAATACAGATAAAATGTGCACAAAATAAATACAGATAAATACAGACGGAAATGGGAACAAAATAAATACCATAAAACCGGGAGCCCTATTTATAATGTGGTACTTCCACTGGGAGACAGCCATTACAACGCGGGCTTTATACTGCGCTACCATTACGACGCAGCCATCACAACGCAAGTAGTTACAACGACTTGCGCTGGATGGCGCTATATACTAAGGAATAGTATAATTTACTATTCCAACACCTTCCCTACTGTTACGTAGGCTGGAGTTGGAATAGTAAATTATACTATTCCTAAACCCAGTGCCTACAGCGCAAGTCGTTGTAACAACTTGCGTTGTGATAACTGCGTTGTAATGGTAGGGCGGTGTAAACACCACGTCGTAATGACATACATCCACTTCCACTAACATATTATAAGAAAGAATTATCAATAATGGGTGAGTTAGAGAAAGGGATTTATAATACTTAAGAACCAAGTCCTCATGGTATATTTGTGTGAAAGCTGGAAAGGTAATGCTTATTTTCCTTATTTTTTTTGTTTACAGAGCCTTAAAATGCGACAGTATCATTTTAAATTTAGAATAGGGTTACACCCACTCCATGTGCATGCTTCTGGGTTATGCTATTTTAAGAACAATGAAGGATTATGTGGATGAGGATACCAGATGCATTGTACAAAGGTACACAGACTTTTAGATTGCCATCACTTTTTAACTTTGTAATGGGAAATTAAGCACCTATTTTTGTTTTATTGTAATATCAGATCTAATTGGTGGCACTTAGCTTTTTTATTCAAAATACAGTTTATGGATGCATCATGTTCCCTTGCCAGATTTCTATTGTCCATAAATGATAGTGTACTATAAGTTTTATTTAAAGATCAACTGTTGAATTGTTTGTCATGTTAACTAATTTGTGCTGTTTGTAAATGTTAGTGTAAGTATTGTAAAAAATGATCTGTTGCTTATTTAAGTGATATTGTTCAATTGTATGTGATTGCATGTTGTGTTTTTGACTACTCTACTTGTTTAAGAGACAAAGACTCAAATACATATTGATTGATTGATATTCATACAGCAATCTTTGTGAATCATGGCCAGATTATTCACAATTTAGAAAACAATTAATTGTATAACACTGCTTATAACCCAATTCACAAAGAAGTTCCTGCGAGTAGTTGAATCTTACTCCTGCCTGAAGTATGTAGTACTCATAATGTTCAAGGGTTGATTTACAACTTTTTTAGGAAATTGCTTTGTAGATCAGGGCCAAAACATTTTCTGTGAATAAGTGTTTCTTACTCCAGCATTAGACAGCAGCTACATCTAAATACCTAGACCTCATTCAAGAATAAGACATTAGTACCCACAGAAATCACTCACAGAAAATGCTTTGGGACTGAGGCTTAGATATTCAGCTAAAACCAATATATAAGTAATTAGTAAACACAACTACCCATCCAAAAATGTTTGTCAATCAGGCCCTATATTTTTCTGTAAGTAAGAATGTGAGAAGCTGAAACTTTTAATGAAAATTTTACCACACAATAGTATAGAAATGAGCTAAATATTTACATGAAAAATGCATAAGTCAACATTAGAAAATGTGCTATTATTTAACGTACAATTATGAAAATGTTGTTTATTTTCATCAGAAAGCTTTCATTTCTTTCGTTCTCAATGTACTAGCCCACACTATTAATTTATTCTTCTCTATCACTTTAAGAAAATACATGCTTTTCATAGAATAGTGATTTAATGTTATAATCAACCTTTTTGTTAAATGCGCTATTTCCTGCAAACTGTATTCCTTCTTTCCTCATACCATATGATTTCACTGTATTTAGATCATTTTCTTTGCCGTATATACACAAAGAACAAGTGTATTAATGAAAAGAAAAGGCTTGCTGTAGCTTACATTTTGTGATATAACCAGGACATACCAGAATTTGAATGTTTCATTTCATAGAGTAGCTAATTGTTATATGATGGGACAACAGCCAGCGAACAGAGTAGGCTTGCAAAGTTTCTCATGAGAACCTTCATAGATGTAACGTTTTGTAATATGATGTAGCCACCTCTAACTGACTTCATGCTGACATGAAAGTTTACCATGGAAATTGAGGACAAAGATTGTGGACCATCGAAATTTCTGTCACCATTGGACACCGATGACACATTCATCTGTTTCGCAACAAGTTTAGCTGCTTTTTATATAGTGTGTGTTCCTAGCCAGAGGATCTTCCTCTAATCTATCTGGCTATGCTCCAAAAGCTAATTGCTCTATTCCAGAAAAAACTCTTTATGGGTTCTTGTTAGGATACGATAAGTCCTTTCATTTAGAATAGGGACTATATTTTGAATAGCACATGCTATTTTATTTCTCTATGCTTGTTCCAACCAATCTTCTTTCTTAATATTGTGATCGATTTGCCATTAATTGCAATTAAAAAAAGAACAAAAATACTGACTAATCTACTAAGATGGAAAAATGTATTTTTAGAACTTCACCAACCCTCTCTTTATTGACTGAACGTCAACTACAATTATTAATGCCATTTTTGTGTAAAGCTCTATTCAAAAACAGTGGCAAAGATTCATCAGCCGAGAAAAAGTAAGTTTTAAAGTGACATCGTTTGTGGAAGTCTTTATAAAATTACCATGCTCACAAATCTGTTAGCAGAGGATGGGTTTTACACCCTGAATGGAGCTATAAAATAGTACCCAGATTAGAATTATACTTGAATTGAACTCAAGATCTGGCAAAGGGGCACTTGAAGGCGGTTGCAGTTTGATGGTGTGAATATTAATAGGGCAAATGTGGTATGGCTGTGATTGTGCATTTTCTCTGGTTTAGATTAATGTTTACTAGAATGAATGGGTGAGAAACATAGCCGGACAAGTGGTTGGAAAAGGTGTTGAATTAATTGTAGTCGAAAGATCTGGGGATAGAAATAATAATTAAAAACTTGCTTGCAGAAATTTAGAGGTGTGGTGTGTGAGGTACCTTCACCTACACCGGTAACATAGGGTTATTAAGTTGGTGTGGTTAGCTAATATCGAGCAGTGCTAGTTGAACCTAATTGCACAAATGGGGGAAACTGCATTGATTTTGGTGATTTCATGCTGGTCGATATTTCACTGGCGAATGTTGAAAAGATTCCTATGCGAATGCAAAAAGTATTTCTTTAGTAAAAGCAAATAAGTATTTTAAGAGTCAATGAAAATTAATTGTGTAGGTATGAAGAAAATTGTAAGGTAGGGTGAGCACTGTGAGGAGTGACATTGTATGTCATAATGTTTCGCACTGGGATTGATCGTTTGGTGTGCTTCCGAGTTGTGATTGGTTGGTGATTGGTTGGTGACGTAGCAGTGGCGTGCTGGCATTGGAGCACTAAAAGAAAATCTTGAATTTGGATTTGCTATCAAAAGACTGTGGAAATAATAGCCAGAATTTAATTTGGTTAGCAGAAATGTTATGTATACAGAAACAAATTGATAACATTTGATAAATCATGTTATTTCAGATTTGAATTTTCATCATGAAATGTTTTAAAGAGCTTAAAATTTTGGTGAGAAGGGATGTTACCCTTCTAGTACCAAAGGTGAAGGAGCGCCTCCTGAGGGTACACATGCATATATTATGACTACCAAACTTGGGTTAAATACATGTGCTTGGCTTTGCCAAAGGAGAAGGATTGCTGCGAAGGAGGGTGCTTTGAGTTTTCCTAGATATGGGTCATTTAACACCAGAATTCTTGATCATTTGAATGGAAAATTTCATGAGATGAAGTCACCACATAGAAACCTTCAGTATGAAGCATTTCATGCATGGGAGAGAGTGGCCAGGGAAAAAGAGAGGGAAACATGCGAGAGGTGGAAAGTAGGACAGCAAAGATAAGAGGGTTTTCAAGAGTTTGAACAGTTAGAACAGTATTAAAGGTAAGAAAGAATGTACTTGTGCAAGAAAGTTATGAAGAGAGCTGCTTTAACTCATGACAAATTAATTTAACTCACTTAGAAATATGAGAAAGACCTTACAAAAATTGTGCATCTATACAGAAGCTATAGTGTCCAATTAGATGACCCGACATTTGAGAATATGAGGATTACAGGACTGCAATTGCATATTATAGAATTGGTTGAGTGCATTAGCTGGTGGGGTGAGTTTGAAAAATTAGGAGTCAAATGGGCCAAGAAACATGAGAAGAAAAAAAGAGAAGCATCTATTTCAGGGAAACAAGATGAAGGAAGTGGGGGAGAAGCAGCAGCTTACACACTTAGAGAAAGAGAAGGAGAAACATATGTCCATGTTGCTTGGAGTTGTAGTAATTAATCTGTGTTTACTAACAATTTTCCCAAATTGAGAGGTAAGCCGTGCAGTGGGATGCACAAGCGGAGAGGTTCATCAAGATTTCAAAGGTACTGTGGACGGATTTTAATATGTTTGTTGACATTGTAGTGCCTGCCTTTTTATGTGCTGAATGTAAAACTGCAGTTCATTGGCCTAGAGAGGAATCAGCAAGAGTGGTTGGGACAAATTTGCCATCTCCATAGTGGTGGAAAAGTATGAAGCTGTTATTACTTTTTTGAAGGGCAGACTGGTTCAGAAAATTCTGGATTGGCTCAAAATTAAAAGAACTACCAAGGAGCAACTAAACACAACTAATCATTCAAAAACCTTTGTAAATCGGCCCTATATTTTCCTATAAGTAAGAATGTCCTATAAAAGAAATGAATGAGTAAAGTACCCTTATTTCTCATTGAACTACTCATTTAAAATGATTCAAGAGTCAGACCTAGTATTTTTTCTATGAGAGTAAGCATGGTTTACTCTTGGAAATTCATTAGAAAGGCATCCCAAAACCTGAAATAAAAATCTACTGTGAAGTGAAAATGCTTTGTGAATTGGACCTGCACATCCAGGAGTAACTCCACTCGAAAAGAGGAGTAAGCCATAACTACTCATAGATACTCGTAGACTTTTTTTGCGAAAGTGTTCCTTTATGATATGGGCCCATACTTAGCAGATTGAAGTAATAAACATGAAGCCCAATGCACATTTTTTGTAGGTCGTTGTGCATCACTCCAGTTTTAGATGGAATTTACTCCAGAACTACAAGTCCTATTTCATATGGCATCCTAGTATATCTAGAATACAAATCAAAACGATGTGTACAAGGATTTTGCTCTGAATAGGTGCAGGTGAAACATAGTCTGGTAGTGCTCCCGAGTTATTCTCACTCTTAGAATGCAGGAGTAGGTCAGGAGTAAAGCGTATGTAATTTGCAGCATGATTTTTATGATTCTAGACAGATGAGGCTGGGATAAGTCTCGAGCAAGTAGCAGGAGGCATTACAAAGTTGGTCCATAATTCTGTGTTCCGATTGGCAAAGCCGGCACTACAGGTTAACTACCACCAAGCTCTGGGAAGGGCCAAGTAAGGTGCGGAAGTGAGGGGTCACCTGGACGTTTCCTCGCTAGAATTGCTGGAAAACCGATTCATGCGAACATTAGTGGGTGTCCCTATAAGTACGTCCTTGCTGCCTCTCAGACTTGATCTTGGGTTGAGACCTCCCTCAGGTACAACTGGTCTTCATCCTATCTTCTTTTGGAGAAGGAGCTGGGCCATCCCCGAGCTCTAATCATATCAAGATGGCTTAGAAGAAATACTCAGGCAGGTGGGCTTTACTAACATAACCTGAATTGAGTACATTAAATCCCACCTTAGCAGAGAGCACAGCTCTTTGACCCAGGCCTTTCTCTTGGTTAAAGGCTCATACATTAGATAAGATGTTATGGACGAGATGAAACCCCTTCAAGCGAGATGCTTGTTCCAGTTATTCTGCTATGGGACTTAGCCACTCTGTACTTTTACCGCCAAATGGGATTAATCGCTTGTGGAGGACAAATAGCTGTGCCCAGTATGTGGGGCTTCTGAAGAGACTCCAGAACATGTATTGTTTTTCTTCCCAGCCTACTTAACTAGTAGGCAGTGTTGGATTCTACCACTTTGTCGGAATTTGGGGGTTACACAGCATATGTTTGCCCTAATTATATTAAAAACCAACATTTGTAAACCACTGTTTTTTTGCACTTTCCTGCTATATTTTGGCTACGTGGAAAACCAGGGCCAAATTGAGTGCCTCTAATGGTTAAATATCTGGTGCTACTGTATTACTGTCCATAAATGCAACAAAATGTGCATTCTTAACATTGTATTTTTTATGATGAGTCCTATTTCTATGGACACACAATGGTTTTAATCCTGCTTTTAGGGGTATTTGCTTATATGTATTGATTGAATTCCTATTACTTATTTTTTTATTACTGTTTACTTCTGTGCTTTTATGGCCTTGAGGCAAAATAAAAGTTTTCAAATGAACGAGTCTGGGAAAACTGGTCTCTGCCAGGGATTAATTACTGTTGACCGTATTGCACAAGAGAAGGAGTAAATGTCGAAAGGCACTTTAGCTAACTAATATCTTCGAAAATAATTTGCAATCCATATTCAGCCTTTACACACTTTTAAGAATATAATCACTGAAGCACTTGCAAGATGCTGGCTACTTGCCTATGCCATAATATCCACTAATAGGCTTTATGAGGGGCTACCTCCACTTCTGAGAAAAGGCAGCCGTTCATTCTCAAATTTTAGGAAGATTACTTGGTAATTTCCCCCAGGATGATTTCCTTCTGCAAATTCATCCCCACATTGAACAAGAAGCAAGGTAATTTTAAATGACTTAGAAGAGTTGGTTCTTAGCAATGTTTCCAATATATAATAAAAACAATTCATACATCTTAAAAACCAGGAAATTGATGGCTAATGTCCTCCTCGTCTCAAACTTTGCCCCAAGCATGGGATCATATCTCCTACTAATCCAGCCTTCCTTTACTTTTGTTTTAGCAGTGCAACATGTCAGTTTCCAAATCTTCTTTATTGTGTAGGTGTATTTGAGAATGACAATTCTTATGATATTTTTAGATCAATTTTTGCAAGCCTTATAATGATCTAATTAATAGTATGCAGTATGCGTACCTCCTAATCATCATTCACAATCAAATATTCACACTCTTTCAAGGCTGTAAAAAGCTTATAGTAAGTTTAAGTGGCATTGCTTCATGGTTGTCTAATACAGCCTCAAAACGCCACTTCTTAACTCATAACACAGACATAGCTACTACCTCTTATAGAAGATTTGAACACATTCCAGGGAACCAAAATAGAAATTGAACCATAACTGAAACTAGAAAATTGGAAATCCGAGAACCTCCTTTTAGGCCCATGGCAATATTGACTAGTATAGGCCAGCTTCAAGATTCCAGTGCTTGTGTTTCCGTTTCTCACTTTATAATTCATAAAATTCGAATCACTGTGAGTGGAATTCTGCAATAGCATTATAACATATTTTCCTTGGACAACATTAGTTCCTAAAATCCTTCACTCTCATTATAGGCCCTTGCCAGTGGCTCGAGTTTCTGATAGATTCAAGACCTTGAACGACTACTGTTGGAGTGGACTATAATGATATATTAGAACAGTGGAATGTTGGGACACTCCACTGAAGACAGTGAAGTGACTGGTATGGACTGTTGCTCCAACATTTCAGATGATGCCTTCTCCTTCTCACTTTCTAATTTAGTATATTCTACTCTTAGTAGGTGGAAAGGTATAATAGCATTACTGCTGTTATGCCTCCTCTTTGACATGTTAATTTTTTTCCAGAGGCCTAAAGATTGAAAACTGTATCAAATAAGCAATGTTCTGTAAAGCAATCTTTCTTCCAGTGAAAAAGGAGCATATTTATGTAGGTTTTGCGTTGTCTTTGCGCCGTGCAAGGGTGACGCAAAACCTAAGTAGGATTTATTAGGCCACACAAGGCCACACTGCATAGCTCTGAGTGGCTTAATAAATCCAGAATAACACAACCCAGCTCAAATTGCTTCATTGGTTTTCTCTGCAGTGCGTTAGCACTCCATAGGTGGAGAGTGGGTGTTCCCACACATCCACTTATGGATTCTGAAGCATTCCGATATTTACCAATACTGGTGGAAATTAAACCACCTTCGAGACCCATGGCATTTGAAGCCTTTACTGAATGGGAAGATATAGTTCACCAGAAAGAGAAACAAAAATTTCAGGGATGATACAAAAATACCTTAAATTGATATGTCAGGCTAGATGGGATACACAGCAGAAAGCTAGGAGACCAAATATAGCTGAGGTAACTCGTATGTGTCCTGTATTAAATGCAAAAAAGGAAGAGGGAAAGAAGTATAAAGAAAAGAAAAAAAACACTAAGAGGATTGAGGATTCTCAGACACTGACACAGACTGATGATACTGAGAATGAAATTGATGATGAATTCTTAAATTAAATATTGTTAAATCATCCACCACTCTATAATGAGGATCCTGAGTAGATTATTATAGTGGGAAAATTCTGAAGGTACCTGTCATGCCAATGAGTCCAAACTCACACAATCCTTTCATACCTGCAAACAATGTTGCAGGGAGACCTGAACCCAATGATCAGACTGCATTAAATGCTCCAGATGCTGTGACTGTCCTGTGACAAAAGGTCATGTAGTTTTGTTACACCAATCCAGGAGTAGGGGACAAAACACACACTTTAGCCCGCCTACTGGGATAAATGATTTGATTTGTGCATATATATAACACACAATTTCCCCTGAGGCAATTGTGTGGTGTGGGAACTGGTGAATCCAGTAAGGTTGCCGAAGAGAACTGTAGAAAACAAAGTTAGTTGATGAAGAACCAGATTTTTAACAACTTCCTAAAAGAAAACAGCTTTGGACTGTTTTTTATACTGACTGGGAGCAAATTCCATGTTTTACTTGCCTTTAACAAGAAGCTTCTTCCACCCCATTGAGCTTTTTTGTAATCTAAATGCTTGTAGTAGTTTGTTTTGTGCAGAACTTAGATCTCTAGAAGGCACGTACCAGTTCAGATGTTTCTTCAGAAAGTGAGGACCAGCTCCATGCAGTGCCTTGTATGATAGATATGAAGATTTAAATTTGATCCTCTTGTGGACTGGAAGCCAGTGCAGATGGTGGGAGACTGGCTAGGATCTGGGAATGGGAGCAGCAGTCTGGCTGCCGCATTTTGGAGGTGCTGTAACTTTTGTAGGTATTGTGTTTGAGCATCCATATGCAGAGCATTACCGTAGTCTAATCTGGACAGAGCTATTGCTCTTACCAGTGTTTTTAGGGTGTCCGGTGGGATGAACGGTAGGATTGTCCTGATTATTTTTAAGATGAAAAAGATGATTGAAGTGAGGGTACTGATCTGGTATTGAAAGTTAGGTTATCATCAAAGATGAAACCTACATTATTCACCTTTGGTAGTGGAATTGGAAGTTCTTTCAGACTGGATGGCCACCATATCAGTGACCAAAAGGAGGTATCTGCATCTAGCAGCAGAACCGGGTAAGTATCAGGGACCCCCTGTTAGGATCTACTCCTGGGTCAGGGAAACAATAATTTTTGAAACAGTATATACCCAGGCAGACTTAGGCTACAAGGAGCTGGCTAATTCTTAACACATTATGATCACAACATATGATAAACACATAAATGGTAAAAAACGATTAGTACAACAGACTGTTAAGATATAAAAAATATATTTTTAATCTCGATATATTTTTTTAAAAAATAGCATAGTAAACAATTCAGAAAATGTTGCTATGTGAATATGATGAATATAATACATTGATTATGAAATGACAAATCTGATACATTTTTAAAACCAAAATATAAAAAAATACAAAAAAGTTAATTTCCAGATTATTCCTTCAGATTTTGTTAGACTTGGACTGTGTCTGACACAGCCCAAGTCTAACAAAATCTGAAGGAATAATCTGGAAATTAACTTTTTTGTATTTTTTTATATTTTGGTTTTAAAAATGTATCAGATTTGTCATTTCATAATCAATGTATTATATTCATCATATTCACATAGCAACATTTTCTGAATTGTTTACTATGCTATTTTTTTTTAAAATATATCGAGATTAAAAATATATTTTTTATATCTTAACAGTCTGTTGTACTAATCGTTTTTTACCATTTATGTGTTTATCATATGTTGTGATCATAATGTGTTAAGAATTAGCCAGCTCCTTGTAGCCTAAGTCTGCCTGGGTATATACTGTTTCAAAAATCTAGCAGCAGAACCACCATCGTTCAATTTTAGGCAGTTGGAACTCATTCACTGATTGACATGTGTCATGCAGAAATGAAATGGGTCTGCTGTTTCTTGATTGACAGAAGTAATTGGGTTTCATCAGCATATGAAATCACTGAGAAGCCGAACTGCCTGATGATAGTAGCCAGACGGGCAACATAGAGGTTGAACAGTGTGAGGCTTAGGGACGAGCCCTTTTGCACCCCACAAGGGAGTGTAAAGTGTTCAGATGTGAAAGCGCCAGACTCTACAGAATGAGTAATATCTGTAAGAAACAATGGCAGCAGCTTAAGGGCGGTGCCACTGATTCCCAGCTCTGCTAGCTGTTGGCTAGTATTTCATGGTTCATTGTGTTTAAGGCCACCAATAGGTCCAGCAGGATCAAGGCGGCCTTGCCACCAGCGTCCAGAATTGCTCTTAGTCTTCAGCAGCCATGACCAGAGCTGTCTCACTGACGTGCCCCTCCCGGAACCCATATTGAGAGGGATCTAGAAGATCCATGGAGGTGATAAAAGCAGTGAGTTGTAAGATAAGTATTTTGTCCAGCACCTTTGAGGGAAGGGTAGTCTGGAAATAGGTCTATAGCTGCTGGGAGTGGCTGGATCGAGGTTGGATTTTTTCAGAAGTGGGAGGATTGAGGTTATTTTCCAATCATCTGGAAAAATACCTGAGCAGATTACTTCTTTGAATAACACCCCTAGGCTCAGTTCCTACATCGACAGATCCTAGATCAGGTCAGACAAATAAAAAGAAATTAGTTCCAACTTTGGTTAATGTTCCTAGTGGAACAAATGTAGGTGCCAATGCAGACTTGGCTCAACATACTACTGAAGGTCTGGAACTGGCATGGTAACACCACAACGGGGGACCCAACACATGGCAGGAAGAACTCTCCAGTTGGGATCATTAGATTCTGATATGTCTCTTTAAACGTCTACTTCTGTAACAGCTGCAGAAGGAGGAAGCAAAGATTTACTTGCAAATATCTGAGAAAGACAGATTGGCCCTACTCCCAAGGAACTTGATTACTGGATCAGAGAAATAGCTCCTTCTCTATAAGATGGGAGTACAGGAACTCAAGGAACTATTGATTCAAAAACTCAAAAGAATAAGACTTTTGACGTGGCAAAACTCAAGGTTGAATTAGAAGAAATGATAGTGGGAACTATAAGTCCCGCTAGGATAGCTACTTATCAGGATAATAAACTGATGTTCAAATGCAAAGACATTACCAGACGTGCTCACAACACACGTGACAATACAGAAATCATACAAATTAGACTTCCGTGATAGGGACATTGAAAACATGAGCCCTTCATGAATGAGTTTACAAATTAAAAAGTCTACACTTAGGAAATGGGGAGAGTTGGAAAAGTGGGAAGGAAGATGGGCTACAAAGAAGGAAGCAACAAGAATCTAAGTGCCAAGATTCCCAGTCTTTGAGGATGATGGAGGTGAGGGAGTAAGAATACTTCCTATGAGAGAGATACATGAGGGTAAGTACGTGTTCCATGGACAATACAAGATATACTGTATTTTACAAATGATTTCCCGAGATCGAGAAAAATCCTGTTGAATGGTACAAGCAGGTTGAGAGATTTTTGAAGGTTTCAGAGGTTCTGTTGAAGGATTTGGATACTCTGTTTAACATTGTAGTACCAGGTGATTTGTGGCAGAAAATAAAATCGCTTGGCCTGAAACTGAATCAGCTAGACATCGACGTACAGGTGCACCATCACCGAAGTAATGAAAAAGTACAATCAAGCCATTACCTATTTAAATGGAAAAATATCTCTGAAGGAGATTGATTGGGTGAAGATGGACTGGACAACACAGGAACTGAAGGAAACAATGCATGCCTATTATGAACAGTTGTTACAGGCATTTAAACAGTATAGCGGGATGGAGAATGTGTCAGGGAAGGATATGGGGCATTTCGTCTACTGGTTATGGTATGGGTTAAGGCCTGAAATCAGCAGCATGATCCAGCAACATTTGATTTGCAGAGAAAGCAAGGCCATAGACAAAAGTCCCAGGTATGCCAAGTATTGTGGATATGAACTTGAAACCAAGCATAAGAAGCTGAAGGAGAAGCTTATGGTAGCTCAAACGAAAGCTGCTAATAAAGGTTACAGAGGTGCTGGTGGTGATTTCAATATTCTGGTACAGGGAGATTTTCAGTCAATTCCTGGGATGTGAGGAGTAAGTGGAGGACAGCAACAGGGTATGCAACCACAAGGTAGAAGTGTTCAATCAAAATGATAAAAAAGATAAATCTGTGTCACACTTGTGGCAGATTTAGGCATTGGAAGCACAAGTGTTGATTCAATCCTTTAATCAGATAGGTGGACAGGTTCAACAGGTTTGGAATGCACAGTCACAGAGCGTTCACATGGTACAGAGTCAGCAATATCAGAGACAGAGAAATTAAAAAACAAACTTGCCTCAAGCTCCTATTCCTCAAACGAATGGTCAGGTTCAAAAATATAATTCAAACAAAGGCTTTCACACAAATGCTCAAGCAGATGCAAATCAGAGTTTAGCCCAACAATATCTGATCCAGATTGATGATACAGATTCTGATATTTCACAGTGACGGTGCCTGAGGGGGGGAAGGAATAATGCCTGCTTAGCGCTTCCTTAGAGGTAGACCAGACTGATCTCTATGTGGATGGCAAGGCAAATAGGAGTCCAATCTCATTCCTTGTTGACACTGGTGCTGACCGTTCCACTGTGACAAGAGTGAAAGTTCCAAACCTTCCCCTCTCGGGAGATAGAATCCAGGTTGTAGGAGTTTCAAATTGATTAATGCCTAAACCAGTAACAAAACCTATGTCTGTTCAAATTGGGTCCTTTGAGAGCTTGCATAAATTGGTGGTGTGTGATTTAAGGCCAGTAAATCTGTTGGGACGAGATTTTTTGTGCAAGCTCAAATGCTCAATTTATTGCACACCGAAGGGAATCAAATTCCATACAAATGATGAAGACATTGTTTTCAAATTGGCTAAAGATTTATTCTGAGGTTGAGTGATTATTTTCAATGCTGACCCGTGATGATTTACCACTGGAAGTGAGACATGCTGTGTTTCCGGATTTTTGGAATTTTACAGGAAAAGGCATTGATGTAATAAGGGGTGTGGCTCCAGTATGAATTACTGTGAAACCCAATGCAGAATTTCCTCGGATTCCTCAGTACAACCTGAGTTCAGAAACAATTGCAGGGGTTACTCCACTAATTGAATCAATGATGGAACAGGGAATTATAAAGGAAGTCCTGGGGAGTCCATGTACCTCTCCTAGTATGGGTTTGCAGAAACCCAGTAAGTACTGGATAGTACAAGATTTGCGAATAGTCAATCAGTTTGTGGTTGCATGCTGTCTTGCCCTGCCAAACCCAGCTGTGATCCTTTTCCAAGTTCTATGCAAAGCTGAATGGTTTTCTGTCATTGATTTGTGCCAAGCCTTCTTTTATTTTCTATTGCATGAGGACAGCCAATTTGTGTTTGCTTTCTGGTTTTGTAATCGTGTTTTGGCATGGTGCCGAGTCCATCAAGTGTATACGGAAAGCCTTTCAATTTTATTCAGATCTTGAAAATAATCTGGAGTCATTAGTGATGCCAAATCACTCTGTCTTCGTTCAGTACATTCATGATCTGTTGGCAGAACCAAGTACAAGGGAGGATTAGATATGCAATACCATTGCATTGTTGAATCATTTGTCAGAGAATGGACATAAAGTGTCACCATTAAAATTGCAGTTCTGTAAGAGGGATGTTCTATATCTGGGACATCACAGTGAGAATGGAGTCAGAATGGTGTCACAAGACAAGATATCTGTGATTGTAAAAATGAATCCGCCTACTACACAAAAGGAAGTATGCGTGTTTATTGGAATGGTTGGCAATTGTCAACAATGGATTCCCACCTTTTCTTTGACAGCAAAACCTCTTCAAAGGCTTACCCACACAGATGAGTCAGATCCAGCCCCTTGGGATGATGAATGCATGCGCCCTTTTACTTTACTGTGAGAGAGTCTTTGTCGAGATCCAGCTATAAGAATTCCAGACTACAAAAAAAGCTTTTCTCTGTTTTGCCGTAAGCACGAAGGTTGCACATTGTCAAGCCAGCTCAAATGCATAGTACTGCATATAGACCTGTAGCATACATTTCAGCTACTCTTGACCCTATAGCTGCTGCCTTGCCTGTATGCTTTAAAGCTGTGGCTGCAACATGTGTGAGCTTGGAACAGAGTCAGAGTAATGTAATGGGACATCCGTTTAGAGTACATGTGTCCCCTTCTTTTGAGATCATGCTTACTCATACTCGAACACAACATCTCAATAGCAGCCTTCTCACAAAATATGAGCATGTTATTTTGGGAACAGAAAATTTAACTTTGATGAGATATACGAGTCTGAATTCTTCAACCTTGATGCCTTTGCCTGGAAATTACATTGTGGTGGATGAAGCAGATCATGACATCTTGGATGTGACAGAGTTGTGAACTAAGCCATGGCATGATATTTTGGACACACAATTGCCTGAATCTGATCATGTGTTGTTTGTGGATGGATCCTGTTTGCGAGATGCAGAAGAAAATCTGAAGGCTGCATATGCTAAACGTTCAGTCAGAGGCAAAATTGAAGCTTCCTGGTTACAGGGTGTTTAGTCTGCTCAGGCTGCTGAGTTTGTGGTGTTACCACAAGCTTGTAATTTACCTGCAAAATTGCTAGTTACCATCTTAACAGTCAATCAGTATGGATCTGCCATCATACATGACTTTGGGCAATTGTGGTCACAGCGTGGGTTCATGACCTCATCAAGCTCTTCCATTGAAAATGGGGAAAGCGTGAGGAACCTTCTGCTTTCATTGCAGATGCCTGTTCAAATTGCTGTGGTGAAGTGCAGTGCCCATCAGCAGGGCAATGATTATGTTACAGTTGGCAACCGCTATGCGGATGAGAATGTATGCTAATGTGCTCTAAATTCTTATACCTTCAATTGAGATCTCCTTCAAGAGAACGCTGATGTCAGTGAGTGTAGGCTGCTGTTGTTAACAGTAGAGACTTAGTGGAAGAGTAGGCACTACAGGATGAGGTACCAGATGTAGAAATAGAGGGATGGGTAAGAGCAGGTTGTACCAAAAGACAAGAAGATGAGGTCTTGTTATACACAGGTGGGAGACCAATACTACCTGATAGGTTTTCCGCCTATGGTGCGCCACTATGATGAACCTGCACACTTCGGGAGAGATGCCTTGATGTGTCTCCTTCGGCAGACATGGTCAAATTCCCTATTTAGGTCTGTAGCAGAAGGATTTTGTTATTTGCTACAGTGTGTCAACAACAAAATGTAAAAAACACAGTTGATGGACAGAATGCAGATCAATGCCTTACATTCACCCCAGGACAAAGATCTGGGCCTAAATCCATCGTTTATTTGCTCTCCACATCACCCTAGGTCAGACACTGGCTATGTGCAAATCAGCCTTGACCCTGTGCCTCATGGGAACAGTCCAGCCCGAACTACCAAGCCATGTCTTTCCTAGACTGGAATCAAGCATCCAAGGGCCGGTTTCTGGCTATCAGCCTTCTTCAGCCTGGATAGCTTGACTCCAGTGATGTGGAGAGCCTGGGACTCACGTCTGAGCATACCCAGCCCACTCAGGGTGAACATTGCAAAAAACACAGTTGATGGACAGAATGCAGAACAATGTCTTAAGTTCACCCCAGTACAAAGATCTGGGCCTAAATCCATCGTTTGTTTGCTCTCCACATCACCCTAGGTCAGACACTGGCTATATGCAAATCAGCCTTGACCCTGTGCCTCATGGGAACAGTCCTACCCGAACTACCAAGTCATGTCTTTCCTAGACCGGAATCAAGCAGACAAGGACTGGTTTCTGGCTATCAGCCTTCTTCAGCCTGGATAGCTTGACTCCAGTGATGTGGAGAGCCTGGGACTCACGTCTGAGCATACCCAGCTCATACCCAGCCCACTCGGGGTGAAAATTGCAAAAAACACAGTTGATGGACAGAATTCAGAACAATGTCTTACATTCACCCCAGTACAAAGATCTGGGCCTACATCCATCTTGGATGATTGATTCCGGTCTAGGAAAAAAATGGCTTGGTAGTTCCGGCTGGACTGTTCCCATGAGGCACAGGGTCAAGGCTGATTTGCATATAGCCAGTGTCTGACCTAGGGTGGTGTGGAGTGCAAAAAAACGATGGATGTAGGCCCAGATCTTTGTACTGGGGTGAATGTAAGACATTGTTCTGCATTCTGTCCATCAACTGTGTTTTTTGCAATTTTCCCCCCGAGTGTACTGGGTATTCTCAGACTTGAGCCCCAGGCTCTCCACACCACTGGAGTCAAGCTATCCAGGCTGAAGAAGGCTGATAGCCAGAAACCGGTCCTTGGAAGCTTGATTCCGGTCTTGGAAAGACATGGCTTGGTAGTTCGGGCTGGACTGTTCCCATGAGGCACATGGTTAAGGCTGATTTGCATATAGCCAGTGTCTGACCTAGGGTGGTGTGGAGTGCAAAAAAACGATGGATTTAGGCCCAGATCTTTGTACTGGGGTGAATGTAAGACATTGTTCTGCATTCTGTCCATCAACTGTGTTTTTTGCAATTTTCACCCCGAGTGTACTGGGTATGCTCAGACGTGAGCCCCAGGCTCTCCACACCACTGGAGTCAAGCTATCCAGGCTGAAGAAGGCTGATAGCCAGAAACTGGTCCTTGGATGCTTGATTCCCATCTAGGAAAGACATGGCTTGGTAGTTTGGGCTGGACTGTTCCCATGAGGCACAGGGTCAAGGCTGATTTGCATATAGCCAGTGTCTGACCTAGGGTGGTGTGGAGTGCAAAAAAACAATGGATTTAGGCCCAGATCTTTGTACTGGGGTGAATGTAAGACATTGTTCTGCATTCTGTCCATCAACTGTGTTTTTTGCAATTTTCACCCCGAGTGTACTGGGTATGCTCAGACGTGAGCCCCAGGCTCTCCACACCACTGGAGTCAAGCTATCCAGGCTGAAGAAGACTGATAGCCAGAAACCGGTCCTTGAATGCTTGATTCCGGTCTATGAAAGACATGGCTTGGTAGTTTGGGCTGGACTGTTCCCATGAGGCACAGGGTCAAGGCTGATTTGCATATAGCCAGTGTCTGACCTAGGGTGGTGTGGGGTGCAAAAAAAAGATGGATTTAGGCCCAGATCTTTGTACTGGGGTGAATGTAAGACATTGTTCTGCATTCTGCCCATCAATTGTGTTTTTTGCAATTTTCACCCCGAGTGTACTGGGTATGCTCAGACGTGAGCCCCAGGCTCTCCACACCACTGGAGTCAAGTTATCCAGGCTGAAGAAGACTGATAGCCAGAAACCGGTCCTTGGATGCTTGATTCCGGTCTAGGAAAGACATGGCTTGGTAGTTCGGGCTGGACTGTTCCCATGAGGCACAGGGTCAAGGCTGATTTGCATATAGCCAGTGTGTGACCTAGGGTGGTGTGGGGTGCAAAAAAACGATGGATTTAGGCCCAGATCTTTGTACTGGGGTGAATGTAAGACATTGTTCTACATTCTGTCCATCAACTGTGTTTTTAACAACAAAATGTAGGCAAAAGAACCCCATATAATAAGTCATGTGTGAAGAGTAGGATGACCGTTTAATAGGATGCAACTCGATTTCATTGAGATGCCTCTTTGTAACGTGTTGAGATACACTATTGTAATTGTATGTATTTTCTCACGATGGGTAGAAGCTTACCTGATACGAAGGAATAACAGCTTGACTGTGGCTAGGCTACTTTTGAGTGAGCTCATACCGTGTTTTGGATTTCTAACTTCTCTGGAGTCAGGCCAAGGGACACATTTCAATAATGAGATCTTAAAGATGTTATGTGCAACACTACAGATTGATCAGAAGTTACATTATGCTTACCGTCCTAAAGGCTCTGGCATAGGACTGCAAGTTAATTGAACTTTAAAGTCCGGGTTGGCAAAATTGTGTGCTTCAATGTCTCTGAAATGGCCTGATGTTTTGCATCTTGTGTTGATGAGTTTCAGAAGTACTCCAGACAGAAGAACGGGACAGTCTCCTAATCGACTTATTAGGGGGAGGGCTATGAGACTGCCTGCAGTTCCTGTGACTAAACAGGTCAATATTGCAGATGATTTTGTGGTCAATTATTGCAAAGGACTGGCTGACATGGTACATTCTGTGGCTCAGCAGATAGGGGAGTTGCAACTTCGCCTAAACTACAGGAGCAGTGCCATGACCTCAGCCCCGGTGACTTGGGGCCCGATTCACAGAATGAACTTACTACTTTTGGCATTCACAGAATGCACTTACTACTTTTGGTATTCACAGAATGAACTTACTCATTTCGGTATTCACAGAAGTTAGGACTCCTAACTTTAGGACTCCAAAATGCCTTCTGTGAATACCGAAAGTCTTAAAATTAGGATTTTTCTCAATTTAGTAGTAGTAAAGTTAGGACTCCTAACTTTGGGATGCCTAAATGCCTTCTGTGAATACCAAAAGTCTTAAAATTAGGATTGTTCTCTATTTAGTAGTAGTAAAGTTAGGACTACTAACTTTACTACTACTAAATTGAGAAAAATCGTAATTTTAAGACTTTCGGTATTCACAGAAGGCATTTAGGCGTCCTAAAGTTAGTAGTCCTAACTTTACTACTAATAAATAGAGAAAAATCCTAATTTTAAGACTTTCGGTATTCACAGAAGGCATTTAGGCATCCTAAAGTTAGGAGTCCTAACTTTACTACTACTAAATAGAGAAAAATCCTAATTTTAAGACTTTCAGTATTCACAGAAGACACTTAGGAGTCCTAAAGTTAGTAGTCCTAACTTCTGTGAATACCGAAATGAGTAAGTTCATTCTGTGAATTCCAAAAGTAGTAAGTGCATTCTGTGAATGCCAAAAGTAGTAAGTTCATTCTGTGAATCGGGCCCAAGGTCTTGTTGAAAAAGCATGTAGGCATGTCATGCCTGAAACCTTGTTGGCTTGTGACATTTCAAATGATTCTGGTAACCACAACTGCTGTCAAATGTGGTAGTCTTCCACATTTGGTACATGCTGCCCACTCTCACCTAGTCCCATGTCCCCTTGAAGGTACGGTACCTGTTTCGGATGTGCCAATTGTCACAGTGAGCCAGCCGTCTCAGGTTGGCAAAATGTAGAGGGGCTCCAGCTACTGGGATTCTTAGCACTGGTTTTGAGGAGGGTCAGAGAGAGTCAGCTTTTGTGGGTAAAATAGGCTAACAAGAGAAAGAGCTGACTAGGCAAGTTACTGACCTGAATGAAGAAAACAATGCATCTGAAACGCGAGCAGTAAATGGAGATCGCTGGCCCAGAAGAATAGACAGATTGAGAAGCATTCTACCTGAACACCGAGTACCATGAAAAATTGCAGACATTTCTAGTCAGTCTGAACAAAGCGACAGTGATGGTGAGGGCCCTTGAGGGAGAAGGTCCAAAAGAGCAAAGGCACCAACTTGCAAATACACTGCACCAGAGTGAACTTAATTGGCATCAAACGATTGGTAAAAAAGCAACTCACATCCTTTACTCAACAATCCAAGTTCCCACGAACCACCTTGAGAGACTGTTGTGCTGAAACTGAAGTTTGCAACAAAAGATAGAATTCAAACCAATACAAAAGGAGATGGAAGCACAAGCACCTATACGACAAATTAACTAAAATCAACCACATCATGCCTGCCTATTGTGATAAAGAGAAGCTAACGCAACTGAAGCAAGCTCCTAATTTAATTTCAGTTGCAACGCTACTGACATCTAATCTAAATTATAACAAAGTCATGGGGTCAGATTCTTTAGAACTCTTGGATCCAAATCTAGTATCATTTAAACACAAACCTGTATCTGCATGTGTAATTCTTGTCATATTTCTCATAAATCTAAATTTGCCTCAACATGTCTATTTAGAAAAGACTAAACCTACTTCTGTTTCTAAATCTTCATTAGAAAATAATAACAATGGACTAAGCATGTTAGCTAACAAAACTTTACACTTACCATCATTTGCCTGCTACAAACTGATTTTTTGGGAATGTACTAACTACCGTGTTTTATGTAAAGAGCAATTTCAGTATTAATATTGTAATTATGAACCAGTCTTTTCTGAAGTGCCTATTAAAAAACACCTTAAATCTTGTGCCTGATACTCAGACTGCAGAAATGATGAGAGAATTTTTCAAACCCACTCAAAGCTCAGACATTGCTTATGCACACTGACACCTCCTCGCAAAGGAATGCTGAGTATAACGAATGCTGAAGATTCAACAATGTTGTACTTATATACCTAGTAAAAGTAAGGATTTGAAAAGGTACATTACTAACATACCTGGAAAAAGATTTGTACACATTGGTATATTCGGAAAGTAGAAGTCAATTCAATTCAATGCAAATAAGCTTTATTCGATATTTACAGAGAATATCATAAAAGCATTCATTACATTTGTTTAAAAAAGGTAACTGTACAATTAAAAACATGTTATCTTTAAAAAATAAAGAGTAAAAAAGACATTTTCATCTAAAAAGGTTGGGGAAACTAAACTTTCAAAGCAGAGGACTAATGAACATAGGTAACATAGCGAGCAGCAGTTTCAAATAAACCGTTGTAGCGATTTCCTAAATTTAAGCAACAATTTTAAAAACTGTTCCATGGTACGTATGACATCCCTATCCTCTAACGCTTGTAACCGTTCAAACGCGTCCTTACAGGACCTCAGTCCCCATCTCTTCAATAAAGGTCTCAGTAAGGATTTCCTGGGAATCACATAGTAGGTACAAAATAATATAGAATGAATGTTTGATTGGACAGAAATGTCATCACATGGGCAGGGGCACAGATTTCGAGACCAATCATTACATGAAGGAAATGTTATAAAACGAAAGAAAGAGCCCAATCTAAATCTGACAAGCAACATTCTGGAAAAACAGGAAAAGTCGGTAGAAAGGTATAATTGAAGCCCCTTATTTAAGGTAATCCTTTGAGAAGCCTGGATTGTTTTATTCAGTTTTTGTGTCGCCCATCTCTTGGCTTCCAGGTGGTCCAATAGGATCTTTCTCAGGTTTTTCCTTGAAATGTGCTCCAGAGTCATAGGGTCGGCGTAGAACTCTGGGCGACCGTCATAAAAGAACTTTTTGACATATGCCAACCATTTCGTATGTTTTACCCCCTCTAGTTTTAAAATATCCAATATGACTTCTCGATTTAGAGCGGTCTCAGCTGTTGTCCAAATTTTATGCCACAAAAAAGGAGACTCGACTTTAATTAAGTCTGAAATAAATGGTAGGCCTAGCTCTATATGGATCATATAGACCGATGTTGCTTTTGGTGTCGCTAGCAGGTACCTTAAGAAGTTATTTTCCACTATTTGGATTAACGAAATATTATTATTATCAATACCCCAAAGGCCGCCCCATAGATTGCTGTTGATACACATTTAGCCTTATATATAATAATGAGCTGTTTGACTGGCCTCCCTCCTATTTTGCTGGCAAAGTCTCAAAGCCCCCCAATTGCTCTGACAAAGGCCAGCTTCCTCTTTTTAACAGCAGATTGCCATGTCACCTTCCTATGGACACATATACCCAAGTACGTGAAATTATCAACTGTCTCCAGATTTTGATCTTCAATGAATATGGGGCATGGGATGTTCTTTGTCCTCTTACTGCATACCATTGAATAAGTCTTCCCGATATTCACTTTCAGGCCCCTTTCATGCATAAAGTTGGTGAATGCGGTAACCGCTCTTTGCAGACCCAGTCTTGTTTGGGAGAGAATAGCCGCATCATCGGCATATAACAGGATTGGGATGGATTGGCCTCCCACTTTTGGGTAATCGCATTCAATGTTTTTCAAATGTTCGCCAATGGCATTTATGTAGAGGGAGAAAAGCAGGGGGGCTAGAATACACCCCTGCCTGACCCCTCTGTTGATGGTGAACCTTGGCGAACACTCTCCCTTCGGACCAAACCTCACTCTGGCACCCGCATCCCTATAGAGTTTCATAATAAAAATGAGAATTGATGGATCCATCCCTAGGTGCTCGAGGACTTTCCATAATTGTTCATGAAGCACACAGTCAAAAGCTGAGCTTAGATCTATATAAGTTACGTAGAGGTTACCCTTCTTTACCTCTACGTATTTGGACATGATAAGGTGTAAATTCAAGCTCTGTTCTACTGTGCCCCTTCCAGTTCGAAAACCATATTGGAATTTTGAAAGTATGTCCTCTTCCGACCATTTGTGTAAGCGTTTCAGAATGATACGACCCGCAATCTTCATTAAGGAATCAAGCTAGGAGATAGGCCGGTAACAAGATGGTAGATGCCTATCTCCTTTTTTATAGATGGGTATTACTATGGCCTCAGCCCAAGTTGGTATTTGGCCAGAAGCATTCACAGAGTTCAAGGCAGAGGTTAAAATTGGGGCCCAAAAAGCTATTTCTGCCTTGAAAACATCTGCTGGGATGGCGTTCGGGCCAGGTGCCTTCCTGGATGGGCTCTCCCTTATAGCCAGCTCCACCTCCTCACACGAGAAAACGATGTTAGAAGGATTTTTCCTCGAGAGCCTTGTGTGTGAGGGAGGGGTGAGTTCCGATGTAGTGCTAATTGATGAAGTGGGTTTGCTATATAATTGTTGGAAATAAGCGGCCCATGTCTCTCCATCAATTGCAAGGTCCAGACTCCTCTCAGGCATTTTTACCCATGGAAGTGGGCTATTTAGAAATTTCCAAAAGGCTGAAGGGTCACGGTTTACACTGGTTGACAACAGGGTCTGCCACGCTTCCTCCTTCAGTGATTTTTTCCTGTTTTTGATGGCTAGGCGATATCGTAGTTTGGCCTGACGTATCTCCATAATTGGCTTTGGTGTTGAATGTAGGGCCTTCTTCAGCAATTTTAAAGCCCTAGTGCAGTTTTTATCGAACCACCCTTTAGGGGTAATCGGGCCTGGCTTAAACTGTCATGTAAGTAGTTGTTTTAGACTGTCCTGAATTTTCAAAAAAGCTTCAAGGATGGATTGGGGCTGTTCAGTCAAAGACAAACATATGTGTACCTCCTCTCACCTCAACTTCAATAAGTTTTTAAGAAGACTGGCTGGGTTGATTTTGTCCCATTTAAGGGTATAGCCATTAAGAGCCCCCAATTTGATGGGTTGTTCATAGTATGTTTGGGGTTCTCTTGTATGTTGGTGGGGGAGGGGGGGTAGCACAATAGATAGAGCCAAAGGATAATGGTCACCGTATAGGTGATTAAGAGTATCCCAACAGAATATTAACGAGGCATGCATCTTTGAAAAAAGAATAAAATCAATAGTGGAGTTTACTGCTCTGCCATGAAAGGATGGTTTAAATGATCTTGGGGGGAGTAATAAAGCATTTGCAAAATCTAAGTTAAAGGAGGCCATGAAATTATTTAATGGCTCCCCTGTTTTAGTGTGTGAAAAGTGGTTTGAAGTGTCATCATCAGATTCAGTTTCTTGTGTGGAAGAGAAGTCACACAAACCCCTTGTAGCGTTTTGGCAGATATAACAGTTAAAATCGCCCATAAACGCTGTCGCACACTCGCCCCCACATTTTTCTTTAATTGATACAACAGCATGGGACAGGTCATCTAAGACTTTCTCCAATTCCTCCAAGAGCATATTATTATAAAAATTAATGATTAAGAGGCTCAGGGATGGACCAATATCCATGACAATTATTTGGTAGGAATCCTTGAGTACTTGTTTCCGGATCCTGAACCCTACTTCAACACTAATGTATATACACAGCCCCCCCCTATGTCTGCCCTGCTTACTCGCTATTGCTGGTGAGTGAAAGGTCTGGTAGCCCAGTAGGTGTATCGGAGTAAGCACCCAAGTCTCCTGAAAGCACAGGACTGGATAGGAATTTATCACGTCCAGCCATGCCGGTTGAGTAATTTTAGAAGAGATTCCGGCCAGATTCCAACTAAGAATGTGTAGCTTGGGAAATGAGTTCCCATTTTCCACACAGGTAGGCGAGATATTTATGGTATTTTGCTGATGAACCGGGGGCGATATATTTACTAAGTTCATTTTATTTGCCCCGTTTGCCATCCCTTTTACTGGGTTCCTACAGCCCACATAGCCCTTTATGGATGGTGCTTTGAGAGGTATGCCAGGTGTCTTCTCCTCACACGGGTAATCTAATTTTACTGGGGGGAGTCATTCTATATCATCCAGACCATAGAGTGGCTCGTAGTAGTTATAACAGGGAAAATTCCAAGAGGGAGTTGTAGGTGGAAAACATTGACCATAACCCACGGAGTCGTATCTGGGGATCGAGGGAAATCTATTTTCCCACATTTTCTCTCTGTCATAGTAGGGGTTATAAGGTGGAAATATGTTTTCCATCACTCCGTGCCTTTGAGGATGAAAGTTTTGGGATGGTCTTTTGTGCTGTTGGAAGGAAAAATTGTCAAATGAATGTTTAAGGTGGTATGGTTTTGGGGACATTAGTGCTTCAGGATAAAAATAAGATAGTGGTTTAGGTGTAATCGGGCCACTATTAAAGTCTGAAAACCAATCCCTGATATGTGCGGTGACTCTAGGGTCTTTAAAAGTAATAATTATTACATCCCCCTCAATATCTTTGGGCCGTATGCCTACCCAGTGTGTTCTTCGCACCGTAATGATATCGCCGTTTAAATGAGGTGGTAATGGCCTGTTGTTTTTAAGCCAGTATATGACCTTATTTTTAAGGCTGGTGTGATTTTCATATGCTCCTGAGGATGGTAATGGCGGGACCCCCGTTAAAACAGTGACATTGTGTGAAGCAGCTGGGGGTAAGTCCACATTTCTTTCACGTGGCGGTCTTTTATATTTGGCGTCAGTCTTGTTCGTATCCAAATTGGATTTTGTGTTCCCCATTCTTGCCGATTTCACCAGGGAGTTAATTTGAGCGGTCTGTGTCCTTGGGTTTAGAGGCAGTTTAGATGCAGCAAGGGGAGCTTTAATTGCTGGCCTCAATGTAACTGGGGATGTTTGTATAGTTAGAGGTTTTGATCCCTTTATAGTTTTGTCCTCTTTGGTCATTTTCCCCGCTTTGGTGATTTTCTCTCCCTCCTTTGTATTAGGGGGATTAACTGAGACCTTACTAGTTGTAATGTTTTGAGTAGAACATCCTATAAGGGTATCCAATTGGGTTCCCAACCTCTTCACTCTCTCTACTATTGGAGTTAATAACGCTTTCAGTAGGTGTTCCATTGTGTCTACAAACTCTTTTATAGAGGGTGGAACTTGAGAAGTCAGACTATTTCTAGCTACATTGGGTGCCCCTTCTACTATTTGGAGTAGTTCTTTCCTGAGTGAGTCCTTTGAGGGCATTAGTTTTTGTGCAGAGGTAACTGCGTGTCCTGGGCCTCTTTTTCTGCGCTTTTTTGGAGGCGATCGAATAGTTATCTGTTTCCTATTTGAATGGTTAGAGGGGGTCAGAGGTTTAGCGGTCGTAAGTACGGGAGTCACTGGATGGGATTTGTTTGCTGTTCAATTTCCACGGATGTTGGTACCTCCATGATGCATGAGCTTTCATGCTCAGAGGCCTTGGGTGATTTGGGAGTAATGAGGTCAATGATTGAATTACTACTAGGGAGGGGTAACTCAAGTTGGTTTATGGTAGATGTATCGTTTTTGGGGGGCAAGCTGGGCAGGAATATTAGGGGGATATTGTCCGTATTAAACAGATCAGCATCTGTGTTTTCCAGGGTCGGGTTATCCGAGTAAACGTCAGGAGCAACTTTGAAACAAGAGTCTAATACAGTGTTTTTAAGTTGCTCAATAGATAGACGACGAGCGACACGACGCTCTGCCATGGCCAAGTCTCTATCGACTTCAGCAGTGCTTCTAAAAAAGAATTTGGCCAAAGGACCCAAGATGGATACCCCTGCCGTAGGTGTAAGGGCGTCCGCAGCAGACATAGCCATAGTAGGAGGTTTCTTCGAAGTAGTTTGATGTAGTGGACCCGAACCCAAGTACGGGGCTGCACTCGTTAAGGGGATGGCCAAGCCGAGCCTTGTCTGGCCTTGGAGGGCCATAGAGGGCCCGGCCTTTGCCCGGGCTTCGCTCCGCGCTTTGTCCAGCGTGCGTCCCGCTGGCGCGTCAGTGGCTATCTCTAAATAGCGGGAGGGGGCGGGAAGAGGACCAGCTGCGGCGAGTTAGGAAACGCAGCGCCCGCTGGTACTCGCAGTCCCTGGAGCTGTTGATGTCCCTCGGCGGTCACCTCTTTGGTCAGGCAATCCGGTGCAGTGAATGCCTCGAGCGGCTCCCGCGGAGCGGGGGCCGCGAGGCGTGGAGCGTGAGGCAGCGAGAAGCAAAGGCACCCAGTGGCGATAGGCAGAGTCTCCGTATGCAGGTACACCACGGAGTATGCCCAGTCCTCCACTATTCAGGTTCAGGCGGGAGGGGGCGGGAAGAGGACCAGCTGCGGCGAGTTAGGAAACACAGCGCCCGCTGGTCCTCGCAGTCCCTGGAGCTGTTGATGTCCCTCGGCGGTCACCTCTTTGGTCAGGCAATCCGGTGCAGTGAATGCCTCGAGCGGCTCACGCGGAGCGGGGGCCGCGAGGCGTGGAGCGTGAGGCAGCGAGAAGCAAAGGCACCCAGTGGCGATAGGCAGAGTCTCCGTATGCAGGTAGAAAGTAGGTGAAAGTAGAAGTCTATCACACTGGCGCAAATTATTTGTAAACATTCTAAATGATTTCAAGTGCATCAGAGTTATAATAGAATCATAATGTCTATCTCCTATGAATGTATGCTAAATAATTTGATATAGTTGACATTAAATTAACTTGATTTAATGTGTGCCTGACTGAACATGTGCAGTCCTTTGTCTTGCCAAGTATACTGCTTGTGGGAGAATTCTTCAATTTAACAAACAACTTGAAACTGTGTTTTCCTTTCCTCAGTTCTCATGTATTGTACAAAGATACTTTGCTTCATTTTCTTATACAATCCTGAACAGCTACCAGGAAAATTGTCCTCTTTAAATCGCTTATATTGTCTTGCTGAAGGAGCATTGTTTTAAAGCTTCACATATTAGATTGCATGAGGAATATGTAATTGTCCCATCTATTTCTCTACAATGTGTGTCTTCTTTATGTCGCCTGACACCCATCATATATGAATTGACCAATGAACTGAGTGGTCTGACTAGATTAGGTGATTCCAGGAGGTGTCACCCCCAGAACTTGGGTCAAATAAAAAATGAGAACTCTTTGTGAACGCCCTCCATAAATGAGACAAGAATTGTGACCCTCTGTCAGGAACAATAATCTTGGGAATTCCATGAGCCTTTACCAAATGTGAGATAAACTGTTCAGCCAATTCTTTAGCACTGGGAGTGTTTTTTAATGCAACAAAGAGTGTCATTTTAGTGAAGGCATCCACCATAACCAAAAATTGTATTGAACCCCTGATTAGAGGGCAGATCGCCAATCAGTTCCACAGTAACCGTGTGCCAAGGATGAGGTGGAATAAGCAATGGCTGCAATAGCCCTTGTGGAACCCTCTGTATGGATTTTCCCAGTGCACAAACCTCAAAGTCAGTCATGTATTGCTTAAGGTCTTTAATCATATTAGGCCACCAAAATTGTCTTTGGATTAACTCTTCCGTTATACTGATTCCTTTGTGACCAGCCAGAGGGCCATCATGGCAATCATACCAAACTCTCTCTCTTGATTCTGGTTTCGGTAAATACAAAGCCCCATTGTGAAATGGTAGATGATTTTGAATTTCTTCCACCCACTTTTGCATTTCTTCTGGTGTTGAGACCTCTTTTTCCTTTTTATCCAAAGTTTCACTTACAATAGTACCCACAATCTTGGATTCTGGAATGATTTTCTGATTTTCAATGATCACCTTCTGTCCTTCAGTGTCAATTCTAGACAAAGCATCTGCTTTTCCGTTTTTGTTTCCCGGTCAACACGTTATTACAAAATCATAGTCTGCAAAGTAGAGGGACCAGAGCAGTTGTCTGGGAGTGAGGGTTCTTGCCGACTTGAAAAACTGCTAATTCTTATGATCTAAATACTGTTACCTTATGTCTTGCACCCAATAGATAGTGTCTCCATTCTTTGAAGGCATCTTTTATAGCTAGTAATTCTTTTTCCGTAATGGTGTAATCCACTTCTGCAGGGAGTGGTTTCCGGGATCTATAAGCCACTGGATTTAGTTGCCCCTTTTCTTTATGTCTTTACAACAATACTCCCCCAATAGCTCGATCTGAAACATGTGTCTCAACAAAAAAGGGCTCACAATGATCTGCATGAAGCAAGATTGGGGCTGAAGTGAAAGTCTGTTTTAGAGATTGGAAGGTTTCTTCAATTTCTTTGGACCAGACAAAGGGAACATACAAGTCAAAGGAATCACTTTTTTAGAGAAATCTATGATAAATCTCTGATAAAAATGTTCAAATCCAATAAAACTCTGAATTTCTATGACGGTCGTAGGTGAAGGCCATTCCAATACCGGTCTTATCTTTTGCTTATCCATAGTTATTCCATCAGGTGAAATAATGGAACCAAGAACACGGTTCTGACATTAAAGGCACATTTCTCAAATTGTGTGAATAGCACATTCTCTCGCATACTTTGCAACACTCCATGTAATTGTTCTCGATGCTCCTCAACTGATACTCAATAAAATAAACTATGATCTAGATAAATGATTGCACATCTGTCAAGGAAATTACTCATAACATCATTAATGAAGTGTTGGAAGGCTGCTGGAGCGTGACATAACCCGAAAGGTATGACTTGATACTCGTAAATCCCACATTTAGTTCTAAAAGCAATCTTTCACTTGTCTGCTCTCCTTATTCAAACAAGATGATACACTCCTCTCAGATCCAACTTAGTGTAAATCTATGCTCCTTTGACTTGGCTAAAAGAACAGAAATCAAGGGTAATGTATGCCGGTTACTGATTGTTATTCGATTCAGGGCTCGGTAATTTATACAGATCCTCAGATCTCCTTCTTCTTTCTTTGGTATAAAAAATAATGGCGAAGAAACTGGGGACTGTGACAGTCGAATAAACCCATTCTTTAGGTATTCTTTTAGATGCTGGTCATCTTTTTTCGGTCAGGGCAAAAATTCTACTGCATGGAAGGTTGGCACCGGGTTCCAACTCGATCTTGCAATCATAAGGTCGGTAAGGTGGTTATTTATCAGTCCCCACTTCGTTAAATACATCTTGGAAGTCTTGGTACATGTCTGGAATTTCTTCAATTTGTATCACACAAACGGTGGCTCCAATATCACTCAATCCAGTTGCTAAACTAGATTCTTTAGGTTGATCATTCTCATGGAAACAATTTTCTTTGCAATATTCTGAATTCATCGTGATGGACCTTTTTTCCCAATTAATAGATGGGTTGTGTTCTGTCAATCATGGTAACCCAAGAATAAGCTGAAATTGTGGTGTATCAATTAAATTAAATTGTAACACTTCTCTGTACCCATCAAACAAGATGCATTCAACTCTTTCAGTATGGCTTACAATAGGACAAGATAAGAGGTTGGTTCCATCCACTGCTCTTACTGGCTCACTCTTCTTCTTCTTGATTGCCTGTATTCCTATCTTGGGAGCGAACTTCAAATCGCAAAAGTTACAAGTCGCTCTGGAATCAACCATTACTAAGATATCTGATAAGATGGAGCTTCCAAATTTGAGCGTCAAAGAGAGAGTGAGATCTCTGACGGCTGATTGCAAGGTATTTGGCAACTGATGGAGATGTGGAGTTGTTTCCTGTTTAGCACTCACCAATCCAACTCCTCCTACTGGTGGTGCCGCAAGATTTCCTTCAACAATTTCTTTGGCTTCTTAGCCAATTTTTTAAGAAATGTCCACTTGTCCCACAGTATAGACAAAGATTATTTAGCCTTCCTTTATCTTTTTCTTCTTTTGAAAGAGGACCACGCACTGTTCCTATTTCCATCCGTCTTGAATCCTTTGGTTCTCATCCAATCAAACCCAGGGAACACTGGATTGAAAATCCCTCTTTTTCTCTCCTTTCCTCTCAGTTTGTCAATAATCTAACTCTAGGACCAGATCGATCAAGGCAGAGACTTCTGTGGGTCTATTTGGGATTTGAGATAAGGCGTCTTTAAGTACATCTTTCGAACCTCTATAAAAGAGGGCAGCCCTCTTCTTCTCAGGCCAATCAGTCTCAGCAATAACTTGTTAAATTGGGCAAGATATGCAATTAGTTCTTTAATTCCTTGTTTTAACTCAAGTAACTCATTATCCGTAGCCTGTGAAACTCTTCTTCTATCATAGAAACTCACTTTTAAATTCATCAAACTCATATAGAATTGAAGAGTCTTTAGACACCAATGGCAAAGACCACATTACTGTGTCTCAGCTCACATAAGACAATAGGAAGGCGACTCGAGATTGTGCATCAGTGAAAATCTTTGGGCGGCACATAAAATGAAAAGAGCACTGAGTTAAACATATTTGGTCTTTCTGGCGATCACCACTAAAATGCTCAGGAGGAGCCAAAGGAATTACTGGCGACATGGAATGTATGAATTGAGCAGTATTCTTGGGATTAAGTGTTGGAGATGAACCTGAAGCCTGAGCTTCCGGGGACATGGTGGCAAAACTAGACCCAGAAAAATATCCATTCATTTTATTAGCTAAATCAGTAGTTTCTCTCCTAGAGGCAACTCCATCTAAACTCAGGGTCTTGTTTTCCTCCCTGACTGCCATTAATTCCTTTTGAATTACTTCTAGCATTCCTCTGAGATCCTTAAATTCAAACCCTTCAGCCATTCTGCTTGGGTGAGGTTTTTTTTTAAACGTGGGCAATTCCCTCTGTCAGAAATCAATCAACTCAAGTTCCCTGCCCTCACAGAAGCAAGCTGATGCTGGGTCCCAATGCCCCTCCTGATCCTTCCTATACCCTCTCCAAGATTGTCATAGGGAGTCTAAAGAATACTCAGGGGGCTAAGGTGAATTGAATAAAATAAAAAATAATAAAAACTGCAAACTTCCTCAGGAATTCGATTTCTGGAATTGGTTCATACAATGTCAAATAAACAAGAAATCACAATTACATACCCTAACATCAGATTTCTTATATTTATTCTATATCTTTTTCTATGTCTAAACGTACCCCTGTTTTGACAGGCTTTAGCTTCTCTTCTAATCCTTTGGGGAATAATGAGTTCTCTCATTTATGTTAAAACTACTACCCTCTGTTGATCTAAACTAAAGGATAGAACTTAATGTTTTGTTTCCTGCTTGAATTAGAGAGTATTATCTTCAGAATTGCTCCCATTTCATACTATATACAATGTATCTTTTAATAGTTCAAACAAAAACTTTATATTTTCAAATAAACATTGTCTTGATGTTTCTCTTTTCTCCTCTAGGGTACTTACATGAGCAGTGCCAGCCAAGGAAGCAGAAGAACTATCCTCTTTGTCCCCTGTTGGTAAGTAAACTCTGTCCAGATAGCTTGTCTTCCTTTTCTGACTGGACTACTCTTTTTCTTTGACTGGAAATTGGCGCCATACAAAAGCGCAGGAACTAGAGGTAAACCCCTGCAAACTGGAAACACTAGAATCCCTAACACTATCCGTCGGGCATGCGCAACGAAACTCTGACCCTGTACACTATTCTACTGACGAATTGAGTCAGAACTAAAATGCACCACTACTCTAGCCAAGAACTTCAGTGAAGTGCGTCTCAAGAACGGTTGGGTGCGTGCTTCACTCCCAACACTGCTCTTGAGCGCCTGAGTTGAAAACAACTAGAATGCTGACCCTGTTTTGCCACCATCAGCAGAGTGTTCCAAGACGGTTTTGGAGCCTGTCTGTACCTTGATTTACCTGCACACTTCCATACCAGTCTTTACTAAGATAGGCACAGGTAAGTTGGTGCTTCTGGTTTAGGGGAATCCGTTGATTCCTGACACTTTCCTTGCAATCTTGACTTTCCTTATTGTGGATTCACCTGGCTTCTTTACAAACTGACGCATACACTGTGTGCGCGAGTGGTCTCATCCTTCTTGGGAGACAACTTGAGCTGACTGTTGCATGTCCCTTCCTGAACTCTTGAGCTTTGGTCTCTTATTTCAATGTTGTATTAGAAATTGAAGAAATTGTTTAATAACTAATAATTTATTGATGCACTTGTTTACCTCATTATTTGATAAACTAATCTAAATTTCTATATTGACTCAGCTTTCATGATTTATGTCTGTCCTGCATTACTAATTTGGGGTTACTAATGATGAGGGGAAATCATATTAGAGAGATTTTGGAACATCAAATACTAATGGTATTATTCTGTATAGCTTTAACTGAACTCTTAATGTGCATGATATTTGCTCACCTATGTTTCTTCAGGAGATTTGGGCTTACCATGATAATCTTTTATCTTTACAGTACTGTTTTGAGGGTAATCTACATTAGTTTGATTTCTAATCTATAATTCAGTTATCCAATTCCTGGTCCTCACTGGATGACTGTTGAGACCCTTTATATCCAACCCCTCTTGGCACTAAGCAAGATCCATGCAGGACCATCCTTTGACATTTCCATTGTGGTGCCTATTTTAAAGGCACCGCCATGGGAACACCAAAAAACTGCCCACCAGGGACTTGAAAAGTCATAATCTGGCAGGTGGGCTGTTTTGGCTGTGGGGGTGTGGGAGCCGGCGGCAGCTTGGCCACCCCGCTCCCACACTATCAAACTCATAATAAGGCCCTTAGACACTGTTGACCTCACCAACCAAAAGGGCATCCACCATCATCAGCAAGTTCATTAAAAAATAGTCTATGCTCAACAGCAAGATCACACCAGTGTCTCCTGCACAATTACCAATCTGGCTTCCAATCACACTGCACCATGGCCACTACTACCTTACATATAGTAGGCAACACCCTCCTGACCACATATGTAGATGACCACTATCTCTTGATATTGATGGACCTCTCAACTACCTTCAGAGAAATTAACCATCTCACCTTTCGTCTTGAATGGGATTCAATAGCAATGTCCTTCACTGGATCTCCCCCTAGCTTTCCCCCAAAACGATTTTGTTTAAATGAGCACCTCCAGATCCCACAAGAGCCCTATAACCTGTAGAGTCAGTCAGGTCAGTATTTCATACTGTTTCCTGTCATTCTCAACATCTAAATAGAGCTGCTTAGGATTATAATAACAGATGACAGCATACAATACCTATACGCCAATGATGCACAATTCTATTTGAAAGTCTCTATTCCAGACATCTAACCACTCAAACATTGCCTGCACTTCATCAAGACCTGGATGTCTTGATGATGCCTGAGGTTCATCCCCATCAAGACAGACTTTCTGTTCTTAGTCAAGAGCAACAAGCAAATAATAGTACAAACCTGCCTGACATGATCCTTGATGTCTCCAACCTCAACTTTTTCCAATTGACAAGTCATTTGGATACTCCCTGAAAACCCAACTCACACTTCAAGGAACACATTGCCAAAAAACGTCTTGGCTGCAGTTCTTTCTTTTAAAGAAAGTTAAATTATTTCTTCCAAAAAGTGACATCAGAACTGCTGTTCAATCCCTTGTACTCTTACATCTGGATGGTGATAACAAGCTCCATGGTATCCGAGACTCCACATTGGGACTCCCGCAGCACATCTCATCCAGGACCTGAAGAAATATGATCACATCACCCCATCCTGATGGGACTCCAGTGACTCCTATTGCCAGTCTGCTCCATATTCAGTGTCAGATGTATCATTTACAAAGCTATCAAGACCTGCACTGCAACTCATCTGGTAGACCAGGCAGATATCTCTGGTGGCTCTTGGCACGCTTGCAGCCAGAACACGAAGAGACTGCAGACTAGGAAGAATAAAAAACAAGGTAGAAGTCTTTTTCTTTTATGATTTGTGGGCCATTCCAAAGCTGCTCTAATTTAAGAAAGAGTTGAAGACGTACCAATTTAAACCACGCTATGTTACAATGCAGTAAAGGAACACTGATTCTCTCACATTACTGCTTCCTCTCCTATCACACATTGGCTGTATTCCTGCTTTTGACCTTGTACAGTTCTGCACTTATCACACCACTAGAGCTGAATACACATCATTGGCTGGAAGAGGTGACAACCCTGACTCAAAAGACAATAGCCTGTGTCTGAGCGAAGGAAGAGCATATGGGTGTTAATTGCTTACCACTTAGCTAGAATTCGCTATCTGGGAGTGGACACTGACTGGTTTTGCAATACCTCTTTTGACCTGAAGATGCCAGGGATAACTTTCCAGTTCATTCCCACAACCATTCCAGACAGCCGGCCTCCAGATACATTTGAGAGAGAACCAGTCTTGACCATGTCACAAGTGAGGAAAGCTGATGTAAATAGGGGACCGGCGCCCAGGGACAGGTGTGACTCTCCAAGGGTCAAGTGGTTGTCCTGTTTCAGAGACACAAAAAGCAGGACTCTTGCCTCCAAGAGGGTCCAGCTTACCAAATAGGACTGGACCATTCAGGACCTGGCTTAACATAGAGACTTTGTGCCTAGAAGCCTGCCCTGTGGAACTAGGGGCTGCAAGACTGACCAGAAGAAACTTTCCAAGCAGTTGGAGACTAAGTGCCTTACTTAGACATTGGCAAGGGGATATTCCATTAAACCGTTATGAATTTCCCATCCTCTATATCACAAGTGCCATAGGCTACAATGCACTTGTAATATAGTAGATGGGACAACTGCCCTGTTTGTGCCAGAGAATCGAGTTCGTCAAGCACTACATAAGGCCTCAACTCTTAAGGTAAAATCTTTGACTGGAATGACCCGCTTGCTGAATCCAGCCTCAATTCCATCGCAGTCAATCTGGAAGCGAACCTAGGTCAAAAACAACAAACTATTGTTTTTCAATGTTGTGTTACTTTTTCTATGTACTTTTTGCCTTAATTTGTCAAAGATTCATATCCTCGATTCACCTTAAGCTAATATAATGAGCTTGGTGAATATTTTTTTATTACATTGTTGTTTTTTTTTTTGTAAAATGGTTTGGGGGTGTGTTTGTCTTGTTTTTCTGACTTTAAAATTGTTGGCATTTCTTGAACTTAACACACACTTTTTAGGGGGATTGCATGCTGCTTCTGCCTTAGCTACCAGGAGTTGATGTAAGATTCTCGCAGAACTTTGTTTTGACCTTTGCAAATTGGGCGTATTTAGCTGGTTAGAGACAGCCCCAGAAAATGAATAGCCCAATTATTGACAGGTACCATGAAATCGAATAAATAATGTGTTTTTCTCTACAAAAATCTAATTCACTACAATCTGACTTGTATTCTACACTTTAAGGACAGAAAGTCTATTTGCCCTCACTAATTAATAGACCCATTTTTGGCAGGTACCATGACATTAAAGAAATAATGTGTATTTTTTCTAACATTTAATTTACTAATATCTGACTTGAATTTTACACTTTTAGCACATAAAGTCTCTCTGGCTTCCAGTTGTTGTTGGCATCGGTATTATTTGTTTTCCTTGTTATTTCTGGTACCTGTTACACTAAAGCAAATGCAATAGCACCACAGACTAAAGCGCCTTGCTGTCTCTTAAAGTCTTTTGTCGCATAATGGCTCTTTTACATTAGGAAGCATCGCAGTTTCCAGTTCTTACGCTTCCCACCAAGCATCTTTCACCAGAAACAACTGCACTTTATTTATTTTTATCAATGAGAAAGGGTGGAGAATTTTAAAAACCATAAACAAGAATGTTTCCCACGAGAAGAAAAACAGCACAGTTTCTTGTTGAAAAGCTCAGTAGATTTAAGACACCGCATACTGCAAATTGTAAAATATTTCTTTATGGTTTTATGTCTCTATAAAAAGGGGCACGATTAGGTGTTTTAAGATAATTTAATTTAGGTTGCGACCATTACAAAGATGTTTCTAATTCTGGCACTTGCCTTTGTGTCGTGTTAGTGAACGCAACATGGGCAGGATATCCGGTTTAACAATTGGGCGAAGTGCGATATTTTCAAATGATATATATATATAGATTATTTCAGTGCTTAGTTGGTAAAAAAAAATATAAGTGCCAGGGCTCTCGTCAGGCGGTCAATGCAGCTTGCACCACACGTTGCTTCTGCTACCAATAATACTAAAAATTCAATTACTAACCAACTATTCCAGGCCCAAAGCTATAAGAAGGGCTTGTGCAGCAGATAATTGTAATTTTTCTATGTATATTGAGATAATAATTAACTGTGGTTGTGCTGATCTCTAAATTGGACAGCGCCGCCTTGTGGCAGACTGTCACAGGCGCTGGTTTTGACAAATAAGTGTGGTGCCGATTATGGGCAACCACCGGCTCAAACTAGCCTATTTGTTACTATAATGTTCAAATTTAGCACTACCTTATTTGTTACCATAATGTTAATCTATTCATCTTTTTTCCCTTCTCTTGTCCGATTTGTTGTATCTTCTCCTTCAATTAATTTTCGATTTTGATTAAGGATTGCAATTTTACAAAGTGAACCCTCCTGACTCAGGACAACCTGTCAGTAAGCATCAAGGGCACGCAAGCCTTCGCTATTCAATTCAATAAATGTATGTGTTTGGTAGTGTACGAATAAGACAACACAAACCTACGAAACCATCACATAATTAATATTGCATTCCCCTATGACCAAAACAGCTAGATCAAATATTCATGGATTCACCTCAATATATATTAATGCAAATATATATACATTAAAGAAAGCAAAACACTCTTGCTAAAATCATACTACAGAATAATTAGAGGAACCCTAATAGGGGAATAAATGCAATTAAAGAAAGCCCTGCTCGATGTAACCTTAAAATCTATCACACAAAATCCAATAGAATTTGATCCAATTTTCTGATAACCAGCGTTTTAAATTATATACAGCATTGAGTACAAGGTATATATTAACAATAAATACATCTAAAGGTATGTACAAGTGCGAAATGCAACAGGTTTAAAATATAACTACTAGCTGTAATCAATATTTCTATTCTGATATTAATGTCTGGCCAGGTGCAAAATATTAAAAGTGTAGTGCATTTGAATAGCAGAATGTCATTCCAAAAGTCAGCAATCTTAACACGTTGACCTCCCACAACCTTTTTATTCCTTGCAATATCGATGAACTTTGCTCTAGCATGGCATAATCGGTCATCATTGCAGTTCATAATGTAGACTAGCTAATCGGATCAAATGCAGGATATTAACGTTTTGTATTCTTGGTATTTCAGATGTTTTTATTAGTATTTTTGATAGAAAAGAAAAAATAAATAAACAATATTACATAGTGCAGTTATATAATTCAATAGGCATCAATCTGCTGTACATATTTAGAGAGATCTCTAACATATCCAGACATATAAAATGCAATGTGTTGTGAATAAACAACAACACACAAAGGTGTATAAAAGTAGACTCTATAATCTTATAGCTTTTAAGGGGCACATGAATCAAGGAATTTTGCGATCGCAAACAGAGCGAATCGCAAAATCGTCTGTTTGCGATAGCAGAATGGCTGTTTCCAATGCATAATAGTATTTTTAATTTGCAATTTAGGGAATCACATTTTTTTAAGATTCCCTAAATTACGAATGCAAATAGTGAATCACAATTTAAAATTCCCTAATGTACATGCAAGAAACCTTTCCTAAATGCGAACTGTGTATTTAGGAAACGCTAATTAACATCAACTTCAAGTTGATGTTAACCATGTGTATACTTTTTCAAAGCGGCATGTGAAGTACACATGCCTGTGCCTTTAATTTGTACCTTTTTATGTTTGGGCACCTCAGGAGGGCCTAATTGGAATTACGAATTAGGTAATCGCAATTTAGGGAATGCAACACCATTTGCACCTATGAGCCTGGAGGCCCATAGGAAAGAATGGAGTTGCAAATTTAAATATCGTTTCCCTAATTGCGTTTGTGATTCTTAAGGAATCGCAATTAGAGAATCCCGATTTACTGATCGCTATTTGATAATAGCAAAATGAAACTTTGATGCATGTGTCCCATAGTCTCATATATTTTGCAGAGCCGGATTCTCAGTGCATCAGTTATCTTAAACACGTTAGGAAGTTTCAACTTGAATGGAGAGATATTCAAGAGAATTAACATTGATAGGTGGTTGAATCGATGAGAGGACTGCACTGGGCAAGTGGAGCCTTGGCATTATGTCCTGTGCAGATAAAGCCTTGGGAAGTGCTGTGTTTCCAATCACCCACTGAAAACAGTACTTCGAGAATGTATTATGTGTAGGGGACTCCTCAGCCCTCATTTCTTTAAACTGCAGCAGCATCCCAGGCTGCCACAATAGGTCATCTAAGGATTTTATGGGCTTTTTCCCAGTGTAATGTAGAACTCTCCGAATCAGCCCAACAGTGCAGAGCCCTACACCAATGGTTAAAAGTAGGGGGCCGCTGTGCCCGCTAATGCGTGGCCAGTAGGTGCTTTCCCAGAAGAAGTGCTAGCTAGCGAAACACACCCTCACTTTATGGATCTTTCTCCTAGGAAGTATGCCCAATGCTGTTTTTAAGAGTTGTGGGAACTTTGACTGTAGGTAATGCAGTATGTATAGAATTCCAAACTCTAGTTATTCTTGGATGTGACCAAAGCAAGTGCTGTAGTTCCGCCAAATGAGCAAAGCTTCTAGTGCAGGTGAGGTTGGCCATTGGGAACATATGATTTAAATGGCATGGCGTGAGGTAAGCCCTATGAAGTATCATATTTTGTATTTTTTTTAAACATGCATTTCTAGAGATGAAATGGAGGGATTCAAGTACCCATGTCCATTTGGCACTGGGCATGGGGTTCCCGAGATCGTCCTCCCATTTCTGCCAGAGTTAGTGGTACCCCAGTATGTTCGCTAGTTGCTCTGTAAAACCACATGATAAGGTGCCATCCTTTTCTCTTGATATACATTACTCCATGGGCTGGCTGTTCTGCATCTATCACAACCCAGTAACTGTACATGTAAAACAAACTGATTTGGTGGAATGTTGTAATCCTGGCACAGCTCCTTGAACTGTAGCAAATTGGCCTCCTGAAACAAATTCCCTACCATATCAATAGAGTGCTCATACCGCGTTTCTAACAGCCCATGTGTAACGTACCCCAAGGGACCAGGTAGCCCCTTGAGCTGTGTGCCGGGGAATAGGGAAGTGTGTGCTTTGTGTGCTGGGCCATTCTTGCCAAGCACCTCTGAGCTATCTACACATGTAGTGACCACGAACGGTGTAACTTAACAGTGGGATGTATGAACTGTTGTATCAGATATAAAGGAAGTGGATCATCTTCTGTACTACTTTTATGATGATTGTTGCCTGTTAGCCATCTAGCCACCAATTGAAGATGTGCTGCAAGATAATAGGCTTTAAAATTCGGAAGCCCTAATCCCCTGTCCCCCACAAGTAATTGAAGCTTATTTAAGGCCACCCTACATTTCCTATTATCCCAGAGCAAATCCCCTAATGCTCGGTCTAAGTCAACCAAAAATTGTGTTTTTGGAAACACCCGGATTTTGGCAAAGTAGTATAGTGGTCGGGAAAGTACAGTCATCTTGTAAAGAGCGACTCTATCCATTAAAGCTAATGGCAGCCATTGCCAAAGACACATTGAGACTTGAGCCCAATAAACTCTCGCTGTAGGTTACCCTTAAATATATCCTGCTGGGAGTGATAAAGTTGGACCCCAAAATACTGAACCACAGCAGTCGACCAAGTCAATGGCTCTCCACACAATTGGAATACTTTCAGTATAGCATCACGATTAAGAGGGAAAACAGGATTTCCTCCAGGTCACCTGCAGCCCCAAAACCTTCTCAAAGTCTCAGAAGTCTGCCAAGATAGGAGCTACGTCGTTAAAGGCACCTCAAATATATCGTTTTACGTCATCTGCATAGAGGGATACTATATTTACCACATCATCTAACGGGATGCAACAACCTCGCCCCCCCAAACGTAGTCACTGCACCAAGGGCTCCACAGCAAGTGTGAACAGGATGGGTGAGACAGGGCACCCCTATTGCTTGCCCCAGCCTACAGAGAAGGAGTCAGAGATCAACTTCTCTACGCAAACTCGTGAAATAGGGTTCGTGTATAGCAGTTTTGTATAAGCCAAGAGTCACCCTCCCATTCCAAAGGCCCTCAGAAAATCAAACAGATAGTCCTATGATAATGAGTAGGAGGCATGCTGCAAGAGGATAGCGAAGCCTGATCCATAACATGAAAAAATAATTGATGTGTTGCGACCTGGTACAAGGTAGGTAGCAATTGCACATGTCGTTCCGCTAGCACCTTTCCAAGCAATTAATAATCTGCACCTAATACAGCTACAGGCCTGTATGAAAAGAGCTGGGCGGGGTCCTTGTCCAGTTTAGGCAGGGGAACTAGAAGTGACTTGTGAAGAGAAGTTGGAAGCGAGCCTGTTTCTAGGGCCTCATTGTAACTTTCAACCAATTTAGGGGTGAGGAGAATGGGGAAACGTTCAAAATATTCTAATACTCCAGCTACTCCAGGAGTTTTATTTCTGGCTAAACCATGTATTGCATCTTTCACTTTTTATTCGGTGATCAGGCCATCAAGCTCCTCATGCACAATGGCAGTGATGGACGGTAAAGCTAATGGTTCAAAAAGTGTTGAATGGCCTCTGAGAGTGCTCCTGGTACAACACAATTATAGTAGGAGCTAAATGCTCGCCATATTTCTACTTGAGTTCGTAAAACAGGGCCCCCATCCAGCACAATCTCTGAGATTGATGAAGAATGTGCCTCTTGGCAGACAAACCATGCCAGCAGGTGCCCAGGCTTGTCTCCCATTGCGTGTATTTGTGCAGGGTATTCACTGTAGTTATAGCAGCGGACATGCTCTATGAATGTTGCAATGCAATTACTTCCTCTTCTGCAGCTTTCAGGTCCCTATTCAACTCCATACAAACTCCAGCTATGTTATGCAGGCAGAAGCCCCTGGTTGCCACCTTAAAAGAGCCCCATTCTATGGCACAGGTTTTTGCAGAGGCATGGTTTTGGGCAAAGTAGCAGGTAATATGCATACACTGCACCTCACAAAAGGCAGCGCCATCTAGCGTATCTTTCGAAAGCCACCAGGTGGGAACTGGGGGATACAGAGCACTCCCCTAATGTTGGTGATGCATGCAGCGTGGTAGGAGATTACCCTCCCCAGGTAGTCAGAATGCACTACCCATGCAATATGCTCTTGTGAGAAAATGGTCCAGACGGACGAATAAGTCATGTGAGGCCGAGTAGTGTGAGTATAGACGTAAATCTGGATTATAGGTACTCCACACATCTTGGAGGGACCATTGCTGGGTCCACTAGGCAAACTGCCATGCATGCTGATAGGCAGGTGTGGAGAGAAGCAGCGGGTGTGAGCGATCCAGGGAAAGATCCAGGACATTATTATAGTCTCCACCCAATATCCATGTGATGTCCACCCACTAGACAAGGACTCTAGCTAGAGCAGTCCAAAAAGCCACCTGTTCTGAGTTTGGCACGTATATACATCCCAAAGGGGTTAGGTTACCATCTATGTGGGCCTTTTAAAAACAGATATCTACCCTCCTCATCAAGAACCGTTCGAAGATCCTGAAAGGGTATCCCTGGACTAATCCATTACAATGCCCCTCTTGCAGAAGAGGAATATGTTGTTTCGTAAATCTGGCCTCGCCAGCGATGACTCATTTGTTGAAGTTCAATGTCAATGAGATGAGTCTCTTGCAGGAAGCAAATATGTGCCTGCTGATGTTTAATACATGCATATACTGAGTATCGAAAGATTTCCGTATACATTCCCTTCACATTTAAAGTAAAGAATCTAGTATTGCTGTGACAGTCCATGTGTACTGTGCATAGTGTAAACACCCCATCACCCACATCCCATTCACCCTTTTCTACTTGTTCATGAGGACATTTCTGCATTTCTTGTGACATGTAGGTATTAACAATGGGGAATAACCAGTAATGCTCAAACTGAAAGCAGAGCCTGCAGCTAATGGCTGAATGCCCAAGCATGTGCACTAAAAGCTGCTCCTGAAATGGGGGACAATTCACTGAACAGTGGACAAAATTGAAAAGGGGGTGATGTCCAGCAAAACCACAACTTATATCATAATACATATGTGTGAGCTGATGCAGTAAGGTGATCAACAAGATATGGCTTGAAGGCCTGTGAATAAGTAGCCCCCCTTTTCCTTATCCTGTAAAAGTTATGTCATCATCACTTGCTGCCAAACTTGAGTCCATATGACGAGGGGACAGTTCCAAATCAAGGCATAGGTAGCCTCTATGGCAAATTTCTGGCTCTGCCACAGCTCATTTGGGGAGGGTACTTGGGTGGAGTCCCTAGGCTAATTGCGCCTCCCGCCCCGCCAGTCCTTGCACCACCCGGTCTGTGGTGCTTAGCTGTTGTCTGTCAGAGGACGACTGCTTCCCTCAAAGTGAGTTTCTACCCAGTCCCAAGCTGATTCCGGATCTGTGAAAAAATAGGTTTGTTGTTTGTGTATAACTCTCAATTTTGCTGGAAACGTTAAGGAGTATTGAATGTTCTGTCCTTGGAGGTGTTGTTCACTGGGAGAAAAGTGGTGTGATGTTATTTGGTCAACAGAGTTTCATCTTGAAAAATATTGTTTTGACTGTTCTCATCTTTGAGGGAAGCAGCATGGCTTGCAACTTGAAATATTACATCTCTGTCTTTACAGTGAAGAAATTTCACGAATATTGGACAGGGGTGCCCCTGGTCGTGCCTGCGAGCTGGTACGCAGATCATCCTTTCCATGGAAAAGAGAGGGGAGAATGTCTGATTTTATGTAAAAGACTTCATCAAATCCTCTAAGAAATCAATCATTGTTCATATTCTCTCTGAGTCCTCCAGCAGGCTCACCACATGAATATTATTTCTTTGGGCTCTTCCTTCAGCATCCTCTGCTCGATACTCTAATTGTTGCAATATATCCTGCTGCTTATGTGTGATTTTAACTTGGTCTTCCAGCCACTGCACCATGTCTGAAATATTGCATTAAGTTTCTGTGACCTTAGTATCTAATTTCAAGTAATCATCCCGGAGAAGTCCCAAGTCCACCCAAATCTCCTCAATTTGTGACTGCACTAAATTGCACAAGTCCTCAAAGGCTTGTAGAATAACATCCAGGTTATTAGTAGAGTCTTCTTGTAATCTTGGTATGAATAGTCTCCTTCTCTCATCCTCAAATGTCACATAGAAAACCAGCAGGTGAACCAAGTTCAAGTCGCTTAAAGTACAGAAAGGACATGTGTTTCCTATTACATCAACATTTCCATTATCCCTGCTGGTCTTTATACATTTAAAACAGTGGTCCCCAAACTTTTTTCGGCGGGGACCACATCAACTTTCCTTTCTGTGATGGCGGGCCGGGGTCAGTCTTATAACAGGAAATCATATGGGACAAAGTGACAACCAGTATTATTGTGGAAAGTCTTCTCGTGTTTATTTGAAGTACCACAGATACTCCTTTTATTTTATAGATATAGATTAGATTCGAAAAAGAAAACGCAAGCTGATTATAATTGTTTTGCCACACAGTGAAATAACATTAATACAGAATAATTGTAATAAACAGGCTGACTTTAGGGTGGTCCTGGAAGCATGCAGGCCCTTCAGGAATGGCAGATAAAAAAACACAAGCAGCCCATCAGAAGATGGCATGCTGCAGTCTCATTTTGTATGTGACATCACTGTTCAAGAAACACGTTGCCTATAAAAAGAGCATTACTATACTGACATTTTTTCATATTCATAGTTACTGAAATCTGCAGGCTTACCATATCAGTGTGAGCTGTGGGCTTGCTTCTGACTGGTGTGGAAATTGATGTCAGGTTCCCTTCCAGTTACAGCCAGTCTCAGAGACTGATGCAGGTGTTGATCTGAGAGTCTTGATCTTGTCGGATTTGTTTATCAGCTTAATGCGTGAAAAAGTTTGCTCACAGATATATGTACTCCCAAAAACTGTGGACATCTTCATAGCATGCTTTCTGATGTTGGGGTAGGTCTCGTTTGGGGGGAAGCATAGTACTCTATGAGACAGTTGGACTTGAATGCGTCTTTTAGCACGTCACAGGTCTGCAACTCAGCCAGTTCAAATTGAAGAGAAGGCAGGGTGTCATTAATGTCGGCAGCAAAAGGGTTCTGGAATATGCAAATTTCTTTAACGTGAGCATGAAGCACACGGAACCGCATACTGAACTCAGCTCTCAGCGTTTCCAGTGCGTCCTTGCACTTCTTAGTTGGAAACGGGACCGCTGGCTCCTCAGCTGAGAGGCTCCGAGTAGCAGGGAGATGGGTGAAGTCTTGTTTTTGCACTTGTCCACCAAGCAGGGCCATTTTAACCTCAAATGCTTTGACGTGGGAATACATGTCACTGATTAATTTTCCCTTGCCTTGGAGCTATAAATTGAGGCTGTTTAAAATTTCTGTTTAAGAAAAAACAGTGGTCCTAGACTATCAATTAGAAAACAAACTTTACATGGAAAACATTTTTGATTTTTAAAATGCAGATTAAATCAGCATACTTTGACTCAAGCTGGAAAAGGGAGATATACGTCTTATCTGAATTAGCTCTATATACATTTAATGAAACCGAAATAGTACCCTAACGTATCAACAAAATCAATAAGTTGTCACCACACTCTGATAAGTGTACTTCTGGAAAATTTACATATTTATTTACAATTTTTATAAAACAGTAGTCATCAAAAAAACGGCGCAAGGACTATTAAGTATAGTCAGTGAGAAAGAAAAGGGTGCTCAAGTGTTTAGAAGAAGGAGAAAATAAAAATTTCTGTTACATCTGTTAAAAAGGCAAGGTCCCATTTCCATTCTGCATCGATCAGCTCTGGGACAGTTTTTCACTTTGTCAGGAGAAAGGCATTGATTTTGGGTAGCAGCTCTTAGAAGCGCTTCAAACCTCTACCCCGGCTTAACCATCTGACTTCAGCGTGGTAAAGCACGTCTCCATGGGCAGACTCCAGCTCGGATAGAAAAGCTTGGAACTGCCTGTGTTTTAGTCCGTTTGCTCTGATAAAGTTTTTGCAAGACACAACCACCTTCATGACAGAGTCCCACTTCAGAACTTTGCAGCACAGTGCTTGCTGGTGAATCAGGCAGTGGACTTGTAGTGGGGGGTGAGACCTCGTTACTCCATTTCTCTTTTTGTGCTCCCCACTAGCCCCCCGTGACGCACCAACCATATTCGGAGCACCGTCCGTTGTGATGCTAGCCAGCTTAGCCAAGTCTAAATCCAACTCTTGCATCGTTTGGTGTACTTTACAAAAAATATCCTCTCCTGTCGTAGTATCCGGGAGACTTTGTAGAGCTGCCATCTCCTCAGACACTTCAAAAGTTGAATTAACTCCCCGAATAAAAATCAGCAATTGTGCTGTGTCCTGCACGTCATTGCTCTCATCCATTGCCAATGCAAAACACTCAAAATCTTTAGCTTTCTATTTCAGCTGGACATGTACATTATGCTACCAGTGGGTCACTGGGACCATCCCCTAGGGAACTCCATTTTCTCCTCCTAACAATGGAGTTCCCTAGGGGATGGTCCCAGTGACCCACTGGTACCACAAATTTACTGTTCAACGCCAGCGTCTTTAGGGGTATAGACGCTACCCACGGAGAACCCAAACTAGAAGAATTTAAACAAAAGGCTGTGCACCCATCCTTAAATACTTTTCATGTACATTATGCCCCATTTCTTCAATTCCCCTGGTAACTGTAGATGCGGACAGACTCACCGCGTTCAGGGCATCTTTGTTGTCCAGACACACCTCCTCCGCGACAGCATTCAAACACTTATTGACAAACTCCCCATCACTGAACGACTTTCCACAGCTTGCATTCAGTTTAGCTGCCTTAAAGCTGGCCCGAACGGATGACAGGTTCACCTGTGTTTGGCGTAGTATTGTACTCTGCTGGGTGGCAAATCCATTTTGAAGCTTAGCCACCATGTCTCTCCTCACTTGGCCCAACAATCTAGCATACTGCCCTCCATGGCAGGTTTCATAGTGTCAGATTATAATAAATTCTTTAAACACCGCCACTGTCTCTTTGCAGATTAAACAAACTACCTTTTCCTTGCACTGGACAAAAACATAGTCATCTGTCCACTGCTGTTTAAAAACTCTGCACTCTGAATCTATTTTCCGTTTCCCCAACAGTTTTGACATTTTGTTGTATGTCTTTCTACCGTTCTTCTCGGGCTGGTAGGGGAAGTAAGGGAGACCCCGATCACAATAAGCACAGATAAAGCCCTCTCTATGTTTACTTCTTTTGCACATGCGGTTAACAGCGTTTACCTTGAGCTTAGGAACGCCCAGTGAGTAGAAGTCGTCTATAGTGGTTAGTTAGAAAACAGCGCTCCTGTGTAGAAACGAAAAAAGATAAGCACCCCAGCACGTAATCAAAGCGCTCCAGTGCGGTGTCCAAGGTATTTACATGAGCGCCCCAGCGCGTTGTCACGAACTGAAAGTAAAGCGCTTCAGCGTGGTGCCAAAACAAACGACAAGTAAAGCGCTCCAGCGCGGTGCCAAAACAAACTCAGGCTAGCGCCCCAGTGCGGTGCCCAAACAAACCCCAAGTAAAGCGATCCAGTGCGGTGTCGAAACAAATCCAGAATAGCGCTCCAGCGCGGTGTCAAAACAAACACAAACAAAAACGGTGTCAAAGAACCTCAGTAAAGGTCGCAAACACACGGCCTCAGAAAACACGGTTCTTACTTGCGAAGAAGCAGGCAAAGGACAGGCATCAATCCGAAGCTCTGTGTTGGCGGGAACTTCTGTGTTAAGCGATTTCCCATGGAAGCGTTGTGAGATGCCCCAACGGTTTCCGGTCGCCTGGAACTGGACCGCCAACCGCCTGCTACCTGGAAGTGAGGAATACGTTTCTCCGCATGAGACAAGAAGCAAATGATTGTTTGGGATCGTTAAGTGGGCCACTCCAGTTGATTAGACGGGCCGGATGTGGCCCGGTGGCCGTAGTTTGGGGACCCCTGATTTAAAACATCTATCCTCATATATTCCTAACTTCAATGTTTTTTAAATACATTTGTGGGAACCCTCTATAATCTGTATCCATCAGATGTACCAGCTGGGAATTGCCCTAGCAGTCCTGCTGATCACTTCCAATAGATTTTTCTTTGAACAATCTTTTTAACATATTTTATCCTACCTACTACTGAGATGAGCTTTTCTGTGTCAAGGCCTTTTTTTAAATGGCCAAAAGATTTGGTAAAGGTCCATTTGTATCATGTTGTAGGTATGTTTTTAACAAGGACGTAAATGATCCTTCTTCAGCTTTCCACATACTAATGAAGTAATTTGCAGTCCTCTGCTGGCCCTTACATTTATTATTGGTCAGTCCCAACTTCAACCTCAACCCACTATTGACTGTCCCTTTTGCTAGGCCCAACAATTTTTTCCAAATTTATGTTTCTATAGATTGAATGGAAAATAATTCCTTCTAGGAAAAAAGTTCACAACCATATTCTAAAAGACTAGAGATTTTTAAATTATAAATGACAAGTAAGACTACTACAGAATTATGTTCCAACTTTGAGTCGAGCCTTAACAAAGAACCTGCTTCGCATTTGTTTTTATTTGATATTGTGATATGTGGGATTTAAAATGAAAGTCTCTTTGAAATAGGAGGCCAAGTTATCTGTACTCCCTAACCCTCTCCAGCTGGACTCCATTTAACCACCACTTCATCCTATGAGTCTGAATTTTATTGGAAATTACCATTGTTTTAGTCTTACTGATGATTATTACCAAATAATTTGCTTTCTAAAAACAGGCAAATAAGTTTCATTTCCTCCTCAGACCCACAGGTGGCAGATCCATTATAACAGTTTTATCTGCATAAAAAGTTGAATAAATGAGTATACCTTCTAATATGGGAACGAACACATTGAAAGTGATAAGAAAACCCGAAACATCCACTACATAAATACCGATCAGCAATGGGGCTAAAATACAACCTTGTCTCCACCAATTAGTGGTATTCATTTCCTTTGCAGTCCACCGTTGCTTCCAAGTTCTACTTTTGTCTAAGAATCTTTATCATGCAGCATAAGCAATTTCTGGAGAGTCAGTGGCACTTTACATTTTGCCGTTTTAGCCGAGATACGATAATGATTAATAGTATCAAAATCTGAGGATCAATCGTTCAATGCTGCATAAAGGTGCTTACATTTTTTCCCAACATATTTCTTGACTATCGTTTTCAATGCAAAGCAACCATTGATGTAGAGTGCCATCTTCTAAATCCAAATTGTGTAAGGGGGAGTGCAGACTCTTCCATTCATTCTTATAAAGCATTCAAAAGATGCTTAGCGAATATATCTTACTTGTCATGTCAAGGAGAGTTATTATTAGCTAATTCTGAGGTAACTCTTTTAACCCTGTTTTGAAAATTGAGACCCCCCCCCATACCTCCTTTCCATATTTCTGGTATTATATGCAATCCTATGACAGAGGAATAAAATGTAAAAAGCACATGCGCCCACAAATATACAAGCAATTTGAATAAATTAGCAGCAGGTCTATCCAGTCTTTGTGCCCTCGACCTGCTTAAACTCTTTATTATGTTTTGGGTTTCTGAGATCATCAAATAACCAAGAGCATTCATCACATGATAAGTTTTAACAAACAGTTCTGCTGCTGGGTTTATAGAATTTCATGTGAATTACAAATGTATTGTGTCCAATCCTCTTTTTTCACAGGAGAGGCATCAATTTTTTATACTAGTTGACTGTGAAGAGATTTTCCCTCTCGACACCATCCTGTAGGACTCAAGACACCTGGAGAAACAAGAAACAAGAATCTATGATTAGGGAACTTAAAAACAAACTTTCATTATAATACACAGAAGGACACTCTGAAGCTGCTTTTAACTCAGGAGAGTTGCGGAAAACATAGTATGTGAAGTTGAAAAAAACGGGAACAGAGGCAGTTCAGAATCAAGGGGGAGAAAGTGTTGGGAGCTTTAGTAAGAGTTCTTTTCGTAGTGTTGCACTCTTGTTTTATTTCCTTTTCATGCCACATTAGCACTGACCATGGGTCCAAGGTTCCCATCAGCCCTTGAAAATATGGGGACTTGACTCCTGGTCTCAAGGAAAGACCAATCAAATGAAGTCCTGAAGGAAATATATATGTTTGTCTGTTGTTGTTAACGATTATGAACTGCTGGAGGAATGATGGAGTAAGGCAGAAGAGTAGGACCCAGATTAAGGGAAACAGCCCACAAAGCCCCAAAGTTGATTTGAAGGGTTATCTGATGACCCAGCATAATTCTAAGAAATAGAGGTCCAGGGAGACATTTTTCGGACTGGTCTCCCAAATTATTTTTTTCTGTATTCCCATTTCATCCTTCTTATTTTTCTCCCACCATAAGGAGCTGGCATGATTTCATGGGTGTGGTGAAGGCAGCTTTCCTGATCAGTTTCGACAAAAGAATGTATGCTTACTGTGTTCTTCTTCTCTTTTTTACTTTGAGCCTTCTGGAGGTACCCTCCTGCATGAAGTAGATGACATGAAAGGAGAAAGGAAAAGAGAAGGATCTGAGAAAAAGAGATTTCTTTGCCCATTCATCTTCAACCCCATCATCTAAACCCGTTATCAAATACAAATTTGCCATCATTAGGAAACACATACAGCCTCCTTGCTTCTTTTTCCGCTCAACCCTCCCAAATCGACCTTTCAGTTAGCAGTTCCCAGAAAAGCTGTACTTTGCCTTCCAGAAGAGCTGTATTAAATGGAGCCCATGCATTTATTTTTACTCACAAATTAAACTTCTTATCTCTCTTCAATGATTCTCCTTTAGTTATTTAATAACATCATTCCTGTGGCCTAACTCCTGGTTAAAAGTCTCTCTGATTTGTCTATTACGTTATATTTTAGCCAGCTCCTTTGTGAGCTCAGTTTGTTCTTAGCCCTGTGTTCTGTACCAGACCCTCACTCAGCAACATTCCGAAATGTATTTATAAAGTTTTTATAACCTGCCATTACTAATCCTGTTGGTGAGCCTTTCATTGTAATAAAAGTCTTATCATCCGAGGGTCTGTATTTGCATCTGATTAGCACTGTCACATATTACTCTTCCTCACAAATCATAAATAAGGGATAACTACAATGGCTTGTGATCAATGCTGCTTTTAATCCCTATCACTAGATCTACTACCACATGAAAGCTTCAATAGTTATCATTGCGTATTCGATAAGAAAGGAGCATTTACCATTATCAAACGTATTTCGACATGGTCACCTTTACACTGCTCATTAATTATAATCATATTCAATGTGTAAGAAAGTAGAATATTATGTGATATGGCTGGGTGGCCTTTCCATATCATATTATCATAATACCCCACAGATGGTCCTTGGTTTCACTCTAATAAATATTTAACTCATCCTGAGAGAGTGGCAAAAACCAGTCAGGCTTTACTAGAGGAACGTGTTAAGTATTTCAGAGTACCAGCATGGATGATAAGCAATTGACACGACTCAAGAGAAACCCATCACTAATTTATAAAAATAGAGTGCATTGTTATCTGATTTTAGACACCAAAATGAAAGGGATATCATACATGTAACTCGGGTTATAGATTTTTGAAGCAGTATTAAATAAGTGCAGTAAATTACGTAGACAAGAGAACATTTGGGTCAACAGCAAAATCCACTAGTGACAGGTCAAGTTACTTGAAACCCTTAGGTCATACGGGCCCCAGAAAAAGCCCACAACAGTCAAATACATTTTACATAGCCCGCAGAGTCCAGGTGCAGAGTTGTTCTGGCTGTCCTTTGTGCTGAATGGGAGCCGCAGGAGGTGCTGTTTATACCACTTAGTGCTGCAAGAAACAAAATACAAAACTCAACAGTTACATAGCTACTAACATCAGATGATGGTTGCACAATGTTCTCTGTTGCAACAGTATTGAGTGTGGGGGTCTTTTTACGGAACTGGTGACCAACAGGCCTTGGCAGCAGTCAGCACAGTGAAAAGCTTTGGGAACTTCACTGGGTCCGGAGGAGTAACGTAGCAGCCTGAGACTTTGGGGCAGGCAAGACTACCCCATCCTGTTCGGTCAAAAAAGTCTCCCCTTGTGATACTTTATCGTAGTTGTTGCAAATACTTTACACTCTTACACCTCTCACCCAGCAATATCACTCATAACTTTATGTTGACACAGCGCTTTCACTTAGGTTTGATGCCACAATTGTATCTCATAAAACTTTCTTCAATACTTTGCTAATATAAAGTTATCATATCCAGCATGCAAAACAATTATAAAAATCTGTTTTGGTTACAAAGTTGAAAAAAATAAAAATCTTCTCAGGGGTCTCACTGATACTTGGTCCTTTTAAAGCAACAAAGAAGAAATTGGCACAGAAGCTGAAATATAAAAAGTATGCATTTATTCACCTCAGATGAGGGAGAGTACGTCACACAGAAGCCTTAGCAACTAAATGAGGCAGTCTAAGGAGTACAGAAAACTGGGTCCTTATATATGCTTAGGGTTACATAGCCAGTATAAGAATAAGGGGCAGTCCTGGCTCATGTAAGCATGCAAAATGCCTAATATGGACATGCAAGATCTACTTGCTCAACAAAGTGGGAGGAGAGTTACTTCTCCATACAGCAGCAAAAATAGCCTCACACTTATAAAAGAGAAGCAGGTGCATTCTACTAGCTAGGCCCTTCTGAGCATGTGCAAGGCTCTGAAGAGGGAAACAGCACATGGCGAGCACATGGCTACCTAAATGGCTGCCAAAATACAAAATGGCTTTCAGCTCATGCAAACAAATCCCTCCAATCTTTAACAGATAGTCCTTTTAGCATGAGCTAAAGACATTCCTATGATCCAGTAGGAACATAGAAAATATTTGCACATTAATTTTCATAAATTTCTCAATCTCCTAATTCATTGCTAGGTGGGCATTTTCCATTCTAAACATTTCATTAAGGGGGTATATGTGAGGTATAAGCAAGAATACAAAGAGAAAAAAGCATTGGGTCATCATTAACATTCAGATTGCAGGAGAGAGTAATGACCACTATTACAAACAGAATTATCAGTTCTCCTAGTCCTAAGGAAATCCTAAAACTGTTTAGTAAAAACATTTTCAGGGCTCCTATGCATTTCAGTTTCAGAATAACTAACAGGACATATATAATAAAAACATTTTTAGTAAACTTTGCATTGCTCCCTTTATGAGGGCTAGAACATCAATTATATTTGGGACCAGGAGGACCACACAGGGCCATAAGAATTAGGACGAATAGCTGCAAAGGGCTGCTCCTCCTAAAAAAAGGGACAACAAAAGGGGTACATTATTGACAAAAAGAAGAAGTCCTTGGGGAAATTGAAGCCGCTGTACAACCAACCAGAGCGGGGGTCTTCTTCCTGTGTCTGTTTGAGACTCACAGGCAGGCTCTTGTTGTTTCCATGGTGGAGCTGCACAACTCACAACTCAAGTATCACAGCCCAATTTCAAGGGAAAAGTCTCTTCTTTCAGGATAGGGCAGTCAGCCACTAAGGCAAATGCTCTCAACGATCCTGTCCAGTGTCTCAGGTAGTACACCAGTTTCCTTCACTTCAATCTAACAGGCACCAGAGACACAGCACCTGTACCCTAAACTCAAGTCCTTACCTAACTCCTGTATTGCTCTGCTGGCGCACTGCTCATTCGTTGGAGCCATACATTGCATCCAGTGTGCTCAAGTATCTCTTGGTCAACAAACAAAGGAGCAAACTTGCATTCACTTTGGGACCAGGATTCAGAGGCCTGATGCTAGGATCTCTGAAGCAACCCTTGCTTCAAAAGGGGTCACCTCAAGCAAAGCCTCCTCGCCATTCTGGTCGGTCTGTGACTCTCAACTGGGCATTAAAAACTTGATCCACGATTTCTCCTTTCTGATTTGTGACCCCGTCTTTCGCCCAAGACAGTAGCAGGGGTACACACTTCATCACAGGACTTCCACCTTCACTGAGGTCCTGGTTGCCAGCAATGCCTGTGCTGGTTACCTTCACTTTGGCTTCAAGCCTGACTGGTGCTGACGCTGACTCCCCAGGCTGAATCTGATGTCCGAGCCACTCTGGCAATGGTTGTAAGGCAGCAAATATCTATTGGTGGACAGAACAAAAAGTCTTTAGACAAGGCACAGAAACAGTCTATCACCAGAGAGGATAGTCTCAGAATACTTCCTAGTCTTGGGACACCCATATATTAGCAAGGCACCCAAGAACCACTTTCATCTATCTATGAGAGAGTTAAAAAAACAACAGCAGCCTACACCTCTTGGCAAGTATAAAAGGAACTCTTTGGTGAACTGACAAGAGTAATACATCACCCAATCCCAAGCAGCCAAGGAAGTCTGTATTAATTTACTAAAATCAGAGGGAAATAGAAAAACAACACAGCATACCCTAAATCCTTACATTGGTGAATTACTGTGTAATAATCTGAAAACCCTCAAGAAAAAAGGAAATGTTCTACACTTTTGCTCATAAACTTTACATTACTTGAATAGGACTGCAGACACTTCTAAAATTCTTCTTCTTAATAAAAGCACTTACATTGTACGCTTAGGACCATGCTCTCATGTTATAGGAGCAACAGGAAAATCTAAAACTGCTAATTTAACAGGGTTCCTTATCTATAAAACAACATTTCCTTCAAAACATTTTTGCTAAGGATCACATAGGCATCTTCCCTGCATTCTACTTTTCATGATCCAAACTATGGAACATCAGCTCTAATAAGGACTGTCAGTTTATTTACACAGACTAGCTAATAAAAAACTAGCAATGCCCTTGCAAAACTATGTAGCTTGAGAATAACATACAATAATGGTTTTATCACCTAAGACTTGTAGAACAAAAACTACCCACATCTATTTCCCCTTAAAGATCAAAATAAGGGAACAACAATTAAGATTACTGATCCTGTCATAATTTCATCAAACAGGATGGGCAGTAACATGACATATATACTTATTCATTTTATTAATGCTAACAATGTTTAAAACAGTATTACTGAATAGCCAATTAAGTGTCTCATTGCTATTTCACAGACAGCTTAGACAGGCTAAAACTGAATTGAGAAAAAGAGAGAGAGCAACATACATTTTACCTAGCCTTAATTTGTAGAGGAGCTAGCCTCCTTCCCCCATTTTGACAGTAGGAAACCTGATACAGGTTTTACTTATGTCAACACTATCAACCCCTATTTGTAGCCATTGGGCATAAAAAAAGTTATAGGAGGTACATAGCATTTTTGAGAGACCTAAAAAAAACATGAATACCCAAACCCCAATTCTTTTAGCAAATGTACAAGTGTAACATGAGGGCACATGAAGTCAAACTAAATTTCATTGCCTCATCCCTAGTAAGCGCCAAACTAAAAGCATTAGTGCTGTATATATGGCCAAGCTCACATATACAATTGTATTGTGGTATATTCATATTAGTACATAAAAACTTGCTTTTGCCAACAAAAAATAAGCACATCTCCTCCTTCTTTCCCTGCACTGCCATCTTGTCTTTCAAAAAGTTTCAGATGTCAAAATGTCAAAGCAGACCCTGCTCTGGGAGAGCCGCTAGGCATCTAAATATAGAACTGACTTTTAAGTCTTCCCAGCTGTCCTATTCTGTATGCAAAGGTTCTTATGCGGTTCCCTAATTCAAAGTCACCCTTAAGACAGAAAGCTGGAATGCAGCCCTATTCCCCTGTTTGTCAGTTTAGAGTTAAAAGAATAACTTCCGCTGGTTTTTCATGTTTATTTTCAATTGTAAGCAGTGTGCAGTAGACTTGTCTAACAATATAGAGGTCAGCTATTTGTTTGATACCTAAATGTATGCATTTAGTGAAGCCTAAGGCACTTTAAAAACTGCTATGAATGCAGAATTTGTTCTTAAATTAGAGAATTTTACCCAATTTTGACTTTGGTATTTGAGGCACATAAAAATAAATATCCTAAAATGTTTTTTGCACAATAGTCATCCTTAGAATATTCTCTACAAATCCCAGAGATTGGGCATCAGAAATATATCATTTATACCCTTATAAAAATGAGTTTTTTATGCCTGCGCCGAGTGATATTTCATATGCAAATTTCCTCATTATGCGGTACAACACAACTTAAATTAAATTTTAATGCTAGGAGGTCACAGAATGATTATTAAGCCTTATAAATATTAAAAACTAATTCAAAACACATGTTTTCATAATTATTCATTTTGATAATTCCACATAGAAAAAGCAAGCTTCATTTCTTGCCTATCATATTTAGACTCATTCATTCATAAGCCTAAGCACAGAAGCCTAACTTGAAACATGAAAAGTTTTGCACCACTTTTTTGAAAGGACAATCATTATTTCACATCAAAACCAAGAATGTGCTTATGTAAAAAGGCCTTAGGAAAGAAAATCCCTACTTTACATTTTTACCTATTTTCCAAAATAATGAATAATGAACTTAATTTTTGAAACTTTTTAAAACAGCAGTCTGAAATTTAGGATGTTATTCCGTGTTTAACTGACAAAAACCCTAGCTGAGTCAACATTCCTGTCTCTCCGTGGCCCACAATCAAAACAGCTGTTGCTCAGCGGCTGTTAAAACACAGCTGTTGGAAAGCTTTTTTTAGTGTTGAAATGTAAGCACAGTGACAGTCTATTTAGAACTGAGCATTTCAATGCATGTTCTATAATATGTGTTTTAGTTCAGCAACATCCAAATTACTCGGATGATGTGTTTGCCTGTTTATATCTAACACAATGTATCTAAGAAAAATGTTGTAACATCTTATAATTGTTTATTTATTGCAAAACACACAATTTCGTTATTGAGGCCTATTTTATTCCTATTTAATGTGAATTCTAATTTTATCTTTTAAGCATTGGCAGTTTGTACATGTGCATAGTTGCTTAATCAATTTAATAGTAGCATACAGTTATTTAGAATATCATATGGTTCATTTCTGGATTTTTATTAAATTTTTATTTAATATTAATTAAATGACATTTTGCATAACAGACTGATGACAGCAAAAAAACACAAACAAACACATTGAGCTCATTCCAAACATATACGTAAGGGGTCATTCACTCACAACACATGATACAACGCGCTAAAGGCTAGCCATTATTTCACAAATAGCGCAATCGCTATTTACTCACAGAAGTTCCACTAATGGTAAAACCACAAACCACATAGACATTTAAACACACATTTAACCCACAGATCAACACTTAGGACAGAAACAATGGACATCCCACAGAATGTACTTAAACCAAACCATGTGTAAATACTAGTTGTAAGTCATATTTGCAAGAAGAGCTTCTCAATAGTATTCCAAAAGACTGTAAAAAACCAGCCCAACCGACTATTTTATTTTCAAGAAGGCAAAATACACTCAATTCACTAGCTTTGGCTGGCAGAACATCAAAAAATCGCTCTGCATTTCTCCATTTATAAAAGTGAGCAGAAAAGGATCCTTGTTTGTATTATTGTCATATTTTAATTCCATGAGGATACAGAATCACCAAGGAAGAAATATGTTTTTATAGCTAAACCTATTTAAGTATTCCCTCAGGGGAGCCAGCTAATTTAATTCACGTCTCACTATGGTACCTCCAAAAAGCAACACATTCTTCGATGTGTGCTTGAAACAGGTATGACAAAAATAGTGCAGAATATGCAGTATTATAACCAAAGTAGCGCTTAAGGTACTCTTCGTTTGTTGCGCCGTTCAAATCAATTCAAAGCAGAGAATATTTTCCTCATTACCTGCCTACATAAATTGCAATTTATATATTACATACATACGAATACAAATATTGGCCAATCATACAAATCAAAGCCATAATAAGTGTTACTAAATTACCTTACCAATCCCAGACATCAAATCCAACAGCAAGTGTTGCATCAAAACAACCTTACCAATCACTTTTTGTCCATATTCTAACTTCCAAGTTCTGAATAACCTAACGGTCGTTTTTTTTTTATAGAATACTCATGCCAAAAAGGGTCTCAGTCAGGAGCGGTAAACATGTGGAGGATCAAAATCAGGAAATCAGGGCTGCAGAGACAGAGAATCCCCAGAATCTCCGTGCACAGAGTACCTCCTTAGTAGAATCCTGTCCTCCTCAGTAGATTTCTGTCCCCTGACAAGATCACTCCCTTAGATAGCCACTTCTATGATGAGGTCCAAGTTGGAGCGCCATTTGAAGAAAAAAGAAACCATCTCAAGGGTCTCCCTGATACTTGGTCCTTTTAAACCAATAAAGAAGAAATTGGCACAGAAGCTGAAATATAAAATGAATGCATTTATTCACCTCAGATGAGGGGGAGTACGTCACACAGAAGCCTTAGCAACTGAATGAGACAGTCTAAGGAGTACAGAAAACTGGGGCCTTATATATGCTTAGGGTTACATAGTCAGCATAAGTCTATGGGGCAGTCCTGGCTCATGTAAGCATGCAAAATGCCTAATATGGGCATGCAAGATCTGCTTGCTCAACAAAGTGGGAGGAGAGTTACTTCTCCATACGGCAGCAAAAATAGCCTGGCACTTATACAAAAGAAGCAGGTGCATTCTACTAGCTAGGCCATTCTGAGCATGTGCAAGGCTCTGAAGAGGGAAACAGCACATGGCGAGCACATGGCTACCTAAAATGGCTGCCAAAATACAAAATGGCTTTCAGCTCATGCTAACAAATCCCTCCAGTCTTTAACAAAGTGAAACCCATGAGATTGTCTTTTAACACAGAAGATAACAGTCGTTTAAAAACAATTCAGAATACATTCACTAAAAGAGACAATGTTATTTCTCATTTAAAAATTGTAATCATAGACAAAACATCAAAAAAATCTCTAAGTAGGGAGAACACAAAAGACAAATACATCTGTCTTTACAAACAATAATCTGTTTTAATCATTGTTCAGTGTGCAGCGTATTTACAGGTAACCAATATTTACTGTGTCTCAATGCATGCCAGATTTTGCTCCATTTATGTTTAGGTAGGTATTTTTTTTTATTTAACTATGGTTTAAGAAAATGTATTTATGTGATAACCTAGGATGGGAAAATTTAGGAATAATTGCATAGAGGCAGTAGTAAGTGTTTTACAATCTAAAAAGGATTTATATTTGTAAGGTAACACTGGGCCTATTGCTATATATTTTTTTACACCCCTTGTTTTCTAAACATATGTTTGTGTGACAAATCTAATTGTCCTGAAGAAGATGGTTTTAAGTTTTTGGGCATCCACCGAAACGTGTCAATGAATGGAAAACACTCTCTGATAAGTATTATGAAAACCATTGTAGAGCACAGCCCAATAAACAGTGTGGGGAAAAGAATATAACATGAGGGTGATAACCAACATTGTCAAATGCTGCAGATCAGTTGAGGATTATGAGGATAGCTGGATAATGGTTTCACTTGAGTCAAGAACATAAACGTGGCTACATGGGAGAATGCTGTTTCAGTTGAAGGGAGAAAACAAAAGCCCACATGGAATATTACTTAGAGAGCAACATGTAACTTGACAGTTGACAACTAGTCATTCCATTATCATGGAGAAGAAATGGTGCAGGGACACTGTGGGTAATGAGAGTGATAGGATGGATTTGCAGTAGGATGTTGTTTGTAATATTGGTTGTACTACTGCATATTTGAAACATTTTCGGTAGGTCTCACATAGAAGAGAATGATTAAATAGAGAGACCAAGCAGGGAAGAAGCATTGAGGAGGTTGTAATAGATAGTCGGTGGGGGAATAAGGCAATTAGTTGAGTTTCAGGGGTAACAATAACTCAAATTATGAGGAGAATTGCAATTCCAATACACAGACCCGTGAGCACACTTATAACTCAATGATGAGGTACGGGTAATGCAAGTACAGCACATTCAGTGTCATTTACCTAACGTGGGATACTCACTAAAAACCCTGTCAACAAAATCTAACACCATGCAATACCACCACCATTTTTGTGAGAGAAGGGTAAAAGAGCTTCAGCTTGCCTTTGTAGCCCATATCAATGAATAGCTTAACTAATGGTTGGCTTAAGCTTTGATTGTATACAAGGGCTCTCCTTTATATACACCACCTCGAACAAGTGGTAATTAACTCATGTATAATAACAGTAGCACATGGTGATCCAATAAATGAATTGGGACACAACCAATGTGTTTGCAAAATTATTCATGCAATTGTCAGCAAATGAGAAGAACACATTCTTTGGCAATATGAAATATTCACTGCTTTACAAACAAAGGAAGAGAGGGGTTTAGCCCATAGGTGCTCACACAGTGATAAGTGGTCAAAGTACAGTGACTATAAAATGAAGCAGCATTGGGACTACAACCATTGAGTGTTAATGTTACTTCATATACAATATTAGGCCAGTAGATGGATAAATCCAGTTAGGTTCCATTTGCTGTGTGCATCAACAGCATTTTAACCCTAGTCACTTAGTTGGTCTTGATCAAGATTGCCAAATGTGAAGGGAATAGGGAGCCCTGAACTGCAAAAAGAGAAAAGTAGGTGTAAAAAGTGGTAAGTGCACCAAAGGGCTACTCATTGTAGCCGATAAATGAGAACCAATCTGGAAAAGAAAAAATAGAGGTAAATATTTTGTTTTCGATAGGTGAGCCATGATGAGAGTCTTTCATCAATACTCTGTGGTGGGCACTTGCTTGTGGATGGCTTGAGGATAGGGAAATATCTAACAAATAAATAATGACAAGTTAAATATGAAAAAAAATAGTTCAGGATGCAGGTAATGAAAGGCAAATCAGTAAAACACCATGTTTTACTGATTTGCCTGTATCAATTGAGAATGATAAATCTGTATTGTACAGTGCCCCACCCAGAGGAACAGATTGTCAGAAGGAACCGGAAAGGATAATCCTGCCTTGAGCCAGCAAACCAGTGACAGCCAAAGTGCAGTGATGGAAAGGGAAGACCACTCGGTCCCCCCGAACGTATGGATGGGTGCCCCGATCCCCCCCGGGAAACCGTTGTGGGCGGGGGCGTGTTTCGGCTGGTATGCCCAAAGCGACGTAGCCGGAGCACGCCCTTCCCGCCCAGAAGGGGTTGTCCTAGACACCTGCCCGGAAGTCCTCACACGGATGGGCGTACCTGAGGCGGGCCCCCGCCCTCCCGCAGAAGGATAAATAGAGCGGGAATCCAACAAGGCTTCCTCTTGTTCCAGTGCTCTGAAGGCTGCACCACTCGTCGCTCGTGAGCCCTCGAAGGAACAAGCGTCAATTTTGAGAACTTGTAATCGTTGTTGTTTTTCTTTCAGTGCCAGGCGTGTTGAAGCTCTAGTACCTTACGGATCGAGTTGGGCGAAGTAACAAAGATATGTCTGGCAAGAAAGCGGAAAGAGCTCCGAGATGGAGAAGATGCTACGCACCCTCGTGAACCGAGTAGCGGTGATGGACCGGAAAATGGGTAAAGTGGATGCGATCGGTCGGGGCTTAGCAGATGTTCAGAAGCAGATAGCAGCGCAGAACAACCTCTCGGGCGGCCTAAGAAAGTTATAGGGCCGGCCTTGCCGGACGTCGCCCCAGAGGGTAAGGGGAAAAGGAATAAGAGGAGGGCGGGTTCCAGGGAGGGCCCAGCCCCAGAGGTGCCCCCAGCGAGCCCGGGCGCAATCAACCCAGTCGCACCGGTGGATAGCCCGGTACCAGGTCCGGACGTGGGTTTACCAATCCCCGTAGTGATAACGCCAGTCGAGGATGATAAGATGCCCCCAGAATTGGCCCTTCAGTTAGCGGCAGTGTTACCCTGGCTAAAGAAGAAAGCAGGGGGGGCAGTGGCTGCGGGGGATCCGTCCGAGGAAGCCAGAACAATAATTGAGCAGTTACAGCAGTCAAGGGCAGCCGGGACGGCGAATGTTCCTTATGTTCCCTCACAGGTAGCAACGGGGGTTACAACGGATGGCCGAGCGAAGACAGCGGACACAGCGGTTGAACCCGGTAAGAACCCATTGCCATTGGTTGGGGGGAGTTCAGTGCCTTCAAGGCGGGAAAGGTTGTCTCAGCACATCCCGGCGGCCACAAAGGAAATGATATGTTTTCACTGTTGACCGACCATCGTGAGATAGAATACGCAAAGACCCCGAAAGATTTATGACACCCCAGCGTATGGCGGGCCAAGATGGCGGAATTTAGGGTCGATGAGACCATGGCGAACTGGGTCAATGCCTTTTCTATATTTACAGCAGTAATGGGGGAACGTAAACCCGAAGTATTGCCCGAATTATCATGTTACCAGAACAGGATCATGAATTTTTATACAATGTACGGGGGGAATGAATGGAGGGGTTATGACATTAATTTTCGAAAAGCTAAAGAATTTGACGAGGCTTTAATGTGGGATTGTCTTGACACGGTGTCCTGGCATGAGCAGCTCTTGCCTGGATCGGTGGGTACGTCGGCGCCAAGCACGAGCGGGTCTGGGACATTCCAGCAGAGACCGGCACAGCCCTTTCGGGCGAGCGCCGGGGGGAGTCACATCCTAAGACCGGCGGGAATGGGGGCAAGCGTGGGGTTTGTTGGGGTTTCAACAAAGGTAACTGTATCAGGCCTCAGGGAACATGTAGGTTCCGGCATGCTTGTTCGGGCTGTGGGAACTCCTCACACCCAGAAATTAGCTGTAGATCCAAGTCCGGTAGTTCGGAGGAAAGGGGGGATCCAAGCAGGATTGATGTAGTGCCTGGGAAGCAATCGTCTTCACCCATCGACATCTTGGCTTTGACTCCCTGGCTGAACAAATACCCTGATCATGTATCCGCCGGGATTTTGAGGAATGGCTTCTTGTATGGCTTCAACATCCCGGCGGGGAATTTTCGGGGGAGCCCCTTCTGTAAGAATCAACTATCTGTTCAACATAACCCGGCGGTGGCCGCCAAGAAAATTACCAAAGAGGTCAGCTTGGGACGGGTAGCAGGGCCTTTTGCCTGCCCGCCAGTAGCGGATTTTGTGTGTTCACCTCTAGGAGTGGTTCCGAAGAAGGACCCGGGGGAGTATAGACTCATTCACAATCTGTCGGCCCCGAAGGGGGGCCTCGGTGAATGAAGCTATTGACCCTGAGGTATGTGCAGTTCAGTACGCATCGTTCGACGATGCCGTCGAGCTACTGAATCGCCTGGGCCCCGGTGCTTTGATGGTGAAATCAGACATCGAATCAGCATTCAGGTTGCTCCCGGTACACCCTCGGGACCAGCGATTGCTGGGATTCATGTTCCAAGGGAAGTATTACATGGATAAATGCATGCCCATGGGTTGCTCAATTTCATGTGCCTATTTTGAAATGTTCAGCTCCTTTTTGGAAAGGGCGTTCACCGAGGCCACTGGGCATAGACAGGTGATGCACTATTTAGACGACTTCCTTTTCTTGGGTCCGGCAGACACTACGGAATGTGCACAGACAGTGCAGGACTTCTGCACTCTCATGCAGGAGTTTGGGGTCCCATTGGCACCGGGTAAGACAGTAGGGCCATCTACTTCACTGGAGTTTCTGGGAATTGAGCTCGATTCCGTGGAGGGATGCTTCCGTCTGCCAATGGAGAAGGTGGCCAAGTTCAGGGCCTCCTTAATACTATACCAGTTACAACAAACAGTGGGCCAGCTTAACTTTGCCTTAAAAGTGATACCGATGGCTCGCCCCTTCTCACGTTCCATTGCACAAGCTATGGTAGGCCTCAAGGAGGGACACCACCGCACGAGACTGTTGGCAGAGGTTCGCCAGGACATGCGCATTTGGTTGGCATTCCTGGCGGACTTCAACGGTCGGGTGGCGTGGAACAAATCCCCAGCATCGTCTGACGAACTGGGTTTATGGACCGACTCAGCTGGGAGTGTGGGATTTGGCGCGATCTTTGGTAACCGATGGTCGGTGCAAGTATGGCCAACGTGGTGGCACTCCAGTGGCCTAACAGGTAACATTGGGTTCTTGGAGCTATTTCCCATTTGGGTGGCTCTGTTGGCTTGGCCGGAAGACTTTAGGGACCGCTCAGTAGTGTTTTGGTCAGACAACATGACGGTGGTCGAGTGCATTAATCACCAGGCAGCACGCTGCAAGTGGATCTTGAGGCTGTTGAAAGAAATTGTATTGCGATGCATGAGATTGAATGTACAATTCAGGGCAAAACATGTGCCGGGTGTACTGAATAATGCAGCTGATGCACTCTCTCGTTCACACATGCAGGCTTTCAGGGGTTATCTACCCACAGCGGATCTAGTGGCGGCACCGTTCCCCGAAGCACTATGGCAGATCGGTGCCCCGGATTACAGGACCTCCTGGCAGCCAGCTTAGCGCCCAGGACGAGGAAAGCCTATGAGGGAGTGTTTCGTTCATACTGCGCCTTTTTAGGGCCGGTAGGGAGACATAGCTGGGGGCAGGAGGAATCCTTCCTGGGGTTCTTAGTGGCGCTTCATAAGGAAGGCCGATCAGCCGCAACTGCCAACAGACATAGGGCGGCCATATCATTCATGGCACAGCTCCACGGCATGCGGGACCCGACGGGTTCCTTCCTAGTCAGAAAGGCACTCCGTGGTTGGCACCGCCTGGAAGGTCGCAGACAAGATACAAGGCACCCGATTGGTTTAGAAAGATTGTCTTTGCTACTAGCAAAACTTGATGATACATGCTCCTCCCCTTCCGAGGTAGTTCTGTTCCGAGCGGCTTTCGCATTGGCATTCCATGGGGCCATGCGGGTAAGTGAACTCATAGCAAGAAACAAGAAGGATGTGGAGGGAGGTCTATGCAGGGATCATGTCCAAATACGGGGTGATTCTATGTTAATCTCGATAGCCAGGTCCAAGACAGACCAGAAAGGCTTGGGGAGTAGTGTGGTTTTGCTGCGCGCCCGAGCGAGCCCCAGTTGTCCCATAAGGTATTTAGAGAACTACCTGGTACAGAGGCCGGCGACTTGGGGGGTGGGAGCCTGCTTAGACACAAGGATGGCACCCCGTTGACGAAATTTCAGTTTCAGAAGGTGCTGGCACTTACGATTGCTGCGGCGGGCTTGAACCTGTGCGATTTTGGGACCCACTCATTCAGAATAGGGGCCGCTACTGAGGCTACGGCTCGGGGTCTGGGTGCGGAAGAAGTGAAACAGCTAGGCCGTTGGTCCTCGAACTGTTTCAAGAGGTATGTGAGACTGCACATGTTGTAAAAGACTGATGAAATGCACTCACACTTGTTGTCTTTTCTTTAGATTACAGTTTCGCAAGCCTGTGACGCGGGGCGGAATTGGGGATCGACCCAACACCAGAGGACCAACGGTCAAGGATCACCAACTAGAGATCGAGTGGTATGGGTCGTGGGCCACTCATACGTGAGGCGCGCCGGGGACGTATTCATGGCAGGTGACGCGACTCACGCATCTGGGGAATACGGGTTCAGAGTAACCTTCCATGGGAAGGGAGGCCTCTGTTTTGACCAATTTCAAACGTTTGTGGAGGGACTCTTAGGGCGGCAAAGGTCACCGCCATCTGTAATCATAGTGCACCTGGGGGGCAATGACTTGGTAAGACTGGGAAGACGGGTGTTAGTTGAACACATATTGTCGGCAGTCAGCTGGTTGGCTAGGAGGCTCCCGGGGTGCACGATTGCCTGGTCCCACATGATCCCCAGGAGAGTCTGGCGGGGGGGTTTCTCTGTAACGGCGTTGAACCACTCGGTAAAGAGGGTCAACAACAAAATTGGGAAATTGTTTCGCTCCGCGCATTTGCAAAGCATTCCCCATGGGTGTATTCAGGGCGATCACTGTTACTTGAATGATGGGGTTCACCTGTCCAGGGCTGGGAATGATTTACTCATAGGAGACTTCATAGCATGGCTAGTGGGATTAAGGAGACATGACCTTTAGGAGGTGTGGGGGGCCGGATAGTCGGTCAACAATCCGGCCTGTGGCGGTAAGGTCATGATCGGTGAGCAGTGATTTCAAGGTCCCTAGGGGGGGCACCACCCAGGACGGATGGGAGCGCCCAGGGGGAGGTGGCCATTGGCCCCTCACACGGGGAGGTGGCACCCACTACGAATGGGTCGCCTAGGGGGAGACGGCCATTGACCCCTCCCATGGGGAGGCGGCACCCACTACGAATGGGTCGCCTAGGGGGAGACGGCCATAGGCCCCTCCCGGGGGCCGGATATCCGCTCCGGCGGAAGAGAGTGTGGGGAAGGGGGGGAGTCCACGCTGTCCTTCTTACGGATACCTCGCACGACAACTCGGACGACCTTAAGATGGCGTCGAGTGAAAGGGGGCCCCCACGACAAGGGAAGTTACAGTTGGCAACGAGGGTAAAGTCCTCTGCGCATGCGCCACTCACACTGTGAGGGCGGGAATTTGGTAGTAGGGATCTGACACCGGTTAAGACCTTGCCGTTGGCCCTTAATGCTAGGATGTACAATTTTATTTTAGATTGTTATGCATTTTCAGGATGTTAGACTCGGCTAGGAAACCTTTGTATTAGAGATCTGTTAAGGTTAGCCAAAGAACTTGTCTTCATCAAAATGTAATGGAAATAAAATTGTACATAATTCATGAAACGTTTTTATTTAAAGTTTTAAATTTTGTTTCATATTTTAATAAATACGGCCGGGGGGGTAACTCCCCCCCCGCCTTCCAAAAGCTCAAACTTGTGTCTGTCTCCTCCCATGGGGAATTGGTGTTGGGAGGGGGTGGCGGGCATCCCGGCCCATATGGAAAGGGAAGACCACTCGGTCCCCCCGAACGTATGGATGGGTGCCCCGATCCCCCCGGGAAACCGTTGTGGATGGGGGGCGTGTTTCGGCTGGTATGCCCAAAGCGGCGTAGCCGGAGCACGCCCTTCCCGCCCAGAAGGGGTTGTCCTAGACACCTGCCCTGAAGTCCGCGCACGGATGGGCGTACCTGAGGCGGGCCCCCGCCCTCCCGCAGAAGGATAAATAGAGCGGGAATCCAACAAGGCTTCCTCTTGTTCCAGTGCTCTGAAGGCTGCACCACTCGTCGCTCGTGAGCCCTCGAAGGAACAAGCGGCAATTTTGACCCACCCACCACCCCCTTTTTGCAATGTTTTGTTGAATAAAGTAATTGTTGGTGATATTTGATGTATTAAAAAGATACATTCACTTTTTGCATCGGGAAGATATGACTTTTGTTGAATAAATGTTTGTAGGCCTTTTTTCCTTTGTAGAAAAGTAAAGGAATGTATTAAATATTATAAATTGTCTTGTTTTTAGGACTTTTTTCCCTTTGTAGTGATGTCTAAAGTTGGTAAATAATCAAGCTGTTACAGATTAGACGTCTTTTTCTTCCCTTAGTAGGTAAAACAACTGTCGTATTTATTTCAGTCGGGCGGTAAGGTCATGATCGGTGAGCAGTGATTTCAAGGTCCCTAGGGGGGGCGCCACCCAGTACAGATGGGAGTGCCCAGGGGGAAGTGGCCATTGGCCCCTCCCACGGGGAGGCGGCACCCACTACCAATGGGTCGCCTAGGGGGAGATGGCCATTGGCCCCTCCCACGGGGAGGCAGCACCCACTACGAATGGGTCACCTAGGGGGAGACGGCCATAGGCCCCTCCCGGGGGGGAGACGGCTATATGCCCCTCCTACGAATTTCCCGGGGGCCGGATATCCGCTCCGGCGGAAGAGAGTGTGGGGAAGGGGGGGGGAGTCCACGCTGTCCTTCTTAAAAATACCTCGCACGAGAACTCGGACGACCTTAAGATGGCGTCGAGTGAAAGGGGGCCCCCACGACAAGGGAAGTTACAGTTGGCAACGAGGGTAAAGTCCTCTGCGCATGCGCCACTCACACTGTGAGGGTAGTAGGGATCTGACACCGGTTAAGACCTTGCCGTTGGCCCTTAATTCTAGGATGTACAATTTTATTTTAGATTGTTATGCATTTTCAGGATGTTTGACTCGGCTAGGAAACCTTTGTATTAGAGATCTGTTAAGGTTAGCCAAAGAACTTGTCTTCATCGAAATGTAATGGAAATAAAATTGTACATAATTCATGAAACGTTTTTATTTAAAGTTTTAAATTTTGTTTCATATTTTAATAAATACGGCGGGGGGGTAACTCCCCCCGCCTTCCAAAAGCTCAAACTTGTGTCTGTCTCCTCCCATGGGGAATTGGTGTTGGGAGGGGGTGGCGGGCATCCCGACCCATATGGGTATCTGCTGCAGTAGGTCACATCATTCGCTGTCCCTTACAGTGATAGAGAGGATGCGGTGTGCTTGGGTCATAAATTACATCTGAAATGGCTGCCTGCTGTGCTGGAAAATGACATGGAAAAAAGACTATGGCTCCGGACTGGCCAAAGGGGTACCGGGTCTATACAAAACAAGACTTATGAAAATAGAACATTCAGCAGTCCATGTATAATAGATTGAAAAATACTTTCCATGGTTGAATATAGCAGAAGATATAATAATAGAATAGCAATCAATGAGATATAATACAATATCATCCAAAAATATATAAGCAATCAATGCTGTATCAAATGTATTTGATGTACAATGATAGACCAGCTGGAGTGCAAGATCGGCAAAAATAAGTAACTAGGACAATTAGACATGAAGAAAGCTTAAATCATCATTCTAAAGTCGCAATTGGCAAAGTTCACGATACAATTTGAAATCTACTCCCAGTGGAGGAAAGGTTAAATAAAAGAAGCAAAAATAACCATCATAATGTCACAAACAGCAAAATGAATGACGAAGGGAGAGATATGAAGTAACCACAAGTTATAAATGGATTATGAAATAAGTACAGATTTATATTTCGCCATGATATGTAACTCCTTTGTGAGGCTGTCACATCAGAAGACCCTATTCCGCTTTATTAAGCATCGTTTTGATGACACATACACAATGGGGTTTTCTGATCACTTAAATGGCCGTGCCACTTGATTCTATCTTCTGCATGGTTAAAATCAATGGAGTAACTGACTGGTGGGGCCGCTAGAATTGTTCATCTTATTATACTACAGTGTTCACATAATTGAATCTTCTCTGTTTGTGTCTTCTGAAATATGTAAACTAGTTTACACGGGCACTAGATCACTTACACAACATTCTTGGTGGTGCAGTTGGAGAACTGAGTGAGTGTGAGTGTGTGTGTGGCTGTCCACTGTACAGATTCCATACAATATTTAATCTGCTTACACATTATGCAACTGCCACAGTGGAAGTGCCCAATTATACAGTCATGACCAAAAAAAGTGATTCTTACGGATACATAGGAACTGACCAAATGAGAAGGCTTCTCTAAGTACATTGCGGTGGTTGCTAGTATAATTCAGCAATGTGCTGCACTTTGCAAGTTTGCAATATAGTTTAGTTCTAATCTCACCATTTACTGCAGATAAGGTGAGGTCAAGCAAATCAATAGATGTCCTACTGTAGTATTGTGTGAAATTTAGGTCTAGGGGTAGAGAGTTAATCTATAAAAATTCAGCAAGACTGTTTTCATCCCTACTCCAAATCATGAAAACATTCTCAATGAACCATTCCCATAGACAAATATGTCCATAACAAAGTTTAGATGAGGCATCATAAATATGCTGACATTCAAAATTATTCATAAAGATGATGGCAAAGTTGGGGAGAAGGAAGCCCTCGTCAAAGTGCCTTTGGTCTGCAAATAAAAAGTACCATCAAACTCAGAATAGTTCTTTGTTTGAGCCAATTCAAATAGTGTCACAGCAAATTAAGTTGGGGCATGAATGGGTTCAGAACGTTAGTCAAGGAGGTCGGGAAATTACTTAAATGCTCGCAGTGTGGGATATATTTCTGTAACACACTCAATACTATCAAATGCAATGTAGTCAGTTTTTTTTAAGATGTCCCCACCATCCCTGATATACCTTTTGGTACTTATGCAAATTCTCTACTGGAAATAGTCTATTGATTTTCAAAGGGGCTCTAAAATGGAACCAAAACCATATACAACGAGTCTCCCAGGTGGTTTTCATTGCTCAATGTATTATTGGCAAGCTAAATACCATGGGGTCCGTTGAGACTTGGTAATAATGTTCATAAATTCAGTATTGCCCAGTATGCCCTCCATTCTGGTTAGTGATGTGATGTCCCTGATAGTTTACTGAAGGTGGGAAAGAGCATTAGTAAGAAGTCTGATTTAGTGGAGCCTGTTGTCAAGTTCTCTGTAGATCTCGTCTTATACAGGACAAGATTCTGAATTAAAATGCATTGCCTTTATTGCAAGCTTAATCACAATCACACTATTGTTTTTAAGGTTGCTATGGGTCTGTCCTTCCTCCAGCCTTATTTTGTATGGGAAGTATTCAAAAGCATGTTTCAGTTTAGAGACCTCCTTGAGTACCATGTTCTCTAAAGTCAATAACGATACTGGCAATTCAGCACTAACGTGATTAAAAGAAGAGAGTGGTCTGAATTTAGTAAAGGCAGTGGATTCTGTAGAGCGTTGTCAGGAAAAAAGGGTCAAAGGCAAAGTTTTGTAGAAAAATGCAACAGTGTTATGGGTACAGTGCAGAAATTAGTTCTGTCAGCGGGAACAAATAAGCCACGACTAAGTAAAGACATTATTAAGGGTGGGTGGAGTTGGCGGAGTGCCACTACATGGAATTCCACTGAGTCTGAGTTTTTCCCTGAATTCCACATTCCCAAAGGAGTGCGAAGTTGGCAAAACTCTGCAAAGTCCACTGGCAGAGCAGAGTTCGCCACCTGGGGTTAGAAATTTCCTCTTCAGATATTATGTGAGACAACAGATTGAAGTTGGGGTGTGGTATTATAGACATATATACAAATTACAGAAGAAACAGAGTTTATTGTGCCTGACCCCATCTGTAGAATTTGTATCTCATCTGCTTCTCGCCAGGCTGGCAATTCCATGCCTGACCTCTTCTCCTCCCTCTGCCTCAGTTCATGTTGGCCGTGTTTAAAAAAAAATGGATTCTAATCAGGGTAAGTAGAAGTACCTGCACTGGTCACCACAGTGGGTACTGCATCTTCTATTGAGCTGCCAGAGAACTCACTCAGAGAAAGAGATGTACTGTTTTTTAACGTACCCTAAGTTCTAACCGTTTTTAGGCTGATGTTGTATATAAAATGTGAAGAAAACAAAGGGAGAGCAAGGGAAGGAAGGGGTGTGTCCATATCTCCTGTGTTATGTATACTAAACAATAATGGACAAACCCAATCTGTGTGTGTGGTACTTTCACTGGTAGGCAGTGTTTGGGACTCACTGGGTTTGTTAAAAGACCCCTCGCACATCAACCTGGTTGGTGTCATGCTTCATCATTGGGGTCCCAACTGGGTGGCAGAATGCCCCCTGGTTGTGCTGCGATGCCTGATTACAGGGGAGCTGCTGTGGTGCAGAAATGTGATATGGTGTGAATTAAAAATATCTCTGAGAATCCTTGCCTCTTTATATTTATTATTGGCGGTTTAGGATATGATTGAAAAGTATGTGTAATGCAACTAAGAAGAATTAATTATCTTGTAGTTGGCTATGGGGTGGGTCTACATGTTTCAGCCCGCAGAGGTACGTAGGAGGGGCTTTCTTCAGGACCGTGAGAATTATGAGTGGCAAAAGATGTGGTGCCATGTGAAAGGTGAAAAAATAGTAAAACTAGCACCTACACATGAGCTAAGGTGTGTGGAATGTGTGTCCCCCTACTTAAGGACACATATGAAAAAGTTGCCTGTGTGGGAAGAAAGAACATCACAGGACATATATATATATATATATATATATATATATATATATATATATATATATATATATATATACATGGTTATTGTAGGAGAGTAGGGTCTTCTTCCTATGGATACCCCCACTTTTTGCTGTGATTCTCTGGTTTTTTTACTTTAGTCTGGCTGTGGCCCTGCTAATCAGGCCCACAGTCTAGCTGTTCTCTCTCTAAATTGATACCATGTACTTTAGGTACATACCAGATTGGTTACTGGGTCACCCTTGTGAGCCCCTGTATAGTGTACCGTAGGTACCCAGGGCATAGGTGCACCCTAGGCCTACCAGGGGCTGCAGCATGTATTGTGCCACCCCTGGTTTGCCTTCCAAACTGACAACGCAGGTCTGTTCACTCTGCCTAGGTAAGGTGGTGTAATCACCCCTTACTTAGATATAGTATACCTATATCTATATATACATATAGACACATATACAGCTATAAGTCACTCCTATGGCAGACCTTAACAATCCTGGAGGCAGAGTGCTTGGTGTTATGTGAGAGGGTGCCCTATCATGAGCTGAGCCCCTCTGCAGCTTTCGGAACCATCTCCTTATAGCTGTTCTATGATGTAGCCATACCATATACTCTTAAGTGCATTATAATCATTTTGGTTAATGCTAACTTTGGTTTGGCTTCATCAAAACATGTTGTGTAAGGTGTCAAACACTTTGGCATACAACCCCCGCCAGTTCTGACAGCGGGGTAGCATTCCACCCTTCTATATAGAGAAGACATATAGTTACTGGTTTAAAGTTAAACAGAGCCTCAGTATCACAAAATGGATGCTGCTGCCACAGACACGAGTCTGTCCTCCTGCAGCTAGATGAAACACCGGCAGGGGAGGCCTGGACAATAGGTTTCCTGTCCAGGGAGGTGCTGGCACCTCCCCAGACAGGCTCTAGTGTATTGGGGCAGGGAGGGCTGAATTCAGTGAATGCTTTCCAGACACTGCCTGGGGAACACAAGGTGCTCCATGCATTTCCCAGTTCAAACTGGTTGCTGGGGCACTCTGCCCCAGCTCTGGCATGAAACTAGACAAAGGGAAAGGAGTGTAACCACCCACTTCCTAGGTCCACCCATAGGAGGGTCCTTAAAGGTAGTCCAGCCACTAAACTTAATATAAGTATAGGAACTCAGTCCCTAAGACTTTAGATTACCCTGGAGGAACCTCTGAAACATATATATGGGACCTTTGACATTCCATTTAGACTGGAAGACAGAAGATATCTCCCTTGTGGTCAAGGAGTGACCCCCCTGTTCAAACAGGCACCAACAGCAACTTTGCAGTTCTGTATTTTTGAGGCTCCCGCAGGATCCTGAAGAATCTGCGACACAGGACACAAACTTCCAGACATCTCTGACCCCATCCTTCGCTCACAGCGAAGCTGAGACCCATGGTGGACCAGAGAGTCGTGGGACCAGAACTCCTGGACATCCTGTATTTTGCAATCTGCACCAACTTCACGAGGTATCTTGAAGTTGTGCATTGGAGTGCTTGAAGCCCCAGACCCGAGCACCATTTGCACTGAAGCTCAGAGGCCCCCACTCCACGAGTGTCCCGTGGGCCCCGCTTTTGAATTTCAGCATGACGCATCTTCACAGTTCCTTGCCTATTAGCTAGTGAGCCCCCGAAGAATTTTCTTTGAATCTATCTTGCTTTCCTGGTTGCTTCAGGCTTGCTCCAACTTCCCTGCAAAGGAGAAATTCCTATAACCTTGCTGGTCTGCACCGAAGCCCATCTTGCCTTTTTGCGTGGGTTGCGTTTGCTAAAGCTTGTTGGGTCCAATCTGGATACCGACATGGCAGTCAACTTGTTCCTTTATGGGACAGCTCGAATCCAGCTCCTGGTTGTTTTCAACGCCTCCTGGTCCTCGTGGCTGAAGAGACAAGCTTCACCTTCTCACCTGAAATCACTCGACATCTGGTGTCATCTTTCTATCGCCGCCCTGGCCACTGGCAAGTGACCTAGACTCTGTCCCTTCTGCTTTCAGGTTCTACAGATCTTCGATCCACCCTTGGATCCACCAAGGCACTTTTCCTCTTGTCGCCTGCAGCACTTCTTTGCAGATCTCCATTGATATCGACGACGAAACCCAACACCAAAAGAGACCTATGCACCCGGCTTCTGTGGGTGAGGTAACACGAGTACTCTGGTAGTCTCGAGGGTATTTGCCCTCCTAGTGTCTAAGTCTAAAATGGTTCCATCGTAGTTTATTTAGAAGTGTCCTTAAATTGTAAATTTGTAACTTGTTAGTTTCCCATAGAAAGTCAATGGTAACCCGCGGCTGCGTTTAGTCACTGCCTGTGTCTCCCGTGGGCCACCTACATCCTAACCTTTGCTTGTTTAGAGTAGCCCCAGCGATTCCACAGGCTCCAGGCCTGCTTTCAAATTCTCACGTGGTTCTTATACCACTATTTTAGTATATGGTTTGTGAGGCCCCTAGGGCAAAACGTATACTGTGCAACTTATCGTATGCCAATTAAGTAACTTGTATTGTACTTTTACCTCTGACCTCATAAAGAGGGCAGAGGGGTTGTTTTTAGAATAAATATATATATATTTGATATATACTTTGTGTGGTGTGCTTTCACTTGGTACTCAATGGATTATAATTGGTAAAACAACTCGCTTAATTCGCTCTCTGAAGTTTTAGCCTGAAGACTGCTCGTCACTGCTACCCCTAGGATAGCTTTCTATAAGGTTGACTTTACAACCACCATCAATAAGGGTCGATTAGACTGGTGCAAGGTGCCCACTAGAACTAGTGGACATCATATACATATACAGATTATGGGTTTGCTTAGGTCGAGCCGCACATCTCAATGTAATGCCAGTTTTGAAAGAAAGTCTGTTAATATCAACGACGACTATGGCCGGGGTGCTCTAAAGGTATATGACACCTACCCACCAAAGTGTCAATCAGTCCTCGGATTCAGCCGAATCCAGGTCACACATGTAAACACAAAACACCTAAGCACACCAATATCATTATTTCCAAAAGGAGGACGCATAGGTATTTCTTCGGGTAATCCAACAGTATCTCAACGCCCTGTATCCTATAGATCAATAATATCTCAAAAGAACCAAACAAGAAAATCAAGTAGTCCAGTCAGATCTTCTGTCTTGAGGTCTGTTTTTAATTTCCACAGTTCACAAGAAGCACCATAGCAGCCGACGCGCGTTTCGCCCAAAGGGCTTTATCAAGGATTTTCGTGACAACTCCAAGACCTGGAATTGTGGAATTTTCATAAACTCTGTTTCTCTTGCGGATAAGAGATAACCCAATTGTATGGAAGCATAAAAACACACTCGTCGTTCAATAGAGACCGATCATACTCGTAGCATCAATAGGTGAAGTATTTCGTCATTTTCCATTTAGGCTTGTTAACCCAGCCTCATCATTTGTATCGTCTTGTTTACTAAATAATCTTGAGAATATCATTTGAAATATCACATCAAGGTACATGTAGGTACATATGAATCAAGTCTTACAATACTTAAGTTCTACTGAACTTAGCAGTTGTAGGTGGTAAGGGCTTAGCACACCCTGACTACAACTTCTAAAGAGGTTCTAGTAGGAAAACAAGTAGTGTAGGTAGGTGCACACACCACGCCTCACTAGTAATGGCTTTAAAAGCAGGGCCTAGTGTGCCTCTGCTAGAAGACAACCTAAGGTTGCTTTCTCAATACGACTCCTTCACTTTTCAAGAACTGAGAAACTTGTGTGTAATAAGAAAATTAAAGCAAGGACAGAGTCCAACCTTTCAACACCTGGTAGATATCTTAGTGATAGATGATGTAGCAAAACCATCAGATCCAGATAATCAGGGTAGTAGAGAGGGGGGCCATCCTTCATCAGAAGAGGGTCCTAGTGTGGTTCCCCACCAGGAGAATGATGATGAGGAGGATGAAGTCCAGGATGAGGTTAATGAACCTGACCTGGGAAATACAGGACTACCTGAGGGTTGAGAGGGCCTAGGAAAGCCTCCCTCTATTCCCCCACGTTGGCCTAATGATGTGCCCAGGAGAAACAGATCCCTTTCAGATGAATCTGGACATTCTGACTCATCAGTAAGGTCCTCTGCCTCAGCTCAAAAGAGAATGACTTCCCCTCAGAGAAGAGAGCACAAAGCTAGAATCAAAGAAGTCAAGATTAGGATCAGGAGGCAAGAAATTGCCCTTGCCAAAGAGACCCTGGTTTTTGAAAGAGACTGGTAGGGAAAGGTCTCATGACCATAGAAACCTGAACAAGATAGTCCCTCCCTCCCTATCAGATTGGAGATTACATCCACAAGTGGATAACTGCTTTGGAGATGGCCTGCAAAGTACAGTAGGTACCCCAAAGTCAGTGGGCAGCAATCTTGTGGCTCTCCTTTGCAGACAAAGGAAGAGACAAGCTCCTCACTGTTAAAGAAGAGGATGCTGACAACTACACTGTCCTAAAGAGTGCTCTGATTCTGGGTTTGGCCTAACCACTGAACAGTACAGGTTGCTTTTCAGAGACACCCAGAAGACACAGACTCAGGACTGGACAGATATTGTAGATTGTGCTGCTAAGGCTCTGGAAGGCTGGTTACTGGGCAACAGTAAGTGACTATACAGGATTGTATAACCTTATAATGAGATAACAGATTCTTTATAATTGTCAGAACCAGTTATTGCATCAACACCTGGTTGACTCTGATTTGACCTCTCCCCAAGAACTGGGTAAGAAGGCAGACAAATGGGTCAGAACCAAGGTAAAGCAGAAGGTACAGAACCAAGGTGGTGACCAGAAGAAGCAAGACCAAAAGGGTGGAGAGAAAGCAAAAGACCAGAAGTCTTCTCAAGGTCCCCAAAAAGCTTCTAATGGCGGGGGTTCCCAACAATCCAAAAAGAAAGAAGGTCCTAGAAAACCATGGTGCAAAGTTTGTAAAGCAAATTCTCACTGGACCAGTGAATGCACCAAAAAGGAGACAGCTCTAGCCACAATTGCCCCTAAGGCAACTGTTCCCCCTAGTTGAGCTCCAAATTGTGGTTCTCAACAGAAGGGTGTAGTAGGGTTAACGCTGGAAACTTGAGATGGACTCTGGCCTAGTCAGAGTACCAACTCAAGCTGTTTTGGTATGTGATGGGGACATAGCCATGTCCTCTACTGTGAGTCCCAATAACTTGGGCAAGTACAGACAAACTCCTTTAATCAATGATAAAGTGGCTCAGGCCTACAGGGACACATGTGCTAGTGTCACAATGGTGACACCCAGCTTTGTGGACCCTGGACAGATCATACTAGGTTAAAATTACCTAGTGACCAATGCTAGCAATGTCACTACCACACATGAGATGGCAGTTGTTAATTTCTCCTGGGGAGGGGTAACTGGCCTTAAAAACGGTTGTTGTTAGCTCAGACCTCCCTATAGAATGTTTGTTTGGCAATGACTTAGAGACCTCAGCCTGGTCTGAAGTGGAGTATAGGACACATGCAGAAATGCTAGGCATCTCAGCACATGTGCTTGTTGTGACTAGGTCATAGGTCAAAAATTGCAACACTGAACAGGCACTGGATTCTGGAATAATGGACCAGTTGCCTACTAGGAAAAGGAGCAGTAGAGTTAAGGATGTGCCTTCACCCCTGCCTCAGGATGAGGATCAGCCTTCCGAGGAAGCTGATTGTGAGCCTGAAGAAGGAATTATCCTAGAAGAGCTTGAGCCTGATCAGGTTGAGTTTCTCTGGACAGGGGGGCCTTCCAGGGCAGATCTGAGGCAGGCGCAGTTGGACTGCCCTTCTCTTGAACCCCTCAGACAGCAAGCTTCTGCTGAGGCTGCTGGGAATGTTAGTGGAACCCATAAGGTTTACTGGGATGAAAGGCTCCTGTATTCAGAGGCTAGAGACCCAAAGCCTGGTGCTTCCAGGAGGTTAGTCATACCTTTGGCATTCAGGGGCTTCCTATTGACACTAGCCCATGATATTCCCCTTGCAGGACAGCTTGGCCAGAACAAAACTTGGGGCAGGCTTGTTCCACATTTTCTCTGACCCCACATGTCAGAAGACACCAAGGAGTTTTGGTGCTCCTGTGTCACCTGCCAAGCCAATGGCAAATCAGGTGGTACTACAAGGGCCCCCCTTATGCCACTACCTGTGGTGGGGGTTCCCTTTGAAAGAGTAGAAATTTACATTGTTGGACACAGGTTTATTCTGGTGGTAGTGGATCATGCCACCAGATACCCAGAAGTTTTTTCCCTTAGGACCACTACAGCACCTGTGGTGGCAAGAGCCCTTTTGGGAGTTTTCTCAAGAGTGGGTCTGCCTAAGGAAGTTATATCAGATAGAGATGCAAACTTCACGTCTAGTTACTTGACTGCAATGTGGAAGGAGTGTGGAGTGAACTACAAGTTCACCACACCCTATCACCCACAATGCAATGGTTTAGTTGAAAGATTTAACAAGACCTTAAAGGGCATGATTAAGGGTCTCCCTGAAAAGCTCAGGCGGAGATGGGACATCCTACTGCCCTGCCTTTTGTTTGCTTATAGAGAGGTCCCACAGAAGGGGGTTGGCTACAGCCCTTTTGAACGTCTGGGTGGGCATCTTGTAAGAGGACCCCTTTGTCTGGTGAAGGAAGGATGGGAGTTACCTCTCAAACTCCCCAAACAAGACATTGTGGACTTTGTACTTTGTCTCCGCTCCCGGATGACAGAGTACATGAAAAAGGCATTCAAAAAGCTTGAGGCTATTCAGGAAAAGGTCTGACATGACCAAAAGGCTGTACTGACTGTTTACCAGCCAGGACAGAAAGTGTGGGTGTTGGAGCCTCTGGCCCCAGCAGCTCTCGAGGACAAGTGGAGTGGACTCCACACTATTGTTGAACAGAAGGGAGAAGTCACCTATTTGGTTGATCTTGGAACTCCCAGGAGCCCCCACAGGGTGCTTCATGTCAACAGACTGAAACCATATGTTGACAGGGCAGACATGGGCTTGCTCATGGCTACTGATGAAGGACAGGAGGAAGACAGTGACCCTCTCCCAGACCTGCTCTCTCAGAACCCTGATGATGGTTCAGTTGATGGTGTAGCCTTGGCAGGCAGCCTCACTGACTAACAGCAGAATGACTGCAGACAAGTTCTGCAGGCCTAGAGACATGTGTTTTCACCGACTACAGGTCAGACTACCTGGTGCACTCATGAAGTGGACACTGGGGAAAGTCTGCCTGTTAAAAGTAAGATTTACAAGCAACCTGATCATGCCAGGGACTGTATCAGGACAGAAGTCCAGAAGATGTTGGAATTGGGAGTCATTGAACCCTCAGAGAGCCCTTGGGCCAGTACAGTAGTCCTTGTGCCTAAACCTCACACCGAGGGTGGTAAGAGAGAGATGAGGTTTTGTGTGGACTACAGAGGTCTCAATGCTGTCACTAGGACAGATGCCCATCCAATACCCAGGGCAGATGAGCTCATAGACAGGTTGGCATCTGCCAAGTTTCTGAGCACATTTGACCTGACTGCTGGCTATTGGCAGATCAGACTAGCTGATGATGCAAAGCCAAAGACAGCATTTTCAAACCCTGGTGGACATTATCAACTTGTGGCAATGCCCTTTGGTCTGAAAAATGCACCTGCCATATTTCAGAGGTTGGTGAACCAAGTGCTCTCAGGCCTGGATGACTCCTGTGCAGCTTATCTAGATGATATTGCTGTCTTTAGCTCCACCTGGGAAGATCACCTGATCCACCTGAAAAATGTTTTGGAGGCCCTGCAAAAGGCAGGCCTAACTATCAAGGCTACCAAGTGCAAGATAGGGCAGAGTCAGGTTGTATACCTTGGCCACCTTGTAGGTGGAGGCCAGGTTCAACCATTGCAGAGCAAAATCCAAACCATAATGGACTGGACTGCTCCAACCACCCAGACTCCGGTCAGTGCTTTCTTCAGCCTGACTGGGTACTACAGGAAATTTGTCAAAAGGTAATCTACGATCTTCTAAAGCTGTTCTAAGGGATATTGTTGTTCAAACCTGTGATATGGCTTGACAGACGGTATATCCATCTCTGTTCTTTCTCAAGTATGCAGCTTTGGATGTTGGTCAAGTTGGAGTCTAGTGCTTCTACGTCATTTGTCGTGTGACCAGTCTCTAGGAACTGGTTTGTCATTCTGGTAGTGTTTTTTTACACTGTATGGTTCTGCGATGGTCGCAAATTTTGGTTTTGATTTTGTAATGCACCGCGATTGGATGATCCTCATCATCCAAACATCCAAACGCCTCTCAGACGCTTACCTCATTGAGATACAAGCAACGGGAACCAACTTCAATGCCACACTTCATACAAAAAACGGCTTGAAGAAACCAACAAGGAAATAAATTAATACAAGATGGGCTTAACACAAAGCAAAATCATCACAGGTTTGAACAACAATATTCCTTGGAACAGCTTGAGAAGATCGTAGATTTCACCCAAAGTCATTTACACCTCATATGCCATCCACGCCATCAGCATGACATGTCTGTGCCCACCCATCCTGCCGCCCAGTTAGAGCCCACTACCACTCTTTGTCCCACCCACACTACCACCCACAAGCTCATGGCAATTACCATGTCCATTCCTGGCTATTGCTTCTATGCGTGTCACTGTACCAAGATTCTCCATGGAAGCAACATTCATCACCTAGCCAATCACTGACAGTTGGCTTGCCCAATGTTCAGCAGCCACCTTCTGCCATACCAGAGCATTTAATTCCGTCTCTATATAGAGCCCCCAAACTGTGCTGTAAGCACCTTGCACCACACAAGCACCTTTCGCATCCAGCTACAGGTGCTCCCTCCTTTTATGGATATGCCAGAGCGTTCCATCAGACTGATGTGCAGCACCCCCTCATTATGCTGCTAATCACCTTCTCCAAACCATCGCTTCTCTAGTGCCTTTTTCGATTAATCCAATATGCCCTGTACAGGTGTCCCTTTAGGCCTCCAATTTGCGCTACATTAGTAACATTTTACCTTGCTGGACAATAGCACCTTTTCTTTGGAAACTAGAACGCTAACGCGCATATGCGACACACTACAGCCGACACATGCGTGGCGTCAGAAAACAGCATTCTTACGGAGAAGTGTCTAGCAACGACACATACGCATATGCATCTGCCGCACCCAACCATCCAGAGCACGCCCATCCCGGCACGTACTCCATGGCCCCGATTACTACATTTACTTGAGCCCACTCCGGCCCCCAGTACCATCCGGGATGACAGGAGAAAACACCAGGTTCAAAGCGCGTCCGCTCTGAGACAAAGTAAGGTTGCGCTGCAGGACACACTTTCCAGGCATTTTACGAGCATTACCCTGGTAGTTCACTCGCCGCTTTTCTCTCCCCAGAGGTTTTCAGAGGAGCAAACTCCTCCCGAGCCCCGAATTGGCCACCCACACTCAACCATAGTGTAAGTATACCTCCTACATAAGCAACGCTTTATGTATTTCGTGCTTTGTTTTTAATTTTGTTTTAATCTATGCAGTGCGCCACGCATGACGGCTCAGTCCCGGTTCTTCCACGTGTGCGCTCACTTACCTTAATACTTTATTGTCACTAACACCATGGCAAACCTTGCACCTAAATATGTTGCAACCCTGTAATTTAACAATGATCAGGGCCAGCTTTGTGACAACCAGATGTTGTCACTAGACTTTTGCACAGGAGCCTGACAGCTTCGTAACAACATTAAGCCTTTCAAACATAAGAGCTGCTGCACCACTTCTGCATGCAAAATGCACACTATAAATATATGTATGTTTATATTGCAGGTACCACCACCAGGCAGGTCAATTGGGATGACCATAGAACCTAAAGATTGCATTTTACGTTGCTTAACCCTTTCGATGCTGATGACGAGCTCAGCTCGTCATCACCCACGGGTGGCGTGTGCTGATGACGAGCTGAGCTCGTCATGTAACGCGGTAATTTAAAAATTGCCGCACAGCGCGAAAATCGCCGCAGCATCGATGCAGTTAAACAGCAGATGTTTGTCATAACCATGTATATATATGTCCTGTGATGTTCTTTCTTCCCACACAGGTAACTTTTTCATACGTGTCCGTAAGTACGGCGACACACAGTCCACACACCTTAGCACATGCATAGGTACTAGTTTTACTATTTTTTCACCTTTCACGTGGCACCATGTCTTTTGCCACTCATAATTCTCACGGTCCTGAAGAAGCCCCTCCTACGTACCCCTGCGGGCTGAAACATGTAGACCCACCACATAGCCAACTACAAGATAATTAATTATTCTTAGTTGCATTACACATACTTTTTAATCATATCCTGAGCCGCCAATAATAAATATGAAGAGGCAAGGATTCTCAGAGATATTTTTAAATCACACCACATCACATTTCTGCACCACACCAGCTCCGCTGTAATCAGGCGTCGCAGCACAACTGGGGGGCATTCGGCCACCCGGTTGGGACCCCAATGATGAAGCATGACACCAACCAGGTCGGTATGTGAGGGGTCCTTTAACAAACCAGTAGGTCCCAAACACTGCCTACCAGTGAAAGTACCACACATAGATTGGGTTCATCCATCATTGTTTAGCATATAAAATGTGTCCAATATGTTCAATAGTGTTGAACTCCTCAGTACTTTTGTTGAGTTTGTCCAAAATTGTCCTTGTATCTGAAAATGTTTCAGCCTCAAGAATTTTCTTTTCAAAGATAGCTAATAATTCAAATTTCTTTTTCCTATGTCCTAGGGTTGTGTTTATACCTAAGACTAGCCATTCGTGAAACCCACAGGCGCATTACCAATTTGGAGACCAAGATGTATAATATCAGTATTCAGTCATCATACAAGTATGAGAGTTATATGCTTTTTCTAGGCCTGGGTGAAATTGTAATTATGTTGGAGTAATCAGAGTAGTTTCAGTAGTTTTACATTACTCTTGTGAGTCAAAATTACTGAAATTATGCAATTATGCCAGTTTGAGTAATTTAGATTCAGTGGGGCAACAATTCTACAACAGGAGCACAGAAACAATAAACTGAGAGAGAGTAAGCAGCTGCTGGCTACTGCTTTATGTGTCCTATAGCATTTAGTGCTGTTTTCTTAACTCAAAATGAATCATTGGGCCGATTTGAAAGCTAAGGTGCATTTTGCAGTTGTGTAAGATGGTCTTGGTGGTGTCTTTGGAGAGGACGAGTTGTGTGTTATTTGCATAGGATATGATGTTGAGTCCATGGGATTTGGTGCTGCTGACCAGAGGTGTCATATACGTGCTGAAGGGGGGCTAAGATAGGATCCTTGGGGCACTTCACATATGATTTCCTTGGGTTCGGAGGTAAAGGGGGGAAGGTTGACTTTTTGCATTCTTCTGGTGAGGAAAGAGGCAATCCTTCTGAGAGCAGCTCTTTGGATGCCTATGTTGTGCAGCCTTGTGATGATTGTGTGGTGGTAGACCGAATTGAAAGCTGTTGAGAGGTCTCGGAAGATCGGAACCACAGTCTCTTCACTGTCAGGTAGAGATCTGAGGTCATCTGTAGCCACAGTGAGGGCTGTCTCAATGCTGTGGTTCCTGCTTAATCTGGATTAGGAGGAGAAGAATAGGAGGTTCTGTTCCTGATGTGAGGAGAGTTGTTGGTTGAGGCCTTTTTGAATACTTTGCTCAGGAATGGAAGCAGAGAGATCGGTCAGTAGTTGTTGAGTTTAGCTGGGTGAGCCGATGGTTTATTTTGTTGGGCGTTGACTTCTGCATATTTCCAGTCATTGGAGAAGGGTACAGTGGCAGTTGAGGTGTTGAACAAGGTGATGAGTATGTGGGTGATTCCGACTTCACCTAAGTTGAAGATGTGGTGAGGGCATGGGTGGGTTTGGGGACTCGATAGTGGACCGGGTTCATGAAGGAGGCGGTGTCATGTCGGGTGAGCTGCTCCATTTGGTTAATCAGATGTCTGCGGTGGTACCGGGGTTGTTGTGTTGCTTGAAGAAGCTGTCCACCTTAGGCTGGGGTTTGAAGTTTCTGTAGATGTTTGTGATCTTGTCGCGGGAAAAGTTTACAAGGCTGTCGCAAAGTTCATTTTAGGGAGTAATGTTTTATATTGCAGCTTAGGAGTTGGAGAATTCTCTGACAATGTTGAAGTGTTCTTTGCAGTAATTTGAGCTTGATTCTATGCGTGAGGCTATGGCCTTTTTCTTTGATTCTTTCAACAGACTGTGGTAGATGTTGAGAGCAGGCTTGAAGACAGTCTTGTTGGTCATGTCATTGCTGGTGCGCAATCCCCTTTCCAGTTGTTTACAGTGTCATTTTTCTGTTCTAAGGAATTTAGTGTACCAACGATCCTGCTAGGTGGACCTTCTGTGGGTGTTGTTGCCGATAGGAGTGACCTGCTAGCGCAAAAGTTTGATTCAATGGATGAAGTTTCTGATGTTCTGGTCTAGGTTGTTGGAGGAGATAAGGTGGGTGGTGTTGAGGGAATTGATCCATGTGTCCTTTGAGGCTATGCTCCAGCTGTAGTGGAGGTGTTGGGAAGTCTGGGGGCAGAGGTCCGTGAGCTGGTGATGTTGAAATGAACGATGGAGTAGTCGGTCCAGGTGAGTACCATGGTGTGACTATACCTGATGCAGTCACTGGAGGTGAAGGTGGGGGTCTAGCACATGGCCTGAGGGGTGCGTGGGGTCAAGGACAAGTTCTGTTAGTCCGATTTTGTTCATGCTGTCAAGAAGGTTGGTAGTGTTGATGTAATTGTGGTTACAGGAGGGTGGTAGTAACATGCTGGAGGTAAGTGCTATGGTACAGGGGCACGTTAGTGGGTGGTAGTTCAGTGTTAGTGACAAATAATGTAATTTCCTCATGGACCTAAGATGGAGGATTTGTTATTTGGTGAAAGGGGAAGTTACCAAGATGAGTAACAAATTGGGCAAGGATTACCCAATGCTATGAAGCCCCATATGTGATAGCAAAACCTATACAAACACCAGATAAAAGTGTTATGGAGGGGGATGAAGTAGTGGGAGGTATTAGAGCAGTGATGAGGTAATGATTATTTGAAAGGGTGTTGATGGTGGGCAAAAATGCAGTGTTGTTTTTATGACGATGGCGTAGCGGGCCAATTCTGTATTCAGTTAAATATGCTGCCCCTGTTAGGGTCAGGCCCACTGACTACCCACAAAGTGGTATCCGTTTTTCCTAACAATTCCTATGCCAGAATTAAACATGGTAATTAAGCATCTTCTGGTTGTATGATGAGAGTTACTCCTTCTGTTTGAATGATAAGCACTCTATGCTGTATTCCCACCAGTCAGGAAGCTACATTGCACTGGACCAATGAAAATTATTACAGCTTTTCTGTGATATTGTGTGTCTTTAAAGGTCATCTAAAAGCATAGTTTAGTAGGAAAGCTGAGCCTGAGTCTTTCTCTTTCAAAACCTAATGAAAGATATTGAATGACTGAGCCAATAAAAACTACTGGCACCATAATTATCCACCTCTAACAAGAAAGAAATCTACCAGATTCTATTTTCAGATGTTCTGTAGTTCTTCTTTCCCATTTTACCATCACATACAATGCCAGCTACAATCAGAACATAGATGTTTGTAAATGCCTCACGAGTTCTGACTGTGTTTTGTTTGGTCAATATTAGTACTATATTGGTGCAATATTGCCCTTTTAGCCTTATCTGAATGTATGTACTACACAGATTGCTACCTCATACAGGAAAGTGTGTTTGCCAACACTGCATTAGTACGCTCTAGCTCTACTCTAAACATCTGTATTACTCAGATTACTACCTTATATAGGCCAGAGTGTTTACACATCATTGCAGTACTACACCTATATCGGTATTTTGAACACCTGTATGCACAGACTATTACCTCGTATATTGGAGCCCTCACGAGTGCCACTTTCACTTGTATTCTGAACATTTGTAAATGCACAGATTTCTACCTCACACTAGTTGAACCGACAACCAGTGTCACCCTCGATTTTTGAATTTTGAGTCTTGTAAATTGTGTATCTGGATCCTTTCCAATATCAATATTATCAACTATAGTATAGTGCACTCACCCATTGTACCCCACCCTTATATTTTATCAGTATTATGCCTATTATTACACCTTGTACCTTACTAGTTACCGTATGTATTTGCCCTACTGCTCACTCTCATAGCCTGGAAAGGCTGGCTGAGTACTAGTGTCACTTTTTATAACATCTTGCTTGCTGTGACTTATCATTGTGTTTCCAAATGTTTGCACCCGTTTCTGCAAACTTGTCTGTCTGCACTATGGTACTACTATAGTCCACTACTGCATCCTCCCATACCCACCTAATCCTGCAACGCAACATGGACCCCATCGGCAAACATACATACAAAATCATATATCCACCATCACTCACCAAAAAAGCCGCCAAACGCTTTAAACACAACTTCCTTAGGTCACACTCGGAAAAGCCCTTCGCTGACACCTACTTCTCACCGGTTAATGGATCCCTGAACACCGATATCATTTTCCACACCACACGCAGAGCTCAATGGAGAAAAGCGTTCTTCACCCTACTCACCGTCTCCTCGACTAGAAAATCCGCACACAGCCAAACTCTCTCCATCTCCCCATCCCGGGTCTTTTCAGGCAGAGCCACCATCACTATTTACAATACCGGGATTGTCCTATTACAATCCACAGACAAGAACCTGGAACTGCTAGACAACATGTTCCCCACCTTCAAAGAACACCTCTCCAAGTCACGGACAAACACGCATATCTCCCCCAATTCCACCAACCATGACCTCTCAGCTGCATACTTTTCAATCAGGGACACACCTACCACCCCTGACCTCCCATCCCCCACCCACAACCTCACTATCCCAACTCAGCACCCCATCTCAGACATAGATCGCTCCCCCTCATACGCCGCCCGTTCCCCCGCCCCCTCCACCAACGTCCGGACCTCCACACATACCCTCAACACACCTTTCACACCTACAGCGGGCATTAACACCCCGCTCGGCGCTGACAGCACAATCCCCACACTTAACACTCCCAACTTAGTCCAGCACCAGAATTACACGCATTCTGACAATTCCCCCCTTTTATCCCCCCCATTCTCAGTCCTCACTACCCACCAATCTACTGCGCAGAACGTACTCCCTCTCTTAATTTAACGCCCCCTCCCCTTAACAGGATCATCTCCACTCCCACTCCCCCTCCTACTCTCAGCCCCTGCTATCCTCCTTCCATCACAGCTACCAGTCTCCCAGCCTACACGTTGTCCCCCACGCCTACCGCCAATGCCCCCACCCATAACATCAATTTCCTCCCTATCCCATCCACTCCCCAACAGTCCAGAACCTCTCACCTCCCTAACCCTATCCCACGCTCCAACACAACGCAGACCTGCCCGAACACCAGCCCTCCCCCTCGCCTGCACACGAGTTCCCTGGCCAGCCAATCACCCCTGACTGCCACCCCCACCCCCACCACCTACCCTACGATGGAACTCATCATGGCCACCCTCACTCAGATCAAAGAAGACATCCAGGTCATCAAAGAACGACTCTCCACATGTCCTATACACCACCCAGACAGCTCCACCCCCCTTCCCAACCTGCCTCCTTCCCCCCCAGCGGTCCCCCACCCTCACCACGCCCCACACCAGGCTTCAAACCCTGCTCATAGGCGCAGCAATTCCCGTAGTCCCCAGCATCGCCCCTGCAACGCCTCACACATCCACACCTCCCCGCCAAATGTGTCCCCCACCTCTCAGGCCAACTCTCGCACTCAGCTATGCCCCAAGCTGACATCAATCCCAGCTCTTAATCGCAACAACCGCCCTCGCCGCACCCACAACTCTTCTTCTGACCTCAACACACTCACCCTTCTCCGCTCCTATGAACCAGCCCCCCAAACTCACACAAGCACCCCACACCGCAACATTCCCACGATACACCCAAATCCCCTTAGACCACCCACATTAAACAGCAGAGCCTCCATCCCCAATAACCTTAGAGAAGTCCCTCTCTCGCTAGAACAATCTAACACCCTCTACACACCCCGCCTCAAATGCGCGCTTCTCAACTGCAGATCGGCGACGAAACACTCAGCAGCCATTGCTGAACTCCTCTTATCGCAGGGCCTTGACCTAATCATCTTGACTGAAACGTGGCTAACTGAATCCTCGACACCCATAATGGACATTCTGGTTCCTCCCAACTTCCACATTATCAGGCTCGACAGAACAGGCCAAATAGGTGGCGGAATCGCATGCATATACAAGAACAACCTCTCTGTTCAGAAAGTCAATTCCACATCCCTGCCATCCCCAACATCCTGTGAATACATCTGCCTCGACATTATTAGTGAGGGCAAACCGATATGCACTCTGCACAGCATATACCACCCACCCAGGGACAACCTCACCTTCTCCCAACAAATCATGGATATGATCTCAACCAATTCCGGTCGCCAGCTCACCCAAATATACCTTGGTGACTTCAACCTCCGCTGGAATGACAGCAACGACGCAGTGGTAAACAGTCTTAAAAATTTCCTCGATGCCCTGAACCTCACCCAAATATGCAACAGTCCGACCCATGAGAAAGGCTCCACCATCGACCTGATCATCTCCAAGGAGCAGTCTATCCAACTTGAATCCATCCAACCTTGTGACTGGTCGGATCATCACATTATCACATTCTTTATCAACGAAAAAGTCAAAGTCAACCCTGTGCAGCTCTCCAAGCCCAAGGTCTGGAAAAGAAACTCGAAAAAGCTCAACCCTGGCTCTCTGCCCCCTAACAGCTGCAATCTCCTACTCCCTCCTGCAGGCGCCTCGGACGTCCAAACCCTGACTGACCACTATCTCAACTCTATGACTTCGATAATCAATGAGGCTGCACCTATGCAACTAAAAAGAGTCGCCATTAAAATCTCCAAACCATGGTACGACGGGAGTCTCAACGAAGATAGAAGAGACATGCGAATGGCAGAACGGACCTGGAGATCAGCCCCCTCTGCAATGCACCTAAAAGAGTTGAAGAAGAAGAGAAACACCTACTTCAGGAAAATAAAACGCTCAAAATCGGACTTCTTCCGCCTCCAACTTAACCAAGCAAAGAACCGCCCGAGAAAACTGTTTGAGCTAATCAAATCGCAATCCAAAGAGCTACCACAACCACTCAACACTGGGCGTGTGGTACCCTCATGTGAAGACTTCGCTGCTTTCTTTATCCAAAAAACCGACAAAATAAAAAGCGATCTCCTCACTGACGCAAGCCTCTACTCCAAACCCAAATGCCCAGCACCCGTTGAACCAAAAAACAATGCGACATGGTCAACCTTTGTCACATACTCGGAAGAAGAAATTGGCAAATTACTCAGCACCCTGAAACCTTCCAATCACCTCACGGACCCCCTCCCTGCCTTCGCAGTAAAAGATTTTACCCCTCTGATTCTCCCTCTCTGGACTAAAATCATCAACAGCTCTCTCCAACAAGGAAGCATACCTGACTCCCTCAAAGTTGGTCAGGTCACACCTCTACTAAAGAAACCAACAGCCGACCCCGCGGATCTCAACAACTACCGTCCCATCACCAATATCCCCACTCTCGCCAAACTGCTGGAAAAATGCGCACAACTACAATTGACTAAACACATTGAGCAATTCGATCTCCTCAACCCTCACCAATCAGGTTTCCGAGCAGGACACAGCACAGAAACGGCTATGACTCACATAATTGACGACGCACTTCAAATGCTAGACCAAAATGACACCTGCCTCCTCATCCTTCTTGATCTCTCCTCCGCATTCGACACCGTTAAACATGAGAATCTACTAGAACTACTAAACAAAAGAATGGGCTTAGCTGGAACTGTCCTCAAATGGTTCACTTCCTTTCTCCGCAACAGGACGCAGAAATTCAAGAGCAACAACCTGATGTCCACGCCAGTACCTGTAACGCTAGGCGTCCCCCAAGGATCTTCTCTATCCCCAACTCTGTTCAACCTAGTCATGGAACCGCTCACCACTCTGCTACAAGAATCCAATGTACACTTTCACATGTATGCCGATGACACCCAACTCTACCTCAAACTGCAATCTCCCAATGACATCCTGCTCCTGAACTCAACGATCAGATGCACCCAATCCTGGCTTGCCGACAATCACCTCAAACTCAATGCCCTGAAAACAGAGTTCCTTCTGATCGCACCTCCAGCGAAGATAACCACCACTCAACATTGGCTTAAACTCCTAACCGCACTCAATGTCCAACCCACCATCGTGGAATCAGCAAAATCTTTAGGCATAACACTCGACACCAATCTCAACATGCAGCAACATGTCAGCAAAGCTACAAAGGGAGCGAACTTCCAGATCAATACTCTGAGGAAACTTAAACCCTACCTCCCAGCCAAAGACTTCCAAACAGCGGTGCAAGCACTAGTCATCCCACGAATTGAATACGGCATCACCTCCCTCTGCGGACTCCCACTAACTACAACCGCACCACTAAAAGCATCTCTAAATGCTGCAGCGAGACTCATCACGGGGTCAAAAAAGCACTCCCACATCACCCCTGACTTAAAATCCCTGAATTGGTTGCCGTTTGAAGCCAGAATACATTTGAAAATAGCCTGCATGACACACAAGGCTGTACACCTAAACTCACCCGGCTACCTTGCTCAGAAATTGACAATCTCTGGGGGAATCAGAAACACGAGAGGCGCAAACAATCTTCTGTTGAAACCTCGAAGATTCCGGAAGGAGAAAACATACAAGCGCTCTTTCTCAGGAATGGCGCCTAGGATTTGGAACTCACTCCCTCCCGAAACCAGGCTTCTCTCTTCCACTACACTCTTCAAAAAAGAAGTAAAAGCTATCCTCATGGCTAAATTCACCTGTACTACTATCTCGAACCCTATCAACACCCTGCGATGATCTTTATTACTTGCTTGACCCCTTATCTATTTTTACGAGCTGTCTTATCACCCACTTGATTGCTTTGCAGCCACCCAATTGTATTATTTGTATTGTATGATCTACTGATTTACTTATTTGACTTTGTTCCCTCATGTTCCCTTCTGTACTCTGTGAACTATCGACCTACCTATTTGACTTTGTTCCCTCATGTACTCTTCTATGTAAAGCGCTCTGATATCTGCAAAGATCTTGTTCGCGCTATATAAAACTCTGAAAATAAAAAATAAATGTCATGATGTTACTAGTTTTAGTTGTTTTGAAGTATATATAGATTATGTTCATGGAACTGGATCATCTCTAGGCCAGTACTGATGTTTACAGTGAGTTTTCTTAATGCTACACAGAGTTTGAGATGATGTTTATTCAAAATTGATTAAAAAAGAGAGTATTCCAGAGGTAGATACGGAGTATGGAGCAGCATCTGGGCCGTCCTTTGCATATTTGACCAATTAGGTGCATAAATACAATGGCCCGATTAATGTTATTTTCACTAATGTGGGATTTGTAAGCATCCTTGAAGAAAACTTCACAGTTACTTAAGAATTAAATTATTCAAATTTTAGGTTGAATTCTCAATCCATTGTCTCTGCTACTGTGCACTTAGGCAAGCACATTCTGGATGAATATTTTGAAAGAGTTTGAAAGAGTTAATTAACGAAGATGCCGCGTTGACCGAGTCCTGATGGACTATTTGGTTTAAATGGAGAATTTTCAGATTTCTTTAGAAAGCACTAAATCTAGAGTAGAATCATGTGTTGGAACTTGGAACTGGATTTGCTATAGAGATAGTACTCCCGACTCTACATCAGACCCTTGGTTTTCATTACAAAAAAGATAATTCGGTGATTTTCAATATTGGTATTTATAATTCGATGACACAAATCTAGCTGGAAAGCAATGGACATTGTGCATGGATATATGGGACAAAGAAACAATGTCAGGACGTGGAAGAGAATGTGTACACACAGTGTACAAGAAAATAGATGGCAAGAGGGCAATTACTGTTCCTGGGCCAGTGGCCAGAGATGCTGTCAGGGTTCTTATCCATGGTCACTGGGACTGGCCACTTTTGAAAATATGGACCTTTAGCTATTCAACATTCATTATTGACCTTATCAGTTTCAGCACAAGAACCAATCCTTTACTAGCATAGCAAGAAAGAGATTGAGTTAGTACTTGCAGCTGACAACTGTTGTGATCGGCTGAGGGTGAATTTGAAATCTGGCAAGGTCAAGTCGGTCTTTTCCTCTTCTGCAGTAGTTAAATGGAGTATTATTAAACTTGATAGTAATAGCACCTACTGTTACACCCTTTCAGTCCTCAATATGAGTCACCTGCTGCGGTTTTCATGGGGAGTCCTCTAAGGGCAACTACAAATTTACTGATACCGATGTTTGTACCTGGTATTATCGCATTTGTAAACGCACCCAGAGCCCGGGACACATTTGGGGGTCTGAAGACAGTTGCTGAACCCTGACCCTTCCCACAAAACTCCAGCTTGGGAAGAGCTGGGAAAGTTCCCCAGATCTGAAGTGAAAAGACCTGTGGCATACCACCACCCTTGCTACCTGTAAAACTCAAGGTGGCTGAGAAAAGATGCCTCTCATGCCTTTACAACCTGTACGACGTAGGTGGAACAGGTGTGCAAATTCGGACCTGTTATTTGCCCTGGATGGGATGTTATTCTCATTGGATGTTTGCAATCAGCATCATTCATTCTGGTCCAGTATCTCCCTGCATCATTAACAAGAAAGGGAGTTAGGAGCAACAGAATTGTGGTGCTGAAGAGCTACAGGAAAATATATATTATCATCATTTGGCCCAAAATGCATCCCCCAGTGACTGTGGTGCTTTGTGAGAGTGTTTGCGCCAGTCAGCATTATGAATTTCTGGACTAAATGTGTCGGCCTGATTTTCCAAATGTCGTTTGTGCACAAAAAAATCAACTAAAATTGGATCTGGAGACAGAATGTCTCAAAATCTTAAATAGAATATTTCCGGCGTGTTCATCTCCTAAATAAACTATTGCTTGTTAAACACAAAACATCCTGCATTCTCTAGCATGGCTTACATTCAACAACACAATGCCATGTAAACTCAGAGTGTGTGGTCCGGGGCAGCAGAACTAATCTAGAGCTGATTTATTATTGCTTTTGAGATCAGTTAAACTGTAAGTGCTGGAAACAACAGCAGATTGTTTAATTAATTGCTCTTGGTGCAGAACAGTTACGGGGGCACCTTTGCGGCACGGGTAAACTGTTTGTTCTTTATTAGTCTAGGCCCATGCGGAGTGCAGTGTCAGCAGCCGAGACAATACCGGTGAGATAGAGGACGAACAATCTTGTATGGCTGGCTCTTCGAGGAGATGAAACCATAATTCACGCGGCGATAGCTAACAGAAGGTAATTTTATGGTCACTAAGAAAAATGTGTTTTCATTTTTTTGGTATAGTTACTATATAAATTTATAGGTGTACTTTGTATGTATTTCATTCTAAATTCCAGCAGGGCTGCGAGCAATAGTATTAGAACAAGGCAAGCACAACGGGCAGAAGATCCTGTTTTAGGAGCCACTTGTAGGGAGCCACTGTAATTCAAAATGAAATAAGCTCAGAGGGTACACGCAGACTCCGTATAAATCACACCTTTTGAAAGGAAGGGTGTTATTGCATGTTGCCTTTAATTTTCCATTACCCCTGTTTCATTACCTCGGCTGCAAAAGTGAAGGAAAGGCAGATCTGCCCAGGAGACATTGAAGTTTGGAATTAGAGGGTGACTGTTGTAGCACACAAATCAGATATTCTGTTATCACATGAATATTGGTTTGAACAAATACCGGGTTTTAACCTTGACGAATGCGATTTGACCTAAAGAAAGAGGTAGTTTGGGAACAGTTCTGCATTCTGCTTCTCTATCCAAAATGCCTCGGTCTTTTTTTTTTTCAATGTATGTTCCTTACTTCGAAATCTAAACCACTTCACATCTCTAATAGTTACCATTAGTAGTTATATATGTATTTATGTTATTGTGTGGCCTTTAAATACAACAAATGATTTTTCAATCAATAAAGCCATCTTTATCAATGCTGGCTTGGTTTAATGTGATTTCATAGAAAAACCTTTTCATGGAATACTATTACTGAGAAACCATTTCATCTAAACTGTTTTTTGTTTTGTTTTTTAAATACTTTATTTATCATTTTCAGATACAAACAAAACAACACCACATTTCATGACATGATGTATAGCATGTGATTGTAGTATCATAAGAAATAACAAAATACAGACGCATTCCGCATTTATGTTTAAGAAGGTAAAGTACATCCTGAGTCCAGAGTCATGGCAGCAAATTGTGGCTATTAAACAGCCCTGACAGGTAGCAATGTGCAATAGAGTACTATGTTGTAATACCGGTGGAACTGGGGGGAGACTGAACAGTGTGTTGCAAAAAGAGGGCAATTTATGGCAGTGTGAGCATTACATATTTCCTAGCACACGTTTTGAGTTAAATGTTGTTACGATGTACAAGTGTTTCCACCATTTGTTACACATGCAATCATAAATAATTCTCGTCCTTGAGGTCCAGTAAATACTTTCTGTAGTTTATTTCTGGAATTTCACAGCCGACACGTGTTTTGTCGTGTTGGGAATGTAACCCACGACTTTCTCAAGGCTATTTCCAGTTCAGATCTGTAGTATTTAATATGCGGTGATAATTCCAACCAGCATAGAGGTTCTCTGGGGACGTCTGTTGTATGATATTCTTATTAGGTAAAGGCATCCTGTATATGGCTTCCAATTCGGTAAAGGTGGCTTTCACCACTAGTTTTGGTATTCACTGGAGTCCCCTATACTCTATATGCCGTTGTGCACAACGGCATAGAGAGTACGGGGGACTCCAGTGACAACAGACAACAGACATGATTGCATGTGTAACGAATGGTGGAAACACTTGTACATTATAACAACATTTAACTCAAAACGTGTGCTAGAGAGTTTTTTCTTGCGTAGGCATTTGCCAAACTTAAAGAGGGATTGTGGTTCTCTTTACCTTGTAGCACTGTCCACAAGAGTGAGCTTTCCAAATAGAGTGTGAATTTCTAAGTGCGCCATTTGACCTATAAAAAATACCACTAAACAAGCAGTTCTATCAAGCATTACAAATATGGCAGAGAGCTGCAGATGCTGGTGGGTCAATCTTGTGAGGATGTGTCCATACATTGCAGGTAAGCATGGAGGGGTTGCCAGATATTCTGTGGACAAGATGTGATGGTCTGCAACAGGGCATATAGCTCGCTGGTCGTTTCGCAAAACGTGCAGCTCTTGAGCCAGTTCACCGCAGTGAGGTGGTGTCTGCTCCCCCAGCAAAAGGCAATCTCCTGCTTTGTCAGTAGCAGCGACAAAGCAGCAACATGCTGCGAACCCTTTGGTATGTTGTGAACATAACCCAGCAACTCCAACAGCGGCATTGGAACCAGCGCCATCTCCAGCATTTGGCTAAATCATGTGATAATGTCAAACCAGAAATTGTGGAGGCACAAGCATGTCCATGCTAAGTGAAAAAAGTCAGCACTGTCGGTGCTGCATTTGGAAAACTTGGAGGAGCGGGATGGGTTGACCTGGGCCATAAGTTTGGGAGTCATGTAAGAACACCGAAGAAACTCAAAATGCAACAGTGTATGTTTGTGATTGGGGAGACAAACTAGGTCTGAAGGCAGCAATAATACCAAGCATCATCTCGTAGCGGATGTTGCGAATCTGCTCTCCATGCCTCGCGCAGACAGTTGACAGCAGTAGGCACCAAGTCCAAACGTGGTAGAGCTTGGAGACCAGATGCTCATAGCTGTCATCGTCAATGAGAAGGGAAAGGGTGGGGAAGTCATCTGAAGCAATAGGATAGGAGGGCACCTGGGAGCGGAGGGTGTTCTGTATGTGGTTTAAAATGAAGCTATCAAGTGGTGAAGCTGTGGCAAATCAAGTGACCTCTGCCTATGTGATAGAGAGTCCATCCGTAAAAAAAGTCTCCTGTAGTGTGCAGTGCATAGCGAGTGTGCTTAACCATGACTTCAGTCATGGGTGGGAACCAGCGATTGTCTTCAAAGGGAAAAGTGGGGGAATATATCCACCCCTTCCCAAGCAGGCACATTAAGCAGCACCATACCGAGTGGTGGTGAGTGGCTGTATGTCCGTAGGATCCAATGGCTGCCACACCAGAAGGATGGTGTTCAGTGGTGCCCCTCCCACCAGATCGTGGGCAATACGAATTTAAAGCAGACAGATGTTGGCTTGGTACCAAAGCTAACAATAGTGGTACTGGGCTATCAGGTATTGTAAGTGAAAATGCGGCACCAATGCTTAATTTGTAAAAGGATAAGTGGCGGGGCTCTCATCGGGATGCCACTACAGCTTGCACCTCACATAACCCATGCCAGCTGCCAATGACAGTACATACACAGCTACCAACCTTCACACTCCTACAAGTCAGACTATTCCAGTCCCCCAAAGCCAGAAGAATGGCTTGGGGGGGCAGGTATTAATCATTGTTAATGCAAATTGAACAAATAAATCATTGTTGCTGTGTTCATACCTAAATGAGCATGACAGCACCACCATGTGGCAGACTGTCAGAGCCCTGGTGCTGACAAAAAGGTGCCGGTGCGGAGTGCCGGAAAGCACCTGCTCAAATTAAGCACTGTGCGGCACTCCAAAGCCGCCCCTTACATTTGGGAGGGTCAACAAACCCCACCCAATCCACGCTGCCCAGATTAAGTGCAACAAGAGACTCCACAGTGCATTGAAAAGAACATTGCTGAGAGGGATGGGAATGTGGAGGAATAAGTAAAGAAATCTGGGAGCACAACAATTTTAATAATGGCCGCACGTCCAGTCAAGGACAATGTCAGTTTGATCCATGTCTCAATAAACACATCTAAATTGTTTCATGGAAATTTTCAGCACTACACCTAAACAACACTCTTCGCTGAAACCTAAAAAGTCATTACTACACCAAAAATCCATTCCTGCACCCTAAAATCACTCCCTAACCATACCCCACCCAATACTGAACTCTAAACCCCTGTTCTATAGCTAAACTCCACCCATCTCAAACCCTTTAAAACACCTCAGCACATCCAAAGCCCACCCTTTCTTGAAGTCTAAAAAACCATCACCGCCCTTAAGCACCAGCCATCCATGACCCATAATAACTCATCACCTTACTACTCATCCCCGAACCCTGAAAACCCTTTTCTACATCTAAACTCCACATTAAAACCTCTCAACACCCATACACTGTAGTCAGTTTGTGCCTTAATCAAATTATGTGTTTATGCACATTCACTGCTATGTAACAAGTAAAACACTGCATTGATATGTAATTGCAGGCAGAAGATATAAAAAATGTGGAGAAATAATTTCTAACAAATTTACTCAATATTTTGTTGCATTACTCACATGGACAAACCTACATTTTGGAAGGCTAACCTAGGATTTGTAGCCCTGAGTGGCTGGAGGCTAGCATAAGCAAATATGTGGGTGTTTTTTTTCTGGGAATGTAGTCGCAATAAAATATGTAAGTTGTGGCAGGTTCACTGTTTAAGGTGCTCTGTTTATTTGTTGACAGACATCAAACTCAGGAGTAAATGTAAAATCTATGGGCTCGATTCACAAAGGGAAATCTATATTCAGGGTTCTCCAAACATAGATTGCCACCTGTGCCTAGGATGAAATCTCTGTCTTGATGGTATTCGCCAGTTTTGGGTGAACTTCTCCACCTCAAAGTAAGATTTATGAGTCTGCATCCACTCATATGAGAGGATGGAGCTTCCTAGGACAGAAATTAAGATTGTAAGTTTATTAATTGTAACTTTATGGTTGCATTAGTACCATACACCTATTGGCAGAGTGCTTGCCCTTTTCTGCCACTGGGGTGAGGAAACCCACCACCAAGGTGGAGAAATTTAAATGGAAGGGAATAGAGAAATAACATACTTTTAACCCAACTCTCACCCACTTAACACATGTTAATCCTGCAACCACATAAATACACACCACACCATAAGCTCTGTACTCTTTTACTTAGACTTCCCAAAGGAGACAGACCTTGTAGTCACCTTTGAAATTGATAATTAAGGGAAACCACATGGCCTGCCTCAATACATCTTTTGTCGATCAGAGAAGGTGCAGGAGCTGACAGGCTATGTCAATGCATTGGTGGTCAAGACAAGCACCATGGGGAACCTCAAGAAAAAGTGTCAAAATAAGAGGAGGTGAATGAGAGCAAAGTTCTTCATGAAGGAGGTAGCAAAGGCTCTTGCTACATGAGGACCTACATTCCATCTCCCTTGAGCAGTGTGTACTCACCACTGTGCACCCTTCTCTGCTATAATATATGTCTGTTCCAAGCAACTCCAATGCAAGGTCATATACGAATTAAACATCCCTCTCTTGCAACTAGTTATTTTATTACCACTCATGCCACTCTGTCCTCTTCATACCCTTCACAAATAGGCAGATACACCCATTTCTAGAGAGTAAACTGTCAACATTGGTTTCAGTGAGCTACATCTGGAACTGGAGTATTTCCGGCAGTGGCAGCGTGATAAACTAGTGCACTTGCCTAGTGATGAAGTGCAGAATGGATCTCCAGATGGACAGTGACAGTTGGACCACCATCTCGTATAATAATAAATAATAATAATAAAGAGCTTATAGAGCGCACAGTAACGCCATCCCGGCGTGTCCCCGCGCTAAGAGCTACTAACGACCACCATTACAGAGCCTCTGGACCTACATAGTATAGAGTAACGTTTTGAGCCTAGCCCTGAACAACGCTTCCCTACTCTCCAATCTCAGGGCAAGAGGAAGTTTGTTCCAGTGTTGAGCTGCTTGGAACGAAAAAGAACGTCCGCCCATTCAGGCCTTCCTTACCCTAGGGACTGTCAGCAGCCCGGAACCCTCCGACCGGAGGGTCCTAGGTGGTTCGTAGCGGCTGACTAAGTCCCTAAGATAGGCAGGCGACCTGCCCCAGACGATTCTGTGACAGAAGAGAAGGCATTTGAACAGCACGCGTTTCTTCACTGGCAACCAGTGAAGCGCATCCAAAGCCTGCTGAGAATTAGCTCTCCTGGGTCTCCTTAACACCAGTCTGGCGGCGGAATTCTGGATAACTTGCAGGCGGCCAAGGCTGCCCTCGTTGGACCCTAGGAACAGGATATTTCCATAGTCCAACCGAGAGGTCACCAGTGCCTGTGTCAGTGTCCTTCTGGCCGCTAGGGGTAGTAGGTCTAAAGTTTTGTTTAGGGTCTTCAGTACCCCAAAACACTTGCCCACAAGACGCCTTATATGGCCTTCACAGGAGAGAGTGGGGTTGATCCAAACTCCTAGATTCTTTAGCCTCCTCACAAGGTGTGGGAGTAGGGCCAAGGCATGAAGGCCACCACTCGGCTGACCAGCTTTTGCTCTTTCCCCCACTACCAAAACCTCTGTCTTAGAACCGTTGAGTTTTAGGCAGTGGGAGTCCATCCACTCAGCTAGCGCTTGCATACAGGACTTAAAGTTAGTGGAGGTATTGGTGGTGTTCTGCGATAGAGAGATCAGCAGCTGGGTGTCGTCGGCGTAAGATACCAATTCCACCCCGAAAGCCTGTACCACCTTCGCCAGGGAGGCCATGTACAGATTAAAAAGAGTTGGGCTCAATGCTGAGCCCTGAGCCCTGAGGCACTCCCTGGTCTACTGGCATCTCTACCGATCGACATGCTCCTTGTTGTACCTGGAAGCATCTTCCTGTGAGAAACGACTGCAGCCAGTACAGCGCGGGACCAACGACCCCAGCCTCACTAAGACACTGTAGCAGGATGGAATGCGCTACAGTGTCAAAAGCTGCGCTGAGGTCGAGCATGATCAGGGCCATTGTATGTCCTGCATCTGCTCCTGCTCTTAAAGTCTCAGTGGCACGTAGGAGAGCTGTCTCGGTCGAGAAGCCCGCCCTAAATCCTGATTGGGAGGGATGAAATAGGTTCCCTCTCTCCAGGTGCTCAGTGAGCTGAGCATTGACCACCTTCTCGGCCACTTTCGCCACATACGGCAATAAAGAAATGGGTCTGAGGTTTTCCAGCACCTCAATACTCACATTTGGTTTTTTTCTTATTGGGAGTACTATAGCTTTCTTCCACTCCTCCGGAACTCGTTGAGTGGAAAAAGAGGTCTGTAAGACATGTCTTATATATGGTTCCAGTCCAACAAGACCCTCCGAGATGACCCAAGGAGGAGCCGGGTCGTTGGGGGAACCAGACTTCACGCTACGACAGATCTTTATTAGCCTATCAGCGGAAGGGACCTCGAAAGTTTGCAAAGAAGAGTCAGGCGCCATAGGGGAAGCAACTGCTCTAAAGTCTATGCCCCTTCCTGGTTGTTGAGTGAAGGAGGCATAAATGGCTTTGACTTTATTAGAAAAGAAGTTAGCGACTCTGTTGCATCCCTCCATGGTGGCACTTAGGGGGATATTTGAGCTGGAAACTAACGATATTTCCTTATATATTTTAAACAGTTCGCGTGAGGAGCTCTCGGCTGCCTCAATGCGTGTCTGGAAATATTTAGCTTTAGCTCTACGTACAGCGTACTGATAGCTTCTATGTGCTAAGCTATAGTTATTTTTTCCCTGTTCGCTAGGGTTCCTTCTCCAGCTCCTTTCAAGTTTTTTACAGTTAGACTTGATTTGCTGGAGTTCTTGAGTGAACCAAGGGGCAGTACGTTGTCTACCTTCCTTGGCTTTACCCTTACTCATGGGTGCTAGCTCATCCAAGGTGGCAGCCACAAGCTGGTTGAATTCCTTGTTGGCCTGATCACTATCAGTGGCAAGCGGTGGTTGCGCTTTCTGAATGGCTAGAACAAAGTTCTCTTGAGAATATTGACTCCATTTACGTTTCATAACGTTCCTAAGCCCAATCGCAGTGGCCTTATGTGGTTGGTAAGAAAAATGGAAGGGGACCAAGAAGTGGTCGGTCCAAGGGAGCTGCAAGGGGGCGAGTGCCTTTATCATATCCCAACTGGCGAAAATAGGGTCCAAACAATGACCCCGCTCATGTGTGGCAGCAACACTTAGCAAGTCCAGTTGTAGTTCTTTTAGGACTAGACGGACATCCTCTGCCTCCTTCTGTAGAGGATCCTCTAGATGTAGATTCAGATCCCCCAACACCAGTACTTTGTTGTGTTTGATCGCAGTCTGAGTAACCCCTTCCAGTAAACTACTTCAGAAGTTACCCAGAGACCCAGGAGGTCTGTATATTAGGATGCCCGAGATTGCCTCGTGTTGGGTTAATTTGATGTTGAATTCGCCAGCTTCACTGTTATCTATTTTTACCGGTTTCAGGACACACTCAATAGGGTGTTTAACAATAATGGCAATACCTTCTCCCCTTCCCTTTTCTCTATCAAGTCTATGGAGGGTGTAGCCTGGCGGTATTGTATTCACTATGTCTGGATCAGAGTGTTCTCCCAGCCAGGTTTCAGTTAGAAATAGTATGTTCAGGGCCTCATCAAATAAGAGATCCCACAGTTGGAGGGAGTGTTTGCTTAAGGATCTACAATTTAAGAGCCCCCCATTTACTATAATCGCTTCAGGGTCAGGGACATCCAGCGATAAACACCTCCCTTTGAAAGTACACTGAGGACATGGACCCAGGTCTAATGGCTCCATCAAGTGGCGACAGGCCGTGAGTGGAGGGGGGCAAAGGTCTCTCAGCATCTTACTAGTGTAGGACTGCATGTGGCACGCCTGAGATGCAGGGGTCCGGGCCCCTGGCCCCGGTCGGCCGCGGACGGGCGCAGACGGGCTTGGCTTAGGCGCGGCTTCGGCGCGCCCGCTGCGCCAGCCCGCTGCGCCGTCTGATCCCTACACGCATGTTATAGGTGGAGAGGAGGGCGTGAGGCCGGCTCGACTAGAGCGCAGCCCCAGCCCAACCCAAGATGGCGCCCGCCGCCGCCTCAAACCGGCAAGAAAAACGGCTGGGCGAGGCTGTCACCGAAGAGATATAGCGTGTGTAGGGGTGTTAGAATGCCTGTGATAAATTCCCACTTATCTATGTGAATAAAAGCCCCCCCCAGAATAAAAACACATCAATGGTAAAATCGCGATCTAAAAACAATTTAGTCAGCAAGGTACAGCAGAAACTCAATAATGGTCGTGAAGGTAGCTCGCAGCCCTAGTCCTCCCTCTAGGGAGAGCTCTATCAGGCAGCGAGCAGCAGGAAGAGCCCTGCTAAATAGTCTGGGAGGGCGGGAGGCCGGCGCGACTAGAGCGCAGCCCCAGCCCAACCCAAGATGGCGCCCGCCGCCGCCTCAAACCGGCAAGAAAAACGGCTGGGCGAGGCTGTCACTGAAGAGATGTAGCGTGTGTAGGGGTGTTAGAATGCCTGTGATAAATTCCCACTTATCTATGTGAATAAAAGCCCCCCCAGAATAAAAACACATCAATGGTAAAATCGCGATCTAAAAACAATTTAGTCAGCAAGGTACAGCAGAAACTCAATAATGGTCGTGAAGGTAGCTCGCAGCCCTAGTCCTCCCTCTAGGGAGAGCTCTATCTGACACTTGGCCAGCAGCGGAGGCTTTTTTGAGAGTGAAATCTACCACTTCTTTTGGGATTTTGTCCCTTGTAACTTACCTAGAACTTCCTCTGCTAACTGATATTTAACATACCAAATGCATGTGATAGTCACACTATATCCTGCGCCTTCTGTAAAAAAATATACTTAATTTACCTCTGTGTCCTTTATTGCTTTCCTGATCTTTCCAGAAAGCAATTAGTGATGTTGAAAATCTGTCAACCTCTGCAACCAGCAGTCTTGGTCCCTCATTTCCCATTCTTGAACTGAGCTTTGAAATATTGTGAACAATTAATCCAGTCATATTTATCTGACTGTAGTCATCTGTTTCTCTCTTTTGTATGCACACAGAGAAATTATTTGTATTTTTGTCTGTGTGGTCACTGAGGACAGTAAGCCCTTCTTTAATTGTTGTTTTACTTGCTCTGTCAATGCAATTTGATGCAAAGTTAATAATATTCTACACTATTGGAGTCAATGTGTTTGATAATGGTGATCTCTAACAGTTGTCCTACTGATTAATTATTATGTAATGTATGTAGGTTTACTTGTAACGCGCACTGTTACCCCGTTACGTGGTGTCCTGGCGCTGTATACCGCTGGGGAACCCGTCCTGGGTTTCCCTGTGAGAGGGCACCCCCAAGGTGAAGCCAGGCATCCCCGGCGCTACTAGGGCCGTTGTGGAGATTAAGCAAGCTATTGCCCAGAGTTGCAGAGTGGGACCCATGGTTAGCGTAGACACCTAGGCGAGAATTATCGAGTCCTCGGACATTGACCCAAGACCCTGCCGCGTCGGGAATTGAACCCTGGTCCCGGGCCGACCTCTGCTTCAGGGTCTGCCGCTTCTAACCAGTGAGCCACACTTCTCTGTCATATTTGTTTATTTGTTATGCTTTTTCTAATAAACTGATTGTAGTAATTGATTCACTAATGAAATGCTAATTTCCCTATAAATGAGTCCTTGGCAAACCACTGTTCTAGAAGACAATAAGTACTCAAGTTTGCTTGGCATATGGATGTCTCTTGTGTTAGATACTATATTAGCACATTAGCCGCATCATGCATCATGATCAGCTTGCCTGTAGGAAGGCCATGGTAGCAGTACCTATCAGATGGAAAGGAGAGTGGTCAGGTAGTGAAAGGCAGCCAGGTCTTTCACCTGTGCTGGTATGACCAGCGAGTGGCTGTAGGTGAGCTGAGCTTCTATTCCCAGTCTGCAACCATGTAAAGGATTACTGCAGGTGAGAAGCAATATCTAACAGTGAGTGCTTACTTGGCCATGCTCAAGAAAATCCTCATTCCTACTGAAATATTTGTCCCAAAAATAAGGAGAATGGCAACAAAGACATTCCTCAACATGGTGAAACAATTTTATGTGGCAAGCTGTGTGTGTGATTGATTGATGTTGTAGTGAGTTTCTCCAGTCCTGATTATTTATTAAACTCCTCCCTCTGGCAGTAGCAGGTGTGTTACATGTATTTGATGCCTTTTTAGATATTCACAAATATTTTTTAATTTATTTTCTCTGGTGTTAGCGTTATGCCTGGCCTTCGTTTATTTCTATGAGAGTATGTTGCAGTACCAGAGATTGGCACTGTGAAGTAGCTGACTTACTCCAGAACTTTAGTTAGAGTAGGTTGTAGCCTATTTCCCAGTGGACCTAATGCAGTACATGTAGGTGTAACCATTGTGAATAACAATTGAAATGAAATGAAATGAAAGGAGTCTTGTCTTGCGCAAACTTAGCCCAGTGGGCGTCAAGGCGCCTAATTCCAAAAACAGCTCATAACAAAGACCCAGCAGTTCAACCTGAGTAGGCTCTTGAAAAGCACCACGTTTTTAAGGCCTTTTTAAACAAGTCTAGAGAAGGTAGAGTTTTAATCTCCATAGGCACGGTGTTCCAGAGCTGGGGGGCAGCGACGGAAAAGGCCCTGGCTCCCCATCTGGTGAGCCTGAAGCGAGGGACAACAAGCTGGAGTAGTCCAGCAGAGCGAAGGCCCCTTGTGGGATGGTAGCGGGTAAGAAGGGAGCTGATAGCGCCTTTAGATCCATCCTCGAGAGCTCTGTACGACAAGCACAGAATTTTAAAATAGATTCTGTGCTGGACAGGTAACCAATGGAGGACTCTCCTCGCAGTAGTGGCAGATGATGTCTTAGGAAGGTCTAGGGCAAAACGTGCAGCACCATTCTGCACGGTTTGCAGCCGATGTATGAGGCCCTTGTTGGACTCCTTGTATAGAGAGTTGCAGTAATCTAACATGGAGCCAACAAGGGCGACTACAATCTGCTTACGTGCTTGAAGGGACAGATAGCTGCGAATTCTATTGAGTATCCTGATCACGCCCCAACAGGTAGCAACAGTCCGATTCACCTGAAGGGACATCGAGAGTGAAGTATCAAACACCACACCAAGATTTCTGGCAGATTGAGAGGGAGTGGGGCAGGTGCCGAGAGAGGAAGGCCACCACTCACTCGACCAGACATCTTGGTCCTTCCCAAAGACCAACACCTCTGTCTTGTCGCCATTCAGCTTCAGGGAGTTGATGACCATCCAGTCTGCAACATGTTGCATACATGACCTGAAGCTGGAGGCAGATGTAGTGACAGAGGAATGAGTGAATGACACCATGATCTGGGTGTCATCAGCGTATGATACCACCTCCATCCCCTGCGATCTTACAAGCCTAGCAAGGGGGGCCACGTAGATGTTAAACAGGGTCGGACTTAATGCCGACCCCTGTGGCACCCCACATTGCAAAGACTTTGCTGGGGAGAGGTGGTTTCCAAGCATCACTCTCTGTTCCCTATCAAGGAGAAAGGAATTGAGGAGGCTCAGGGCCGACCCAGTAACACCTGCCTCCCTGAGCCGAGATGTTAAGATGGCGGGAGACAGGGTATCGAATGCGGCCGTGAGGTCCAGTAGCACTAGAACAGTAGTTTGACCAACGTCAACTTTGCGTCGGATGTTGTCGACTACAAAGGTGAGAGCAGATTCTGTGCTATGATGTTTTCGAAATCCATGTTGGGTGATGTCAAGATACTCGGAGGCCTCCAGAAAGGAAGATAGATGGAGATTCAGATGTGCCTCTAGTATTTTTGCAGGTGCAGGAAGTAGGGAAATGGGCCTAAAATTTTTGAGGAGGCCGGGGTCAAGTGAAGGTTTCTTGAGGAGCGGCTTCACAATGGCCTTCTTCCATACCGATGGAAAAGAACCTTGGGCAATCGCCTTATTCATCACCTCCAACAAGGAGGGAAGGAGACTGCTCCTACACTCTTTCAGCTTTTTAAGAGGTAGTGGGTCCAATGGGGAGGAGGATTTCGTCCTGTCAAGTAGAAGATTCAATCCTTCCAGAGACAGAGATGGAAAATCCGTAAGAGAACTAGAAGGGGCTATATCCAGAGACTCAAGAGAGCTTATGCCTGGAGGAATATTCTCGTCCAGAGAATGACGTTGTACTTCTAGTGAAGTATGGATATCGAGGATTTTGTTGTGAAAAAAGTCTGCAATGTCATTGCATAGATCTTGAGAGCTGACTACAGGATCAGGGAGTTGGAGGGATCATAGCGAGTCAGCGATTTTGAAAAGCTCCCTAGAGGAAGTGAGTGAGCTAGTGAGATTGGAAAAGTATTCCTGCTTCTCCATAATCACTTTCTGCTTATACTCCTGTAGAGCAGACTTATGGGCCTCCCGGTCCAAAGGATCCCAGGATTTCCTACATCTCCTCTCACTGCTTCTGCAGCCCTGTCTTAATAATCTAAGATGGTCCGAAAACCATGGCGCTGATGGTTTACGTCGGGCTACATATCGCAGGGATGCTGGGGCGAGTTTTTCCACTGCATTGGTGATGGAATCCTTCAGATCCTGGGCTGCCTCATCCCCGTCTTTAGGGAAGAGAGCCTCAGGAGAAGGAACTAGAGAGGCGAGGGCCTCATCCGTGAGGTTTCTAAGATTTCTTCTGAGAACTAGAGAAGTTGTCGCCTTCTTAGTGGAATAGGAAGTATAAAAAGCAACATGTAGAGGTACTGCAAGATGGTCAGTCCAGACCAACGGCAGAGGAGAGCCGCTGGAAAGTCTCAGATCATTAGAGAATACCCCGTCGAGGATGTGACCTGCCTTGTGAGTGGGACTGGTAACAAGCTGTACAAGGTCACAGGCTCCGAGAGATTCGACCAATGATAGAGTGTCCTTAGAATCGGCCTCATCGAGATGGAAATTGAGGTCACCCAGAATGGTGAGACAGGGCTTTCCAAAGTAAGGTTCGAGAATTGTGTTATCCTTTAGTAGGTGTGTTTTAGTATTTGCATGTTCTGCGATAAATGACTACTTGCATTACCCCTAGTACCCCCATATAGTAGTAGATATGTCCCAGTTTGTAACCACTGCCTCTTGTCCTTCCCACAAATACTACACAAATCTACATTTGACATGCAGAGATCTCCACGCTTGAAGCAGAGATCTGCTCACAAGAAAGATAGGACAGACAAAGGTGTTAATCGCCAGCCAGAAATTATTGAATAGCATTGGTAAGTATTACTACTGGAGCACTATGTCTAGTACTCATAAATATTTTTCTGAATGAGTGCCTATATTTTTGCTACTTCTGTACAACGTAAGGAATAGATTGGGGCAAGCCAGACCTCCCTCACTCTGCCCATATTGCTGGAGAGCACACTAAATGAACATGGCGTTTGGCAGATTTTTTATAGTTTTTCCAAAATATGGTAATTCCATCCATAATTCCTTGCACAGAAAAATATCCCTGGCAAGGCTTGAACACCAGCTTAGTTCTTCTGAGTCTTGTTAGCATAGTGGTAAAAACCTGAACCTTTTATATTCTTTGGGTGTCCACAAGCAATAAGCTGGACACAGTGCATTTAGAAAATTTAGAAAGCACCTGACAGCATAATACCATCTGTATTTTAGTTGAAGTTGTCATCTCTGGACTGGCTTGCAGAGAGATTACACATAAACAATGTTTGTCAGAATTTTACAACTTTCTTTCGAAAACACGGTACTTTCCTCTACTCTCCCTATAAGAGGAACATATCCCTGCAAAGGCTTGACCCCCAATTTAATTCTACTGGATCTCTGAAACACTGGGGTACCAGACATTAATGATTTTTGACAATTGTTTTTAATGTATTGTTATCCACCCACCCCTCAACTCTTGGTCTCACTCACAACTCTTGGTCTCCACCACACTAGCCTAGGCTTACCCCCATAATTTTTACTGTGTGACTTTTAAGGCTGGGGTAGCAGATATCTATGGGGTTTCCACAGTTTCAGAGTGCCAATAGGAGAATAACTGGGTGCAATTAATTATGAAAATATGGAAAGCAAATGCAACAAAATACCTCTTTAGGCTATCTGTTTTTAGTCAGAGGAATCACCTTCATGGAAACATACCACAATCATGTATTTTTAACATCTACACATCCTTAGGTTTCTATCATTGGGTGCCAGAACTCCCTCACTCTGAGGGCGCAGAGTATGTTAGCATTTTTCCAAAACAAGGTATTTCCCTTTAGTCAAAATGAAATAAAAGAATGCTTATTAAGAGTACTGCTACCATAAAGGCTACTCTGGCGCTAGTCTGAAGTACCAAGTAGTGTACCAATAATGACTCATATTTGCAGTAAAGCTGGGACAAAAGGAGGCAGCATGAAAGAAACCTAAGAAAGGGAAATAACCAGTTGTTTAATAACTTTCTGAAGGTGTGCCCATTATCTTCCTGTTGCAAGGAAATAGGGAACTGGTTTTAAGCTTTAGCTCCTAGAACCGAGAAGACTCTCCCACCTCTAGTACTCAACCTAAAGTTAGGAACAAGTGGCAGCTTAGTGTTCGTGGATATTAACATCCTCTGGTGTCTGAACCTATAAGGAATGTTCTTTGGACTGGTTTGGTGAAAGTTCTGAAGATGGTGGCCAAGGATTTTAACAGGATGCATATCTGCACAGGTTCCCAGTGGAGCTCCCACAGGTGGTCGGATTCAAAATTCCTATGAGGTATTTTGAGCACAAGTCAAGCCACTGCATTTGTGCAAGCTTCAGTCGATTGATTACATGTTTAGGTAACCCTAAATAAAGAACATTGCATTAGTCATCCTGGAAGGTATTAATGCATGAACCACTGTCTTACAAGCTACTAAAGTAAGAAAGTCAAGAAACCTTTCCAGTGATTTAATAAGATAGAAACAGGTTCCAGATACTACACAAATTTCAGGAAGAAAAGACTGACCTCTGTTGAATTTGGCCCCTGAATTCAATGCTACTGCAGAGATAGAGATGGGCTAGGGAGTCCATTAGGATGGCAATTCAATACAGAGAAAGTGTTGCTTCTGCCAAACTGCAGAATTTAGGTTTTATCTGTGTTGCAATTAAGATGGTTGGCTACCTGCAACAAATAACAAAAAACAGGCCGTAAATATTTGAGTCAGAGCACACAGAATTTTTTATCTAGGGATAGAATTAGTTGGGTATCACCTGAATGTGGAACTATAGTGATCCCAAAAGATTCAATATTAGAGACCAATGAGCCCTTGTAAATATTAAACAGTGTTGGGCTAGGACATGAGCCCTGTGGTACCACATATTTAAGCAATCTGTCTCCTGAGCTGAAAGGAGCAGTAGTGGCAGCCTGTCTGCAAGGAATGATTGAAAGGGAGGACACAGATTCCAAGTTTGGCAAGGCGTGTAGGAATAAAGCCTCTGACACTGCATTGAATGTTGGCAACTGACCTAGAAGTATTAGGACAGCATTCTGACTATTGTCAAAAGTTATTTTTATGCATTCAGAAACTTTGAGGTGGGAGGACTAGGTAGAATGCTGAGGTCTAAAGCCTGATTGGAAGGTATGCTAAAGACTAAACCAATCATTGTAGAGTTTTGAAAGATAATAGCAAGACCACCTCACCTCTCCTTGACTCTTTCCTGTCTATTTGATGGATAGAATATCCAGTAGTAGCTGCAGTCTCTAAGCCAGGTCTCTGTAATAAACAGTAAATGATAGGACCTGATTATGACCTGAGGCATTATTTATCACCGCTGATAAATAACGATACCACAGGGTACATTATTTAGTGGGTGCAATGAATGACACCTATTGTGAGTTTATGGGAATACCATGCACATTTTGGTGGTTCCGATGGAAAAATCCACAAGAAACAGTAAACAGTGTATGTTTTTTCCATTAAATTTCAGCTGGCTTGACCTGCTGAAATTGGATGAAGGTTGAGTTATTTAACGCATCCGATCCTCTTTGGATGCGTTAAATACCTTCAAACTCATAATTCCGACCCATCCATAAACAGGAGTTTATTCATGGATCAGAATATTGTGCGAAACTTGTAATCAGGCCTTAAATCATTTTCAACTATTAGATAATAGATTTCTAAAGCATGATTGGGAAGGGAACGTATGTTCATAAGGCCTCGCTAGAAATCGGTGGTCTTTCCCTCCCTCTCAGAGCTCATTAACTTACTTTCACCTTGTTCCCCCTCTTGAAAAGCAGTGTTCTCCCTTTCTAAGTTAAGACGTTTTTTCCATTTAAACATCCATTTCTACCTCACACCAAGGTAACTCACCTAGTTCTCTAAGCAGAAGAGGGTAGTATACTAAAAAAGGTATATGAACTGCCTCTGAACCTGCAGCATGACTGATGCTGCCTGTGGAACTGATGCATCTTTGGTCTGCCTTTGAGCAGCAGGATCGCTCCTACTGCATGTCCAATGCTCATCCGCATTGCAGATTTGCTTATAAGCATGATCTTCCCCGCAGTCCCTGCCTCTTCCGTAACAACGAGACCACCTGGTTGAGGAAATGGTGTCCATTAAGTTGCAACAACTAGAAAGAATGCCGAAATATGAGAAAAAACAAAAGTTTTCTCCGCCGAGTCAGTAGGTTGAGGAGCAAATTGAAAAACCATAGAACAGCAGTAAAATGATAGCAAACATGCAATTTACATTAGACATAACTCCCTCAATGCCACTCAGAAAGTGAAAAATAACAGGAAAATAGCAAACATTTCTAAATCAAAGTGGCGCGTACGCGTTGCAGTTGTGCTTATAAGCATGATCCTCCACTGTAGCCCTACTTCTGGGGAAACCACTAGACCCCCTCCGTAACAAATTGTGTCCAGTGAGTGACAATAACTAGTAGAAAATGGTGTAATATGAGAAAAAAACAGGAGCTCTCTCCATAGAGTCAGTGGGTCGAGGAGCAAGTTAAAAACCCATAGGACAGCAGTAAAACAATAGTAAACATGCAATTTATATTAAATATAGCCTCCTCAATTCCCCACAGAAAATGCAAAAGTGCAGTATAATGGTAAATAGCACTTGGATCAAATGAGCGCATCTGCGGAGTGGGGCGAATGAGTGACAACAACTAGTCAAAATGGTGAAATGTGAGAAAAAATTAGAACTTTCTCCATGGGGTCAGTGGGTCAAGAAGCAGTGTCCTTCACGCAGCACCATATCTTTGCCCGCGTTCAATCCCTATCTTTTTTTTGTAGGGGTCTATTTAGCTTAGAAATGTATTGGTTATCTATTGGCTCATGGTGTTCACTGTCAATAAAGCGAGTGCAGTGCATTTTGGAAATTTACAAAGCAACTCAAAGTAAAAAATGGTTTAAGTTGCCAATCTTTCATGACTTAATGGAAGCAAACGTATATACCAACGGCTGTGCTCTTCAACCATGGAACACAGTATTATGTCCTATTGATGACCTTATAAGTCTGCTGTTTGTTTTGGAACCCATCCTGAAGGGCGAAGACCCTCCAACTCACACTTGGTGGCATGCTTCATCGTAGGTTCACTCCCAGCGAAAAATCAAGTCCCTGGGCAGGCTCATCTTGTGCCCATTTTTGAGTGATTTTGAATGTCTTGCAGCTAGAATTGCATCCATTGACACTTAACAAAATGTTTACTTCTTTAAGACCCCTAGTACAAAATTAAACAATGGGTAGGATATAAGTTATGGAAACTCTCTCAACCCTAAACTATGGCTAATATTTTGAGATTGAATCTGTTGTACCGTCTATTTTCCTTGTAGTCTAGTGAGTTAGTAAAGATCATAGTAAAAAAAAGGGTAAACTTGTTACCAGGATTCAACAGCTATCATTTTGTAGAGTATAATCCTGCAGGGATTAATCATAGTACATTTATTATTTAGTCAAAGCCCAGATTACAGAGCCCAATCTTTTGTGCCACCTAAACTCATACTTAATTTCATTTTTAGACATTGATAAATAGTGTACCTAAGCATTACTAGCTTTACCAACTGGCACAACAAACAACCAGTGGTGTCAGCTCTGCAATCTCACACAAGAGGTGCAACAGAAGTTTCTCTGTAAATGAGTGAGCGATAGGATAATGAGAGTGGGGGAGGAAACTTATTGCGATGTGAAAATACAGTCTTCTACGTGAGACCGAACATAGAGTGTTCCTGAATGGCATAGAGTTATCAATAAAACAATGCTCTATTCAGGACCTATTTTTTGGGGGGAGTGTAAGAAAGCTTTATTGAAATAATTTCATCATAGAGGTACAACTTAACAAAAAGTGCCTAAAAAACTCAGCCGAAAGATCATATTAACATAGTATTGCAGAGAAATATAATGCAATTAGATCATTAACAAATATTGAAATACTGCATTTTAAGGTTACAAACTGATGAGGAAAAACTGTAATAAAAATATTACCATAATAATAATAATAATACTGCAATTTATATTTTGTAGTAAGAGGGAAAAAAAATAAAAGAGAGAGAGAGGAAAATAATATAGGCATAAAAAGTGGAATAATACATGTCAAGTGTGGATGTCTGAAGATCTAAAGAATAGAAGGAAAAGAACAAGAACTAATTTACTGTATTGAATTTGTGCTCACATTCTGCACTGTGATAATTATTGTGACGACTTTCGTGTGCTGAGGATTTTTTTTGCATGTTTACTTGGCTAGGTCAGCATTTTTGGGGAGATCGGTGGTTCTCCTCACCGTACAGCAAAGAGACCAGGATAGGCTTCACATATCGATTTTAGTGCAAATTTCCTGAGTGGCGCCAGTTTCCTAAAAACAAAACCACTGTCCGTTTGTGTCTGCATGTTAGCACGTTAACCTTGAACAGTTGTGGTGAATTGTAAAAGCATTGTACATTAAATAACAGCAATTAATGACACATGAATGTTGTAAACAATAATGTTAAGTTAATGACCGTTGAAAAATGGAATTACTATCTTGAATCCATACATGAGGAGTAGATAGGTAATTAGTAATAGGAGAACAAAGCATGTCTTTCTGAAGAGGTTGATGTGTGGAGGTGGTGGATGCTTTATCGAGTCTATGGTGATGTCAGAGTACATTCTACCATCCAATTATGGTAACTTTGGTAGCATTATTTTCCAGTTAGAAGTAATTATTTGAAAAACAATAGCAATAAGCAAGTCCAAAAATGTGCCCAATTTATGAGAACCAGTCCACGTAGGTGAGGAACCTCCCAAAAATAGATTTAATCGCAAAATGAAAATTAATGGAATCCACTTCCAGAAAGAATCAATGTAACATCAATGAATAGAAATTGTAAATACGTGCCTCGTGTGCTTGCAGAAATCCCATACGAGTTTCACATGCTTGCATTATACTTAGAGATAGACAATCTTTGATCTAAATAATGTAAAGTTTGTGTATTGCCAGCATTACATGAAGAGTGATGTATTTTTGCCATATGAAGTTCCAGGTTTGTGTGGAGAATGAGTGTTGTATATCTGATTCCCATAAAAACTCTATTTTAAATTTAGGATGATTAGATATTAACAGAAGAGATATTTATATATGTTGGAAGCCTTACAGGGTAGTGATAGGAGTGATTGTGCCTGAGGAAGATTGGGATGCAGAAGGAGGCACCTGTGAAAACAAAGAGATATGTTGTTAAAATCTATTTTTTGATGACTTATATTTAGAGTGGAGGCAGCAGAGAGGGGCAAATTTGCAATTGAGATGAAGAGAGGAAACGTGTCCCTTGAAGGAGCTGCTTAACCTGAATGATTCTTTTAACAACCCAGTCTTTCCAAAAGATGGTGCGATTAGATATCTTATTAGATTTATTGTGCTAAATAGATGAGTCTAGGAAAACATGCATGGGAGAAAATAATCTGGTAAAGGCACGAAAGAGAGTAGATATAGACTGTGTAATAATAGGTGATGCGAAAGAGCGTGGAAGTTGGGGGAAATAAGCCAGAGACTAAAAAGGAAAAGTCTAAGCTTCCTCCAACTGACACCAAACCGTTAAATGTGTCTCAAGAGATAAATGAATGTGAGGTAAAACTTGTTTAACTAAAAAAAAAAGTAAGAATGATACTGTCACAAGTTAGGAAAATTTACTCTGCCCTTATCTCTGGGTTTGCATAATAAGTTTAAAGAAGGGCATGTCCTCTGTCTATTCCATAGGCATTTACTAAGGGAGCTATAGATAGATTTGAAGACTTTCAAAGGGATTCTAACAGGTTGCATGGATAAATAAAAATAATGACGGGGAGCATCATCATCTTTATTGTATCTAACCAGCCCCCACCAGGACAAAAACAGAGGAGACTATTTGTCTGAGATTTGAAGAAAACTTTGTAGGGCATCCTTCAAATTATTCTAAATGGTTCTTGCGGTTGAGAGGGAGTTTTTGATCCCCTGACACTTAATATAAATAGAATTCCATTTAAAACCAATTTTTGCAAACATTTCTTTCAGACAAAACTTATTTAAAGGAAGGACTTCAGATTTGGTCAAATTGAGTTTATAAGCTGGAATGGGCATTTAAGAGCTCTGTAAAGGCTGGAATGGAGGTTTATGGATCTGAGACATATAGGGATGTGCATTTAATTTCCATATTTGTATGAGTAAAAGCATGAAAAGAAGGTGAATGACGCAAAGTATGTGTAAAAGGTTCCAGAGATGGTATAAAAAGTAACAGGGATAAGGGACAGCCTTGTCTGGTACCACATTGGAGAGGAAAGTAGGAGGATTGGGTGCCATTAACAAAAATAGAAGTATTTGGAGAAGAGTAAATCGGACTAATATACAGTAAAATTATGGGGCCAAAACCATGCCACTTGAGAACTTGCATCATGAAATGCCAATGAACACGATCAAAAGCTTTCTTCACATCTAGAGCTCAGCTATTGAAAATATAAGTACAACAAGTATGAAATGAACTGTGATTGATAAAATAAAGAAGAAGATCTTTTGAACTGAATCTACTGTCTGAGAACTGGTTATTAGAAGGTTTTCAATATTTGGAGTTCCAACAAATAATAAAAAACACTTACTGACAAATATAGATAATAGATAATGAATATGGGATGGGAAACACATGGGAGAAGACAGAGCTGGGGAAGGTGCCAGGTTAGACAAGAGAAATTTGTAAAAGGAGAAATGTGACTAAGCATAACTTCAATCAAGTAAAGGCAATGCAAATATATATAGAAAACATATCAGTAACAATGCAGTCTCATAAAACGCTTCAAGATTTTACGAGATCCATTTCTTCACCCTTGCACTGAAAAATGACGTTTCGTAGGTCATCTGGAGAATCATTTGAGAAGGTTTTCTCCTTGTAGGTCAATTTAAAATACAAAAATGTAGGACACCATCTCTAGTGTTCATTGTTCATGGATCATAAAGCTGAGTGAAAGGAAAGTAAGTCCTTTCAACAAGCAGCAGTTGCACGTAGCACATCATGTGAGAAGAAGACCTTGTGACCAGACCAAAGCATTTGTTGCTTCCTCTGTTTGACCACAGATAGAACCATGAGAAGTTTAATATGTTCCAAAAACAGGACTGTAATTGCTTTTGGGTGACCATATGATGAGGCTTCCAAATACTTAGGACCAATTCTATGAGCATGTTGTAAATTAAGATTTGTCTGCTCTTAAGCACAACTATCTTTGGGATGTGTAACTTATGGAAGGCAAGCATGTCCGAACTTTCAGGGATACCATCAATTCTAAGATTGTTACATTGATTGAGGTACTTCAAATCTTCAGTTTGTTGCTTTAGAAGCACACTTTCCATGAGCATGACCTCAATCAAAGTTGCTACATCCTGTATATTGCTAATGCGTTGCTCTACATCTGACACCCTGGATTCAAGATTGGACTATTTTTCCTCTATACGTTGAGGTGTAGAGTTGGGTTCTATGACAAAAGGTTTTCAGAAGCCTTATTTCTACAATAAGGTTATCCAGGGTCAATGGTAATAGAGAGCCAGGATTGTTTTTGTCATTTTCTTGCTGTGGTGATGTCTTTGCTGGTAGAAGGCATATTTTCAGAAGAGGTTGAAGTCTTTTGGCCAGAAGATGAAGAGCCCTCCACAAGTGAAGAAAGAAAACAGCAGAGTCAGGGCACATCATTTACTAGACGCGCACAAACACAGTAAGTCTGGTTTGAAAATAGTAAATTTTTGTGGAAATAAACATTTGCCAGTTAGTTATATTTCATAACAACATATGAAGGCAGCACAAAACAGTATGTGGAAAAAAGAGTCCAGTAGGCAAACCTCCCAAAAATTCAGCAATGCTCTATACTGAAGTTAAGCACAGTCAGTTCATATAAACAGCAAACATCAGAGAAAAGGAAATAATACTAAATCTGTATTCTAGGGTAGCAAATTTATCATAAATCAGCAGACACAATATTGTATACGTGAGCCCAAGCCACAGAACTGCAGACACCACTGAGGGAAGCAGGAGGAGAAACAAAAACAAAAAAAGAAATATATATATATATATATTCACTGAAAAAACCATAGGTTTCACACCAGTTATAGTTAGCTGGAAATTTTACTGATATAAAACCATTGAAATTCCCACGTTATAGTTAGATGGACTCACTATAACTTGCGCGTGCAATGCACTGCTGATGACATCACATATTACATCACTCATGACATGGTCAGTGACATCACTCATGACATCACTGATGACACCATCCAGTGAATGTGTGTCTTTCTGAAAAATAAATATATTTTATATATGTATATGTAAAAGTTGATGGAAGAATAAATGTTTAAATAAGTGTCTAAATGGATGGTTTTTAAAAATTGATTGGTTAACTGGCTTAATAAGACATCATCAGCAGTGCATTGCACGCGCAAGTTATAGTGAGTCCATCTAACTATAACGTGGGAATTTCAATGGTTTTATATCAGTAAAATTTCCAGCTAACTATAACTGGTGTGAAACCTATGGTTTTTTCAGTGAATTTAATAGGTTTTTTAAATGCTAATTCCTAACTATAACTGGTGTGAAACCTATGGTTTTTTCAGTGAATTTCATAGGTTTTTTAAATGCTAATTCCTAACTATAACTGGTGTGAAACCTATGGTTTTTTCAGTGAATTTCATAGTTTTTTAAATGCTAATTCCTTTGTATATCGAGTTTCTAACCTTTTTTTTTTTTACAATTTGCTGTTTTTTTTAAGTATTCATTATTTTTATAATTTTTTTCTTTTGCGCTCTGGGTGCGCGCTCCGGGAAGCTTTCAGCTAAGCTCTCCGGTAAGCTTTTCCGTGAGCTCATCTGAAAGCGCACCCAGAGCGCAACTGTCGTTCGTGAAAAAAAATATGAATGAAAAGTTAATAATAATGCAAAACATTTCGTACCATACAAATAAAATTAGTTTTTTTTAATAAGGAAAATGATTATGCATTTCTATAAAACATTGATGACGTCACTTCGGCGCGCAACGTAAGTGCCCTCGGAAGCGCATACGTGCGCGGCGCATAAACGCACGGAAAAGCGCCTACGATCGCGCCACGTTTGCGCCCCGGAAGCGCCTACGATCGCGCTGCGTAAACGCACCCGGAAGTGCTCCGGAGCGCGCAGCGTAAACACGTCGGGTCATGTGACCCTAAAATAACACTTTTCATTGGTTGCTAACAGTTTTTTTTTACAATGAATGAAATCCCCACCCATTTCCTTCACTTCTTCTTTCACTTTTGTGACTGAAAGACCTGCCTTTTTTGCTGCTCCATATTCCTGGATTCATCATGGCTGCCAGACCATCCAGCAGTGAAGATGACTCCAATGATTTCATTGATGAAGAGCCTCCTACCCCAAAGGTGAAGGAACATTTCATCTGGAAATTTTTTAAGTTTCCAGAAGGCCAGAAGAAGGTGAATGCACCAAAAGTAGAGTGCAGGATCTGCAAACAGGTCCTGTCACGGGGTAACCCCCAAAAAAAATACTCTTTTGGCAACTTCACCATGATTCGCCATGTGGAGAGGAGGCACCCCCAGAATTTTGCCCGGGAAAGTGTCAGGGCTCTGGCACAGGAGGTTCCCAGAGATGGGGCCTCTACATCAACAGGAGGAGCAACTTCTTCTGGAAGAGAACAATCTCAGGGGCAGGTAGCAAACATTCAACCTGCATTCAACCATGGGGTCGTCAGATGCAGATACTGCAATCAACTCCTCACCTATGGGGAGCAAAGTGTCCTGCTCATGGTTCGGGCATTGGAGAACCATCACTGCCCTTCCCACCCCTAATTTTTTTCTTTTCTTTTTGCTCCTGTTGAGCAGTTTCTATTCCCTGTTTTTGTTCCTCTTCAGTTAAAAGAAGAAAACCAAAAGTTCTTTTCAGAACTACCTCCAATTCTCATCAAAGAGCTATAATCTTAAAAAATGAAGAGTAAGTGAAATATAGTGCATTGATAATTGAAAGGAGAATGAGTAAGAAAGAACAGAAAGGTATGAGAGGTGAAAGGAAGTGAAGTAGGAGGACTGAAAGAAGGTGAGTGTTAGAAAAGAAAGTTATGACACAGTGAATAAACTGGAGGCCTCATTTCTGAAAAGTGACGCATCGCTACGTGAAAATAGCGATGCGTCACTTATCTGGACGCACTCCTTATGACATTCCAGATATGTCATATTTAATATATGACTAATCAATTCGCAAGGAGTTACAGATATGTCAGTATTTCTGACATATCTGTAAGCACAAAAGTAACGCATTGCAGGAGTGCGTCACAAAAGTGACGCAACTCCAGTAATGTGTCCTTTCACATGGAAAAAGCACCATGTGAAAGGTTTGCTGTAAAGCAGGCGCAAGATTTTGGCGCAACTGCATCCTAAAAGTGACGCACTGCGTCATTATTACCAAGCTTTTTGCAAGGAACACCCCCTCTGCATGCATTATACCTGACACTATTTTTTAAAAAGTGACGCATCTAGGTACATGGGTCACTTTTTAAAACTCTGCGCCATATTGTATCTGCATCAGGTATAATGTATGCAGAGGGGGCAATCCCTCGCAAAAAGCTTGGTAATAACAATGTACTGAAATCTATGAGATTTCCCTGCGTCACTTTTAGGATGCTATTGCGTCAAAATTTTGCGCCGGCCTCGCATCACTTTTATGTTTACACATATGTCAGAAATACTGACGTATCTGTAACTCCTTGCAACATGATTCGTCATACATTAAATATGACACATCTGGAATGTCATAAGGACTGTGGACAGAAAAGTGACGCATCACACCAGCAGTGTAATAAAATGTGCCTCGTTGCACTATATTTAAAGGATGCAACAGCATCCTAAAAGTGACGCAGTGAAATCTCAAACATTTCACTGCGTCGCTATTACAAAGCTTTTAGTGGGAGAACACCCCCTCTGCATGCATTATACCTCACGCAGATATAATGTGGCGCTTGATTTTAAAAAGTGACCCATCTACCTAGATACCTCACTTTTTAAATATAACGCAACGCAACACATTTTTTTACACTACTGGTGCAATGCGTCACTTTTCTGTGCGCACTCCTTATGACATTCCAAGTAACGCATTGCTGGAGTGCGTCACAAAAGTGACGCAACTCCAGTAATGTGTCCTTTCAAATGGGGAAAGCAGCATATGAAAGGTCTTGCCTCAGTCTAACACCTGCTGTAAAGCAGGCACAAGATTTTGACGCAACAGCATCCTAAAACTGACGCAGTGAAATCTCAAAGATTTCACTGCGTCGCTATTACAAAGCTTTTTGCGGGAGAACACCCCCTCTGCATGCATTATACCTGACGCTATTTTTAAAAAGTGACGCATCTAGGTACATGGGTCACTTTTTAAAACTCTGCGCCATATTGTATCTGCAACATGATTCGTCATACATTAAATATGACACATCTGGAATGTCATAAGGAGTGCGCACAGAAAAGTGACGCATAACACCAGCAGTGTAATAAAATGTACCTCGTTGCACTATATTTAAAAAGTGACGCATCTAGATAGATGCGTCACTTTTTAAATATTGCATAACAATGCGCATTTTTTTACACCGCTGGTGCGTCACAAAAATTGACGCACAGGAAGCGCAAAACTAACAGCGCAAGGCCTTCATAAATATGGTCCTGGATTTTCCCCGTGCTTCGCCGGTGCGCGTACCATGCGCTTCCCCCGCGCAAAACGAAAAAAAAATTTTAATGCCCTGCAGGACCCTATTTTAGTCCCTACATCAAACCTAGGGGGTCAGAGGGGGTCTACTCTTCCCCCTTATGGTCATTTGCCCCTTTTTTTTTCAAACCCCTTGTGTCTCGATTTTACCGAGACACAAGATGGCGGCCGCTCCGGACTGTTTAGAATGTTTACAGACAACTGAGAGCCAATCAGCTTCCTGCGCGCAAGTCGCGTGTCGCGCCTGGAGCGCACTCCGGTGCGCGCACGGGAGAGCGCCTATAGATATATATATTTTTTTGAACCTAAATTACTCAAAATCCACTGGAGCACATATCTTGAGACATAGCAAAGGCACATCGGGCTACCAGTCCCTACAATTTTGCCAAGTTTGGTGGAAATCCATTCAGCCGTTCGGGCTAAAAGTGAAATCGACCGCCCTATGGAAATTAACATGGGGAAAACGCGTTTTGGGACCCCCCTTTTATCTCGGCCCCCGCTTGACGAATCCCCCCCAAACTTTCAGGGAAGGACCGGACCGCCATGAGACCATTTTCCTGAAAATTTCAGGCAGATTCGTCAACCGGCGCCAAAGTTATTCAAAATAGAATGTTGAGATTTAACATTGAAAATTATCCTAACTATAACTACCTACTGGCGACCGCCAGTAGGTAATATATATATATATATATATATATATTCACTGAAAAAACCATAGGTTATAGACCATATATAGTTAGGAATTAGCATTTACAAAACCTTATTTTACTCGCATAAAACCATTGAAATTCCATATATAGTTAGTTGCACTAACTATATATCGCGCACCCGCAATCCACTGCTGATGATGTCACACATTACATCATTCATGACATGGTCAGTGACATCACTGATGACATCACTGATGACATCTCAAATGACATCACTGATGACATCACTGATGACATCTCAAATGACATCACTGATGACATCTCAAATGACATCACTGATGACATCTCATTTGACATTACTGATCACATCACTGATGATATCATTCATGTGATAATACGATGAACCTCTTCACACTCTAATATAACATTAGATACAATCAGTGTAAACAGACACTCACAGACTGTCACTCATCCATGGAGTTACTCACACACCTAGTCAGTCATGCAAAGAATCAATCACACCTCCATTTCCTCAACTATACAGTTATACACACCTTACTTATTCAAACATATACTAACACATATTTACTCTCTTATACAATCCCTGATACAAGTTCACAAAGATCCATACAGCCACTCACACATTCACTGGCTCTTATGCACAGTTATTTATATATGTCAACTATCACATGTACTGTGTTTTACATATGTACTTACTTTGACATGTAGCACTGAGAAATCCATTCAATCACCAATACACTCATGCAGACAGTCAACCGCCCATACAGCTGTTTCCACATGCACTTTTGAACCCATACATATACTGAATCAACTACTCACACATCTATGCACAGAGTCACACACCTCCTAGCCACCCACACACACACTCAGTCTCCCATACAAATACTTGGGCAACCAATCAATAACCCATATAGTTACTCATATAGCTACTGATCAACACATGCAGCAGTTTACAGAACAACAGACATAATGATGCACAAATTAAGACAGTTTAGTCACTAACCCATGCACTCAGTGAGACACATTAAAACACTCACTCATACACACAGTCATGCACCTACTAAATCCTTCATCCAGACACTTATACATCCACTCATTCTTCAATATGTAAGACATATTTTAACTTTACAGAAACATACAGTCACTGGGTGTTGTCATCAGTGATGTCATCAGTGATGTCATTTGAGATGTCATCAGTGATGTCATCAGTGATGTCACTGACCATGTCATGAATGATGTAATGTGTGACATCATCAGCAGTGGATTGCGGGTGCGCGATATATAGTTAGTGCAACTAACTATATATGGAATTTCAATGGTTTTATGCGAGTAAAATAAGGTTTTGTAAATGCTAATTCCTAACTATATATGGTCTATAACCTATGGTTTTTTCAGTGAATTTTCAAGGTTTTGTAAATGCTAATTCCTAACTATATATAGTCTATAACCTGTGGTTTTTTCAGTGAATTTCATTGGTTTTTTAAAAGCTAATATCTGTAGCTGTAAAATATATTCTTTATTACGTGACGTATCACGTAGCCACGTGAGACGCCTCATGACGCGTCGCCTCTGCAGCGCAAACCAAACCCGTAACGTAAGCGCGCCGGAGCTCGCTTACAGATATATATATTTTTTTTAACCTTAATTAGACAAAATCCACACATACACATATCTTGAGGCCTTGCAAAGGCACATCAAACAAACAATCCCTACCGCTCCGGACTGTTTAGAATGTTGACAGACACCGGAGAGCCAATCAGCTCCGCTTTGCAAAGTTCCGATACGCGAAAAGTTCGCGAACCGGAGCGCTACCCGGAGCGCTGTTACAGATATAGCTGCCCGGTTAGCTGCCGGTTAGCTGCCCGGTTAGCTGCCCGGTTCGCGTACCAAGACGCGTCTCTACGGCGAAAAAATCGAATTTTTTTTTTTTTTTTTTTTTGCCCCGCGTGGCTCTATAATATCCCCCTCATCAATCCTAGGGGGTCAGAAGGGGTCTACCTTGCCCCCTTTCCTACATTTCCCCCTTTGTTTTGGCCTCCTCTTGTCTCTCGATCCTACCGAGAGACAAGATGGCGGCCGCTCCGGACTGTTTAGAATGTTGACAGACACCGGAGAGCCAATCAGCTCCGCTTCGCAAAGTTCCGATACGCGAAAAGTACGCGAACCGGATCGCTGCCCGGAGCGCTGTTACAGATATATATCTTGATTTAAACGTTAATTTCTCAAAATCCACTGAAGCACATATATTGAGACCTAGCAAAGGCACATCGGGCTAACAGTCCCTACAATTTTGCCAAGTTTCGTGTAAATCCATTCAGCCGTTCGGGCTAAAAGTGAGTCCAACCGCCCTATGGAAATTAACATGGGAAAATCGCGTTTTGGGACCCCCCTTTTTTCTCAGCCCCCCCTTGACGAACCCCCCCCAAATATCCAGGAGCTGCTCAGAAACAAAATGTGCCATTTTCCTGAAAATTTCAGCCGATTCCGTCCACAAACGCCAAAGTTATTAGACATAGAATTTTCAGAAATCCCATAGGGAAAAAATCCTAACTATATATACCTACTGGCTATCGCCAGTAGGTAATATATATATATATATATATATATATATATATATATATATATATATATATATATATATATTACCTACTGGCGATAGCCAGTAGGTATATATAGTTAGGATTTTTTTTCTATGGGACTTTTGAAAATTCTATGTCTAATAACTTTGGCGTTTGTGGAAGGAATCGGCTGAAATTTTCAGGAAAATGGCACATTTTGTTTCTGAGCAGCTCCTGAAAATTTGGGGGGGGTTCGTCAAGGGGGGGCCGAGAAAAAAGGGGGGTCCCAAAACGCGTTTTTCCCATGTTAATTTCCATAGGGCGGTTGGACTCACTTTTAGCCCGAACGGCTGAATGGATTTCCACGAAACTTGGCAAAATTGTAGGGACTGTTAGCCCGATGTGCCTTTGCTAGGTCTCAATATATGTGCTTCAGTGGATTTTGAGAAATTAACGTTTAAATCAAGATATATATCTGTAACAGCGCTCCGGGCAGCGCTCCGGTTAGCGAACTTTTCGCGTATCGGAACTTTGCAAAGCGAAGCTGATTGGCTCTCCGGTGTCTGTCAACATTCTAAACAGTCCGGTGCGGCCGCCATCTTGTCTCTCGGTAGGATCGAGAGACAAGAGGAGGCCAAAACAAAGGGGGAAATGAAGGAAAGGGGGCAAGGTAGACCCCTCCTGACCCCCTGGGATTGATGAGGGGGATATTATAGAGCCACGCCGGGCCCAAAAAAAAAAAAAAATCCGATTTTTTCGCCGTAGAGACGCGTCTTGGTTCGCGAACCGGGCAGCTAACCGGGCAGCTAACCGGGAAGCTAACCGTCAGTGTAACCCCAAAAAAAAAAAAAAATCCGATTTTTTCGCCGTAGAGACGCGTCTTGGTTCGCGAACCGGGCAGCTAACCGGGCAGCTAACCGGGAAGCTAACCGGCAGTGTAACCCAAAAAAAAAAATCCGATTTTTTCGCCGTAGAGACGCGTCTTGGTACGCGAACCGGGCAGCTAACCGGGCAGCTAACCGGGAAGCTAACCGGCAGTGTACCGGGAGTCTGAGGAGTAGCTGATTGGCTGTCAATATTGTAAACAGTCCGGAGCGGCCGCCATCTTGTCTCTCGGTAGGATCGAGAGACAAGAGGAGGCCAAAACAAAGGGGGAAATGAAGGAAAGAGGGCAAGGTAGACCCCTTCTGACCCCCTAGGATTTATGAGGGGGATATTATAAAACCACGTGGGGCCAAAAAAAAACAAACAAAAAAATCTGATTTTTTCGCCGTAGAGACGCGTCTTGGTACGCGAACTGGGCAGCTAACCGGGCAGCTACCGGGAAGCTAATCGGCAGTGTAACGGGAGTCTGAGGAGAAGCTGATTGGCTGTTATCATTGTAAACAGTCTGGAGCGGCCGCCATCTTGTCTCTCTGTGGGATCGAGAGACAAGAGGTGGAAAAAAAAAAGGTGTAAATGAATGAAAGGGGTAAGGCAGACCCCTCCTGAACCCCTAGGATTGATGAGGGGGCTATTAAAGTTCCCTGGGGGGTGAAAAAAAAAAATTTGCGATTTTCGCGGTAAAGGTGCTTCCTGGTACGTTAACCGGGCAGCTAACCGGCAGCGTAACGGGAGTCCGACATATTGTGTTTTTTGAACGTTTGTGATATGTGCACGTGTGGATTTTGTCTAATTAAGGTTAAAAAATATATATATATCTTTAAGCGTGTTCTGGCGCGCTTACGTTTTGGGTTTGGTTTGCGCTGCAGAGACGATACGTCACGGTTATGCGATGCATCATGAGGCGTCTCACGGGCTACGTGATACGTCACTTAATAAAGAATATATTTTACAGCTATAGATATTAGCTTTTAAAAAACCAATGAAATTCACAGAAAAAACCATAGGTTATAGACCATATATAGTTAGGAATTTGCATTTACAAAACCTTGAAAATTCACTGAAAAAACCATAGGTTATAGACCATATATAGTTAGGGATTAGCATTTAAAAAACCTTATTTTATTTGCACAAAACCATTGAAATTCCATATATAGTTAGTTGCACTAACTATATATCGCGGACCCGCAATCCACTGCTAATGATGTCACATATTACATCATTCATGACATGGTCAGTGACATCACTGATGACATCACTGATGACATCTCAAATGACATCACTGATGACATCACTGATGACAACACCCAGTGACTGTATGTTTCTGTAAAGTTAAAATATGTCTTACATATTGAAGAATGAGTGGATGTATAAGTGTCTGGATGAAGGATTTAGTAGGTGCATGACTGACTGTATGAGAGAATGATTAAATGTGTCTCACTGAGTGCATGGGTTAGTGATTAAAGTGTCTTAATTTGGCAATCAATATTTATGTTCTTCTGTAAACTGCTGCATGTTTAAATCAGTAGCTATATCAGTAACTATATGGGTTATTGAATGGTTGCCCAAGTATTTGTATGGGAGACTGAGTGTGTGTGTGGGTGGCTGGGAGGTGTATAACTCTGTGCATAGATGTGTGAGCGGTTGATTCCCTAGGTGTATGGGTTCAAAAGTGCATGTAGAAACAGCTGTATGGACAGTTGACTGTGTGCATGAGTATATTGGTGAGTGAATGGATATCTCAGTTCTACATGTCAAAGTAAGTACATATGTAAAGCACACTCCATGTGAGAGTTGACATATATAAATAACTGAACATAAGAGTCAGTGAATGTGAGAGTGGCTGTATGAATCATTGTGAACTTGTATCAAGGATTGTATAAGAGAGTAAATATGTGTTAGTATATGTTTGAATAAGTAAGGTGTGTATAACTGTATAGTTAAGGAAATGGAGATGTGATTGATTCTTTGCATGACTGAATAGGTGTGTGAGTAACTCCATGGATGTGTGACAGTCTGTGAGTGCCTGTTTACACTGAGTGTATCAAAGGTTATATTAGAGTCTGAAGATGTATTATCACATAAATGATATCATCAGTGATGTAATCAGTAATGTCAAATGAGATGTCAGTGATGTCATCAGTGATGTCATTTGAGATGTCATCAGTGATGTCATCAGTGATGTCATTTGAGATGTCATCAGTGATGTCATCAGTGATGTCACTGACCATGTCATGAATGATGTAATATGTGACATCATTAGCAGTGGATTGCGGGTCCGCGATATATAGTTAGTGCAACTAACTATATATGGAATTTCAATGGTTTTGTGCAAATAAAATAAGGTTTTTTAAATGCTAATCCCTAACTATATATGGTCTATAACCTATGGTTTTTTCAGTGAATTTTCAAGGTTTTGTAAATGCAAATTCCTAACTATATATGGTCTATAACCTATGGTTTTTTCTGTGAATATATATATATATATATATATATATATATATTACCTACTGGCGGTCGCCAGTAGGTATATATAGTTAGGATTTTTTTCCTATGGGATTTCTGAAAATTCTATGTCGAATAATTTTGGCGTTTGTGGACGGAATTGGCTGAAATTTTCAGGAAAATTGAACATTTTGTTTCTGAGCAGCCCATGAAAATTTGGGGGGGTTTCGTCTAGGGGGGGGCGAGAAAAAAGGGGGGTCCCAAAACGCTTTTTTCCCATGCAATTTTCCATAGGGCGGTTGGACTCACTTTTAGCTCGAACGGCTGAATGGATTTCCACGAAACTTGGCAAAATTGTAGATATTGTTTGCCCGACGTGCCTTTGCTATGTCTCAATATATGTGCTCCAGTGGATTTTGATAAATTAACGTTCAAAAAAATATATATATCTGTAACAGCGCTCCGGTTAGTCCGTAACGGAACTTCGCGAAATGAAGCTGATTGGCTCTCCGGTGTCTGTCAACATTATAAACAGTCCGGAATGGCCGCCATCTTGTCTCTCGGTAGGATCGAGAGACAAGGGGTGGAGAAAAATGAAGGGGGAAATTAATGAAAGGGGGCAAGGTAGACCCCTCCTGACCCCCTAGGAAAGATGTGGGGGCTATTAAAGGGTCCCGTGGGGCAAAAAAAAAAGTTTCGATTTTTTCGCGGTAGAAGCGCTACCCGGTACGCGAACCGGGTAGCGTTCTGGAAAGCGTATCAGGAACCTAACCGGCAGCGTAACGGGAGTCCGCCATCTTGTGTTTCGGATGAATTTAGACACAAGATGGAGGATAAAGAATGTTGGGATAGGGTATAAGGGGGCACGGGAGACGTATCCTGACCCCCTAGGTTTTCTAAGGGTGGCTGAGGAGGCTCATATATGTCGGAAAAAAAATATTTTGAATATTTCGCGCGGTTAGCTGCCGGTACGCGAACCGGGTAGCGAACCGGGAAGCGAACATAAGTGAAAATTAGCGAAAAAAGGTACATTAGAAATTTTTAAAGAGTAATCATAGTTAAAGTAGCTCTGAAAAGAGCTTTTGGGTTCTGTGTAAGTTCTAGGTACTTATAAGTAGGTACCAATACACAGTCTTACATTTTGTATGAAAACTCTGTTTCCCTCATCTGAGAAGTGCACACCATCTCCTCTGTAGATATCTTGCATGTAGTAACGCAAGTTATTGTTGTAGATGGAGCCCATTCCATGGTCTCTCATGTAAGCTGAAACAGACTTATTTACATGCTTCCTCGCTTTCTGAATTTGTGGACAAAATTGATTGGACCACCTCCATTTCTGTCTTCGGCATATATTTGAATACACCAAGGCAGTTTGAGGAAAAAGTGTCATCAATTGCTCAAAGGTGTCCTTTAAAAGCATTTCCAGACCTACCCCAGTCAAAGTGCCTAGGTCATTTCCTCCACAGTGCACTATTAAGAGGTCAGGGTTTGGCAAATGCAAAAAGGTTTTCACCAATGGTATCAATTGGTGACATCTCAATCCTCTCTGCCCAATCCATTTGATTTCCACATTTTGTAAATTGAGGTTGTGTAAATTTCTGTTATCAGCATACCTGTGAGCCCAGTGGATGTAGCTATGTCCAAGAATCCAGACAGAAAACATGGTGAGAGGAGGTTCTGCTGCAGTCAGATGAAGTGTGGGAATGAAATGGCAGTTGAAACAGTAGGAGTTTGTAAAGAAAAAAAACTGTGGAGTTTCAGTGCTAATTATTCACTAGCAGTGATTGGTGGATTTCCATTGCTGAAAACAGAAAGTTAGGGTGCATGGATGTGTTCTTTGAAAGATGTAATTTGAATGGTTAAGAAAAAATTATTTTAAGAAACATTGCAGTGGATTAGCAGGTGTACTGAGTGTTCAGAGTTCATTTGAAACATTGTTGTGTAAACTTGTAAACATGAGAGGTCTGTCAGGAGGTAGTTGCTATGGAAAAAGGGCAGAAAGGGCAGAGGGGGGAAGGGTGTTGATTTGAAAAAAGTGAGGGAAGAGTTTTGATTGGGTGACATGAGAGATATGTGTGATGAATTTCAGCATTTCTGTGCCTTTGTTGCTTGCAGCCTCTGGAGTGCATACCCTTTGCTCTGCTAAAGAAAAATTGGTGTGTTTCTGAGACTGTTTTGAAGTTCAAAAAGCATTTGCTAAGGTGAGAAAAGATTCATTTAATTTAGATAGAGACTAGTATAGTGTATGGAGAAAATAAGGAAGCCAGCTGTGCATTTAAAATGTTGTTTTGTGTCAAGTGTTTTCATTATGTTTTCCAAAAAGATTGTGCTTCTTTGACAAATTATAATTAGAGATAATGTGAAGTATTAGTACGGACAGGGTGTGCTTGTACATAGGAGCTGTGCTGTGTTTTCAAATTATGACCAGAAAATCGTTTTTTTTTAAAAGAAATGCTTTTTACATTTATGAGAAGGACAAAATGGTGTGTTTTTTTAAATAAAAATTTCACTTCCCACCATGAATATGGGAGAATAATTTGCTTGTTTGTCGGTTTAAAAACTCGTTTCTTGAAGTCATTTAGGTTTCACAATATGTTCTGCAAGAGTTACATAGTCAGCATGGGGCATATTTACAAGGCCTATGAGCCACATTCACGTTATTTTCCCCACATTAAAAGTGACTTTAAAGGTGGTGCAAGGTCCTTGTAAATACGCCCTCATGAGTACTTGGCAAATTTAAGTCATTTCCCCGTGGTGCAAGGTCCTTGTAAATACGCCCCCATGTGTGCTAGGCAAATTTAAGTACGGACAGGGTGTACTTGTACAAAGGAGCTGTGCTGTGTTTTCAAATTATGACCTGAAAATGCATTTAAAATGTTGTTTTGTGTCAAGTGTTTGCATTATTTTTTACAAAAAGATTTTGCTTCTTTGACAAACTGTAATTGGAGATAATGTGAAGTATTAGTACTGACAAGGCGTGCTTGTACATAGGAGCTGTGCTGTGTTTTCAAATTATGACCAGAAAATCGTTTTTTTTTAAAAAAGAAATGCTTTTTACATTTATGAGAAGGACAAAATGGTGTCTGATTCTTTAAATAAATATTTCACTTTTCACCATCAATCTGGGAGAATAATTTGCTTGTTTATCGGTTAAAAAATCATTACTTTAAGACATTTAGGTTTCACAATATGTACTGCTAGAGTTTCATAGTCCCTATGATAATAATGATATACATTTAGGACTGTTTAGGGGGCATGGATATGCTGAGGCTTCTGTAATTGTCAAAGGAGGTGAGTTATGTACATTGCACTGCTGCAACAGTCCTCACCTTCTGCGTACTCTTGGATATGCTAGACTACATCTGCACAATGGGATACCTAAGCTGAGGAAACACAGGTGATGTGATTGTGAAATGAGCAAAAATATTTGCACGTTTTTCAATTACATCACCTGTGTTTCCTAACATTACTAATCACATTGTGCAGATGAGGTTTAGGCCTGTCCAGGGAGACAGAGGAGGTCTGGCCTTTGTTCAAGAGTGCAGTGGACATGACTCACTTCCTCTGTAGGCCTGCACATGTATTATCTCCTATGTACTCTTCAACAAGCCTAAATTTCATCTGCAACCCTGAGTAGGCCTCACCTCAAACAAACCTCTGGATAGGCCACACCTTATCGGTATCCTGAACCAATCATTTAAAATGATAGGGGCAGATTTATGATGGCCGTGCGCCTCTTTTGCGCTGCCATTGCGTCACTTTTGTGACGCAGCGGCGGCGCAAAAGATGCGCCATGTTGCGACATATTTACAACGTAACGCATCTAGGCAGATGTGTCACGCTGTAAAGCCCTGCGCCACATGAAACCTGCATCAGGTTTCATGTGGCCGTTCTGTCGCAGGGTGGGCGTTCCCTCGCATGAAAGCCCTGTAAAACAAACGCAGTGAAATCTACAAGATTTCACTGAGTCAGCTTTATGGCATTGCTGAATCAAATCCTTACGCCTGCTTGAAGCAGGCGTAAGGAGTGCCGCATCATGCAATGTATGGCTCGCCCCTGTGCATTGCAGGAGTCATGTCGCGCTTGCGACGTGACTCCTGCAATGCGCCGCTTTTGCGGTACAGATGCGTGACGCATCTGTGCCGTTTTTGCCCCATGGTGCTCCACATTGTAAATGTTAAAAGTGACGCATAAGTGGTGCAAGGGCCTTGTAAATACACCCCCATGTGTGCTTGGCCATTTTAAGTCACTTTCCCCTGGTGCAAGGGCCTTGTAAATACGCCCTCATGTGTGCTTGGCAAGTTTAAGTCACTTCCCCCTGGTGCAAGGTCCTTGTAAATATGCTGTCATGTGTGCTTGGCCATTTCAAGTCTCTTCCCCCTGGTGCAAGGGCCTTGTAAATACGCCCCCATGTGTGCTTGGCCATTTCAAGTCACTTCCCCCTGGTGCAAGGGCCTTGTAAATACGCCCTCATGTGTGCTTGGCCATTTCAAGTCACTTCCTCCTGGTGCAAGGTCCTTGTTAATACGCCGTTATGTGTGCTTGGCAATTTTAAGTCACTTCCCCCTGGTGCAAGGGCCTTGTAAATACGCCCTCATGTCTGCTTGGCAATTTTAAGTCACTTTCCCCTGGTGCAAGGGCCTTGTAAATACGCCCCCATGTGTGCTTGGCAATTTTAAGTCACTTCCACCTGGTGCAAGGGCCTTGTAAATACGCCCCCATGTGTGCTTGGCAATTTTAAGTCACTTCCCCCTGGTGCAAGGGCCTTGTAAATATGCCTTCATGTGTGCTTGGCAATTTTAAGTCAATAACAATAACATCAACAATGTCTGATGTGGAACAATCTCTAGATGTGGAACAATCTCTAGATGAGGAACAATCTCTAGATGAGGAACAATCTCTAGATGAGGAACAATCTCTAGATGTTGAATTAAAATTATATAAAAGTTTTCAAAAACACCCTGTGTGAAGTGTCTTTAATATAACAGTGAAATAGAGTCTCGAAATTAGTTGAGATTAACATATAACAGAGCACAGGTCATATGTAGAAGCATTCCATTCCATTGCTACTATTTGAGAGTTTAAAATTTGTCTATGTTGTTAAATTACTGTAGGTAGAATTGACAACGAGTGTGTTAATTGTTTGCCTACTGTTATTGGTTTACTGTTTGGTAATAGTGGTTAATAACAATTTTTAAAAAAAAATTCCACAGATTCAACTCAAGATCTTTTGAAAAATTCAAAAATGCCCTCAAGGCAGAGGAGAAAAAAAGAAGCAAAGCGACTTACACCCCACTTTGGTAAACATTTGCAGCAGTCCTCTACTATAAAAAGATGTCAAGTCGCCAAAAATGCTCCGGGTAAGAAAATGAAATCATTTTTAAAAAGAATTTGCAGACGAAAAAATACCACTACAGAACATGTTTTAGTGCAGAAGAAGAGAGACAATTTAAAGGGAAAGGAAAGGCCCGTCAAAAAAGTTTCTGCTAGTGCAGGAGATAACTCTGTGCATGGCAGTAGAAGGGAAAATCAGTTCAGGGACATTCGTAGACGAATGTTCCGCAATAGGATAATTGTCAATTTGTTAAATTTTTTTAAGAAAGGTCAACAGAAAGCGGCTTTTTATAAGAGAAAGAAAAATGTAGAGAAAATTATTGATCAGGCTTTCGAAATTAAGAGAAAGTTATTTATTTTGATAATCAATAGAATTAGGAAACTAAACAAGGCAATTTATGATTTTAAATCAAATAGTAGATGGAAGAGAACAGTTAATCGTAGTAATTTTTGTGAAGTTTTTTCAGGAGAATGGATGCATAGTTCAAGTTATGAGGCATTTTTTAATGAGGAGAGTTATTTCCAGGACAATGATTTGGTGCATGCAGTTGACACCAGTGGTCGAGCATATGAGGTGAAAGATGGTTGTCCGGTTGAAAAAGAAAAACTTGTGTCAACAGAGGCAGAAGAGGTGTTAGGTAATGAAGTTTTAGGAAGACGTCCTAAGGGACCAGTGTACACCTGGAAGTGTAGTAGTATTTGCAGTGTGCGACAGGATTCCATCAATTTGCTTTGTGATTTTCTGCGGACATTTAATAAGAAAAGTTTAAAACAAAAAAAGAAGTTGTTGCAAGAATTAGATCCTTGCAGAGTGAGAGAAGTGACAGGTTTGCATGGTCATTCACTGGCTTGTCTTTCCAGGAGAGTATGCCAGAGTGTTTTTCATCATTTCAGGATGCTAGCAGTGCATCATAATAAAGTGAGGAAATTAGTGAGAATGTTGTATTATGCTAAGAGTCCAGCAATTATGCTTAAACAATTAAGCAGTGCTCTTTTGCATGGTTCCAAACTACATGTGAAGAATATTTGTGAAGAAATTGAGTATTGTTACTTTGCTAGTAAAGAGAACAATGTTGAAATTGACCCAGTAGAAGAAGGTAATGTGGAAGAGAGTGTACAGATTTCTAATATAGATAAGTTTCACAAGGAAATTTCCATCTTTCAGGTGAAATCAAGTGAGAGGCCTAATTTCACTTGTGTGTGTTGTCGACGGACTTATTATAAGAATCAGACTAAGTTAGTGGATTTATATGCAAAAAGTGAAATGGAAAACAATAGTGAATGGAAGCATTTTGCCACATACTTGATGGTAGAAAATTGTTTTGATTTGGGATCGGACCAACGTATGTGTACTTATTGTTTTAACAAATTAAACCACAACCGGATGCCTGCTAGAGCGGTTCATAATAATCTGGAATTGGTTGACATTCCTTCTGAATTGAAGGATTTAAATACTTATGAATCTATTTTGATTCAAAGTGTCCATCCCTTTCAGGCTATTGTACGAATGGAGCCAAAGACAGGGAAATTGCCTCCATCAGATTTACAGAGAGGATTAAAGGGAAGAGTTGTTTATTTGCCTTTAGATTTGAAGAAAAACATTTATACAATTGGAGTAGAGAAAGTGGAAGAGGAACCTCTGGTTATCCTAGTTAATGGGGTTCCGACAAAGAGTAAGAAAATCTGGCAAGATTTAGTGGATGTTAGGAAAGTCAAAAAGGCAACATTGTATTTGATGACAAACAATGAGTACTACAAGAATGTGTGTGTTGCAGAAGAGGAAGTAAGTGAAGAAGAGGACAGCGATTTGTGTGCTGGACAAATTGAGAAAGTAGAAGCCTCTAAAAATGAAGAAATATATGAACATTATAGTGTTCATCCTTTGCATTCCAAGGAAGTCATGGGGAATGCTATTGAGTTGTTTCAAATGAAACAAGCCAAAGGGAGTCCCATTAGTGTTTGGGAGGAAAGTTTGGAAGCTCGGTGTTTTCCACAGTTATTTCCCACAGGTCGAGGAGGACGATATGATGAGCGACCTGATCAAATTCCTGCTTCTGAATACCGGACTTTACGATTTTATGCAGAAGATCCTAGGCTTCGTCAATGCATTCCCTATTTGTTTCATCTACTGTTTGAAAGTGATCTGTCTGGACTGTCTTATGCAGTGAACCACATCTTGAAAAGTGGTGTACAACTGCGAAATATCTCGGCAAGGGACTTTATGGATAAAGTCAATGTGCAAGACAGTATTTTGGATTCTCACCTGATTGATCTCATGGCATGTCAGCGTGGTACTAATGAGTATTGGTACCGTGTCATGATGACTTAAAATGTATGCTGAGGAACTTAGGAACTCCCACATGGTTCCTCACTCTCAGCTGTGCTGAGTATGGCTGGGAAGACTTACTTGAATTTCTACGAGAGGCAAATGGAAACATTGAAAATATTGAATTCAAGACACCCGGAGAACTGTGCTCTTTGGATCCAGTGAATGTATGGAGGTACTTCAATCATAGATTTGAAGCTATGATGTCTTTCATCACGAACAAGAAAAATCCACCTCTTGGAGAGGTGTTGGATTTCTTCTGGAGAAAGGAGTATCAAGCAAGAGGTGTTCCTCATATACATATGTTGCTATGGATCAAAGATGCACCCAAATTTGGAACAGATCCGGATGACTTAGTGGTGAGTTTCATAGAACAGTATTCTACATGTGCTGTTCCAAAGACAAAGGAAGACAAAAGTCTAAGAGAACAAGTTTTACGGATTGCAAAGCCATCGTTGTGGAAAGTACTGTCGTCGTAAATTCAGAAACAAGAACAAGTACTACACAAAATGTCGTTTTTGATTTCCACGATCGGTGATATCTAAAGGAAGAGTGAACAATTTGATGTCTTCGCTGCGACATAATGTGACGAGGAAATCACCCAAAAATACATACAGTTTGAAAAGAAACGAAGAGTCCAAGTACATCAACGACTACAACTCAGTGATTTTGTCCATGTGGAATGCTAACATGGATATACAGTGTGTGGCTGACAACTGTATGGCTGTGGCTCGGTATGTGACGTCTTACATCACAAAAAAAGAAAAGACAGAACTGAAGGATATGTGGGAGGACATATCCCATGAAAAGAGCCTCAGTAAGAAGTTGTACAGTTTCAGTCTGAAGATGTTGTCGCATCGAGAAATCGGAGCTTACGAATGTTCTGACCGGTTATCTTCAGCAAGTCTCTATGCCAAATCTAGGAGTATCATTTGGGCGAGTCTTGGTCTTGCTGCAACGCGTAATCGAGTTCTAAAACCTTTACGGGAAATTGAGTATTTGGCGGAGAAGGAGCCAAGCAGTACAGATATTTTGAAGACCAACATGTTGGATACATATTATCCAAATAGAAGCAGTCACCTGGAGAATGTTTGTCTGTATGAGGTTCTACAAAATTACATATTCAAGAGGAACGTCAAAGAAGATATTGATAAGGGAGTGTATGCTGTAATTGGAAGTGAGGGATGTCTGGTCAAGCAAAGAAAATGTCAGTTGATAAATCATCGAAAATTGAGTTGCGAATCTCCAGAAAGAAAAGAGTTTTTCTATATAGCTCTTTTGCAACTTTTCAAGCCTTGGCATGCAGAAGAGGAACTGCTTGGAGATTTCCTCTGTTACGAAGACTCTTTCAATGCAGCCAAGGAGTCCATAGAATGTCCTGTTTTTCCAAAATATCTAGAAATGTTGAATGCAGAAATCGAGCAGGAAGCAACAATTGCAGCCGAGATTGCTAGAGACAGTTCTCAGGACAGTCAGAGTTCTGTTTCATTGAGTCAGGATCCACTAGGAGGACCAGTTATCGAAAATGAAGCTGCCACTGCCATGATTGAAGTGGAAAGAGCCATGGCACATGCTCAGGAGGATGCGGTTAACTTAGAAGATTTGGAAAGACAACTCAACGTTGAGCAGAGGAAAATATATGACGAAGTTACCAACGAAATTGATCATGGATTAAGTCATGAGAAGAAAGAGTGCTCATGTACGTCGTTGAAGCCTGTCCGACTGTACGTGAGTGGAGAAGCAGGAACTGGAAAAAGTTTCCTCATTAAAGCAATTTCATGTTATCTGCAGAAAAGGACTAAGTCATCGCTGTCTTGTGTTGTCACCGCTCCAACTGGACTGGCAGCACATAAAATTAAAGGTATTACTTTGCATCGGCTACTGATGCTGCCAGTGGAGCATGATAACAAATTACAATACCACAAGTTATCTGGAGATGCTTGTTGTGAAGTATCTAGAGCCTTGAAGAAGATGAAACTTCTTATCATTGACGAAGTAAGCATGGTTTCCATTGTCATGCTTGCCTTTGTGCATTTGAGAATGCAGGAAGTTCTTAAAACAGAGTATGATGTGTTATTTGGTGGCAAACACATCATTGTTTTCGGTGATCTTCTGCAGCTGACACCAGTGAAAGGACAACCAGTGTTTAAACTGCTTACGCATGAAGATACCAGGAAGTGCCTAGGGAGCATTGGCAACGTTAACATATGGTTAAACTTCAATTATGCTGAGCTGCGTGAAAATATGCGTCAGGCGAAGGATGAAGATTACAAGAATATTCTACAAGATGTTAGAATCGGGAAAGTGACCGAGCATGGGAAAGAAGCTTTACATGCACGATTACTGTCAAATTTGTATCCAGAAGAAGACGTTCTGCCAGAGAATATTTTTCAGAAAATTACTGAGAAGAAATCTGGAATAATGTTCCATCTTCAACAACAAAATGTTGAATTTAGCAAACCAAGAGATTGTGAAACTGGAAGCTATTGACAGAATAGAGCATATGGGAGCAACAATTATTTTGTCTGAGAATTTGAAATCTAAATTGGATTCATTAGAGAAGACTATATCTAAAACTGCTGGTTTTGAAAAGACTCTGAATGTGTGCTTAAATTGCTGTATCATTTTTAGAAGAAATTTACATGTTGAAAGAGGTCTGGTAAATGGATCAATGGGTAATGTTGTTGATTTTGAGAAATACACAAATAGAGATGGAATTGAATTTTTAAAAATTAAATTTGATGGCATTGAGGGAGTACAGCTAATTGGTCGTTGCTCTGCTAGGTTTTTGCTTGTAAAAGACTTATATGTTTGCCGTAAGCAGTTTCCTGTTTGCTTGGCATATGCGGTGACAATCCATAAATCACAAGGTTTAAGTGTAGACAGTGCTTTGGTGAATATTGGCAGTTCTGTGTTCAAAGAGGGTATGGCTTATGTAGCATTGTCACGAGTCAGAACTTTATCGGGATTGTACTTGATTGAGTGTGATGTCACAAACATTTGTGCGGATCTAGATTGTGTTAAGGAATACAATAGGTTAAGAAGAGAGTATGCGCCACATTTGCCTCAATATCCTTTGTTTGAGAAAAGTGTGGTAGGCCGGAAACGAAGAAATGTCACCAATAGTAGGGAGGTTGTAGCAAAAAGACAAAAAGTCGATGAACCCAAAATTGTAAGCAGAAAGAAAATGAATTCTGTTGAAGATGTTGTTGGTTTTCAATTTGAAAATAGTTCTGGTGTCAACTGCTATGCTAATGTAGTGGTTAATGTTGTCTTTTCTCTAGACACTTTAAAAGAACAGATTGTGATCAATTCGGATCAAAGTTTTTGCTGTTTGTTAAATTCTGTGTTAGAGAAATGTAGCACTGATAGAAGAAAAATAGAAAGTGTATCTGAAATTCGAAATCTCTTAGACAAATGTTCAGGTCAAACGCAATTCTCTCAAAATATTCAACAGGATTGTCAGGAGTTTTTAATGTATATGCTTGATGTTTTGCAAGATGAAGGTGTAGATGTAGATTATCTGTTTGGCCTTTCTTATCAATGGCAGCATGACTGCGAGAACTGTAGGCTATCAAGTATTACTAGTGTAGACTCAGAAAGATTTATATATTTAACTTTGCCTGACAGTAAATCAGTATCCTTTAATAAGCTAGTAAAAGCAGCCGATCAAAACATGGAGTGTAGCCAATGTAAGTCTGCAATGCTGTCTACATTATTTATACTAAGTTATGGCCAGTATGTCATTTTAATGTTCCAACGATGTAGGTCTGATGGAACTAAATTGACAACTTTAATTAAAAAGTTTTGTGGCTTCGCAGTTGTCAATATCAGGAAGGACTTTTGTAGCTGCAGCAAATATATATAGCATGACGGTCCTTCAACAACTTCAGGACATTACACAGCTTATTTAAAATCTGGAAACGGCTGGTCATTCTGCAATGATTCTGTTTTAACTTTCAAAAAACGTTTACCGTTTGACTTAAAAAATTCTTACCTAGTGTTTTTAAAAACAAAATTTTAGGGAAGGAAAGTGGCCTACGAAGATTGGAGCAGTTGATACATTTTAGTCTGGTGTTTTAAATTGCTTTGTGAATTAGAGTGATCATAATAAATAAAAATGTAAAGTAGTCATAGAGATACATAACTGGTCTATAATGATTCAAAGAGTTGATATGATTTACTCTGTTATTTAAAATTGCTTTGTTAGTAACTGAGATCAAGAGAATGAAAAAATTGGAAAAGTCATAGAGGTAGTGTAAGTGTGCCTCATAGTAAGTGGTATCAATGTTATAGGAAATGTGAAACATGAGTAAACTAGAAGGGGAGATATTATTAGTACAAGATTGTGAAAGTGATTTTGGACGTTTTCTTTCTGAAAGTCGGGGAAAAAGAAAATGACGGGATTTGCTTTGAGGAATTCGAAGAGATTAAATTGGCTCTAACACGATTTGGCCGTGAGGAGAAGTGTGGTAGAGAGCAAAAAGTCATTTATTGTTTCTAACATATTACTCAGAAAGAAAGAGCTTTTCTTTCAGAAAGTGGCGGGCACGGATTTTTTAGAGCACAACAGAGTATAAGCTGTTCATCGCATATCATTCGACGTCATGGAAAGTAAGTGTACTTTTGATGAGTTCTGATTTCTGATTTGTTATATTATATGGGTTTTTTAAACACAATCATTTTGATTGTGTTTTTTTTTCCCCGCTGTTATATGATGAATACCTTCAACTCACTGTTTTTAGTGAAATTTGATATATTCTGAGAACAGCAAAAATAAACCATTTAACATGTATAATTAATTCTATATTTTGTATTGTGATTTTAAATGTGTACTCATCTTGTCTCATGCTCACTTGTCTTTTACTACCTTATTTAATATTTAATATTTTTCAAATTTTTGTTCTTTCTTTCACAGATTGAAAGTAAAAAAATTATAAGGGATGGAGTTAACAACAACTATAAAGTAAGTATTTAGTACTTTTTTCCTTACATCTCTATCACATTCAACTTCTATTACTTCCACTGCTTTATTTCCTTAACCCTCAGTTTCCTTCCTTTGCTTTTTCCCTCATTCCTTTTCAATTACTTACTTACTCTACTCCTTCCACTCCTTTTGTCAGTCCCTCTGTTCTCACAGTTCCTCACTCCTTTTCACTCAGTCCGTTTCTGTAACACAAACTGTCACTGTCTCTTCACTCTTTTACAAGTTGTTTTTTATGCTTTCTCTCTGTAGTTCATGCACACTATCTTATTTTCCTTTTTTTGCTGCTTCAATTATTCTTTTTCTATCACTTCTTCTTTTCTTCTTTCTGTTTTTTCTCTCTGTCATTCCACATGTTTTAATCTTATTCACTATGATACACCTTGCTTTAATCCTATTTACATTCACTCTCTTTTTTTTAACACCTTCCCTCAGGGTTGTTGTTTTACTCCGGTTCTATCCCTACTTCTTATTCCACATCCTTTACTCTCTTTCTTTTTAATTTGAAGATTCATTCACATTCTCCAAGTAACTCTTGTTTATTATTCTTCTACACTCTTTTTTTCTTTCACTTCTTTTTCTATTTTCTTTTTCTCAATTTTTCCCTCTTACAACTTTTCTTTGTATAATTATCTATTATACAGTATCTCTGTGTTACTCCCTCTAGCTGTCTTTCTTTTAACATTATTCTCTCTGTCTCCTTCCCTTATATACACTATTTTTTTTTTTTTTTGGTTCGCTTCCGGTTCGCGTACCGGGGCGCGAACCAGGAAGCGAATCAAAAAAAAAGAGAATGCAAGAGTGCTAAACATTTTAGCAATTTTTTATAAATGGAAGGTAGTTATGAAAATAACTTTTTTTTATTGTTTTTGTTATTTTATATTTTTTTATTATTTTTCTGAACATTTTTAATTTTTTTGTATTTTTTGAACAATTTAAAAAAAAAATTGGTTTTTTTGAGGGGGAAGAACGAAAAACAGGCATTAGAAACGGCTCAACAGGAACAAAAAAAAAATCACTTTTTGGGGCGTTTTGAGCACTTATGATTTTCAAATGCTCTGTTCATTAAGTTTATACTCATTTCGCCGTAACGAAGTAATCCCCCACAATATATACACACTAGCTTGATGTGTGCAAAATTAGTCTGGATACTGGGGACCGTCTCCCTTGCCTCTGGTCCTGAAAGACTTTCCTGTGTTGAGGTGGTGGCCACAGGAGTTGGTGGGTTTTCACGGAGGTTACGAACCTCAGCCACACTGTAATTTATTGAATGCCACCTTTGCATGTGGCGATGCATAGTATAGTTCCCGAAGCTATACTTTTTATCTGTGCCTCGGGACAGAACTTCTTTACAGATCAGGCATGTTACATGACGGGCATTGACCTTTTTTTGGCCTTGAGGAAATGTAAAAAACTGCCAAATGAAATTGTCCTTGTGGTGGGATTTCCGGGGCTGTTCTGGCAAGAATACTCTCTCATGTACATCCTGTTCCTCTTCTTCCTCCTCTTCCTCAGGGTTGGGAATGAACTGGGGAGGTGGTCCTTCCTTCCTAGGAGGTGGTGGTGGGGGTGGGGGTCCTCCAGCTGCAGCTACTATTGAAGCCATCTTTCAATAATCAAAATAGGTCTTCCTCTCACAAAGTTGAAAGTCAGAGTGAGAAAAAAAGGTGGGGGCTTTCATCATTTGGGAAAAAAAATGTTCTAAACCAATGAAAAGTGTTATTTTTAGGTCACATGACCTAGCCTTACATCATTATGAAACCAAAAGTGAAATGAACCAATAAAAAGTGTTATTATCAAGTCACATGACCTGTTACGCTTACGTTACGCGTCCCGCTACGCACCCAGAGCGCTTCCGGGGTGCTGCGCTTCGCGCCTCGGTTCGCGTTCTGGAACGCTTCTGGGTGCGCTAACGCGGCGCGTCATAAGACACATTACGCGGCAACGCGATACGTTGCGCTTACGCGACGCGTCACGATGTTGTTTTCTAATGCGGCAGTTGTGCTAACGGAACGTTTACCGGTTCGCGGACCGGGTCGCGGCACCAAATTGAGCTAACGGGAAGCTACCCGGTATGCGGACCGGTAGCGAAACAAAAAAAAATAATTAAAAAAAATATATACATAAAAATATTATATTTAAAACATATAAAATATATTTTTCGATTAAAAGAAGAATACATTTTACAGCTTTTGATATTTGCTATTAAAAAACCATTGAAATTCAATGAAAAAACCATAGGTTATAGACCATATATAGTTAGGAATTAGCATTTACAAAACCTTGAAAATTCACTGAAAAAACCATAGGTTATAGACCATATATAGTTAGGGATTAGCATTTACAAAACCTTATTTTACTCACACAAAACTATTGAAATTCGCATATATAGTTAGTTGCACTAACTATATATCGCGCTCCCGCAATCCACTGCTGATGATGTCACATATTACATAATTCATGACATGGTCAGTGACATCACTGATGACATCACTGATGACATCTCAAATGACATAACTGATGACATCTCAAATGACATCACTGATGACATCACTGATGACATCATTCATGTGATAATACGATGAACCTCTTCAGACTCAAATATAACCTTAGATACACTCAGTGTAAACAGACACTCACAGACTGTCACTCATCCATGGAGTTACTCACATACCTAGTCAATCATGCAAAGAATCAATCACACCTCCATTTCCTCATCTATACAGTTATACACACCTTACTCATTCAAACATATACTAACACATATTTACTCTCTTATACAATCCCTGATACAAGTTCACAATGATCCATACAGCCACTCACACATTCACTGGCTCTTATGCACAGTTATTTATATTTGGCAACTCTCACATGTACTGTGTTTTACACATGTACTTACTTTGACATGTAGCACTGAGATATCCATTCACTCACCAATACGCTCATGCACACAGTCAACCGCCCATACAGCTGTTTCCACATGCACTTTTGAACCCATACTTCTAGTGAATCAACTGCTCACACATCTATGCACAGCCACCCACACACACACTCAGTCTCCCATACAAATACTTGGGCAACCAATCAATAACCCATATAGCCACTCATATAGCTACTGATCAACAGATGCAGCAGCTTACACAACAACAGACATACTGATGCACACATTCAGACGGTTTAGTCACTAACCCATGCACTCAGTGAGACACATTTAATCACTCACTCATACAGTCAGTCACGCACCTCCTAAATCCTTCATCCAGACACTTATACAGCCACTCATTCTTCAATATGTAAGACATATTTTAACTTTACAGAAACATACAGTCACTGGATGATGTCATCAGTGATGTCATCAGTGATGTCACTGACCATGTCATGAATGATGTAATATGTGACATCATCAGCAGTGGATTGCGGGTGCGCAATATATAGTTAGTGCAACTAACTATATATGCGAATTTCAATGGTTTTGTGTGAGTAAAATAAGGTTTTGTAAATGCTAATCCCTAACTATATATGGTCTATAACATATGGTTTTTTCAGTGAATTTTCAAGGTTTTGTAAATGCTAATTCCTAACTATATATGGTCTATAACCTATGGTTTTTTCATTGAATATATATATGTATATATATATATATATATATATATATATATATATATATATATATATATATATATATATATATATATATATATATATATATATATATATCCGAATAAGAAGAAAGCTGCTGAATGAGACCACTGAAATACAGCCAAGATTTAGTGTGGAGCTCGTTTGGAGGCAATAAAGTTCATTAGTAATAAACGAATGACAGTTGAAAATGTATCAAGACAGCATGTGGAGACAGCATTAAACTGTATGTAGGCTAAAAGGGGCTAGTGGCAAGCCCCTAACAAGTTCATAAATATGGAGGCAACATAATAATGCTCTTATATCAAAGAGTTTATAAATTGGAATGGCCCAAAATCACTGAAATGTTGGCAGGGCAATGGTTACTTCTTTTCAATCACTTTTTCTTTCCCTTTTTCCCTTTTATCTTTTCTTTCTTTGAAAAAAAGCAATATCTGAAGACAGAGAGGCTCTGGGGAAACACAGCACCAATACTCGTTCCTTAAACAAAATGGTGGCTAGGGAGGGGGAGCAATGAGAGGGGAAACGCCAGAAAAGAGCTACATATAACCTCACAACCCCTAAAAATATGTGGCCAGGTCCATAATTATTTCTCACAATAAATGCTAGATTTATCCTCAAAATGTATATTCTTAATTTGGACATTCCTAAATATGTGAGCTTACAAGTTTCTGTAAAAAGTATACCACATTCTGGCCACTACAGTTGGTAAAAGAACTTTTGTTCCCATGGATATCTAGAGCCTGGATCAAGAATATTAGGCATGGTGGTGTAGTGTAGTTCCTATTTTGCCAATAGGCCCTGCGCATTGGAATAACATAAACAGTAGTATCGACGTAGAAGTGCGGATCTTCCAGGCCTCTACTGACTATGCTAAACTTAATTGGGTTTGTTACCAACTAGCTCAGAGGTCACTGGAAACTTTCTTGACTGAATAGGAAGTGATCAGCTTCCCTGGTAGAGACAAGAAGGGATTCAGTTTTCCAACAACCGCATAAACATGACAACTTTGCTTCTTAGAATAAGAGTCAATCTCTAGAGTCGTGTGAAACAATAGACAGTTATTTTACTCAGTCAGTTTTGTGCAGATTACTTTCACCAATATGCAGAGAATAGAGAGACGGGCGTTTTCAATAAAAAGGTATTATTTATTGAACAGTCTTTCTTCTCATACAAGAGAAATGAATTGCCACAATTGCAAGACTAGTTATTATAAAAATGCGTAAAGTAAGATGAGTATTGCGATATAATACTGTAAAAGCATTGATATGGTTTCTTAGCCATACAATGGTTTAAAATGAATAAAACATATATACATTCATATATACATTAGGCTAGCGTACTCAACTGGTGCTTCTAACTACGCCTACCCCAGTGTACCTGACCTAAGCCTAATACTTGGGAGGGGAGTAAGTAAGTAGCAGTTTTAGTTAAGTTGGTTTTGCCAAGGTTTGCTTCAAGAATTCTCTCTAAGGGTTTAGTCAACACCATACCTCTGAATAGAATGTTGGAGGTCTGGTATCTCCTTCCAGGGACTCGATATCCCAGTCACTCCCAAGAGCAGGCTGTAAACGCCGGAGCTGGATTTCTCGGCAGGAGAAAAGACAGCGTCTCTCTCAGCGCATCAGGGAAGAGGAGGGGCAGCGTCCGCGGGCAGCTTGCATATGCTGGGCTCTTGCAGGGGACAGCTGTTCTGCTCCTATGTGCACCACACCATCGTTCGCTCGTTAGCAGCGATAGCAGTAGCGATAGTAGCAGCCGTGTTAGGGTCAGCTGCATCAGCGATGGTATCATCAGCATTTGCTTAAGGCAACGTTGGTAATATTTATACCTGAAAGGTGCCTGGTTTGACGTAAGTTTTTGGACATAAGACGTCAATAAAGATGTCACTAGGAAGTGATCATCTCTCAGTGCTCATTAGAGTTCTATTACTAATCAAAACATAGCAAGCGGGGCTTTCCCAGGTTGCTGAGTTTTTATCTTGTTGAAGAACTCGGAGTGTAATCTAGGAATCTTAGATAGTAGCTTCTGCTGTGTCATTTGCACTAATGAGCTGCAAAGGAAGTTGCAGAGGAAGCGATTCTGAAATGTGGCTCTGTTCGTGTGAGGCCAGAGACGAGTTTCTGAATATTGCATTTGATTGGTTATGCCAATATAGGGGTATAAAGGGATTATAGCCGTATAGGGGCATAAGGTCACAGTATCGATCAGGGTCCTAGATTAGAACGCGACACCCACTCCACAAATTTATGTCCATCAATTTACTAAAACTATAGCAAAAGATGCAGGTGTAACATTACCCACCCCAAAATACATATATGCATTTGAAATGGCGTATTCGTAATACGTGGTAATTTTGGTACTGTACGTCTTTAAGCATAGAAATCATTCAAAATTATAGCATATGTAATCAATGAACGATTTTGCGAAAAAATTACACATGAAATATCTCTTAATACAGAAAAGAAGGTGTGAAATAATTTCATCACATATAAATGCATTGCAGTAAAATGTGCTAGAGGCTGATGTAAAGTTATTATGTCTCTAGATTTACCTAAAAATAGAAGTAGAAGCTTCTGTTCTTTATGAATAGGTCTACTTTAAGCAAAGAATTTTCGTGCCAGAAAAAAGAGGTGAATATTTTTAAAAAGTGTTCAATTCAAAAAAAATTGTTGTAGAACGGGGGAATAGAGTTCCAACGCTTTTCAGCAGTTTTTGTTGATCAAAACTGAAGGCCGAATTCAGAGTTCATGGGAACACTGTGTGTCGGAATGCTTTTCTAAAGTTATTGTTTCTGTTCGGGTGAGAACATCATATCAGACAGGCTCTCAAAGAATTGGCCTACAAAATCAGGTGACAGTTCGACCAAGTTCGATAGTGCTGTAACTTGGCAGGTGTGAGAATGATTGCTATCATCAAAGTCTGGATCGGCAATGCTCACAGAAGGTCGTACCTGGGTGATGTTGCTTTTATTTCTCGCTCCACTGTCACCACCTAGTCGTAGCACAGGAGTGTCAACGAATGCCGTCATCAGGATTGGTAGCCGCTGGGGACAACACAATGCGTGAGCCGTTATTGGACTTAGCAAAGTATTGATATCCATTGGTACTGCTGATGGAAGTGCAAGACAGATGTCCAACACGCACTCATCTCCGCATAGCATACATTGAAGCACAGGTAAGATGCAGGATTGCCATATCGGTGTGAATGAAAGAAACCAGGTCATGTTTAGATCTCTCAGCCTGGCCAATCCAAGGACTCTAGTTATTCTGTCCCGGTAGCGTATTGCTAGGATCGTTTCTTCCATCCTTGTAGGAGTCATGTCTGAGCTTTGGCTTGCCATATCGGAGCAGGAGGGTCAAAAATAAAATGCCTGCTACAAGTCCCTAAAAAAGGGGTATGCCGCCAAAGACTGAATGTACAAAATTAGGAATGATTCCCAGAATTGCTTTGAATGGTGTTAGCAGTCCCGTAAAAATGGTCTTAAATACGCCTGGGATGCCTATGGCACTAGACATGTTAAGAATTTGGCTAAGCATTTCTGTGAAATGCACGGGGCAATTTGTTGATAAAAGGTCATGAATCTCTGTAGCTGTGCTTGCAACTAGGAGATCATACGTCTCTTTTGATGACGTGATGGGCACTGTTGTCTGTAAAAGCACAGACTTCATTCTGCTTAAAGTATCAATTCGTATAGAAGAGAAATTCAAACAAGGCCAGATGGGAGTCTCAATGTCTCCAGGGCCGTTTGGAAACAATGCTTGCATACAGCATTTGACCATGGATGTTACGCTTACGAGATAGGCTTTTCCTGGCAAAAGGCCACAACATCTGTGATCCGTTCTTAGAATGTAACTCCCATTTGCGAGTTGCATAAAGAAAGGCTCTATCTGCGTTGCAGGTGTGACATGTTGGTGGCATGAAAGGTTGTTAGAATTACCTTCACAGGCTCCGTGTAAATTAATACCCTGGCACAAAAGTATACCGCTTAGTGAATGTTTACAGTTTTCACCACTAAGAAATACATTTTTGTTGCTGTCACTATAGCATGTGTGTGTGTATGGTAATTTCCATGTTGACTTAATGTATCCTTTACCCAATCGTTCATACTGGCCAGTAGGTATGTATTCAAGGCACTTTTTAAATTGGAAAGTTGTTATCGGAATTGTGATAATCCCATGTATTATCCATTCAATGACAGGACTTTCTGACATTGTCAAAGGTAATCTCTCAAGTTTTTCGATGCTCAGGATTGTATATTCTGCTCCTTTCTGTGCCAAGCTGATTTGTTTATCAGTAAGGTTAAAGATGGAAAACAATGACGTTGTGTTGATTAAACGCCAAGGCACATAGCCTGAACGAAGATTTTGCAGCGTCCAGCCTAACTGTACAATAGAACGCAATTGTGACTGGCCATGCTGTAACATTAGCAAGTCTTTGTCTATTTTATCTATGGCAGATGATACAATATTGTCCAACGAATATATTCTGGAGGACAGAGTCATTAACCCATTGTCCACTACAGAAAGTGATTTTTCCAAATTAATACGATCAATTTCTCTTATTTTTTCAGCTGTTTCAATTTGTGTGACTTTCCAAGCCTCGTTGTATGCAGCATAGATGCTGGCCGCTATGAAACGCTTTTGACGCTGTTTGCGTGGTCCCATAATAAAATCGCACAAATCAGCACCATCTTTAAGTAAAGATAAGTGTTGCTTCATTTCAGCCAGTGTGGATGATTCTAGCCATTCAAGGCACAGCTTCCCTACACTGTATGTTGTTACTATCCCTGGATGTTGTCTCTGGGAGTATCTAGGGTCTGGTCTGGTCATTGTTAACCCCTGTGTTTTGTTCAGGAATCTATCTTGACAGTTGTTTGTGTCAGTAGGCCAGATTAACCACTTTTTCCAATCAGGATGTGTTCTGTTTAGATGTAAAATTTTAGCTACGTCTATTTCAATATCTGTTGTTGCATTATCAGGTATTGGCTTTGGAATAGACGGTTTGTTAAGGTATTTGATCTTAGCTAGGCCAAGACAGGTTGTTTGTTGAATTGTTTCGTTTAAAAACATTATTTGTTCTGGGATCATGCAGGTTCGAAATAGTGCTTCTAGGCCTTGTACCTGCCACTCCTTTGTACCCCAGATTGTTTTTGTTTCAATGTTATTTTTCCAATATTCAAAACCAAATGTCATCATTTTTTATAAAATGCTTCTGAATATATCAATTTAGTATTTGTCAGCATTGTTTTCAATCCTGTTTTATCTAACAGTTTGTAATAAAACGTTTCTGCATCACTGGTGTTAAACCCTGAGAAGTACTTGAATTTCTCATAGAATGTTTTAGAACTGCTTTTAGGTGGTGTAGCACAATGTTCCCATTGGTTATACTTAAAAACATTTCTAGGCTGTGCAGATTTATGCAAGTAATGATCACCATAGTGTGTGTAGCTGAACATCTGTTCATAACTAGATGAACCTTGTAAATAATCATGATCTGTGAATCTAGCTGACATTACTAAATCAGACATCATATTATTAATACTTTCAAAGTCCCAATCATCAGCGAATGTACTAGGTTTTACAAAGTCACTTAAGGAAACCTTGAATTGATGAGGATACTTCAGGATTTCGACCGGACCATAGATTTCATAGTCAGTTTTCTCCCATACTACCCCGCCGGGTATTGGAATGGCTGTGACATTTACTGTTGACAGTTCTCTTTTCTTCACGTGGGATGATCTGTGTGGTTTAAGGACTAAGTTGATGTTCTGACTTGCTGTGTCCATTGTACTATATTTTCCCTCAATTAATTTTCCCAAACAAAGTACCATGATGAGCCAAAGCAGGAGGAAAAATATACCTAGACCAAACCAGAACTCTAACCATGGAGAAATAAGGTAAATTTCCTTTAGTTGATGAAAGAGTTCCGTTGCTTTTTCTTTAAAAGTCTTTTTTGTTTCTGGCATCACTTCGGGGTTGCTTTGATCCTCAGAAACGTTATCGAAGTTGATGAAGTAACCAGAGGCAGTTCTGTCAATTGTTGGGATTGTTCTTTCAATTTGTCTTTCGGTAGCACATTCTGATGCCACATCATTGTAGACTGGTGTTTCTGACGAACTTCTTCAATCTGTGTCTCAAGAGGCACGAGTTCCATGGCATTATTGCGTAGTCCCTCTCTGTGCACTGCAGGCTGATCGAATGTGATTAGTCTTTCAGTTTGAACCTCTTGGATTGTTGCAAGTTTGGGTATTCTGTTGTTTCTCGGGAGTCCACTGGGCCTACTGTTGATTATAGGCCACATGCTTGTGGTTTTACCAGGTCGATTGATACAACTCTGTTCTCCTTTTTACCAGCAAGGGGCGGTAGTACTACTGATCTTGTTCCGTTGACTGCTAAGACAGGTACTGCTTTTCTGTAAGAAGGCCCAAATTCCTTCTTCACCGCTATTTTTTCTCTGACTAGATCCCCATTCTTTGGAATACAGACAGGCCTTGCTGGGGCTGGTGGTGCCTCATCAGTGGTAGCTGGCTGTTGCTTTAACTTTATGTTGCTTAAGGATTTTCTTGTTTCATTCAAGTCCTGTAAAACAGCCAAACGATCTTTGATGTCAAAGTCTGTTTTCTTATCTTTTACCACTGATACCTGACTATCTAAGTCCTGAATTCGCATTCTAGTTCCGAACAATAGTTCGTATGGGCTGAAACCTTTTAGAGAATTTCTTGGCAAGTTATTTAGGCTTAATTGGACACTTATTAAATGTTTGACCCACCCAGCACCCGAACCTAATACCTTCGCTGTTATAGATTGCTTTATGTCCCGGTTTTTTCTTTCTACCACACTGTTCCCTTCGGGGTGTGACGGACAAGAATACTGCAATCCAAAGCCCATGCTGGCCATGGCCTCCTTATAAGCTCGAGAGCTGAAAGCAGGACCCTGGTCAGAATGGAACATGGCAATTGCGTATGTGCCGATAAAGACTCGCAGATCTTTTATAACCGTTCTGGCGTCAGCCGAGCGCTGGGGCCACATCCATATGAATCTCGTACAGGAATCCACTGCAACCATGATATATTTATAGTTGCCGTCCCTTTGTAGGGGACCACAGTGGTCCAGGTAAACACATGCAAATATTTTATCCGAGATGAGAAGGGGTGTCTGCGCTGGTCGTTTTACTGTTGATACTTTCATTCTTTGGCATATTTCGCATTCTAATACATACTTAATAGTGACATTGTTGCGGAAATGCCAGCGTGTGCAGAAGCAAGCCCTTCGTGTGCCGCTTTGATTAGTCCTAACCTGTGTTCCATGTTTGGAATTACTCTATCCCCCACTCCAGGGATTCGAGCAAAAGGAACATTATTCGTACCTGTTAAATATAAGTACTTTTCGGGAAAGCCTTTTGGGAGTGTTTTCTTATTATCTTTTACTGACGCACTGACAGCTTGTAGAATGTTGCTGTCTATTTTTGTTTGTGACCGAGTAATCGCAGCTTTGGAAGCCGTTTGCACGGCTGCCTTCGCGGCTTCATCAGCCAATGAATTCCCTGCAACGTGAACGCCATCACGTTGATGACTCAGAGTGTGTTTCACGTGAGTCTTTTGTAGTTCTTTCTGTAAAAAAACTACTTGTTCCCAAAGCATTTTATGCTTGATTGTGCCACCTTTTGCATCTTTGAAACCATTTTCCACCCAATTCTGCAAGTATTCATTATAAGATTGTACGCAATAATAAGAATCGCACACTATTAGTGTGGGGAATTCGCGATCTGTATCTTCTAGCGCCATCTTAAATGCTACCAATTCAGCTCGTTGAGCTGAGCAATCTCCTAGAGATTGTGTTTTAGTGACCATTGGCCTAAATTTTCCTTTGTGCCAACGACCTCTAACAATCGCGCACGCAGCACTGTAAGCTTGTTTGCCCCCAACTGCGGGTTGTGCTGCTCCGTCAGTATATATAATACTTCCGTATTCTTCTAGAGGCAGGATTTCAATTGGCAGAGGACATTCATATTCATATTGTAAAAATCCCTGTGTCTTTAAGTTAGGATCAAATTTGTAAACTACATCTGTTGCAGCAAGAGAATTAACCCACTGGATCCATCTCGGATGCAAAGCCTTAGCATTAGGAATGCTTGCTTTAGTTACCTCTTCTAAAGCCGGTATGGGTATAACGATTATTATTCGTTTACCTTGTGCTAGGGCCCTTTCTTTCGCTACAGCAGTCTGAACCGCAGTTAGAATTTTCTCAGTTGAACTGAATTTTATTTCAGCCGTTGTGTACAAATGTGATTTGTAAGCTATTGGTACCTTTTCTCCCTCATTAGAGGTCAGGTACGTGAATCCGCATCTTCCTGGGATGACTCGGATTACAAGATTGCGTGTGTTGTCACGTGTATCTAATTTTGTTTTTGCTAACATGTCTGTTTGCAGTGATCTCAAAATTTCTGTGTGTTTTTGAGTCCAATTGATTGGTTTAAAATCAGGTTTAATTAGTTCGTAGAGAGGTTTAACCCTCTCTGCGTAATTTAGAATGTAAGTTCTACCGAAATTCAGGAAGCCTAGAATCGATTGTAAATTCTTCAGCGTTTTTGGTGCTTGGAGTACAGCGCACTTCTCTAAGAAGTTGTAGGCTTTTTCCTTCACTTGATAATTCATATCCTAAAAATAATACTGTCAGATGGGCAATTCGAGACTTTTTAAAGTTGAATTTGTAACCCTCTGCTGCGAACCCAAGTATAATGGTGTTCACTCTTTTCAAGTGAGTCTCCAAGTCGTCGTCTGTGAGATAGATATTATCTACGTAAGATAATGCCTCATCATCATACATTTGTAGTAACTCTGTTACTCTAGCTGAGAATAGTCCTGGGCTGTTCTTGAACCCCTGTGGGAGCCTACAGAAATTTTTCTGAGACCCCATTACTGAGAAAGCGGTCAAATATCTGATTTCTGGTGCAATGTTTTGACAAAAGAAACCATTAGATATGTCTAATGTCGTTTTATATTTTTTCCTAACTATGTTATTCATTAGTGCAGCACTATGCGAATTTTGTACTGCAAATGTTTTGCAACATGCATTAAGGTGTCTGTAGTCCAAAGCTAGATGATATGAATTGTCTGGTTTAGAGACAGGAAACAAAGGATTGTTCATTTGGGAGGTGCATGTTTCAATCACCCCCTGGTATTCAAGTTGATCTAAAATCTCCCTGACTTGTTTTTTAGCTTCTTGCTTAATGGGATACTGCCTTTGTGCAGTCAGTTGACTTTTTAACTGGATTTTGTGAGGAGGAGAGTCCTCATCCCATCCTACATGATTTTTATATAATGCCGGTGCCTGGGCCACTGCCCATTTCCTTGCATAAGTATATTTTTTGTGAATCGGAATGTGATTCGAGAAGGCAGGCATAATCATTTCTTCCCCACGAGGGCCCTCCCTGACAAACTCTGGGGGCCAATCTTTTTCAGCTAACAGAATATCATAGCCTTTTGAGAGTTTATCCCAAAATAGACCCCTTATTTTCCTAGTCTTATCACCCTCTATACGCAATGTTATTTTGTATATCTTATGGGGCTCGCTAACTCTGGTGTCGGCAGTTTCAACCTGAATGTATTCATTCGTGTCCACTGTCTCCAGATGACTCATCAGGATCTTGCGGGCTATACTGATTTCTGCTGCACTGTCTAGCATTGTCTGTGCCCATTCCCCGTTTTTCAACTGTGTCCTCAGTATTCTCGGCATGTTCGATTACTCTAATACTGGCTACCTTCTTTCTTGGAAATTGAGATTTTTTACTTTGAGCAGGTTCCTTGTCTTTGGGCTTGGTGTGCTGTCCTGGGTCTGACCGTCCTCTTCTTTCCGATTTCTGTGAAAAAGATCGAGAGGGACGTGTATCAATACTTTGATATCTATCAGGCTTCTTTAAATTATCCCTATTTCTAAGGTTATATCTTTTCTCAGAGGGCTCCCTGTGGGGAGACTGGTGTTCTCGAGTCGGAGTTCTTTCCCTCCGTCGAGGAGACCTTCCTCTGGACTGGAAAACTTTTTCCTTGGGAGTGGATTGTTTATTTCCATCCCAGCTTTTTTTAGGAGTGTTTGAATTATTTTTAATAAATAATTTTTCAGGATTTTCGAGCAGTTGGGGCTTTACTTGTTTTTTCACCCAAGCTATCTCTACCTAGTTCTTCATAGCATTTTTCTATGATTCTGGCAAGCTCAATTGGTTGATCTGTTATATCTGTTTCCATCAACTTCTGGCGGATCGCCACAGATGCTGCTTCTCCTTTTATGTTGGCTAGTAATATAGCCGAGACCTGCTCGAAGTCTTTCAGTAATTTCATACCAAGAGTTAAAGCAGGTTCTGGACCGTATTCATTCTGAATCTGTGTTAGCACTTCTGGTATTACCGCCATAGACGGAACACCATGTGTTTTTGTGTAAATGGAAGCAAAGACTGTACCCCAAGTGTCACAGTCCTCCACGTGTGGTGCGACCCCCATTGGAAGGCAGATGGTCAGAATCCTGTGTATCTCAATAGGGGTAGTATTCGGAAACACTGCCTCTATTTGAGTAATTTTCTGCGCTAACCAGAAAGGAATTTGTTCCCGTTTTATGGGTGTTTTACCAAGACATGACTGTATGTTCTGTGGTGTAATTTTATTGGTGTTCCCCTGATGAGGGGTCAGCTGTGGTGTATTAACAGCTGTTTGGACTGTAGCAGTCCGCATGAAAAATGCACAACTGAGTTACTCTAACGTCTTGCGTTAGTTTTATCGCCTTACCAAACGTTGGGCGCCATGTAGTGTAGTTCCTATTTTCCCAATAGGCCCTGCGCATTGGAATAACATAAACAGTAGTATCGACGTAGAAGTGTGGATCTTCCAGGCCTCCACTGACTATGCTAAACTTAATTGGGTTTGTTACCAACTAGCTCAGAGGTCACTGGAAACTTTCTTGACTGAATAGGAAGTGATCAGCTTCCCTGGTACAGACAAGAAGGGATTCAGTTTTCCAACAACCGCATAAACATGACAACTTTGCTCCTTAGAATAAGAGTCAATCTCTAGAGTCGTGTGAAACAATAGACAGTTATTTTACTCAGTCAGTTTTGTGCAGATTACTTTCACCAATATGCAGAGAATGGAGAGACGGGCGTTTTCAATAAAAAGGTATTATTTATTGAACAGTCTTTCTTCTCATACAAGAGAAATGAATTGCCACAATTGCAAGACTAGTTATTATAAAAAGTGTGTACAGTAAGATGAGTATTGCGAAATAATACTGTTAAAGCATTGATATGGTTTCTTAGCCATACAATGGTTTAAAATGAATAAAACATATATACATTCATATATACATTAGGCTAACATACTCAACTGGTGCTTCTAACTACGCCTACCCCAGTGTACCTGACCTAAGCCTAATACTTGGGAGGGGAGTAAGTAAGTAGCAGTTTTAGTTAAGTTGGTTTTGCCAAGGTTTGCTTCAAGAATTCTCTCTAAGGGTTTAGTCAACACCATACCTCTGGAATAGAATGTTGGAGGTCTAGTATCTCCTTCCAGGGACTCGATATCCCAGTCACTCGCAAGAGTAGGCTGGAAACGCCGGAGCTGGATTTCTCGGGCAGGAGAAAAGACAGCGTCTCTCTCAGCGCGTCGAGGAAGAGGAGGGACAGCGTCCGCGGGCAGCTTGCATATGCTGGGCTCTTGCAGGGGACAGCTGTTCTGCTCCTATGTGCACCACACCATCGTTCGCTCGTTAGCAGCGATAGCAGTAGCGATAGTAGCAGCCGTGTTAGGGTCAGCTGCATCAGCGATGGTATCATCAGCATTTGCTTAAGGCAACGTTGGTAATATTTATACCTGGAAGGTGCCTGGTTTGACGTAAGTTTTCGGACATAAGACGTCAATAAAGATGTCACTAGGAAGTGATCGTCTCTCAGTGCTCATTAGAGTTCTATTACTAATCAAAACATAGCAAGCGGGGCTTTCCCAGGTTGCTGAGTTTTTATCTTGTTGAAGAACTCGGAGTGTAATCTAGGAATCTTAGATAGTAGCTTCTGCTGTGTCATTTGCACTAATGAGCTGCAGAGGAAGCGATTCTGAAATGTGGCTCTGTTCGTGTGAGGCCAGAGACGAGTTTCAGAATATTGCATTTGATCGGTTATGCCAATATAGGGGTATAAAGGGATTATAGCCGTATAGGGGCATAAGGTCACCGTATCGATCAGGGTCCTAGATTAGAACGCGACAGTGGTACATTAACATAAAGTGCATGAGCCACATGGAGTTTGTCCAGAAACTCTAGGGAGGTTCCAAAAATGTTTTAGGTCTCTGTTTTCATTTTAGTATGCGGTATCGGATGTATAACTGTGTCTCAGGTGATTTGTACTCTCCTACATAAAAATAGGAGCTTGGATAGACTGGAAACTTCTATGTTCAATAGTCTCTAATGTTTCCCTGATTGATTATTGAATCTTATTAGATAGCGTAGAGAATGTACTAACACATGTCTTCGTAGACTGTGGTGCCTTTGTATGAGATTTCATCAACCTTTCTCTATCGTTATTATGTGCTTTCTTATGTGCCTTTTTAACTAATTTAGGAGTATATTCTCTTGTAGCAAGTTTCTTGCTCATGGTGACTGGTTGGTTCTCAGCGTTATCAATTTCAAAACAGTACCTGCTCACTTTCAGGAACTGTCCCACAGGAAGTTCTTTTCATCAGTCAAGAGGCCATGCTTTGACTGGAAATAAAAACAACAGAATCAAAACTCTCTCCTAAGTCCATTCTTCCAGCACACATTGTAGAATATTCCCTGTTTGTCATCCCTGTAGTAGATGGCACCATACTGGAATAATGCCACTTTGAAAGGCATATAACATTCTTACACCTTTCTGCTTCTGGGATAATAAGCTGTTCATAAAGTAGACTGGAGACAGTCTGCATATGGTACTTCAGAAATGTAATCTAATGACTCCTTGTAACACTCTTGTAGAGTACAAATGAATTGTACATATTTAGTTTCAGAGGTGCAAGGATAAATTCATGCCATGCTGTACTTTTTTTCTGAAGCTACATAAATGCATTGTTTTCTATGTTCTGTTGATACCAGCATGTACTATTTGTACTCCAGGGCACAAAGCCCTTTTCTGACAGTTTTTAAAGAGGTGCTTGGGTTGGGCTTGAAGGGGTTCAAAAGTTGGGAATAACAAAACGATTGGTTGCAACAGGAGCCCCAAGGTACCAAATATATAAAACATATGGCCTTCTGACTGGTAGAGGAAGCTTTTTCTCCAATCAGACATTTTGGCATTGTTGTACTGGGGCTCCTCAAATGGTACCAAGCATTCTCATTTGTTGGCTGCAATTCAGAAGAAAACTATGTGGCAACCATTACAGAACTCAGTGTCTGTGACCTGAAAACGTTTAGTAAAAAAGGTATAAAGGGACACGATAATGACACCTTGACCCCAGATATTAGTCAGGGTGGGGACCCAGAAGCAAATAAATTGAAGAAAACAATTGGGTCAGGGGTACTGCACTGCTCCTGCTGCACATAGCACAGCATTCCCCTGAGGCTAAACCCTGTGGCCAACCCACTGCTATGCATGGTCAAGGGCTGTGCACAACAGTGGCTGGCTGCCCTTGCTGGAGTTGGGTGCAGGACCCCACATATTACATCACTCTTGACATGTTAAATTACACAATTGATGACATCACTGATAAAAACTCAAATTACAATATTGATGACATCACTGGTGACATCATTCAATGAATGTGACAGTGTGCTATAGGTTTTGTGAACTAAAAGTGATTCATAAAGTTACACCTAGGACCAGTATTCTCTCACCGCTCAAGTAATAATGGTCATATCCTTTTGCATGCAGGACAAGAAGGATACCTATCCAGTGACCCACATTTAGTGGGTGGTATCCATTTTTTCTGGTATTCACCCTGCTAACCAACAAAATGCCTCCACAGATTTGAACAGGGTCACCTTCTTTTTTATACGTTGAACACCCTCCATAAAGGAGTTTGTACTCTATTCATTTTAACGGGCTCACCCTCCTGAAGGTTTCATTAGACCCAGAATTTTAAGTCAAGATGTTGACAGGTATACATTTGCCACTGAAAAGACACATTCTGCCAAGTCCTTTTGATAAGCCTCTGTAGTTTGGTAAAATACACTACAGATACAGACATACTTTAGATTGGTACAGATGGCCTACAACCTTAGAGCCATGCTGACTACTAGGTGTGGATGTAACTGTCCTAATTCCCTCAAACATCATTACAGCAACATTTTCTCGTAATTATGAATAATTACTTGAGAAGCATAATCCAGCATTTCCCACTATTTTCTTAGTGCAAAATACACCCTTGTGCCAATAATGCTCCAGAGAATGCATTTTGCGGTAACAAAATAATGCTATAGGACGCAAACAGCAGTAGCCAGCAACTATATGCTCCTGCTGTAGGGTTTTTGTCCCAAATTACTCTTAATTTCTCAAGCTGGCATAATAACGTAATTTAGATTATTTCACATTACAAGAGTAATGTGATGCATAATTTCAGTAATTTTGCATCACAAGAGTAATGTGTAATTACTGAAAATACTCCAGCGTAATTCAAATTTTACCCTGGCCTAATTACAATAACAATGCTTGACAAACCCCCTCACCATAAGAACACCTCTGTATTTTACTTTATTCAATAATCTGCAACGCCTCAAAATCTTCAGAGAATTTTTGCTAATTAAAATCCACACCCTTTAATTGTCATTGATACATAGAATGTGTCAATAGAACAGTTGTTAGACCTCACAGATTTAGGGTGGTCTTCCCTAAACTTTTTGCCTGCGTACCTCCTCTTTTTGCTATAATATATTTGTTGGCCTTAGGCCTCTGGTCACTTTACTACTGCTGACCAGTGCTGAACTGCATGTGCTTCTCTCCTAACCATTGATTTCATTAACTTATCCACAATCGGTATACATAATTATCTGTAAGTCTCAAGCACTACCTATGCCCAGTACCTATAAATTAAATGTTACTAGTAGGCCTGCAGCACTGATTGTGATACCCACATAAGTATTCCTTTTCACATGTCTCAGGCTTGATACTGTAGAGACTGCGTGTGCAACATTGAGGAGCCTGTGTGTGCAGTTTATACTGCCATGTAGACTTGCCATTTAAAATCCATTGCCAAGCCTTAAACTCCCCTTTTATAACATTTGTCACCCTTAAGGTAGGCCCTAGGTAGCCCATAGGGTAGGGTGCTGTGCAACAACTACCAAGATAGGACATGTACTAGTAGTGAAAAACTCCTAAATTCATTTTTCATTATTGTGAGGCCTTCTACTCTCATCGATTAAGATTTAGATTTCCGTTTTGCACTTTTAAGCTGTAAGGAAAAATGTCCTAGCTATCGTAACAGAAAGTTTCAATTCTATTAAGGACTCAGAGGCGAGGATTATGTCTTCTTTCTTCACTTTAGTCATTGTCAGCCATTCAAAACAAATAAGCCTAACGGCTAGGGTGCTCAACCTCGGACCTGGAGAACACTGGGTTTGAGTCTCTGTAACGACGCCAAAAAAAACATCCTGTGATTCTGGGCAGATCACTTAATCTCCCCGTGCCTAACAAAAAAAATGAATGTGTGTCCTCATGTAACATAACTGGTGCTATGTAAAGCGCTCTGATACCCAATTCGGGTCAAGTTTGCGCTATATAAAACTCATAAAAAAAAAACCTAGAGGAAAAATGTAGTCAAATAAAATGTTCAATTACAACAGTCCTGGGTGCACCAATAGGGGTCCTCCAGGCTCCTGATAGTCTGCCCTCACAGGCCCTTCTTCCTCTTTCTTCACACAAAGTCAGCGGTTAACCCAAACTCAGGCATCTTGTTTATTCAAGTCTGAACCCACGAGGACAAAGGAAGTCATCAATTCATGGGAGAATATGATATGAGCAGAAGACAGTAAAAGGCAGATATCTTTCAATCATGACCAGTAAGCAAGAGAGCATGCAAAGATGCATTAAAAAAAACCATTGGAGGATGTCTGGGAGCATGTGACATAACCATTACGAGAAACCAAACCGCCCATGACAGTAGAAAAAGAACACAAAATCTGTTTACTTACTGCAATATGGGGGAGATATCCTTTTAGCGGTCCCTAGGGCCGGATAATCATCGCCTCTGAGTCCTTAATAGAATTGAAACTTTCCGTTATGATAGAATCAAAAATTTTCTAGCTATGTCAGGACTGGAGGTGAGGATTATGCTAGTTTAAAGCTTGCTCACGATGAGGTGAGCCATGTCCAGCACAGGCTTGAAGTAGAACCTCTTAAAGGTGGAGTCCGAAGACGAATCTGCTGCGTTGAGGAAATCCTCTAAAAGGGGACCCAAGCCAAATGCTTTTGAAGCCATCGCCCCTCTAGTTGAGTGGGCACCAAAGTCTGGGAGGCTGATTTCAGCTTCCTGCATAACCCACCTAACCCAACGGACAATGGTAGAAGAGACCACCCTAAAAGGCTTGCGAAGAGCAATGAGGAGTTGGTGCTCACCTGGAGGGTGAAATTCAGCTGTAATTTCCTCGTACGCTTTCAGACAGTGAACAACGCAAAACTTGGGAGAGTCCGGGAACTCCGGGTAAGAAATCACCCTGGTATGGCACTTCGTTCATCGTGCAAAGTAAAGGTCACTCCTGAGGGAGTAAACATCCTGGAAGTGATGTCCAGAGCTCTGACATCGGACACATGCCTTCATGTAATCAGGCAAAGTAACATAGCCAATTTGGCTTAAAGCTCTTTTCTTGAAAGAAACAGAACCAGGTTCATGTCCCATCGAGCAGAGTAACGCGGCTCAGGAGACAAGGAAAGCCAAATGTCTCTGAGGAGCTTACAGACAAAAGGGTGTACCCCGACAGGGGAGTTGTTGATGGGAACATGGCCAGAAGAGATAGCAGAACGGAAAGTGTTAATAGAAGGGTAGGCTAGGCCACTGGAGGCCCAACAAGCTAAAAAGTTGAGAACATACACTAAATCTCCATCCAAAGGATTGGTATTCCTTCGCATACACCAACGGGACCACCTGCCCCAAGTGGATCAATATTGTTTGACGTGCAGTCCGCCCACGGCTTAGAGGTGAGATCTTCAGCCTCTGCTGAAAGGCCCGTAATCCTCCATGCTACAAGTCGCGATGAGTTCTGCAGGACTAGAGGATGAGGAACTCCGCCGGGATTGAGCAACAGATGTGGCAGAAGGGGGAGTAGGATTGGAGAATCCCAGGAAAGTTACAGAAGAACTGGAAACCATACCTGGGATCTCCATAGGGGAGCAAGGACTATCAGGTCCGCTCTCTGGCGCCGGGAATGGGTGTCACTCGGGTAAGCATCGCAAAGGGTGGAAATGCGTACCCCGACTCCAGGCTCCAATCTTGTAGAAAGGCATCTGTGGACACCGCTAAGGGGCCGGGCCTCCAACTGTAAAACCGAGGTAGTTGGTGTTCGAGCCTCGAGGCAAAGGGGTTTATTGAGAAAAGCCCCCAAAGGTCGTTAAACTTCTGAAAAACGTCAGAGTCCAGCTTCTACAGGCTGGAATCCTGGAAGTTGCGGGATTGGAAATCCGACACCAAATTCACCCAGCCCGGAAGATATTCCGCTGTCACCGATACATGGTGGTCTCGGCAGTATTGCCAAAATCTGGCCGCTAGATCGGAAAGGGCTTTGGATTTGGAGCCGCCCAGATGATTGATGTACCGGACTGCCGAGATGTTGTCCATCTTGAGGAGTATCGAAGACTGGATGGACTCCCTGGTCCAACAATGCACCGCAAAGGAGCCTGCCAGTAGTTCCAGACAGGTGATAAGTATGTTGCATTTGTCTGGAGACCACAATCCTCCGGTAGAAAAATCACCGCATCTGGCTCCCCATCCCAGATTGCTGGTGTTGGATTCTGTAACTAAATCTGGAGCAGAACCAAAAATAGCTCGACTGTTCCAGGCTTCCATGAACTGGAGTCACCATTGGATCTCGTCTTAGGCTTCCTCTGACAGAGACACTTTGTGGGAGTAAGGGCATCCCTTCCGAAGGTACAGGGCTTTGAGACATTGCAACCCGCGATAATGGAGGGAGCCTGGAAAAATCGCCTGGATAGAGGCAGAGAGAAGGCCCACTAATCTCGCCAAGTCTCTGAGATAAAGTTGCTCTCTGGCCAGAGCATGATGCAACTCGTGGTGGATCTTTGCAACTTTGCGAGGAGGGAGACTGAGTGTAGATGAATTTGATTATATCACGAAACCCAGAAATGTCAGAGTCTGTGAGGGGGAGAGCATGGACTTTGCCTCGTTGATGACAAACCCTAGACCCTGGAAGAGGTCCACTGTTGTCTGAAGAGGACGATGAGGCTGACGAGGGCAAGCCTCCAGAAGGAGAAGATCATTAAGATACACGATCATCCGAATGCCCCGAGCTTTCAGCCTCTCCACCACCGGCTTGAGGACCTTGGTGAAACACTGACAGGCCGAACGGAGGGAGGAAAACTCGAAATTCTGGCCTCCCTAAATGAACTGGAGGAACCGCCGGTGGGGGTGAAAAATGGGAATTACTAGGTAAGCATCCTTTAAATCGAGACGAACCATCCAGTCGTCCGAGCGCAGCAGATCTCTGAGAAGGTAGATGCCTTCCATCTTGAAGTGGCGGTAAACCAACCACTCATTGAACTCACTAAGGTTGATGACTGGGCACTTGCCCCATCTATTTTGTCCACTAGGAATAGGTTGCTGTGGGTGTAGGACCACTGCCACTATCGCTCCTTTGGAAGGTAGGGAGGAAGCCTCTTCATCTACTAGAGCCTAATCCTGAAGTGAAAACTGGATGGGATTGGGTCTGTGGCGCTGATAGGGAACCCCCAGGTACTCTACGTGGAAGCCCTGGATTGTCTGTAGAACCCACTGGTCCCCCCTGACAGAAGTCCAAGCCTGGACAAAATTGCCCAGCCTCCCCCCTATTTTTAAGAGGGAAGAAGGGAGGACACTCACCGTTGGAAGAGGATGAAGCTCCTCGATAGCCTCGTCCCTTGACACGCCTGCCTCTTGTGGGATAAAAGTTTACAAAGCGGGACTGGATCCTGATAGTGGGCCCATGCCTCGACCGGCCCAGCAGAAAACCCGGCGAAAAACTTTTTTGATGGAGGACTGTGCTTTTTCCAGGGTAGTGAAAGTGTTGCCGAATTTTCTCAATTCTTTCACAAATAGGTCGTCAAACAATCCACCTTGGGCTACTGGTCCGGCCTCAGAATCTGCAAGATCCCCAAGTTCCCCAAGATCCCCAAGTTTGGGGTCCACCTTGAAGAGGAAAGATCTACAGTGGTCAGTCGAAATGGCACAGTAAACGTTGCCAAGAAAAACTATAGTTCTCTGAGCCCATCCAGAGAGACAGTTCGGGGAGATGAGTGAGCCTGATGACTTGGCCTCTTCCACCATGTCGAGGATCTTTGTCAGCGGGCCTGGGACATCAAGAAGTTTATCCGCATGAATTTGTGGAGAAATGTTGCCCTACGGGTGTCAATCTCCGGAGTGAGGGCTACTTTGCCGTCCAAAGACGGATGGGGCGATTCCGCCCAGAGGCAGTTGCGTGCTTCCTTTTCCAAAGGTTTTCTAATGCATGTGGCTACATACTCTGCCACTTTATGTAAATGTAAATGTATTGCGATTTATATAGCGCACGTATCACCCGAAGGCATCAAGGCGCTTGCTTAGGGAACCCGTCCTGGTATGCCCCTGTGAGATACCCCAGCAGGGTATCCGCAAGGTGAAAGCCAGGCATCCCGCCGCGAGGGGCCGTTGTGGAGATTAAGCAAGCTATTGCCCAGAGTCGCAGAGTGTGAACCCGTGAATCGAGTAGGCACCGGAGCGAGAATTGTCGAGTCCATGGACATTTTAGGACTCAAGACCCCGCCAAGCCGGGAATTGAACCCTGGCCCCGGGCTGACCTCTGCTTCCAGGACTGCCTCCTCTAACCAGTGAGCCACACTTCTCCACATTTATCTGCTGAAGTCCAGTTGGAAGATCTTGAATGGACGATCTTGTCTGGATCAAACATGTCAGACACATCTGGCAAAGAAATGGAATTTCAGGACATGGAGGGACCTGGATCAGTGGTATCCTCTGCGCCCTGAGGGACAGAGGGGGGAGGGGACTCCAGTGGTAGACTCAGCTGAGTAGCCAGGAAGGCTTGTTTAATCCTATCGAAAGCAGTGGTGTCTACTATCGCATCCCAATGGTGTTTAGCAGGAGGGGGAAGGGGAGAGGGGACCGGCAGTGAAGTTAAAGGAAATGCCGGGGGGGGCACAGGTAGGCTTGCTAGGCGTGCCAACGCTTGATCTAGTCATTGTGTTAACCTCTCCTCAAGGGGGATCATAGACGCCCCTACCACTCTGTAAAAGGCACGCATCCACAGCGTCATAGAACTCATCGTCCAATTGGAGGATGGCCAGGGCATTCTCCCCTCCTTGGGAATCATTGTCAGACTCACCATCGCTGCACTCCAAGGTGGATTCCAGACAGCTGCTTCCGCGCGGTACAGTGCCATTGCTTCGCCGCCTCCCAACTGGATTCTGCTGCGGAGTCGCGTCATCTTCCCCCGAACATCGGGCCTACAATCTCTGGCTTGGGATGTCGGGCCTTCTTTGCAGGAGATCAACTGCGGGCTTTTCGGAGCCACGGTGTTGAAGCAGGCCGACCGTGGGTGAGTGGGGTCACTGCCGCGGTCATACGGCCGGGGTAGGGGGCTGGACCGTCCCGCCGGACTCGCTGGTGCTGTGTGAGCGGCGGCAGATCCCCGGTGCACTCCGTGCCCTCCCGCATGGCCGCCGCGGGTGCCTGGGTCTGGTGCTGCGGGTGGTGGGTCCCCCGCGTCTACCGGCTGGTTCTGTCGTGTCACTCTGTGCACCCCCCCCCGACTGCCTCTCGATACCGCCGGCTGGGCAGGCGCTACCTGCTGTTCCCTGTGTTTCGCCTGCCCTCAGGACTGGACTGCTTCCCACTCACTGCTTCAGGCTGTGCCAGCTGGGGTGGGTGGTCCTGGCTGCCTTCGGCCAGCTCACCTTACTCTGCTGCTTGGTCTCCTCTGTGGCTGCCCCTCGGTGGAGCTACCTCCGGCCCTCTTCTGGTCTGCTGTTGCCCCTGGAGGGGCTGTGACCTTGCCTGAACTGAAGGGCCCGGGCCCTTTTGACTGCATGGCTGGGCCTTTCCTCTCTGAAGCTGTGTCGCCTCTCTGATTGCTTTTGGATACCCTCTGAGCTTTTGGGGGAGTGGGGGTGTTTGCTGCCTCTGTGGCTTTGCAGGTGGGCTGAGGGCCTGTTGGCTGCGCTACCCGGCCTGGCACGTTACAGAGAGTGCTCCGGCCCAGGGCCGTGAGTGGCGGTCCCCCGCGAATCCTTGCTTGTTTCCGCTACAGCTGGGTGTGCTCCCCCTCCCCCTCCTGTTGTCTGTTCACTGCGGGGGCTATTTGTGGGGCCCCCTCTGCTCCCTGGGTACTGCCCTGCTCTGTCCTCGGCTCTCGGATCTGCCTGGGCACTGTGACGCCGGGTCTGTCATTAAAGCTAGCTGCGGCCCATCGGTCCTCTCGCCTACTCTTCTCTTGCCACCTCTGTTGCCGGCCCACCGACCTTCACCGCTATTGCTCCTCTGGGGCCCCCGCCATCAGCCGCCTCTTTATCTGTGGACTTACTGTGGCTGCTTGTACTCGGCCCGGCTGCCTGCTGCTCTATTTAGTGCCCGGTGGCACCTGGCCCTATCTGGTGAGGTGCGCCCTGGTGGATTCTTCATCTCTGGAGAGTGGTGGCCTGGCCGGGTAGCTGAAGGGCTGTGTGTCTCTGCCTCGTCACCACCTCGGAGCTCCTGGGTTCTCGGTCTCGGCAGCACCACCAATTGTCTCGCCTCCCCTGGATGGGCGGGCACGGGCTGGCTGTCTGAGGTGCCTGGCTCCGCGGCCTGCTGGAGATCCTGCTGCTGTGTCTTGCAGTTATGGGGGAAAACAATCCCAAACAGCCCAAGATTGCCTTCGAACACCCAGAAGTCCTCACGACAGGACGGTACGGGCACTGAGGATGTTGAATCTGCGGCCAACATGGGAGCCCCATCCAATCGCGAAGACGACCTCAAGGCCATAATGCTGGATGTTAAATCCACTGTCACCGGTATAACCGCCCAGCTTGCCCAACTCTTGGCTCGTCTGGATACAGTGAAGGCCCACGGCGACTCCCATGAAAACAGTCTCCTCCACGTCGAGACCAGGGTCTCGGATGCTGAAGATGCTGCCACACAGGACCGGCAGAAACTTCTACAGGTGGATAAGATCCTTGACCTCATCTGTGACAAGGATGAGGACTTGGAGGCCCGTTCCTGGCAGAGCAACTTCCGCATTACAGGCCTCCCGGAGTCCACCAACATCACTAAGATGGCGGATTTTGTGGAGCAGTTAATTAGGGAACTTTTTGGCGACCTCTTATCTCCGGTTTTCATCGTTGAGCGCCCCCATCGCTCTCTCAGGCTGCGTCCCGACCTGGGACTGTCTCCCTGCCCTATCATTGCCAAGATTCTCAATTACCGGGACGCCATTCTTCAGGCGGCTCAAGACAAGGGCACCATCACCCACCAGGGTAATGCACTTTTCTTTTATCCCGACTATACCCTTGCTGTCCAGCCTGCGAGGAGAGAATTTCTTCCAGCCAAGCGCCTCCTCTTAAAACACGAGGTTTCATATTCATTGGCTTATCCAGCGAGGCTCAGGGTGCGTCAGGGTTTCAAAAACACTTGTCTTTCCTGTCCCCAAGGAGGTCTTGGAGTTTGCTAAGAAATTTGACAAAAATGCCCGCTCATCCCCTTCCACGTCCCAGCCTGATCGATGGGGCCACCTCAGCGACAACGATTGAGAAGTGCAGACTTTCCTGGTTTATTAACTCCTTCTTGTTGTCTGAATGATGTTTGTCGTCACCATTGCTTGGCCACCCTGCTTCCTTGCAGGGGAGAATGCCTAGCCCTACCATGCCCTCCCGGGATGATTTCCTTTGCTTTCACTGTTCTCCCCCTTTCTAGTTGGGGTTTCCTGGGGTGGGTGGGGTGGTTACCTCAACCTATTTGAGGGGTTGGAGTGGGTGCGGGTGGTATGGGATTCTTGCATTTGGTTTTTTGTGCTGGGATGAGGCGGGAGAGTTGGGGGATACTCAGGGTGTTCTGCTCTCTTACTGGAGAGGCTGCTTCAGTGTGCTGCTATCCTGTTGCTTACCATTGTTCTTACATGTTCTTTTGCTGACAATGTGCTTTGCTTCTTTGACACTGTAACATTCTTGATGCTTTGTTTACTTGCTCTTGATATTATGTCATGTCCCACTGTACTCTTTGATTAGTTCTGCTCCTGCTAGGCCATTTCCCTCTGGTGTCTCCTGGGGCTTAGTCTTCATTGCAGGGATCTGTGCTATAGGCACTGTCTTACCGCTAACTGCTTGCGCACCTTCACCCTACATTCACGCCTGCCCTACGCTCCAGCGGTGCGTTTCCGGGACTCGTTACCCCCCTTGGTCCGGATCGTTGCTCGCTGCCTCCCCTCCCTTCTGCTCCTTATGTCTGTTGCACTCCTTTGGGGGGCTGCGCCACTGCTGCGCATGTTGTTAATGTCGCTCCTGTCAATTCATGGCTGAGTTGGTGTGCTGGTCCTGGAATATTCGGGGCTTGAATGATCATCGCAAGGTCCACCTGATACACTCCCATCTACAGCGCCATAAAGTTGCTCTCTGTCTTCTTCAGGAGACGCACCTGCTGCCGGGGACCATTTCCAAACTTCGCTCCAGGTATTGGGGGGAATCCCACTCTGCCACCTATTCTTCATATTACAGGGGCGTCTCTATTCTGATGCGTGGGGGCTTCCCTTGGCAGACGGACAGGGCCATTCTTGACTCGGAGGGTAGATATGTGATTCTACATGGCTTGCTACTGGCACAGCCCATCACGATTGCGGCAGTATATGGCCCCAACAGTGATTATGCAGGCTTTTTCACCCACCCATGTTTGGCATCTCGTCTCTTCTTGCGGCCCTGCGGCAAATATTTGGGGCGGCGACTTCAATGTCACCCCTTCTGCGGCTCTTGACCGGTCGGGCTCCCAATCCTTTCACCCGCGCCGCTGTGGCCCTTTCGTCTATTTGCATCTAGAATGCCCTCCACGACGTTTGGTGACAGTCCTTCCCTGATTCACTGGTGCGCGGGGCTGCTGGTCTCGTATAGACTTCTGGCTCACCTCCCCAGACGTCCTGGCCTGTCTTTCCAATGTTAGACACATGGCTCGCACTTTTTCTGACCAAGCGCCTGTTCAGCTCCGTCTACGCCCCCCCCACTTCTCGAGGTGGGCTTTTACTTGGCGCCTTTCCCCTACGGCCCTCCGTGACCCTGTCTTCCGTGCGGAAATCCAGACCGGGGTCACCTCCTTCTTCGATCTTAATGTGGGCTCCGTGGAGTCCGCTTCCACCTTATGGGAGGGGTTTAAGGCCGTCATTCGTGGTGAGTGTATATTCAAGTAGGCAGGCGTCCTTCGTTCTATTTGTTCTACTTCAGAGAAGCTCAAGGGGGAAATCAGGGACCCGGAGGCCGCGCAGGCTTCAAGCCCTAGTCCAGAGACACTGGCGAAACTATGCCAAAAACACACCGAATTCTCCGATGAGGCGGGTTGCGAACTCTCATTCCTGGGCAGGGAGGGCCGGGCATGCCGTTTTGGCGAAGGGGACCGCCCTGGGCGCACCCTTGCCAACGTTCTTCGCCCACCGCGCGCCGCTTCCTATGTCAAGGCACTAAGTGACGGTGGTTCGGACAGGACCACCTCTCCCGAAGTTATCAAATCTTGTTTCCTTGGTTTTTACTCGCAGCTCTACTCCGCTGGCACGCCCCTGCCGCGAGTGGACTTCGACCAATATTTCAACTCTATCGCCTTGGTATGGCTGGAAGACCATCATCGCAAATTTCTTGATGTACCTTTCTCCAAAGACGAAATATTGGCGGCCATCAACAGTCTGCCCGGAGATAAGGCCCCTGGTCTGGATGGCCTACCGGCTGCTTTCTATTAAACTTTTGCCGGATTTCTGGAGCCACACCTCGCAGCAATGTATAACGCCTCGTTCGACTCTGGCTCCTTTCCGCCTTCCCTGCGTGAGGCGTTGTTAACCCTCCTTCTTAAACCCGATAAACCCCCTGACCGCCGCGATTCCTACTGTCCCCTGTCTCTTATCAACATCGATAACAAAATCTTTGCTAAGTTGATTTCTTCCAGTCTTCTCTTACTTATGCCTACCATCGCTCTTCCCAATCAATCGGGTTTCATCCCTGCGAGGGCGACCTCCCACAACCTCCGTACAATTTTTTTGGTATTGCATCAAATCAACCCAGACCTCCCGGCCGTGGCTGCCTTGCTCAACGCCACCAAGGGGTTTGACACGCTGGAGTGACCCTTTTTATTCTACATCTTGCCTCGCATGGGTTTTAGTGACCACTTCCTGCGCAATGTCAGACTCTTGTATACCAACCCTACAGCACGTCTCTGTATTAACGGCCAGGTTTCGGACCCTATTGCCATCGCTCGTGGCACACGTCAGAGGTGCCCACTGTCGCCCATGCTTTTTGCTATAGCAATGGAGCCCCTGGCTGCCAGGCTGCGGCAGCACCGTACTCACCGGGGCCTCGGATTTTCGTCTCGTGCCTTACTTGTCTCAATGTACGCGGACAACCATATGCTTTATGTTCATCACCCCCAAGAGAACCGTAGCCGCCTTGTCCGTGAACTCATTCGGTTTGGTTGGCTTTCGGGCTTCCAAGTAAACTGGAGCAAGTCGGTAGTTTTCCCCCTGACTGACGCCACGGTGCCTTTTTCCCTTGACTTTCCGTTTGTCTGGGCCTCCGCTGGGAGTTTAGCTCAGCAGAGATCTGGACGAACTGTGGCGATCAAACTTCGGATGCGCAGTGGACTGGCTGGAATCTAAGATCCCTTCGTGGAGTAGGCTCCCACTGTCTTTGACGGGTCGCATCGCCATCGCCAAAATGGTGGTCCTTCCAAAATTCCTTTATTTATTTTTTTAATATTCCTATCCCTCTTACCGCGCACTTTTCCGCAAATTGCGCTCTCTAATTATTTCACTGGTCTGGGCAGGTAAACAACCAAGAAAAGCTTATGATATTCTTACTCTCTCCATGTCTGCTGGCGGAATGGGCGCACCAGACTTTAAGCTATATGCACTATGCACCCAGGCTAGTTTCCTGCCTTTTTGGATCCACCCGTCTCCCTACTAGCCTCATGTCGCTGTTGATAGGAATTTGGCATTCCCCTGGCCTCTGTCCACAGCTCTGTTTGCGCCCACAGCAGGCCCCCGAGCTGAGGTCGACACAGTCAAAACTCTCCGATGGGTCTGATCTAGTCTGCCCCGGCTGTCTGATGTTCCCTTGCTCTCTGCTAAATCTGTGCCTATCACAAACCACCCGCGTTTTCCCTCTTTCCAGGCCTCCAGTACGTCCAGGAGTGCGGCGGGCCTGGGTCTTGCGAAGGTGGTCGACCTTCATCCAGAGAACACCTTTTTTATGCTTCCTGACGCGTCGGGGCCAAGGGACACGCTCTTGTTCTACCAGCTACATGCCACGTGTCGGAAGCTGCATTCCACCTTCCCTCAACCCCCTGCCAATATGCCAGCTCTGGATCTCATTTATACCTCCTAGTCTTCCCATAAATTGGTCACCAAACTTTATGCTCTTACTCTGGTGTCCATTCCCATTACCTCTGATCGGGCTCGGGAGGCCTGGGGAACCAATCTTAGAGCCGAGATCTTGCAAGCTGACTGGCTTTATTGTTGTAATCAAATGAGGAAACTGTACTGAACTACCCGCTTCGCTTGATCCACATTAAGTATCTGCATAGGTTCTACTGTACCCCGGTGCAACTTCATAGGCTCGGGCTCCTTCCTGGAGACAACTGTATGCGCTGTGCTGCTCCTGTGGCGGACTTCGCCCATCTGGCTTGGCTTTGCCCGAAGGTCTCGGAGTTTTGGATAGCCGTTTGTTCTGTTATCTCTGATATCACTGGTGCAACAGTGCAGCCTGACCCGCCTCTGTGCCTCCTGGGGTTTGTTAAGTTCTGCCCTGACGCCTCCCGCCACTTGATCGAGATGCTCCTGGTCTTCGCTAGGCGTAGGGTGGACATGTGTTGGGGTCACAAGCCGGCTCCCAAGGTTGAAAGTTGGCTTGAAGATGCCGCTCGTTGCCAGACTATCTTGTCGGAGTTCTAGGATCTGATGCCTGCTAGGTCCCGCCCTGCTGATATTTGGAGCCCTCTGATTAACTACCTCCTCTCCCACTCTCACCCTAGCGGCACTGCCTCTCCCACTCTCCCCGCCGGCCCTGAGTCCGCGGCGGCCGCCGGTGCTACCCAGGGACTGCATTCCCCCCCCCCGTAGTTGGTGCCTCTACCCTCTTCTTTCGTGCCCTTTTATAGCCAATAACGCCAGGCCTGATTTGTTCCCTATGGGAGGGGTTTTGCTGTGATGGAGCTGGGATATTCTTTCCATGTCTATTCGCTGTGTTGACAATTGACGCCAATGTCTCGTGGGAGTTCTGCTTTTTATTTTATGTCTTGCAATGTGAGCTTGCACGCTGTACGGTGTCTGCCTTGATTTATTTCAATAAAGGTTTTTGAAAAAAAAAAAGGTGAAGGAAAAACATCCGTGCTGCCTCAGAACGAAGCTCCAATGTCAAAATACACCAGCAGAAACAGGCGACACTGCCCGAATGCATAAACTGAAGCAATCAAGTCACTCATAAAGCAGAAATGCAGGCACACAATGAATCGGGCGCTGCAAATCACAAGGCAGAATGATAGCGCCCTAATAGCACAACAGGCAGTTTAAAATAAAGCAACAAGGCCATTAACATGGGAAAAAACACTTATCTTGGCTGCATAGCAGCAAAGAAAGAGGAAGAAGGGCCAGTGAGGACCCCGATTGGTGCACCCAGGACAGTTATAATTGGACATTTTGTTTGACTACATTTTTCCAAAGGGTTGATGGGAAATGTAGTCTTGTTTGTTTTGAATGGCTGCCAATGAATAAAGTGAAGAAAGATGCATAGTCCTTGCCTCCAGTCCTGACATAGAATTTCTGATTGAGAAGGGGTAGCACTGTCATGTTTAATATCATATAAATGGTAATGATAAATCCTTTTGGCTGGCAAAGTTGAATTTAACATTACTATTTTGGAAATGCCACGTTTAGAAAGATGCAAAAACAGCAATTGATGGACAAAATGCATAACAATGTAATACATTCACCCCAGTACAGAGATCAGGGCCTAAATCCATTGGGTTTTTTTAACATGCCATCCCAGTTTGAACCCAACCATATACAAATCAGTCTTGACCCTGTGCCCAATGGGAACAGTCCAGCCCGAACTGCCAGGTCAGGTCCTCCCTGGACTGGAAATAAGTATCCTAGGACCGGTTTTGGGTTTTCGCCCCTCATCAGCCAGGATAGCTTGACTCCAGTGGCATGGAGAGCATGGGATCCACTTCTGGGCATTCCCGTCCCACTTGGGTTGACCAATGCAAAAACAGCAATAGATAAACAGAATGCAGAACAATGTCCTGCATTCACCCAGTACAGAGATCTGGGTCTAAATCCATTGTTTTTTTGCTCACCATACCATTCCAGTTGAACTGGAGTAGCAAGGTGAGCTAAAGAACGATGATGGATTCAACCCAGATCTGTGACTGGGGGTGAGTGTCTGAAAAGTTTCAGTGCTGAGTCCATTATCTCCTTGTGTTTGCTTTGTTTGCCCTAAGCTGGCTGGATATGCCCAGATGTGGGTCCCTTTCTCACTTTGCCACTGGATTCAAGATAGCCTGGCTGATGAGGGCTGTTAGCCCGAAACTGGCCCAGGATGCTTGTTTCCGGTCCAGGGAAGACATGGCTTGGCAGTTCGGACTGGACTGTTTCCATGAGGCTCAGGGTCAAAACTGATTTGCATATAGCTGCGTCTGAACTGGTAAGTGAGCTAAAGAGCGATGATGGATTCAACCCAGATCTGGGACTGGGGGTGAGTGTCTGAAAAGTTTCAGGGCTCCGTCCATCATCTCCTTGTGTTTGCTTTTAGAAAGATGGCATTTCTTTGCTCTTAAGGCTCTGTATGCCTGCAGCCTGTCAACAATAGACGTCTGGGTGGGTGACAGCTGGAATTTAATCATTCCCTCTAGACAGCCAAACACAAAGGAAAAGTAGATAAGATTGAGTTCCCATCTGCATTCTGATGGCTCATTCTGGGCAGGATGCGAGAAATGCACTGACACACCTGAATGGGCAGCCTCAAACTCCAGTTGAACACTGAGAAACACCGATGGGTGACGCTGCGGATTCTAAATAAAAAGACACACCTTGAATATTTAATGGACCTTAACAATGAGAGGGAGATTACAAGAATATCATTTAGTATTCTTCTCTCCATGAAGGGAACATTGTTAAATCAAAGTCAAATTTTAACTCACCAATCACACAGCTACACAGTCTTGAAAATGGTCTCGCTGACATATAACAACAGAGACTAAAACATCAACGCTTAACCCAACTTTAATTTTAGTTATTGCTAAATTTATGTTTGTCTAGTTCTTATATATTAGACTGACTTATTTGTTATAATTCGGGTAGTGGATTTACATGCATTGGTGGCTAGCAAGCCAACATAGAAGAGGATAATAGTGTCTGCTATCAATTTATGTGGAGATTTTTTAATGAATCCCTAATTTTAAGCTTCTGTTTTTCAATATAATTTCGATGAAAAGACATACAGGCATTGAAATGTATTTTCCAGAAAAAAAATCAAAGATATGGTTTGCAAATAATTTACAATGCCATATTGAGCATTTATGTATACATATATCTATATATCTATCTATATATATAGATATATATAGATCCCAGATTATCTCGCCTTTACTCCACTCTGAGACACGGAAAGAACGAGCGTGGACCCAAAATTCATGCAAACTCTTTAATCAGCCATTGCCGCCATTACGCGTTTCGGGAGATCCCTCCCTTGATCACATGACAGCCTAAAGGCTTCACCCATCGCATATATTACCTACTGGCGATAGCCAGTAGGTATATATAGTTAGGATTTTTTCCCTATGGGATTTCTGAAAATTCTATGTCTAATAACTTTGGCGTTTGTGGACGGAATTGGCTGAAATTTTCAGGAAAATGGCACATTTTGTTTCTGAGCAGCCCCTGAAAATTTGGGGGGGGTTCTTCAAGGGGGGGCCGAGAAAAAAGGGGGGTCCCAAAACACGTTTTTCCCATTCATTTTTCCATAGGGCGGTTGGACTCACTTTTAGCCCGAACGGCTGAATGGATTTGCACGAAACTTGGCAAAATTGTAGGGACTGTTAGCCCGATGTGCCTTTGCTAGGTCTCAATATATGTGCTTCAGTGAATTTTGAGAAATTAACGTTTTAAACAAGATATATATCTGTAACAGCGCTCCGGGCAGCGCTCCGGTTCGCGTACTTTTCGCGTATCGGAACTTTGCGATGCGAAGCTGATTGGCTCTCTGGTGTCTGTCAACATTCTAAACAGTCCGGAGCGGCCGCCATCTTGTCTCTCGGTAGGATCGAGAGACAAGAGGAGGCCAAAACAAAGGGGGAAATAAAGGAAAGGGGGCATGGTAGACCCCTTCTGACCCCCTAGGATTGATGAGGGGGATATTATAGAGCCACGCGGGGCAAAACAATTTTTTTTAAAAAATTCCGATTTTTTCGCCGTAGAGACGCGTCCCGGTACGCGAACCGGGCAGCTAACCGGGCAGCTAACCGGGCAGCTAACCGGCAGCGTAACGGGAGTCTGAGGAGTAGCTGATTGGCTGTCAACATTGTAAACAGTCCGGAGCGGCCGCCATCTTGTCTCTCGGTAGGATCGAGAGACAAGAGGAGGCCAAAACAAAGGGGGAAATGAAGGAAAGGGGGCAAGGTAGACCCCTTCTGACCCCCTAGGATTGATGAGGGGGATATTATAGAGCCACGCGGGGCAAAAAAATTTTTTTAAAAAAATTCAGATTTTTTCGCCGTAGAGACGCGTCCCGGTACGCGAACCGGGCAGCTAACCGGGCAGCTAACCGGCAGCGTAACGGGAGTCTGAGGAGTAGCTGATTGGCTGTTAACATTGTAAACAGTCTGGAGATCGAGAGACAAGAGGTGGAAAAAAAAAAGGTGAAAATGAAGGAAAGGGGTAAGGTGAACCCCTAGGATTGATGAGGGGGCTATTAAAGTTGCCCGCGGGGCAAAAGAAAAAAATATTGCGATTTTTCGCGGTAGAGGTGCTTTCCGGTACGTTAACCGGGCAGCTAACTGGCAGCGTAATGGGAGTCCGACATATTGTGTTTTTGGAACGTTTGTGATATGTGCACGTGTGGATTTTGTCTAATTAAGGTAAAAAAAATATATATATATCTTTAAGCGTGCTCTGGCGCGCTTACGTTACGGGTTTGGTTTGCGCTGCAGAGACGATACGTCACGGTTATGCGATGCATCATGAGGCGTCTCACGGGCTACGTGATACGTCACGTAACAAAGAATATATTTTACAGCTATAGATATTAGCTTTTAAAAAACCAATGAAATTCACTGAAAAAACCATAGGTTATAGACCATATATAGTTAGGAATTTGCATTTACAAAACCTTGAAAATTCACTGAAAAAACCATAGGTTATAGACCATATATAGTTAGGGATTAGCATTTACAAAACCTTATTTTACTCGCACAAAACCATTGAAATTCCATATATAGTTAGTTGCACTAACTATATATCGCGCACCCGCAATCCATTGCTAATGATGTCACATATTACATCATTCATGACATGGTCAGTGACATCACTGATGACATCACTGATGACATCTCAAATGACATCACTGATGACATCACTGATGACATCTCAAATGACTTCACTGATGACATCACTGATGACAACACCCAGTGACTGTATGTTTCTGTAAAGTTAAAATATGTCTTACATATTGAAGAATGAGTGGATGTATAAGTGTCTGGATGAAGGATTTAGTAGGTGCATGACTGACTGTATGAGTGAGTGATTAAATGTGTCTCACTGAGTGCATGGGTTAGTGACTAAACTGTCTTAATTTGGCAATCATTATATATGTTGTTCTGTAAACTGCTGCATGTTTAAATCAGTAGCTATATGAGTAACTATATGGGTTATTGAATGGTTGCCCAAGTATTTGTATGGGAGACTGAGTATGTGTGTGGGTGGCTGGGAGGTGTATGACTCTGTGCATAGATGTGTGAGCAGTTGATTAACTAAATGTATGGGTTCAAAAGTGCATGTGGAAACAGCTGTATGGGCGGTCGACTGACTGCATGAGTGTATTAGTGAGTGAATGGATATCTCAGTGCTACATGTCAAAGTAAGTACATATGTAAAACACAGTCCATGTGAGAGTTGACATATATAAATAACTGAACATAAGAGCTAGTGAATGTGAGAGTGGCTGTATCGATCATTGTGAACTTGTATCAGGGATTGTATAAGAGAGTAAATATGTGTTAGTATATGTTTGAATAAGTAAGGTGTGTATAACTGTATAGTTGAGGAAATGGAGGTGTGATTAATCTTTTGCATGACTGAGTAGGTGTGTGAGTAACTCCATGGATAAGTGACAGTCTGTGAGTGTCTGTTTATACTGATTGTATCTAAGGTTATATTAGAGTCTGAAGATGTTCATTGTATTATCACATAAATGATATCATCAGTGATGTGATCAGTAATGTCAAATGAGATGTCAGTGATGTCATCAGTGATGTCATTTGAGATGTCATCAGTGATGTCATCAGTGATGTCACTGACCATGTCATGAATGATGTAATATGTGACATCATTAGCAATGGATTGCGGGTGCGCGATATATAGTTAGTGCAACTAACTATATATGGAATTTCAATGGTTTTGTGCGAGTAAAATAAGGTTTTGTAAATGCTAATCCCTAACTATATATGGTCTATAACCTATGGTTTTTTCAGTGAATTTTCAAGGTTTTGTAAATGCAAATTCCTAACTATATATGGTCTATAACCTATGGTTTTTTCAGTGAATATATATATATATATATATATATATATATATATATATATATATATATATATATATATATATATATATATATATATATATATATATATATATATATATATATATATATATATATATATATATCAATCCAGTTCTCCAAACGAAGAAATGAGGTCTCAAACGGGGAAACTGATGGAGACACCTTTATTTCAGCAGAATACAACCCTCGTTGGTGGCGAATGCATTTCGGCGTCTGTGTCGCCTTCCTCAGCGCCAGGGGTATGTTCAGGGCTCAGGTATCTGTTGCGTTTTGAATGTTCTGCCTGATCCTATGGCGGGATAACAGGCTCCACCCCCAAGGTAAGTGTCAATCACTTTCATAGTTGTTGGCTGCCTGTAGAGCAGAGCCTACGAGTCCCAGAATTCACTGTTTCTGGCTAGCAGGATATGGTGGGAGTGGGTCGAGTATCAGCCAGATTATGAGTCCCCAAGTGAAGGTGTATCTCCTCCTATATATATATATATGCAAAAAATATCTTCCTGGGTAAAGGAGACGCAGGGAAGCGGCAGGGCTTTTCAGGAGCTGTTTATTTTAAGACACTTGGCATGACGCGTTTCGGCGAAGCCTTTCTCAAATGCCACAGGTGCTGTAGAATCCCTGATTACACTTCCAATAGTTTCTTGCTATCATTTCTGTTAGTTTCCTGCTCCTAAAGTAGGGCGGTTTGCACCTGAGCCAATTTAATTTTGAGCCCATTCAGTTGTATTTGATTTAGTTGGGACTTCAATATCCAGCGTGCAGTTGGTTCTCCATCTTGCTGAATGTCTCTGCCAGCCTTGTTGTTGATTGCTTGAAGTAGGTGGCTGGCTGGATTCGGTTCAGGTTGGAATTCAAAGTGCTGTGCAGGGCAATAAATAGCTGCTGTGCCCTCACTCCCAACCACACAGTCTCGATGATCGCGGACTCCGAGGTGCCTGTTAAAGTAACCGCATCCTCCCAAATGTATTGGTCTGCCATCCGACAGCAAAGCCTCAGCTACTTCGAGAAGCGTGGCAGTTCCGGGTAAGTGCCAATAAGCCTGTGAACAATTCTGGAAGGGTCCCCACTGTGTGACACAGGCAACACGCTAAAATTCAAAAAATATCTTCCTGGGTAAAGGAGACGCAGGGACACGGCGGGGCTTTTCAGGAGCTGTTTATTTTAAGACACTTGGCATGACGCGTTTCGGCGAAGCCGTTCTCAAATGCCACGGGTGCTGTAGAATCCCTGATTTCACTTCTGTTAGTTTCTTGCTATCATTTCTGTTAGTTTCCTGGGCAGGAAGGGAGGGAAGAGCTGACACTTACATCTGAATTGGCACACACAAAGGGATTTGCCCCTTTAGTGAGTCTGGAGCCTGGGCTGGAAAGGAGAGACCTACGTGCACTTCAAAGCTCCTTGTTGAAGTCACCTCCACTTCAAAGGCACAACTGGGTATATGTCCTGGCCCCACCATATCAGATACTTCAGGGCCTGTAAAGAAACTCTGCCAGGAAAAATGGCTGATATGCTGCTACAAAAGACTGCCACTCATCTGGACTGCTGCTCTGGAAGAACTATTTTTCTGCTGTGCTGCCTTGCAGCCTGCTGTCTTACAGCCTCCTACCCTCTGCCCCTGCTTTGGAAGAACTGGACTATTGCTTGAACCGAGAGTGATCTCTAAGGGTACTGCTGCAGTGTGAGAAGTTTGGCGCATCCCCTTGACTGTATTGAGAAACCTGGTGCATCGACTTCAGAACCAATGCATCTCAGCTTTGTTTCGGAACCAGTGCATCGCCATTGTTGTGTGGAGAAAATCGATGAATCACCATGACTGCAGGGATCAACACTGACACATTGCTCGACTGCTCCCCGCATCTCACAGTTGTGACCAGGTTCAAGGTACTTTGTCCAGCTGGCCTTGCATGGCTCCTGTACCTGGCCAGTGCTCCATTCTGCTAAGGCCTGAACTCTTCACTTTGCCCCGGTCTAGTGCTATCTTTACAATTCATATTTAAAAATTTAAATCTTGACTTCTACGTATTTGTTTTTTCTCCTTTTGGTCTTGTTTTATTTATACAATCATAATCTATTTCTGTAAACTGATATGGAGTATTTATGTATATGGTGTGTTCACTGTGTTACTGTTTGAAGTGTTGGACAAATGCTTTACACCTTGCCTCTTAAGTTAAGCCTGCCTGCTATGTGCCATGATTCCAGAGGGACATTTCATTTGTCACCCGAGTGGGACTGGTATGCCCAGACGTGGGTCCCGTTTTCTCCATGCCACTGGAGTCAAGCTATCCTGGCTGATGAGGGCTGAAACCCCGAAACCTGCCCTAGGATGCTTGTTTCCAACTGCAGGGAGAACCTAGCCTGGTAGTTCGGGCTGGACTGTTCCCATTGGTCACAGGGTCAAGACTGATTGGCATATCCCTGTGCTAAAACTAAAACGGCATGGGGAGCAAAAAAAACAATGGCTATAGGCCCAGCTCTCGGCACTGGGGTGACTGTATCACATTGTTCTGCATTCTGTCCATCAATTGTTCTTTTTGCATTTGTCACCCCGAGTGGGACGAGTATGCCCAGACGTGGGACCTGTGCTCTCCATGCCACTGGAGTCAAGCAATCATGGCTGATGAGGGGTGAAACCCCGAAACCTGTCCAGGATGCTTGTTTCTATTCCTGGGAGGACCTTGCCTGGCAGTTCGGGCTAGACTGTTCCCACTGGGCACAGGGTCAAGACTGATTTGCATGTGGCTGGGTTCAAATTGGAATGGCATGCGGAGCAAAAAAACGATGGATTTAGGCCCAGATCTCAGTACTGGGGTGAATGTATGACATTGCTCTGCATTCTGTCCATCAATAATTATTTTTCTTATTTGTCACCTGGAGTGGGATGGGCATGCCAGACGTGGGTCCTGTGCTCTCCTTGCCACTGGACTCAAGCTATCCTGGCTGATATGGGTTGAAACACCCGAAACCGGTCCAAGGATGCTTGTTTCTAGTCCAGGGAAGACCTGTCCTGGTAGCTCGGGCTGGACTGTTACCACTGAGCACAGGGTCAGGACTGATGTGAATATGGCTGGGTGCAAACTGATATGGCAAGGGGATTAAAAAAATGAATGATTTAGGCCCAGATCTCAGTACTGGGGTGAATGCATGACACTGTTCTGCATTTTATCCATTAATTGTTCTTTTTGCATTTGTCACCCCGAGTGGGACGGGTATGCCCAGACGTGGGTCCCGTGCTCTCAATGCCACTGGAGTCAAGCTATTGTGGCGGATGAGGGGAGAATCCCCGAAACTGGTCCTAGGATGCTTGTTTTCAGTCCAGGGTGGACCTGGCCTGGGAGGACCTGGCCTGGCAGTTCGGGCTGGACTGTTCCCACCTGGCACAGGGTCAGGACTGATTTGCAAATGGCTGAGTGCAAATTTGAATGGCATGGGGAACAAAAAAACAATGGATTTAGGCCAGATCTATGTTCTTGGGTGAATGTATGACATTGTTCTGCATTCTGTCATGAATTGTTCTTTTTGGATTTGTCACTCGGAGTGGGATGGGCAAGCCCAGTCATGGGTCCTGTGCTCTCCATGCCACTGGAGTCAAGCTATCCTGGCTTATGAAAGGTGAAACCCCGAAACCGGTTCTAGGATGCTTGTTTCCAGTCCAGGTAGGACCTGGGTTGGCAGTTCGGGCTGGACTGTTTCCACTGGGCCCATGGTCAAGACTTATTTGCATGTGGCTGGGTTCAAACTAGAATGGTATGGGGAGCAAAAAAACAATGGATTTAGGCCCAGATCTCTGTACTGGGGTCAATGTATGACATTGTTTTGCATTCTGCCCATCAATTGTTCTTTTTGCATTTGTCACCCCGAGTGGGACAGTGTAAAGAATGTGCTTTTTGCTAAAAGAACACACCCTAACCCAACACCCCCCAAAAGGCAAGGCAAGACTCAGCACTTCCATAAGGCGGGGTAAGAAAACACACCCACATATAGGTAAACTAACACATACACGTTTATTAATGGAAAGTTTTTAGAAAGGCAGGCCAAATATATCAATCATGGCAGACTCCCATATATCAAGTAAGTAAATAAAATAAATGATTGAAATAGAATGCAATATGTACACAGGTAGGAAAGAATAGATAATATATACAAAAGAAAGAGAAAGAGAAAGTGTGGCTAGGAAAACCTCTCCTATTGAATTTGCATCATCTTTTCCAGCTCAAGCTGTAGGAAGTCCATCAACAGCACAGGAAGGAGTTTCAATCAGGACTCAAGTTCCATCACCAAGCCACAGCAATACGTCTATTCTGTGGTGAACTTCCACCTGGCCCCCGAAAGCATCCAGATTTATTATCATTATTCAATGTGGGACGAAGCTTCTAGAAAGCTCTCCCCTTTCTCATTGGAAAAAAACGAGCTGGCTGGTACCAGTCTGTGTCAAGGCCAAGACAGTGGCAAGCCACGCCTCTGTATTTTGACTTCGAGGCAGAGTTCCACATTCTACAGATAATATCCAGTTAACTCTGATCGGTGAGGAGTGCAAAACAAGTGAGGAGCAGAAAAACATGCCTTCCCCACTTTGCAGCTACTTTCGAGCACAGAACATGAAGTCAGTTGTAAAAATGGAGTCGGTTATGCAAACGCTGCAAGCACACAGAGAAGCTTAAAGCGAGGTAGAGTTAAGAAGCAAGATGACATGAGGCCATATCAAAGCCAATAGTAAGCACTGCTGTGAAGCAAAGTAAAATCAAAGAGCAGGATTACACGAGGCCATGTCAAAGCTAATAGTAAGAACTCATAATATAATGTACTGTTCTATTCCGTGATGGCTCCCACTGATACAAGGCGTCCTACATTAAGGCTAGGATAAAATAACACACTAAAGTCAGTCTAAGATGGTGGCTGTCGACGGTCATCATGGGGAGCTCAACCACAAGAGTGGCTCTTTTACTACATTCCATCCCATGACCATCGACTATCACCATCAATATATATCAAGAAATTGAACTTCCAATGAAAGAAATAACTACGAACAGAAAACTACATTTAAGCAATAACACATAAACATAAAATAACATAACATGGACTCAAAATATTTCATCCCTTGACCAATGACTACTATAACATATTGGCCTAAAATCAGCTACTCGGGGACGAAGCAAAGATAGGAGGTTAGGCACACACTGAATGCAGCAACATAAAGATATTAGAATACATGTTGCTAATCCTATACCACCTAGAACAGAGCGAAGTTTATCAAAATCTGGCAACCACCCAAACAACCAATCCCACCACCCCTTTTTCACATCCTGCTTGACATCTTTAGGTAACTTGTGTAAAGCCTCAATGTGGGATTGTATTGAGTTAGAATGATCTGAAAGATTGAAGCAACACATTCCCTCAAAGTCTGAACATCCATGATCTTGTTTCAAGAGCAAATAATCAATGGCGGCTCTGTTCTGCAATATTGCTTTTCATGCCCCCCGCACGTCTAATAAAAATCTGTTAAGGCAATCGATGTATGAATAATGTTTTTCACCATAAGACATGCTAATTCACTAACATCTCTAGAGTTATAAATTGCTAGGCCAGGAATACCTACTATTGAAGCAGCCAAATTAATATATTCAGACTTGGATAATAAATGCACTTCAGAATTACAATGTTCATCAAGCTGAACAGCGTCTCTCGTATTTCGAGCTTGAGATGATGGATCTAACAGGAACATCATGAGACTTACCCTTGTAAAGGCACACGGTTCACATGTGATATTCGGTGGAATATACATATAAGCCACATTCCCACAAGGGAATAGCCACCCTACAGGCAACTTGATATGCCTGAAATGGCAGGCAGTGGATACCACATTTTTGCCCACCATGCTGTTTTGCACATTTGCGCAAACATTGTCATGTCCATGTTGACATAAAACTTTTTCCTACCAAGACATGGTGGATGTATATTTGTGAAGACGAATCTGAGCACATTTGCAGATGATAGCTGGCTCGCAAGTTAAATTGTAACAAATGTCCCCTTCAGTGATATTAAATGTTATCACCTGAGTCATGTTTTTTCAATCATTATCAGTAGTATCCAGTCAAAATTGGCAACATTCATAATGGGATAGATGAGATCTCACATCATGTTCCTCTACTGCCGTGTCTGCATTCGTGACATTAAATGATTGCATAACCACATTAACCGGGATAGGCACAGTTACGAGGCATGTGGAAATGACGTCCAAAGTACTTTTCATATTGGACTTGCAGAAATATGATCTGTTGAGAACAGTCCGTGCTAGGTAAGACCAAATATTATCGTGTTGAGTTAGCATTATTGTCAGTCTGCGTGGTCGCCAGCCACTTCGGGGTGAGGGACTCCTCGTCCCCCTGGCCCCACCTGTATGCGCCCAAAAGGAGTCCAGCAAGCTCAAGCAGAGCACAGACATGCCATACTGTGATCTAAAAGAACAGAAACAAAATAGGTGTTACCCATTCTCGCAAATAACATTTGTCAGCAGGTACATGCTCCCATTTCTCTTGCCCTGGCTTCATTATTAACAGGACAGTGTCCTTTCCTGTTGCAATGATTTCTGTCTGTTCGGGGAGTCTATTTGGAGACTCTACCCACACTTTGGCTCCTGGATTTTTATCAGTTGAGCCACACCCTCCTTCCCTCGTAGGTGAGGAGGGCTGGGGCAGTCCCCTTCTTAACTACCCCCTCCCCCCGTACACTGGCATGAGCACCATTTGAGCAACTCTGTCTCCAGATTGTATAATCAAATCAGCATCTCCACTATTAAGTAGAATGACTTTAATTTCACCTTGATAATCTGCATCAATAACACCTCCCAGCATGTGGAGCCCCTTTTAGAGCCAAACCATATTGGGCGGCAATCAAGCCATAGTGCTCTTGGAGAATCTGAATTCAAACTCCTGTCTCAAGCTATCCTGGCTGATGAAGGTTGAAACCCCGAAACCGGTCCTAGGATGCTTGTTTCCAGTACAGGGAAGACCTAGCCTGGTAGTTCAGGCAGGACTGTTCCCACTGGGCACAGGCTCAAGACTAATTTGCATATGGCTGGGTTCAAACTGGAATGGCATGGGGAGCAAAAATACGATGGATTTAGGCCCAGATCTTTGTACTGGCGTTCATGTATTACATTGCTCTGCATTCTGTCCATCAATTGTACTTTTTCTCAATTGTCACCCGGAGTGCGACGGGCATGCCCAGACGTGGGTCCTGTGCTCTCCATGCCACTGTAGTCATTCTATCCTTGCTGATGAGAGGTCAAACTCTGAAACCAGTCCTACGATGCTTGTTTCCAGTCCAGGGAGGACCTGGCCTGGTAGTTCGGGCTGGACTGTTCCCACTGGGCACAGGGTCAGGACTGGTTTGCATATGGCTGGGTTCAAACTGGAATAGCATGGGGAGCAAAGAAATTATGGATTTAGGCCCAGATCTCTGTACTGGGTGAATGTTTGATATTGTTCTGGATTCTCTCCATCAATTGTTCTTTTTGCATTTGTCACCCCGAGTGGGACGGGTATGCCCTGATGTGGGTCCTGTGCTCTCCATGCCACTGGACTCAAGCTGTCCTGACAGATCAGGGTTGAAACCCCGAAATCGTTCCTAGGATGCTTGTTTCCAGTCCAGGGAAGACCTGGCCTGGCGGTTCAGGTCGGACTGTTCCCACAGGGCACAGGGTCAAGACTGATTTGCATATGACTGGGTTCAAACTGGCATGGGGAGTAAAAAACTATGGATTCAGGCCCAGATATCTGTACTGGGGTGAATGTATTACATTGTTCTGTATTCTGTCCATCAATTGTTCTTTTTACTTTTTTTTTTATACAACCTTCATCTTTTGGAAGGTCGGACCAGGTGCAATCCATAATTAATCCTACTGGCAACAGCATACATACACACTCACAAACAATATGGAATCCTGCTCCCCTACACCATGCATGCACATGCATTCTTCATTCACTCAGGGATATCAGTAGAGGGTGCGGTCATTACACATGAGTAAATCTTTACCTGAGTGCATCTGTTGTCATTGCATTCATATCGTTGAAAAAGTAAAAGGTCTCTTCATCTACTATTCACAAAAAAACATGATACACTGCCACCACTACTCATTGTACATGGCTAAAAACACATACCGTAGTTTTGGGCCCAGCTAATCTTATCTTCTTGACATCCATTGATGACTTGAGAGAAAGAGTCTAGGCCTCATTATCAATTTTAGCGTGCATGCAATATTACTTGTATGCTGAAACCAACATCATTTCACAATGCCAGATTCACTTGCAGTTGGATCACTCAGAGAAAGAGTATGTGTCCATCACCATAAAAGGAGGCATTCCTGCACCAATAGGAGTGATTCCCCAGAGACCCACTCGTTCGGAGCCCTCTGATTAGGGGTCCATTGTTCTACCTGAGTCTGCTATGTCACGAGACTCAATCTGCCAGATATTCTCAAAGCTTACTCAACTGATGTTTTTAAATTGTGTTCTAATTTTAATTTATAAGGAAAAATAGGAAAGCATGAATATTTTCACATGATGGTGCTTCTATGTTTCATAAACCAAAGCAATTTTCTCAAAAAATGCTCCATCAAAGGAGGTAATCATTATTGCGTTTAAAAATGTAAGATATTGTGGTATCAAGTCTGAAATAAATACAAGTTATAATAATGACTTACACATTGTGGAGTCAGTGCTCAGCAAATGCATAGCAGTGTATAGGGATGTGGAGTATCTGTGATACATGAGCTGGGTAGGAATGCTGCAGAAGGGTGAGTGTGGATGATGTGAGAATGTGAAGATGCTTCGAATGTTGGCGTCTGTGTACTAGGTGAAACCTGGGAGTTGAATATAGCTGAAGAAAGAATAGAGTTTTAACAGAAACTACCTGCTCTGATTGGAACCTAAGCGTCTAACATGTGCTTACCTCATACTGGATTGGCTCAAAATTCTTTTATGAACACCCTGCTCTCAAATTGCAGCACATTGCTACTGGAAAGCAACACCTTTATTACTGAATATTAAAACCACCTGGTCTATACTGACCAGTGGTACCTGCATACTGATTATTAGATGTCCACCCATGAAGCATGGCCTACTAGGAAGATGCACATTAACATGCTGTGTTTGTTTACTTTTGCTCAAAGTTTTTTTCTTTAGTGTGCTGTCATTAAGAAAGTTGCAGGATCAGATGCCGTTCATCAATCAGAATTGCTTTCCCAGAAGCACTTCCATTTCTTGACATGTTCATGCACTAATCATTCATGGTTACCATGTTCAATAATCTTCTTCATACAAGGTGAGTAAGAAGCACGTGCTGTTAATCGAGAAGTTTGTATGCACATTTCTATGTAGTCCTGTGCACTTAAACAAACTGGCATTCTTTTCTTACTTTTTGTGTGATGAGAGCTTTCCTTTCCACCTTTCACAGACCAACTTGCAAAGAACATTACCATCAAGCTACTGTTTGTATCTGGACGTTCAGTGTGAACACCCCTTAAAAATTCAAAAATGTCAGGGGATGCATACTGAACCTGTCCTTCCCAAGAAATATTGGCGGATTTTACTCCATCATGAAATGTGTGAAAAACAAGAATACTTTATTCATTTTACTGCACCCTTTTCAACTACTTCTGCAAATTCCATAGCTTTTACAAGCAATCCTGACAAGGCCCTCATGAAATATCTGAATATGTTTTTTAATACATTTGTTTATGGAGTTTTAGCAACCATTGGGTAAACACACAATACCACGTCTGTCCGCATTTTCAGTGAGGATCAATGCAGTTACACATTACGTCATCACAGCATAGCACAAGTTATTATGATGCACATATTCAGGTTTGTCATATTATTATCTATATCTGGTACTTTCTTAATGTCCTATCACATGGTCAGATTGTAAGAATTGTACAAATCAGTCCCAGAATTCTCTAGGAGGTGAGGCTGTTGGTAATTCTTCCGTATAGGTTACAAGTTGTTTTTTGCAATATGTCGTATCAGATATCCACTGTTTGATGCATTCTTACTTCCCCACTTCACAGCCAAGTGCTTCTTGGCCAGCAGTGGGGCTATGGCTAGCATCTTGCGATTAGGTGGTGATCTTATTGTACTGAACCCGAGTAGACAGGTTTGTGAGGTGTTGGGGATGGGCATAGTAAGTATGGATTCTAAGTTGTCTGTCACTGCCTCCCAATATTTCCTAACTGGGGGGCATGCCCAGGCCACATGCAAAAAGTCCACCTGTGATGCCTTACAGCACACACATCCATCCTCTGTCCGCAGCCCATATCTGTAGAGCTGGTACGGGGTGTAGTATGTTTGTTGTAAAAATTTTAAATGAATGATACGCAGGTTGCAGTTTGGTGTAAGCAACTGTGTCAGTGGGCTGCATTGTCCCCAGTCTTCTGTAGTCAGAGGTACATCTAGTAGGTTATTCCATTTCTCCAGGGCATGTTCAGTTTGTCTATATTGGTCACGCTGAGCTATGTTGTATTGTTTGGTTACTAAGAGTTGGCGTGTGGGCGCTATAAGTAACACCTGTCGCGCATTGTGGATAGGCAGTTCTTGGGGACATGTAGGGTAAATGTCTTTAATTGCTGCACTTAGCCTGAAGAATGCCAATAGCATTAGTGTTGTATAAGTTCTCTCTAGCACCATCTCCGATGAGGTTTTAAATTGACCATTGTGAAACATTTCTCCCATTGTGTGCAAGCCCATCTCATGTAGCATGTTCTACATTTCCTTCTCTTGTGTCACTGTGAATATTTGAGTTGTGTATTAATGGGATTGTGGGAGTGTATACTGCTATTTTGTTAGCTCTACACACTAAGGTATGCCATGCCGCTGTAGTGCTATGCACGGGGTCTATCACTGCTCTGTAGGCGCCCTGTCGTGTTCGTGTTATGAGAGAAACTAATGGAGTCAGGTAGGCATTGTCCATTTCTGCAGCTACATGTGGTAAATAATTGTGTGGTTGCATCCAGAAATGTGTGAGTTGCGCGCATAGGTAAGAAAGATGTAAATCTGGGGCTCCGAAGCCATCCCGGGTGTAAGGGCATGTAAGTTCTTTCCAGACGACTCTGGGCTGTGGGCCCGCCCATGTCAGAGTGTTTAGGCATGATTGTAGTATTATAAAAAAAATGTTGTGTGAGAGCGATTGAGATATTTACAAATTGGTAAAAGAATTTCGATAGCACTACTATTTTTTGAAGTGCTATTCTGTCTGCCAGAGATAACGGCAGACAGATACACTTAGCCACCTGGTTCTCTAGCTTTATAAGTGCCTTCCCATAACTCTTACGGATCACCTGTCCTGGGTCACGGTGTATCCAAATGACCAGGTATTTAACCAAGTCCGTTCGCCACTGTAGAGTAAAGTTCAGTGGGATCTGCTGTGTGCAGTCAGTTAGTGGGATTATCGTGGATTTGGACCAGTTAATGCTCAGTCGTGAGTTTTTTTTCAAAACTCATGTATTCTCGAATTAGGGGGTTTAAGTTATCTTCTGGGTGTCGAGTATGCAAAATCATGTCATCTGCGTAAAGTGAAATGCCAAGTGGTGGGGAGCGAAATTGCAGCTCTGCGTGGGCGTGTTTCTGGTGAATGTTACAGGCCAGTGGTTTGAGCTCTAATGTGAATAACAATGGCGACAGTGGGCACCCTTGCTAGTTACTCTGCAAATTTTTAGAGGGTTGGCTGTATTGTCATTAATGTGGGGTCTGGCACATGGCTCTGTATACAGCAGCTCAATCCAGCAAAGGAATGTTTGTGGGAGGCCAATCCTACAAAGTATTTGGGCACTATCTGCTGACCCAGAGTTGTGGTCGAAGTAGTCCACTATGGCGTGTCGTAAGTCAGCCTTATAGACTTGATCCATCAGAGCCAACAGCAGTAGTCGCCATGTAAATTAAAGGGGGAAATGTGTAGGGAGCGACAGCACTAAGCGAACAGGCGTGTGATCAGGTAGTGTCTTAGGCATATGTTGTATTGTATCAGTTCATGTACTAACCCACTGAGTTCCGATCCAATAGTCTATTCTCGACCAAGAGTTGTGAGCAGCCCCCCCTGGCCAAGAAACTTTATATCCAGTTCAGGCACGGCTCACTCCCTCTCAGGGAGGCAACTGAGAAGTGGTCAAATGCTTCACCTCCGGGGAGGATTTGCCCAGGGTGCGCAGGTAGCAGGGAGACAGAACTGCACGTTCTGCTCTTTTGCCCCTCGTACTCTCGGGCAAGAGCAAAATGGATAATTATTTTCTGCAAGTCCAGGGGTATAAGGGATTACAGAGAGACCTTTCGAATCCTTAAAACTGACACCACCTTTCTGACAGTATATGCAACGGCAACATTTCTTCTGTCTATGTGGTTCACTAGGTGTGCAATATTAAAAAAAAACATTAATTCATTAATTACTGCTTCTGGGGTGCTATAATGTTATAACAGCTGAGGGTATTTTCCGAATAAAGAAATCAGGCAGTTCAGTAGGGAATCTTTGTTGCCCTCGTGAGATACTTATGTATGTATTTTCTTAAATCCTTTTATCCTTTTAAGAATGTTGCCCATCGAGTTCTTTTGCATTTTTTTAACTGTATTTATATTTAAATTGTATTGAAGTATGTGCACATCTGTAAATATGTCTTTTTATGGTTTTTAACCGATAATAAAAGCTTTATGATTGACTGACTTCTCCTTTTAGACTCTTCAGGTTCCATAGATCTACCATACCTCTCTCTTCCATACCATCCCTAAGTGTTTTAGATGCAATATTTCCATATTTATTATTACCTGACAATCTATCTAGCGCCGGGTCTAAGCATGTGTTAAGGTCCCCGCCCCATAGTACCTCTGTCGGCTCCAGCTCATGGCCCATATTTGTGTAAACCTGGATCATCTGTGTTTGGTCTGTATACATTCACTAATGTTGGAATTATCCCTGCAAACGTTTCCTTGGATTATTATGTAACTGTCTTGGGTATCTGTAAGTGAATGTAAAAGTGTAAACAGACTGCATAGTTTTACCAATATCAATTCCCCCTGGGCATACGTAGAGTAGGAGGATGGTATGCGAGTAGATGCCCAGCGGACCCCCACTCTCATCTCAGTGTAGGCCGTTAGGTGCGTTTCTTGGATACAGGCCACCTCGATCCCATGACGATCAAGATACGTCAACACTTGCCTGGTTTTACGTGGCTATTTAAACCTCTGATGTTCCATGTGAGGAGTGTAAGCAACCTAGTTTTTGGAATAATCTAGTAATTTTTCTAAGAGTTTGTGCTGATGTTTGACATGTGTCTACTGGTGTTATAGCAGTTGCACGTGGTGTGTGCGCGCCAATAAACAACAATGAAATCTCCCCCCCAAAACCGCCCCCACCCACTCCTGCACCCCAATTGTGCCAGAGACAATACTGGTTTGTAGCCCCCAAACCCTTCCAACCTCCTCGCCTTCCCCCCATTGCCCTGTCTATACTGGTGTGGTGTACACATGAGGGTGGGAGCAGCCCGCATATGGAATCTGACCGGGGGGGCGCATTTTTTGAGCCACAATACCTCAGTGAATTATCACTTAAATATTCAGACTCATCTATTACACTTGTAGGGTTCTGGGTCCCTAGAACTCTACATTTAACAATCGTCATGAAATATGTAACATGAATATAACATGCAAATGTACGGGCTGTAGTACCATTCCATATTTAGAGTCATGTATCCTCTCTTATCTTGTGCAGCCTCAGATCAATGTATCTAGGGGATGCAACTAGAAATGTCACTCATCATCTTCTCGTCCAGTAGCCTGTTTGCCACCTGGGGGATTGTCGTTGAGTAGATGCTTTGTCCCGCTGTTGCAGATACGGCTGCAGAGCCTTTTGTGTCCCCAAATCTTTTCGCCTTGCCATCAACTGATATCCTGAGGCATGCCAGGTATAGCATGGCCTACGTGATGTTTAGTTCTTGGAGTCTCTTTTTCACCTGTAGGAATTTCTTCTGAGCTTCTTGGACCTGAACCATGAAATCCGGATATATGGAAATCTTGTGCCCTCATATCTAAGAGACTGTAGTTCTCTGGAGCTCACAGTGCTGCATCCCTGTACCTATAGTTTAGGAGCTTGGCTATATTAGGACGGGGATGGGTGCCCGAAGGGGGGGTGGCACCAGTGTCCTATGCCCTCTAACCACTATAAATATTTTCTGAGAAGGATTCCTTCCCCAGTAAGTCTGTAAGGAGTTTTTCTATGAATCTTTCCTTGTTACCCGTGTTTGTGGACTCTGGGACTCCCTTAATGCTAAGGTTGTTGCCCCGGAAGTGCGCTTCCAGGTCTTCTGCTTTAGCCTGAAGGAGGGACAGAGCTTTTGTCCATTTTACTATGGTGCTCCAGTGTTGTGTGCTGAGTGTCTTCTACCTCTGAAACTCTTTGTTCTACAGCATCTAGTCTCTCTAAACATTCAGAAATTAGGTCTACTAAGTCAGCGTCCAGTTTGGCAATGATTGTATTAAGGGTGGTTTGCATCGCTGTGAGGATTTGAGGCAGATCTCCCCCTGCCTCTGCGTCCTATGGCGTGGTTGTGCTCATGGCTTCCTGATTTTCGCTCTGCAACCCAGATGACTAGCACTGATCAAATTGTAGTTTGGATTGTAATTTATCTGCTTTCCCCAATGCTTGTTCCTAGTCTGTGAGGAGTGGTCACAGCAGCGACTGACAGCGTCCGGCAAGCAGCTGGATCTGGTATAGCAATATTGCGCTTGTGTTGTTGCTGTGTAATTAGGATGTATTTTCTGCGTGTAGAGCCCCCTGAGGCCCTCACTGTTAATGATAGCTGGGCTGCACGGTTTCACGGTTAGGGTAATGAAGCAGTTGTGTTCACAATGATTATCTCTCCCGGTATTGCGGAGGTTTGTGCTGCCTTTCCCTCAAAGCTTGCATTATTGCACTTCAGACTCCCAGTGGTCCTGTCATTTATGCTGCTCATGTATTGTGTCTAGTCTGTGTGGTATGGTCCCAGTAGGAGACCTTCGTGGACAAGCCCTGCACCTGCTCACCTTTCTAGTTACGCCGTCTCCCCAGGCCTCCACTTATGTTGTGTAGCGTAGTTCCTATTTTCCCAATAGGCCCTGCGCATTGGAATAACATAAACAGTAGTATCGACGTAGAAGTGCGGATCTTCCAGGCCTCTACTGACTATGCTAAACTTAATTGGGTTTGTTACCAACTAGCTCAGAGGTCACTGGAAACTTTCTTGACTGAAATAGGAAGTGATCAGCTTCCCTGGCACAGACAAGAAGGGATTCAGTTTTCCAACAACCGTGCAACATGACAACTTTGCTCCTCAGATCAAGAGTCAATCTCTAGGGTCGTGTGAAACAATAGACAGTTATTTTACTCAGTCAGGTTGGTGCAGTTTACTTTCACAATATGTAGAGAATAGAGAGACGGGCGTTTGTCAATAAAGGGTTAACATTTATTGAACAGTCTTTCTTCTCGTACAAGAGAAATGAATTGCCACAATTGCAAGACTTGTTATTATAAAAAGTACGTACAGTAAGATAAGTATTGCGAAATAATACTGTAAAAGCATTGATATGGTTTCTTAGCCATACAATGGTTTAAAAGTAATAAAACATATATACATTCATATATACATTAGGCTAAAATACTCAACTGGTGCTTCTAACTACGCCTACCCCAGTGTACCTGACCTAAGCCTAATACTTGGGAGGGGAGTAAGTAAGTAGCTTTAAGTTAAGTTGGTTTTGCCAAGGTTTGCTTCAAGAATTCTCTCTCAAGTGTTTAGTCAACACCATACCTCTGGAATAGAATGATGGAGGTCGGGTATCTCCCTCAGGGCTCGATATCCCAGTCACCCGCAAGGGTAGACCAGAAACGCTGGAGCTGGATTTCTCGGCAGGAGAAAGACAGTGTCTTTTCTTCAGCGCGTCAAGGAGGAGAAGGAGGGGGGACAGCGTCCGCGGGCAGCTTGCATCTGCTGGGCTCTTGCAGGGGGACGGCTTTTCAGCTCCTAGGTTCACCACACCATCGTTCGCTAGTTAGCAGCGATAGCAGTAGCGATAGCAGCTATGATATCTTCAGCATAACAGCAGCTTCAGGCGACGGGCAACAGGGGACTTGCTTAAGGCCATGTTGGTAGTATTTATACCTGAAAGGTGCTTTGTTTGACGTAAGTTTGCTGAACATAAGACGTCAATAAAAGATGTCACTAGGAAGTGATCTTCTATCAGTGCTCATTAGAGTTCTATTACTAATCAAATCACAGCAAGCGGGGATTTCCAGGTTGCTGAGTTTTTATCTTGTTGAAGAACTCGGAGTGTTAATCTAGGAATCTCAGATAGTGACTTCTGCTCTGTCATTGCACTAATTGGTTGCAAAGGAAGTGGCAGAGAAAGCTATTCTGGAATGTGGCTCTGTTCGTGTGAGGCCAGAGATGAGTTACTGAATATTACACTTGAACGGTTATGCCAATATAGGGAATAAATGGATTTATAGCCGAATAGGGGCATAAGGTCACAGTATCGATCAGGGTCCTAGATTAGCACGCAACGCCCACTCCACGAATTCATGTCCATCAAATTACTAAAACTAGAGCAATAAGATGCATGTGTAACATTGCCCACCCCAAAATACATCTATGCATTTGAAATAGGCGTATTTGTAATACGTGACATTTTAGGTACTGTACGTTTTTGAAGCATAGAAATCATAAAAAAATTATAGCATATGAAATCAATGAACGATTATGCAAAAAGAATTACACATGAAATATCTCTGAAACAGAAGAAGGGCGAGATAAATCATCACATATAAATGCATTGCAATAAATGTGCTAGAGGCTGGTGTAAGGTTGTTATGTCTCTAGATGTGTTTAGAAATAGAAGTTGAAGCTTCTGTTCTCTAAGAATAGTTTTTACCTTAAGCAAAGAATTTTTCGTGCCAAAAAGGGTGAATATTAAAAAGTGTTCAATTCAAAAGAATTATTGCTTGAACGGGGAAATTAGAGTTCCAACGCTTTTAGCAGTTTTTGTTGTTCAAAACGGAAGGCCGAATTCAGAGTTCATGGGAACGCTGTGTGTCGGAATGTTTCTCCAAAGTTATTATTTCTGTTCGGGTGAGAACATCATATCAGACAGGCTCTCAAAGAATTGGTCTAAAAAATCAGGTGACAGTTTGACCAAATTCGATAGTGCTGTGACTTGGCAGGTGTGAGAATGATTGCTGTCATCATAGTCAGGATCAGCAATGCTCACAGAAGGTCGTACCTGGGTGATGCTGCTTTTGTCACTTGCTCCACTGTTACCATCTAGTCGTAGCACAGGAGTCTCAACGAATGCCGTCATCAGGATTGGTAGCCGCTGGGGACAACACAATGCGTGAGCCATTATCGGACTGAGCAAAGTATCGACGTCCATTGGTACTGCTGATGGAAGTGAAAGACAGATGTCCAACACGCACTCATCTCCGCATAGCATACATCGTAGTACCGGTAAGATACAGTTCTGCCATATAGGTCTGAATGAAAGGAACTAGGTCATGTTTAGATCTCTCAGCCTGGCCAATCCAAGGACTCTAGTTATTCTGTCCCGGTAGCGGATTGCTAGGATTGTCTCTTCCATTCCCATAGGAGTCATGTCTGAGCTGTGGCTTGCCATAACGAAGCAGAAGGGTCAAAAATAAAATCCCTGCTACAAGTCCCAAAAATAGGGGTATGCCGCCAAAAACAGAGTGGACAAAATTAGGAACGATTCCCAGAATTGCTTGAAATGGTGTTAGCAGTCCCGTAAAAATCGTCTTAAATATGCCTGGGATGCCTGTGGCACTAGACATGTTAAGGAGTTGGCTAAGCATTTCTACGAAATGCACGGGGCAATTTGTTGATAAAAGGTCATGAACCTCCGTAGCTGTCCTTGCAACTAGAAGATCATACGTCTCTTTTGATGACGTTATGGGCACTGTTGTCTGTAAAAGCACAGACTTCATTTTGCTTAAAGTATCAATTCGTATAGAATAGAGATTCAGACGAGGCCAGATGGGAGTCTCTGTGTCTACAGGCCCGCTCGGGAACAATGCTTGCATACAGCATTTGACCATGGATGTTACGCTTACTAGATAACTTTTCCCTGGCACAAGGCCACAACATCTGTGATCCGTTCTAAGAATGTAACTCCCATTCGCAAGTTGCATAAAGAAGGGCTCTATCTGAGTTGCAGGTGTGACTAGCTGGTGGCATGAAAGGTTGTTAGAATTACCTTCACAGGCTTCATGTAAATTAATACCCTGGCACAAAAGTATACCGCTTAGTGAATGTTTACAATTTTCACCACTAAGAAATACATTTTTGTCGCTGTCACTATAGCAAGAATGTGTGTATGGTAATTTCCATTCTGATTTTACATATCCTTTACCCAATCGTTCATACTGGCCAGTAGGTATGTATTCAAGGCACTTTTTAAATCGGAAAGTTGTTATCGGAATAGTGATAATTCCGTGTATTATCCATTCAATGACAGGACTCTCTGACATTGTCAATGGTAATCTCTCAAGTTTTTCGATGCTCAGGATTGTATAGTCTGCACCTTTCTGTGCCAAACTGATTTGTTTATCAGTAAGGTTAAAAATGGAAAATAATGACGTTGTGTTGATTAAACGCCAAGGCACATAACCTGAACGAAGATTTTGCAGCGTCCAGCCTAATTGTACAATAGTGATTCAGAAAAGGGGGTGGTGATGAACAGAGTGTCTGAATTAAGCAGACCACTCTTACCCAATCCAAAGATCAGGGCTTGATCCATCACCGTTTTTTAGCTCACTGCACCATCCCAGCTCAGAACTTGGCTATATGCAAATTAGTCTGACCCTGGCCCAGTGCATCATGGGAACAGGGCAGACCAAACTACCAAGCCAATTCTTATACTGGGAAGGAAACAAGCTACCGGGGACCGGTTTCTGGCATATCAGCCGTCTTCGGCCCGGCTTGCTTGAATCCTGATGGTGCAATGAGCTAGGGACTCACATCTGAGTATACCCTTCCACGCTTATGGTGGACAAAAATGATTCAGAAAAGGGGGTGGTGATGAACAGAGTGTCTGAATTAAGCAGACCACTCTTACCCAGTCCAAAGATCAGGGCTTGATCCATCACCGTTTTTTAGCTCACTGCACCATCCCAGCTCAGAACTTGGCTATATGCAAATTAGTCTGACCCTGGCCCAGTGCATCATGGGAACAGGGCAGACCAAACTACCAAGCCAATTCTTATACTGGGAAGGAAACAAGCTACCGGGGACCGGTTTCTGGCATATCAGCCGTCTTTGGCCCGGCTTGCTTGAATCCTGATGGTGCAATGAGCTAGGGACTCACATCTGAGTATACCCTTCCACGCTTATGGTGGACAAAAATGATTCAGAAAAGGGGGTGGTGATGAACAGAGTGTCTGAATTAAGCAGACCACTCTTACCCAGTCCAAAGATCAGGGCTTGATCCATCACCGTTTTTTAGCTCACTGCACCATCCCAGCTCAGAACTTGGCTATATGCAAATTAGTCTGACCCTGGCCCAGTGCATCATGGGAACAGGGCAGACCAAACTACCAAGCCAATTCTTATACTGGGAAGGAAACAAGCTACCGGGGACCGGTTTCTGGCATTTCAGTCGTCTTCGGCCCGGCTTGCTTGAATCCTGATGGTGCAATGAGCTAGGGACTCACATCTGAGTATACCCTTCCACGCTTATGGTGGACAAAAATGATTCAGAAAAGGGGGTGGTGATGAACAGAGTGTCTGAATTAAGCAGACCACTCTTACCCAGTCCAAAGATCAGGGCTTGATCCATCACCGTTTTTTAGCTCACTGCACCATCCCAGCTCAGAACTTGGCTATATGCAAATTAGTCTGACCCTGGCCCAGTGCATCATGGGAACAGGACAGACCAAACTACCAAGCCAATTCTTATACTGGGAAGGAAACAAGCTACCGGGGACCGGTTTCTGGCATTTCAGCCGTCTTCGGCCCGGCTTGCTTGAATCCTGATGGTGCAATGAGCTAGGGACTCACATCTGAGTATACCCTTCCACGCTTATGGTGGACAAAAATGATTCAGAAAAGGGGGTGGTGATGAACAGAGTGTCTGAATTAAGCAGACCACTCTTACCCAGTCCAAAGATCAGGGCTTGATCCATCACCGTTTTTTAGCTCACTGCACCATCCCAGCTCAGAACTTGGCTATATGCAAATTAGTCTGACCCTGGCCCAGTGCATCATGGGAACAGGGCAGACCAAACTACCAAGCCAATTCTTATGCTGGGAAGGAAACAAGCTACCGGGGACCGGTTTCTGGCATTTCAGCCGTCTTCGGCCCGGCTTGCTGGTCTGCTTAATTCGGACACTCTGTTCATCACCACCCCCTTTTCTGAATCGTTTTTGGCCACTATAGGTGTGGCAGGGTATACTCAGACATGAGTCCCTTTCTCACTGCTCCATCAGGATTCAAGCAAGCCGGGCCGAAGACGGCTGAAATGCCAGAAACCGGTCCCCGGTAGCTTGTCTCCTTTCTGGTGAAGAATTGGCTTGGTAGTTTAGTCTGCCCTGTTCCCATGATGCACTGGGCCAGGGACAGACTGATTTGCATATAGCCAGGTTCTGAACTGGGATGGGGCAGTGAGATAAATAACGGTGATGGATCAAGCCCTGATCTTTGGACTGGGTAAGAGTGGTCTGCTTAATTCGGACACTCTGTTCATCACCACCCCCTTTTCTGAATCGTTTTTGGCCACTATAGGTGTGGCAGGGTATACTCAGACATGAGTCCCTTTCTCACTGCTCCATCAGGATTCAAGCAAGCCGGGCCGAAGACGGCTGAAATGCCAGAAACCGGTCCCCGGTAGCTTGTCTCCTTTCTGGTGAAGAATTGGCTTGGTAGTTTAGTCTGCCCTGTTCCCATGATGCACTTGGCCAGGGACAGACTGATTTGCATATAGCCAGGTTCTGAACTGGGATGGGGCAGTGAGATAAATAACGGTGATGGATCAAGCCCTGATCTTTGGACTGGGTAAGAGTGGTCTGCTTAATTCGGACACTCTGTTCATCACCACCCCCTTTTCTGAATCGTTTTTGGCCACTATAGGTGTGGCAGGGTATACTCAGACATGAGTCCCTTTCTCACTGCTCCATCAGGATTCAAGCAAGCCGGGCCGAAGACGGCTGAAATGCCAGAAACCGGTCCCCGGTAGCTTGTCTCCTTTCTGGTGAAGAATTGGCTTGGTAGTTTAGTCTGCCCTGTTCCCATGATGCACTGGGCCAGGGACAGACTGATTTGCATATAGCCAGGTTCTGAACTGGGGTGGGGTAGTGAGATAAATAACGGTGATGGATCAAGCCCTGATCTTTGGACTGGGTAAGAGTGGTCTGCTTAATTCGGACACTCTGTTCTTCACCACCCCCTTTTCTGAATCGTAATTGTACAATAGAACGTAACTGAGATTGGCCATGCTGTAACATTAGCAAGTCTCTGTCTATTATGTCAAAGGCAGAAGATACAATATTGTCCAACGAATATATTCTGGAGGACAGAGTCATTAACCCATTGTCCACTACAGAAAGTGATTTTTCCAAATTAATACGATCAATTTCTCGTATTTTTTCTGCTGTTTCAATTTGTGTGACTTTCCAAGCCTCGTTGTACGCAGCATAGATGCTGGCCGCTATGAAACATTTTTGACGCTGTTTGTGTGGACCAAGAATGAAATCGCGCAAATCAGCACCATCTTTTAGTAAAGACAAGTGTTGCTTAATTTCAGCCAGTGTGGATGTTCCTAGCCATTCGAGGCAGAGTTTCCCTACACTGTATGTTGTTACTATCCCTGGATGTTGTCTCTGGGAGTATCTAGGGTCTTGTCTGGTCATTTTTAACCCCTGTGTTTTGTTCAGGAATCTATCTTGACAGCTGTTTGTGTCAGTAGGCCAGATTAACCACTTTTTCCAATCAGGATGTGTTCTGTTAAAATGTAAAATTTTAGATACGTCTATCTCAATATCTGTCGTTACATTTTCAGGTATTGGCTTTGGAATAGACGGTTTGTTAAGTTCTTTGATCTTAGCTAGGCCAAGACAGGATGTTTGGTGAATTGTGTCATTTAAAAACATCATTTGTTCTGGTATCATGCAGGGTTTAAATAGTGCTTCAAGGCCTTGTACCTGCCAATCTTTTGTACCCCAAATGGTTTTCGTTTCAATGTTATTTTTCCAATAATCAAAACCAAATGTCATCATTTTTTCATAAAATGCTTCTGAATATATCAATTTAGAATTTGTCAGCATTGTTTTCATTCCTGTTTTATCTAACAGTTTGTAATAAAACGTTTCTGCATCACTGGTGTTAAACCCTGAGAAGTATTTGAATTTCTCAAAAAATGCTTTAGAACTGCTTTTAGGCGGTGTAGAACAATGTTCCCATTGATTATACTTAAAAACATTTCTAGGCTGTGCAGATTTATGCAAATAATGATCGCCATAATGTGTGTAGCAGAATAACTGCTCATAACTAGATGAACCTTGTAAATAATCATGTTCTGTGAATCTAGCTGACATTACTAAATCAGACATCATGTCATTAATACTGTTAAAGTCCCAATCATCAGAGAATGTACTAGGTTTTACAAAGTCACTTAAGGAAACCTTCAATTGATGAGGATACTTCAGGAACTCAACCGGACCATAGATCTCATAGTCAGTTTTCTCCCATACTACCCCACCGGGTATTGGAATGGCTGTGACATTTACTGTTGACAGTTCTCTTTTCTTCACGTGGGATGATCTGTGTGGTTTGAGGACTAGGTTGATGTTCTGACTTGCTGTGTCCATTCAATTGTAATAAACTTTCCTAAAATTAAAACTAAAATTAGGCATAGTAGGAGTATGAATACCCCTGAAATAATCCAATGCTCAATCAACGGTGAATCCAGATATAATTCTTTGATTTGTTGAAGGGGTCCTGTTGTATTTTCTTTTGAATACTTTTTTGTTTCCGGCATCACTTTGGGGTCGTTTTGATCTTCAGAGAAGTTGTCGAAGTTGATGAAATAACCAGAGGCAGTTCTGTCAATTGATGGGATTGTTCTTTCAATCTGTCTTTCGGTAGCACTTTCTGATGCCACATTATTGTAGACTGGTGTTTCTTGACGAACTGTTTCAATCTGTGTCTCAAGAGGCACGAGTTCCATGGCATTATTGCATAGGCCTTCTCTGTGCACTGCAGGCTGATCGAATGTGATTAGTCTTTCAGTTTGAACCTCTTGGATTGTTGCAAGTTTGGGTATTCTGTTGTTTCTTGGGAGTCCACTGGGCCTACTGTTGATTATAGGCCACTTGGTTGTGGTTTTACCAGGTCGATAGACAGGACTCTGTTCTCCTTTTTACCAGCAAGGGGCGGTAGTACTACTGATCTTGTTCCGGTGACTGCCAAGACAGGCACTGCTTTTCTGTAAGAAGGCCCAAATTCCTTCTTCACCGCGATTTTTTCTCTGACTAGATCCCCAATCTTTGGAATCCAGACAGGCCTTGCTGGGGCTGTTGCTTGTGGTGCCTCGTCAGTGGTATCTGGCTGTTGCTTTAACTTTATGTTGCTTAAGGATTTTCTTGTTTCATTCAGTTCCTGTAAAACAGCCAAACGATCTTTGATGTCAAAGTCTGTTTTCTTATCTTGTACCACTGATACTTGACTATCTAAGTCCTGAATTCTCATTCTAATTCCGAACAATAGTTCCTATGGGCTGAAACCTTTTAGAGATTTTCTTGGCAAATTGTTAAGACTGGACTGGACACTTATTAAATGTTTGACCCACCCAGTGCCTGAACCTAATACCTTCGCTGTTATAGATCGCTTTATGTCCCGGTTTTTTCTTTCAACCACACTATTCCCTTCGGGGTGCGACGGACAAGAATACCGCAACCCAATTCCCATGCTGGCCATGGCCTCCTTATAAGCTCGAGAGCTAAAAGCAGGACCCTGGTCAGAATGGAACGTGGTAATTGCGTATGTGCCGATAAAGACTCGCAGATCTTTTATAACCGTTCTAGCGTCAGCCGAGCGCTGGGGCCACATCCATATGAACCTCGTACAGGAATACACTGCTACCATGATATATCTATAGTTGCCGTCCCTTTGTAGGGGACCACAGTGGTCCAGGTAAACACATGCAAATGGTTTATCCGAGATGAGAAGGGGTGTCTGTGCTGGCCGTTTTACTGTTGATACTTTTATCCTTTGGCATATATCGCATTCTAATACATACTTTTTAGTTTGTATTCTCAAGCGAGGCCACCAATATCTCTGTTTTAATAGTGATATTGTTGCTGAAACGCCAGCGTGTGCAGAAGCAAGCCCTTTGTGTGCCGCTTTGATTAGTCCTAACCTGTGTTCCATGTTTGGAATTACCCTATCCCCCACTCCAGGGATTCGAGCAAAAGGAACATTATTCGTATCTGTTGAGTATAAGTACTTTTCTGGAAAGCCTTTTGGGAGTGTTTTCTTATCATTCTTTACAGACGCACTGACAGCTTGTAGAATATCGCTGTCTATTTTTGTTTGTGACCGAGTTATCGCAGCTACGGAAGCCGTTTGCACAGCTGCCTTCGCGGCTTCATCAGCCAATTAATTCCCTGCAACGTGAACGCCATCACGTTGATGACTCAGAGTGTGTATCACGTGAGTCTTTTGTAGTTCTTTCTGTAAAAGAACTACCTGTTCCCAAAGCATTTTATGCTTTATTGTGCCACCTTTTGCATCTTTGAAACCATTTTCCACCCAATTCTGCAAGTATTCATTATAAGATTGTACGCAATATTAAGAATCGCACACTATTAGTGTGGGGAATTCGCGATCGGTATTTTCTAGCGCCATCTTAAATGCAATTAATTCAGCTCGTTGAGCTGAGCAATCTCCTAGAGATTGTGTTTTAGTGACAATAGGTCTAAATTTTCCTTTGTGCCAACGACCTTTGACAATCGCGCACGCAGCACTGTAAGCTTGCTTACCCCCAACTGCGGGTTGTGCTGATCCGTCAGTATATATAATACTTCCGTATTCTTCGAGAGGCAGGATTTCAATTGGCAGAGGACATTCATATTCATATTGTAAAAATTCTTGTGTCTTTAAATTAGGATCAAATTCGTAAACTACGTCTGTTGCAGCAAGAGAATTAACCCACTGGATCCATCTCGGATGCAAAGCTTTAGCATTAGGAATGCTTGCTTTAGTTACCGCTTCTAAAGCCGGTATAGGTGTTACGATTACTATTCGTTTACCTTGTGCTAGGGGCCTTTCTTTTGCTACAGCAGTCTGAACCGCAGTTAGAATTTTCTCCGTTGAACTGAATTTTATTTCAGCCTTTGTGTACAAATGTGATTTGTATGCTATTGGTACCTTTTCTCCCTCATTAGAGGTTAGGTACGTGAATCCGCATCTTCCTGGGATGACTCGGATTACAAGATCGCGTGTGTTGTCACGTGTATCTAATTTTGTTTTAGCTAACATGTCTGTTTGCAGTGATCTCAAAATTTCTGTGTGTTTTTGAGTCCATTCGATTTGTTTAAAATCAGGTTTAATTAGTTCGTAGAGAGGTTTAACCCTCTCTGCGTAATTTAGAATGTAAGTTCTTCCGAAATTCAGAAAACCTAGTATGGATTGTAAATTCTTCAGCGTTTTTGGAGCTTGGAGTACAGCGCACTTCTCTAAGAAGTTGTCCGCTAGGCTTTTCCCTTCACTTGATAATTCGTACCCTAAGAATAGTACTGTCAGATGGGTAATTCGAGACTTTTTAAAGTTGAATTTGTAACCCTCTGCTGCGAACCCAAGTATAATGGTGTTCACTCTTTTCAAGTGAGTATCCAAGTCGTCGTCTGTGAGATAGATATCATCTACGTAAGATAATGCCTCATCATCATATATTTGTAGTAACTCTGTTACCCTAGCTGAGAATAGTCCTGGGCTGTTCTTGAACCCCTGTGGGAGTCGACAGAATTTTTTCTGCGACCCAAATGCTGAGAAAGCGGTCAAGTATCTGCTTTCCGGTGCAATGTTTTGACAAAAGAAACCATTAGATATGTCTAATGTCGTTTTATATTTTTTCCTAACTATGTTATTCATTAGGGCTGCACTATGCGAGTTTTGTACTGCAAAGGTTTTACAACATGCATTAAGGTGTCTGTAGTCCAAAACTAGACGATATGAATTGTCTGGATTGGAGACAGGAAACAAAGGATTGTTCATTTGAGAGGTGCAAGTTTCAATCACCCCCTGGTATTCAAGTTGATCTAAGATCTCCCTGACCTGTTTTTTAGCTTCTTGCTTAATGGGATACTGCCGTTGGGCAGTTGGTTCACTTTTTAACTGGATTTTGTGAGGAGGTGAGTCCTCATCCCATCCTACATGATTTTTATATAATGCCAGTGCCTGGGCTACTGCCCATTTCCTTGCATATGTATATTTTTTGTGAATCGGAATGTGATTCGAGAAGGCAGGCATAATCACTTCTTCGCCACGAGGGCACTCCCTGACAAACTCTGGGGGCCAATCTTTTTCAGCTAACAGAATATCATAGCCTTTTGAGAGCTTATCCCAAAATAGACCCCTTATTTTCCTAGTCTTATCACCCTCTATACGCAATGTTATTTCGTAAATTTTATGGGGCTCGCTAAGTCTGGTGTCGGCAGTTTCAACCTGAATGAATTCATTCGTGTCCACTGTCTCCAGATGACTCATCAAGATCTTGCGCGCTATACTGATTTCTGCTGCACTGTCCAACATTGTCAATGCCCACTCCCCGTTTTTCAACTGTGTCCTCAGTATTCTCGGCATGGTTGATTACTCTAATACTGGCTACCTTCTTTTTTGGAAATTGAGATTTTTTACTCTGAGCAGGTTCCTTGTCTTTGGACTTGGTGTGCTCTCCTGGGTCTGACCGTCCTCTTCTTTCCGATTTCTGCGAAAAAGATCGAGAGGGACGTGTATCAATACTTTGATATCTATCAGGTTTTTTCAAATTATCCCTATTTCTAAGGTTGTATCTTTTCTCAGAGGGCTCCCTCTGGGGAGACTGGTGTTCTCGAGCCGGAGTTCTTTCCCTCCGTCGAGGAGACCTTCCTCTGGACTGGAAAACTTTTTCCTTGGGAGTGGATTGTTTATTTCCATCCCAGCTCTTTTTAGGAGTGTTTGAATTATTTTTAATAAATAATTTTTCAGGATTCTCGAGCAGTTGGGGCTTTATGGGTTTTCCACCCAAGCTGTCTCTACCTAATTCTTCATAGCATTTTTCTATGATTCTGGCAAGCTCGACTGGTTGATCTGTTATATCTGTTTCCTTCAACTTCTGGCGGATCGCCACAGATGCTGCTTCTCCTTTTATGTTGGCTAATAATATAGCCGAGACCTGCTTGAAGTCTTTCAGTAATTTCATACTAAGATTTAAAGCGGGCTCTGGACCGTATTCATTTTGAATCTGTTTTAGCACTTCTGGTATTACCGCCATAGACGGAACACCATGTGTTTTTGTGTAAATCGAAGCAAAGACTGTACCCCAAGTGTCGCAGTCCTCCACGTGTGGTGCGATTCCCATAGGAAGGCAGATGGTTAAGATTCTGTGTTTCTCAATAGGGGTAGTATCAGGAAATACTGCCTCTATTTGAGTGATTTTCTGTGCTAACCGTTTTATGGGTGTTTTACCAAGACATGACTGTATGTTCTGTGGTGTAATTTTATTAGTGTTCCCCTGATGAGGGGTCGGCTGTGGTACATTAACAGCTGGTTGGACTGTTGCAGTCCGCATTACATATTGGACTAATTGCCTATGTATTTTAATTAATGTTTTTAGCTGTACTAACAGCTCTTCCTTTGACATTTTTGCAATGTCCGGATGTGGTGTGTAGCTGGCTAGAACCGGCCACGTTGCTCCTGGTCTACCTAGTGGACCGAGCCTGGTAATATGATCATTATGTTTTAGGGCGCCATTAAACCAGAGCAGATGCTCTTGCAATTTTAGTGGGATTTCAGTCTCCTCGAAAGGAGCGTACTCTTCCGGAGGTTTCTCTATTTTGTAATAGTGAAACTCTTTTGTTCTAGCGTTTGCCGCTGGAAAGTTTATGAATAGAATACCTCTGTCTGCCGATATTCGTGTGCCTCTATCACGAAAATTACTGTACCACCTTGTGGTGTCAGTCCGTTTTCTATAAGTTTTAAAGTTATAGACTTTCTTAAATGTACCGGGATGACTATAGCATCCGGGTCAGTCTGTAGGAGACTCGTGTCTTCCTCTATTAGTAGGGTTGCCAGCCTAGCTGCTTCCCTTTCTTCTTGGCTGTCTGACATTTTATTAATGCAGGTTTTGCAGAGTAGGTCTCCAAGGAGACAAAGATTAGGTGCACAATATTATGGAACACTGTATCCTTCAACGTTGAATAAACCAGAGCTTTACATAGGAATCTCTTCCTACTGAGTTCGGGCGGATTTTAACCTTTCACCCACTCCAGACGTCTATTGGAGTATTTACGGGAGAAAGGGGTCTGTGTGAAATATGCACGACTGAGTTACTCTAACGTCTTGCGTTAGTTTATCGCCTTACCAAACGTTGGGCGCCATGTAGCGTAGTTCCTATTTTCCCAATAGGCCCTGCGCATTGGAATAACATAAACAGTAGTATCGACGTAGAAGTGCGGATCTTCCAGGCCTCTACTGACTATGCTAAACTTAATTGGGTTTGTTACCAACTAGCTCAGAGGTCACTGGAAACTTTCTTGACTGAAATAGGAAGTGATCAGCTTCCCTGGCACAGACAAGAAGGGATTCAGTTTTCCAACAACCGTGCAACATGACAACTTTGCTCCTCAGATCAAGAGTCAATCTCTAGGGTCGTGTGAAACAATAGACAGTTATTTTACTATGTCAGGTTGGTGCAGTTTACTTTCACAATATGTAGAGAATAGAGAGACGGGCGTTTGTCAATAAAGGGTTAACATTTATTGAACAGTCTTTCTTCTCGTACAAGAGAAATGAATTGCCACAATTGCAAGACTTGTTATTATAAAAAGTACGTACAGTAAGATAAGTATTGCGAAATAATACTGTAAAAGCATTGATATGGTTTCTTAGCCATACAATTATTTAAAAGTAATAAAACATATATACATTCATATATACATTAGGCTAAAATACTCAACTGGTGCTTCTAACTACGCCTACCCCAGTGTACCTGACCTAAGCCTAATACTTGGGAGGGGAGTAAGTAAGTAGCTTTAAGTTAAGTTGGTTTTGCCAAGGTTTGCTTCAAGAATTCTCTCTCAAGGGTTTAGTCAACACCATACCTCTGGAATAGAATGATGGAGGTCTGGTATCTCCCTCAGGGCTCGATATCCCAGTCACCCGCAAGGGTAGACCAGAAACGCTGGAGCTGGATTTCTCGGCAGGAGAAAGACAGCGTCTTTTCTTCAGCGCGTCAAGGAGGAGAAGGAGGGGGGACAGCGTCCGCGGGCAGCTTGCATCTGCTGGGCTCTTGCAGGGGGACGGCTGTTCAGCTCCTAGATTCACCACACCATCGTTCGCTAGTTAGCAGCGATAGCAGTAGCGATAGCAGTTTCAGGCGACGGGCAACAGGGGACTTGCTTAAGGCCATGTTGGTAGTATTTATACCTAAAAGGTGCCTTGTTTGACGTAAGTTTGCTGGACATAAGACGTCAATAAAAGATGTCACTAGGAAGTGATCGTCTATCAGTGCTCATTAGAGTTCTATTACTAATCAAAACACAGCAAGCGGGGATTTCCAGGTTGCTGAGTTTTTATCTTGTTGAAGAACTTAATCTAGGAATCTCAGATAGTGACTTCTGCTCTGTCATTGCACTAATTGGTTGCAAAGGAAGTGGCAGAGAAAGCTATTCTGGAATGTGGCTCTGTTCGTGTGAGGCCAGAGATGAGTTACTAAATATTACACTTGAACGGTTATGCCAATATAGGGAATAAATGGATTTATAGCCGAATAGGGGCATAAGGTCACAGTATCGATCAGGGTCCTAGATTAGCACGCAACAGTTGCACCGGCTCTGTGCGGTGTGTTGTCTAACTCTGGAATAGGTGAAGTCTCAGGAATCACGGGTCTTCCACGAGGACTGTCCTGTGCTCATGCTGTTGCCTTTGTGGTCTGGCGGCCTTCTCAAGTCCCTCATAGTGGCTGCGTTACCAGGAGAGGCCACAAGCAACTACCCCTGCTCCTCTGTCTTCGCTCCCGTCTGGCCTCTGGGGAGCTATATTGTACTGCAGTTCCCATATTCCCAATAGGCTCTGCACATTGGAATAATATACCCTATAGATGGATGTACGACGTTACAATGCGTACTTTTACAACGTGCGCATTACTTCGCAACTTTTACAACGCAAGTCGTTACAACGACTTGCTTTGGGGGGTGCTGGATAGTAAATATTTTAATTTACTATTCCAACTCCAGTCCCCGTGGATAGTAGGGAAGGAGTTGGATAGTAAATTAAACTATTTACTATCCTGGAGCGCCCCCCAGCACAAGTCGTTGTAATGACTTGCGTTGTAAAAGTTGCGTGGTAACAGTACCGCGTTGTAAAACCTTCGTTGTAAAGGTTGTTCCCCCCTATAGATATGACATAGGACTGAGGTCAGTATGTCTCTATCGAGTATACTAAACTTAATTGTGAGTGCCAGCTTGCTCAGAGGTCACAAAAAACTTTCTCAAATACACAGGAAGGGATTAGTGTCTGACAACGGCATAAACATGACAACTTTGTTTCCCAAGAATAAAACATGTCTTCAGAGTCGTATAAACAATAGATAATTATTTAACTCAGTCAATCGTGCATGGTTTGTTTCTACAGAGTTGCAGAGAAAATAGAGAGATGGGTGTTTCAATAAATGGGGTTTATTGAACAGTCTTCTTTCTCTTGCAGGAGAGGTGAACAGCTACAATTGTTAGACAGAATGCAAAGTATAATGCGTACAGCGTAAGCAGTAATATAAAATATTACTGTAATAGCATTGTCTGGTGCTATGACATATAAAAATACATTCATAAATAACACAGGCTAAAATACTCAACTGGTGCTTCCAAAATACGCCTACCCCAATGTACCTAAACTAGGTCCAGTACAACTGAAGAAGTATGTGTTTGTCATTAGCATAGGTTTAGTTCTGCCAAGAATTGCCAAAGGCTTCTCTAGGTTCTAATCAGCTCCATACCTTAGAATGAGAGAGGTTGGTATCTCTTTCACTGACTCGAGAGCGTTTTCACGAGAGACAGAGAGGACTTGCCTGTTTGCTGTGAGGGGAACGGCTAATCCTGCATCATTTGGGCCATCACCACTTTGCCAAATAGCCGTGAGGGGAACGGCTCGCTGCTCTTCGCCCCCCACCAGCACCATCGCCGCAGCAGGGACTCCAACTCCCAGGTGCCCCAGCAGTTGTGGCGCGAGAGTGACACCAGCAGAGCGCCCGGAGGCGCGTTAAAGGATAGGAGCGCCGAGCGCTCATTGGGAGCGTTTTCACGAGAGACAGAGAGGACTTGCCTGTTTGCCGTGAGGGGAACGGCTAATCCTGCATCATTTGGGCCATCACCACTTTGCCAAATAGCCGTGAGGGGAACGGCTCGCCGCTCTTTGCGCCCCACCAGCACCATCGCCGCCGCAGGGACTCCAACTCCCAGGTGCCCCGGCGGTTGTGGCGCGAGAGTGACATCAGCAGAGCGCCTGGAGGCGCATTAAAGGATAGGAGCACCTCTCGCCCAGCGAGTCGCACGTGGGAGTGCCCGGGCCAAGCCCGGGCCCGTTTAAGCCCGTTCAAGGCCGTATAAGGACGGGACGGGCCACCCCTCTGACACCTGCCACAGCATAAACAAGGTCAGTGCCATATTGGAACTCATTTGATACCGTATTGAGTATTACTCAAGGTATTGAAAGGATGGCTACCTTACAAGATGGTGATCCTAGCTGTAGGAAATCAACTGGTGGTTCACTATTAGGAACTCTTGACAATTTTCTTATAAGGGTATCAACTGCACTTGCCAAGGATATAGAACTTACAGAAAAAAGACTATCCTTGGACACATCCTTCCATAAAAGGTCTTCACTGGGCCCCCTGGCACATGCCATATCACCGACCCACTTAGAACCCAACTCGCAGGGCTCGCTTCCTCCCTCAGGAGTGGAAACCTCCTCCCCACCTCAACCAGCAACAATTATGAATATAAGTGATAACTCCCCAAGAGAAGGAGTGCCCAGCAGCGACATAGTTAGAGATCCATCCCCTAAAATTAAGACTCGATCTGCTGGTCAAGCTAAAGCCATCAAGATCCAGCCAAAAGGGAGGGAGCAAACAAAAAGGAAACGCCCTGGTCCTCAAACCAATGCTGGTGGGAAAAAAGCTAGATCTTGTAAAAGTAACGTTCCACCTGATGACCCAGCAGTAATGTCATCAATCACCCCCGTACAATTGGATGTGGATGATAGAAGTGGGCAGGGAAGCCGTTTGGACAATAGGGGGGAGGATCCACACATCGAGTTGGGTCCTTCCTTCTGGAAAAGACTGGAGGGTACCTTTAGAAAATATGTCACCCATTGCATGAACGGCTGGACTCCATTGAAAACAGATTGGTGTGCCTTGAACTTTCATTGGCATCAGCACAGAAACAGGCAGGACCAAGTCGTGGCACTCATATTTCAAGGCCGAAATCTATTGTAGGCAAAGGTCCATCTAATTCTAACAGTGATACCGGGTTAAGCCAGACTGCAAGGCCTATTTTGGCTATTGATAAGGGTCAAATTGCTAATCTACAACCAGCCGCTCAGACGGGAGTGGGAAACACACACCAAGCTGTGTGATGCCACAAACCACCTTGTCAGGGGCAGATACTTCCCCGGTACTTAATCACACAGGGGCGGGAGCGAAGCCATCGAACAAAGAGAGAACATTGGGCGATGAAACTAAGTTGAAGGATAAACAGCCAAATCTACCTGTCTCAACCAGGGCCCACAGTGAGCCTCCCCTACCATATATTGACCTCCCTCCCCAATCAGCCCCTTTTGTGGTAGTTTTGGTAGGGGGCCCCCCAATAGCCCGTGGAAAACGAGAATCATACCAAGATTTGAAGCATAAATGTATTTTCTGGCTAGATAAATACCGCCCATTGCCAGTGAACATGAGAGCTGAAATTATGGGTGTCAGGAGAGTCAACTGGATAGGCAAGGGCTGTAAGACGGTTGCAGGGGACTGTATCGTTATTAATTTTAGAGACCAGACGTGTGTCAACTTCATCTGTAATTGGTCTCATAATGATATGTCTAATGGGATACAAGTTCTACCCTTAGCTTATTTCTATGGCCCCCCCATTCCAGTTTCCTTTGAGAGGGATTTGTTCTCTCAGGGGTCTGTATCTATTTTTTCCCCTTAGGGAACATAAGGTTGTTCAACAGCTCTCAAGCCCTGTCGGGGCTAGGGGACTGTGATTGACAGTATGAACATCAAAAGTCCATTCTGGGTAGTATGGGAGGGGATGGAAGGGAGGGAATGGAGACTGGGAAAGGGAATGTGCCTGTCCAGTGTAGTAAAGATGAAGGGTTGATTGAGGTTGGTCAGAGCACCACATGTGATATTATCCTTGAGGCACTAGAGGTAGATCAGTCCTTGAACAGACAGCATAACACACACTCTGGCTTAGGGGGACATCCCGTACGGGGCAAATTGGACACATTATCAGACGGACCACTATGCCGGACATCGCTGGTTTCTTGGAATGTGGCAGGTTTGGGGTCGAAACTTAATTCGCAGGCTTGGGCAGATTTTATTGACCACTTTGACATTTGTTTGTTTCAAGAAGTTTGGGCGGTTGAACCAATGTTTAGAGTTGGCTATTTGAATTTTGTTGTCCCTGCTGTAAAAAAAACTGAAGGGCGACCTATGGGGTGTTTAGTTATATGGGTCAAGCAGTCCCTAAAATCTAATACCCAGTTGCTCCCTATTGTATGTGATGACATTCTTGGTGTTAGATTCGACATTTTCAATGTTTATGCCAGGGGGCTTCAAGGTGGTAAGAAATCAGAAGTTGTAGCTAAACTTGATACATTACTACAGGCTACCCCAAATAACATAATGTCATTGATTGCTGGTGACTTCAATACCACTTTTGAACCCCTTGGTTTGGACGATATTCATTTGACAGAGGAGGAGGACGTTAGGTGGGGAGTTCCCCAGCTCAGTATAAACCTAAAAAAACATGGACTGAGGCTGCTATCCAGTTAAAGGGCTTCTGTTTGGAAAACGAGATGAGGGCTGCCAATGGGCGCACACTCTCAGATAAAATGGGAAAGGAAACTTTTGACAATGGTGCTAGGGTAAGCAACATTGACTATTTACTTGTCCCTCTCAAGATGTGGTCCACTCTCCGCGATATGGAGGTAGTGCCCCGTATTGAAAGCGACCATAACCCCCTCAGTGCAAAGTTTAACCTGGGCATCCATGCAGGGGCTGATGCTCATCAAGGGCATTGTCATCCGGATTTAGTTATGGCAAACGACGAGCGACACCTCAAATGGTGTCAAGTCACAGAGCATCAGGAAATAATTAGTATTATCGAGGGATACCTGGAAGGGGCCTTAAAGGCTATGGAGGGCGTTATTTTGAAAGGTTCTCCCCCTTATCTTTTACTAGAGGCACACAAAAGGATCTTTACTAAACTGAAAACACACTTCTGCAAACCTAGTTTAGGAAAAAGAAGAATCCCAGTTAAAAAACCAGAGAGCTGGTATGATGGCTCCTGTCGCCAAGCTAGGAGGGAATTGGGTTTATCCCTAAAGTCTAAAGATATGGGTACATTAAGACTGGCTCGTGCAAACTATAGGCTCAAGCAACTTGCTGCTAAAAGGGACTGGGAAGAGGGCCTGTGGCAGGATTCGAAAGAGGTGTGCTCTGCAAAGAATCATAAACTTTTTTGGGAAATCTTTAAATGGGATAGGGGAGGACATCGAGAGAGCCCTCATAATAATGTTGACCGTAATTCTTGGGTCGACTATTTCAAGCCCCAATATGCGGCTAGTGCCACTGGTATCAGCGAAGGAGCCTTTGTCCATATTGTGTGTAAGGAACCTATCTTCTCCTTGAGTGAGAGGGCATTGGACCAAGTCACTGAGGGTCGTGCTACAGGCATGGATTGTGTCCCCGCTGATTTATTTCTGAACAACAGAGGGCGCTGGCGATTATATATTTTGTATGTGGCAAACGCCATAGCCCAAGGGATGGAAGTGCCCAGCTCATGGAAAGGGGCAGAAATTGTGCTGGTGTATAAAAAGGGTGATAAGTCACTTGCAGCCAATTATAGACCAATAAGTCCAATTGACTGCTTACAAAAAATCATGGGACGGCTGGTCTTGGGCAGAATTCAGTCCTGGATGGATTATGACAATATTTTAAGCCACCTCCAGGCTGGTTTCTGCCCAAAAACAAGTACCATAGACCAGGTCTTCCGGTTTATTATGTCATACTGGCGTACCGTGGTCCTGGAAAAGGGTACTTTGTATGCCGTTTTTGTTGACTTAAAAGCGGCTTTTGACCTGGTCCCTCGTATTACACTATGGAAAGTTCTAGCGGATCTAGGGATGGCACCTGAATTGCTGAGTTTGATTGTCCGCCTGCATGAGGATACCTTCGCTCGGGTACGGTGGGGTTCCCAGGGGGAGGTTACTGAGCCCTTTCCGGTGGAGCGTGGAGTGAGGCAGGGTTGCGTTATGGCACCTATCTTATTCTCGCTCCTTGTGAATGGGGTTGCAGATTTCCTCTCCCTGGTCCCGACCGATGCCCCTGCGATGTCCGGTTAGCGGGTCCCGATCCTCATGTTCCCGGACGACACTCTCATCATCTCAAAGACACCGAGTGGACTCCAGCTAGCACTGAAGCGGTTTGAAGATTTTTGTTTGAATAGGGGCCTGGAAATAAATACGGCAAAAACTAAGTATATGGTTCTGACTAGCCGTAAAACGTGCGGGACAAATAGACCTTTTAGAGGGCTGATTATTATGAATGGTTCCCCGCTGGAGCGGGTAGATTCTTTCACCTACCTGGGGGTCAACCTCCAGAAAGACCTGTGGTGGTCTAGCCAATTGGACATTGCGGTCCTAAAACTCCGCCAGCAGGCAGGCATCCTTTTGAAAAAATTCACCTCCTCAACAACCAAGCCCTTTAGCCCCTTATTGCAAATATACGGGATGAAGGTCTTAGGTTCGGCCCTATATGGATCCGATCTCTGGGGTTTTGAGGATCTTAGAAAGCTAACGCTAGCTGAAAATGAATTCCTCCGAAAAGCTACTAGCGTTCCCATAAGTACCCCGTTAATACCGCTAATGTGGGATCTTGCCTTTCTGCGCCTCGTCCTTTACTGGTGCCGTTTATGGACAACAGAAGAATTACAGCATTATGCCCAGGGTTTAAGGGAGATAATGGCTAAGGACACGTGCCAAAGAATACATTGGCTTAAGAACATCAGGTCGATACTCTTTAAATTAGGAATGAGTGACTTATGGGAGGACCCGGAAAATGCTCAATTTCCCTCTAAAAAATTCCTAAAAGAAAAGTATTGGGAGATGGTGATCACAGAAGTGAGGTCAGTGGGTCTCTCCTCTCACTTAACAGGTCGTTTCATGGATATTAAAGCCCAACCAAAACTGGAACAATATTGGGACATTATTGGTAAACAACAGGATCGCAAGCTCTATTTCCAGCTTAGGGTAGGATCACTCCCAGTAAGTTCTTTCACAGTTAAATGGGCAGATAAAAGTGGTAACGACAGATGTCCCAAATGTGTGGAGGAACAAGAGTCAAGAAGTCACTTTTTATTCTTTTGTCCCCTGTACACTGCCCCCAGAACGATGTGGATCAAGCCTCTATGTAAACTGCTTGGGATATATAGGCATGCTGAGGCTTTGAGAATCTTAACTACAGATCCGACGCCTAGAATTGCTGTTGCTGTGGCTAAATTCTTGAGATGGGCTTGGCTAATCCGCACAAAATATATAGCGGCAACTATGTGAAGGTTAAGTTGTTTTTACCTATGTATACTAGGGCTAACCATTGTGAATTTCTGTGCAATACTCCTCTGGATAAATGTATGTTGATGAAATTGTTTTTATCCCCTTTTTAAATTGTAATTCGGCATAGTCTATTCTAGTTTAATACTTTTTTAAATATTTATTGTATGGATTTTTTAACGACCTTTTTAATCAACATTTGTATAATATATGTATGTATACTTTTATGACTTAATTGTCGAATAAAGTTTGTGAAACAGACTCGATTTCCCAACCCCCCGCAAGGGGAGTCAGAAACACTGGAGCTGGATTTCTCGGCAGAGGAGGACAGCTTCTGATCAGTGCGTCAGCTGGAGAGTTGGCTTCCTTCGGCATTGCTGTAGCGAGCTGCGTCGGGCAAGTAGGTAGTCGAACTGCACCGAACCACACCGTGCTTTACCATATTAGGTGAAGGTATATTTATACCTTGAAGGTGTTTAGGAATGCCAGTTATGACTTAGTCGGGCATATGAACGTTCGAATGAACCCCTAAGGAATAGATGTTCATGTATAATAACTGAGTTCTTGGAGCAATCAATATTTAAGCAAGGGGAAGTCCCAAAAGGCTTAAGAGTCTGGTTTTCCAGGAAATCGTAGTGACGTAGATGAAAGGATGGAAGTAGCCATGCCTGTATGTGGGCTGCATGGGCCATGCCTTAAGAAGGACTGGAATTCAATGCCTATATAAGGCAATGCAAATTGTACATCTTCAGGCTTGGCAAGCTCTGTCCTCCCAATACCTGATTATTTTTACAGTGTGGCAGAGAAGTCTAGTCTAACATATGAGCCTTTGTAGTTTCCTCTCACCCATGAAAAATTGTAACAAAATAACACTCAGCATTTTTAGTCCAATTTCCCACAAAAATTCTATTAACCCATATGTTTTACATACAGTTTAATTAATTAGGTATGAATTTTGACATGGCCTCCTAACATATTAAGGATTAGACCAATACATTGCTTAATTTTTCTTCAGTTGTATCTTCAATTTAACTTTTTTCTCTAACCCTGTCCCTTTCAAGTAGATTTGCAGTCAGATATTGTTACTGAGAATCTTCTTGTAGGTGGCAGGATGGAAAAAAAAGTTCTGTTGAATCATTAGACAGTAGAGAAAATACACCTGGTAGACAAATCTTAAGGTTTTAGATGCAGAGGCATTATAGTTTCAAACCTAGGCATATCTTTGAACTACGCTAGTCCTGCAGGCTCAGGCCTCACACACCAGCACCAATGACAATGTCATAAAAATACCTCTAGATGAATCACAAAATAAGAGGCATAGCAGCAAGTGTCCTCTGGCACCAAACCAGCAGCATCAGCAGCACATGAAATATCGCCCAAGCGTGTATTCCCAAATGCAAGCTTTTTTTGGCTATATACTATCAGTTCTGTCAAAGAAATGCTTGTGCAGTTTTAAAAATAACTTTTTGTTACACAAACACTATTTTCTGATTTGTAGTCAATCTTAAAATGTTTTAAAAAATACCAGCTTGTCATGACTAGATCAAAATATGGCACGATGGCCACCTTAAGCTAGGGCCACTGCAATGACTAGTATGTTTACAAAATGCCAAGGAGAGTCAGCATAATTTTTCAGAATTCCAACATCAACTGTTACAAGTGTCTGTGTCACCTCAATCTTGACCTAGCTCCCATTTAAACACCTCAATTTCTGATTTTAACTTACCTTCTTTCTCCACGCTTGTGTCTTATATCTACCTCTATCTTTTACCTCTGTCTATCAATTTCCATTTTATTACCCCAAACTACTATTACTGCACTCATTCTTTGTTTTTTTTTAATTGAATGCTTGGTCGTGCCTTTCTAAACAAATTGTTGTTTGTAGAGACACAAGAAAAACCAGTGCAGGGCGCTGTCATTTAACTCCTTGGTTGATAAGAGATATTGATCTGGAATTGATACATGCTGTCATGTATGGCGAATGAGTGATCAAGCAGGGATGTCTACATGTTCTTTTTGTGACTATTTACTGCATTTGCACAGGAATGGTAGATATTTTATATGTAAGTAGCTGCCAGGGGTTTCAGCATTGAGGCTTAACTTTTCAGTATTAGGGCTATTTCTAGTTTTGATTGTATCCTGAAGGATTCAATGTACAAGGGACATATTGACTTTGTTGAGGACTTCAAGTATCTCACTGAAGAGATTGGTTTAGGGACATGTATTGAAGAATGCCCTCCCCCTATGTGGTGGATATGAGGGTGTTAGAGATGCTAGCAAGGTCTGTTTGAGGAGGCAGTTTTAAGGAAGGCCACTGTATTACATTGCAGAGAACGGTCAGATATATGCTAGTAATTTACCTTGTGCTGTTCAGGAGGTTCTTGTTCCCGCTTTGTTTAGATTAATCATTGGTTAGTGGCTTTGACATTGCAATTGAGTACCTCACTGTTGATGCCTAATATCAAATAAGGGGAGTTGGTTGATGGTTTTGGTGAAGCCATGATGGAATTGAAGATGCCGAATAATGGTGGACATTTTACAGGTATCTTTTACTGTGGAGCTGTGATTTCTGTATGACAAGTGGAGAGATTTCAGTCTCAGATCTAGTTTGTGTACTGGTTCTTTTCCTATTTGCTGATAGCTCATCTTCTGCCAGTAAGTTCTTGGGTGCACCGTGATGCACACAGCTTTGGTTCTGTAGAGTGGATGAGGTTGTCTAACTGCAAGAGTGAGCTGACATTGGTTTGGAGACAGTTGTGATTGCCAGAATGATAAACTGAGATTTATCTTGTATATGGGAAGCACTTTAACAGAGATGGATATTTCGTGTTGGGGGAATAATGGCTGTGTAAACTGACCGATTAAGGTCTGAAGATCTGGTGGAAGGTGAAATATGAGAGGCTAGGGGGAAAAGTGATTGATAATAGTGACATAGAATTAATAGTAGTGGATTGCTAGAGAGTAAATAGCCGGAAAAACATGTAAATCACCACAGGTTCATAGAGTTTTGTAATTTCTAAAACTAATTCCGCCTAAATGTTCCAAACAAGAGCACAAAATATAGCCCACAGTCATCAGACCTTATTATAACACCATATCAAAGTGTGGGTCCAATTCCTCAATGTAAGAATACTCCAGATTCATACATATATGTATCTGTCAGTGAATTTACAGAGGCATATGACTGAGACCCTCATAACTCTTGAACCAGTAATAACAATTTGGGCACAAATAGGCGTTTGCATCCTATTAGGAATTCCAAGATGGGAAAATACACAGAGAAACCAATTCCTAAAATCATTAATGAGTACGGCAAGAAGTACTACAGGAGTACTCTTTTGTTAATTCTTACATGCCTTTGTAAAACACTACTGAAAAATCTATTTCCTTATTAGGAAAAGTGCAACAAGGGTACAGTCCTTTTTATGTGTATGCATTATATATGAATATTTCCTATATATCCCCCCCTTTATTCTCATTTTAGGTGTTTTGGGACCCATCCACAAATCCATGTAAGAGTATTAGTGAGCTTCATGCCTTTTCACTGAGGCTTTTTTATCTTAACATCTACCCTGACAAACTGGTGCTTTGTACGCACACTTCCTTTTTACCACAATAAGACACTCCATTTCACGTAGGCCAAACCATCACTCTGCCTACATTTTAACACTCCGCTTCATCCCTCCAAAGAAGAAGAGTGACTTCACTGTCTTGAGCCAAAAAGAGTGTTGTTGTTCTACCTTGACTGTACAAGACTTCCCCGTGGACGACCAATTCTTGGTGGAGTATGTCGGAGCGAAGAGAGGACTGGTCTTGCAGATGCTTACCATCTCCCGATAGATCGTGCTCTGGATCCAAATCTCCATTGTCCAAAAAGCAATTCCCTGAGGATTTGCGTACTCAATCCACCAGAGCTAAAGCTGTAACCGCTGCATTAGCTTTCAGAGTTGCAATCCTAGATATCTGTCAGGCAGCAATGTGGGCCTCATTGCACACGTTCACCAAACATTACTGTCTGGACAGTCAGGTCTGTAGAGATGGGCTTTTTGCCTGTTCGGTCTTGCAGGACTTCCTGGTGTGAAATTGGTCTATGGACCCACCTCCATGGAGGCATTTCTTGGGTTTCTATCCTAAGGTAAGGAATCTGCTGCTAGAAGTCTCTATCAGATGACCAAGTTACTTATCTTCGGTAATGCCTTATCTCGGAGAGACTTTATCTTGCCCCAGTTTCCTTACTGACCCACCCATCCTTCCTGCTCTGTGAACGTATTTATAGGTGCAAGGTACTTTCCTAACAGGGTTTTCCACACCCGCGGTCAGTGTACTTCATGGCTCCACGCTTCTGGCGTGGAAAGTAACTGACATTGGTGTGCCTGGGTGGCACTTATATGGGCTATGCGAGCATCTTTTCTGTCGCGGACGATGCCAATGAAACCATATGGAGCCAAACTACGCCACCCACTGCGTGCAGGGGTATTGCTCACTAGACCTTTCCGGATCTGGTCTGATGCCTGGGAATTGTTCTCAGGGGGGGAATCTGTGGCTAGATAGAGTCTTTGTCAGATTAGACGTTACCGAAGATAAGACACCTGAAGCGCCCTCAGTGATTTGTTGTCTCACTTATTGTTTTGAATTATGTTCCTAACTGTTACAATGTGGTTCAACTGTTGTTATAAAAAGTATTGTAAAGCGCTCTGATATCCTTCTGGATCAAGTTCGCGCTATAAAAAACTTCATAAATAAATATGTAAGAGTCGTACAAGGGCACTATTTACGTAACCCTAAATGTCTTTGTTAACAAGCCCCAACATTCTGAGATCTGCACTATGAAAAGGCGTAAAACATGAATTTTCCGGCTTTCTCCCTAACACAGAACTCCACGGTATTGTGGCATAATGTTCTTTTTCTTACATAAAAATATGTCTGCGCACAATATCCCGCAGCCCTCCAGACAGCACAGAAAAATGCTTCTTTTCTCTGGACTTATTCACACTTTCTGCATCGCTTTTGTCCTTACTTGTTCACCTTTTTGCAGTTTAATCTGCCCTTTCTTCCGGTGTTCTATAAATGTATAAATGTTGCTTACAAAGGTGGAACATTGAGAATACTCAGAGGAAAATGTGCACTCATGATATACATTTGCATGCATAATTCGAACATTTTTGCCTGAGTAATTAGTTAAGGGTTTGAGACTTGGATGCTGTGTGTTAACTAAAAATGTTTCGGTATGTCTACACTATTTCATTCGTTAAAGAATCTCTCTCTTGTGAGCTGCATTGCAAGCTCCGCTCTGGAACGTACATTATTTATGGCTGCTGAGTGAAGCGGACAGATGCTCAAGGTCTTACGATTATTTGAGTTTTTGCAGTTTTCCTGTTCCTGCTATTCTCCTAGAGATTGTGATGTACCTATTTCAAGCAAGTTGTCATGCGAAAAACAATGCCACAATAGATTGTTTTACATCATGTAGCAGGAAAACTAAACACTTCATGTCCGCGGCCTTCACACACAAAAATAAAACAAAATCAATTAAAAGCACTTCCCACTGACAGCGCTCCTGCAAAAGGCTCACAGCCAAGCCTGAAGAATGGTCTGTGGGCTTCTTGCATCTTTGTCATGCCAGCTTTTGAGCGAGCAAGTTAAGAAAATGAAAACATTGAGTGGAAAGCAACTATTTTGTTTCATGAAATTGTTGTATACACCATAACCTGCCATGTATGGAACTTGCCCTCGGTTCATGCTCCCGGGATGCCAATTCGCAATCAAGGTCGTTGCTTCCATTGGTGCAGCAGGTGCAGTGGCACCATGGCCCAGAGGGGTCTACTGATCTCTGATTATTCCTTTGTTATCAAATATCTTTCGCCATTGAATGCCTTTTAATAATAGATAATTCCTGTTTGTAAAGCGCAAACATATCACTGCCTCAAGGGTTTCAAGGCACTGGGAGCCGTTAGGGGAGATTAAAGTGAGCTATCACATGATGCCAGGTTGCCTCCAGCACCGGGGATCGAACCGTGAACTCACGCACTTTGGAATCAGCCACTCTGGCCGCTGCACCACACCTCTCCCACTTTGAGCAAGCGCAAGTGAGACAAGAGTATGTGTGTGTGTAGTGTGTTTGTGTGTAAGATACACTGTTCACTCACAAGTCCACTTTTCTTTGTGATTCGACAGAAAGATATCTTAGTTGATAGGTGCTCACTGAGGACATTGTTTTGTATCCTCCAAGTGACATCTTGGAATCCTATCGGACAAGGCTGAGCCTTTACTCTTTCCTAGGTCAATAAGTTCTGTACCATTCCGTTGGATAATCCCAATACTTTTTTTTATTTTGCGTGTGTTGATGGGAAAAAAACATATTAGCAAGCGCTACATAAAAAATAATCACTATTTTCACAGGTGTAGGTGAGGCTGGAGTGGGAGCTATGCCGAATTCTGTTTTGAGTGCTTCCCCATTTCAAAGAGCAATACACTTACTAATGTAATCCTCCTAGTCCAACTTTACCGTACACCACCATGTCTGGCATATCACGTATATGTAGAGACTGATATAACAAAGTTGATGTATAAAGTCGGTATTGCAACAAAGTTTCACTTATGCCGCACTCTTAGTGCTAGGTAAGGGAAACAATATTATTTGAGAATGGTCCTAAACTCCAGTCTAAGATGTGCTCCCAACACCCTCATAAGCAGGAGCTGAAGACCCTCCAGTGATATTGTTGATTGTCAGAGCATAACCAAATGTATGCATGCGTCTGATACTTATGAATGAGAGAGTTTGCATAGGCACAGCTCTTGCCCTCATTACCTGGACCTCCCACCACAACTATAGACCTTCTGCAAACACATACTGTTTGATCTGGCCCTCTCTGCAGGTGTATCCTCAAACTTTTTGTTTTTTACCCTCCACTTTTTGCTGAATTTGTTTTTTTGGCCTTATGGCTATGTGAACTTTACCAATGATAACCAGTGCTAAAGTGACCCAACTCCCCTAAACCATGTTTGATTGGTAAACACCTAATTGGCATATTTTGTTTACTTGCAAATCCAGCCTAGAGTTGGATACCATGTTCACAGGGCCTGTAAATTCAGTGCTACCAGAGGGCCTGCCACACTTAAGTAGCACTCTAAAACATATGCCATTGCAGCCTCAATGCAATCTTACACTGTCATGTCGACTTGGCAACTGAGTCCCCTTGTGAAGCCCTAAACTCCCCTTTTATAAAAAATATAGGTCACCCCTATGGAAGGCCATGGGTAGCCCATAGGGCAGGTTGTTGTTTAATTACAAGGTTGGACATGTACTTTTATGTTTTACATGTCCTGGTGGTGACAAACACCCAAATTCGTTTTTCACTACTGTGAGGTCTACCCCTTCCATTGGATAAAATTGGGGATTCCCTATTACATTGAATAAGCTGTTATTCCTAATAGCGCCCAGGTAGATGTTTCATGTTTGGTACCTATGAAATTGCAATGATAACCCTCTTCAATTGTAAAGTCGGATTTTTCATTACAATTTTGAAAATGCCACTACAGAAAGTTGTAGAGAAAAAGGAGGGGTTTGGCCCTGTAGGGAAGAGGGTAGGTAGGGCCTATTAATGCCAAAAAGAAGGGGATTTACCTATGCCTCTGTGTGCATGATTACAACACTTAATGTTCATCAAAGAGAAAACCACACTAGTTAGTTAACTCAGACACGTGATTTATGTCAATTACTTTAGAAATGTATGTATTATCAGTTACTTACGACAAGAAAGAATACATAATCAACTTCACATTGAACACAACAAAATGTTTGCAAGGGAAAAAGCAAGAAAAACAAACATGTGAACAACTATTGTATAAATTAAAGTGACCATATCCACATAATGTGCAAATACATTGTACACAGTGATGTGCAATTATCTCAAGAACAGTAAAAAACAAACTTTCATCAAGTCAAATCAAGAATGAAAATTGGGGGGGTACGTCTTGTTCAATACCAGCCCGACTTCCTGTAACAATATTTACTGTGATAATTAAGTTGTGTGAGTACAGGAAATAGAAAACCAAACATCAATTAGGACATGCCATCAATTTTGGGCAAACAAAAAATGCCTTAATGCCGACACGTTTCGAATCCAAATGTATGGATCATCGGATACTCATCAGGGCGTGAAATTTATCCGCAGATACTGTTTAGAGAGAGAGAAAGGGAATTTGATTTAGAGAGTTGAAAACTTAACAAAAAAAGGGGCTTTTTCCAGTTGTTGCATCAAACGATGCAGCATACCTTGAGCGACCAATGAATTGTGGTCGTTTTAGTCTTTTATGAAAAGGTCATCATCTACAAACAAAGGGGATTGTCTGGTATTAGCAAGAACGGGCTGTAATATTTGAACCCCAGAAGAAAATTAAATATCATAGATCGCTTACTTTTGTCCATAAGTTTAGCGAAGAATTGTTTCTTCGAGGTGTCCTGTGAAGGAAAAAACACCCGTTTCTGGGTTTGCACACACACACGCGCCCACACTCGGGCTCAACCGGCTAATAACCCGCTTGGTCTCCCCTCCTTTGCAGGATTGATTCTTGAACAAGACCTCTGCCCTTAAAGCACACGTTTAATTCAACGTCCCGAGGGTCAGAATTCACGGTAAGACGCCCCACGGCGGCAAGCCGGTCTGGTTTTTCTGGTTCGGTAACAACACAGATAGGGCATTCATTAGCTTTCCGCCTGTTTTTTCCTTCACAGGACACCTCGAAGAAACAATTCTTCGCTAAACTTATGGACAAAAGTAAGCGATCTATGATATTTAATTTTCTTCTGGGGTTCAAATATTACAGCCCGTTCTCGCTAATACCAGACAATCCCCTTTGTTTGTAGATTGTTTTAAAGGGACGGAACATAGGAACTGAAATTGCACTCTTTCCTGCCTCGATTTCTGAGCGGCTGCATCAGCTATAGAGGTAAATTTCTCGGCCACAGAACTGTATTCATGTAGTAGTGCCAGCCCACAATCATAACACAAATACTTACCTTGCCAATGTCACTTCGTTGCAGGTTGACATCCACGGTATATGATGACCTTTTCATAAAAGACTAAAACGACCACAATTCATTGGTCGCTCAAGGTATGCTGCATCGTTTGATGCAACAACTGGAAAAAAACCCTTTTTTTGTTAAGTTTTCAACTCTCTAAATCAAATTCCCTTTCTCTCTCTCTAAACAGTATCTGAGGATAAATTTCACGCCCTGATGAGAATCTGATGATCCTTACATTTGGATTCGAAACGCGTCGGCATTAAGGCATTTTTTGTTTGCCCAAAATTGATGGCATGTCCTAATTGATGTTTGGTTTTCTATTTCCTGTACTCACACAACTTAATTATCACAGTAAATATTGTTACAGGAAGTCGGGCTGGTATTGAACAAGACGTACCCCCCCAATTTTCATTCTTGATTTGACTTGATGAAAGTTTGTTTTTTACTGTTCTTGAGATAATTGCACATCACTGTGTACAATGTATTTGCACATTATGTGGATATGGTCACTTTAATTTATACAATAGTTGTTCACATGTTTGTTTTTCTTGCTTTTTCCCTTGCAAAAATTTTGTTGTGTTCAATGTGAAGTTGATTATGTATTCTTTCTTGTCGTAAGTAACTGATAATACATAAATTTCTAAAGTAATTGACATAAATCACGTGTCTGAGTTAACTAACTAGTGTGGTTTTCTCTTTGATGAACATTAAGTGTTGTAATCATGCACACAGAGGCATAGGTAAATCCCCTTCTTTTTGGCACTACAGAAAGTTGGCATTTTCCTACTTTTAGCTCTTTGTGTTTGCAGCGTGTCTTGGGTCACATGACTGGGAGTAGCTGACAGTTAGACTTTGTGAATTCCTCCCAGACAGTCACACAATAGAGGATTAGGTGTGTCTCAATGGGTCATCCGCTGGCAGCATTAGGGGCCGAGCTAAGCTCAGCACTACTTACACCTAAATGGCCTGTGCTCTGCTTTTCAGCATAAAGGGCTGAATGACTGTAATGTCACTGCAGCCAGCTTCGAATTATACTCAAAATTTTGCCAGGGTTCTAAGAGTACTTCAGCTTTTGCTTCAATACTATCAATTGACCTGAGGTTCTGTGAATTCTGAACCCGTTTCATAAAGGTCATGGTTTCGTTACGAAAATAATAGTGGCAAACCCTAACTTGTGAGTGCGGAATGTACGATTGATTTCGCCATGCTAGACCGATGGATTCACTATGTATTCATGGATTCTGTTCTGAACCCTCGGGTTCCATTTTGTGTACGGCAGTCATTTTGTGGTTGCCCTCACATAGGCCGATAACTACGGCCAAATGAGTCTTTGGTACACGAACACTTTAGCTGACTCCTAGGTGACCTGAGTGAACTGACCCCGTTGCCCGAAGCTAACCTTGCTAAGCCAGTTCCTTGTCCGGTAGTTGATCGAGATTAGGATCAAAGAACAGGACATTTTTGAGTTTATTACACACGCACACACCCTTTATCCTACTTCTCATCTGTTTCTGTTCCTTCTTGTATGGTCTATTTATGATATGGGTTGTGGTCCTTTATTATGGGTCTGTCCGGCCTGTCCGAGCAAGAATGTTGGGCTTTCCCGTGTAATTGATGGTGGGCTGGACAACTGAAAAGTGGGTTTGTCAACATGCAATACCTTTTGCAATGTTACCTTTGATTGGACAATTCGTAAATAATAGGTGTTTGTCAGGAATGTGATTTTTAGCATAAAAGACGATGTCTCGCAATACGAAAATTGAGCAGATTCTGACGAACCTACTTGTGTCGTACTTCGTAGACTTCTGTTCCTGGTTGCAGCCAATAAATTTGATCTTTGACGTCACCGAGAAGTATCCCGTGTCTCGGTATTCTAAGACAGGTGAACTCGAAGACTTTGGGCGTGCCCCTGGCGCCGCTGGGTTCTAAAACCCGGTTCTTCAGTTGGCGCCCAATGTGGGGCGACTTCAGTGGTACCGGTCCAAGCCTGAAGATCGTGAGGAGCTTCGTGAGAATATTCTGGAGGAAGCCCAACCACTTCATCGACCCCTGTATGTCGTCGTGGTCCGAAGGTTTTTGCTGCGAGGCTTCCCGCTTTCTGACGGCTACGAAGGACTGCTGCCCTGAATGTCGCCCTGTCTTGGACCCTTTGTGATGATTTGTAGAGCGAGACGATAGACGGGTCTTCTGGTGACGTGATCGATACTTCAGTTAAGTATAAGTGGAACGTTTTCCAGTCTTTAGTTTTGGTTTCCTTCGGGATCTTTGATTTGGAACTTGCAAGTGCCAAAGCCGAGGGACTCGTATATTTGCGAGACTATCGTGTTTGGTAATCCCTTGAAGTTTGAAGCTAGATTAGTGAGCGGAGATGCCTGGTCTTAGCAGAATTAGGAATTTGTTTTGTTGTAGTTGTAACAGGGATTCCCGATTAGAGGACTCGTGTCCGATACCTCCGGTTGGAACTCCGACTTATGAGCTCTATTCTAAACATGGTGTGGGCCCCATCACGTATAATGAACTATGGGTCCGATACACTAGGAAAGACGGTGTTCTAAAATGGCCCCAACATGGTAGCTATGACACAGAGATTTTGATAATTTAGAAGTTAAACTATTTAAGAAGAAAGCCTGGCCGGCGATGTTTGACTCTTTCCTCCTCTGGCGTAAGGAAGCCAAACAGAGAGAAATTAAACAAGCGAAGAGAAATAAAAGAGAGAAGGGTATATCGATAATGCAAGCTGCTATACAGTTTAAAGATAATGAAGAAGAGCAAGCGAGTGAGCAGTTGCATAGGCAACATAAAATGGCCATCGATAAATGTTATCCAGCTTTGTCACCTCTCCTACAAGGTACAACGAAGGACCCTGAAAAGGATTCTTTGATGTCACATTTGTTGAGTTCGCCACCCCCTTATGTGCAGAGTGCCACGGCACCGCCGCAACCTTTAGTTGCGCAACCTCTAGCTGTTCAGCTTCCTGTTGTTGCACAGCCGCCAGCTCACCTTCAGCTGGTTCCTCCTCCTTTGGCGCAGCCTTCTCTAGGGCCGCCGACTTTGCTAACAGTTCCGCCTCAAATTCCTATGACTTTTTCTCCTGTATTTGCTACTTCTTCTGTTACTACTCCTACATTTGCTTTGTCTCAGCCTGCTTTGCCTCCTGTCCTTATGACAGCTTCTCCTTCTGTTCGACAGAGAATGACTGATACTGTTACTGGTCTTTTGTCTCCTTTCTTTGGGTCATTGACTGTGACCCCTGTTTCGGCGCGTAAACAGTTGCGTAGCCAACTCCCTGGTCCTGAAGAGCGGGCAGTATTGGATCATTTGGCTCGTAAATGGGTTACTAATTCTTCGAGATATGATTTAGAGTCAGTTATGGATGTCTTCCGACAATGGGAAGCACCAAAGCAAAGGTATGTCTTCGACATCATGTGTACTTTTCTTCGTGAAGAATGGGATGATGGTGAGTTGGGCCAGACTCCATCGGAGTTGTTTAATGTACAGTCCGAATTTGCGAACGATAGTGGGTTCCGATGTTGAGAAAGCAGTTGCGACGTTGCTTGCCTTCAGGAGCGAGCGTCCTTCTCGGATGTTGTTTGAGCCTGATTCTTCTGTTAGGAGAAAAGTGCAACAGTACCCAATGATAGAGGTTCCTCCGGTATAGAAAGAGGCAGTTCAGGCCGATGTTAACAATGGTATTGCAGCTGTAGAAGCTCATTTTCAGCGTGTTTGGGTACATGTTCCGTGGAAGCGAGCTGAAGTTTTGGCTCTTAAGCAGACTCTACCTGATCCCCGAAAGAATCCTGCAGGGTATTATAAAGAGTTGTCACAGACAGCTGATGCGTGCATTATGAATTTAGCTGATATAGATATGTTGTTTGGTAATGTAGTTCCTCAACCCTTGTGGGGAACGATTCGTCATGTGGATCATGCGCAAGAGTTAGGTGATACATGGGCTAACATTACTGCTGCAGATGGTCTTCAGGGTGGTGGAGCTAAACCTGAAGCTTTAGTTGCGGAACTCCCTGGTAGGATTATTAAGTATATGAAGACTTTGATGCCTGCTATGCGAGTGAATTGGGATAAATTGTCTGCATGTAAGCAGAAGAAAGATGAAAGTGTGTCTGATTTCTTCACTAGGTTTGAGGAGACGTTCATAGATCATAGTGGTCAGGACATGAGTACGGAAGGTGGCCAACGGTTGTTTGTAGATAAGTTTGTTCATAACTTGCTTCCCGAGTTGTGTAATAAGTTGAAGGATTCAGAGAGTTCATGGGCTGTTTCTTCGTTGGCCCAGATATTGGCTACTGCACAATATTATGAGAATAGGGATAAGGATGAGAAAGAGAAGGTAGAGAGAAAGACTCAAGATTTAAAGACAAAGGTCCTTTTGCAACAGGCGTATCCGCCTCGTTATAATCAGCCTGAGTTTCAGCAACCTCATCAGTTTCAGAGAGGATCTCAAAGGTCCGAGTCTTTTCAGCAGCGTGTTCCTGTAGGCCCTAATCAGTGTGCGTATTGTAGAGAAGAAGGTCACTTTAAGAGTAGTTGTCCGGTTCTGTTACAGCGTACGAATGGCGCTTCTGGTGTGAGAGGTCGAGGTGTTCAGCAAGCTCCTAGAGGTAGAGGACGTGGTGTGTTTCCCCAGAATGCACGATCCTTTCCTTCACAGAATACGATGAATTACTTTGATCAGCAGAATGTTGCGTCTGGTAGATCGACTCAGTACTATGCTGACGATTACTATGTTGAGAGTGAGAATGTTGACGGTAATGATTGCTAGGACAGCCACAGACAAACAGAGGGAGTTGTTTCAGTTCCAGTAGATCAGAGTGGACCTTATGTTGAAGTAATTACATCAGGTGTGTCAGAGCTTTTTTTTTTGGATACTGGTGCAGCGAAAAGTTCTATCATGCACTCTAAACTCCCTGGCGCACCTTTGTCTGGCTTAACGAATGTTTGGGTAGGATTCTCTGGCGCCCCAGTTCGTAATCTAGTTTCTAGTCCTTTGTCTCTTTCTATAGGGCCTTGTGAATTGGAAGCACCCCTCATTTTGACGACAGGTTGTGGTGAGAATTTGTTGGGTTTGGATTTGTTGAAGAGGTTACATGCAACATTGCATTGTTCTCCTTCAGGTGTATAGCTTACGTTGGGCAAGAAAGTGATCTCTCCGATGTATTTGTCTAAAGATCGGCTTCCACCGGAATTGCGTTCTCTTCCTGATACTCTTTGGGCTACTGGTCCTAATGATGTGGTTTTTCTGGAGATTCCACCTTATGTTGTGACGCTTAAAGCGAATGTTAAATTGACACGTATTCCCCAATATAGGATTTCTAGCGATGGTGAAAGAGCGCTTTTAGCGATCATCTATGATCTGATTGAGAAAGGTGTGATTGAAGAAACGAGAGATGATGTGTGTAACAGTCCTGTTTTGCCTGTCCTGAAGCGTACTGACTCTTCTCAGCCGCCTGTGTATAGGTGTGTGACCGACCTTCGAGAAGTGAACAAAATTGTTGTGCCACAGTTTCCTGTTGTCCCGGACATTACTGCTTTGCTGACTATGATTCCTGCTTCAGCTACCTGGTTTTCGGTGATTGATCTGAAGAATGCTTTCTTCAGTATCCCGATTGCCGAGGAGAGCAGAGATATTTTTGGCTTCTCTTTAGGAGGCCGAAGTTTCTAGTTTTAGCGCGCCCCCACAAGGTTATTGTGAAAGTCCCTCCATCTATAGTCAGGCTTTGAAAACACAGCTTGATACGATTGTCTTGCCTGATGGTGCTACTCTTATTCAGTATGTAGACGATTTGTTAGTTGCTGCTGATGATGAGGAAACTTGTAAAGAAGCTACTCTTTCTTTGTTGTGACATTTGTCTGCCCTTCATCATAAAGTTGCACCTTCGAAGTTGCAGTATTGTCGACAAGAGGTGACCTACTTAGGTCATCTCTTATCGAAGGAGGGTAGAAGGTTGACTCCAGAACGAATTCAAGCGATTGCGAAAATGAATGTGCCAGCTACCCAGAGAGAAGTGCGTGCTTTCTTGGGTATTACTTCGTACTGTAGGCAATGGATTCCAAACTTTTCGTTGCTTGCGAAACCTTTGTTAGCACTTACTCTTAAGAATACTCCGAATCCTCTTCCTTGGTCTGACGAATGTCAGAAGAGTTTTTCTGAATTGCGTAATGCATTGTGTTCTGCTCCGGTGTTGGGTACCCCCGACTACAGTAAGCCTTTTACACTCTATGTCCACGAGAGAGAGGGATGTGCATTGTCAGTTTTGACTCAGCAGTTTGGCGATAAACAGCGTCCATGTGCATATTTCTCGTCGACGTTAGATCCGGTACCTAGAGCGTTGCCGAGTTGTTTGAGAGCTACAGCGGCAGTAGCTGTTTCTATTCGACAGTCTGCTGGTTTGGTAATGGATAATATGTTGATTGTGATGGTTCCACATGCAGTGGATACTTTATTAAACAGGACTAAGACCCAACACTTGACTAGTGCTCGATTGTCAGGTTATGAGTTGACACTTTTTGAGAGTCATGTGCATATAAAGCGATGCAACACGTTGAATCCAGCTACGTTGTTGCCGATTTCTGTAGAGACGGATGTTCAGGAACAGCATGATTGCTTTCTTAGGACAGAGGAAGAAATGAAGGGTAGAATTGACTTGAAAGACACTCCTCTTGCGAAGTCTAATGGTACCTTATGGGTAGATGGTTCATGTTTTAAGCTTCCGAATGGTGATACGACTGCAGCATATGCGGTTACGACTTTGCATACGATTGTTGAGGCTGCACGTATCCCACAAAATTCAGCTCAAGCAGCAGAGTTTATTGCACTGACGAGAGCATGTGTGTTGTCCAAAGGAAAGAGAGTGACTGTGTATACCGATAGCCAGTATGCGTTTGGTGTTGCTCATAGTTTTGGTCGTTTGTGGAAAGAACGTGGGTTCTTAACGTTGCATGGTACGAAGATTCAGCATGATCAGTTGGTGAATAAACTTCTTGAGTCACTTACGTTACCGATGCAAGTTGCGATTGTGAAATGCAGTGCACATAAGAAGGTTACCGATGACGTTGGTCGTGGTAATGCGTTTGCGGACGAAGTTGCGAAAGAGACAGCGAAAAATGTGATGAGTCGAATGTATGTTGCGGGTCCAGCAAGATGGGTTTCGGATAGAGGTGTGTGTGAAGACACGATAGAGAGTGTGAAATCAATTCAGGCTGAAGCTACTGAGAAAGAATTGAGTGTATGGAGAGAGAGTATGGGAAAATTGGATTCGACTGGTTGTTGGATTGAGTTGTCAGAACATCAGAGATGGTTGTTACCTGATGCGTATGTGCTTGCAGTGGTTACGATGGCGCATGGAACGGCTCACATTAGTACGAAAGGGATTTGTAAGTTGTTGGCTCCAGTATGGCAGAATTCTGGAATTCCTAAGTGTGCGGAGAATGTGGTCAAGAATTGCATGGTTTGTCTGATGTATAATCCTGTTTTATAGTGAACAAAAGTCCTTAGCTTATTTGAGATCAAGACAATACAGTATAGGAACACAATGGAAAGCTATACGATTTAAGGTTTCCAAACCCAGCCGGGAAAGGAATTTATTTTTAAGAAACAATGTCCAATATTTCAATACAAACGAGATAACATGACACAAGCCTGTGCCGTACCAAAGAGAGGGAAAGGAAAGATAGAATTAGGGTGAAAGGGGTGTCTTTCAGGCAAAGGAAGGGAGCAAGGACAGGGCACTGTAAGTAAATCAAAGATCAATAACAGTGTCGCCTGGAGTGGAGTGTACACAATCTCATTTGACAATATTGTGAGTGTGAACCCACTCATAGGTGTCGACGTTTCGATCCCTATTGCTCAACTAGATACATGGGATCATCATCAGGACTTTTATAATAAACAAAGCATGCCTGAATGGGATAAAGCCTCTGTTATTCAAGGTAAGAAGCCTCACATGGGAGGTATCCTTCACTTCAAGGTTTTGGCGGAAGTGGTCGTGCCAAGCACGTGGTTACATGTCGTGGAGGTCTTTATAAAGGTCCAGACGAATTGTTAGTTTAAGGATTAAAGGTACAATTCGTTGCCCGTTTACGGTTGCGTCAGATGGCAGCACTTCCTCCACTCTACGTGAGAGCGGGGTACGGGTTTTGAAATGTAGGCAACAATGGCCATACACGTGGAGCGCCAACAATGTAGCGTTCAGACGTAAGTCTGGGTGAAGACTCGTCTCTCCCGGGGCTGCTCGGTCAATGCCGGTTTCAATGCTGATGTATAATCCTGGCAAGGGAACTCCAACTCCAGCTGGTCACTTTGCGCCTCCCACGTACCCGTTCGGGGTATTGCAATTGGATTTTATCCATATGGAGAGATGCAACAACTTAAAGTACATCCTTGTAGTTGTTTGTGCCTTTTCGAGATGGGTAGAAGCATACCCCCTGAAAGATAATACTGCCTTGTCCACTGCTAAAGTCCTACTCAAGGAATTTTTTCCCCAGATATGGTTTGCCAAGGATGGTGTGGAGTGATAATGGAAGTGAATTTGTGGGTCAAGTCATAAAGAGAGTGTGTGAAGGTTTGGGCATCAGGCAGAAATTCCATGCTGCAAATCACCCCCAATCAGCTGGTTTAGTCGAATGCTACAATGGCACATTGAAGCTGAAGTTAGCCAAGATTCAGGCGAGCTCTGATCTTCAATGGCCCGATGCTTTGCCATTGGCACTTTTGTCAACCAGAACGACAGTACATTCTCGAGTGGGCCTTAGTCCGTATGAGATTGTGTTCGGTCGCCCGGCAAATGTATTGGGAGGGCCGAGGAAGACAAAGTTTAGCGAGATTGAACATCCTGTGCTGATTGACTATTTGTATGATTTGACGGCTAAATTGCGTGTCTTACACCAACAGGTTTACGATACATTGCCACAAGCATCTGAAGATCCAGGACACGCCATTGATCCTGGATCATGGATTCTGGTGTGGAATTTTAAGCGGACAAAGAACGATCAGCCCCGCTGGACTGGACCATTTCAGGTCCTTTTGGGGACGCGTACCGCAGTGAGAGTTTACGGCAAAAAGAACTGGATCCACGGCGTACATTGTAAGAGGGTTTCTTTGCCTTTGCCATACGACCAGTGGGTCCAGGAAGGTGTTGGTGATTCAGAGACTAAGACTGTGCCACGCTTTATTCCATTCAGTGATGCGCGTTTGGTTGGGACAAGCTCTGAGCGTGAAAACGACAATATTTTGCAAGAAGCTGTGTCTCCTTCTCTGAGACTAGACACTACTGAGCCTGAGTTGTTGTTCCGTGATCAGACATTGCCTGGTAAAGGCTGTTATAATTTACGACCAAGAGTCGATGGACAAATAAAATAATTCCTTTTTTTTGCTTTTGAAACTACGCTCTCTCATCCGAAAAGCTGTTTTGACCTATTTTTTTTTTCGAACCACCATCTGGGTTCAGCTGTAGGGTCGCGGTATAAAGCCTTAGAGTATACAGCCGGTAGACACAAGGTTGACGGTTCTGGTTTGTTCTAGGGCGTTCCACGGGGCATTCAGACGTACATCTAAGCAGAAGAGAATCAACTGCCGTGAACAGCACGATTAGAGGATGGAGTTTTTTGAGATCGAGAGAGCTTTTGTAGAAATGAACTCTAAGAGAAAAATGTGTAGATTACTACGAAGAAAATATTTTTTGATAACGTGTCTTTTAACGCTACTTAGCATGATGATGTTTTTGGTGGGATATGTTATTTTCTCTTTCCAAGTGACGTTTGCACCCACCACACAACCTATGTCTTTTCCTACTACTTCTTTGCATTCTTTTCATCCTTTGTCTGAATATGAATCTATTATAAGATCAGTGTTTGTTAATAATTCCTTTGTGCAACTTTTGCATCAGCATCAGTTAGTAATGAACACCACTAATTGTTGGGTGTGTGTGCTTATGCCTCATACTACGGATAAAGGTATCCCTTATTTGGTCCTGCCATTTAGCTATAATGGATCTGTGTGGACGTATAGGACGATGTTCATCTATACCCATGAAGTTTACCCCCTGCGTTCCATGAAAGATAATCCGAGTAATAGTGCTCTTGTGAAGGGAATAGTAGATATGATTAGAGGAATTAATTCCTATGAGACTATTCCTGGAGATGAGACGCGAGCATATATTGGATGGAACGTGACTGGATATGGTGTTAGTCTGAGTGAAAAGCAGCGAGGGAAAAGGTCATGCCCGATTTGGATCGTACCCCATCGTGGTCATTTTTGTCTGCGAGGTAATGGCAAGAATCCGAGAGCTCAGTTAGGGAAGAGTGTTTGCACTGAGACGTATGTTTTTGCGTCCCAGACTTCCCCACCGTTTTAGCAGCTAAGGGTACGTATTTTGTCTGCTATGACAGAACATATACATGGTTGCCCCCTGATTTTTCAGGAACTTGTTATGTTTCATTTCTGTTGCCCCCTACGCATACTGCAGCGGCAGATTACCACAGAACAAGAATTGTTAGAGGTGTCTTCAGTAAGGAAGATACTACAGGACAAGAAGTGGGAGACTTTCTCAAGGGTTTCCTGCAGTTTTGGGGACCTATGGCTAATAGTAGGAACATACGGCAATTGACGAGAGTGGTCGAGTCCACCATAAATGAACTGCTGGTGCCCTTAGTATTGTGACTGCTGAGCTTCAAGCGGATCATCTTATGACATTGCAGAATCGTGTTGCGTTAGATGTCATACTTGCAGATAGAGGAAGGGTATGTAAATTGATTCAATCGAGCTGCTGCATTTTCATTCCAGACAATGCTCCGACAGTGTACCAGGCCATTTCTAAGCTACGTAAGATCTCCAAGTCTGTACATGTGGACGAAGGAGATTGGTCATTGATGGGATGGTTTTGGGGATTGTTATCCACTTGGGGATGGAAGATTCTGATGATCATTGGGATGGTTTTAGCAATTCTTTTCCTGTTCTGTCTTTTTGTACGGTGTGCTCCTGCTATATGTGATTTAGAAAAGGGGGTGGTGATGAACAGAGGGTCTGAGTTAAACAGACCACTCTTACCCAGTCCAAAGATCAGGGCTTGATCCATCACCGTTATTTATCTCACTGCCCCATCCCAGCTCAGAACCTGGCTATATGCAAATCAGTCTGTCCCTGGCCCAGTGCATCATGGGAACAGGGCATACTAAACTACCAAGCCAATTCTTCACCAGAAAGGAGACAAGCTACCGGGGACCGGTTTCTGGCATTTCAGCCTTCTTCGGCCCGGCTTGCTTGAATCCTGATGGAGCAGTGAGAAAGGGACTCATGTCTGAGTATACCCTGCCACACCTATAGTGGCCAAAAACGATTTAGAAAAGGGGGTGGTGATGAACAGAGGGTCTGAGTTAAACAGACCACTCTTACCCAGTCCAAAGATCAGGGCTTGATCCATCACCGTTATTTATCTCACTGCCCCATCCCAGCTCAGAACCTGGCTATATGCAAATCAGTCTGTCCCTGGCCCAGTGCATCATGGGAACAGGGCAGACTAAACTACCAAGCCAATTCTTCACCAGAAAGGAGACAAGCTACCGGGGACCGGTTTCTGGCATTTCAGCCTTCTTCGGCCCGGCTTGCTTGAATCCTGATGGAGCAGTGAGAAAGGGACTCATGTCTGAGTATACCCTGCCACACCTATAGTGGCCAAAAACGATTTAGAAAAGGGGGTGGTGATGAACAGAGGGTCTGAGTTAAACAGACCACTCTTACCCAGTCCAAAGATCAGGGCTTGATCCATCACCGTTATTTATCTCACTGCCCCATCCCAGCTCAGAACCTGGCTATATGCAAATCAGTCTGTCCCTGGCCCAGTGCAGTGAGCTAAAAAACGGTGTTGGATCTAGCCCTGATCTCTTGACTGGGTGAGAGCTTTCTGCTTAATTCAGAGACTCTGTCCCTCACCACCCCTTGTTGTAAATATTTTTGTCCACCCTAAGCGTGGAAGGGTATTCTCAGATGTGAGACCCTTGCTCATTGCACCATCAGGATTCAAGCAAACCGGGCCGAAGACGGCTGTAATGCCAGAAACCGGTCCCCGGGAGCTTGTTTCCTTCCCAGTGTAAGAATTGGCTTTTGTAGTTTGGTTTGCCCTGTTCCCATCATGCACTGGGACAGGAACAGACTAATTTGCATACAGCCAGGTTCTGAAACTGGGATGGTGCAGTGAGCTAAAAAACGGTGTTGGATCTAGCCCTGATCTCTTGACTGGGTGAGAGCTTTCTGCTTAATTCAGAGACTCTGTCCCTCACCACCCCTTGTTGTAAATATTTTTGTCCACCCTAAGCGTGGAAGGGTATTCTCAGATGTGAGACCCTTGCTCATTGCACCATCAGGATTCAAGCAAACCGGGCCGAAGACGGCTGTAATGCCAGAAACCGGTCCCCGGGAGCTTGTTTCCTTCCCAGTGTAAGAATTGGCTTTTGTAGTTTGGTTTGCCCTGTTCCCATCATGCACTGGGACAGGAACAGACTAATTTGCATACAGCCAGGTTCTGAAACTGGGATGGTGCAGTGAGCAAAAAAACGGTGTTGGATCTAGCCCTGATCTCTTGACTGGGTGAGAGCTTTCTGCTTAATTCAGAGACTCTGTCCCTCACCACCCCTTGTTGTAAATATTTTTGTCCACCCTAAGCGTGGAAGGGTATTCTCAGATGTGAGACCCTTGCTCATTGCACCATCAGGATTCAAGCAAACCGGGCCGAAGACGGCTGTAATGCCAGAAACCGGTCCCCGGGAGCTTGTTTCCTTCCCAGTGTAAGAATTGGCTTTTGTAGTTTGGTTTGCCCTGTTCCCATCATGCACTGGGACAGGAACAGACTAATTTGCATACAGCCAGGTTCTAAAACTGGGATGGTGCAGTGAGCTAAAAAATGGTGTTGGATCTAGCCCTGATCTCTTGACTGGGTGAGAGCTTTCTGCTTAATTCAGAGACTCTGTCCCTCACCACCCCTTGTTGTAAATATTTTTGTCCACCCTAAGCGTGGAAGGGTATTCTCAGATGTGAGACCCTTGCTCATTGCACCATCAGGATTCAAGCAAACCGGGCCGAAGACGGCTGTAATGCCAGAAACCGGTCCCCGGGAGCTTGTTTCCTTCCCAGTGTAAGAATTGGCTTTTGTAGTTTGGTTTGCCCTGTTCCCATCATGCACTGGGACAGGAACAGACTAATTTGCATACAGCCAGGTTCTGAAACTGGGATGGTGCAGTGAGCTAAAAAACGGTGTTGGATCTAGCCCTGATCTCTTGACTGGGTGAGAGCTTTCTGCTTAATTCAGAGACTCTGTCCCTCACCACCCCTTGTTGTAAATATTCCTGCTATATGTGGCCTCTGTGCTACTACGTGTGCAACGAGACCTGTCTCGAGAGAGCTACTAAGTAATAGGATCATGCTCCAGCAACATCTTGATGATCTGATGAATATAGACCTGGATTCAGATTGACGTGAGTTTAGGAGGGCCTGAGGTTCTGTGAATTCTGAACCCGTTTCATAAAGGTCATGGTTTCGTTACGAAATTAATAGTGGCAAACCGTAACTAGTGAGTGCGGCATGTACGATTGATTTCGCCATGCTGGGCCGATGGATTCACTATGTATTCATGGATTCTGTTCTGAACCCTCGGGTTCCATTTTGTGTACGGCACTACGGCTGAATGAGTCTTTGGTACACGAACACTTTAGCTGACTCCTAGGTGACCTGAGCGAACTGACCCCGTTGCCCGAAGCTAACCTTGATAAGCCAGTTCCTTGTCCGGTAGTTGATCGAGATTAGGATCAAAGAACAAGACATTGTTGAGTTTATTACACACGCACACACCCTTTATCCTACTTCTCATCTGTTTCTGTTCCTTCTTGTATGGTCTATTTATGATATGGGTTGTGGTCCTTTATTATGGGTCTGTCCGGCCTGTCCGAGCAAGAATGTTGGGCTTTCCCGTGTAATTGATGGTGGGCTGGGCAACTGAAAAGTGGGTTTGTCGACATGCGATACCTTTTGCAATGTTACCTTTGATTAGACAATTCGTAAATAATGGGTGTTTGTCAGGAGTGTGATTTTTTGCATAAAAGACGATGTCTCGCAATACGAAAATTGAGCAGATTCTGACGAACCTACTTGTGTCGTACTTCGTAGACTTCTGTTCCTGGTTGCAGCCAATAAATTTGATCTTTGACATCACCGAGAAGTATCCCGTGTCTCTGTATTCTAAGACAGGTGAACTTGAAGACTTTGGGCGTGCCCCTGGCGCCGCTGGGTTCTAAAACCCGATTCTTCAGACCTGTCACTTTTTTCTTACGATTTCCCATGTATATTGTGCTACAGAATTTTTTAATGGTGTGAGAGACAAAGGATTGGTGATTTGGTCGATCCTCTGGAGAAAGTTATCACTTTGAGATCCTTGTTCTGTTTTGAAGGATTGTATTTGTCCGAAGAGGGGCAAGCTAGCTAAGTTGTAGTCTAGGATTGAATTGGAAGTTGAGTTGTGGTGAATCCAGGCTGATGGTTTATCTTTTGGGATTCTCCCATTGAGAGTACTAAGCCGGCCTAAAAAATCACTTTCCCAGCTTTTCCCTTTGCTTGGAATGACAAGGATCGTCTGCAGTAATGTCCTAGGGCTGGTCCTGAGCTAAAAGCAGGTCATCCACCTGTGGCATGAAAACCAAGTTCATGTTGAAATCATCTGTCAGCAACATCCAGTTCTAAAATTAGAGAGATCAGTTTTCCAGTGTATCCTCATTTTGATTGTGAGTCAGGATAAATATATGCATTGCTAAGACTCAGAGTGGTGTGGGTACCCATCAGCCATTTGTCAGTTATATTACCTGGAAACTCAGGTCCATGAATTTTAGGCTGAAACTTTTGATCTTGATTCTGGTTGTTATATAAACAGTGGTTCCCTCTTTAGGGTGACCTTCTGTTGTGGACTTTACAACTGGTTTGTTGAATTCAATGTATCCGATCATAGAAGGATTGAATCATAGACCCATGTCTCTTGAAGCATTGTGATATGAGAAGATTTCGAGTAATAATTTAACTCTGGATTGTGTACTTTATTCCACATGTCACCTGTACTCTATAAACACAGTAAAAGGGAGTAAGATGACTGGCCCCTAGATAGGATACTTTGTTCTTCAAATTTTCGATGCTTCTTTCATTTATTTAGTGCTACAGACAGCCATCTTCAGTCACACTGGACCGTCTTGTTTGGATGAAGTGATGTTACTGGTAGGAAGCAGTCATGATTTGACGTAGACATTATTTTATCAATTGCATTTCGCAGGAATGAATAAACTTGCTTCCTTTCATTCTGGTCTGTTCATGATTGGATCTTTTGCCGTTCAGCTAACATATGTGGGTAAGCATCACTTCTATAGAGGGATATTTTAAATCCCCAGTTTTTGAAGGTTTGTTTTACAACAAGTACCAGCAAGAGTATTTCTTGTGCGTTCCAGGTAACCAGGGTTGGTTCACTTGATTAGTTTGATCTAAGGGTGAGGAATTCTCTGAACACATTGCCATTTAAGCATATATGGGCCGGAAAAGCAGTTCCTGTCACGTTTCACTCTCATTAGAGTACTCCAGGCATGAGCAAGTTACACAATGGTAGTAAAACAAAGACACTGAAATGTATGCTGACACCCTACATTAAATATTGAAAGGAGGAAAAGGCAGTTTAGTATTTCTCAGAGGTCTCACCTCATGGGGAGAGAGCATTTCAAGTGAAAATCATTAATCTGCTAGAAACACCGTATTTTGCTTACTCAAATGGGAGTGTTGCTGGAAACCCCTCACCTATTGTAGCTGTATAACGACGACGAAACAGAAAATGAAAAACAAATTGACAATTCTATCTACAGAATTCAAAGAGCATGCAAGACTGGAAGGAGGTCTGCTCATTGGTTCAATTTCTGATGTAGTACAATGAATGTTAGAAAAATAAATGAGTATGATAAACTTCCACTACTAATGGTAATTAAAATAATGACAATATTTCAACTAGCTTTCAGCTGTTGATACACAGATTTATGTAAACTATATACCACTCCAATTGAGTTTTCTTTGGCCCCAGTGGAATGATTTGGATGGGAACTGGCTTGGTCTGCTCATGGTGTTGTTCTCTCCTTTCAGGATCAGTCCACAAAAGTTCTAAGGTTGCCTTCGCAAAGGGTATCCAGGAAGTCTACCTCTTACCAGAGGGAGTGGGAAGGCCTCTGCCACTGACTGTGGAGACGCAGATCCACAAAGACAACACCTGTACAAATCCAGGGTGTCTCGCCTGTCCAGATACAAGTTCATCCATTAGGATTTGTTTTGTCTTTGAGTTCTGCAAATTCTACTGCTTCTCAAAGTCTCTCCCTTGTCCAGGGCAGTGGCAAATTCTGACCACTCCAAAGATGATTTATTATCACTACACTCTTATGCATTCCTCCTGAACAGCATCTTTTGGCTTTTCAAAATGGCAACATCCACTGGTCAGTGATTACAGCTTTCAACCCAGCCCCCAACTACCACTGCCAACAGATTCTTTCTCACCAAAACATCAAAGAAGAATCCTGGCGAGAATGGAGAAAGAGATCAGACTACTCTCCTACTGTTCCACTGAAAGTGCATGCTGAAGTTTGTTAGGGAGATGTAGATGGGCCTATTGTGTGGAGAGGACTTTAATATACCTGCCAACCAGTAATTATATTCGCTCAACAGAGCACTCACAACCTTTTCTTAGTTTTGCAGACATACAATGTTGTCTCTAGGATTATTCAACAATGCAAAGTTGTCATTTTTGTGCAGATCTGGCCTGCACTGTGAATACAGTAATGCACTAATGACTTACAATGCATCACTACAGACTAACGTAATTCAAAAAGAAATGGAAATATTTCTTTCTTAATTCTCAATTATATTACTAAAGCCTCCATTGACCACAGGCAAGTTATTAATGTCCCCTTTTTCCATAGGCTATCTGTGCACAGGAACAGGGCGTACTCGCTCAGCTCTTAAAAGTACACACACTCGTAAACATGTGATTAGGCTCATCAGCCTAGAGCATCTTACCCCAGGTGCATAGCACTGGACCTTATTTTAACAGATTAGCACTCTAAACTACTTTACCCGAGCTTATGGTGAGTTAGTCTCAGTTAGTGAGAGCCTCTCATAGCAAAGATACAAAAAACGGGTGGTTCAAAAGCAGAAAATTTAGGGGGGACTAAATAGTTCAGAATCCCATTCTTCACACCTGGTTACATCATTCTCATATCCAACTATACCTTTATTCTCGTAACATAACATAACCAGAGAATTACAATAAAGTTTGTTTTTAAAAAGAAATCCTCGTAACATATGGTTACGCAACTATAGTGACACATGGCAGCCATTTGACATTTACTAATTTAACATGGTGAATGGCTATAGTAAAACGGGAAAGGAAAGGAAAGGAAAAAAGGAAAGGGTGCCTTAGTACAAAAAAAACGAGGCCAGCAGCCCAGTGACAATTAGATCGGCAAGCACTCATAAAAAAATGAAAACGAATTTAAACACATTGAAACTTGGAAGTGGAATGGGGAAGGGTAAGTGAACAGGAAAGGGAGCATAATAGGGTGGATTTTGAGGAGAGGGAAAGGAGGGCCTCCGGGTGCGTAGCACAGAGGAACCATTGGGGAATAGGGCCAGTAAACACGTGTACTGTCTTGGAGTAATAACGGCAAAATAAAAAAGAGCCCAATCAGTTCAGCAGTGGACGGTGTCAATATTTTGATCATCAATATTTTTGCCATGATATCTTTGTAGCACAATATACTGATACCATACCCTTCCTCAGGCCACATTATACATGAGACGCATTTTGGTTCATTGCGCCCGGCGCACCTTACAGAAGGGATATTGGTTGTAAGTGTCTTACATTTTATACAACACCCATTACCCTCCCAGATACCTGTCCTAACTGCCATAACCCATTGCCCCTAGTTCTATACCAGGGAATCAGACCTACTATGTAATCTAAAGTGACAAATATTGAGAAACCCAAGGGACACTCGTTAAAATGTCTATTGGTTAATGCCAGGTCCTTGGTAAAGCACAGTTTAGAGTGTGCATGGCTCCTGGTAGAACAGGATATAAAATTGTCATTCAGCACGGAAGCCTGGACAGATGACGCCTCAGGGTCTGACTTAGTCAACACTACACCACCTGGATTCCTCTGTCACACATTTTTAAAGCAGCTTTTCACACAGCCTCTAATGTGGCCTGTGAAGCGCTCTCCTTTAGCTTCGGTTTATCTTTCCATCACTCTTTTAAGGGCATTCTACTGTATATGCCACCAGGATCCAGAAATTCTTTCCTAACTTCGATCAGAACTCTGCTAGAAGAAGGGCTCTGCACCGATTCCTTTACCATTCTGGGGGACTTTAATTTCCATCTGAAAGCCATCATGGACCCAGATACAATACCCCAATTAGAATCGATGAGTAGTGCAGATCTTGTACAACAAGAGAAAGGGCTCACCCAAATTGCAGGACATACCCTGGATGTGATTTTTTCTAATTAACCACAACTAAATTGCACTGGAATGCTGATTTCGTTTGGACAGACCATGCAGTCATTCAATCATTCAATTTGAGTTGATTTTTCCAACCTATCTTCACAAACCAGGGCCCCCCAAAAACCAGATAGAAAAGAGGGCCTAAAATAGAATTAAAGGGACTGAACTAAATGATTTGCTCAGTGCCACCGCACTTCCGCTGCCCGTAGAAGTGGAAGATGCCACTTCTTGGTACACTAACTGGGTGGAGACAGCCTGCAAAAAATTTGCTCCGGCAAAATTCCTGTACCCCAAACGATCCAAACTAACTACACCTTGGTACACGGAGGAACTCAGGAAGCAAAAACTCATTTGTAAACGGTTAGAACGAAACTGGAGAAAAAAATACACGGAAACTGAGAAAGAAATTTATAAACAAAGTCTCACGGTTTACAAACAGTTTGTATTTTATGCAAAAAAACTTTTTTTCGCAAACAGATTCAAATTAGCCAACATTTCTTCTAAAGACCTTTTCAAAACCATATCTAGGCTGGCCTCCTCAGGTCCACGTAAGATTGAGTCAAGTCAAGAATTATGTGAAGAAATTGGCAAGTTTTACTTGAAAAAGGTGGAAACCATTTTTTCAGCCTTCACCCTCTCCTCGCCGAGAGAGACGGAAGCCTCTATCGTGGGAACCAAGTAAGCAAACAGCTTCCTTATAACTTTTGATAAATTTGCCCCACTTTCTCTAAATGAAACAAAAATGCTTTTTGTGTGAACCAGATCGGACTCTCCCTATGACCCCTGTCCTGTATCAGTGGTTCAATTAGCCCCGGAAACCAGTGCCACATCACTAACTTCCTTGTTTAATGCCATGTTTGAATCAGGGCACTTCCATAAAATTTGGAAGATACCCTCAATACTCCCATTGCTGAAAATATATAGTTTTGATCCCAGAGATCCAAACAATTTTCGGCCAATCTCTCGCCTTGCACTGCCGGAAAAATTGGTAGAGAAAGCTATGAACTCCCAGTTTAGTACTTTTCTTCATGAAAATCAGGCTTTAGATCCCACTCAATATGGGTTCAGTGAAGGGCACAGCACAGAGTCAGCCATTATAAAATCAACAGAAGAAATTAGAGAAGCCCTGGATGAAGGAGGTAAGGTAGCACAAATCATGTTGGATCTCTCTGTGGCCTTCGACATTGTCCATCAGGATCTCTTGATGGATCGTTTGTCGGAGTATGGGATCCAGGGAAAAGCATGAAAGTTACTAAAAACCTTTCTAACAGATAGAACACATTTATGCCCCTGGACAAATTCTACTCCAAACCTTTTTCCCTGCCTTGTTGAGTGTCGCAGGGGTCATCCCTTAGTCCTACCCTTTTTACTGTGTGCATAACGTCCTTGGCTCTGCTGATTGGATCCTTTGGCTTTAGTCTTACCTCCTACATGGACGATTCACAAATTGTTGTGTCTCTGCTGCCAGGACATGAATAAGGGAAGAGCAAGAGGTTCTATGACTGCATGGAAGCAGTTCAAATCTGGATGACACAGAATTGCCTGAAGCTCAAGTCAGGCAAAACTTAGATCATCATGTTTGGAAATATTGCCAACTTCTGGACCTCTGACTGGTGGCCTGAAAAACTGGGCACCCTTCCGAAACCCACGCGAAAGGCAAAAAACCTGGGAATGATAGTGGATGACAGACTGAACATCGGTAATCGGATAAACGCCACGGCCTCAGCCACTTTTCACTCACTTAAAATGATCAAAAATATAAAGCATTACTGCTGGAAGATAGTCAATGCACTGTTGTTACATCTCTCATTCTATCACGGCTGGATTACTGTAACAGGCTTTATTTGAATATTCAAGAACGATATTTAAACAAACTGCAAATTTTGCAGACTTCTTACGGGCATACCAAAATGTCTCTCGGTCTCCAAGGAAATCAAAAGACTACACTGGTTGCCAATCTGGAAACTGGTGCTTTTTAAATCTTTATGCACAGTTTTTAAGGCTCTATATTGCCTGGGACCAGAATATCTGAATGGCGGTATCAATGGTACACTCCAAAAAAAGAAAAGAACCTTGCGCTCCCTAGGAGCTAAACTAGTGATCATACCCCCTATTAAGAAAGCAACGTGGAGTGGGAGAGGTTTATCACATGCGTGACAAAGGCCTGGAATGACCTCCCGTGCAACCTTAGGGACACTACTGACCTCCTCGTATTCAGAAAGGAACTGAAAACCTGGCTTTTTAACGTATAGAATCTCCATAAGTACCCGAACTCAGAGAGATAGCAGACAGCGCCAGGACAACCCCGGGTAACCACTGTGCTTTAGAAATGTCTATAACATAACATAACCTTTTAAAAGGTCCACCCAGTGCATTGAAGGAAAATTCGTCATATTATGATGAATGCACTGCCCTCAGGGCAGCCACAAACTTGCGCAGCCCTGGGGGCAGTGCATTCATTTGAAAAATGGAGCGGCTGCTTTCAAGCTGCTTTGTTTTTTCACAGTGCTGGCGGCAACCTACCTGCAGGTTGAAAGAAGATTAGAGAACCCATTACAGGCAGGTGCAGTCAGCGACTGCACCCACCTGCAAGGAAATATCTGGGGGTCAATGATGTAGGAAGGTGGATATCTGACTATGGTTACCCCCAAACTTTTTGCCTGGTGTTTAGCTGGTTTTTGACTTAGTTGGCCTGGGATCCTGCTATTCAGGGCCCCAGGCTGATTGCTCTCTCCTTAAAATGGACTCCATGTACCTTAGGTGCATAACACAATTGGAATTGGTTCACCTTATTGGCCCCTGTAACAGTGTACCATAGGTACCCAGGGCATAGGTGCATCCAAGGCCTACCAGGGGCTGCAGCATGTATTGTGCCACCCCTGGCCTGGCCTCCATATTTGACACAACTGGCTGATCACTCAGCTGGGGTAAGTTGGTGTAATCACCTCTTGCTTAGATATAGTCTCCCTATATCTAACCCTAAACTGGACACCTATGTTCCTATCAGCCACTCCTATGGAAGGCCTCATCAATCCTGGAGGCAGAGTGCTTGGAAATATGTGAGATGGTGCTCTAGCATGAGCCGAGCCTGTCTGCAGCTGTCGGGAACCACTCCCTAAGCTGTTCCGGGATATTGCCATACCATATACTCTTAAGTGCATTATAATCCTCGCGGTTAAATGCTATCTTTGGTTTGGCTTTATCAAAACATGTCGAGTAAGGTGTCATACGAATTGGAATACTATCCCCTCGACAGTTCTGTCAACGGGGATAGCATTCCACCCTTCTAGAGGGACACGACATGTGTGTAGCCTTAACCCCGGCTAAAGTTAACCAGAGCCTCAGATCCACAAAATGGATGCTTCTGCCACAGACACATGTCTGACCTCCTGCTGCTGACCGAAACTCAGCAGAGGAGGCCTGGACAAAGGATTTCCTGTCACAGGGAGGTGTCACACCACCCCAGACAGGAGATAGTGGATTGTAGCAGGGAGGTTTGAAAGAAACCAGACAGTGCCTGGGGAGCACAAGGCTTCCCCTTGCATAATCCGGTCAAACCGGTTCTGGGGCAGCCCAGCCCCAGCTCCAGTGAGACCTGGACAAAGGAAAGGGGGTGTAACCACCCCCCTTCCTGGTCCCACCCATAGGGGAGGGACCTAGCAGGAGATCCACCCCTCAGATTGGAATAAGAGTGGGAGCAGTGCCAATGCAACTCAGATCATCCTGAATCAACTTGAAACTAAGAAGACGACTGGACTTCGACATTCTGCTGCTCAGAAGACTGACGAGAATCTCCCTTGTGGCCTAGGAGTGGCCACCCTGTGAATACAGGCACCAACCAGCAACTCGACGTCTGCTTTGCTGCTGCCTCCCGCCGGAGCCCGAGCCCAGAGCCCGACAAGAACCAGACTCCCAGACCTCTCAGAGCCCGATCCACAGTCCCTGCAAAGAAGGGACCCGTGGAGGCACCGAGTGACGTGGGACCGGACCTCTTGGAAGACACTCGAAAAGCTGACTGCGCAGCTTCCGAGGCATCCTCGACGTTGTGCTTTGGGGACTGAGAACCCCCACCACCGAGCATCCCTTGCATCGAAGATCAGCCCCCCAGCATCTCCACGATCTGCGTGGGGCCCTTTTGCATTGTGCCACTTGACGCGCCATCCCAGCCACTAGCCACATGGTCAGCGGCCATTTTGGCAAAGAAACCGACGATTTACACAGCAGGTCTGGTTGCTCCCGACCTACCCAAGCTTCTGTGAAAAGGAGCACTCGCTCTGACCTTGCTGGTCCGAGTGTTAAGCATCTTTCGATTCCTGCGTGGCTTGCATTAGCCAAGGCCTGTTTGCTCCGATCAGGTCGCCGACACGGCCAACAGCGAGAAGCCTGCGTGAGACAGCTCATGACCGACTCCTGGACGTCCTCGACCCCGGGTATCCACGTGGCTGCAGAGAGAAGCTACCTGACAGCGCCTGTTTGCACCTGACATCGCCTGGTTCCAATCTGGTTCGACGGTAGTCACTGGCTAGTGACTTTGAACATTGTCCCCTCTGCTTTCAGGTCTTCACCACTTCAGATCCACCCTTGGATCCACCGGAACTCTTCACATCGAGCCGCCTGCAGCATCTTTAGCTCCAAGCACCATCGACCAGCGTGACGAAACCCGACACTACTTCGACCCTGTGCACCCGCTTCCTGTGGGTGAGGTAACTCAGCTCCGCAGGTGTTCCAACACTGGTACACATCTCAAGGGCCTGTGTCTTAAGTTTCAGCTCCATAGGTCACTCGGAAGGTTCCTAACTTTCTAACTTTGTACTTTTTACGCACCATAGACTTTACATTGGAAAGTGCGTGCACTTTGAACACTGCACCCGAGTCCCGCGGGCCTTTCCCGACTTAGTCACTGCTAGTCTCGAATAGCTCCAGCGATTCCCAAGGACCTAGGCCTGTTCCCTTTCCTATTGGTATCTCTTATACCACTTTCTTAGTATATGGTTTAGGTGGCCCCTAGGGCTCATCCATATTGTGCAACTTTTGTGTATTTTAAACTGTCTTGTGATTTAACGCTTGTGCTTCTGTGCTCATAAAGAGTCCAGGGGATTTTATAGTTAATAAATCAATATATATTTTCAATATATATCTGTGTGGTGTCCCTTTCATTTTGTATTCAAAGGGGTTGTGTATGGTATAACAGCTGGCTTCACATGCCTTTCAGAGTTTAGCCTAAGACTGCTTTGTCCACGTTACCACTAGGATAACTGGTCTACAAGGTTGAATTACAACCATCATCATAAGGGTTGCTTGGCATGGTACAAAGTGATCACTAAGAATTAGTGAGCATTATATTCCAGGCCAACTTCTCACAAATGAGACCCTGGTTCCCTCCTCCAGAGGGCTGCTCTCAGGGGAAGCACTGACGTGGCACACTGTCAGTGAGTCTCGCGAGAGCTATTTTGCCTTTGCACCCGCGTCTGTAATACGGCACAGATGCAGAGACATAGGGATTCCCTCATTTGCATGGAGCATGCCCCCATTCAAATGAGGGAATGCCCCCTTAAGATAGCGCTGGCGCTTTATGTGCCCCAGCACTATTGGTATTACAGATGGGGCAGTACAAGTGTCTGTGGCCCCTTCTGTAATATCAAAGTGCACCCGGGGCACTTTCATTTTTGAGAGTCAGCAATAGTCTATGGGTTTCCTTCTCATTTGTGAATGGCTTACCACCTGCTTTGAGGAGGTGTTATAGAAGTATTAATGGTTTGTGAACGGAATGCATTTGCAAAACATTAATACATACCACTGAGGTTTGGCAATTGGAAGGGACACCTTAAACATACCCCTTCAAAACACAGAATAGATATTTGGGGGCATATGTATCAAGTAAATTCGCATTCGCAAAGGCTGAAATTCGCCGAATTTCGGCCTTAGCGAATGCGAATATGCAGAACGGCATGTATGAAGGTATAAGCCATGCAAAAGTGGGAATCGCTAAAAGAGCGAATCTGCAGAATGAGAAAAGAGGCAATCTGCGATAAAATTGCGATAATGCATTTTTGCGATTTTCCTGTTTGCGAAAATCGCTAAATGATAATCGCAAAAGTAGGGAATCGCATAAAAATCGCAGATTGGCTCATTTCGCAATTCTCAGATTCGCAATGATATATATGACCAATTCGCAATTTGCGAATTTCGCTAATTCGCAGAATTCAGAATCGCAATTACCACCAAGTAGGAGCAGGTGGTAACCAGGTGCTAACTATTTAAGCTGCAACAGAATTCAAAAAACTGTTTACCACAATGGCGGGGCTTTACATCATAGCAAGGAGGATGCGACTGAGAGCTGCTTCACAGAGGAGGCTGCGGCAGGACAGGGTATTCCGTTCGCGCATCAGCATCTCCCAGCGCCTTGAGGAGGAACTCCACACCCATTACAGGCTTGATGAAGACAGCATTAATGATTTGATAGCTGAACTCAGACCCCACCTTGAACACCCCACCCGCAGGACAAATGCCATTCCCACAGAAATACAGGTCCTCTGTTCACTACACCTCTTGGCCTCTGGAAGTTTCCAGGGGGTGATAGCGTCAGCAGGAGGGGTGTCACAGAGTTCCCTATCGCGATTCTTCCATGCCTTCCTAGATGCCATGGTCCAGAGGATGCCTCATCATATATACCACCCCAGCACTCATCAGGCAATTGCACAGACAAAGCAGGACTTCTATCAAATAGAGCATTTCCCACATGTGATCGGATGTATTGATGGCACACATGTTGCAATAAGCCCACCCGCACACAATGAATACCTCTTCAGAAATCGGAAATGCTACCACTCACTGAACATTCAGGTGGTGTGTGATGCCAAACACATCATTACTGACATTGTAGCAAAGTACCCTGGCAGCACCCATGATGCTTTCATCTTCAGACACAGTGGAATCTACCGTAGACTCGCAAGAGGGGAGTTTGGCGAGGGATACCTACTCGGTAAATGCCTTCACACATAGGGGTCATTTATAGTAACTACCATGTGCATGTCACATGCTAACATCTTTTTCTCTAACCCACAGGTGACAGTGCTTACGCTGTTCGTGATTTCATCTTGACTCCCTACCTCAATCCCAACAATGCAAGTGAACGCAGATATAACAGGGCACACATTGCTACCCGAGGCACCATAGAACTGACATTTGGAATACTGAAGAGTAGATTCCGGTGCCTCCATAAGAGTGGAGGAGCACTCCAACACAGCCCCAATACGTGTTGTAAAATAGTGGTGGCTTGTGCCATGCTCCATACATTGCAACAAGAAAAGGGACACCAGTGGAACTGAGTGACTCTGGATCCTCTGATGAAGAGGGGCATGGACCTGGACGTATGGTAGCTGGTAGCGCTGTAGCAGCAGCTGGGCGACAGAGGTGTGATGAGATAACGCGCAACTATTTTTAGGTAAGAAAAAACAACACAATGCCAAGTAATGCAAGTGTGTAAATTAGCTTAAATTCCTTAATGGCAGGAAACGCATGAAGTGAAAATGAACAGTAGTGTCATTGAATGCCTTTGCACATGTTAATGTCACAATGCCCTTAAAAAAAAATAAGTAGGATTCACCAGTCACACGCTACACAGCCTATTGGTCATTAGTAGGTGCAGCCCTACTGGTCCTGGCACTACGGCGTCTCTCAAGGGTTGGTGGTGGTGTGATGCTGCTCCTACCAGACTGGTTTTCTTCCTCACTGGGAGTCAGCACTCCCGGCCCAGTAGCGCGTATTTGGCGCAACTCATCCACCGCAGTGGTCACCTGCAATAGTGCACTGGCAATGTCCTGCGCTGCGTGAGTGAATTGGCGCTGCATGTCGATGCTGCGCCTTGCCTGTATGCCAGACATAGCCGCCAAGCGATTGATGGCCCTGGTGTACCTGTCTTGTCTTTGCGTACTTGTGCGCATTTGGTCACATACAGCCTGTACACCATCCTGCAGGTCCTTCCTGAGTGCTCGGAAGCCCTCCCTCATCTCCCGCTGTAACAGTTTTATATTTTTTGCCTGCAGGCGCTGCACCTGCAACATGTTCAGTTCCAGGCCTGCATACACTGACTCTTCACCTCGACCTTCAAATGGATTTGCTGCGCGTCGTCTGTGCCTGGCTGCAGTACGTGGCACTTGCTGGTGTGTGGCATGTCCCTCTTGGCCTGGCTGTGTGTCAGCATGGTTGTCATTTTCTGCAATTACTTCCGCCTCATCCTGGTATGGTGGCAGAGGCCTGACTATCTGTCTCCTCCCATGTCTGCGCCTGGTCACTGGGCTCTCATCCCCATCTGTGTTGGCATCTTGGCCGCCATCTCCCGACTGGTGACTCTCCTCCAATGTCCCACTGCCTGAGGGCTGTGTTGTAGATGGTGCTGTGAATAGAACAGCACACATTAATTTGCTTCACTATTTTGCACTGTTTAAATACATTTTGCACTTATATTTCGGTTACATTGTGCTCTTGTTTCACTGACAAGAACAGCAGATAATGTGATAGACTGTTTTTGCTAAATATTGGACACTTTCATTTATATGTGACTACATCTCCCATAATGCATTGCTATGGCTGCCTGTGTGCCTGCTCTGGGCTGCATATCTTGTTTTGCGCACCTGGCTCACTACTGGGGGGTGTGAGGGGGTCTGAGGGGGTGTGAGGGGGTGTGAAGGGGTGTGAGGGGGTGTGAGGGTTGTGAGGGCATGATTCTTACCTTTTCCTGCTGCTGGCTGGTCAGAGCTGTCCAAATCAGCCAATCCTCCCACACACTCTGGTTGCAGGGTCACCTCAACCAGTTCCTCCAGGGGTGTAGATGCAGGTACAGTTGAGGTCCCAGCACCTGTCTGCCTGGACTGTTCCAGCCTTGCTGCAAGTTTCTCCTTTGAGCGCAGGCGCAGGTCATACCAGCGCTTTCAGAGGTCCTCAATACTCCGGTGTGTCACACCCACAGCATTTACATGGTGCTGGATTTCCTACCAGATCTTTCTTTTGCGTGTCTCTGGAACCTCCCTGGATTTTGCACCAAAAAGAAGTTCATGGTTTGACACGATTTCGTGGATGAGGGCCTCCAATTCTGCCTCTGAGAACTTTTGTTTTCTTTTCCTGCTGTTCTCAGTCTCCTGCTGCTGTGAATCCTGCCTGGGCGTGGCTCCACTGTCAGCCATGTTTTCCAAGGTGTGCACTGCTCACTGCCAAACACTCCTTCATTCTGCCTCAGATTCAGGAAGTCAGGTGCAGCATGGGAAGTCACTCACTTCCTGGTTGTGATGTCATCATGCTGCACCAGGGTTCCTGATTGGATCATGTGAGAAAATCGCTAATTAGCGATTTTTTCAATGCGATTTGCGATTTTTCGCTGATTAGCGATTTTCTCGCTGCGATTTGCGATTTTTCGCTATTATAGCGATTTTCCGGTGCGATTTCAGAAATTATGCGATTCCTACTGGTTAAGGAATCGCATTTGGGGTAATCGCAAATAAATAGCGATTTCTAAGGAAACGCTATTTATTTGCATTTTCATTCATACATACCGATTTGCGATTCTGAAAGTGCGATTCGGTAAAAATCGCAATTTCAGAATCGCAATTCGGGACTTTCATACATATGCCCCTTGGTCACAAACCCAAATTGCGATTCAGTAACATGTTACTGAATCTCAGTTTGGGTCTGATACATCAGAAAAAGATTTTTAGCGGTGGCAGATGTCCTGATTTTGCGAATCGGGACGTTTTCAACAGCAAATAGGCTTCTACATCTGGCCCCAGGCATCTTAGAAATGTGACTACCTTCTCTGAGATGCTCTAGGAATAATCTGGGAATAATGTTATAAGTCTCTTTAAAAATAATAATAAACTGTGATGTTTACAGGTACGGATTTAGTTTTTTTTGTAAGGTTTTAAGATACATATAAGGTTTTGTCCACCCACATTGGGCTGCATATTGATCAACATTTTGTAGTCACCAAACACAGACTTCTTTCCTTCCCTTTCACTGTAGATAAATGAACATCATTGTATTTTAAAAGCTGCATAAATACAGCTCTTCCAACATTCATGTGACCTTTTGACAGAATGCATTCCTGTATTTCATGTCATCAGTTTAATCTTTTTTAAACTAGTGTGTGATACGCTCTGATAAAGCATTGGAAATGATCGGCTCAAAATCCGAGTGATTTATTTCGCGCCATTTTATTAAACATATGCCTGACAGGAGGATTTAGCATTTACCTCAAACCTCAGACACCTCTCGTTTAACAAAAGGACAGCACTATCTGGGACAGGCAGAGCAAGAAATGGCCCTGGGTCCATCGCTTACGAATAGCCGCCAAGTTGGGGACAAATAGGATTCGAAAAACGCCCAGGACCATTCGCTGATGCCAGGCAAACATACGTCTCTGTTCCCTCTATTTCCGAACTTTTATTTGTAAGAGAAACAAATAACCTTTACTGTATGGCAGGAATAAAAGGAAGTCGATGATTCATCTCCATGAATCTGCTTGTTGAATTTGATGGATCATTCTTAAAAGGCGCGCTGCTAATCTTCAGGTTTTCTTTTTTAGGTTATTCACAGATCAGTGGGTTTTCCGGCTAATACGGGTCCTGATGCTCTTCTGTCTTCACACATGGTATTCATCATCTCTTGACAAGAAAAGACCTTCAGTCTACAAATAACCTTCACTGGAGTAAGACATGCGCGCGGGCTTCTTTATGAAAGATGGATTTTATGGCTGAATAAAAAACAACTGTGGACCGAAAGTGCCACTGTCTGGCCTTGTTAGAAGTTCATCTCAAAGGGACACAGGCTGCGTCTCTCATTATTACCAGGAGATGAATATTTATAATTAGGGTAGGCCCTCTTTTCGGAAAAAAAACGACTCTGTCTAGTAGTTGTATTCTATAGTTGCATGTGCACAGAATCTCATTATAAGTGAGTAAATGCACATGTATGTCAATCTACAGCTCTCCGTTGCCTTTTGGCTAGGCCGGCGCTATGGAAATACCACATACATGCATGCATGTGTATACAATTAATTGCAGGATCTGATTTTTATCTGGAGAGTCTTTTAAAAGTTCAACAGTTCTCACTTGACTTATCCCAGATGAATGGAAAGACAAATCGCCCTTAACAGTATAATAATTCATGACCACATTCCAGAACATAATAGGAGAAGCCAGTGTTTAACTCACTGAGCAAGTGACCTAATTTAACAGCAAAACAATGGTCAATTAATTCTAAGTTTTATGTCAAAGAGTTATTCTTAAAATGAGTTGTGTTTTCTTTCATGCAGTGTAGGTAGAATTTTTGCACCTGGAACCTTCTTGATTTATTGTTAGAAATTATTTCCACTGTGGTGAAATGCAATGACATTTGAAGCTGTCATTTGTTATGTTATGTAATGTTAATTTGATTTAATATAGCGCACAAATTGCCCCAGAGGGATATCTCGGCGCTTTAGACAGACGCAGGCAGAATAGAACGCTAGGTTAAAATAAAACAGGTTTGAGCAGTTTCCTGAATTTGAAATGATCAGTACAAGTGCGGATATGGTATGGTAAACTATTCCAAAAGGAAGGGGCCAGGTAAGAGAAAGACCTGCCTTCGCATCTTGTCAATTGGATACGGCAGCGGCCGGTGATTAAGACTTTGTCCATCAATCTCAAATTCCTGACTTGGAAGTAGTAATTGAGTTCCCCATTAATGATTTGTGTGTGAGAGAACAGATTTTGTGGATTATTCTTTTCCTGACTCGCAGCCAGTGTAAGGCTCCTCAGAACACCAAGGTTCTTGACTATCAACCTGGGAGTGGGATCTGTACTTATTGAATGGTTTAACTTTGTGCAGCAATGTTTTTGTCTAAACAATGGCTAAACTCTTTTTTTTTGGCCCTGGAGGGTTTAGGGAAGAGGTGTGGCACAGCAGCCAGGGTGCCTGATTGCAGACCACGGGGTTCACGGTTCGTTCACTGGCAGCAGGTTAGCCCAGCACCATGTGCCTCTGGGCAATAGCTCACTTAATCTTACGTAAGGCCCCCCAGTGCCTTGACACCCTTGGGTAATTATGCACTTTACAAATACTGGATTTCCTTTTTTCTTCATTTCTTATACAAAGGCTCCTTTCCAGCAGCCATTAGAAGATAATTCAGTTTTGAAAATGCATATTTCTACCCCGTCTGTATTTAAAGTGTCAATAACAGAAACTTTGACATTATCTTCAAGTACGATGGTAGTTTTCTGGGAGTGCAAATGAAATGGCAGGTAATCCAGCGCTCCTAAAGAAAAACTGTCTCACCAACGCTACTCATCTCCACAATACTCACCATTAATCATGAATCACTACCAAGGCCAGTAAACCTACGAGACAATTTTTGAACAACTGAATCATGTGACCTAATTAATCAGAACTAATCACTAACTATATACACATTTATTAACAACTGCAGTTTATCATTTCTTACCATAGTTTTTAAGCATATGTCATTTAATTAAGTTACAAATGCGAATGGATCAACTAATGATAACTAGACCATGAATAAACAAGACCAGCTTGTCATTTCAAAATCTAATTTTATTAACTTTTTATGCAAAGAAAGAGCATTTTTTAATGAAAAACTTAATTTTATTAGCAAAGTGAAGGCAAAGACTTATTAGTCTGACATTTCAAAGATAAATCAGTTAGCATGAATTAAAACAAAATATAAGTTTCCATTCCCTAGTTCCCTGTCTAAAACTCACTTCACCTAAAAGAATAATCTCAAAAGACTGCTGTCCATACGTGCGTAAAAAGAGTCCAACGGCACGTCACGCCCTCAGGAATCAGAAAACGAGGAGAGATTCCCTCCTCCCCGTGAGCCAGGTTTGATACCTTTCTAACTAGCTAATCTTCCCAAAAATGTTCATATTTCTTTTCCATCAAAGTTCCCATTGGCTGTCTCATGTGGGACCATATTGTGTCATCACCGATTTCAAACCAAGAACGGGCTCTTCTTTAGCCCTATTGTCCTTTGCCTTTGTGTCATTTCGCTTCCTCGATTTTGTAACATTTCACTCAAGCTACAGTTCATAACTTCCTTGCCTTGGCAATCTTGCCGCTTCCTGTCCTTGGAACTTTCTCTCCAGGAGCACGTTTAGCACAACTTATTAAACAGTATTTTTCTGACAAAAATGTCGACGTGGTAAAACCTTCCACTGTGCAAGGCTCCTGTCTGGACAGGATTCTAAAACGCCATCTTTTTGCAGGCCTAACGCTTCTCACTGTAACTAGTATTCAATCAAACACAAAACAGTAATTAATTAGAGAATTGAGACCCATTCTGTTACCCACCCTCTTTGTTAATTATTACCCCGTTAATTTATGTTACCTAGCTAAGCACACAAAGCAGCATTTATATTAACCTTCTTCTTTTAGGCCATCAGGATTCTCCACGAGCTTTTGCCAGAGAAAAGACATAACACAACATAAGCACACCAATAGGCACATGCCATTAATATTTCAGCTGCATTTAATACTGACAAAACAATAGACAGGGTTAGTTTATTATTTTCTACATACTTGCAATTGCAACATAGAGCATAAAAATTAGTCCCACATGTTTTTTCTGTATGTATGCATATTTAGAACTAAGTTTCAACACATGTTTATTAGTACGATTACATTTATTATGGAAGTTTAACTTTGCGAGTTTGAACACAATTTCATTCAACTGCTCGCTCCATCAACTCCCTCATCTGGTGATTTCCTAATCACCAAACTACACCCAAAAATTTCAGCAACATTTTAATCTTATGAACATGTTTTGAACATTCACTGTATTAGTTTTTCTAAACCTTTGATTCAGCAGTTTGTCTACAACTCTCAAATTGGGCTCTACAAAACTCTTCTAATTCTATCTCTTTTTCTTGTTCTTTTCTGAGCTTATACATTATTTTCTTTTCTCTTACATATTTCTTTCTCTTGTGTATCATACAACTAATTTTTAACAAAAGTGTCACTATGACTACAACTATTACAGGATAAAGTATTTTACCAATGATTGAACTACCAAGCTCTTCAAACCAGTTTCTGATTGCTGCAAATCTTTTACTCAAACGTGCTGAAGAAATTATCATCTTTTAAAGGTTCTATCTCACTATGTAATTCAGTAATATTTTTTATATACATCTCTATATTCTGACTCTTATCTGGAATGTATGTGCAGCAGTGTTGGACATGTAGAATTCCACAAACTCCTCCCTCCTTAGCAAGCAGAATATCTAGAGCAAGACTGTTCTGCATAACCATTGACCTCATAGCAATGAGTTCTGTATCAACTAATTGAAATCCACTTGCAGTATCTGTTCACAATCTGTCCACAATTGTAGACACTTTTCTGATTTTATTTGCATTCAAGGTTATTCCCACCATATGTATAATTGCACCAAATATATCTCCCAAGATTTCTGAAAAACTTTCCCTCCTGAACCTATTCAAGTGTTTGCCAATTTCAAATGAGCCTTCTGAATTTCTATCTATATGAAATATCTTTGGTAAAACTAAGCCAATATAACAGGTCCCATACCAGTGGTCTGGGAGACTGAAGTAAGCTTTGTTCCCACAAACAAAGTAAATTCCAGGGAAAATTGGATCTTTGCCTCCTTTAAATCCCCAACATCCTAAGATACAATAAGTATCTTCACATTGACTAGCACCCACCAAATAATTATCGAATTGAGTATTATCTCTCCTTATGCACAATTTCCCACTAACAGGTTTATCTATGTGTATAGCAACATTTTCATTTCTACCATTAAGCTTTTCATCCTCACTCTGCCAAAACTTAGATTTGGTTTGTTTCAGCATCTCGTTTCTTTTATAAATTGCTCTTCTCTCTTCAACCTTTTTTAAGAGAGACTTTTCTTCTGTTCTCAATTTGCATGTTAAATTGTTTCTAAAAGCTTACTCATATGTGAGTTCATTAGTCACTATAAAAAATCCCCTCGTCTGTTTAGCATGTTTCAGTTTATTTAGACTATTGTCAATCTTTAAATTTGCAAAAATCTCATCATAATTAGAGTAAAAATACTCCAAACGTCCAGTTTTATAAAACAAACTAGCTATTACACTACAAGTAATACCATAAGTAAGAGGAAGCATATTATATGTTACCCCCTGGGAAACAGAAGCAGGAAGTTTCACACAAATGTAACAATCTTTCACATTCATCACCTTAACATATTCAGATAAAAGTCTAGAAAAAGTATTACTAGAAAAATCACCATCAGATCTATCTTGGTGGATCTCTGGTTTGTGCTCAATGACTCTATTAGTCTTGCCTACTACATCATGAATAACTTGTTTAGCCTCAACCTTACTAGTTATATTAGCTTTATACATTTCTTTGTCAATTCCAATAGGGAAAATGACAGCTAAAATTAGCCAAACGAAAATTATTAAAATCACACAAATAGAAGACATTTTGCAACATCTTCTTAAAATAGAGCATCTCGAATTGTTGTTAGAATTAGGCATCTTTTACTTTGAGACAAGGCCTTTCAGAAAAAACAAAACAAAAATGTAAAATTTTAAAATCACTAAAATATACACCCCCCTTTTTTACTTTTTTTTTAATTAAAGAATCCTCTAACAGCTTTTCTTCGACCTTACGTCTTACAGCAATGTGTTTTTTTCCAGCTAACACAATTTCTTCGACCTTGTGTCGCCTAACAAAATTTCTTCGACCTTATGTCATCTACAACCTTCAACCTTGAATGAAAACAAATGTAATCATTGTCACTTGTGTCATCTATATCTTCTTGGCTACTACTGCTCACTTCCACTACTGGTGGAAAGATGATGTAAGTCCATTCAGGTGACTTATATTTCTGATTAGGCTTTAACACTCTCTTTGCTCTACTGCTAATCACTTCTATTTTCTTTCCTGCTTGATTTTTCTTATCTGAATAATTTTTCTGAATTGAGATTTCATTAACTTGTTCTTTTGATTTGTTCACTAATTTGAATTTTAGACTCTCATTCTCATTTGGCCAATTATCTCCTTTTCTTGAGAGTTTCTTCTTTGGCTCAGTTTGATTGCACTCAACTCTCCAAGCTCTTTTTCTTGAACTTCTCACATTGGTTTCATCATCGCTTTCATCTGTTTTGCTTTCTGTGAAATCAGCTTCCGATTCAGGCACTTCTTTACTCGGCAGCTTCACCCTGTTAGGAACATCATCCTTATAGCTGGTACTTGGTAATTTGTCTTCTTCTTCTTCTTCAATTATTTCCAATCCACCAGTTTCAGAATATTCGTTCCTTCTTCCAGAGCTTCCAGTCCGCTTTTCAATACTCTCCTGATCTTGATTCACTTCTTGATCAGACTCTTTTTCTGCTTCTTTTTCTAGCAGATCTTCTTCATTTCCAGAGTCTACTATCACGATTTCTAGATCTTTTTCATGCAATGCTTCATTCGCATTTGCATCTTCCAGATTGAGGAAATAGAAATTTTACATGGCCAATGTGTCCCCTGCTTGTACCCCAACGTTTAGTGTATATGCATGTCACCGATGCATTTTCCCTCTGTGGCCTGAATAATGAGGCCTCTGCATTTGCGTCCCACATTAGGATGCCAGTTACCAAGTCTTTCATAAAGGAAACGTTAATTCTGCACTGAGGCCCATGTGGCCCATGTGTTTGCATTGTGCACGTTTAATATATCAAGATGAACCCATTTTGTGGCTCAGCCTGAGCCAGGACCCGAATTAAGGTTTCATGCCTCCAGACACTCTGAGGGCTGCAGCTACGTATCCCTGACCTTTGCATACTTTTGTCTAAGCCGAGAGGGGCCCAGCCCGGGGTGCCAAGACAGTATTTTGCACACAGTTATCTGCTTGCTCTACAGAATCACATTCCTGCATGGTGAAGAAGGTAAACAGAACCCGTCTGCAGAGATAGGGCCTAGCCTTTCTGTCTCCGTTTAAGTGATTTGCAGAGCTCACATCCATAGAAAACTCAAAGCCCCCACGCAAATGAACGAAGAAATATATGCCCACACCGGCTCTTGGTGAAGAGCGACCTTTGCTTCAGATAATACATCCCTGGACATAAGATATCAGATAATACCAGACGTGCTGGTTGTCCTGACACTGAAGGCCTCCCTACTAGACCGAAAGTCAGTTTCCCCCCAGTTACACGTCAATTACACGTCATGACCAAGTCGCGCACACAAGTAGGGTGAAGTTCAAGCTGGCCATGCAACCCCCCTCTATGCACCCACCCACCTATGACTCACCTATGACTCCTCAAGTGTACGCCCTCATTCACGCCCACATGCTCTTATCTCTCTCTTTCTCTTGCTCTGCCTGGAGCGCTCCTCCCTATGTACGAGATTGAATGTATAAATATTGTACTCTGTGAATAAAGTTTAGAAGACCCTTCCTGAACCTTAGTGGTGATGGAACCGATTCTCCCCTAACTCGAGTTATTGAAATAAAGCCCTTTTGAATCGGACACCACGGACTCTGCCTTTCCAGAGGTCCACCTGTTCCACGGCGCATGCGCAGTATCAAGTTTCCGAGGCCTTCAAGTTCTGCTTCCCGGTGAGTACCGCTATTGGGAACGCATAAAGTTCAAGACGGGTTCATTTATATGAACTTGGTAAAGACGTGTCCGTTCACACGAACACGGTAAAGACGGGTTCACGGTAAACGTGGACACGGTAAAGACGTGTCTCTTTAAGAGACCGGTATGGTTGTGCTGTATTCCAGTGCATAAAGTTAACTGTTTTCAAGTAGATGTTTAACTTCATGTATCAGGTTAATCTGTATCTGTTTTAATGTTTTAGTGTTGTAGTGTGAATGATTGTTTCAGTCAGAGTATTTTTGTGTTTATTGTGTTTTTTATTAAGTTGGTTTCAACATGCCACTGTTTTCGAAATTACGTCAGATAGGGACCAAAAAAGGCATACTAGAAGAGCCAGTTAACATCCCGCCTAGAGACACACCTGGTCTTTACATGTATAATAAGCACGGACTAGATGCCGTATTGTATTTAGAACTATGGGTAGATTACACGAAGGATTTACAGGAGAAGTACAGATGGCCTAATTCGGGAACGTGGGATTCTGAATGCATTATGAGAGTAGAGGAAGCGCTATGGAAAAAGAAAGCAAGACCCTCTCAGAAAGATGCCATTGAGTTATGGCGCAAAGAGTCACATAGGAGATCAGAGAAAGAATTCCACCAAGCAGAGAGAAGTAAACAAGCAGCGGAAAAAGCCAAAGAAAAAGAACTGCGGGAGGAGGGGGAACGGGTCAAGGCAGAACAGGCTGATAGAGAAAGAAATGCCGTAATTACTGGTATTTATCCCGCCCTCTCAGAAGAACTAGCTAAAGTGACCCCCTCAGAAACACCCCGTAGGTCGCGAACGCCACCACCTGTACCCTATAGAATACGTAGAATAAAGCCAACAGCATCAGAGGCGTTTATTTCCTCCTATCTAGAGGAGCCCGCACCGGATTACGTAAACGCAGATTTCCCTCCGCCCCCACCAGCAGATCAGCTCGAACAGCTCCAGCAGACCGTGAAAGACGACGTAGGTCCAGGGGCCGTAGGGGGAGGGGGGCCGACTGTAGATGTAACAATCCCTCACTGTATATACGATCCAGAACCAGGAAAGGGCTCAATGCTCGTGATTTCACTAAGACTAAGACAGGCCGTCGATTATTTGGACAAACTACCAGATATGAAAGACCACCTAGATAAAATGTACCGTTTCATTAGAACGGGACAGGGACCCGAGAGTATAGCAGAGGCCATGAAAAGCAGAAAGGTAGGGGTTAAGAACCACATCCTCCGTTTTATTATTAACTGCCTGATCAGGGAACAAGACGAAGGAGACGGGGATGTAAAGCCTGGTCTGATAGAATGGAGTGATAACATAGATGCCGGTCGGCATGATAAACAGGGACAGACAGACAGTATGATAAAGAAAATACGAAAGGAAATATTAGCAACACACAAAGTAGAGTCTGACGAGAAGGGTGAGTCATCAACGGAAGAGTCAGACGAGGCGAAGGACAAGATAAATTATGTAGGCAAGGCACGACAGTTTGACAGGCCCAAGTGCCTCGAATACCGTAAACAGGGGCCTGCTATAAATGAAAGATATTCCCTTGAAAATCTATTCCAGGCTACTGAAAAAGCACTGAAACGACGGATAGAGAGCGAGCGATCTCACACCCCACACAAAATAGAATTGGCCCGGTCAGCCACCCAGTGGGTGTCCAATTCTAATATATATAGCAATGATATAGTGGCTCAAACTTTCTTGAGCCTTCCGCCAAACTAACAGCGTTTGGCCGGTATTTACATGGTCCAACATTTAATAACGTTGTATGAGCATCAATATTCTGATCCCGGTAAATTGTATAAATTACTGGACGACATACTTCTAGACAGATGGACAGGCCTGGGTACTGACTTAATTAATGTGATCCTGGATCAACGACATAACTACTTAAATTCTCTGACCACATGCATGCTTCCCGCCCCACACCACGACAGAAAGCGCCTATACATAGACAGACAGAATCCCCTACGAGAGGTACATCCCGTCAAAAATACAAACAATGAGCTTCAACGAGTGTATGTTTACACCCCCTTAACGAAATTAGAAATACTGGAAATGAAAAAGATACTGCCCTGCCACGATAAAGACCCGGGTGGGTTTCATCGAGAATTAAAAGACATTCTCCGCATTGGAGATTATACGTACGCTGACATTCTGAAACTATTGAAAGTACTATTGCCTGCAGGTATTTATGAAAAGCTTAAGGAAAAAGACTGGGAGGTGGGAGAGAAAAAGTTAAGTTGGGCAGAATTGGAAACAGAGGATAAAGACAGAGGCCCGGGGGTTGGTCTTGGAGACAAAGCTAGAGAACTACCTGAACTCCTAATACAGGTTTTGCCGAGACTATTGACTACTAAAAAGGAAGACTGGGATGCTATTTCAGCCTGTAAACAGAAACCAGACGAGGACACAAGTGACTTCTATTCTAGATTCGAGAAATGCTTTGCTATTAATAGTGGCCTTAAGCCCAGTAGCGAGTCATATCCACATCTTTTCGTGAGCAAATTAGTAGAGAATTCCTTACCCCAGATCAAGAATAGAGTACTGAAGGTTGAGAGTACTTGGCAAGCAAACAGCCCTTCGCAAATGTTGCAAATGCTACAATATCACCAGAACAGGATTAGAGAAGAGCAGGATCAGGAAAAGAGACGCATGAAAGAGACAAAAATGAAGGTGCTGGTTGCCCAAACGGTACCGGCAAACACGAACAAAAATGGCAAAAATGGCGCAACACCTGTCAAGGGGAACTGTAATTATTGCAAGCAACCAGGTCACTATGTAAATGAATGTGCTGTCCTGAAACACAATATAGCTACAGGCAAAACAAAAGAGCGACCACACGTTCCTAGGCAAAATAGCACCCAACAGAGTTCACAACAGACAGTAGCGACTTTTCCACCCCCACCACCGCCTGTTCATGCCACACCACAAATGTATCAGTGCACACAGTCAGACTATCCAGAATACCAATCGTACTCATGAAACAGCCTTGAGAGGGAAGTTGGCTTGCCCCTTATTGAGGTTCCTGTAGATCAAGAGGGTCCCTATGTACATAGTCGTGTATTGGGACAGGATAGAAAGTTTCTGATTGACACAGGGGCGAGCAGAACTACCATCAGCCATGAAGAGGTTCCAGGGGCGCATCTCTCGGGCTCACAGAATGTTTCCCTGGGATTTTCAGGAAAGCCTATTGTTAATGAAGTATCGAAACCAGTCTCCCTGGGGGTTGGTCCATTGTCACGTACCACAGACTTGCTACTTACTAAATCATGTCCAGAAAACTTACTTGGTATAAAGACATTAAAAGAACTAGGAGCAGTTATCTGTTGTTCTCCGGAAGGAGTGCGACTGTTCTTACACGATTTTAAAGGACATTATGTGTTGACAGATTTTGACCACAGACTCCAGAATGTGCCACAGCACCTATGGGCACAAGGTCCGACTGACGTAGGTTACATGGACATAACACCACACCGTGTCACTCTCAAAGCTGGAGTAGTACTACCACGTATACGACAATACCGAATACCACCTGAGGCCGAAGTGGCCTTATTAAAAATTGTTGACGAACTCATTGCACAAGGGGTGGTAGAGGAGACTGACTCGAATGTATGTAACTCGCCTGTTATTCCTATCCTTAAACGATCAGACCCTAATGCACCACCAGTTTACAGACTAGTTGTTGACCTTCGAGAATTGAACAAATGTGTAGTTCCACAGTACCCAGTAGTCCCAGACATTTCTTCATTACTGACTGCTATTGATTCCGAAGCAACGTTCTTTACAGTCATTGACTTGAAGAATGCTTTCTTTAGCGTTCCAATTCATCCAGACAGCCAGTATCTCTTTGGATTCAGTTTAAAAGGACGCAGTTTTAAATTTACGAGAGCACCACAAGGTTTTACAGAGAGTCCTAGCATTTACAGTCAAGCATTAAAAAGACAGCTGGACAGTATTAATATGCCTACCAACACTGCACTGCTCCAGTATGTGGACGACATCCTAATTACAGCACGATCAGAAACAGACTGCGAACATGCATCACTGACGGTTTTACACTTTCTGGCAGACAAGGGGCACAAAGTGTCCCCTTCAAAGTTACAATTCTGTGCACAGCAAGTGGTGTACCTTGGACACTTGCTGTCCAAGAGGGGTAGACAGCTGACACAAGAACGTATTCAGTTAATTTCTAACCTTACGCAGCCCAAGACACAAAAGGAAGTACGGGCCTTCATTGGCCTCACTTCATACTGTAGGCAGTGGATTCCCCAGTATGCCTATCTAGTCAAACCACTCATACAGTTGACAACACAGGAGGCAGCGTCTTCGACTGTCCTCCCTTGGACACAAGAACACACCTTGGCATTTAAAGAATTAAAAAGAGCCTTATGTCAGGCGCCAGTTTTAGCGACTCCTTGTTACAGCAAACCCTTTACGCTTTTCGTAACTGAACGAGATGGATCAGCATTATCTGTACTCACACAAGATCAAGCAGGAAAGCACAAGCCTTGTGCTTATTTTTCTAGTACACTCAACCCAGTGGCCCAGGCTCTGCCTGCGTGCCTGAAATCAGTTGCAGCAACAGCCCTAGCCATAAGACAAAGTGACTCTATAGTGCTGGGACACCCCCTGACAGTACAGGTACCGCATGCAGTGGAAGTTCTCTTGAACAGGACACAGACACAACACTTGACAGTAGCGAGACTGACAGGATATGAACTGACGTTATTTCAGCCACACATAGAGATCAGACGATGTAACATTCTCAATCCTGCTACACTTTTGCCCTCAAGTACAGTAGACACCGCACCACATGACTGTGTGGAAATCATGAATATAGTGACGAAACCAAGACAAGACCTGACAGACATTGCACTCACAGACCCTGACCTAACACTCTATGTAGATGGATCATGCATGAGAACGAGTGCAGGAGAGTTAGTGGCAGCATATGCCGTGACCACTGACACTGAAGTCATAGAGACACAAAGAATAGACATACTGTCAGCACAAGCAGCAGAGCTCATCGCTCTGACACAAGCCTGCATAAGAGCTAAGCACTTGAAAGTGAACATTTATACAGATTCACAGTATGCTTTTGGCGTTGTTCATGACTTCCGAGTATTATGGAGGGAGAGGTTTTTTGACCTCTCATGGGGCCAAAATTCAGCACGGCCCGCTTATTCAAGCCTTGTTAGAAGCAATACATTTACCTGCAGCCATAGCTATCCTGAAATGCAAAGCACACACCAAAGTTACAGACACCATTTCCCAGGGTAATGACCTGGCAGACCGAACTGCTAAACATACAGCCCAAACACCAACAGACACGACAATGGCTGAGGTACCATTGCTGTCAAAAAGTATGACAGTCAGGGATCCTTCTCAAGATGTACTCGACATACAGACACATGCCACTTCAGACGAAATAAAGAAATGGACTGAACAAGGAGGGTCCAGACTGACCAAGGTTGGATGACTAAGGGCAAAGCCACATGGTATCTTCCAGATTCCATGGTACAAGTGATCATAAACACAGCACATAGTCCAGCACACTTGGGAGAGAAGGCAATGATAGACAGCTTACAGAATATCTGGTTTAACAAGCACCTGCGTGCAGCAGCGAAACAAAAAGTAAGAACATGTATGATCTGTTGCCAGTTCAATCCAGGTAAAGGCATTCCGGTGGAACAAGGCGGGTTTCATCCTCCTGACCACCCTTTTGAGGTCCTCCAGATGGATTATATCCAAATGGACAGATGTAGAGGTTACAAGTATGTCCTGGTAGTTGTGTGTGCACTATCTAGATGGACAGAAGCGTATCCAGTCCCAGATTACACTGCTGTGACAACCGCCAGGCAATTGGTGCGAGAATTCTTCCCTAGATACGGATTGCCCCGTGTCGTGTACTCAGACAATGGTCAGCCTTTTTCTTCTGAATTAATGAAACAAGTGTCACTTCTGTTAGGATATACCTGGAAGTTCTATTGTGTGCGACATCCTGAGGCAGCAGGCCTTGTCGAAAGGCATAATCAGACAATAAAGACGAAATTAGCAAAGATCTGTGCAGAAAAAGGCGTGGATTGGATGGTAGCCTTGCCGGTTGCCCTCTTTTACATGCGTATGGTAGCCCATTCCAGAACAGGCCTATCACCATATGAAGTGGTTTTCGGTAGACCGCCGAATATGTGGGGTACGCCTATGCCTAAGAAAATAACTGATGTTGACAGTAACATGCTGACAGATTACCTGGCTTCCTTGATGTCTGCACTACTCTCTTGTCGTTCACAGGTTGCCGCCGCCTTCCCTGACAACACCCAGGTCAAGGAGCACGCCATAGTACCAGGCGACCACGTCCTCGTTCAGAACTTTGATCGATCAAGCCCCCTTGAGCCGCGCTGGAAGACGCCGAAATTAGTGTTACTTACCACAAGGACAGCCATCAAGGTCGAAGGAAGAAAAGGTTGGCTCCATGCCCATCATTGCAAAAAGTACTTTGGAGATTCTGGAACTTTGGTAAAGACAAAAGACATTACCGACTTTGAGCCCCCTTTGCTAGAAAAGACTCCGCAGCAAGAGTACAGGTCCAAATTACGATCTAGAAAGTCAGATAGCGTTTAATTGTTTAAGTCCACTAGGTGGTGAATCGGTTAGACTAGATTTCTGACATGTATAAGATCGTAGACCAGAATAGTAAAAAGAGCAAAATGAAAGAGAAATACTGCAAGATATTACGAAGTAGATGTATAGTATCACTGATTTTTCTGTCTCTTCTGTGCATCACTACAATCTGTATCAGCTTAATACTACATGTTTTCTTTCCTCCTATTGCCTCACATATACACTCTTCCCTTAATGACACTGTAGAGCACACATTTAGTGATCTGCCACCCCATGAACTGTCATATCGACTAGCCCTGCGCAACACTACTTTTATTCGGATGTTGCACCATTCTCATCAGACCAGCAATGCAACAGATTGCTGGGTGTGTGGCCGACTCCCACCTTATCAGAAAACGAAGGGAGTTCTGCCCCTCGTCCCTTTTCCGTTCTCCCACAATGGTTCGTGCGGAGCATGGTTTGCCTTAATGTCATCATTAGACAGAAAGTCCACAGTTTACAAGGGTGACTGGATATGGGGAAACTTGAATAAAGTAATGAATGAGGTATGTTTTCCAGACGAAGACGGCCTCCCCCAAAGGAAGGGGACCGATCTAGAAAATGAAGAGTACGAGCAAGGAAATGCTTCCCTTAGTTTTATAATGCTAAATGTTCAGCCCATGCAAAATGCGGGTCCACCGATTATTTCAGTCTTACCAGTAAAAGGTGATTTGTGCGTTAGAAAGAAAGGATCAGTACATATGGGACACAGCGAGTGTAATGCTGTAGTAGAGTTTAATGATAAAGGAAAGTCCTCTTTCAAAGCATCTCGCCATACCTATTTCATTTGCAGTCAGACAGCCTATGTACATCTGCCCTTAGACTGGAGTGGGACATGCTATATAGCGTTCCTGCTGCCACCCGTCTTTCGGCCCCATCCCATTATCATCGAGATTCACGACTAGAGCATGTTAGACATAGAAGGGCGACCGATTCCTCAGTGATTGATCAGACTGAGACAGCCTGGGAGCAATATACAGATTTCAACAGAGGATTCTTTTTCTTCATAGGTCCCGTCCAAAACAGTAAACTCATACGCAGGTTAACAAGAACTCTAGAAGCAGTAGTGAATGAGACTGCATCTGCCCTGGCGAACTTGACCCAGGAACAGTCTGCCATGAGACTTGTTGTTCTTCAGAACCGTCTTGTTCTTGACGTCATCCTGGCAGATAGGGGCGGGGCTTGTAGAGTGATCGGCTCCAGTTGCTGCGTTTTCATTCCAAATAACGCGCCATCTGTGTACGCAGCAATAACAAGGCTCCACAAAATTGCTCATGATATACATCAAGACCCAGGCATATGGACTTGGTCCAGTTGGCTCTGGGGTGTAATATCGGCATGGGGATGGAAAGTGTTGTCGTTCCTAGGAATGATATTGCTTGTGATATTCGGCTGCTGTCTCTGTCTGCAGTGTGGCCCGGCCATTTGCGGCCTGTGTGCGACTGCCTGTGTTCCACACCCACGTATACAAAGGATCAAAGATGAACAAATGATGCTGTATAATCAAATATACGGTCTCATGAAAATAGATGTGTCCTGAAGGGTAAAGTAGGGTACAAGGAGGGAATAAGGAAATAGAAATTTTACATGGCCAATGTGTCCCCTGCTTGTACCCCAACGTTTAGTGTATATGCATGTCACCCATGTATTTTCCCTCTGTGGCCTGAATAATGAGGCCTCTGCATTTGCGTCCCACATTAGGATGCCAGTTACCAAGTCTTTCATAAAAGAAACATTAATTCTGCACTGAGGCCCATGTGGCCCATGTGTTTGCATTGTGCACGTTTGATATATCGAGATGAACCCATTTTGTGGCTCAGCCTGAGCCAGGACCCGAATTAAGGTTTCATGCCTCCAGACACTCTGAGGGCTGCAGCTACGTATCCCTGACCTTTGCATACTTTTGTCTAAGCCGAGAGGGGCCCAGCCCGGGGTGCCAAGACAGTATTTTGCACACAGTTATCTGCTTGCTCTACAGAATCACATTCCTGCCTGGTGAAGAAGGTAAACAGAACCCGTCTGCAGAGATAGGGCCTAGCCTTTCTGTCTCCGTTTAAGTGATTTGCAGAGCTCACATCCATAGAAAACTCAAAGCCCCCACGCAAATGAACGAAGAAATATATGCCCACACCGGCTCTTGGTGAAGAGCGACCTTTGCTTCAGATAATACATCCCTGGACATAAGATATCAGATAATACCAGACGTGCTGGTCGCCCTGACACTGAAGGCCTCCCTACTAGACCGAAAGTCAGTTTCCCCCCAGTTACACGTCATGACCAAGTCGCGCACACAAGTAGGGTGAAGTTCAAGCTGGCCATGCAACCCCCCTCTATGCACCCACCCACCTATGACTCACCTATGACTCCTCAAGTGTACGCCCTCATTCACGCCCACATGCTCTTATCTCTCTCTTTCTCTTGCTCTGCCTGGAGCGCTCCTCCCTATGTACGAGATTGAATGTATAAATATTGTACTCTGTGAATAAAGTTTAGAAGACCCTTCCTGAACCTTAGTGGTGATGGAACCGATTCTCCCCTAACTCGAGTTATTGAAATAAAGCCCTTTTGAATCGGACACCACGGACTCTGCCTCTCATTTAATGACCCTTTGTTTAAGTATATAAATTATGACAGGATGATACTTTATTTACCACAAGATGTCGACTTCCTTGTTGATCTTCAGGATCTGGATTTCTTTCAGGTTCCTCTTCAGAATCTGAATCAGTTGTTGTATCACCTTCTTCGTCAGGATTCTCAGGTTGTGGAACTCAAATGGTATGACTAGCATGAATCCATCTTTTTAGACCTCTACACTTCACTGCATTTGTTGTCACTAGTATCACCTATCTTGCCTTCTGACACCTGGTACCAGACAATTCCTTCTTCGATTAACTTTTGTTCTCACCCAGTCTCCTGGCAATAGATCATGAGCCTGTTCTTTTTCCTGTGTAAGTACTTCAGTTCCCACCTGATGGAACACAGAAGTCACCACATCAGAAAGGTTTTTGCAATAGTCCATAATTGTACTATCATTTATACTAAGTACTTTGTCAACTGGAACAAATGCTTGTCTCATTACTCTGCCCATCAATATTTAATGTGGGCTTAAACCTGTTTTTCTATATGGAGTACTTCTCAAGGACATCAAAACAAGTGGAAGTGCATCAGTCCACTTCATTCCTGTAGCCAAACACATTTTTGCAAGCCTATACGTGATTGTGCCATTGACTTGTTCAACAACACCTGATGCTTCTGGTCTGTAAGCACAGTGTAGCTTTTGTTTTATACCAAGTGCTTCACAAATCATTTGAAACAATCTGTTTTCAAAATGTGTGCCACGATCAGTTTCGACCGTCACCGGAAATCCATACCTAGGCATGATTCCTCTCAAAAGTAATTTTGCCACAGTAACTGAATCATTGTGACGAGTTGGGAACGCTTCCACCCATCTTGAAAACAGACAGATTATCACTAAAACATATCTTAATCTGTTATGGGGAGGCATATCCATGACATCCATCTGTAACCTGGTAAAAGGACCACCCTCCCGTCCTATGGTTCCCAAGCTTACAACTGTTTTTCCGTTCGGATTGATCTGTTGGCAGATCAAGCATCTCTGGCAAAAAGATTCTGCAATTATTCTGAATTTTGGATTGTACCATGTCTGTCTAAACAACCTGATCATTGAATCTCTTCCTAAATGTCCTGGACCATGATACATTCGGGCCATGTCAACAATCATGCAATTTGGCATTACTGGTCTGTCATCTTTCTAAACCCAAATTTCATCTTCTTCTCGCTGTCTGCAACCTGCTTTTAACCATGTGTCTTTTTCCTCATCATCTGCCTCATCTTGTAAATCTTTTACTCCTTGCCATGTCTCAACTACAGATGTTAGCATAAGTGAGTTCAAAACATGCTTATTTTCTTTTTCCCGATTAATGGACATATTATTCTTTGCACAAAATTTTGCGATTTCGTCAGCATATGCATTTCCTTTCGTCATTTAATCATGCCCCTTTTTATGTACTGTACATTTTACTACAAAAAACACAGTTGATGGACAGAATGCAGAACAATGCCTTACACTCACCCCAGTAATTTAATTCGTCAGGTAAATCATTTTTGTCAAAAGCAGAAAATAATTTACTTTCTTCTGCTTCAACCATTAACATTGTTAATTTATAAAGGCCATCTTCTTCTGGAATTTGAAGCTCAATACCATCTGGTGAGCAATATATTTTTCAATTCATTTTACAAAGGATGTCCCTTCCTAACAAGTTTACAGGACTGCTATCACAGACTACAAATCTATGTTTATCTTTAAATTTGCCAATTTCAACTTTAACTGGTTCGGTTAAATCTGTTTTAATCTGTTGATTAGCTACGCCAACTACTTGGATGGTATCCCCAGAGAGAGGTAGGTTTTCTATTTCCACTGATCTAACAGTAGAACGGGTAGCACCTGTGTCCACAAGAAAAGTGATTTCTACATCATTCACTTTACCATTTACAAACGGACCAGACTGATCTACCTTAAGAGTGGCTCCAAGTACACACTCTTCCTCCTCTCTCAGGCACCGTAATAAGTAATCCTCAGAATCACTCCCTTCATTTTCTTTCAACCAATATTGTTGAGAAACATTCAACACATTCACTCTTGGCGATCTGTTTACCTGTTCACCTCCGCAGAATCTTGTTTCTGTATTGTATCTCTGCACATTAACACAATTTGGAAGTGGCATTTGTGGAATCTGACTCTGCTGATTCACTACCTGTCGCTGTAGCTGTTGCTGCTGATTTATCTCATTTAACTGTCGCTGTAGCTGTTGCTGCTGATTTATCTCATTCTGCATCTTTGTATTTAATGATGCATTTTTAAAATTTCTGGGCGGATTCTTACACTCACGCCTCTAGTGTCCAATTTTGCCGCAATTAACATGGGAGCTTCTGCTTTAATTCTTCAAAATTACCTATCAATTTTGGCTTATTAAAATTACCGTTAAATTTCCCTTGATTCTGGTGAACATTTTTGTTTTCTAAAGTTGCAATTTGTTGTTCTGCCACTTTTACCTGTGCCCACATAGCTTTTTCTTTTAGCTTCTTTTTTTTAGCATCTATCTCATCACTGCAGTATTTTGCTTTTCTCAGAATGTCATCAACTGGAGTGATTGCCAACCAACTAGTCATGATCTAATCATCTCACCAATTTCAGGTCTCAAGCCATAAACAAATCTGTATATGAAATGGCTCATATCCTTTTCACTCAATTTTTTGTAACCACTATATTGTTTAAATACCAGCAGTACTCTTTCATAGAATGAATGTACTGATTCTTTTGGCTCCTGATTTGTTCTGTCTATTTTAACCCAATCTACTTCTTTTGGGGAAATCTTGTTTTTCAGCCACATAATCACTTTGTCATACAGACCTATAACATCAGCTGAAGGTGCACCTGTTATTTTATCTAGAGCAGGTTCCTCTTTTGGCCAATCTATAGAAATTTTACATTCTGTCCAGAGATCTGAACATACCCTCCGACAGCTATTTCTCTCATAGGAAATTCATTTGCTATTTCCCCTTTTTCTCTTCTTAAAAACTGTCTCACCAACGCTACTCATCTCCACAATACTCACCATTAATCATGAATCACTACCAAGGCCCATAAACGTACGAGACAATTTTTGAGCAACTGAATCATGTGACCTAATTCATCAGAACTAATCACTAACTATATACACATTTATTTACAACTGCAGTTTTTCATTTCTTACCATGGATTTTAAGCATGTCATTTAATTAAGTCACAAAGGCGAATGGATCATCTAATGATAACTAGACCATGAATAAACAAGACCAGCTTGTCATTTCAAAATCTAGTTTTATTAACTTTTTATTCAAAGAAAGAGCATCTTTTAATCAAAAACTTAATTTTATTAGCAAAGTGAAGGCATCATTTTATTAAGGAAAAGACTTATTAGTCTGACATTTCAAAGATAAATCAGTTAGCATGAATTAAAACAAAATATAAGTTTCCATTCCCTAGTTCCCTGTCTAAAACTCACTTCACCTAAAAGAATAATCTCAAAAGACTGCTGTCCTTACGTGCGCAAATAGAGTCCAACAGCACGTCACGCCCTCAGGAATCAGAAAACGAGGAAAGATTCCCTCCTCCACGTGAGCCAGGGTTTATACCTTTCTAACTAGCTAATCTTCCCAAAAATGTTCATATTTCTTTGCCATCAAAGTTCACATTGGCTGTCTCATGTGGGACCATATTGTGTCATCACCGATTTCAAACCAAGAACGGGCTCTTCTTTAGCCCTATTGTCCTTTGCCTTCGTGTCATTTCGCTTCCTCGATTTTGTAACATTTCACTCGAGCTACAGTTCATAACTTCCTTGCCTTGGCAATCTTGCCGCTTCCTGTCCTTGGAACTTTCTCTCCAGGAGCATGTTTAGCACAGCTTATTAAACAGTATTTTTCTGACAAAATTGTCGACGTGGTAAAACTTTCCACTGTGCAAGGCTCCTTTCTGGACAGGATTCGAAAACGTCATCTTTTTGCAGGCCTAACGCCTCTCACGGTAACTAGTATTCAAACAAACACAAAACAGTAATTAATTAGAGAATTGAGACCCATTCTGTTACCCACCCTCTTTGTTAATTATTATCCCGTTAATTTATGTTACCTAGCTAAGCACACAAAGCAGGATTTATATTAACCTTCTTCTTTTAGGCCATCAGGATTCTCCACAAGCTTTTGCCAGAGAAAAGGCATAACACAACATAAGCACACCAATAGGCACATGCCATTAATATTTCAGCCGCATTTAATACCGACAAAACAATAAACAGGGTTAGTTTATTATTTTCTACATACTTGCAATTGAGCATAAAAATTTGTCCCACATGTTTTTTCTGTATATATGCATTTTTAAAACTAAGTTGATTAATCATTTCAACACATGCTTATTAGTACGATTACATTTGCTATGGAAGTTTAACTTTGCAAGTTTGAACAAAATTTCATTCAACTGCTCGCTCCATCACAGGTAGGGTAGTAGGACCCAGCTAGGTTTCCATGAGAAAGCAGACTTCCTGTAACAGAGAGGAGATGAGGTCCAAGAGTTCTACAAAGTGTTTAATTAAGGATCTAGCATAACAGAGGAAGCTATTGGGACGATATACAGAATGGGGAGGTGAGGGATGTAGGGCAGCTCTGGGCATCTCAAAAATAGTATCTTCAGCCACACAAATGGTGTTGTCAGCAGTCTTACTCCCACAGTGTTGACTCTAGGACTATCACAGATACAGACAAATTTACATTCTAAACAGGCCACAGGATAATAATAATCTAAGGAGTGCAGGAAATGGCATGCACAGTGTTTGGCCTGAGTTGTGGAAGACATAGACAGGTCGCCAAAGTGGTGTAAGGCTGTTGAGGAATAGAAGATTCTAATGAGGTGAATGACCTTTTTGGTGAAAGGTGCAACGGCAGAGCATTCACACCAGCATCCACTTTTTATGTAGAGCTAATTGTTAGTCACTAGTCTGCTAACCTCTAAAATGGCAAAGTGCAACCAGAAAGGGAGGCAGTTTAATAATGCTGCCTCCGCTCAATCGGTGACGTAGCTAAGTTTTCGGCCCAATGGTGGAAATTCCGCTCTGGGTGTGGAGTTTCCACTCCAGGTGTGGAAATTCTGGCCCGAGTGCGGACGTAAACTTAGGACAGTTGCAAGTGTATTCTGTGAATACCGTGAGTAGTAAGTTTAGGATTTTGCATCGTTAGTTCTGTGACTTGGGCCCTATTTACATTAGAAACAAATAACATATAATTCAATTTTAAATATTTTTTCAGGTTATTATGCATATTGAATTACGTATTCTTACCTTTCAAGTAATTTAGATACATTATTCAGTTCAACTATTTTAGAGTAGTATTATCCTAAACCGTTTTTGCACTTCAACAGTAGCTACTATAAAGAGGAAAAAGAAAAACTGTTATTTAATGATAATATATTACAGAAATGTAATTATTATAATTTTAAGAGCACAAAATAAATTTAGAGGTACGTAACATTTTGTGAAACCAACCATGCACTATTACCTTGAATGTGCACTGGTGAGTTTTGCAGGGACGTTATGGACCAACTTCCCAGTACCCTACCTTATAACCAGTGTGTCGATTTCCATTACAGCTAAGAATTAGAGTTCAGGGAGTAGGGCCGGATACTGGACGCTGTTGAGATCTTGTTGTCGACCCGCATGGCAACAAGGTTTTATTAACCTTAGTGTATTAGTTGTATTTTAACACACCACTAATCGCTTCCTTCCTTTCTAAATAAATAATTATATATAGTAATCTTCCTACCTGCGACCTTGAGATGTTGGGCACTGCGTCCTAGTAGTCTTTTGACGGTTGGATTAGTCACTGTGTTGATTTATTTACGAGAGGGGGAGTATAATTGAGCGAAGTGTTCTTCAGTCTTCTTTGTCTGAAGAAATAAATATCAAATTAATTCTCTAAAACTAGTTATAGTTAGTTGTTTATTTTAACTGTGTTATCTCAAGTCTTTTTCTTTTATTATACGGCTACTTTCAATGTGACCCCCAGATGTGTTCCATCACTAGAGCAAAATAAACAAAAGATAAAAAACAAACAAAACACTCTGCATTGTATAATGCGATATAATGTTAAACTTTCAACAAGAATTTTTTTCTTGACTAATAGTGTCCTTTTCTTTGAAGCATTGATTCGAAATAAAATTCTTAACGTGTTCTTCCTATTTAAGAAAAAAGTGTTCCAAAATGTGTCTTTAGTTTTTCATTTTAACGTCCTAGCAGTTATCTCTGTCTTGCGATGGTACCAAAAAATGAATAATTCACTTAACTTTCCTTTCTCTTTTCCACAGGTCCGACGTTGAAAGAAGACCAAATTGCTGCTTCACTGACGAGATGTCTGCAGAGAAGAAAAACAGAGTCGAAGTGGAGTTGCAACGACTTCCAAGTAAGAGTCCTAGCACTTGTCGTGGCAACCGGTGGAAGGCTAAGCACCATCTAGAAGTCGGGTGTGGCATTAAATGGTTAGTGCCACACCCAAGATGGCCGCCACGCCAACGTACACTCTGCGTGACGCAGCATGTAGCGTTCTTTAATTCTTTTCCTTGCTTCAGGCTACAGGCTGAGATATAAACTTGACATTTTGCTCCGGTCCAAGTTAGAATTCACTTTGCGCAATTGAAGCCCGTAATTTCACAATCTGCATACAAGCTTAAAACCAGAATCTCTAAACAAAAGGTTTGTGCTCATTATTTTGTATTACATGTGTTATCAGTAAAAGACACTCATACTTTTTCCTAAAGTATTACTTCCAGCATTGACACAATATATATACTTGCATTGCCAATACAGTCATGTGCATCATAATCATTACACTATATTAATAATCACTACACTGGTTGCTCGGGATAGGGGTGAGTTTTTATATTTAAATGACTCTGCAAGTAGCAGAGGATTTATGACACATGTTCAGTTTCCCTTTTTTGCTATTCTCATATTCCACTTAACTTTACCATACACAATGATTCCAATGTAGTATCATCATTGAACAACAGCGAAAAAAAAATTGATTGTAGAAAACAAAATCAGCATAGAGCATCATTTTCAATATGTGTAACTTTGCATTTTTCTATCTACACTTTGGTAATTACTTCCTTCATCTACATTAACTCTATTATTTATCTCAAATGCATTTGCCAAAATGAATACTCTCATTTACATCTGGTAAAATGTAGACAACAGATATATTAACTATATGCTTTTAAAAACAACTTTCCAAATGTAATATCAATTAGTGCCAATAATAATCCAAACACCAATTATAAATACTAATAGTTTACAGTGCTGTCTACTTTCTGTTCACATCTTCCCAATAGGCCGAATGATGACCTCAAAACTTTGGCTCCAGAAATAGCAAATATGAATTTGGTAATTCATAAGGCAATCTAGGATTAAATTCCAAGTGCCCATCTTTTGTTCCACTTTAAATAAACAGAATTGTGCCCAAATGTTGTAGTAGGTCTTCATGCAAAATAATAGCTGCTGTGTTATAAGTTCTTCCTGAAATAGATATTTGACTTGCTTTAAAAAAAATGTTGTTTCCAATTGTCTCCCATTTGCTCTACATCATTGTAACAATAAAATGGGATTTTCCAAATCGTTCTATATGTAATGTAGACAACATCTCTGATCTACACTGTGAGCAGCTCATATCCCGATTTGTTGTTTTTATCAATTTCTTAAAAGGTACTGATTTGCAGTCTGGTATTGTCAAGTATAGGAATTGTTTTATTTCTATTTCAGTCATAGAAGTAAATGAACACTCTTCACACTTATGGTTCCACTTGTAACTTAGTCCAAATAAGTTTTCAATGTGTATTCCTTCATGTTCTAATACTCCAAGCTTAAGCATTAGAAATTCTTGTGCTTCTTGTTGTATGTTGAGAGTAAATGTGAATGAACCACTACACATATCGAAAAGATGGCGAACACAAGAAGTAGTGTGCATTTTAGTTCTGTCATTTATCAACTGTTAAAATACATGATTTAGTAAAGAATATAATATTTTTCATGATTTTCCATGATTTCATGATGGAGATGTGGTTAATAAAACACTACATTCAGAATCACAATAGCATAACAGTTGATAGCTGAACTGTTTTAAAACTGGTATCCTACAATATCATCAACACATTCTATTTTTTTCTTTATACTTTTAACTTTTTCTTCAGTTGCTTTCCTTTTTCCTACCTTAATTGCATCTTTGACATATTTTTGTTTTTGGACACACTATACGTTTTTCATATAGTGGATATTCACCTAAATCAGGATCATAAAGACTTCCTGAACAATTGTACTCTCTTGCCTCAGCACAGACCTTTTTCTTATCAAAATCTATCAAATACAAACTAGACAATGTTCTTACTCAAGACAATGCAATGTATGCCATTTCCTCTTTGAACATCGTACTTCCAATATTTACAAAAGCCCTGTCTATTCTTAAACCTTGAGATTCATGAATAGTTACTGCATATGTTAAAGACAGAGGAAACTGTTGTCTGTGAACATACAAATCTTTTGCAAGCAAAAACCTTACAACACAACGACCAATCTGTCTTACCTCCTTAATCTGATCAAACTTTATAATCAAAAATTCTATTCCATCTCTATTCTAAAAATGTACAAAATCAACAACTTTTCCCATTGCTCCATTTACTAAACCTTCTTCTACTTTCAAAATTACCTGACAGTTTATACATACACGTAAAGTCTTTTCTAAGCCTGCAGTTTTAGATACAGACTTTTCCAAAGAATGCAATGTATCCTGTAGTTTCCCTGTGAAAAGAATAGTCACTCCCTGGTGTTCAATTTTATCAATAGCTTCAGTTTCCACAATTAGTTGTTTTTTCCATTTCAGAAGCTGTTGATTAAATGTAGAACACTCTTGCACTGTAGGCATTACGCAAACTAGACTTGTTTTTTCTAAGCATATTGTACAACACTTCAGCTGCTTTGTTTCCAGTTTTAAAAGGTTCCTTAGTAGCAGACTTTCTAAAGCTTGTTTACGATGTTCCGTTAAGTTGTCTTGTAGAGTATTTCCATAATCTTCATCCCTTGCTTGTCACATATTCTTAACAAGTTCTGTATATTCAAAATGTAACCAAATGTTGACATTTCCAATACTCCCCAAAGATTTCCCTGTGTCTTCATGGACAAGTGTTTTAAAAACAGGTTGTCCTTTTACAGGAGTAAGTTGTAGTAGGTCTCTAAATACAATTACATGTTTTTCTCCGAACAGAACATCATAATCATGTTTTTAAAGTCTGTTGCATTTTTAAATGTAAAAAAGGAAGCATTAAGTTTAAGACCTTGCTCACCTCATCAATGATTACAAGTTTTATTTTCTTCAGTGCTCTTGAGACTTCATAACAAGCTTCTCCAGATAGCTTCTGATATTCCAATTTATTATAATGTTCAACAGGTAGCATATGTAATCAATGTGAATGAATCCCTTTAATGTTGTCTTCTGCTAATCCAGTTGGAGCTGTTACAACACAAGATAAATATGGTTCTTTAGTTTTGTGTAGTCAACTGGTAAAAATGGTAATAAAGAAACCTTTTCCTGTTCCAGCTTGACCACTAATGTACAATAGACTAGGTTTATATGATGAACATTGGCATTCTTTTTTTATGCAGCAAACCATGTTGTACCTGTTGTTTGACTTATAGATATATTTGTTTTTGTTCAATATTTAGCTTTTCTTCTTTCATTTCTAACTGAATTATATCCTGTTGTGCTTGTTGCATTGCGATTTCTACCTCATTCATGGATATTGCTACTTCATATTTGATATTTGGTTGTCCCAGTGGCTCTTGACTCAGTGGACCAGAACTTTGACTGCCCTGTGAACTTTATCTAGCTATTTCATCAGCAATAGTATTTCTTGCTCAATCTCATCATTTACCATTTGTAGATAAGTTGGGAAAATTGTGCACTGAATGCTATCCTTAGTTGCATTAAAGGGATCTTCATAGCAGTCAAAATCTCCTACTCATTCCATTTCAGTATGCCAAGACTTGAACAGTTGCAGAAGCGCTAAATAGAAAAATCCTCTCTTATCTGGACTTTCGCAACTGAGTTTTCTGAGGTTAATAAGATTTCTTTTGGCATGTTATACTAAACATCTGTCACATCCAATTACTGCATTTTTCTCTTCTTTTTTCATTTCTGTAACTTTTCTTTTAAAGCTTTAATGTTGAAGTATTTCAAACAGACATAGGTTTTCGAGATGTGCACTCCTTTTGGGATAGTATGTATAAAACATATTAGTTTTAACAAATCTGTACTTTCTGGATCATTCGGTGCTAAGCTTTTGATTTCTTGTAAAGATTTCAATACTCTATTTTATGTGGCGGCAAGACCTAGACTTACCCGAATGATTCCTCTTGACTTTGAATATAAAATGGCTGAGCTCAAGCACTCCAAACATTCATAGAATCCAATCTCTTGATGGGAAAGAATTTTCAAGCTGAAGCTATACAATTTCTTGCTACGACTCGTCTCTACTGAATATTCTTCCCACATTTCTTTAATCTCTGTCTTTTCAGATTTGATTATATATGATGTAACATAGCAAGCTACAGCAATTGAATTATCTGCAACGTACTGGATATCCATGTTTGCATTCCACATCTTCAAAATAACTGAATTGTAGTTACTAATGTAATTTGAAGCTTCTGTTCTTTTTAAGTTGTATGTATTCTTGGGAGATTTCTGAGCTATTGTATGCCTTACTGCTGAAAAAAAAGTTCTAAGTGTAGGACATAGTTGGAGTAGGACTGAGGGAGAGAGGTAAAAGCTTTAAAAAAATAAATGATTTTCTCTTGCCTGGAGGGAGTTACTAGGTGCCAGCCCCCAGATTTTTGTTTTAAATTTGGCTAGTCCCAAGATTCTAAGCAGTTGGGGAAACTGAAGCTTCAAGAGAAAAGTGAGTTTTGAAAAAGTATTACTGATTAGGCTACTTCGTATGGGTCTCTGGTAAGGTACACTTGAAATAGGCAGTTTCAATTTATGTGACTGTTGGAAATGAGAAAAGCAGACTGTCTAAAGGTCTGAGTTCTCTGGGAGTGAGGGATGTATCTACTTCTACATCTATTGTCTCATGTGTTATGCATCTGAAGATGGTAGCTTGAAAACCCGGTCAGTTATGGAACCTCTGAAATAGCCTATTCGATAGCCAGGTGCCCTGTTCTATGAGCAGAAAGGAATACAAGCACTCTCCTTTAAACACATTTAGAGACCATGCACTGTGAAACACAGTTATTCAAATAAATGCATGTTTTTTATGAATCATGCCACTAGCCAAAGGCACAGACTGATGCATGCATGCTTGGAGAAACATGGTAAGACGTAAAACAGTGACATGGGAAGGGTTGCTGTTTATATTTTGTCTAGGCCTAACATTCTGAATAGTTGGTGAAAACTGAAGCTGCAAGAGAAAAGTGAGGTTTAAAACATGTTGGCAAAAGGATTAGTGATTAGGCTACTTGCTATGAGTTTGTGGAAAGCTACAATTGAAGTAGGGTGTATACGTTTAGGTGTCTGCTTCAAATGAGAAATGCAGTCTGTGAAGGCCTGCGTGTTCTTGTGAGTGACGTATGTGTCTACTTCTACATCTATTGTCTCATGTGTTGTACATCCGCAGATGGTAACTTGAAAATCTAGTTGGTTTTCCTGCTGGTGGACAAATCTCTCAGTTATGTAGTATAAACTGGGATACACTTTAATACATCTACCAACATGTTTTAAACATCAGTTTTCTCTTCTTCTTTAATCAGACACTCAGCAACAACACATATTACTATGAACAAACTATTTCAATCTTCATTTCAGTACAATAAAATAAACTACAAACCACATTCATACTTTTGATAACATATTTAACATATCAAATTTTTCTAATGTTTTGAAAGCTTTATAAGTAATGCAGTACAAACTTACAAATAGCATTACAAACACTGAAGCATTGCTACGCAATATATAACACACCTTACACATTTGTAACTCACCTCTATAATACTATTGCAGAATATGAAAATGTCAGAAACTCCTAAACGTTTTTCTTTCCAACACAAGAAAGGTGATGAACCACTCTCAACCAGTATTGGCAAACTTTTCCTCTCTTTTTCCACACAAATGAATGTAAGTAACACATCAAAATGCTTCCTTCATTTTTTTAAATGCTGAAACCCACTTACATTGGATACACATATTAACCCTTTATTGCTCCCTTTCTAAAAGTGCCCAATCTGTTTCTGTAACACACAGGAGTCACAACTTCATTGCGGTGTCGTAGTGTGGGTTCTCGTAGTAGTCTCGAACCCTGACAGGAGTTCGAAAACCTTTTCTTAACATTACTAGTATTACTTTTTAAGAACTTAGCACTTCTAAACATAGAACTGATTTAGAAGAACTAACTTTAAAACCATATCACTCATGTATAACTTTCATATTTTAAAACCACTGTTAACCTTCAACACTTCCCCCATTCTCCGTAAACCTAGTTTCCATAGCAATAGCTTCTGCAACTTCAACTGTACTGCCAAGTCACAAGTTCACCATATATTCTAGTTCAGCACACTAGCTTACAAATGCAAACAGTAGGTGTGGTAGTGTCTTGCAAATATTACCTTATCCTGTGGACTGTAACTTTCAAAATGTTTTTGTATAACCAATCACAAAGATGCTTTTTCCACAAAGTTACATGCATCCTAGTTTTGAGTTCACAATGTTTTTGAACAGCCAATCAGTCAGTTTTTTTCTAAACAGCACCATCTCCACCATTTTAGTTACCTCTCATTCCACTAACTGACTTACTCAGCTACATACAACTTTTGATTCTTTCCTCTCATCCCTTGAAAATGCAAACAGTATGGATTGTACTGGATGATCTATGTTTTCTGGGGCAAAAGGGATGCTGAACACAGAGGTATGGACAAATAACTTTTTCTGCAAAATGTGGATATTAAATGGTTTGCACAGAGAGGATTAAAGTGGTACCAATTGATGCCTTTAGTTATAACCTTTTTGCATCTCCAACCCCCTGACCGCATGATTGTGCACTGTGGTGGCAATTACCCTCGGACATTGACTGGGGTAGGGTCGGAAATCCTAATGAAGGATACCTTTGCACAATTGATGTTGCTTTTCCCTCAAACTGTATTTGTACACTCTAATATATACCAAAAACAGAAATGGAGGTCATCAAATCAATTCTGTCCACAGATTGAGAAGGCTAGGAAGAATGTCAATAAAGCTGTTTCTGCTAACCTCGGAAACCATGGGATGGGCTCCATCTATAACTACAATATACGCTTTGACATGCACAACATCTTTAGAAGTGATGGAGCTCACTTCACAGATGAAGGGAACAGAGTCTTTCTCAACAACCTTAAGCTGCAACAAAGTCATAATAAACACAACCGCTCCCTTTAGAGCCACCCTATATCCCAACACTGAAAGTTATATATTTTTTAACACATATATTCTTTTTTATCTTTTTCTGATTCGTGAACCCATCATGATTGTGCAAAACAAAAGCATGCATTCAATGTACTGCAACACATATAACCTTTCAACTTTAACTTTTAAATTACATTTTAAATATTATATCAAACTCTCACAATTTTAATGTGGTTATGAAGTTCAATCTCAGTACATGTGTAAAAAAACACCACAACTGTAACACTACCTTCTAAATTAGGTTGTATTTAATATTTATTTAAGAAGGAACAATGAACCCACTGCAACATTACACAGGGGGGGGAGTGCCGTGATAAGGTCACGACTTCTATTACAAGAGAAAAAAATAATAAAAACCCTCTGTTCCATACTGTCATTTTGGCCACAGGGACCCCATCCCTCAGGACCACAGAATTTAATTATTTTAAAATTAACTTTCAGGAGGGGGGCTGCGCGGCCTCCCTTCCAAGACCGATTATGGCCCCGGGGACCTCATCCCCCTCCCGGCCATTTTCTGCCCTGGTGGCCCCATCCCCTGGGGCATGGCCATCGTTAAAGGGACCGCGGGTGAGCCTGAAGGCCCCCATGGTCCCGGCTGGCTCCCGCCTCCTGCACTGGCTGACCTTGCTTTTTGCCTCCAGGTAGCTGCTGACATACAGCTCCCTGAAGGCAAATAAGAGTGTTCCACTGTGAACAAGTGAGAGGAAAGTTCTCTCACTTGTTCACAGGAGAACTTGTATGCAATGGAATGAAGGGAGCAGGGCTCCATCCATTGCTCAGCAAACTGCAATGACCCGGGATGGCACCACAGGACATTGCTGGAGCAAGCCGTGGGTGGCGGTGGTCCCCAGAGCCATAGAGGGCTCCATGAAAAGGGGCACGCAGCTCCCCTTCCATCTTGAGTCCAAGCCTGGGGACATGCTGGGCCCCAGGGCAAGGGGTCCGCAACGGACCACCACATTTAAATAATTAGTGGCCCAGGGAGGTGGTAGTCCCAGAGGTAGTGTAGGGGGGACTCGAGCCTCCCACATTTAATTTTTAAATCAAAACCCTGGGTAGGCGGCAGTCACTGGGATTTGGGGGGCCCATGAGGCCCCCAAACCCATAGTTCAATTAAGCCCCGGGGAGGTGGTGGTCCCCAGGGCAGCGTGGAGAGGGCAGAAGCCCCCCCCATGCAACTTTTATTTTTAAAAGCCCCGGGGCAGTGGTGTTCCCCCGGGCTGAGGAGGTCCCGCATGGCCCCCGCATATCGTTAGCATAGCCACAGGGAGGTGGTGGTCCCTGAGGCTGCAGGGGCCCCCATGGACCCCCACATTATCATTAACCATTGCCCCAAGGGCCTCGCCCACCCGGGGGCTTCAAGAAAACAAAGCGCGGGTACCAGAACCCATGTAATTTCTATCCCATAACTTAACTGTGTGAATGCCAGATTTCATCAACATCCTATGCAAACTATGAACATGGAGATAAACCTTTCACCGCAATACCTATTACTTTTGCTCGAATTACACTGCCAGCAGCATCAGACATGTGAAGTCTAGACATAACAACACCAACTGACAGGAACACATGTATGTCACTGAATGAAAGGTGTGAGCGCCATTGACTGTAACAGTTGCCATGGAACATGGGGGAATTCTGAAAAGCATAGAGTAAATGCAGAGCAACCACATGAATCATGAATACAGTAAGTGTACAGACAGAAGTAAATATAACTGGGATAGTTGGATTAAAAGCCTTAGTGGACACAAAAAAAAGGAAGTTTTGCTATTAGCTTTAAAAACTTCAGACATTGGATATTGAGGGCCAGATGTACATCCCTTTCATTTAGCACCGCGCAATTTGTGACTCATTGTGAGTCGCAAATTGCAATGTGCTAAATGAAATGTACAACAGTGTTGTTACACTCTTTTACTATTCCCAATGCAGTCTCAAATTGCGAGGCTCACTAATATTAATTAACCTCTCGTAATTTGCGAGCCCATTGGGAATGCCAGCCCTCCCAGGGATGGTGGCCTGCTGGGGTCAGCAGACCACCATGTCTGGGACTGCTTCTTTAATAAAGCAGTTTTTTTTAATGCAGCCTGTTTTCCTTAAAGGAAAACGGGATGCATTTGGAAAAGAAAAACTTTTCAGTTTAATTTTTTAAGGGCAGGCAGTGGTCTCTGCGACCACTCCCTGCTCTTAAAAAGTATTTTACCACAAACTCACAAAGGGGAAAGGGTCCCCTGATGGTGCATCTGGTCCCAAGTGAAGGTACAACCAAAACTATGAAAATATTATACTAGTAAACAAAACATACCTTAGGGGCCGATTACGATCCGCCCTCCATCGTAGCGGGATTAGACTGCCCGCCTGTCATGTGGCGGTCCCACACTCCACATTAGGTTGCGACCTCCACCATAGCGGTCACATCCAGCAGTTTAACATTGCGGCGGGTGCTGCTGGCCTCACCACCCGCCACAATGCAAAAAATGCATGTTCTGAATTTTACTGCACTATGTGGCAGGCGCCATGCTGTGCCTGCCACTTAGTGTAGTGAAATTTAGAGGGGTACCATGGGTACCCCCAGTTCACCAACACCCCACCCCAACACAGGGAGGGCTGCAACGGCCCCCCAACACCAATCCCTGCCAGCCTTTCCATGGTGGTTTTGCCACCAAGGCTGAGTAGTATTTTCAATAAAGTACTTCAAGTTACTACAGTTTCTGCCTACTTACTACAATATTCCTGGTGATGATCGTGCTACACGGCTACTCTGTGAACCCTATGCATGTGAGAAACTTCAAACCTCACATCTTAATTTTCCTGTTTGCCATTTCTTCACCTAGGAGGACGAGTTGGAGCCTCCAGTCCGGCAATTGAAGGAGATCCTGCTGTGTATGAGCAGCCTGCAGTGTGCCAGTGTGCCACACCTTTCGTGTTGTACTGTTCTTTGCTCCAGGTGAGGTGCTGTTTTCTGTTGTCCAAGCTGGAGTTCATAGATTTCTTCCCTGGTGGCCTATTTACTTAATTTGGAACTTTAACTGGTGATTTTTGCAGTCCGTGCTCACACAGACATCACTAGGACCCCCATTCGCAATAATGCCCTTGCGCATCCAGGCATATGACCTAGCTACGATCACCTAGCAACGCTCTCTTAGAAATGCACTATTCCCTTCAACGCACATTGCCTGGTTGGTACTTCCTAGTATAGATGTTCTACCAATGTGTATGTGCACAGTGGTCCTCCGCTCGACATTCACTACATCTTAGCAATGCTGCCCCTGTGTGATGCATGCTGCTGAGCTAGGAATTCACCATCGCAGACATCACAGTTCCCGGCACTTGACACCATGAGTCAAGCAAATCGCAGTGATTCACACACTTATTTTTAGACAGGACTAGCTGTTTATTGGGGCATTTGTGTTTTTTTAACCCAGGTTTTCCACCCTTCATCTGAGTTACCCAGGTTCTTACTCTTTTTTCCCTGTATTGTATAGGTTTGGCTTGGGGTTGTTGGTATTCATGTTATGTGGATGAGGCAAGCGGTATCCCCCTTCCGTCTTTCTTGGACAATCCTGGTGGAGCACCTGTCAGGTGGGAGGTGTGGTTTGACACATTTGAAATGTATCCTGGGGCAATAGGTGCTTTGAGATTTGGTGCTGAATACAAGAAATGTTTACTACTTTATTCTTTGGGGTTGGAAGGAAGGTCTATAATGAAACATTTACCTGATTTGATGCATGAGGGGGGTAAAAATGTAAATAAATAACCAGATACTCTCCTTAAGCTTAAGGCCAGGTTTGATAAGCAGCCTAGCCTTATGGTTTTAAGGCACATGTTTTTTTAATGGAGAAGATGTTGATGCTTATATAGCTCTATTGAGTAAGTTGGCATCTGCTTGCCAATTTGAGGGTTTCACTGACCAACTTATTAGGGATTAATTTGTGTGCCAATGCAGAGACACACAAATCAGACAGACGCTTTTACCCATGGGTAATCCCTCATTAGAATAAACCATTAAAGTGCATAAGAGTAATGAAATCTATCAGATTTCATTGGAAGAGTTGGACGATAAACCTGTTGAAGCTATCAATGTGGTTATTGGGAGTGGGAAATCTAGACAAAAGAATGATCGAAATGGTATGATTACTGATGTTAAGGGTAAGTTTGAAAGTGACAATTTTGTTTCAAACAGCATTTGTTTTCATTGTGGAAAAGTCCCACATCCCAAAGGGGGTAGATGTCCTGCTGCAAATGTGTTATTATTGAGAAACAAATTGGACAATTTGCTAAAGTCTGTTTAAAAAAGAAGATGCAGAAAAAGGCTGTGGCATGTGTGGTGGATCGGACTCAGAAGTAATTTCTCTGGTTGCAGATTTTCAAATGATTTCCTCTTCTGAAGAAAAGGAACCCATTGTTGGTGACTGATTAAGTTGTGTCAACCCCATTGTAGAAGTGAGTGTTGGGAGAAAGGTCCACAAACTGCTGTTTGATTATGGTACCAGAATGTAGATGATCACACAAAAATGTTTTGAGGAAACATGGGGAAATGGAGAGCTGATGCCACCAGACCAGTCTCCTGTTTCTTATGAAGGGCACAAGATTGAGCTTCTTGGATACATCGAAGATCTACTTGTGTTCAAAAAAGGAAGATCAGCGGTAACGTTTATGTTGCACTAAAGGGATGGAACATATTGGGTTAGTTCCATCAGGGACTTTTCGGATGGTGCTGAGCCAGGTGCCAGAGAATATGTCTTGGTGGTTGATTGTGATGATGTGGAACACTAGTGGATGAGCAAGGTTCCCTCAGTTTTCAGTGAAGGATCAGGGAAGATTCAGAGTTTCAAACACAAGATTATTACGAAGGTTGGAGCTGCCCCCATAAAACACAAGCTAGGAGAGGTTCCTTTTAGTGTGAGAGAAGATCTGGGCAAAGAACTCAGTTCTCTGTGTGATAAGGGTATTATCAAACCCACTGAGTCTTATCTGTGTTGTCTCAGCTTGTGGTGGTGCGCAGGAGGTGTGAACAATTATGTGTGTGAATAGATTTGAGGTCACTAAAAAAAGAGATCTGGATCAACTCATTTCCACTACCCAAAACTTAGTGACCTGTTTGATTGTGTCAAGTGAGCTAAGTACTTTTTGAAACTGGATGTGGCTAGCGCCTATCATTAGATTGAGCAAGACCCTGATTCATGCTCTTTGACAGCCTTTGTTTCTCCTTTAGGAACTTTCCAGTATAGACGTATGCCTTTTGGGTTGGCATCTGCTGCGTCTGTGTTTCAGAGAATAATGCAGAATTTGTTGAGTGGGTTGGAAGGCTTGTTAGTCTTTCAAGATGATGTGTTGATACATACTAAGGATTTTCAGTCACATGATGACAAGTGTTGGACATTTTTGGGAAGCATGGAGTGGTTCTCAAGACTGAGAAATGTAAGTTTTGTGTGAGGAGGTAGATTATCTGGGTCATCTTATTTTGAAAGAGGGAATTAGACCTAGACAGGGGTTGATTGAAGCCATTGTCTGGGCTGCCACGCCCTGTGACAAGACGGGAGTCAAATCTTTACTGGGACTTTTTTACTATTACTCACATTTTTTTTCCTGATTTTGACACCATAGTGCAGCCTACAAGCAATCTGTTCAAGAAGGGTGTGAGATTTGAGTGGTCTAGTGAGTGTGCCTCTGCTTTTCAACAGGTCACGTTAGATTAATGCAGTATCAGTTTGATGTAATGCACATTTATGGTGGGAGGAATGAGAGGGCTGATTTTCTTTCCCGTTTTCCTCTGTGAAGTGATGAAAGTGAGGTCCTGGACTTTCATGAATTGTGGGAAAAGGACACTGAAGATTGTTTTGTGGTTGCGTTAGGGATACCTGAGCTTAGTGTTTATTCGAAGAAGGACTGGAAAAATTCTTTGAGCATGTTTGCGATTTCGTCAGGAGGGCTTGGCCCAGGGAAAGGGTATTGGCACCGCTCTTGCAGCCTTATTGTAAGGTTGAGATGGAGATTTCTCTGGAAGATGGAATGTTATTGCGTTCTGACAAGCTTATCCCTCCCCATGCTATCAGGCAGATAATAATTACTAATGCCCATGAACGTCTCTTGGGCGCGACGCTCACTAAACGTCGAATTAAGTGGTCTGGGATGGATGCTGAGATTAGGTAGTTGAGAATTGTGTAGTGTGTGGGTTTGCAGGTAAAGGTTTGAAAGTGGGGACACCTTCCCAGCTCTTCATTGAGTGTCCTTCCGGTCCATGGGTCAAATTGGGACTTGATGTGATGGGGCCATTGATTCTTTGCCCGGGGGATCTCAGTATATGTTAGCTCTGCTGGATTATGTTTCCAAGTGGCCAGAAATCAAGATGGCCAAGGATCCAAATGTGTCAAATGTGGTGTTGTTTCTCAAAGAGGGTTTCCCAGAAGTACTCATTTCTGATAATACAACCCAATTAGTAAATAGGGAGCTGCAGTCTTTTCTTGATGCTTGTGGTATAAAGCATGTGAGAAGTTCCCTGCACCACCCGCAAACCAATGGCCTTTTGGTGAGGATTAACAGAGTTGTGGGTTAGTGCATTAGGTGGGCAAAGTCAGGGAACCATGTCGTTGGTAGGTCTTTGGACACCATGATTTGGTTTTTTAGAACTACTCCTCACTCTATAACCAAGATCTCTCATTTTGAAATATTGGGGGGAAGGAGAGCATACACTAGTTTTAGGCCTAGATGGATGAGTAAGTGGCTGAAGTCTGATTCTGTGGTGAGTCTTCTGGACATTGTGAAGAAGAATATGTTAAGAACTCAAGTTAAGCAAAAAAGCTGGTATGATCAAAGATATGTGTCAAGGTCCAAATTAAGTTGCTTGTTCATGTGAAGAAAAGTTCAAACACATTTGGTGATAAAGGTGGGGAGTAATGCTGTTCAGGTGGAAGGGGGGCAATGGTGAAACCTTAGTAAAATTGTAAATGTGGAGGTAAGGAGGGATGTGAGCTGGGCAGTGCCATGGGTGGTTCGATGCCTAATTACAGTAATGATACTGAGGGGAGTGGAGTATTCAAAGGAGATCTTCTTAGGAGAAGCTCCAGGGCAGCACTCCTAGTAGGTATCCTGTGTAAAGCCTTGTGGGGCATTGCTTTGTATATTATGTAAATATTGTTTTTTTTGTTTTATGTAGAAAGTAGGATATGCGGTTCTGGGAGTAAAATGTGTTGATTAGTTTCTGACCATTCTCTCTCTTTCCAGTGTTACTAGTGAGTTATGTGATGTAGATGTCATTGTCAGTGAAATTGCTCTCCCACCCTCGCAGCTCCACCATTAAGTGAGGTGCCCCTGCCCCTGCACTCTTGAGTGTTGGTGATCGAGGCCCTCCTTCACCTTTCTGCACCTCTGCTTTTTTGCGCCTTATTTCTGCCCATTTTCCCTTTCTCTCCCTCTGCTCCTTCACTCGTTTTCACTCGTTTTTCTCCCCTTTCTATCTTTCACCTTTCTGCACCTCTGCTCTTTTGTGCCTTATTTCTGCCCATTTTCCCTTTCTCTCCCTCTGCTCCTTCACTCGTTTTCACTCGTTTTTCTATCCTTTCTATCTTTCACCTTTCTGCCCTTTTCTGCATCTCTGCTCTTTTGTGCCTTATTTCTGCTTATTTTCCCTTTTTTCTTTATCCCTTCTTTCCTCCCTTTACCTTTCCCCGCCGCTGCTGCCCCCGCGGCCCCTCCCCCCCCAGCGCGACCGGCCCAATCCAGCTCCCTTCCCCGCTCCCGCCTCCCAGCTGTCCAGCCCTACCCGACCCCTACTTAATGGCGGCCACTGCGGGGACAGGCGAGCAAGACCACTGACTCATTGTCAGTGAAATTGCTCTCCCACCCTCGCAGCTCCACCATTAAGTGAGGTGCCCCTGCCCCTGCACTCTTGAGTGTTGGTGATCGAGGCCCTCCTCCACCCGCAGGTTTCCCTGCGCCACATCCCTGGTGGTCCAGTGGACCTCTGTCTCCTTTCTTTCTTTCTGCTACTTCACTCGTTTTTCTCCCCTTTCTATCTTTCACCTTTCTGCACCTCTGCTCTTTTGCGCCTTATTTCTGCCTTATTTTCCCTTTTTTCTTTATCCCTTCTTTCCTCCCTTTACCTTTCCCTGCCGCTGCTGCCCCTGCGGCCCCTCCCCCCCCAGCTCCGGCCTCCCAGCTGTCTAGCCCTCCCCGACCCCTACTTAATGACGACCACTGCGTGGCCGCGCAGAGGCCGCTGGCTGCGGGCGCGCCGCTGGTGCACCCAAGGCGCATCAAAGGCAAGCACGTCTGCGCCCGCCTGCGACCCGTCGCGACCAGCACCAGGAACCCTGGACCTCCGCTCCGCCAACGCTACGACCCAGCAGCACTCCACGCACTCAACCCAGGCTGCAACAACAACTGCAAGCTAGCATCACCAGCCGACACCCATGGACCCTTCAGCTGTCACCGCTGCCGGCACACCTGCAGCACCACCAAGAACACGGATCCAGCACAACCCGTCCACAAGAACACAACCGAACCGAAGACCCTGCAATGCATCCTCCTCAACGTCCGATCCCTCCACAAACACCACCAAAATCTGGGACCTCCTCGACAGCACCACACCAGATGTAGCATTCTTCACCGAAACCTGGAACAACACCACCTCGGGACCGGACATCGCCATCGCCATCCCCCAAGGATACAAGATCTCCAGGAAGGACCGCCCCACCCACCCAGGAGGAGGAATCGCCATCGTCCACAAATCCAGCCTCCGCCTGAGCACACTCCCTGACGAGTCCACAAAACTGATGGAACACCTTCACTTCAAGATACTGCCCAGCCCCACCGCCGCCCTCCTAGGAACCCTCATCTACCGACCCCCTGGACCCTGCGGACCCTTCGCCAACTCCATCACGGACATTATCTCCCCACAGGCCATCGCATCCACCAACTACACCCTGCTGGGAGACCTCAACTTCCACCTCGACAATCAACTGGACCCCAACACAACATTCCTCCTGGACAACCTTCACAACATTGGACTCCGCCAGATCGTGACCGAGCCCACGCACTCAGCAGGACACACCCTCGACCCCCTCTTCACTACAGGAAACTCCATCCCCTTCAGCCACACCACCGAACTCCCATGAACCGACCATCGTTGCGTCCACTTCACCTTCAGAACACCCACCATCCACAGACACCAGCACCTGCTTCCACAAAGAAACTGGACCAAAATCACCGATGACCAGCTCACCTCCTCACTCAACAACTCCACCCCAATCATCGCGGAAAACGACGACCCCAACACCGCAGCCCGAACCCTGCATAGATGGATCTCGGACAGCGCCATTACCATAGCCCCCCTCAAGAAAAACAACAATACCCGTGCCAAGAAAGCCAGATGGTTTTCCACCGAACTTCGAGAGTCCAGGCGCACATGCCGCCGCCTCGAAAAGACCTGGAGAAACACCAAATCCACAGAAGCCCACAACAACTTCAGAGCCGCCACCAACGCCCACCATCAACTCTTTAGAGAAACGAGGAAAAAAGCGATTGAAAACAGAATCTCCACCCACGCACACAACAGCAAGGAACTCTTCAGCATAATCAAGGAGTTTGCCCAACCCACCAGCGAGTCTACGGACATCCCTCCCTCACAAGACCTCTGCGACAAACTCAGCATCTTTTTCCACCACAAAATCAAGAGCATCTACGACAACTTCGACGAAGACAACCAACACACTGAACCCTCACCAACCACCCCCGACACCCAGAAACCAGCGATTGATGACTGGACAGCCCTCACCACCGAAGAACACTGAAGACAATGAAGTCAATCCACTCAGGGGCCCCCACGGACCCCTGCCCCCACCACATCTTCAACAGAGCCGCCAACACCATCGCACCCATGCTCTGCCACACCATCAACCGCTCCCTGGCGAGCGCCTCGTTCCCCGACGACTGGAAACACGCCGAGGTCAACCCCCTCCTGAAGAAACCCTCAGCGGACCCCACCGACCTCAAAAACTACAGACCCATCTTCCTGCTCCCGTTCCCAGCGAAAGTCATTAAGAAAGCCATCAACAACCAATTCGCCACATTCATTGAAGAACACAACATCCTCGACTCCTCCCAATCCGGCTTCAGAAAAAACCACAGTACGGAAACCGCCCTCCTCGCTGCAACAGACGACATCCGCACCTTACTGGACAAAGGAGAAACAGTAGCCCTCATCCTCCTCGACCTATCAGCGGCGTTCGACACAGTCTCCCACCGCACCCTAATACGCAGACTCTACGATGCAGGAATCCAGGACAAGGCCCTCGACTGGATCTGCTCCTTACTCTCCGGCAGGACGCAGTGGGTCAGACTCCCCCCTTTCCTCTCGGACCCCACACCTACCACCTGCGGAGTCCCCCAGGGCTCCTCCCTCAGCCCGACGCTCTTCCTGTCAGGTGGGAGGTGTGGTTTGACACATTTGAAATGTATCCTGGGGCAATAGGTGCTTTGAGATTTGGTGCTGAATACAAGAAATGTTTACTACTTTATTCTTTGGGGTTGGAAGGAAGGTCTATAATGAAACATTTACCTGATTTGATGCATGAGGGGGGTAAAAATGTAAATAAATAACCAGATACTCTCCTTAAGCTTAAGGCCAGGTTTGATAAGCAGCCTAGCCTTATGGTTTTAAGGCACATGTTTTTTTAATGGAGAAGATGTTGATGCTTATATAGCTCTATTGAGTAAGTTGGCATCTGCTTGCCAACTTGAGGGTTTCACTGACCAACTTATTAGGGATTAATTTGTGTGCCAATGCAGAGACACACAAATCAGACAGACGCTTTTACCCATGGGTAATCCCTCATTAGAATAAACCATTAAAGTGCATAAGAGTAATGAAATCTATCAGATTTCATTGGAAGAGTTGGACGATAAACCTGTTGAAGCTATCAATGTGGTTATTGGGAGTGGGAAATCTAGACAAAAGAATGATCGAAACGGTATGATTACTGATGTTAAGGGTAAGTTTGAAAGTGACAATTTTGTTTCAAACAGCATTTGTTTTCATTGTGGAAAAGTCCCACATCCCAAAGGGGGTAGATGTCCTGCTGCAAATGTGTTATTATTGAGAAACAAATTGGACAATTTGCTAAAGTCTGTTTAAAAAAGAAGATGCAGACAAAAGGCTGTGGCATGTGTGGTGGATCGGACTCAGAAGTAATTTCTCTGGTTGCAGATTTTCAAATGATTTCCTCTTCTGAAGAAAAGGAACCCATTGTTGGTGACTGATTAAGTTGTGTCAACCCCATTGTAGAAGTGAGTGTTGGGAGAAAGGTCCACAAACTGCTGTTTGATTATGGTACCAGAATGTAGATGATCACACAAAAATGTTTTGAGGAAACATGGGGAAATGGAGAGCTGATGCCACCAGACCAGTCTCCTGTTTCTTATGAAGGGCACAAGATTGAGCTTCTTGGATACATCGAAGATCTACTTGTGTTCAAAAAAGGAAGATCAGCGGTAACGTTTATGTTGCACTAAAGGGATGGAACATATTGGGTTAGTTCCATCAGGGACTTTTCGGATGGTGCTGAGCCAGGTGCCAGAGAATATGTCTTGGTGGTTGATTGTGATGATGTGGAACACTAGTGGATGAGCAAGGTTCCCTCAGTTTTCAGTGAAGGATCAGGGAAGATTCAGAGTTTCAAACACAAGATTATTACGAAGGTTGGAGCTGCCCCCATAAAACACAAGCTAGGAGAGGTTCCTTTTAGTGTGAGAGAAGATCTGGGCAAAGAACTCAGTTCTCTGTGTGATAAGGGTATTATCAAACCCACTGAGTCTTATCTGTGTTGTCTCAGCTTGTGGTGGTGCGCAGGAGGTGTGAACAATTATGTGTGTGAATAGATTTGAGGTCACTAAAAAAAAGAGATCTGGATCAACTCATTTCCACTACCCAAAACTTAGTGACCTGTTTGATTGTGTCAAGTGAGCTAAGTACTTTTTGAAACTGGATGTGGCTAGCGCCTATCATTAGATTGAGCAAGACCCTGATTCATGCTCTTTGACAGCCTTTGTTTCTCCTTTAGGAACTTTCCCGTATAGACGTATGCTTTTCGGGTTGGCATCTGCTGCGTTTGTGTTTCAGAGAATAATGCAGAATTTGTTGAGTGGGTTGGAAGGCTTGTTAGTCTTTCAAGATGATGTGTTGATACATACTAAGGATTTTCAGTCACATGATGACAAGTGTTGGACATTTTTGGGAAGCATGGAGTGGTTCTCAAGACTGAGAAATGTAAGTTTTGTGTGAGGAGGTAGATTATCTGGGTCATCTTATTTTGAAAGAGGGAATTAGACCTAGACAGGGGTTGATTGAAGCCATTGTCTGGGCTGCCACGCCCTGTGACAAGACGGGAGTCAAATCTTTACTGGGACTTTTTTACTATTACTCACATTTTTTTTCCTGATTTTGACACCATAGTGCAGCCTACAAGCAATCTGTTCAAGAAGGGTGTGAGATTTGAGTGGTCTAGTGAGTGTGCCTCTGCTTTTCAACAGGTCACGTTAGATTAATGCAGTATCAGTTTGATGTAACGCACATTTATGGTGGGAGGAATGAGAGGGCTGATTTTCTTTCCCGTTTTCCTCTGTGAAGTGATGAAAGTGAGGTCCTGGACTTTCATGAATTGTGGGAAAAGGACACTGAAGATTGTTTTGTGGTTGCGTTAGGGATACCTGAGCTTAGTGTTTATTCGAAGAAGGACTGGAAAAATTCTTTGAGCAGGTTTGCGATCTCGTCAGGAGGGCTTGGCCCAGGGAAAGGGTATTGGCACCGCTCTTGCAGCCTTATTGTAAGGTTGAGATGGAGATTTCTCTGGAAGATGGAATGTTATTGCGTTCTGACAAGCTTATCGCTCCCCATGCTATCAGGCAGATAATCATTACTAATGCCCATGAACGTCTCTTGGGCGCGACGCTCACTAAACTTCGAATTAAGTGGTCTGGGATGGATGCTGAGATTAGGTAGTTGAGAATTGTGTAGTGTGTGGGTTTGCAGGTAAAGGTTTGAAAGTGGGGACACCTTCCCAGCTCTTCATTGAGTGTCCTTCCGGTCCATGGGTCAAATTGGGACTTTCCTCTCGGACCCCACACCTACCACCTGCGGAGTCCCCCAGGGCTCCTCCCTCAGCCCGACGCTCTTCAACATCTACATGGCTCCGCTTGCCCCATCGTCAGAACCTACGGACTCAACATCGTGTCATACGCAGACGACACCCAGCTCATCCTCTCCCTATCCAACGAGCCCAACACCGCCAGACGCAACTTTCGAGAAGGCATGGAAGCCGTCGCCGAATGATGAAAAACAGATGCCTACAACTAAACACCAACAAAACAGAAGTACTCATCATTGGCCCAAACCCCGACGCCTGGAGCGACACCTGGTGGCCCACCGCCCTCGGAAACCCGCCAACCCCCACAGACCACGCACGCAACCTGGGAATCATCCTGGACTCCGAGCTCAAAATGGACCGCCAGATCAACTCTGTCTCATCTTCCTGCTTCCACACCCTCCGCCTCCTTTGTAAGACCTTCAAATGGATCCCCCTCGAACACCGAAAGACAGTCACTCACGCCCTGGTCACCAGCAGATTCGACTACGGCAACGCACTCTACGCCGGAATAAACAAAAACCTCATCCGCAAGCTACAGAACATCCAGAACGCCGCCGCGAGACTGGTCCTCAACCTGCCAAAACACTGCCACATCTCCCAGCACCTGCGCACACTCCACTGGCTCCCCGTTGAGGTGAGAACCACCTTTAAGATGCTCACCCATGCACACAAGGCTCTCCACGGCACCGGACCAGCATACCTGAACAGCCGACTCAAATTCCACGCACCCCAAAGGACCCTACGATCAGCCCAGCTTTCCTACGCCGTGGTCCTTCTACTTCCTCGCGGCCAAAGCATGAAACGCCCTTCCTCTCCACCTCAGACAGACAACATCGCTTCCCATCTTCGCAAGAAACCTCAAAACCTGGCTCTTCTACAGACCCCCTCCTTGATGGAATGGAACCTGCACCCCCCCTCCCCCCCCCCCCCATCCCTAGCGCCTTGAGACCCTCACGGGTGAGTAGTCGCGCTTTAACAAACTCCTGATTGATTGATTGATTGATTGATAGAATGTGCCTTGTTTAAAGGTTTTGTTGTTGGAGAGATATGTTGGAGTGGGCTAAGAAGGCACCTCAAGTTACCACAGCTTCTGCATAGTTACTACATCCAGAGATGCTGCCACATACACATTAAAAAAAAAAAAGTGCACTGAAATTGTAGCCACATAACATTCCACCAGTTTATACACATTCACCTGGGCATTTGCACAATCTAAATCAACACTTACCAGAACAGGAAAGTCCTCTGATAATACAATGTGCATTTACGTTTCTGCTCTGAAATCGTATACCACTTCAAGAAATGCAGGAGGGAGGGGAGCTAAAGAGTGTCGATATAGAACATGGTGCTACTTATCTGCTCAGTCACATTTGTTGTATGAGGCCATAAATACACCATTTCTCCTTTTTAACACAACATACATGTATGAGTCAATGAGGTTATGAAGACTGGTAGAGGGCATAGAAATATATTGTGTAGATGAGGCATGCTGAGCCAATTGGCTCCATATTATGTTATGATTTTTATACAGCAGTTGACAAAAGTAACAACGATTCAACACAAGCATCTTGGTTCTAAGGTAAAATTACCAAAGCGCTAGTGGTTCAGGATGTTATATGCTGAGGCACGAAAATAGGTATGCTTTCAAAAAGTAGTGTGGTATAGAAAGAGATGCATCTTATTTAGTTAGGGAAGGGAGTTCCAAAGTTAGGCTGGCAAGACAAGCAAGTGGCACCAGTGCACAGTTCTCTTGAAACCTTTAGCAGGTGGCCTTCTAAGGATTACAAACATTGTACTCAAGCATAACAATGCAATCAGTCCACCAGAACATGAGGGTTATGGTTGCATGTGGAGTGCTTATAGCCAGTTCAGAGACACCAACCTTCATCCATCTGTTTCATGGCATATTGCAAGCCAAGAGAGTGTGTTATGTGACAAAGTAATGCACTCATTACCTGCCGTATATTTTAGGACTCCTATCCAGCTGGGATGCCACACAACTGCCGACTGTCAGAGCCAAAGCACTTGGTCACCACGCCGAAAGCTTCACAAACCTCCAATAAATTGAAAAATAAAACAAAAAAAACTTTTCTTCATTATAATCCACCCCTTTTTTGCTTTTTAGGTCACTGGATATTTAATCTCTGCTGTGATTTGAGGTCAGTTGACCAGACCTCATCTATAATGGGCCTGATTACGAGTTTGACGGACAGATAACTCCATCACAAACATAACGGATATCCCGTCTGCTGTATTATGAGTTCCATTATATCCAATGGAACTCATAATACTGTGGACAGGATATCCGTCACGTTTGGGAAGGAGTAACCCATCTGCCAGACTCTTAATCAGGCCCTATGTGGTGTTATGTTTAAATGGGGTTTCTTTCTTTATGGTGCTGGCCCAGTTAAGATGAAATTGTAGCCACATAACATTGCACCAGTTTATACACATTCACCTGGGCAATTGCACAATCTAAATCTACACTTACCAGAACAGGAAAATCCTCTGATAATACAATGTGCATTTACGTTTCTGCTCTGAAATCTTATACCACCTCAAGAAATACATGAGGGAGGGGAGCTAAAGAGTGTCAATATAGAACATGGTGCTACTTATCTGCTCAGTCCCCATTTGTTGTATGGGGCCATAAATACACAATTTCTCCTTTTTAACACAACATATATGTATACTGTGTCAATGTGGCATATGATCAGCTGTCACTCAGAGGTATAAAATATTAAAACAGATTTCTATAAGTTAGCTGCAGATGAAAACGACTTCCCATGTGCAGTTACATTAGTCCTTAGTTAATGAGCTATGGAAAAGAATCCTGCCCCTCCCACCTCAAGTCAGATATGTTTAATGTAGCCTTGGTGTACCTCACCACAAATGAGAGGCTAGTGCTTAAGCTCCCTTCAACTCTTCCATAAACATATTTTTTGCCCTCAATTAATTAACAGACAATGTTGATCACAATAACACGATCTTGAAAGATGTTTTTATTTGAATTAGAACGCTTAATGCTGAAATCAGATTTCAATTATCTAAATCCCTCAAAAATAATGAGGTTTTATATATTTTACTTTATCTGTTGAATGGTATCTTAACCCCTTCGATGCTGATGACGAGCTCAGCTCGTCATCAGCCACGGGTGACGTGTGCGGATGACGAGCTGAGCTCGTCATGTATCGCAGTAATTTTAAAAATGCCGCACAGCGCAAAAATCACCGCAGCAGCGATGCGGTTAAAACATTACATTGCTGCAAAGAAAAAACAATAACATGGGGAAATCATTTACATTCAATCCCCATGGTAGAGTAAGGCATTAACATAGTTTTTGCAATGATTGTGTGATTTGGATCCAAAGACCAAAATGTGAAATTAGTTTTAAAATTACCTCAATTTGTCACAGAATTATGAGAGATTTGATACTGTGGATTTTATCCAGCCAGTGGAATAAGAAAGGCTAATTGCAGGTCTGTTCTGAAAAGAGAAACAATTGTAAGTATGGAGATCACCCAGCAAGTGTTTGTATTCTGCTGGCAGCTTCAAAGGTTTCCTGTAATAACAGGAGATCAAGGGTAGGATATTTTCTGGATCTTACCTGAAACCAGGGCCAGTCTTTCCTCAGACAGCGCCCCACCAAAACTTAATTCCACTCCTTCCCCATCCATCCCCCTCATTGGTGACCCTAGTTGGGGTGGGCGTTTTTGTGCTCACAGGTCACGTCCTGGCTGAATATCTCAGAGCAGTGACTGGCCTGTGAACACACATTTGCACCTTGTCCCCTTTCCTTAATCACCTACTCATTTGCTAAACTGGGGGGAGAGTTGCCGGGAGGGAGCTGTGGGAGAAAGAAGGTAGAGTTTGAGAGAGGTAATTGAAGGAGGCTATGAAAATTAAAGAACATGATTTCCACACAGCTTGAATGCCATGAGTTAAACTGGCATCTTGAATAAATGATTTATTCAAGGCAGTTCAGGATATCATCTACCTGTGTGCCCCTCCAACTACAGGTGCCCCAAGCCTGTGCCAAAAGCTGGTCCTGCCTGAAACCTAATAGGAATGATTGTATATACCAAAACTAAAGTCCACATTAGTAGAACATTTTAATTTTCATTCAGGGGAGACCCAGCAGCAAAGACCTAGAATCTACAGCAAAATAAAAGGATCAGGGCTTTGAGCATTATGTATCAAGCTAAAAAACACAAAACTTTGAGATGACTTTTCCTGCATCCTTGCAGAGTTAAGTAGACTGCTTAGTAGAGATTGGGATCTGTTGTTCCAGGTTTGGGCAAATGTATCACTGTTATGCTAAGTCACAGAAGCAGATGTAGTATATCCTCCAGAGAGTGCTTGCCTTTCAATTTGTTATGGTAATTCCAAAGCTTGTTTCCATATTCATGGGATAGGTTTCAAGGGCAGTATGTGAAGAGATTATCCATTGTAGCAGAAGGGTGCTTCGGGGTTTTCTCCAGTAGGTATTTCATTGCTCTCCCAAACAACATCTTGTAGGACAGGTCCTACCGCAACTTGATGTATGCCTTAGTCGTAGTTCTGATAGATTTATTTTTGTTCCAGTAAGATTTGGCTGTGTGGGTTGGCCGAGGGTAGGCTTTATTTTAAGAGGTGGCAATAGGTCAATCATAGTCAGTAGTTTGGCCACTGTTTTTGATTGATTGTGTAGTTCAGAGGAGCATTTAGTTCCTTTTTCACTGATATGCAGTTAGACACCTAAACATATGGGTGTATGTTGTCATTGATAATGGCACAATGTGCCATTTTTTATGTGTTATTTTCAGTCTGTCTTCAGTGCCTAATATAAAGGGCAATACAGTCATCCTGATTGAAAGTGGGATGGCTTGAATGTTTTGAAGTGGTTTCTATGTCATGTACAGTGATTTGGCCTCCTCTACATTTTTAGTTATATCAACAGTAACATAGGGCATCTCTTTGTGTAGCAGTTCTGCTGTTCCCCTTTTTACATTTTAGACCGTGGTTCCAGTAACTCCAGGCCTGATTAACAGAGTTAACTTACACTTTTGAGTAAATTTCCTACTTTACGTATTCACAAACTCTGAGTGTAAGTTATTCCTAAAAAAAACACTACTTATGGCCAACCATTAAAACTGCAACATCTTCTGGTAAAAAAGAATAGCGGTAGGGCTTTAAAAAAAAGGAAATAATTTTAAAACAAATAAATCATTTAAAAAAGTTAACGTTTTAAACAGTTAAAAGTATAGATTAATATAAATTAATATTAAAAAATGTAACATTTGTACATATTTATTATTTAATGAAATAAACTCTTTATTGCTCCCTATGCTTTACCATAGATAGACCTCTGCCCCAACTGCAGAGTCTCCTTATGGTAAATTATAGTGGTAATTTAAAAATGTATTTATCTAAAAAAGAAAATATTAAGAATATTTGATGTTAAATACTAATGCAAATTAATTTTATATATTTACTTGAAATATATGAGAAAATAAATAATTTTGAACAAAAGCTTTAGAAAATGGAAAATTATCTAAATTAAATAAAATTATTATTTTTAAGATTAAATGAAGAAATAAACCCCACCTAAAGAAACAATTTTTTATGTTCATTCATAATGACTAAAAGTCATCATATTGAATTGATTACAATTAATTGAATTATCAATAATATAACTAATTGTTACACTGTTGTTTTAATTAAATTTAAACTTGAAGTCAAAATAGGTTATTAAAATATGTACAAATTTACTATTGAAGTATTTTAAATAATTTAATTTAATTGAACATTTTTTCCAATGGGTTTTATATAATGTCCCTATCTCTGTTATTTTCCATTGGAGGTGGACCTTACACAGTGCTTGACTTGCTACTGTTTTTACTTTTATTAGTAACTTACACTTGCTGTACTAAGTTTACTACTTTTGGTATTCACAAACTCCAAGTGTACAAAAGTACATGTTACATGTCTCCACCCCACAGTGAAGTAATTGGCGTAATCTTGTGTGGAATAGTGACATCCACCCCTAAATCCCTCCCAGACCCTCACTCAACTACTCCTACTCCTCCCTAATCCTAGTCCTTTTAGTTTTAAATCTGCCCCTTTTCCCACCCTCTATCCTGTGTCACTCCCACATTTACTACTAAAATCTTACATGTGCTTAGACTCCACAGTCCATGAAGCACTCCACACCTATAAGTATAGGCAAACTGCACAGTTTATAGTATATTTTGAAGTACGTTTTGTAGTGCAGTTTGACAATCAAGCCTGGAGTCTGCAAATAACGAAAAGCAGTAAACGTGGTCAAAAATGTAAACATACTCAAACGTCTTTCACCTGACAATTAGAAACGTTTGATTTTCATATATATTTTGTGCTCACTAAGGCCCTGATTAGGAGATTGGCGGTCTGCCTGTGTGACTATTACTGCTGCAGTCCCAGGAAGACCGACAAACCTGTGGTGAACCCACCCACTAGATTCCAAGTTGAATCCAGAGCTGCTAGTGTGGCAGCAGCATCATGGGGCAGATATGTTTGATCACAGTTTTATTCCTCAGTGCACTCCAATTTAAAACGATAATGACAAATGCTTTCTACGTGCTTTCTACGTTCATGGTGTGCTACTATATCCGTTGCTCTGTGTCTGTCAGTGCCCTACATCATATGAGACTCCATGGGTCAGGAACAACCAATCCTTAGGATGTGCGCACTTTTAATTTAAACGTTCTGTTTCTTATCGTAGTTCCACCTTCAACAGAAAAATAAATCCAAAGTTTCTGGTGATTCGATAATTTCAATCATTTATTAGTTCATCAATTAACTCATGGGAAATTAATTCCAACTTCCAATGCGGTGTATACGACAAAATGCTTTTTATGATACCCAATGCATTGCGGGTCAAGTATCGACCTTTCTTCAGGAAAAATATACAAAAAAACAGGTCAGGCTCTAGACAGTGATGCATCAGTTATCCACATCATCAACAACATAGGTCCAATACGCACAGAAATAATGCGAGGAAATACAAATGCTCGAGCACATCAGCAGATAAACATAAACACATCTTATGACCTCTCAAATCACAGTGTAACTACATCATAGAAATATCTAGGGCAAGTGAAATGAACTAAACTTATACGAAGAAACACATGTGTCACATGAAGTATCACCAGATTTACAAACTTTCAGGGCTTTGTACAAAAGTTACCTATGTCGCTAACACTAAGCGATGTTTCTCTTAAAGTAGTAACACTGCACGCTACAGTCTAAAGGTTAAAGATCTCAGTGAGCCCCGTGTTATCTGTCTGCCACTTACATCCAAGCATTCGTCTCTGCGCCGGTAGAAAACCCGGCGGAATCGTCAAAGCGGTACTTCCGTGTTCGCGCTTTCAAAGTAATGTGTTGCCAAATTGTGATTTAATCTTAAAAGTTCACGAGTCACATGATGTGAGAGAGTGGCTTCAACACTAAGCGGCTCACGTGACAATATAACCAAATCATCTAACATCAATCTACTTTTCCCCTGCACATGATCTGATACGTGCGTTAATAACATTGTTAGCCTGCTGTGTATGCTCACAGTACTGCACTCATATTGCTATAGATGAGTGCAATATAACAATAGCTGACAGTTATACCCCCTCTACAATTCTCCTGCGTGCAATAAGTAAATGAACATGACAATACTAATATATCACAGACCAATATGTCAAAAAACATAGAATGTTGCACAGACTCCAAAAAAGCAAAAAAAATCAAATAAAATAACAATTCAGGATAAATAAACAAATAGATAACAAAAAGCATGTCTATTAGCACGCTTTTGAAGAAGCACGCTAGTTCCTCTCGATCATTCATTCCATACGGTTGCATGAAATGCAATTTCCTGATCCAGAAGAATTCTGCTCTTAACAATTGTTTGCGTGGATCCATGTCACAATGTTGTTGAAAGGCTTCCAGAATCGTAAACATGATTGGCGCAATTTGATGACCCGCCTCCTGCCAATGTGCTGCTACGGTGGACTTCACATTCTTTATTCTACCATTACTTTTATGTTCTGTTGTTCTAATCTTAATCTTTCTTTTGGTCTGTCCAACATAAATTTCACTACACGGGCACTTGATGGCGGAGACAACGTTCTTTTTATCACACGTGCTGGAATGATATAATGGTATTTTATTGCCTTTCGTGTGATATGTAAATTCATTAATCAACAAAGAGAGGGACAAAGAGGGCTATTTTTACCGGGGTCCAGCGTACAAGCCCTATAACTCTGTAGACAAAGAAGCGTACCCTTCTTTGTCTAATGTGTAAATTCATTGCCTACAATTACTTTGTTGCAATGGACACAGTTCTTGCATCTTTGCATGCCTTTTGACACTTGTTTCTTTACTCTTTTGGTATTCAGAAACTCTTTAATGTTCTTTAACCTCAGGAACGCAAACGTGATTCTGTCATCAAATATACTTTTTAAATCTGGTTCCAATTGAATCAATGCACACTGTTTCTTAATTATGTGTTTGATTTTGTGAGAATGCGTGGAATATTTAAGAACACAAACAGTTGGTGATTTCTCATTAGGGACCTTAGGTGTTAATAAAGTTTTTCTGTTCAGCTGTCCCACTCTTGTAATTGATTCTTCAAGAATGTTCCTGTTAAAAAAGAGTGGGAAGAAATAATTAGTACCCTTAAATGGGTAGATGGTTACATCTGCACAGATCAAGAGTGTGTTATTAAAGGAGTCGCAATCTTGTTTAAAAAATCTCTGAATGTAAGAATTATTTCTGCTGAAACAGACCCTAAGGGAAGGTGGGCAATAGCCAATATAAGCATCCTAAATAATACTTTTACGGTGGCCGGATATTATGGGCCCAACTTAGATGACCCAACCCCACTTCAATCTTTGTACTCCCATTTGATCTCCACTACATCTCCTTTGATTTTGGGGGGGGACTTTAATATCATCTTGGATCCAAGAACAGACCGCTCCCCCAGGGGTAACCAGAACAGATTACCAAAAATGAGGGAGTGGTTGGGGGTATACAAGAGAGACCTCAATCTTATGGATGTATGGAACATAAAGGGGATCAAACAGGATAATGTTCACCTTTTCTAACAAAAAGTTGGGTATCCATTCCAGAATAGACTATTTCTTAATAGACCAGGGTCTTCTAGACAGCACCTTGTTTGTAAAGCACCTTCCCGCACATTTGTCTGATCATTCGGCAGTGGAAATTAACTTAAAAATAAATAACGACTCAGATCCACCAAGATGGACTTTTGATCGGTCTATTCTTCTAAATTCAGCCATAGTAAACCTACTCAAGCAAGACACAGAAATATATTTCCAAGAGAATAAGGGTAGCGCGGTACCTCAAATTGTGTGGGAGGCTTATAAGGCTGTAATAAGGGGCAGGATTGGAGGGTTAGCCTTCAATAAAGCTAGAGAGATGAAAAAAGACATTAAAAAACTAGAGGAAAATATTACGTCTATAAATCGGCAGTTGTTCATGGCACCGTCTTACTTACGAACTCAAGAGCTAGCTAAGGAAAGACAGGAAAAAAAAGAAAGTCTAACAGAATTACTAGAGGGTAAAATTAGAGAAAGATGGGACTGTAGTAAACTTGCCCATTATGAATATGGTGAAGGTTGCGGGAAGTTGTTGGCCTGGAAAACCAAAACAGACTTGGTAAAAAATAAGATCAACTGTATAGATCCGAGAGATCCCTCGCAAAATGGCCTAGAAGATTCTGTTATTAAACAGGAATTTATGGCTTTCTTCTCCGACTTATACTTGGAGGATTGTAACCCAGACATTGAAGAGATTAACAGGTTTGTGGTTGCCCAAAATGTCCCCACTCTTCAAGCGGAGGATAAAGAGAGTCTAAACAGGCCAATCACAACAGGGGAGGTAGAAGCAGCAATGAAAGAATTAAAAAGAGGCAAGGCGGCAGGCCCTGATGCATCACCTTATGAGTTCTATCTACATTTGAAAGATGTGTTAATCCCCCATCTGACCGAACTCTTTAATGAGATTTTTATAAACAACAAAAAAATCCCAGAAACGTGGAACGACGCAACTATGACAGTTCTTTTAAAACCTGGCAAGAGCCCAAAAAAATGTGAGTCTTATCGCCCAATTTCCATATTAAACTGTGATTATAAAATATTCACTCAAATCATGGCTAAAAGAAAAGGGAAAATCGCAGGAACTCTAATAAATACCAGCCAAAAGGGCTTCGTGACAGGAAGGCACCTTCAGGACCTCACGCAAGAATTGATTGGGGCAATAGACATTGCCATTTCAGAGAAAAGTGCTTTATCAATAATTGCAATAGATGCGGCTAAAGCATTTGATAGAGTCTGCTGGAAGTACCTAAGTGAAGTGCTAAAACAGTTTAATCTGGGAGACAATATAGTTAATATGGTAGAAAACATTTACAACTCCCCTAGGGCCAAAATCCTAATCAATGGTAAATTAACTAGCGATATTCACATAGGTAGAGGAACTCGTCAAGGGTGCCCCCTCTCCCCCCTCCTTTTTAATTTTTATATTGAACCTGTAGCAGAATGTCTAAGGAATCTTCCCTCAATACAGCCTTTTCTCTATCAAGGATGGCAAAAAAAAATAGCCCTTTATGCCGACGACCTTATGATTTTTACATCAGATGTGAAAGAGGCGTTAAAAATAGTAGAAGAGACCTTGCTAAGTTTCGGTAAAATATCTGGTTATCAGATGAACCAGACCAAAACAGAAATTATGAGCTGGAATGACGTATTCGCTTCCCCATTTTGCAAGGAGAAAATGAGATATCTAGGAATAGACTTAGTAAAGGATATAGACAAGATTCCACAAACTAATCTACAGAGAGTAGAAACAGAAGTTAATAAACTCCTGAAGGTCTGGAGCAGTCTCCCGCTTACATTCCTAAGAAGATCTAAAATAATAAAAATGACAATCTTGCCAAAATTCACTTTTATTTTTAGCGCAATTCCTTTAGAATTCAAAAAAGAAGCTTTAAAGAAAATCCAGGGGAAAATATCCACGTTTATATGGTCAGCAAAAAGACCGAGGATAGCCTGGCATAAGCTAAGAAGGAAAAAAGAGCAGGGTGGTATAGCCAGCCCGGACATAATAGAATACTGTCGGGCATTTCAATTTAAATATGTAAGGACATTGTTGGGCCACTTTGAAACTTACCCACAGCACTTCCAAAGCACAACAAACAATACAAGTCATTTCCTTTATAAATTTGGTCACCCAAAATTTTTCAAGAAAATCAAATTGAAGACCTTAAAATCAGCATCTAAATTATGGTATGGTTTTAGATGTACCCTGGGTATCCCTCTACATAGTGAGAAGGCCCCAATCTGGGACTCGCCAACTACACCAGAATGTCTTAAGGACAGTCTTGCTGGTCCACTCAAACAGGCAGGCATAGTAGAATGGGGCCAACTTCTTTTTCAAAATAAACTCCTCGAATGGGATATTCTGTCGCAACGGACAAATTACACACTCTCTAAATTTAAGTACTATCAGATGTTGAGCTGGTCGAACTCTTTAAAGGAAACTAGAAAAGGAAACCTCGAACTGGAAGTCAAATTCCTGGAGGCAAATCAATTCAAGAAAGAAATATCCTGCTGGTACTGGGCCTTAATACTAGCAGGAGAAGACGACTTTCGGATTCCGGAGAGCATCTGGGGTAAAGATCTGCCGACGCTGGATTTGAATAGTACATGGCAAGTATCTATGAGCAAATGCTGGTCTATTGTATCTTCTGCTGCTCTCAAAAGAAACCATTTATTCACCACACACAGAGCTTATTGGACCCCGAAGAGGCTTTCTTATCTGAGTGGAGATGCATTGAGAAGCTGTCCGAAATGTGGTTTGAATAAAGCTGATGACCTGCATATGTTCTGGCAGTGCCCCAGCCTCGAAGGTTTCTGGAAAGACGTTGGTATGACATTAGAACGGGCCCTAGGAAAGCAACTAATTGTGAGTATGGATTTGGTTGTTTTTGGGGTCTCGGGCAGACCGGTCATGAATGCTCTATCGAAAGTCGAGGAAAATGTAGTCTTTATTTTAATCCTGCTGGCTAGGAGGGAGCTTTGTATTAAATGGGTAAGCCAGGTAGCCCCCTCTCGAAATGAATGGCTAGCGTCAGCCTTAAGGGTGTACAATTTAGACAGAAAAAAGAGTGGGAGTTCGAAAAAGTTTAAGTTTTGGGATATATGGGAAAACTTTAATAAGGGGTGACTAGGGGTATGGGTAGAAGTGGGATTGTGGGACTTGGTGTTTTTCCACCCTAACATATGTCCAATGATTACGCTACCGCAACAAAATGGAATGGATGGTACTTCGAAGTAGCCATCATGGCTAGCTTATCTCAGATCCGGTGAACGAAGACCTCTTCTCTTAAAGGTATGGAAGTAAGGGGTGCGCCTTTTCCGAAACATCAGAAAGAAATGGCCTGGGTATCCGAAAAGATACATTCTGGGTGGAGTAAGAAGAAGGGACTCCGAGATTCTCCTACTTTAAAATCAGTTGCGTAATGAGGACAAAAAAAAAAAGAATGTTCCTTGGGTAACCTCTCCTCCTGTATTTCATGGCCTGGTTATTGATTGTTGCTGCCACTTCAGTGGGATCAGAGGTTATGCGCTTTAGTCTGATAAACTGAGACAGAGGCAAATGCTTTTTGAGGGAATCTTGGTGAAAACTTTTGTAATGCAAATAAGTGTTGTGATCTGTTGTTTTGGTGTATACTTTGCTTTTAATTGTGTTATTGTCAATCGATACCAGGACGTCCAAGAAAGCTATTTGTTGTTTATCTATTTGATGGGTGAACTTGATTCGTTCATGATGTGAATTCAAGACTCCGATGTTGTTTTGCAATGTATTTTTGTCCCCATTCCAGATGATGAATATGTAATCGATATATCTTTTAAATAACACTAAATCCTTTGACCACTCTGGATTCTGTAAAATTTGTACGGACTCAAATCTAGACATAAAGATATTCGCATAGGACGGTGCCCCTGCAAATCCCATCAATGTTTCATTACATAGCCCAAAAAACATATCCTGCCATTGGAAATAGCTATGGTATAGTGCAAAGTGCATACGTTCTAACAGAAAAACTGTAGTCATTTCTTTGATGTTATTTCTTAATAAACACCACTCCAAAGCTTCCAAACCTTCGTTGTGAGGAATTGAGGTATATAGGTGCCGTCCACTGTACACAACCACCAGTCGTCTATGTCTTCTGTGTCGACCATTCGTAACATGTTCAAAAAGGATGTGGTGTCCTTAATATAAGTTACCCATTTTTGAGCCAACGGTTGCAGATACCAATCAAAATATTTTCCGATGGGTTCTGAAATAGAACTGCATGCGGAGACTGTTGGTCTACAAGATGGTGTTAACGCATTTTTGTGCACCTTCCGGAGCATGTAATATTGAGGCCTTCAAGGATACTTAATGTCAAGATACATATATGTCTTGTCTGTGATCCATTCCATTTGTAAACCATGGTCTAGAATTTTTCTGAGAATTGTTTGAAAAGTGTGCGTAGGATCTTGTTTCAATTGGATATATGCGCCTTCATCCTGTAGGTGATTTCTAACACTGTTTTCATAAAACTCTGTGTCCATTGCGACAAGAGCGCCTCCCTTATCGGCTTTCTGAAAAGTAAGGGCTGGATTATCTAGCAGTCATTGTAAAGTACTCCATTCTTTTTTAAAGAAGTTGCAGTGAGTGCCACTGGAAAAATTAATTTTTTTATTTCAGTTAAAATGACCCTTTCAAATGCATCAATGGTTTTGTGAGATATTGGGGCGCAGAAGGTACTCTTAGCTCTGAATTCTTTAGTGTCTCTTGTTTCTTCACTTATTGTCAAGGGTTGTATCTTTTTCCTAGACCCCTGAAGAAGAATACTTGACCCGAAATGCATTGGGTATCATAAATAGCATTTTGTTGTATACATCGCATTGGAAGTTGGAATTAATTTCCCATGAGTTAATGGATGAAGTAATAAATGAATGAAATTATCGAATTACCAGAAACTTTGGATTTATTTTTCTGTCGAAAGTGGAACTACGATAGGAAACGGAACGTTTTAATTAAAAGTGCACACATCCTAGGGACTGGTTATTCCTGACCCATGGAGTAGCAGATATGTTTGGCTAATAGGAGAACCTACACAGGATACTGTCACTGTGACAACTCCTCTAGTATGCCCATGCACAGTGTAGCATGCATCATTTTGTGCATGCTACACAGTGCTCTCTTGACCGTGCACTTTTGGGGGAACACATCTTTACCCCCTGCACGCATCCCCATGGGCCGTTTTGTCAGGGGGCCTCTTGGTGACACCTTTCCATGACTTTCCACCATGCATTTCATGGCGGGGTCCTTGCCATGAAATGCTTGTTTGAGAGGCAGATCGGGATCTGCTCAGATCTGTTGGCATAATGTTTTCTTGCAAGAGTATTTGCAGGTGTATAGTTTGTCCTTAATTTTTTATTCTTTACTGTCTAAGTAGAATTTTCACAATGAATTGTCATCTTGATTTCATGTTACATTTGCTCAAATTATTTAGTTTTCTTTTTCCTAATATGAAGTGCTAATGTTTCTTTTCAAATCATTCAATCATGTCAACCTTGATTTCTTCTTACTCTATTATTCCCTTTTTCCACTGTTCCCTGTGTCCATGAATTAATTATTTCCTTTCACATAGTTTGTCAAGTTCAAGTTCAATTTATTTATGATTTTGGAACTCAAAAGAGATCCACATAAAAAGAAGAACAAAAGATAAAACATACATTCTCAGACAGTAAAATATGATTTACAAATACACAAAATATTATAAAACATCCGATAAGATCGATATTAATAATCATAACATCCATATAAAGTTTTAATACATATCTAAAAAACATTTAAAAAAGTTAAAAATCATAGTTTGTCGTTCATGTATCTCCTTGTTATAGCAAGAAACATTCTTGCTGGCATTTCATTACTCAGTATCACTAAACATATACAAATAGACACTTGTCTCAGTGGTTTTAGAATAGTGTTTGTAGAGCTGTCCTGGATGAGTGAATTTGTGTAAGAAACCCCACCCTCTTTTCAAGTCCTTGTTTCTGACTCTATTCAATCCCAATATTTTATTCCCAGCAATCCAGTGTCCAAATGCAATCTTAAGGACTCCTTTCTCAAACATCCAACTCACACATGAGATATATCCTGCGCTTTACACATATAGGGCCTTTTATACATACTTTTGTACCAAGAACAACTGATACTTTACATCCGGGGCAGAGGTCTCACCTGGAACAAATAGGTTTTTCTCCCTTAAATGTGAGCATAAGAGGCCTGGAAGACATGTCTGGTCTCAACCATGGGGAAATGTTTAGGAGTTACCCTTTGGCCCATTCCACAGATCTGGATGTGCCTCCAATTAAGGTGCAGCTATGAGTTTTGCAGGTCCTTTTGTCAACCCAAGTCTGATAGTCAGGAATCATGCTCATGATTTCGTTTTAGCGCTCCATTGATCCAACAGGTGAGACTGTGACTGGCAGTCACTGAAACATCGTCACATCACATTGTAACAGTAACTTGCACTGGGCAGAGTCTCTTTGGTGTTCCTTTTCTGTTGGGGCTAGCTATCGTCTCTTATTGTTCCTTAACTAATCTGGTATTTTGTGGTGTTTCTATCGTACAGTTATGTGATAGATGGCTTGCAGTTAGGGTTGTTACCAATCTTTGAAAATAAACCAGCAGTTTGTTTATGTTTTGCTGTTCTGGAACAGCCTAAAGTGTGTGGGTGAGCAGAATCTCTATAAAGTTGTCAGGATTCATTTGCAACTTGGCAATTGCCCTTCTGTTAGCAATATTAATTTAACTGAAACATAAATACTTGTTAACTGGTGTTTGCTGTTTTAGGTTTATGTATCAGGAAGGACAAAAAACTGAATTTGCCTGCTTTCCGCAATATTTTATCTACCTGGACTTAAAAATACAGGCCAGGCTGGTAAAACACATTTAGGTGGCAACCCTACTTGTTTTCTCCATTGGGTTACCCGTCACATTGCAGCCTCTGGTATGTTTTTGACTTCAACATTTGCAGTTCGGATGGATAATAAGGACAACCATCCCCAGACAACTAATTGCTGCTTCTTGAATAAACAAGATCGAAGGCTGATTGAAGCAGGGTTTAGATGCCAAAAACATGATAACCACAGCCTTCAAGAAAAAATTATAACAGCACCACCTGGACATAATACCAAGCTAAAGCTCTCCAAGTACAAAATTACTTTAGCAAAGTCAATAGCAACTGAAACAAGGAATTCCAGAAATTTACAGATATGGTGACACAAAAGAACAAGAGACCTTTAGGAAAGGTAAGAATGCAGTGCAAGGTGCAGCAATTTTAACAGTGACTAGTTCACAAAGCATTGCTATGTGCTGTTGTCTTATGTACTATAGCCTGTATAGTGGTAATAAGACTAGCTCAATAACACAGAGGTGGAGTAGACATCTTAGAATCTTTTCTTACACAGCAAGAATAGAAACGATTCAAATTGGTTTGTTTGAGAATGTAATTCTTATGTGGTGTGTTTGTGCATCCTTACCATTTAAAAATGTCACAATTCTGTATTTGGTCCAGTCGCATTTGATTTTAAAGTCTTGGCTTAGTCCGGGATAGCTGTGGCACAGAGCAGTCAGGCTTTATCAAAGAAACCAGTGTAAGGAATTAAGAGGTACAAAAACAGTAAAATAAGAAGAAAAGACAGCATAATAAAAAAACAACACCAGTTTATAAAAATAGGTTATATTTTTATCTTTCTTTTTTAAAAAAAATATATTTTATTCCCCCCCCCCTTTTTCTCAATATACACATTGTATTACATATCATACATTTGTACATTTGTACATTTTCCAATCAATTTTTAACATCCATAATTTTACATCGTCTGGTTTGAGATTTAAACAATACAAAATAACATAAAGCACAAATTAAGCAACCGGTAAAAAAAAAAAAAAAAAAGAACTTGATTGAACCTATATTTCATATTATATTACATTATCCTGTAGTGCCATACTCTCTTTCCATTTCGCTATTGGTTCCCAGATTTTTAACCCTAGCTTTCTTCCCCTTTTCCCCTTACGTGCATATATTGCTTTCTCAAGGTTGTAGCTAGCTAAAAAATTTGCCAGCCATATTTGCATTCCCGGGGGTATCTTATCTAACCACACTCTTGCAATTGTCAGTCTCAGAACTGCGGTGGCCATAAACATAAATTCCTTGTGGTCAGGTCCGTCCTGATTGTCTCTCCCGAACAGAATCCTCATAGGTGACAATTTTATTCGTATACCAAGTGTATTACCAAGAAAATCTTCAACATTTTTAATCAAGGTATACAGCTGGGGGCAGGTAGCAAACATATGAATTATATCTGCATCCCCTGAATTACATCGGGGGCAGGTGGTGCCAGTGGAGCCTCCCCACTTAGCTATTCTAGCGGGGGTGTGATACATGAAAAAAGAGTCTTGTAGTGCTGCGATTGCAGGGGACCCGAACACAAAATATTACAACCCATGACCAAGGATTCTTGAAAGCTTCCAGGCTCCCCACCCAGTTTTTCAACCCACTTATTACTAACTTTTTCCATATCATCTATCTTCCCTTTTGCTAAACATGCATAGAAGGATCTAATTGTACAGTCCCCTCCTATTTTTATTTTCTCCAATACTTCATTACTGTTAAACCCCACGCTACCACCCTGCTTACGACAAAGAAAACTCCTTACCTGTAGGTATTTAAAGAAGTCCTTTCTCTCAATACCATACTTGAGGGTGAGGTCTACAAACTGGACTATCCCCTCCTCGTCCATTAAATCTCCAATCTGTGCTATCCCTTTTTGAGTCCATCTCGCCATTGTCGAATCAGCGAATACTTCTGCAGGGAATGATTTATTCTTATAAAGCCTGACATATCTATTATATCTTCCCAGTCCCATTTTTTTTAGGAAGGCATTCCAAATCCTATATGCTGCCACTACAGTCTTGAATCTGGTCCTTTTATGGTATCCAAACTCGACTCTGTTTAAGAAGTTATTTTCTGCCTCTGCCCCCAATACTATAGAGTAGACTTCTGTGGACATGGTCGTAACCCCTGTGTCGAGTCCCCCACCCCCAATTAGCCCCTGCATGTACTGTAGTGCTGCAGCCATTTGATATAGCCTAAAATCAGGGGCCCCCCATCCCCCTCTTTCTCTTGGGAGAGTCATATACCTGTAGGCCCGCCTGGTTTTCCCATGCGCCCAGATAAACCTGTTCAGTACTCTCTCTAACAAATTAAACCACTTAACTTCAAAAACCAAAGGGATAGAGCGAAAGAAATATAAAAATTTGGGCAAGATCAACATTTTAATCACGTTAGTACACCCCAAAAGAGAGAGATGTAAATTGTTCATTCTCTCCAGGTCTCTCTTAACCTTATCGATCAGAGGGGTCAAATTCATTTCTACAATCTTATCCAGGTCCGACATTAATGACACCCCTAAATATACTGCTGAATTAACCACACTATCATCATTGCCTATAGTATACCTATTTTTTATAAACTGCGTTTTTAATCTGTTTAGACTATACCCCGATATCTGTCCAAACACCTGGGCCTCTGTCTCAACCTCCTTTATAGCTGGAGTGGGGTTCGGGGTTAGAATAGTTACATCGTCTGCGTAGGCTAAGGTCTTCACCGTACAGCTGTTTACCCTCATTGGTGGTATCTCTTGATTAGCTTTGAGTTGTCGCAGTAGCGGTTCGAGATATAGTGCAAAAAGGAGGGGAGAGGAGGGACATCCCTGCCTGGTCCCCCTAGCAATTTTTACTGTATCTGACAGCCCTCCATAAATCCATGCTGTATGGGGGTTACCAGCTGCTCGATGATCCCTGCCAGCCTCTTTGCTAAGATTTTAGAATATATTTTAATATCAGAGTTCATTAATGTAATTGGTCTGTATGACCCTGGTACTTCTGGCGGCTTCCCCTTTTTCAAAATTACAATTATATCAGCCCCTCCCCATGATTCCGGACTGGATTCCCCTAGTTGCGCTTGTTGCATTATTAGGAACATATCTGCCAAAAGCACATTTTTAAATATTTGGTCAAATTCAAGCGGAATTTGGTCTGGCCCTGCTGCTTTACCTGCTGGTAAACTACCGAGGGCCTCATTAAGTTCTTCCAACTGTAGGGGTCCATCTAATATCTCCCTATCTTCTTCGGACATTATCGGTGGAGAAATATTTCTCAAATATTTTTTAACCTCTAGTAAGTTCACTGGGTCCTCTGGGGTGTACAAATCTGCAAAGAACTTTCTAAACACTTCCCTTATTAGATTAGGATCCATAACCATGTTCCCCTGTGCATCCCTAATTTCTTTTATTCCCGCTGCAGCCGCTCTCTGCCTGGTTCTAATTGCCAGCACTCGCCCCACCTTCTCGCTAAGTTCATATGTCTTTTCCTTCTTTGTCAGGAAATTATCTGCAGCTTGCCTAGCCAACCCTTCCACCGCTTCAGCTTTTAGAGCTATAATTTTAAGCAGGTATTCTTCTAAAGGTAGATGTTGTGCTATGGCCCTACTTAGATTTCCTTCCTCTCTTAGTAGCCTCTGCCCAACCTGCTCTCTCTTATCTCTTTCTCTCTTTTGTCTTCCCAAAACAAAACTAATTGTTTCTTCCCGTGCTCCTGCCTTGAAAGTGTCCCAGACCACTCCTGGAGCTGCTGTCCCCCTATTAATATCCCAAAAACATTTGATCCAGGCTGTCATGTGCTCCCTATATACAGGATCCTTAAAAGTGAGAATCACCGGACTGTGGTCTGAAATCACCCTAGGTAGCTTCTCCACTTGTGACCCAGGGAGTAGACAATTAGATATCAAAAAGTAGTCAAGCCTAACCATTACTTTATGTGGGGCGGAGAAGAAGGTGCTTCCATCTAAATAGGGATGTAACTTTACCCATGGATCCACCAGGGCATTGTGTGTGACCATAGCAGCTAATGCCCTAAATACTTTCCTCTTCCTACCCCGGTAAATCGCATCTGGACCTGTAAATGAGCTCTCTAGATCATGAATGTTAAAATCTCCACAACATACTATGGGCTCAGGCCACTGGGCTAGCTCTATATCAAGAAACTGAAATACATCTGGATCGTCTTCCGTAGATCCATAAATTGTAACAAGAGTTAGTTTCTGACCCCTAAAACATACTTCCAGAATAACCCATCTACCCCATTGATCTTCCTTCTTCTTCCCTACAACCACATCCCTTTGCCTACCCAAAACTGCTAACCCTCTAGTCCTAGTCCCCTGTTTAGTACTTGCCAACACCTTAAACCCTAATTGCTCCAAAAGATATGCCTTACTCGATTCTATATGAGTCTCTTGTAGACATATCAAGTCCAATCGCATAGTTTTTAGGTACGCTGCAACTCTCATCCTCTTACTCAACTCATTGAGACCGCATACATTAATTGATGCTATCCTCCACGCCATATCGCTAGTATTGGTAAATGCGACCAAAGATGAACATTATTTACCATCATCAAACCAGTTTGTGTACATCCAATGTTTCCTAAATAAGTAACAATGTGCCAAATCTTATAGTGTAACAAAAAAAGTTGTTTCTGTTTCCACCCCCTCCCTCTCCTCCCCTGCACTGCCCCCCCCCCCACCCCCTCCCCTTTACAGGCAAATAGGTCAGCAGACCTATGTGTGCCCGCCTTAGGTTGTGCAAGCCGCATCCCTCTCCCGCTAAGTGCATTAACTATGCTGTGTTACCCTTTTACCCCTAGCCCTTTTGTCTGTATTCGTTTGACACTTTTATGTGTGCAGATACCCATATCTCCTAACCCCCCTTCTGCTTCCTCATTTCCTCCGAGAAAAGCTCAGCTTTAATCTCAGAAGTGAACATCCAGATTTTCCCCCTCACAACCACTTTGAGCCTAGCAGGGTACAGTAAATATGCTTCCAAGCCTAAGGCTTGAAAGGGAGCGATCATCTGCCTTAACTTCCATCTCCTCTCTACGGTAAAATGACAGAAGTCAGGCCTGGCAAAAAAAGTGTTGCCTTCAAAAGTCCTCCTGCTGTCTGGCCTTGCCTTGCTCATAATCTCCTCCCTGAGCAAGCAGTTCCCAACGTACACTAATATTGCCCTCGGGTGGTTTTGCTGGCCGTCCCTCCCTGCTCCTCCTGTGGCCCGAGCTTTCTTCATTGTGAATGGGAACCTGTGCGCCCTCTGTATTTCTGTTTCCCTCTGCCACTGGGATTCTGGAAAGGCCCCCTTCAAGAGATTTATCACAAATTGTCTAACGTCCTGCCCTTCTGACCCTTCCGCCACACCCAGCAATCTGACGTTGTTCCTCCTCTGTCTATTTTCAAAATCCTCCATCTTTCAGCGCATATCCTCAGCCATTTTTTCCTGCTCTATCTTAAATGATTGTCAGCTCCCAACATCATCTTCAAGTTTGCCGGTGCGCTCCTCAACCTCTGTTACACGATACACAAGTTCATCATATAGTTTATTAACCTTCCTTAAGCTGCTCTGAATTTTCTTTGATGCCTGTCTCGCTCTGCGGCTTTCTGCCCTTGCTTCACTTTGCATCTGCTTAAGGGTGGTAAACAGAGTGTGAAAGGGATCCCGTTGGGGAGGGGTAGAGCCAGCTGCCGCTCCCTCAGCAGTATTGCCGGGATTATCATCCTCCTGGTATACTTGCGAGGTCCCAGAATAATCCCACAAGAGCAGTTTCTCTAAGTGTCTAGGTGAGTCAGGGTTCTGTCTCCTTAATTTTGCATGTCTTTTCTTTATTGTGGATTCTTTCCCCGATGTACTGATGCCTGACTCAGTACCTTACTGATCATCCTGGTCATCCTCCTCTGTATTGGACTCTGATGAAAGTGCTGACCCCAAATCTTCATTTACCGAATAGAATTCTCCTTCCCCTTCTAGAGAGGTACAGTCCCCTCCCCCCTGGGGGTGCTTGCCAGTGTTTGATTCCCCTAAGAAGTTCTGGTTTGCTAAGCTGTCCCTGCTGCCCCAGGTGCCGATCATTTTCTTAGAGGCATTCATCTCTTCTTCCACAAGCATAGAGCTCCAAGCATGACAGCAGTCGTGCCTTCCGCATTCCCCATACCAGTAGCCAGATCCCCTCCGGGCTCCCCTTTACCTCCACTTTTATTCTCATTTTGTTGCTCACCTCCAGCGTTTACTCCGCCTGCCACATGTGTCTGCGCTTCTGCAGTGTTCTGTTTCTCTTTCGGCGCCGGCTCAGCTCGTTGCCTAGCAGCCAGACTCTCTGAGCCTTCGCCGTCAATTACGTCCTCGAGGACGTTTCCCGAGGCCAGAATGACAGCGTTGTCTGTTTCACGGAGGGGATCCGGTATCTCTGGTGTCTCGGGGATCTTCGCTGACAGGATCTCTGTCATGGTAGGTTGCCGCATTCCCGTATCCCGATTCCTGTACTCGTCTCCTTTCCCGCGGTTGACCTTGTTCGCGTTGCGGACCTCCACTGTACTTCCACTGCTATTTTTAGAAACCATGTTCGGTTTCCTTGTGTCTCCTTTCTTCACTTTCTCCGGCAAAGGGGGGAGAAATACTTTCCTGATCGCGCCGGTGTTCTTCCCTGCGGGAGTGTCTATTTTTAGAATAGCAGCTGTTCCTCTCTTCGCTGCTGCTGGAGGGTCCGATATCTTTTTTCCCCTCTCGCTCGCCTTCTCTTGATTTACAGCGCGGGCAGGTATTTTAGGAGCCATGGGATGTCCGTCTAGGAATCTCGTAATTGCTTTCTTAACTCGGATCCAAACCTGTCCGATCCGAAGCGCTTGCTTCTTGATGTGCTGAGCTTTAGGTATCCCTTTATGCGCCATCGTCTGATCTCCATCAGGGGTAATTTCACGGGTAGCACAGCATCTTACTCGGCAATTCATTCATTCATTCGGTGCGGGAGAGGGAGAAGATGCGACCTCTCAGCACAACGTTGCAGCGGCCATCTTGCCTCTATATTTTTATCTTTCAATAGAAACCTGAATGACAAAAATCTACTGGACGGTTCTGGATTTATGTTTTTTAGCCAAACTCACTGTGCAATATATAATTGTAATCATACTCAATATCGTTTTATGGTCAACCAAGACAAAACGATTGAAAACAGCTATCTAGGCACTCTTAAGAGACAGTCAAAGGAACCGAACAAGTCCCTGGTGGACAGTTTTCTGTAGCTTTTAGCAGTCTCCAGCTGTTGTCCAAATCCTATGGCAGGACTGCTAATGAAGTGAATGGAGTGGACCTGATGGAGGGGATACAAGGATACAAGATGCAAAAGATGCTGGGCTCGTGGGAAGGTCCTCCAGTTTGGGGGGTTTGTCCTTGACCTCAGGAGTCGGTGTCCAACACGTCCAGGCAAAGCCCAGCACAGGTCCGGTTGCCAATGGTCAAATTGTCTCCAGTTACAGCAAAACCAATGGTTTCCTCTAGTTGGTGATTATTTTTTTGCAGGGCAATAAACTGCATTCTTACAGCCTTTATATCCGGCGAACTTGGTGGCACATTGTGAGGGTCATGACTCGATCTCCCTGGCTTTACCTAAGGTGTCCAGTAGCGGTCAGGCTTCTTGGCCCTGGGCTGTCAAATGTGCAGGCTTCTCAGGTTTTATGGCCCTGTGGCTGTAACAGAGTCAGCCAACTGACTCTTGGAGTCACTCCTTCTGTTTGCTACTCGTGGCCATTTTTTCCCAAAGTGGGGCACCACAGGTATCTCTTTGCCAATCCTCAGGTGCCACAGGTGCCGTCTAGTCTTTGGTGCATCTTCGCTTTGCTGGGCAGAGGGAGCATCAGGGCAGTCCTTCTTCAGTCCTCATTCTGAGACAGTAATGATCTCTGATCTTGCACCAGAGGTACCACTTTTATTCCCTTGTGTCACTTTTATGCCCTCTACAAGCCTAGGGGGTGGTGGTGTCTAACTAGCCAACGGGCTACATGGATCCCTCCAGCCTTATGGCTGCTTCCTATGAAGTGTGCCATCTAGCTATCCCAGTGTGCACTATTCTTCCCATGCCCAACATGGCTAGACCATCCTCTCAGTATGTGGTGCTCCCTAGCCCAATCCATAGGTGTGGCAACCTAGGGGCTACACTCCCCTTGCAAACCTGGTTTGACCATGGGTTCCCCTCTCTGCCAAGATGCCTGTCTGTCTGCCTAAATAAATTTGCAGCCCTCTCTTAGTGTGACTACTATTTGCTTTTCAAAGGCAGCTTCACCTTTGAAACTTGCCATTTGGGTGCGCACCCACCCTGGCCATCCTGGAAGGAGGAGATCACACCTATTCCCTTGGCAGGTCCTGTGTTCCTCCTCCTGGGAGTTGTTCTCATCTCTTCCAGGAGGGCAGAAGGCTGTTTTGATGACAGTAGCTGTGTGAAACAGAAACCAGTCACTAGAAAGCTTTGGTAATAAACTAGCAACTATGTAAGGTTGCCATTTGAAAAATAGTTACATTAAACTGGACTTGGACAACAAGTTGCGCTTAATGTAACTATCCTTTTGATACCTTGCAGCATCATATGTAGTAGTCCAATTTGGAAGTTAGCACTACTGAGTTGTCAACATGTAACTCCATACTCACCAAAGGGTTGCCAGCCTTACCACAGTAAAAATGAAGATGTGAGGTTTGTACTGTCAAGCCATGTAAAGTTGCTCGTAACGCCTACCTTAGGGATGGCTTATAAATATTGAAAAGGAAGGACGGGCTTTCCCAAGGGTTGAAATTGCAAAGTTGAGTTAGCAGTTTAAAGAAAACTCTGCCAGTCTACAGTGGCAACCTGGGAGCTGTGCTTTGCTTTGTCATAGTCGTGGAGACACAAAAAGTGCTTCAGTCCATGAGGGACACTTAACTTATAGTACCTGGATATACCTGGTATAATATACTAGGGACGTACAAGTAAGCTAACTTATGCCACTTGGAGGTAAGACAATTAGGCACATATTTTTGAGTGTCAGAGTATTAGCACTGGAGCTTGGTAGGCAGTTCTCAGTTCACTTTCAGAGTTCATAAACAAGCAGCATCAGCCAAAATGTTTTGGGGGTGATGATGGAAAAAGAGGCATTTCCTAACAGCTTGGTAAATCATGCAGTAAACAAATCTCCCCACAAGGTATCAACTGGAATGAAGGTAGGTGTCCTAGTTTTAATCTGAGTTTTTTTTATATAATGGCTTGGCTCTGTGACTGTAATTGCTTACAAACTGCCAGAGATTCCAAGACCAGTTTATGCAACCTCCACATCACCTTCACGTTTGCCCCACCTTCCTGCATCAAAAGATATCCAAAAACTGAACAGGCCTTTTGATGCTGAATGAAGGTACCACGGAGGAGACAGGGCATGGGAAATAAGAGCGTGCAGCTCATCCTTTGGAAGGTAGGGGTCATGTACCATTATATGTACTGCCATGTGTGGCCAGGCTGACACTTTTAGAAGCTGAAGCACAGTCAAGCCTGCCAAGCAGAGACAGTGAAGTAAGAGAGGGCAAATGCAGAGTCCGGGTGGTTGACACTATGCTTTCTACTCTCAAGATGACAGAGTGGCAGAGGATGAAGTAACTGGCCACATTTAACATTACCTTGCATGTATGCCAAATACTTAAATACCTTGATTAGTAATTGCTTGTACTCTCTGTTCCTGTCACTTCTGTCTGATAGATGTGCAGTTGCCTTTGCAGTCTACTTGTTTATTCGTCAAGGTGATATATATGGAGGAAGTAGAAAATTACCATCTTTAGTGTGATTTCACATTATCTGTTTTGCTTGCATTAGAATTATGTGCACTTTACGCCTTCGACATAGGAGTAAAGAGCCTGTGCTCGCCATTTAAACATGGTTAAATTGACTTATCCCTGATTGACTTATGTTATTTACCTTTATATACCTAGTATGTGATGTCGAAAATGCACCCAGAACCAGGAATTTAAATTCCACATGTGGTCTGCATATTGTACAAATAAAACATGGTTTAAGGCCTTCTATTTGTATCCTGCCTAGGGCAGCCTAAAAACGTGCAAAATTACTCTTTTTTTGATGAATAAGTCACCCCTCAGCACAACTTGTCACCTACGTTCAAAAAATGGCAGCATATTTCAACTCTTTAGCTGTGAGACACAGGAGAATAATGTCACTGTGGCACCAAGAAAACTAAGAGGGAAAAAGGTTGATGTGACTCCTAACAAGATGATCCAAATTGCAGAGTTAGTCAATGACCACTTAGAATGGTCCATATACAGATTCTGATTGAAGTGCGTGACATCCCCATATGGCAAGACGTCTCCAGCGGCTCACAAGGATGGCAGAAAACAAGGAATATTGGGCCAGATGTATCAAAAAAGCATTTTGCAATTCCCAATTAGCATTTTTAAATGAATTGCTATTTGGTAATCGGAAAATGCTATGTATGTAGGAATCGCCAAAGATTTGTCCATTCCTTAATATTTCCTAATATCGATTTGGCAAGTAGCCAATCGCTATTAGGCAATAATACTCCATTTGCCCTATGGGCCAAAAGGCCCATAGGTGTGAATGGTTTTGCATTAGCTAATTTGTGATTAACTAATTGGTAATTGCAAATTTACCATTTCAAAGACAAGGGTGCCCAGAAAAAAATCCCAGAAAAAGAAAATGGGCTCATATAAAGCATACACATGCCCTAGGGGCATGCGTGCACTACATGGCACTTTGAAAAATGCTGTTTTGTGCATTTTTCAAAGTTTGCACATGGTAACCATCAACTTGAAGTTGATGGTAATAGCGTTTGCTAAATGCACAGTTCGCATTTAAGAAAGGCTTCATGCATGTGCATTAGGGATTCACAAATTGCGATTCCCTATTTGCATTTGCAATTTAGGTAATTTGGGAAAGGCCATTTTGCATCCGCAAAGGGATGAATTTTGCGATTTGCACCGTTCGTGAACGCAAAATAGTTTCATACATCTGGCCCATTGTCCCTTAACAGGTTACCCCATTGATACTCCAGAGGCCATCAGGGATCGCAGCCAGAAGAACAATGGGGATGCAAACTGACATGGCCACACAAAGACCCTTACACTCAACATTGCCTACCCTTGGTCGCTGTTGACCCGTCAAGGATGAGGGAAGTTCGAACCATGTTTCGAACCCCGAACCTAGTATTTCTCAGGGATTAAAATGCCCATGATAACAGAAACTCAACAGGATTCCAAAATGATTTGCAATATGTACCACTTGAAGAGAATATCAGCACAAGCAGAGGAACAGAGTTTGCCAGCCACAGAGAGATGTTGTCTATGCCTCCATTGCCCCAGGACGAAAGGTTTGCAGTCTAACCTAACAGAACATGGACAAGGCACCCTTCATCAAAAGAAAGGATTATAACAACTCAAAGGAACTGTACATAGTCAAGTTTGAAATTCGAGGCTGGATGTTTCTAATCCGTGAGCCGGTCAGCACCATTTGCTGAACACAATCTAACACCATCTTAATGGTACAAGAGTTATGACCAGTAAGGGAAATGGTACCTTATCAAACTGGCTATGGTGGCTGTTGCTATTCATCAAGACATGTTGTTTTGTTTTTTATTTCTCTCTATATATATTTTGTTCTCTGAAAATATTTTGTTTTCATCTAAAATTTTGGAGCATATAGTGTTCTTCGAGAAGCTGGAACATACCACTCCTGTTCAAACAATAAACTTGGTCTCTCCCAAGTTGTCCACAGACAAGGTACTACAGCACATTTGTGAGGAAGTACACTGTCTGACAAACTCTAAATCCGATCCAAAATTACTTAATTAGGTGTATAAATCTCTAGACGGCTCATTCACTTGTGAAAACGTTCATGGTGTAATACAGCAAAACTTACCTTTGCCCAGTGGTCTGGTGTCTGTTATGAAAATCAAGAAAGGATTTGGGACGATTCAGATGAGGAGGAAGTAACTTTGTATTACAAACACATCAGAGTGCAAGACACGTGGTTTATCAAATATCTGAAGGATTGTCGCATATTAATAGAAGCACAAGCAGCAGTGTCTGTTACTTACATATTCGCGGACATTGTCATGTAACTTCAGAACACGCTACTGTCAGGTCTCTCTGTCATTCCAGACATTTCTAGAACGAATGGACTGGTGCTGGGATCTGCTGTGTCACTGTTGGCATTCTCAGAGTGTTTGTTCAGAACACGTTTTGATTACTCTGATGAACAAATCATGATCTACTTAGTTACAAAATTACCAGTGATAATAATGAAACTGCGTCTCAACAATGTTTGGGTGCCTGCAAACTTCCTCATTGGGTTCTGCGCATGCAGCAGAGAACTATGTTTGACGTGTCGGTCATAAGTTCTGATCCTGTCCTGGCACTTCATCTTCCCAGGTTCATAAAATCAGCGCAAAAGAAAATGGACAATAATACAATATGCTAGGGAAGTGCCAAGAAGCAATTCTGTGTATGCTGTGTGCTACACAAATAGCCAATATTATTTGTGTTGCCGCTTCAGTAATGACCACGTGGGACGGTCCGGAATTTCCCCTTTGACCCGTTTGGGGACGAAAATACTAAATACGTGATATATCAGATGTCAGCTTCAATTTAATGGATTAATAGAAACGCAAACATCAATGTTTGCTAGTTTGTGTATGAATGTTCAGTATTATATGAACGGTCATGTTTCATTACCCTAATTTGAGTCTCTGATGTATCTTGTTGTTGGTTGTTCTCTGCACACTCTACCTTGACCCAAGTGCCTCCTGTATTGTCAGTTCTTAAATACAGCACGGACTCAAGAAAGGTTAACAGTGGGTTTTATGAATAAGAGCAGTTCATTCCCACGAGCCACTCATTCAGAAATGCTACTGTTTGATCAAAGTATTTGACCGATAAATTTAGTTTCCATGTAAACATTTTTATAACAATTGTACTCCCCCAAAATGTGTTCTTTTTATTACCATTTTTATGAAACCTGTCAAGGTCCCTAACTGGATTAATAGTGCCATATTTTCTGTATTCATAAATGTGTTTTTTACATCAGAATGCACTGTGCAGATTGTTACTTGATAACGCACCATTTAAATTGTGTGCTATCTCCTCTTTCCCATACAATCTGTGTGTCAGGGTGTAGGATATATTGCATGACATTTCCTTTTCTCATTTAATCTTTGCTATGAGAGGGAGAATGGTAATGAAAATGCATCAAGCCTTAAACCTCTGTGACAACTCATTCTCAGGGCTAGATTGCTAGATGATGAAGAGGCTTCCAAAACATATCCATTTGTGTTGCTGAAATGATAGCTTTCCCAACACAATGCATGAAGAATGCTTCTTTCCAACAAAGATGAACCATTGGACTAAAGTTGAGCCTGCAAATGAAATAAAACAAGCTATGTGATCACTCACACATCCCTCGACAGCTCTCTGGAAATCAAGGGCACAGTCCACCAGACGTGGCTAATCAAATATGAGAAGAGGAACACCAAACTTTAATTTAAAAAGTACATTTTAAAGCTTGTTCCTGTGTAAAAGGCTGTTTTAAATCTGAGTTATTCTCATTTAGAAAGGGCTGCAACTTTGACAAACTGGGCACAGTATTCATGTGTTATATGGATTTTGATTCGCTTTGACCCGATTATGAACTTGCAGGTAGCTGTGCAGAGTAGTAAAATATTAAGTATTTGTGTTACCGGGGAGTTTTTCACCCGCACAAAAAAACAATCCTGTGATAATTACCTGGAGATGTTGCGGTGAAAAAAGCTAGGAGCTAGACGACTTTAATACCATGCATTTCCCAGTTATTTCTGACAATTCTCTGGATGCTTTTAGCTGCCAGACAGCGGTAATAGAATAACCGATAGAAACCATGCTTGTGGGCTTAATGCTAAATTTCATGTCATGCACAAAACACCTTTTGCACAGGTCTTCAGAATTCCGACACCAGAAGATCATTCTGCATTGCATAATTACCAGGTGCTATAAGTACTGCATGCACTCCTGCATTTTGCACAAGCCTGTTTCAGCAGGTCACGCCATCCGCTATTTACTGAGAAAAATCCCTGGTAAAAACCAAGATATGTGAAATCCAGACTACTATGCAATGAATTCTCATTGTTATGCCCCATTGCTGAGTTAAAAGTTAAAACAGGAGGTATTTACTGGACACAGTAAGTATCTCATTTAGCAGTGTCAGTATTTGCACAAACCGTTTTGAGACACTTGTCATTGGATCCTTAACCTGCAAATTACCATGTCTGGGAAGGGCAGCTGGCAATAGCGTTACCAGCTGAGTCCTTTATGTTAAGTTTTTCTTCATGTTCATAATCAGGGCATATGTTAGGCTGTTTCGTATTGTCCACTGCTAGGTTTGCAGTGTATAAGAACTACAGGAATATCTTACATCCGTGATTCTGTTACAGAAAATATAATATACGAGGAAACATCAATCAGACAAAAAAACACCACCACTGCTATCAGCAGAAAGTGCTATAAAACTCTGTGTAATTAAAGAGCAGTACAAACTTACATTTCACAAGGACACAAAGTAGGCGAGAGTTCACAAGAAAGCAAAACACAAGATCAGCAAGTTTATTTAATAGGAAAACATGATTAACAAAGCCTTGAAGAATTCATGATCACAGTGCACAAGTATGTACTTCAGTACCATTAATAGCAGGGACGTAGTTCAGAAAATATGTTGTCAAAGTTAGTTTTAGTCAACAGTATAGAAAGCACGATAAGAAAACCTGAGAACAGCAGAACAAACACACACTCGGGGAAGAGAGGTTAAAGGACAATTGTTCTTCAATGCTCTGTCAGGATTAAGAAAAGGAGAACTGAGAGGAGAGGACAACAGTTCAAGAATGCAGGTGGTGTAGTGTCTATGTGGAATTTGCACTAGTCTGTGACTTGTTTATTACTTGTTTGTGTAAGATAATATGCATGTGGTCATGGGGATTTTTGTGAATAAAAGAAGTTGCCTACATGCAGCAAGTTGACACAGTTTTCAGTCCTACAGGGCTGACTGTCTCTCAGACGTATTTTAAGCAAACCTATTTCCTATTACCTGTGTCTTTCATTTCTTTCCTAGTTAACATATGGCAAGCCAGATAGGAGTCCAGTCCAGTCTACACCGACGGCACCTGAAGGAACAAAGACCTGCCCTCATTGAATAGAAGTGCACATAACTCAAGGTAAGTAGACACCATGTCTGACTAAAGTCTGTCTATTCATACGGATTGGTCTTCCTGAGGTTGTGCCATCATAATGTGACTCCATACCTCTTTGATTATGTGACACATGTTTTTGTTAATAGAGAAGGACTACCCACCTGTCAGTGGTAGGGGGTTTGGAGGTCAAGGAGACATAGAGGGAAGTGGACAAGAGAAGTTACTGTTGGTTCCTTCTCATGGACAGAACAATAACTACAATACTGCCTCCAACATACACTACATCGGTATAATTATGGGGGAGGGGCTGAACACTGGAGGCGCTATAGTCCTAAAACATTCAGTCAATGAAGGTGGGGTGTAAATAGAGGGGGCCCAAATGGAGCAGATGAACAGAGACAGAATATTCATCAGTTAGCATTACAATCATCACAGAATTGTTTTTAACACTAGAATAACTCTGACACAGATGATGTTAGTTCATTATGATTGTCAAATGTTTGACAAGACAGGATATTTCTTATATAGTTATCTGTAGGGTTGCCTGAGAGCACTAGCACAACAGACCGTGATCTCAGTAGACGGCACAGCTACATATGGACAAGGAAAGGATGTAGGGACATCTGTTAAATTCCTCCTTGATACAGGATTTGGAGTTCCATTCTCAGGAAATTGCAAACAATGTGTGGGGTTCAATAATGTTTTAGTGTCCAGACCCATTTATTTATTTTTATTTATTTATAAAGTTTTATATAGTGCGAACTTGATCCCGGGGGATATCGGAGCGCTTTACAGTTAGAGGGAGAGGAAGGAAAAAGATCACGACAAGACTAAAATGGTGAAACTAATATGCATAAAATCATATAGTGCATAAAATAGTGGCCGGTTTCCAAAATCTCTTTGTTATTTTGACAATTTATGCTTTTGAACTGTGGTTGAATTTTATACATATTAAAGTAGACAATATAAATGAAACTTTTGCTACATCAAATCACTTTAGATATGCTTTAACTGATAAAATAAACCCAACAATCAAGTTAACTTCACAAAATATTAATTAAGAGTACTGATAAAGAAAATGTAGACAAGCAAACAAAATGACCTCTCGAAGATCCATTAAAACACAGACCACAAATCAAAATATTAAATATATTGTGTTTATTTATTTATTTGAGGTTGTATAGAGTGCGTACGTGACCCGTTAATGTATCAGTGTGCTTTACAGGGATAAACATGTTAAGTACAGGTTAGGCATAGGCAAATAAAAGGAATGGGGGTTAGGGAATGGACTACAATAGGACAAAAGACAGAGTTATATACAATAATCAGTGCAATACCAAAATCAGAGAGCAACATGACAGCGATAAAAAGAGAAAAACAGCAATTGTATATGAGGGGGCAAATGATAGCAAAAGGCATAGAGAACCAGCAGAACATTTGAAGGAGTGAGAATTGGTAGACAGAGAGGGCCAAGCAGTACAGGAGATTATGCACAGAAACAAAAGTCATGATAAAAGGTGGTATGTGCGACAAAGGAGAGTTACTGGGGGAGTTTGCTCGTTAGGAAGGTTTTAGCGTCATTTTTGAAGATTGACAGAGAAGGTATTCTTCTGATGGAGGGTGGTAGCTAGTTCCAGATTCTTGGTGCACCGGCACATACACCACTGGTGCCAGAAGAGGATCTGTGCTGATTTTGATGTCTGACACAGTCAACTTCAGTCTGATCTCAACTAATGTCAAGCTGCGAGACAACAAAAGCACAACTGGTCATCATACAGCCTGACTCTGAACCAGTGCCTCTACCATAGTAGCTGTTCCAACAGACTCTGTTACCTTTTTGGATAGGACTCACAATATGCACCCTAAGAGGGAGAGGATGATGGAGGAGGTGGGGTGGTTTTCTCCCTCCTCACTGTACAGATGACAACTTTTACAAGAGACCAGTAGGCAGGATACCCGACCTCCTCTCAAACACGATTTGACTTTCCACATGGGTCACCAATGGAAAAAAGTGCTTCATTTGCAGAGGTGGTCTGACACGCAGCTGATGTCCTGGATCTGCAGCTGCCTTCAGTTGAGATCAAAACAAACATCCCTAGAGAATTTTTTTTAGACTGAGCTGGCCAAGTCTGACACCCCGCTTTGCTTTACTAATGTCCTCTATGACACCTTGATTTGCACTTGGTCAAAGTCCTGTTCCTGCCGACCAGTGTACAGGCAGGGGAGTGTGCCTTCATAAACCAGCAACTGGGGATCTTCATTTCCTCACTAATTATCATAATATAGATGGCCTGGTAGTTCATGCTTCAACCAGAAAGGTAAACCCCAATTGATCCCTCACAACTCCTCCGGATAGAAAGCCCAAGAGGATCGAGGCATTTGAAAAATGTATGTTCTGTTTACCTGGCACTGAGATGGATCAATGCTTTTCGGTTGCTACACACATGACCCCTTGGACGTGGGCAAAAAATTCTTGTCGGTGGTCCAGTAAGACCTTTTGGACCCTGTAGGTTGTTGTGTCTCGAGCTAGGCTTGAGGACTTAGGCATTCTATCTTGTGCCTTCTCGAGTTCATCTTGCTGTGAGTATGATTATTATTGTTTGAATGCTGCCCTGTGTTCGGTTTGCACTGTTGTAACTCAATGTGCATTTGATGGAAGGAGATTGAGCCTGCGGCTGTCTCCGCACTTCCCTGCTGTTTGGGTTAAGCCGCTACAAAGCTTCTGTTTATTATTCATCACTCGTAAGGTAATTTATACGACATAATATAGCTCACACAACTCATGATCGACTAGATACTATGGATTGTCTGGGAAGGGACTTTGTCTCCAGTGTTGTGCTCCACCGACACGCAATGATGTGTTCTACAGGATTATTTGAAGATCTACAAGCCTCTCTCCTGAATATGACCTTTAATAACTCGTGCCTTTTGTTTAAAAAGCCACTTTGGCTTGGAGCGCTCTAAAGCTAGTACAGACACAGTGTGGTCACTGAGACCGATAACACCTGCCAAGCAGTTCCAGCATCAGTTCAGAAAATTCAGAGGCTACTCCTGGGGGCTGGAATGAAGGCACAGATATTCATCCACAAGTGCAACCCTTGTATCCAATGTGACGGAGGACATGGGGCCCATGGATTGGGGAGATTGTTGTCTGTGGCACAGCGCTAAATTGGCTGAAAAGTTTCCTGACCAAACGCATTCATTCGGTGCAGCTAGATCGCTTTAATTATAGAACTATGGCCGTTGATAGTGGGGTACCACATGACTCATCTCTGAGCCAAACCCTTTTTAACATCCATGTGGCCCACTGGCCAAAGTGATTGGATCATGTGATGTTGATGTCATTTTGTATGCAGATGACACACAACTCATCATCACTATGGGGACAAACCCAGAATCTGCCAAACTAATATTCAGAGAATATATGGGAAAGTTTGCTTCCTGGATGTTAGACAACTTTCTCCACCGAATTCTAGTAAGACAAGAGATTCAGCTTTTTGGGAAAGCTCTCTCTTTCTGGTCCACTGATTAGTGGCCCACGGGAACTGGGGCTGATCCCTGCCCTAAAAAGGAAATCAGGAATTTGGGATGTCTGGATCGATGAGAACCTCTCTTGGAAAGAACATGTAACACAATCACTGGATCTTGCTTTGGTCTGATGTGCCTCCTTAGGAAAGCCTTTAAATGGCTAGCTTTACAGATCAGGAAATCACTTATCCAGGCACTCATTGTCACTCGCCTGGACTACGGGAACGCTTTAATGGTAGCAATGAATGAGGGTCTCTTTGCTAAACTCCAGGTTGTACAGAACACGGCTGCCTGCGCCTAGTCTGTACCCTGCCTCCTCAAGCCCCTTTTGAACCTACCTTGAGATCCTTGCATGGCTCCCCATAAAAAAGTGGCCCACGTTATCTGCAAAAAAAGTTGCGACCCTATGTTCCCACATGCAATCTTGGATCCAGTGAGTAACTCTTATTGTGTCAGTGTCGCACACACACGGCCAGGCACTGGGGCCATTTCTTTTCCTTTCTGACTCCTCCAACATTGGATCCAGTTACCACTGCACTTCCATGCATGCTCTGACTAAGGGGCTCATTATGATTGCGGATTTTCCGCATCCTCCGGGCCGGCGGAAGCCACCGCCGGCCCGGAGGATGCGGAAAATCCGCAGCGGACCCACCAAAGACCCACCGCCACATTAGGATGGCTGGTGGGTCCTGGTTTCCGTCCGCAGCTTTTCCTCCGCGGTTGGCTTACAACCGCGGAGGAAAAGCACTAATCTGGTGACGGTGTCTCTCAGACACCGTCCGCCAGATTAGTATGTGCCTGCAAACATGCATTTCCGCGGCGGCTTTTCCGCCGTGGAAAAGCATGTGTAACTTCACTGCGGTGGCCCGTTGCGGGCCCCCTAGGTGAAGGGGGGTGGGGGGTGCACATGGGGGGTACCTATGGTACCCCCCTGCATTTGTATGCAGAAAGCGGCAGGCACCGCGCGGTGCCTGCCTCTTTCTGCATGCAAATGCAATGCTTGCATTTTTAACATTGCCGCGGGTGCAGCTTGAAGCCGCTCCCGCCGCAATGTTAAAAATAGAGGATGTGACCGCCACCCTGGCGGTCAGATCCTAATCGCACAGGAGGGGACTCCGCAGCCCATGCGGACGTCCCCTCCTCCTCAATGATCGCGGACGGACGCAAGTCCGTCCGCGATCATAATCGGCCCCTTAGTTTTATTTAAAAAATCTGTGAAAACTTGTCATTTAATATTTTTTATTCCTGCAAATTTTATTCTAACCTCTTTAGGATACAGCAGTGCCGAGAGACCCCCTCAAGGGTGTTACATTTGACCTCAACAAATTTCAAGAATATTAATGATAAAAAATAATTATAACATTCGGCTCCAGGAACCGGAAGATCCCTTAATGTAGTAAATATTGATGCATTACCAGAGTATCCTCCCTATTTTTTTTATTCAAGTCACGCTTTATTTCGATCTTTCAGATCATAAAAGACACATAAAAAGACACAAAACTACATTAAAAAGTCACAAATTTGGCATATTCGCTAAAATATTACAATGTAATACATCAAAATAGATCAGAGCTCATAAATATGATAAAATGGTTGAAAAACAATCAGTCAAAAAACAACAAATGATTCATTTTAAAAGTCGGATCTTCGTAAGATACCAAACTAAAGCCAGGAATAGTAGCAACAATAGATTATAAAACTGGTCTACAGCAGCAATAGTTTTAAAAGAATTAGACCGTATTCTCCACATCCAGCTAAGAAATTTCGCTAGAGCTATCACTTTGGTCTCTTGAGTTCCAGTCTTCAGTATTCTTAGAGCGATTACACATGACCTCGTGCCCATATTAGAACAGATTGGTTTAAACCACTTACTACATGGCAACTTATAGACTGGACATACAAATAATATGTGTGGTGTCAATTCATCCTGGCCCTGACGGAATACACATTTGCTATCTGGGATCTTATTCCATTTAGCAGTGAAAGATTTAACTGGTAAAGTGCCTACTCTAAATTGGTAAAAAAAGTTTACTGTCGCCAGGCTTCGTGACTGGATCCGAAGAACTTCCAAACATGGGCTCTGGCTTACACTCAAGAAAGACGCAGGTCAGTGTTTGTGTACCAGTAGATCACAATTTGTTTACTTTGACCATAAACCAGTATGCCTCTTTAAAAAGACTTTTTTAGGGGGAAGCATGTTGCCACCCGGGTTTTCCCATAGATGGACATGCCCATGTTCACAAGGGAACATTTTATCTTTTGGAGCCAACTGATCTTATGTGATATATCTGCATCTCTAACATCCTTGAGCGCATTGGCATAATGAGTCAGCTTCAGAGTTGATCATAGTCTTCGCCAGAGAGCAAGAGGTCTAACTCTTACCACCTCTACCAGCGAGTTACATCCTAAGTCTTAGTACGGTGGTTGAGCAGTGTGTTCTGGGCAAGACCTGATAAACTTCTCACAAATTTGTTCTGGGCTAGAGTGAGTAAAGAGACGTTTTCAAAGCCCCAGAGTTCTGCACCATGAGTAGAAGAGGTCAGAACTTTTGCATTGTAAATTTTTTAAACGGGGCCTATCGGCTTAGTGAGGGAGCGCCTATGCTCACTCAATAGTGCTCCTGCCATTTGTGAGTGCTTGAGTGCCAATAGATCCATCAGGGGCTTCCACTCTAGCTTTCTACTCAACGTAATTTCCAGGTAGGAAAATATATCCGTTTGTTTCAATGGGACCTCGTTCATAAAGACCCTGCCCTTAACCATCTTGTACTCATGCAATACCATGAACTTGGTTTTATCCACGTTCACCTTTAACTCATGGTCTCTACAAAAGTCCTCAAAGCAACAGAGTGCTGGCTGCATCCCCATTTGAATCTTGGATAGTATTAGGGTATCGTCAGCAAACATAAGTATTGGGACTTTTGAACCAGCTATTGAGGGAACATCAGTAAGGTGTGCTGAAAAGTAATTAACAACCCCATTTATAAACAAAGAAAATAAGGTAGGGGCCAAAACACACCCTTGACGTACCCCTTTTAGAATTGGAAACCTTGGAGTGGTATTGCCCTGGGAGCCCCATCGTACATATGCAAAATTTGCTTCATGAAGTCTGGCTATAAGTGGTATGAGTTCCAAAGGCATTCCTAGGTCTTTTAAAACTAGCCAGAGCTGGTTACGGGGGGCCATGTCGTGTGGTAAATAAATATTACCCTTTCATAATTTCTATACTTAAAGGAAAGCTCATGCATTAAATGAGAGGCAGAGTCCGTGGTGTCCTGATTCAAAGGGGCTTTATTTACAATAACCCGGGTTAGCGGAGAATCTGTTCCATCACCACTAAGGTTCAGGAACGGTCTTCTAACGTTTATTCACAGAGTCCTTTATTTATACATTGAATCTCGTACATAGAGAAAAGAGGAGGACTCCAGGCGGAGCAGGAGAAAGAGATAAGAGCATGTAGGCGTACACTTGAGATGTCATGGAGGTGTCATAAGTGGGTGGATACATGGAGGGGGTTGCATGGCCAGCTGGAACTTTGCCCTACTTGTGTGCAACTTGGTCATGACGTGTAATTGACGTGTGACTAGGGGAAGCTGGGGGGCTGACTTCTAGCACTAGGAGGAGAGTCTGGGATGTCAGAGCGACCTGTACCTTTGGCATTATCTGGTATCTTATGTTTGGAGTACATGTTGCTTGATTTAAAGGCCATCAGGGCAAAGGCAGCTCATCACTAAAGGCTGGTGTATGCATATATTTCTTTATGTATTGCGTGGGGCTATGGATCTTCTATGGAAACTGGTTCAGTAAATCACTTGCATGGAGACAGAAAGGCTAGGCCCTATCTTCTGCAGGCGGAATATGTTTATCCTTTTCATTAGGCAGGAATGTGTTTCTGTGGAGCAGAACAGATAACTGTAGGCATAACACTGTCTTCGCAGGCCAGGCCAGGCTGCGCCGGGCACCTCTCGGCTGAGCAGGAAATAAGGGAAAGGTCAGGGATGCAGGCGGGGCTGCAGCTTTCAGAGTGTTTCAGGAGGCTTTGGGCCTGGATTTGCATCCTGGCCCTGCGGAGCCCTAAAACGGGTGCTTCTTGATGTTAAAAACGTGCACCATGTAAAGACATTGGCAACATAGGCTTAAAAGCAGAATTATCCTTTCTTTCATGGTGGGCCTGGTAACTGACATGTTAACGTTGGACGCAAATGTAAACACAGAGGCGTCATCATTTCGGCCATAGAGGGAAAATGCATGGATGTCATGCACATACACTAAACGTGGGGGTAGACGTAGGGGACACAATAGGTCAAATAAAATTTCATTTACCTCATTCCCTCCTTGGCCCCTACATTACCCTTCAGGATACATCTATATTCATGAGACCGTATATTTCATCATACAGTATCATTTGTTCATCCTTGATCCTTTGTTTACGTGGATGGGGAACACAGGCAGTGGCACACTGCAGACAGAGACAGTCTCATGGCAGAATGCTCCTGGGTCAAGTTAGCCAGGGCAGATGCAGTCTTATTTACTACTGCTTCCAGAGTTATTGTTAACCTACGTATGAGTTTACTGTTTTGGACGGGACCTATGAAGAAAAAGAATCCTTTGTTGAAATCTGTATATTGCTCCCAAGCTGTCTCAGTCTGATCAACAACTGGGGAATTTATCTCCCTCTTGTGTCTGACATGTACTAGTCGTGAATCTCGATGATAATGGGATGGGGCTAGAAAGATAGGGGGCAGAAGGAAATCTAGATAACATGTTCCACCCCAGTCTGAGGGCAGATGTACATAGGCTGTCTGACCGCAAATGAAATAGGTATGGCGTGATGCTTTGAAAATGGACTTTCCTTGGTCATTAAACTCTACTACAGTATTACATTCACTGTGTCCCATATGTACTGATCCCTTCTTTCTGACACACAAATCACCTTTTGCGGGTAGGACTGAAATAGATTGTGGTCCTGTATTTTGCGTGGGCTGAACATTCAGTATTATAAAATTGAGGGAAGCATTTCCTTGCTTGTACTCTTCATTTTCTAGGTCGGTCCCCTTCCTTTGAGGGAGCCCGTCTTTGTCTGGGAAACATACTTCATTCATTACTTTATTCAGGTTTCCATGTATCCAGTCACTCTGGGAAACTACAGATGTTTTGTCTAGTGATGTCATTAAAGCAAACCATGCTCCGCACGAACCATTGTGGGAGAACGGAAAAGGGAAGAAGGGCAGAACTCCCTTCATTTTCTGATAAGGCGGGAGTTGGCCACATACCCAGCAATCTGTTGCATTGCTGGTCTGATGAGAATGGTGCAACATACGAATGAAAGAATTGTTGCGCAGTGCTTCATGGGGTGGCAGATCACTAAATGTGTGCTCTGTAGTGTCGTTAAAAGAAAAGTGTACATGTGAGGAGGAAAGAAAACATGGAATCAAAGGAACATAATAATCAGAGTTATTATAAATCGACTGCGAAGGGATTTGCAGTACGTCTTTCTCTTATCTCTCTGTCTACTGCTATTTGGGTCTATGGTCTAATACATGTCAGGAACCTGTCTAACCGATTCACCCGAGAGGGACTTAAACAATTAAACTGTCTGACTTACTAGACCGTAACTTGGATTAATACTCCTGATGCGGAGTTTTTCTAGAAAAAGGGGTTTTGAGTCACTGGGGTCATTGTCATTTTTGATCAAAATTAAAGTTCCAAATTGTCCATAGAATCTCCTTTTCGTCCTTCGAGCCGGATAACAGTCCTCGTGGTGTGTAGTACAAGCTTCGGCGTCCTCCAATGCGGCTCAAGGGGGCTTGATCTGTCAAAAGTTCCGCTCATAGATAACATCTCCAGGGACTATGGCAGGCTCCTGGACTTGGGTGTTGTCAGGGAAGGCGGCGGCAACCTGTGAATGAAGAGAGAGTAGTGCAGACATCAAGGAAGCCAGGTAATCTGTCAGCATGTTATTGTCAACATCAGATATTTTATTTTAGGCATAGGCGTACCCCTAATCTCGTCTTAAGTGTCTGATTATGGTTTTCTACAAGGCCTGCTGCAGTATAATCTGGGACTGGGTACGCTTCTGTCCATCTAGTTAGTGCACACACTAATTTGTCCATTTGGATATAATCCATCTGAAGGAACTCAAAAGGGTGGTCAGGAGGATGGAATCCACCTTGTTCCACCGGAATGCCTTTATCCTGGATTGAACTGGCAACAGATCATACAGGTACGTACTTTCTGTTTCGCTGCTGCACGCAGGTGCTTGTTAAACCAGATATTCTGTAAACTGTCTAGCATTGCCTTCTCTCCCAAGTGTGCTGGACTATGTGTTTGTGTTTATGATTACTTGTACCATGGAATCTGGACGAAACCATGTAGCTTTGCCTTTAGTCATCCAACCTTAGTCAGTCTGGACCCCTCCTTGTTCAGTCCATTTCTTTATTTCATCTGAAGTGGCATGTGTCTGTATGTCGAGTACATCTTGTGAAGGATCCCTGACTGTCATGCTATTCGTCAGTAATGGTACCTCTGTCTTTGTCGTGTCAGTTGGAATGTCTGTTTGAGTCTGGGCTGTTAGTTTAGAATTCGATCTGCCAGGTCATTACCCTGGGAGATGGTGTCTGTAACTTTGGTATGTGCTTTGCATTTCATGATAGCTATGGCAGAGGCAAATGTATTGCTTCTAACAGGGCTTGAATAAGTGGGCCATGCTGAATATTGGCCCCATGAGAGGTCAAGTAACCTCTCTCCCTCCAGAGAACTTCGAAGTCATGGACTACGCCAAAAGCGTACTGTGAGTCTGTATAAATGTTCACTTTCCAGTTCTTGGCTCTTATGCAGGCTTGTGTCAGAGCGATGAGCTCTGCTGCTTGTGCTGACAGTGTGTTTGTTCTGTGTGTCTCTATGACTTCAGTAACAGTGGTCACGGCATATGTGGCCACTAACTCTCCTGTGCTTGTTCTCATGCATGAACCATCAACATAAAGTGTCAGGTCAGGATCTGGAAGTGCCATATCTGTCAGGTCTTGTCTTGGTTTCGTCACTGTATTTATTACTTCCACACAGTCATGTGGTGCAGTATCTACTGTACTTGAGGGCAAAAGTGTAGCAGGGTTAAGAATGTTGCATTGTCTGATCTCTATGTGTGGCTGAAATAATGTCAGTTCATATCCTGTCAGTCTAGCTACAGTCAAGTGTTGTGTCTGTGTTCTGTTAAAGAGAACCTCCACTGCATGTGGTGCCTGGACTGTCAGAGGGTGTCCTAACACTATGGAGTCTGGCCACTTTGTCTAATAGCTAGACTGTCGCTACAACTGTTTTCAGGCACACAGGCAGAGCCTCGGCCACTGGATCTAATGTACTAGAAAAATAAGCACAAGGCTTGTGTTTTCCTGCTTGATCTTGTGTAAGGACAGATAATGCTGTCCCTTCCTGTTCAGTGACAAAAAGCATAAAAGGTTTGCTGTAACTAGGAGTCGCTAAAACTGGTGTATGTTCATGTGACCTACGTCAGTTGGACCTTGTGCCCATAGGTGCTGTGGTACATTCTGGAGTCTGGGGTCAAAATCTTTCAGAACATAATGTCCCTTAAAATCACATAAGAACAGTCACACTCCTTCTAGAGAACAACAAATAACTGCTCCTAGTTCCTTTAATGTCTTTATACCTAGCAAGTTTTCTGGACATGATTTAGTAAGTACCAAGTCTGTGGTACGTGACAGTGGACCAACTCCAAGGGAAACTGGCTTTGACACTTCATTAACAATAGGCTTTCCTGAAAATCCCAAGGAAATATTTTGTGAGCCTGAGAGAGGTACCCCTGGAACCTCGTCATGGCTGATGGTGGTTCTGCTCGCCCCTGTGTCAATCAGAAACTTACTGTCCTGTCCTAGTACACGACCTTGTACATAGGGACCCCTTTAATCTACAGGAACCTCAATAAGGGACAAGCCATCTACCCTCTCTAGGCTGTTTCATGAGAAAGATTTGTAGACCGTGTAGTCTGACTGCGTTTACTGCCTCACTCCTCTGAGAAGCAGCCCCCACCTCCAGAAAGATGTTCGCGCTCAGAGCTTGAATCTGATCCAAGCATAATAAGCTACAGTGCGATGTAATTTTGAATCACTGCCAAATGCTGATCTCATTGCAAGAGCAACACTCCCTGCCAATTATTCTGTCTAAGCATCTCTAATCTCCAGTCAGGGATGCTCACTTAGGCCTACTGTATCTAACTAACTCCAAGGGCCAAGCGTCTGCCAATACATTCTACATGTACAAGGATCCCTTATCTGAAGTCAATGAAGCTGTCTGCACCGACAGCAAGGAAGAGCGACTCGACCCCTCCCTTACATAAACATTTCTTGCGCGGAACGAAATTGGATGTTGGCCAATGATAACAAGACAGGCACTGCTCGGTGATTCTGTCGCTGGGAGCTATGCTAATTTCAAGGTCGAAAAACACATTCTTTGTAACTCAAAACAAAATCTGTTCCCAGGCCAGACCACTATTCTCAAACTAACTGAAGGAAATTCCTTTGCCTTGTAATTCAGACACATGCTGCCATTTTAAAATAATTCTGTTACAATGTACTGTTACTTAAAAGTTCCACTTTCTAAAAAAACACTTTTGTCTAACTAATGCAGCTAGAAGGCAAGACATTTGAAACATGGGCATTTATTTAGTATGCAGATTAACACATAAAAAGGGGGCAATTTGATTCTGAAAAAACGAATTATCATGGACTGTTGAGTTTAATATTTCTCTGCACATATCAATTGAAATTTCTCCACTAAATGTTTTATCTGAAACCTCCTGTGTGAGCATTACAGTCTAACTGACCTCTGAATCAGACATAATAAATCCTATTTTCGAAAGCTGGTGGACATATATCAGACAGCATGTTTAAAAAAGTTTGCATTGTATAACAAAGAAGTCTAAATTTAGTGTGCAAGCCTTTCTATTCTACCTATTAAAAGGCCTAGTTCATTAATTTTCAAACAGCCATTTTTACTAACTAAGTGAGTGTGATAACTGTCACACACAGGTCTGTTACGTGTCAGAAACATTTACATTTTGAAAAAATTCAGCTTGCTGTAGGAAAATATCCATATATATCTTCTATAATATTATTTTCTATAAAAGCACACGGTTGCATTTCACTAATTAAAAGCACATTCTATGATGGGTCTGTTTTATAAATTCTTCTCCACAACCGAACACACTAATTCTAAAACACTGGCTTGTGTGCCATCCACAGCTGGAAACCCTTATCACAATCCGACTGGTTGATTTATAACATTCCGACCTCCGGAAAAACACATTAAATCATGTGTTCCAAGGCAAACCCACACAAATTTGTGGACGCATTTCAAATAGAAAGTTAAATGAACACTGCTTTCTGTTCTCCATGCAAGATGTTACCATGCTGTCAAAGCACATAGGCAAAACCAGTAACCAATGAAAAAGTGAAATCAAACCATCATACATTTAAACAATCACTGACTTTTAGTGTCAGCTCACATAACCATGCATGTTAAACAGCATGTAAAAATAAATACTGCCTTCTCAATTCAAGAATTAACCCTTAGGCGGCTCAAACACAATCATTCCCCCAATGACTGCAGATACATGGGAAAGTCAAGAACTTATCACTTCATGTTTTCAAATAACACTTACGCACATCTTCAAAACATTTTCTCCAAGCAGTTGAAAGAGATCCAGCTCTCTCCTGACTAACGCAACAATATCATGCTCTGTACAAGCCATATCCACATGGCGCTATTCACAAGCCATATTTACAAGAAAGTCAACAAGTCCAAAAATGACACGCTATTCAACAGGCATATTTACAAGGCGCAATGCACAAGGAACACAACAAGTCTAAATGAGAATATGCTCCTCACAAGCCATATTTACAAGGAGCTATTTACAAGAAACTCCACAAATCTTCCTAGTCTTAGTGAAATCACGAGCATTGAGCCCTTTCCTGGTTCTGGATCGTATATACAGTGGGGAATTGCTTCTTTCTACATACTCTAAAGGGTACTGGTGGTGGCGTTCGCGACCTACGGGGTGTTTCTGAGGGGGTCACTTTAGCTAGTTCTTCTGAGAGGACCAGTAACAACAGCATTTCTTTTTCTATCAGCCTGTTCTGCCTTGACCTTGTCTAGTTCTCTCTGCCCGATGAATTTCTTTCTCTGTTCTCCTATGTGACTCTTTGCGCCATAACTCAATGGCATCTTTCTGTGAGGGTCTTGATTTCTTTTTCCATAGAGCTTCCTCTACTCTCATAATGCATTCAGAATCCCATGTTCCCGAGATGGGCCATCTGTACTTCTCCTCTAAATCCTTCGTGTAATCTAAAGTCTAAAAACAATATGGCATCTAGCCCATGCTTGTTGTACATATAATGACCAGGTGTGTCTCTAGGTGGGATGTTAACTGACTCTTCTAATATTCCTTTCCTGGTCCCTATCTGACGTAACTTTAAAAACAGTGGCATATTTGTACTTACTATAACGTGAACACAATAAACACAGTAAACACAGTAATAGATGTCAAACCATCATTCATACCACGACATTAAGATACATTAAAACATTTCGAACAGATACTGTCTAGTACATAAAACACAATACTTGAAATCTAGAGAAAACAATACTATAATACTGGATGACTAGATGCACTGCTAAACAGTACAGACCGGTCCCATAAAGAGACACGTCATACCGCGCTCACCTAAGTGAACACGTACGGACCAGGTCTGTGTACCCAGACCTGTCTTGACCGGGCACAAATTAATGAACCCGTCTTGATGCGTCCCTAGCAACGGTACTCACCAGGAAGCAGAACTTGAACTTGAACTTGAACTTGAAGGCCTCGGACTGTACTGGACTGGACTTCTCCTACGCATGCGCTTCGGAACAGGTGGGCCTCTGGATACCTCGGACCTTGCTCTCTCACGGCTTGGGCTCTGGTTGGGATGATCCGCATTCCTCACCGCCTCGTGTGGATGCCTGGTCGCAGTCCGTCCTCCTCGTGGGCCTGAGGGAGTGAGCGGGAAGTCCCGCGGCGTGCACTCTGAAGTCCGTCACGGCTGTAGAAGGGGGCAAAAGCTGGACTAACATCACCGGCGAGTGGGGAAAGGGACCAGTCCCTATTCGGGCGCCAAATTACTGTGGTAAATAAATATTACCCTTTCATAATTTCTATACTTAAAGGAAAGCTCATGCATTAAATGAGAGGCAGAGTCCGTGGTGTCCTGATTCAAAGGGGCTTTATTTACAATAACCCGGGTTAGCGGAGAATCTGTTCCATCACCACTAAGGTTCAGGAAGGGTCTTCTAACGTTTATTCACAGAGTCCTTTATTTATACATTGAATCTCGTACATAGAGAAAAGAGGAGGACTCCAGGCGGAGCAGGAGAAAGAGATAAGAGCATGTAGGCGTACACTTGAGATGTCATGGAGGTGTCATAAGTGGGTGGATACATGGAGGGGGTTGCATGGCCAGCTGGAACTTTGCCCTACTTGTGTGCAACTTGGTCATGACGTGTAATTGACGTGTGACTAGGGGAAGCTGGGGGGCTGACTTCTAGCACTAGGAGGAGAGTCTGGGATGTCAGAGCGACCTGTACCTTTGGCATTATCTGGTATCTTATGTTTGGAGTACATGTTGCTTGATTTAAAGGCCATCAGGGCAAAGGCAGCTCATCACTAAAGGCTGGTGTATGCATATATTTCTTTATGTATTGCGTGGGGCTATGGATCTTCTATGGAAACTGGTTCAGTAAATCACTTGCATGGAGACAGAAAGGCTAGGCCCTATCTTCTGCAGGCGGAATATGTTTATCCTTTTCATTAGGCAGGAATGTGTTTCTGTGGAGCAGAACAGATAACTGTAGGCATAACACTGTCTTCGCAGGCCAGGCCAGGCTGCGCCGGGCACCTCTCGGCTGAGCAGGAAATAAGGGAAAGGTCAGGGATGCAGGCGGGGCTGCAGCTTTCAGAGTGTTTCAGGAGGCTTTGGGCCTGGATTTGCATCCTGGCCCTGCGGAGCCCTAAAACGGGTGCTTCTCGATGTTAAAAACGTGCACCATGTAAAGACATTGGCAACATAGGCTTAAAAGCAGAATTATCCTTTCTTTCATGGTGGGCCTGGTAACTGACATGTTAACGTTGGACGCAAATGTAAACACAGAGGCGTCATCATTTCGGCCATAGAGGGAAAATGCATGGATGTCATGCACATACACTAAACGTGGGGGTAGACGTAGGGGACACAATAGGTCAAATAAAATTTCATTTACCTCAGTCGAATGCTGATTTTAAATCAATAAAGGCAGCATAGTAACCTCCCTATTCAAATTCAAGAGTTCCTGAGAAAACGTAAGCTGTGACCATCATATTAGTTACATTAGAAATGATAATAGCAAGGAACCAAATTGATTGTACCAAAATAAACACTTCTGATGACACTACACAAAACACTTTTTGGATATGTCTTATTTAGGTTGAAGGGGCCAGAGCAAATTCTTCTCACTAAACAGACAACCATTAAATGCACTAACCATCAGGATGGGATATAAGCATCCCATCTGAAGGGAATACTATTATTCATAGCTGTATCACTATTAGACACCAACATAACTGAGACATTGGCACAGGTATCAGAGAACCTCAAGGAAACCATGCATCCATACAAGTTGAGATTACTGAAGAGGAACTTTCAGAACAATCTCTGCAATAACTCCAGGGGATCACTGACATAATATTGAGGGACAAAATATAGAGTACTAAAAATATCGATGCCAAAATATCGAAAGACAAAATATCGAAGACCTATCTACAAACAGGTAAGTACAAAAATATCGACTCCAAAATATCGTTTTAATATATGTACTTTGTAAAAATATCGAATTTATTAAAATTGATGTAAAAATAAATAACTAAAATATACTTAAGAATACTTAAATAACCTTAAAATTATTAAATCATTAATTTAAGTTCTAAAAAACAAAAACAAAATTATTTGTAAAAACACATATATATATTAACATAATATTATTAAAAAATATACAATATTATTACCGTAGGTAACAGGAGTGTTAAAATTACTATTCCCACTCCAATGAATGCAACAGTAGGGAAAGCGTTGGATAGCGTAGGGGTAAAAATTACTATTCCCACTCCAGTGGGTGCAACAGTAGGGAAAGCGTTGGATAGCGTAGGGGTAAAAATTACTATTCCCACTCCAGTGAGTACAACAGTAGGGAAAGCGCTGGATGGCGTAGGGGTAAAAATTACTATTCCCACTCCAAAGTGTGCAACAGTAGGAAAAGCGTTGGATAGCATAGGGGTAAAAACTACTATTCCCACTCCAGGGGGTGCAACAGTAAGGAAAGCGTTGGATAACGTAGGGGTAAAAATTACTATTCCCACTCCAGTGAGTGCAACAGTAGGGAAAGCGCTGGATAGTGTAGGGGTACAAATTACTATTCCCACTCCAGTGAGTGCAACAGTAGGGAAAGCGTTGGATAGCGTAGGGGTTCAAATTACTATTCCCACTCCAGTAAGTGCAACAGTAGGGAAAGCGTTGGATAGTGTAGGGGTAAAAATTTCTATTCCCACTCCACGGAGTGCAACAGTAGGGAAAGTAAATACTTCATATATTATTAAAATATATATATATATATATATATATATATATATATATATATATATATATATATATATATATATATATATATATATATATATATATACATACATACATACATACATACATACATATATATATATATATATATATATATATATATATATATATATATATATATGGAAGAAAAGGTTGCCACCTAGGTGGGAATGCACTTACAGGTAGGAATTAATGCCAGCGCAAGGGCGCGAGCTGCGAACAGAGTCCCTTTCCTGCCAGACGCGTTTCGGGCCAACGCCCTCTTCAGTGGCAGCACATGTGACATGACGGCAGCTGCAGGCACCAGTAAATACCCTCAGTGATTATGCACAGGTGCGGAACCTGAAGCAATGCTTTCTGGGACTGGTGGTTCGATAAAACCCAAGTGGGTCGCCGCCGCCATTCGCATGCAAAAAAAGTTTTAAAGGGATTGCCAATGTCCCCGCAAGCACCCCGCAAGTAAAGGCACCTCCTGTACCACAAAAAGCTGCCCAAATGAGGCAGCCGTGGACCCGCAGTTCGTCCGCGGATGTGCAAACCCGCGACCGTGGCCGGCCGCTAACAAATGGAAGAAAAGGTTGCCACCTAGGTGGGAATGCACTTACAGGTAGGAATTAATGCCAGCGCAAGGGTGCGAGCTGCGAACAGAGTCCCTTTCCTGCCAGACGCGTTTCGGGCCAACGCCCTCTTCAGTGGCAGCACATGTGACATGACGGCAGCTGCAGGCACCAGTAAATACCCTCAGTGATTATGCACAGGTGCGGAACCTGAAGCAATGCTTTCTGGGACTGGTGGTTCGATAAAACCCAAGTGGGTCGCCGCCGCCATTCGCATGCAAAAAAAGTTTTAAAGGGATTGCCAATGTCCCCGCAAGCACCCCGCAAGTAAAGGCACCTCCTGTACCACAAAAAGCTGCCCAAATGAGGCAGCCGTGGACCCGCAGTTCGTCCGCGGATGTGCAAACCCGCGACCGTGGCCGGCCGCTAACAAATGGAAGAAAAGGTTGCCACCTAGGTGGGAATGCACTTACAGGTAGGAATTAATGCCAGCGCAAAGGCGCGAGCTGCGAACAGAGTCCCTTTCCTGCCAGACGCGTTTCGGGCCAACGCCCTCTTCAGTGGCAGCACATGTGACATGACGGCAGCTGCAGGCACCAGTAAATACCCTCAGTGATTATGCACAGGTGCGGAACCTGAAGCAATGCTTTCTGGGACTGGTGGTTCGATAAAACCCAAGTGGGTCGCCGCCGCCATTCGCATGCAAAAAAAGTTTTAAAGGGATTGCCAATGTCCCCGCAAGCACCCCGCAAGTAAAGGCACCTCCTGTACCACAAAAAGCTGCCCAAATGAGGCAGCCGTGGACCCGCAGTTCGTCCGCGGATGTGCAAACCCGCGACCGTGGCCGGCCGCTAACAAATGGAAGAAAAGGTTGCCACCTAGGTGGGAATGCACTTACAGGTAGGAATTAATGCCAGCGCAAGGGCGCGAGCTGCGAACAGAGTCCCTTTCCTGCCAGACGCGTTTCGGGCCAACGCCCTCTTCAGTGGCAGCACATGTGACATGACGGCAGCTGCAGGCACCAGTAAATACCCTCAGTGATTATGCACAGGTGCGGAACCTGAAGCAATGCTTTCTGGGACTGGTGGTTCGATAAAACCCAAGTGGGTCGCCGCCGCCATTCACATGCAAAAAAAGTTTTAAAGGGATTGCCAATGTCCCCGCAAGCACCCCGCAAGTAAAGGCACCTCCTGTACCACAAAAAGCTGCCCAAATGAGGCAGCCGTGGACCCGCAGTTCGTCCGCGGATGTGCAAACCCGCGACCGTGGCCGGCCGCTAACAAATGGAAGAAAAGGTTGCCACCTAGGTGGGAATGCACTTACAGGTAGGAATTAATGCCAGCGCAAGGGCGCGAGCTGCGAACAGAGTCCCTTTCCTGCCAGACGCGTTTCGGGCCAACGCCCTCTTCAGTGGCAGCACATGTGACATGACGGCAGCTGCAGGCACCAGTAAATACCCTCAGTGATTATGCACAGGTGCGGAACCTGAAGCAATGCTTTCTGGGACTGGTGGTTCGATAAAACCCAAGTGGGTCGCCGCCGCCATTCGCATGCAAAAAAAGTTTTAAAGGGATTGCCAATGTCCCCGCAAGCACCCCGCAAGTAAAGGCACCTCCTGTACCACAAAAAGCTGCCCAAATGAGGCAGCCGTGGACCCGCAGTTCGTCCGCGGATGTGCAAACCCGCGACCGTGGCCGGCCGCTAACAAATGGAAGAAAAGGTTGCCACCTAGGTGGGAATGCACTTACAGGTAGGAATTAATGCCAGCGCAAGGGTGCGAGCTGCGAACAGAGTCCCTTTCCTGCCAGACGCGTTTCGGGCCAACGCCCTCTTCAGTGGCAGCACATGTGACATGACGGCAGCTGCAGGCACCAGTAAATACCCTCAGTGATTATGCACAGGTGCGGAACCTGAAGCAATGCTTTCTGGGACTGGTGGTTCGATAAAACCCAAGTGGGTCGCCGCCGCCATTCGCATGCAAAAAAAGTTTTAAAGGGATTGCCAATGTCCCCGCAAGCACCCCGCAAGTAAAGGCACCTCCTGTACCACAAAAAGCTGCCCAAATGAGGCAGCCGTGGACCCGCAGTTCGTCCGCGGATGTGCAAACCCGCGACCGTGGCCGGCCGCTAACAAATGGAAGAAAAGGTTGCCACCTAGGTGGGAATGCACTTACAGGTAGGAATTAATGCCAGCGCAAAGGCGCGAGCTGCGAACAGAGTCCCTTTCCTGCCAGACGCGTTTCGGGCCAACGCCCTCTTCAGTGGCAGCACATGTGACATGACGGCAGCTGCAGGCACCAGTAAATACCCTCAGTGATTATGCACAGGTGCGGAACCTGAAGCAATGCTTTCTGGGACTGGTGGTTCGATAAAACCCAAGTGGGTCGCCGCCGCCATTCGCATGCAAAAAAAGTTTTAAAGGGATTGCCAATGTCCCCGCAAGCACCCCGCAAGTAAAGGCACCTCCTGTACCACAAAAAGCTGCCCAAATGAGGCAGCCGTGGACCCGCAGTTCGTCCGCGGATGTGCAAACCCGCGACCGTGGCCGGCCGCTAACAAATGGAAGAAAAGGTTGCCACCTAGGTGGGAATGCACTTACAGGTAGGAATTAATGCCAGCGCAAGGGCGCGAGCTGCGAACAGAGTCCCTTTCCTGCCAGACGCGTTTCGGGCCAACGCCCTCTTCAGTGGCAGCACATGTGACATGACGGCAGCTGCAGGCACCAGTAAATACCCTCAGTGATTATGCACAGGTGCGGAACCTGAAGCAATGCTTTCTGGGACTGGTGGTTCGATAAAACCCAAGTGAGTCGCCGCCGCCATTCGCATGCAAAAAAAGTTTTAAAGGGATTGCCAATGTCCCCGCAAGCACCCCGCAAGTAAAGGCACCTCCTGTACCACAAAAAGCTGCCCAAATGAGGCAGCCGTGGACCCGCAGTTCGTCCGCGGATGTGCAAACCCGCGACCGTGGCCGGCCGCTAACAAATGGAAGAAAAGGTTGCCACCTAGGTGGGAATGCACTTACAGGTAGGAATTAATGCCAGCGCAAGGGCGCGAGCTGCGAACAGAGTCCCTTTCCTGCCAGACGCGTTTCGGGCCAACGCCCTCTTCAGTGGCAGCACATGTGACATGACGGCAGCTGCAGGCACCAGTAAATACCCTCAGTGATTATGCACAGGTGCGGAACCTGAAGCAATGCTTTCTGGGACTGGTGGTTCGATAAAACCCAAGTGGGTCGCCGCCGCCATTCGCATGCAAAAAAAGTTTTTAAAGGGATTGCCAATGTCCCCGCAAGCACCCCGCAAGTAAAAGCACCTCCTGTACCACAAAAAGCTGCCCAAATGAGGCAGCCGTGGACCCGCAGTTCGTCCGCGGATGTGCAAACATTGGCAATCCCTTTAAAACTTTTTTTGCATGCGAATGGCGGCGGCGACCCACTTGGGTTTTATCGAACCACCAGTCCCAGAAAGCATTGCTTCAGGTTTCACACCTGTGTATAATCACTGAGGGTATTTACTGGTGCCTGCAGCTGCCGTCATGTCACATGTGCTGCCACTGAAGAGGGCGTTGGCCCGAAACGCGTCTGGCAGGAAAGGGACTCTGTTCGCAGCTCGCGCCCTTGCGCTGGCATTAATTCCTACCTGTAAGTGCATTCCCACCTAGGTGGCAACCTTTTCTTCCATTTGTTAGCGGCCGGCCACGGTCGTGGGTTTGCACATCCGCGGACAAACTGCGGGTCCACGGCTGCCTCATTTGGGCAGCTTTTTGTGGTACAGGAGGTGCCTTTACTTGCGGGGTGCTTGCGGGGACATTGGCAATCCCTTTAAAACTTTTTTTGCATGCGAATGGCGGCGGCGACCCACTTGGGTTTTATCGAACCACCAGTCCCATAAAGCATTGCTTCAGGTTTCACACCTGTGTATAATCACTGAGGGTATTTACTGGTGCCTGCAGCTGCCGTCATGTCACATGTGCTGCCACTGAAGAGGGCGTTGGCCCGAAACGCGTCTGGCAGGAAAGGGACTCTGTTCGCAGCTCGCGCCCTTGCGCTGGCATTAATTCCTACCTGTAAGTGCATTCCCACCTAGGTGGCAACCTTTTCTTCCATATATATATATATATATATATATATATATATTAATATCTATAAAAAATTAATTAAAAGTAATTACCAATTTAATATAATATAAAAATTAATCAATTACAATTACAAATAAAAATTAATTATTACAATTAGCTACCTATTAATACAAATTAATTAAAAATTAACTAATGATTAATTAGCAATTAATAATTAATGAACAATTAATTCAAATCAAATACAAATAAACAAATTTAATTATTTAATTAATTATAATTAAATTACTCCCCACCCTATTCCTCTATAAACCCACAACCCGCTACTGGAAATAAATTAATAAAATTAACATAGTTATCAGTTAATCAATTAAAAAAATTAATTGGCCAATAAAATGTACTTAATTACCCCAAAAAATGAATTAACAATTAAGTCAAAATAAATTCCAATAAATAAATGTACATATTTAATTATTTATAAATAAATTACTTCCCACCCTATTCCCCTATAAACCCACAACCCGCTACAGAATTAAATTACGCAAAAATTAAAAAACATAAAATTAATTAATTAAAATAAATTATAACATAAATACACACTTTTCACACATATAGTAACATAAAAAACACTATAAAAAATAAATATTATTAAAAATTCGATAATTTTAATAACCTATATTATATACTTCGATATTTTGACTTTCTATATTTTTAAAATTCGATATTACATTACTTTCCTTAAAAACTATATTTTTGATGACTATATTCTGTCCATTCGATATTTTGTCCATTCTATATTTTGAAGTCGATGTTATGTCCATTCGATATTTTGTAGTCAATATTTTGACTGTTTACCATCTCCAGGTCTTGTGAAGGCCCCATTGCTTTTGATGTTGACAAAGTAATTGTAAAGATTGACTAAGCTAGGCAAATATTTCAACAGTCAACAAGTGATTAATCCCAGCAGATCCCTGAATTAGTTATCCATCTTTATAATGGTCAGATTGTTACATTCTCCAATTGCAATGATACCCAGAAGAGCACCAATACCAGTACTATCTAATTACCCATTAATAGTAGAAACTCCTGAACAGCTAGGTATTGACTGTACATCACCTTTAGGTCTCCAGACAAGATACATTAACGTGACAGGAGTAGATCCTGCAGGTGATTAGATTAACTCTTTCTTAGAGGAACTATCCGAAAGACCTCTTAGCCTGAGTGCTTGTTCCACTGCAGCATCCAGCAAAGGACATTGTTATAGATATCAGAGGATTATAGTTGTGTAGTAGGCTCATGAACACCATAACAAACAGTGACAATATCAATTATCATCCCCATAATAGAGCTGTAACTGCACCCCTCAGGATTGGTGGCTAGGAGAATTAACACCTCAAGACATAAAGACAGAGGAAGAAATATTGGGCAGTAGAGAAAAGGCAATGCAGGATATAGATCGCTGTCTTGAGGGTGACTTTGAGAGGGACTTTGATACAACTTAGATAGAGGAGGTGTTAAAACGGATAACGCAATGTACCTTTGATACAACTAGAATAGAGGAGTTTGTTGCAAATTGTACAAGGCCAGGTGCGGTTGTCTAACCAAAGGTAAGGTATCCTCTAGGGGAGCCATCAGATTAGTAATGGAGAGGAAGGGTAAATATGTGTTCATTGATCTACCCACCCCTTGTGCGGCCTTGACCAGGAACAGTGACCATGTTAGCCACTAAGAAATTGTTACAAAGGACATTGTAGGGAAAATTGTTGATTACAATAGTACTGCAATAGCTACTCTTTCAAATTATATGTTGTTTCTTGTACATAACTTAGATGCTTTTTTACACAGGAACAAGTAGGAAATAATGATACTGAGGTAAAGAAATACAGAATCAGTTCCCTTAACATAACGGTTACAAGACATATCCCATGCAGGCCCATGAGAAACTTCATGAACATCACTGCAAGAAAAGGTATGAAAGCGCAGCAGTTTGTGGTAAGGCATTTATCAAAGGAAGAAAATGAGTATAGAACTCTCCTACACACACATCGAAGGCATGTTGTTCATTATGTATTATCGAGTATAAGTATTGTAGGTGCAGAATAATATGATTGTTGTGCTGAACTTTTAACTAAACTAAGGAACATTTTCTGGCACTGATAGAGTGCTGAACCATTAAGAATTAAATTGCAATTTGGAAGTTTCTTCCATCAGAAGTTGAGCTTGTTCGAACTTCTGGTTCTCTGCACCATATCGAGTTCCCAAACATTGCCCACTGTGGCGCTCTAGATGCAGGTGCCAAAATGTAGATGAAATACCACCAACAAGCACAGCACAGCAGATGTATTAGGAAATTAAATGAAGGCATATTTGTCTGAACTAACAAAAGCTGCTAAGTTCATCCCTAATCAGGTATACTGGAGAAAGGTACCCACCGATGACCAGCTGGTCCCCCCCGTGATGACTGGCCAATAAGTCTACATTTGCAACAATGTCAGCATGAGGAACATCAAAAATTGGAAGGGCTCTTCACAGTGACATTAACCATGCCCACAGCTGCCAAAGTGTCTGGAAAGAAACAATGAATCCTCCTTGCAGGTGTCCACCCAGACTCATCAATACAAACTCCCCAACAGACACCAAAGGGAGAAGAGGGGGGAAAGAGAGGATCACCTGTAAAAATCCTCCTCCACCACTCTTGGACAATTTGTTTGACTCTACCAATGGTCAGTTACGTATTTCTATTTTCCTTTTCCTTTCTAGTCTGGTTGTTTTAATGATAACTGTTTTATATCTCGTATGGGTTCACAGTCAGTTTCCACCACCAAAGCGAGGGAGTCTTAGATAGGGACCCCACAAGTGTAATAAAAGGCAAGCTTCTCTGTCCTTATTTTGTGTATAAGAATTTTCACTGGCTTTGAGGGTGGCTGGCAGCTTAATCCACAGCTGAGCTACCATCACATCAAAAGACCCAGCCTCCATAATACACTTTCTGAACCTTTTTAACACATAATAGACTGGCAGAGGATGAACGCAGGTTCCTCATTGGCCTGTAGTGCCTAAAGAAGTTCCTCTCAACATCACTCTTTGCCTATTACATCTTTTCCTGTTAAGGATGAGGGCCCAGATACAGCCTGTAAAATTATTGTCATATAATTTAGGGTGAACACCACTAGATAAGATAAGAAGGCATGAGTACTGTAGATTCCCACAGAAGTACAAAGACGTATTGGATGAGTTTGCCCACATTAAACTAGATACAATGCAACAAGCTATATTAAGTGAACTAAACTGCATGCACTAGGAGACTAATAGGTGGGAGACAGAATGTTAGCAGGAGGTATTTCCAGTGTCCCCAGCTCTTTTCCCACTGTAGCGACTACACTGCCAACCTAATTCCCCTAGATTGCGCAGAAAGGCCAGAATTCAAAATCACTTGGTCAGTTTATGCACAAGAACCATCACCTATGGAATGACACCCACACCAACAAAGGCACTATAGGGAAGTGTGAGAGTACATGGGACTGCAGCATTACACAATGCACTTGAGTGGATGGGACAGTAGGCTCCTGATTAGTACTGACAAATAATTTTTCTATACTTTTCAGAGGGCATGGCACCATCGATGTAAGGAAATAACACCAACTGCAATACCACGATAGATAATGCTGACATGCAGGGGGCAGCTCCTGTCTCATGGATTTCTTTTGGCAAATGCAGAGAGCTGCTACACATCTAAATACCTCCAGATGCGGTAGTCCTCTACACTCCGGTTACTTGGCAAACACCCACTCCAGTCATCCCAAGGGTGAGCATCACCAACCTGTATAGGCACCCCATGAGCTGTCTGTTCACTCTTCTTCATCATCACTGCTGCAAATGGTCCTCAGAGTACCATAGTACCACCTGTTGGAGGCTGTACCCGAAGAGTGTTGAACGGTGCTCAACTGTTCTTTGGAAAAGTGTTGTCATTCGTCCACGCAAAGGCAACAGCTTGATGACTCCAAATAAAATGGGAACTAATGAAGAAGATCAATGCCATCAGAAAAGGGTTCAATGCAAATAAGAAACAGTTGTGAACAATTAAAATATTGATCACGTAGCACCAATATATGCTAGTTATTATGATAGCCATGGAGGAGGGTGCTTGTGCAAATGATAGAGACAATAGAAATTTGACCACGGCGATTTAAACTCTGTGGGCCCGATTCACAGAATGAACTTACTACTTTTGGCATTCACAGAATACACTTACTACTTTTGGTATTCACAGAATGAACTTACTCATTTCGGTATTCACAGAAGTTAGGACTACTAACTTTAGGACACCTAAATGCCTTCTGTGAATACCGAAAGTCTTAAAATTAGGATTTTTCTCAATTTAGTAGTAGTAAAGTTAGGACTACTAACTTTAGGACTCCTAAATGCCTTCTGTGAATACCGAAAGTCTTAAAATTAGGATTTTTCTCAATTTAGTAGTAGTAAAGTTAGGACTACTAACTTTAGGATGCCTAAATGCCTTCTGTGAATACCAAAAGTCTTAAAATTACGATTTTTCTCAATTTAGTAGTAGTAAAGTTAGGAGTCCTAACTTTACTACTACTAAATTGAGAAAAATCCTAATTTTAAGACTTTCGGTATTCACAGAAGGCATTTAGGAGTCCTAAAGTTAGACTTATGGGACTTGTAGTGCCTCACGTCGCGCTAATGTTCAGTCGGTAACATTTCAAGCCCACGGATGGGCCTCTCTGTGTGGAATTTGTGCAAAATCCATGCGCTGCTGTCCCATGTTCTCGGCCCGTAGTCAAGACCGCATGGCCCCCGGTTCTTTCAGGTTGGTGCTCCTTCCGCGGCATGGGTCGCCGCGTAAATATTCCAGCTCCAGAGTACCCAACGTACAAAGGAGCACCCGGACCTCAGCTGCCCACAAGGAGCCTTAAATGGTAAGAACGCCTTCAGCACAGCGATATCCTTTAACTGTTCAAACTGCCCTGGATGCCTGACGCGTTTCGAAGTGTCCCCACTTCTCTTCAGAGGCTTTGGCAGTTATGAAGGAGCGCTTGAGGCACCACACCCCTTCTTGCTTAGATGCACGCCCAGGATGGGACTTATGGGACTTGTAGTGCCTCACGTCACGCTAATGTTCAGTCGATAACATTTCAAGCCCACGGATGGGCCTCGCTGTGTGGAATTCGTGCAAAATCCATGCGCTGCTGTCCCATGTTCTCGGCCCGTAGTCAAGACCGCATGGCAAGAAGGGGTGTGGTGCCTCATATATCAAGTTACATAGAAGGGAAGTTAAGTATAGTTAAGTATAGTATATGTACCCTTCTTCCATCCTTCCTCCATATGCACTTAACTTTTGATATTGTGTTACTTGATATTTTGTCTATGATACCATGATATTCCTATGCTTGATATTTTATGGTACAATTGGCTGTTAGTTCTGTTCATTTATGGGAAGCAATATATTACACATGCCCCTTGGGGATGACGCTGGCTGCCCTGGCTACCTCAGCAGACTCTTAGGGAGGCCTGCTGTCTAGGTATGGAAAGGCAATTATTTCCAGGAGATTTCCGTGGTGAACTGTATCAGAAACACTCACTGGTGCAAGTCTTTCTTAAAGAAGGGATGTTTCCTGTTTAGCTTCCCTCATTGAAATGTTTTGGGGAGGGGGTGTCTTGTGGGAGTATTTCTGGTAAGGGAAAGGGAGTGGGTCCGTAGCTGGAAGTTCTGTCCCTAGTAGGCAGCATTCCCTACTGGGGATTTCTGTAATGAAGTGGAGCAAGTTCATAGATTATGCCCATCCTTGCAAGCAGTTTGCACTCTCTCCACATACCATGTACTCTGCCTCTGACAGCACAGTCTTTGCTCCTACCCAAGCAACAATGCACATCTGGCATACACACCTTCTGCATGTATGCTGCACATGCTCTGCACTCCCCAGTGTGTGCTCATCACACTGTGGAGCTCTATGCTCAATTTATATCCTCTCTTCTGCCTTGCATATGTCCTCAAGCCACTTTGCACATCCCAGTGCAGACAAATCCACGTTCCTATATGTGCCAAGTGCACAGTGAAAGAGGCCTAAAAGCAATACCACCTACACAATGAGATATACAAGTTATTAATCTATATTAACATTAGATGGGAGTTCCTATCAAGATTCGTGCGTGAGAGCTAGTTACAGGGAACCTGCAAGCTATTAGAAGTTCACAATTGCAGATCGGGCAACCAATGGTCTAACATGATGTGTCTGATTCACATGAGTAAACTTACACTTTTGTATTACGTCTACAGTTGTTTACTAGTTACAAAGGTATTTAGCTAGTAGTATCTGTATGAGTGCGGACTATTTGCACATACAAAGAAATGACAAATAGCTTTGTGAATAGCAAACAATCATAAGTGTACCCAAAAGTGTAAGTTTACCCTTATAAATCAGGCCCATGGAGTTATTTATTTTCAATTCAGTGCCATAGTAAGTACCTTTCTTTTTTTCTAAACTCTGCATTCTTGCATTTTTATTCTGTGTCTAAGAAACATACTTTGCATCAATATGACAAGTTTAACGTGTTTTACTTTATTCAAAATGACTTATAATGAAATGCAGTGCAGACGGTTATTTCTTCCATAAAACATTTCAGTGTGAATGAAGTACAGTAATGTGCTCCCAGCAGATAACATCTATCTTTCTTAAACATGATTTATGCAATCCATAATTAAAGTCTGTTAGTGTATTATTATACCCTAAATAAAACATGTTATAAATATCTTTATCAAATGTTACTTTGACTTGCTAGATGAGCTGATCCAAGCCTTAGTTTTACTTAATGTAACTGTATTACAGAGCCTCCTTCATTCAGGGCCCTATTCACAAACTGCATTTTGTAGTATGTTTAGTAGTACAACAATAGCACTACTCACACACTGCAAAGTGTTGTGCACTAACCTACTTGCTGAAGTTTCCACCTCCATCTCTTCTATTTTTTCTCAAATGTTTTATGTACAGAGATCTGAGTCCCAGACTGTAGAGATCTCCGTACACAAAGCCCTATGTCTGGGACATGCAACCATCTATGAAAAAGTAAGCCCACATCATACATTCTTACTAAGGTCCCCATCTTTCCTAGAGACCTGTGAGTTTGCAAAAGTCCGGACATGATACTAAACAGGACTTCAAAACATGCCTTTTCTACCTTTGTTTACTTTAATTATCAGTCAGGGGTCGTTAAAGCAGCTCTAGAACACATTTGGAACTGCTTTCTTTTTATATTTGCTGCTTGAAGTATTTACATATAAGGGCCAAAAAGTCCAGCTTTTGGTGATTTTGCTTATTTTTGTACTAGCAGGAACATTAAAATACCATTGGTGCCAGTAGAAAAGTGGTGAGGTGGCTACCCTAATGCAAACAGGGCTGATTCAGACAGGAGACTCCTGATTTTATAGTCAGAAATTGATTGATTTTAGCTGTCTCCTTCCTAAAATTGTCTCTGTTACAATGTCAGTCAATGGAGAAGATAAATTCTCTTGATTGTTTTCACTATCACCCACTTCCCTGCTTCAAAATGTTGGCATATATGCCAAAGCTGCTCACAAACTGCACTTCTAGGCAAAAGGGACACAAAACAGTCATAAACATAATCCAGCTCAGACCAGGAGTGTTGGACCTGGCATCCTTGGTGTGGTTTCCCCTGACTTTTTGCCCTCTGACCAATTGTTATGCTGACTTCATTTTTGCTAGTCTTAGTGTTCTGGGCACTTTACCACTGCTGGCCAGTGCTAAAGTGGATATGCTCTTTCTATACCACTTATTTACATTGGTAAACCAAAACTGGCGTATTTCATTTACTTATAAGTCCCTAGTAAAGTGCACTACAAGTGCCCAGGGCCTGTAAATTAAATGGTACTAGAGAGCCTGCTTATACAACGACATAGGGCAACCCAGTCTTCCCGAAGGAACTGGGTAGACTAGTTAAATCCCCCATATCTTCCCTAAGGATTAATTTATCTCAAATCTTTTGTTTTTTCACTGGTAACAAGAAGTGATCCTAATATTTATATATGACAGTTAAATTTTCAAAAGAACATATCAACTAGAATAGATGTGTTGAGGTAAAAACAACTGCATTTTCTTTTAACAAATTATGTATCCTAAAAGTATATGCCAGATTATTATTTCAGAATTCCAAGCAGTACATAACCAAATTTTTAGATACAAACACTGACACCACCATATAATTCCATAATCTGATACTGCATCTATACAATACAGGAACCTATGATAACAAAATAAATCCTCTTTACAAAAATCGTTACAGAAAAATCCAAAATTGGACTAAACATAGCAAAAAGCTGTAGCTCTTAGTGTTAAGGATGAAGAGATTTCGATGTTTTGGTCTCCAGTGGCCATCTAGGTCCACAATGCCATCCTCAGGACTGAGCCTAGAATAAACAGTTAATCCTGTATGTATCCAACAGTCAATGATAATGAGGCTCACACATCTAGTCCGTTTGTGCATCGCCCAGTCACAATAAAACACCTACATGTGACAAAATCACTGCCATGTGCAGGACTCTATAAAACCTAAAAACACCAAAGAGTTAAAGTAAATAAAGTTCATTCCGTGTCTGAACAAAAGATAACTGGCCTAAGAAAATTATACTACAATACATTGCTTCTGAAACAAACTGGCTCCATAAAAAGTGTCACCTCTAATATCTGGTTCATACTACAAAACAAAAACCAAAGCCACAGTCACTTATTGAACAACAGTCATGGTGTGTATGAACTATCACCCAGGCAACTGTTCGTAAGTCTTACCTATATCTGATTACTCATACAGGTCTAATTCTTCTACAAAAGAAGTAGCAAAATCAAAT